>NC_090934.1:1478282177-1479597802 GCF_040938575.1 Ambystoma mexicanum
GACTCCATTTTTCTGGGGCTGCCTACTGTCCCCCAGAAACAGGTAAAGTTGCCATTAACTTACTTTACATAGTCACTTTAAACTAGAGACCCAGTACACCCCATCTTGCATGGAGTATTGGAAAGGGTTAATTCCTACCCCTTTTTTTCTGTGCCTCTTGGAGCCTTGTTTCGCTCAATTAACATTAAGACTTGGCTGGTGGCAGTGGTATCTACCCTAACTTTTCTACCACGATTATAGTATATAAACGTGGTACTGTTTTAGGCTATTATATTAGCCTCGAACTTAAACCCGCTTGACCAAATACTTTTTATTTTTGCTCCGGTCGGGTTTAGTCGCCATTTCTTTTTGTTAAAGTCCTTCTTGTGTTTTACTTTTCGCGCCAAACCAGGTTTGCCTTCTTTGTTCGCCGACCTTTGGCGGGCTTCTGTCCACCAGTAGTCTTAATTGTGTGCAGTGGTCCGTAAGGGCACTGCACAGGGTTCTGCCTAACAGGGTAGTCCTGGGATTTACTTGTATTCATTTTTGTGGTGGTCTAGGGGAGCTGCTATAGTCTCATGGTGGTGCCAGCTGAGGCTGGTATGTGTAGTGCGCGGCTTTGGTAACAGCTGCAAAAGTGCTGCGGCCTCCGGTGCTGCCCTCCCGCTACACTGTCTGTACGCTGCTCACAGAGGATTTCTGATGTGGAATCCGGGCCTCCAGCTCTCTTCCCGTTAGCTCTCTCTCTCTCCGCTGGAGTGTTTAGCAGCCTTTGCGTGGGGCGCTGATGGTACTTTTGCTCGTCGGTGCTCTTCTCCCTAATTTGTTGTTTTTCTTGAAGGAAAAGAGAAAACTTGGCCAGCATTTGGATTCAAGGGGCAGGAGTCTGCAACCTTTGGCTCTCCAGATATGTCGGACTATAATTCCCATTATATCTTCCTATTGACTATGCTGGTTAGGGATGATGGGAGTTATAGTTCAAAACATGTGGAGGACAGGTTGCAGACTATTGGCCTAGACCAGGGTGATGCTGATTTCTACTGTACTTAAGCAAACTGGCACATGGAGACAGAGCAGGAATTCCCCCCCTCCCTGGGGTAGAACTGGCTCTGGATTCCCCCTCCCCTCCCCGTAGGCTGCCCACCCTAGACTCAGAGGACTTTCGATCTTGACAAAGTCAGGGAGCTGGCGACTAATTCAAGCAATGTGGCTGTAAGTCGGATGCTGGAGAGCCTATATGACGTTTCTGTCCTCTCTCCTAATCTCTAGATAGCCTGCCAGCATCCACCTCTGGTGGGCCAGCATCTCATGATTGCAACCTGTGGAATTATCGGTTTCATCAATGACATCTTGGGCGTGTGTTACAGCAGCAAGGAAAGGCGTGTTCCTAGCGGTAGGGAGAGGCACGGTGCATAAAGATGTTTTTTGTGTATTCACCATCTGATTTTGAGTGAATGTGAGGCGGAGCGGGGGAACATAGCGTAAGTTACTATTTTGTAACACCTTTCTGCTCTGAATGCGTCACCACCCGCATCTGATGTTGATGTAGGCGGTGATTCCACATGGAAAGCCGCCTGTTTCTTGTGGATTCCGCAGGGAATCCTCTGAATGCGGAGAGGTTGATTCCACGCGGAAAGCCGCCTGTTTCTTGTGGATTCCGCAGGGAATCCTCTGAATGCGGAGAGGTTGATTCCACGCGGAAAGCCGCCTGTTTCTTGTGGATTCCACAGGGAATCCTCTAAAGGCGGAGAGGTTGATTCCACGCGCAATGCCGCCTGTTTCTTGTGGATTCCGCAGGGAATCCTCTGAATGCGGAGAGGTTGATTCCACGCGGAAAGCCGCCTGTTTCTTGTGGATTCCGCAGGGAATCCTCTGAATGCGGAGAGGTTGATTCCACACGGAAAGCCGCCTGTTTCTTGTGGATTCCGCAGGGAATCCTCTGAATGCGGAGAGGTTGATTCCACACGGAAAGCCGCCTGTTTCTTGTGGATTCCGCAGGGAATCCTCTGAATGCGGAGAGGTTGATTCCACACGGAAAGCCGCCTGTTTCTTGTGGATTCCGCCGGGAATCCTATGAATGCGGAGAGGTTGATTCCACACGGAAAGCCGCCTGTTTCTTGTGGATTCCGCCGGGAATCCTATAAATGCGGAGAGGTTGATTCCACACGGAAAGCCGCCTGTTTCTTGTGGATTCCGCAGGGAATCCTATAAATGCGGAGAGGTTGATTCCACACGGAAAGCCGCCTGTTTCTTGTGGATTCCGCAGGGAATCCCCTGAATGCGGAGAGGTTGATTCCATACGGAAAGCCGCCTGTTTCTTGTGGATTCCGCAGGGAATCCCCTGAATGCGGAGAGGTTGATTCCATACGGAAAGCCGCCTGTTTCTTGTGGATTCCGCAGGGAATCCTCTGAATGCGGAGAGGTTGATTCCATACGGAAAGCCGCCTGTTTCTTGTGGATTCCGCAGGGAATCCTCTGAATGCGGAGAGGTTGATTCCACATGGAAAGCCGCCTGTTTCTTGCGGATTCCGCAGGGAATCCTCTGAATGCGGAGAGGTTGATTCCACACGGAAAGCCGCCTGTTTCTTGCGGATTCCGCAGGGAATCCTCTGAATGCGGAGAGGTTGATTCCACATGGAAAGCCGCCTGTTTCTTGTGGATTCCACAGGGAATCCTCTGAATGCGGTGCCGCCTGGAAGGCATGGGCATTGCAAGTGGAATTCATGATTGCTTTAACAGATATGCACAGAAACCCGGCTCCACCCGGTTTTGTGGGCAGATTTAAAAACAATCTGGAAAAATCATACATGATTGCACACAGAAAGTGTGTAGACTACGATGTCTGCACTTTATGGGGAGAGCCCAAATGTGCTTTTCATCCACGCGTAGCTCCCAGTTGGGTTGATGACTTGGGAGATACAGAGTTGAACGCTCATGGCTTCACCCGCAGAGTGGGCATCCATGCGCTAGAGTTCTTCTCACCAATGGCATCTTTGCCAACTGGATTGACTCCGACATCAGGGAACACTATGGGCACGTCTGTGTGGCATGTCCCCAGAATTGCTCAAGCATAACCTTTAGTTGGCCATCTCTTTTGTCCTGGTACTGAGGGTTCAGAATACTTGTACACCAAGTCATGCTAAAAATGAACGGCATTGGCTGGGTTATAAGTGCTGCTCTTTCTGGTAGCCCTTCAATTCTTCCGTTTCCAAATGCGTAACAATTCTCTGCCAGTCGTTGCCTTTGGCGGAGTTCAAACTTCCAGTTTTGTGTGTTCGAAAAAGGCTGGCGCATAACCGACCCCATATTAATTCTCTGTGAATAATTGCTTAGTTTTCATCCTTTCAAGTTGTGAATCAATACGTTTTTCTTAGAAGTAATTCAGCATTTGGTTTTGTTGTCGTTCATCCGTAACCCTGTGGTCCAGGCTTCTTGAAAAAGCTTGCAGGCGCTCCTGGGTGCCTTTCAGGCATAGGGCAGCCTCGCCCCTTGACCGTTCGCCTGGCCAGGTCTAAGTCTTATCATTTTAGCCTAAAGACCGCCTTTGCTGCCCACCCAAGAATAAAGGGAAATGGATGGATTGTTTGGGCTCCCGCTCTACTCCTGACCTCTCCTAGCAGAAGAGCACCAGCTAGGGCGAGATTCGTGAGACTGGGGGGATGATGGGAGCAGCCCTCTCCTTCTTTAACAACCCCCAGGCATTCGCGACAGACGTGTATGGGCGTGAGCTATTAGGGCCTTTGCGCTGAAGCCCCTAAAGGGGGCAGCAGGAAATAGGTTTCTCAAATCTCTTCCCTACGTTCTCTGGCGAGTGTCTTTGTTTAGGTCTGGGCGGCCTGGATTGTGTATCGATAAAGTATTGATCCTTGTGCACATGCCGAAGCAAGACCAGGCTTGCCTGACCTGCGCGGGCAGACCCCGTAGAAAGGTTGGCCCCATTACTGGAAATCACCTCCTTCTGCACAAGATCTCCAGCTCCACAGCCGGGGATGGCGGCGTCCCAGCGCAACTTCAAGGTAAGGTCACAGAGGGGTCAAATGTCTGAATTCCTTCTTCTGCTCCAGAAGAACTCCGTATGTGAGAATGCAGACTGCAAGCGCTTCCTCCTGCCCCCGTAGCTTCCAGGCGCTCGGAGCACAATGCGGTGCACCCCCGAAACGCTGTGTGACCTTCCCCTGCTCTTGCCCACATTGGCCAAAGGATGGAAAAGTGGCGAGGGCCGGAATGTAGGGGCGTCTCGTTTGTTTCTCGCTCCCTTTCTCTAGATTGTATTATGTTTGCTAGCAGGAATGTGTTAGCAGAAGGCATGGCGTGTTTATTCCCCCTCTGTGAGCCTGACACTTAATTAAGGTAATTGGGGCAAAAAGTAGTCGAATTTGTTTGATTTTTATGTTGTTGGGATATTCAATTTTAGCTTTACATGCCTTGAACTGTGTAAAATGTGTGCATGTGTGGCCTATTACATGGCTTGCAATACATGAAATAAATAATATCAAGCCTGCCCCAAGAGCACACCTGGTGCTAGGAAGGTACATTCTGATGTTGCGGCACATTAAATAGGACTCCATACTTAGAAACTAAAAGTAGGTTCTGTAAAAACATGACATCCGCAAAAGAACTGTTCTTAATGGGTAGAACCTGCTTCCGACATCCACTATTGAGATATCCGCTGATATTTGCCCACCGCAGAGACCCTAACCATGTATGCAGGATGTTTCAAACCTTTGGCCCGTGCCACCCATCCTGCCCTCAGCCGCAGTCCAAGGACTGCCACAGTCTTGCCCACCGCAGAGACCCTAACCATGTATGCAGGATGTTTCAAACCTTTGGCCCATGCCACCCATCCTGCCCTCAGCCGCAGTCCAAGGAGTGGCACAGTCTTGCCCACCGCAGAGACCCTAACCATGTATGGATGATGTTTCAAACCTTTGGCCCGTGCCACCCATCCTGCCCTCAACCGCAGTCCAAGAAGTGCCACAGTCTTGCCCACCGCAGAGACCCTAACCATGTATGGATGATGTTTCAAACCTTTGGCCCGTGCCACCCATCCTGCCCTCAACCGCAGTCCAAGGAGTGCCACAGTCTTGCCCACCGCAGAGACCCTAACCATGTATGCACGATGTTTCAAACCTTTGGCCCGTGCCACCCACCGTGCCCACAGCCGCAGTCCAAGGAGTGGCACAGTCTTGCCCACCGCAGAGACCCTAACCATGTATGCAGGATGTTTCAAACCTTTGGCCCATGCCACCCATCCTGCCCTCAGCTGCAGTCCAAGGAGTGGCACAGTCTTACCCACCGCAGAGACCCTAACCATGTATGGATGATGTTTCAAACCTTTGGCCCGTGCCACCCATCCTGCCCTCAACCGCAGTCCAAGGAGTGCCACAGTCTTGCCCACTGCAGAGACCCTAACCATGTATGCACGATGTTTCAAACCTTTGGCCCATGCCACCCACCGTGCCCACAGCCGCAGTCCAAGGAGTGCCACAGTCTTGCCCACCGCAAAGACCCTAACCATGTATCAGGATGTTTCACACCTTTGGCCCGTGCCACCCATCCTGCCCACAGCCACAGTCCAAGGAGTGCCACAGTCTTGCCCACCGCAGAGACCCTAACCATGTATGCAGGATGTTTCAAACCTTTGGCCCGTGCCACCCATCCTGCCCTCAGCCGCAGTCCAAGGAGTGGCACAGTCTTGCCCACCGCAGAGACCCTAACCATGTATGGATGATGTTTCAAACCTTTGGCCCGTGCCACCCATCCTGCCCTCAACCGCAGTCCAAGGAGTGCCACAGTCTTGCCCACCGCAGAGACCCTAACCATGTATGCAGGATGTTTCAAACCTTTGGCCCGTGCCACCCATCCTGCCCTCAACCGCAGTCCAAGGAGTGCCACAGTCTTGCCCACCGCAGAGACCCTAACCATGTATGCAGGATGTTTCAAACCTTTGGTCCGTGCCACCCATCCTGCCCTCAGCCGCAGTCCAAGGAGTGGCACAGTCTTGCCCACCGCAGAGACCCTAACCATCTATGCAGGATGTTTCAAACCTTTGGCCCGTGCCACCCATCCTGCCCTCAGCCGCTGTCCAAGGAGTGGCACAGTCTTGCCCACCGCAGAGACCCCAACCATGTATGGATGATGTTTCAAACCTTTGGCCCGTGCCACCCATCCTGCCCTCAACCGCAGTCCAAGGAGTGCCACAGTCTTGCCCACCGCAGAGACCCTAACCATGTATGCAGGATGTTTCAAACCTTTGGCCCGTGCCACCCACCGTGCCCACAGCCGCAGTCCAAGGAGTGCCACAGTCTTGCCCACCGCAGAGACCCTAACCATGTATGCAGGATGTTTCAAACCTTTGGCCCGTGCCACCCATCCTGCCCACAGCCGCAGTCCAAGGAGTGCCACAGTCTTGCCCACCGCAGAGACCCTAACCATGTATGCAGGATGTTTCAAACCTTTGGCCCGTGCCACCCATCCTGCCCTCCGTCACAGTCCAAAGAGTGGCACAGTCTTGCCCACCGCAGAGACCCTAACCATGTATGGATGTTTCAAACATTTGGCACGTGCCACCCATCCTGCCCTCAGCCGCAGTCCAAGGAGTGCCACAGTCTTGCCGCTGACCTGAAAAGAGCCCGTAGCTTCCGCCGACCTCTGAATTGCTGCTGCAGGAGTCCCCAGACGGCCTCTCTCTCGTCCCCACGACTGAGGCCCAGAAACACAGGATCTGCATCGTTGCAACAAGACAGAAGCCAGCTGGACCACTCTTCTTCTAACCAAAGGTAATGTCTTGACTTGGGGTACTTACCTCAGTGTCTGTAGCTTGCTCTTCTCAGTTGAAACTTGCAGTAGCTGTTATGCTCGAATTGATTTCAGCTCTACCCTTCACAAGTGTAACAGCTTGTGACCTTACAGTGATTTTTCTTCAACAAACTCTCTAACTTTGTCCAAGACGTTTATTATCTAAGAAGTGCCTCAGCTCCATAGTCTGTGCACCAATTGACTTTGGCTGTCCTGGCTCCCTGCAGAATCTTCTAGTCCATTTGACTTTGATTCTTACTGTGCCTCAGAGGTGATACATTGGTTTGAAACTAATAATGCTGGGAAAGTTTTTTATTTTATTTTTATTTTTTTTCATCGAGACTTCATTGGAAGATTTAAAGTGCTCACTTGCCCTGAGAACCTATTTTAACCTTTTTTCCTTCCTTTCCTTTCTGCAAACCTCAGAATCTACAAAGTGTACTAGTGATATATGAATGCCATTTCTGTCCTAATTAGTGAAGTTACCTCCGGATGTAGGAAGTGTCCCCAAAGAGTATCTACTAGCTTTGTGTTGATTCTGGAGAAGTATTTTAAAGTATATTTGATTGTTGCACATATTGCCCTTTTTAAATAATACTTATTTAAAAAATACTGTTAAATTATTTATAACAAAATTATTTATAACAAAACCTTGAGTGGAAGGTTTTTTGGATACTTGTATTTGTGGATTTCGATGCTACAGCTCACATTTACCCCTCTTGAGATGTCTGGCTGCTCAGTCACACTACCAGCTCGTGTAGTACAGGCCTAGACCAGTAGGTGGGTTACCTATTACCAAGAGGACAAGGGGTGTGTAGTCTCCAACAGGGTTACTGCATCAGTTCTTGTCTAACACATTCCGGTCAGAGTGAACAGAATATTTCCACCAATCAAGGCACTGAAACACGCTCTGCCCGCCCCAACTATCTGGAAATACAGATGTTACTGGCTAATCCGCTGGCTAGGGATTTTAGATCTAAGTGGCTGAAATGCTTGGTGTTCAAATCATTTCAGCCCCTTGTCCGTCTCTCACCAATGATGGAAAAAAATAAATGCAATTCTTACATTTGCTTCCTGAAGGGCCGGTCGGAATGCAGAGGGTTTCTGCAAATGTCCACTTGTGCACAGCACTTTCGGCAATCACCTAATAATGTACACAGCGTGTACCACATCTGCATTGCCTGAGAGGCTTTACTGGGTGTTCCTATTACTCCACTTTGCGGTTCTCATTTCATCGACCGTGAAGGATCGAAGGCATTTTTGGCTTTGGTGGGGTTTAAACCTTCGACGTGCAGCTCTCGCTATGGGTGCTGCGCCCACTGAGCTTTCTCAGCAGGATGGTGACGTGGAAACGGCAGAGAGGTTTTTGGTGATGAACTCCTTCAACGTTTTCTTGGACCTTTGCGTGTTTGGTGTTTTAGTTCTCGTAATAAGGAGCGACTTGAGTGCCCGTTACCCACCTGTGGTATTGTGTCTACCCCGGCCATTCAAAATGTATTTTCTTTCATCAGTCGCTGAAGGAAATAGTGTATTGCTAAATAGTTGGTTCTGTGGAAATATCGAATGTTACAAGACAGAAAGGTGAACATCTTAATGGTAAAAAGTCGAATTTCAAATCATAGAGTTGTTGGGGTCTTTTCCGGAAGTACAAGCAAACTGAAAAACTTGAAATTTAATGATCTTAAAAAAAAAAAGTCTATCTTGTCATGTATTTAGATGACATTGTTCATTCTGCATGTTGATATGTAAGATTTTGGTGTTTTTTTGAAAGGTTTTTTCATTTGCATTCTTTCTAATTGTATATTTTAATTAGCTACAGAGTTCTACAATTGTCCTGGAACCCTTTGGTTTTCACAAATGTGTTTTCATACCCAATGTTACACTGTGAACCAGGTGTCCCCCCCCCTCAAGTAGCTGACCCACCCGATCTCCTGGTAGAGAAAACGGACCACTCGTGGATGGTTTGGATAATGTCTGAAGCTGCCTTACCTGTCATGGTGTCTGAAATGGAGCACATGCCTTCCCAGGCCTAAATTTCACCCAGAAGTTCTGTGCATGTTAATGGGTGACTTTCTGAAAGAAACTGGAACTGCATAGAAACAATCTTCTAGGTTGAAAGCTTGACTGTGGGGATAACTTTTAAAGAACTGCAGGTGTCCACAAGCTTGTGGAACACTCCCGTCCCCTGCACACCCTAATGTTGTAAAAGCAACCAAATTCCCATATACTGTTTCAAAATAAAAATGTTATACGAGGAAGAACTTGTCTTCAGTATCTGAACTACCCAAAATAAGGTTTTTTTTTGGAAAGGAACAATAGTTCAAATGTGCATATTAATACATTTTTAACAAAGCCATTCTTCATAAACATAATTTGTATATTTGGCCCGAAACGCGTAAAGAGCATTGCACTTTAAAGGATTGTTGGCACCGCAATAACACCCAGAACAACATATGTGAAAATTGGACCATGAGTCGATTTTAAAGTGTGAATTGTCTACTTCTGACGTATGATTTATTGTGCATGGATTGGTTTACTTAGACTACAAATTAATAGCCATTATCTGAATTGTGTATTACAAATGACAAATTCTGTTTATGAACAATGGCTTTGTTAAAAATGTATTAATATGCACATTTGAACTATTGTTCCTTTCCAAAAAAAAACCTTATTTTGGGTAGAGAAGATACTGAAGACAAGTTCTTCCTCATATAAATTTTTTATTTTGAAGCAGCACATGAGAATTTGATTGTTTTTTACAACATTGGGGTGTGCAGGCGACGGGAGTGTTCCACAAGCTTGTGAACACCTGCAGTTCTTTCACAGTTTGGGACAACCCAGTGTCAGGGTTGATATTCTCCCCCGCACCCCACAAAATATCCTAATACCTTTACCTAATATCGAACAGGTGTGCTCTAGGCAATATAGTTTGTAGGGATACCTTTTAAGCAAACCTCATGCTAACAAAACTTATGAACCATTTCTCGAGATGAGTGAGAGGACTGCTTCGCATAACCTGTAAAACGATCTTGCACGTTCAGTGGTTGCGAAACTTGGGTGAACAGACTTTTTTATTTTTTTTTAAAGTATGAAATTTGTTGAATGCTCAGCTGCTGAAAATCAAGTACTGTGACGTATCGAAGGATTTGGTCACTTTCCCTAAGAGGGGAACCCCTCCCCCTAAGGCTTGGAAGGTGAGCCCGCTACACAATATTCCTTCTAGTGGTGGTGGCGGCAAGCGGGACCACACAACGAGAGACCCTCCTCCTGGGGATAAGGACTCCCTTTCCAATAAGGAACTTCCCTTTGTATTTCCCTCAAACACCCAATACAGCTTTATCAAGCAACAGACACAAAGACTCCTCATACATATGCTATTGTAATGTAATTACTGAAGACCGAATCGGTATGCTACTGTGAAGAGTAAGAGTGCCGAGTAAAGAAGAATGACTGTCAACCACTGAGACGAAGAAACCATACAGAGTTATAAAGAACACAAGTCCAACAGAAAGGAAGCCCAAACGAGAGAGGCTGGGGACGGATCTAGAGAACCAGGAAGGATTCAAACCGTATGGCTGAGGGAAGCCAGCCACTCGGGAAGAACGAGGTCTTGCATGTCGGCAAACCGAACCAACAGAAGAGCGTGTCCAGAGGCTGGTAGTCCCAGGAGAGACTTTCAACCAGGTCTGATGGAGAGCCCCAGCTTTGCTGTGCCAAGGATAAACCACATGGATTGCAGACGACGACAGGTCTGCCAGTCTGAAGCATATCCCAGGAGGGAAACAAGTACTAGAGGTGCTGGCCAACACAGGAGAGAAAAAGAAGAACCCAGACAGAGCCGATACCACTTTCAGAGACCAGTGCGTGTCTCCAGAGAAATCTGAAGAAAGTGGAAAAGCCACCATGAAGAACAGTGAAACCGAAGCAACGAAAAACACAGAACCAGTGACGCAGCCCCATTACATTCCAGGAAAAGGGGCGAGTGTGAAAATGGGCGTGAGTAATACCTACGAATGCTATGAAACCGAACATAAAGAGTGGAGTAATCATACTTGTGCCAGTGAGTGTGAACTTTATAAGAGTGTGAATCACAGCAAGAGTAATCTTACTCGTCCCAGTGAGTGGCAAACCTATAAACTGAGAGGGACTAATCACATTAGTCACAGTGAGTGGTAAACTTGTAAGAAGAGTAATCATGCTTGTTCCAGTGAACGGCAAACTTGTGAGAAGAGTGAGAATCCTATAAAAACTGCTAAGATTAGTCAAGGTTTTAACAAGGACTCAACCTGTATGGTTTAGTGAGAAAAATAATATTGAAAGGAAACAGAATTATTCAGAGAAAACTCAGAGGAAGAAAAGGAACCTGTATAAGGTCCTCGAGGAGCCCCTTCAAGAAATAGAAGACTTGCTGCAAGAAGTGGCAATGGACTGTCTGAAGTTTCCTATTAAGGAGGAGTGCGAGAGCTGTGCCGAAAAAGCCCCTCAGCAGGAGGGAGTCCTTCTCCTGCTCTTTTCTGTTATTTACTATAAGTGGCAGGGTCGGGCTAGGTTAGCTTTGGGTCGGAGGACAGACTTTTAGCTATGGACCTCACTACTGATGACGAGCACCCTCGTTTAGTTGTGTTGGGTAGGGTAACCCTTAGGTACAGGAAGGTTAGGCGTTTTCTTTATTATTGCTGAATAAATCTCGTTGAAGATGGCATCCATTGGTCCGTTTCCTCTTTCTGACCCACCAAGGCACCCAATGAGCGTTTCGTGCATTGCATGCACACACACTTTGTCTAGCATTTTTCCCTGATTGTATTTGTTGTTGTGCTTTTAACTGTTTATTTTAATTCATGGTGTTATTTGTGTGTTCTTTTTTGGTAGTGGTCCATGCTCTCTATAGTTGGATCTTTTTAGATCCTGATAGCAGATCCTTAAAGCTAAAGATGATCCTTTGTCATCTGCTTCAGCGCTTTTTGAAATCCCAGATGCTTAAGTTTCCACTGTTGCCTCTAAAAAGTTGATTTTAGTTTTAAAGGGGGCTAAATCGAGACTTTTCCGAACACTATTTGGGTCCTGTGGCGATCTCTGCGGACGTCTACGGTGGTAGGATGTTTTGGTGCAAATCTTGGTGATAGGCTGGTCAATGTAGCGTGATTTGAGTAATGAATCCTTGCCTCCAGCGGCGTCTGGTTTGGTAAGTGCAGAATGATGCGCATGATAGGAAGGCCACCTTTGATGGGTGAGTTGGGAAGGCCACCTTTGATGGGTGAGTTGCGAAGGCCACCTTTGTGGGGCGAGTTGGGAATGCCACCTTTGATGGGTGAGTTGGGAAGGCCACCTTTGATGGGTGAGTTGCGAAGGCCACCTTTGTGGGGCGAGTTGGGAATGCCACCTTTGATGGGTGAGTTGGGAATGCCACCTTTGATGGGTGAGTTGGGAAGGCCACCTTTGATGGGTGAGTTGCGAAGGCCACCTTTGTGGGGCGAGTTGGGAATGCCACCTTTGATGGGTGAGTTGGGAATGCCACCTTTGATGGGTGAGTTGGGAAGGCCACCTTTGATGGGTGAGTTGGGAAGGCCACCTTTGTGGGGCGAGTTGGGAATGCCACCTTTGATGGGTGAGTTGGGAAGGCCACCTTTGATGGGTGAGTTGGGAAGGCCACCTTTGATGGGTGAGTTGGGAATGCCACCTTTGTGGGGCGAGTTGGGAAGGCCACCTTTGTGGGGCGAGTTGGGAATGCCACCTTTGTGGGGCGAGTTGGGAAGGCCACCTTTGATGGGTGAGTTGGGAAGGCCACCTTTGATGGGCGAGTTGGGAAGGCCACCTTTGATGGGCGAGTTGGGAAGGCCACCTTTGATGGGCGAGTTGGGAAGGCCACCTTTGATGGGCGAGTTGGGAAGGCCACCTTTGATGGGGCGAGTTGGGAAGGCCACCTTTGATGGGGCGAGTTGGGAAGGCCACCTTTGATGGGTGAGTTGGGAAGGCCACCTTTGATGGGTGAGTTGGGAAGGCCACCTTTGTGGGGCGAGTTGGGAATGCCACCTTTGATGGGTGAGTTGGGAAGGCCACCTTTGATGGGTGAGTTGGGAATGCCACCTTTGTGGGGCGAGTTGGGAATGCCACCTTTGATGGGTGAGTTGGGAAGGCCACCTTTGATGGGTGAGTTGGGAAGGCCACCTTTGATGGGCGAGTTGGGAAGGCCACCTTTGATGGGCGAGTTGGGAAGGCCACCTTTGATGGGTGAGTTGGGAAGGCCACCTTTGATGGGTGAGTTGGGAAGGCCACCTTTTATGGGCGAGTTGGGAAGGCCACCTTTGATGGGTGAGTTGGGAAGGCCACGTTTGTGGGGCGAGTTGGGAATGCCACCTTTGTGGGGCGAGTTGGGAAGGCCACCTTTGATGGGTGAGTTGGGAAGGCCACCTTTGATGGGCGAGTTGGGAAGGCCACCTTTGTGGGGCGAGTTGGGAAGGCCACCTTTGTGGGGCGAGTTGGGAAGGCCACCTTTGTGGGGCGAGTTGGGAAGGCCACCTTTGATGGGTGAGTTGGGAAGGCCACGTTTGTGGGGCGAGTTGGGAATGCCACCTTTGTGGGGCGAGTTGGGAATGCCACCTTTGTGGGGCGAGTTGGGAATGCCACCTTTGTGCGGCGAGTTGGGAATGCACCCTTTGTTGGGTCAGTTGGGAATGCCACCTTTGTGGGGTGAGTTGGGAATTCCACCTTTGTTGGGTCAGTTGGGAATGCCACCTTTTTTTAGGTGAGTTGGGAATGCCAGCTTTGTGGGGTGAGTTGGGAATGCCAACTTTTTGGGAATGCCACCTTTGTCGGGTGAGTTGGAAATGCCACCTTGTTGGAAATGCCACCTTGTTGGGAATGCCACCTTTGTGGGGTCAGTTGGGAATGCCACCTTTTTTTAGGTGAGTTGGGAATGCCAGCTTTGTGGGGTGAGTTGGGAATGCCAACTTTTTGGGAATGCCACCTTTGTGGGGTGAGTTGGGAATGCCACCTTTGTGGGGTGAGTTGGGAATGGCACCTCCGTGGGGCGAGTTAACATCTCATTAACTTGCATTCAGTTTTGCCATTGCATCTTGTGTTGGAATGAGGCGGTGCCATCAGCATGCCACGTCCCTGCCCAAAGTTTGCTCTTTTTTCAATGTAATGTAATTTTACGCTTCCCTCCTCCAAGTCTCCTCAAGGGCTAACACTAACCTTTCGGCCCTTGCACTGGACTAGATATGTTCCCTGGGCAGCTGCTCTGCTAAATCCCAGTGCTCTGCAATGCTCGGCACCGTGGCCTCAACCGACAGTTTGCACCGCAATGCACATGTAATAGTTTCTACGTGTTTTTGTTTTTTCCTCCCCTGGACACAGATCTGTTTGTGGAGTGTGTGCAATGATAGTGCTTCCAGTGCTGGATTGTGAGGGTGGCTCGCGCCTCTATTCATTCTCTGCATATGTGTCACACATGGCCTGGGGGAGAGTGAGTGCTTAGCCGCTAGCCCAGCGGCGGCCGTACTGAGCTGCTTTCATACATGTGTCTAGCCCGAGGAATGGGTTCCAGGTATGGACAGTACAAATCCGAACCTTTTGGGAATCCCGTGACGCTGGATCCCCTTTATTCGAGTGGATTTCATTTGGCTTACACCTTGTTGGCACCACTTTCATACGGCCACGGGGAAGATGGCAATTACATTTTCATTTATAATAATTCTAGGCTGTTGGTAGCAGAAAGGAAAGGATGTTGCATTTAACACACATGGACTCTGCATGTAGCATAACGCCACCCAAAGTCCTTGAACGCTGGCCCTGTTTGGAATTCATATGTCAGAATTCCCTAGGAATTGTGTAAACAATAAGTCCCAGTTGCAGGTTCTGTGCCCAGAACCTTGAAACGGGAGTAGAAAGTAGCCCACGTGGGACACCTAAAGCGCCTTGTTTTGTGATGTATGCGCTATGGACACTGGCCAAGCTCTCGTATCCTGAAGGTCAGGTTGCAGACCCTTAATCCGTTCTGCGCCCCTCATTGGTTGCCAACTCCCTGATGTCTTCCTATTTTCACCCAGGCCACGCGATTGCTCGTGCCGTTGACTTGCTGGTGTCTTTGGTTGTTTTGCCCTCAAGTATTGTCCATACGCACACATTGGTCAAATGTAAAGTTTCACTCGTGAGTTCTATATGTCATGAGTTTCAAAACTATCGAAAGGTGAGTCCACCGTGTTTGGCCCCGATGAGTGAAGCCTCACCATAACCCTGGAACTTCGCAGAAGTGATTCGCATAGTAGCATAACAAGACTATTCACCGTGATGGCCGAATGGTTTTTTTTTTGTTTTTAGATCTTATTCAAATGTTATTTTATTAACTGGGTTTGAGCAGTGGCCCAAGTGCTCTGCCAACAAAGACTAAAGGCATACTTGAATCCCTGCAGCCAAAGGGTTAAATACCAAGCGGGACGTATGCTTGCCAACATCTATCTAGGATTAGTGGCTGCTAGGCTGCCGCCAAAAATGCCTCTCCTATTGCCTAACCTTTTCTTTTTCACCCAAGCCCTGAAGCGCTTTCAGCAGAAAGAAGCCCCTTTCCTCTGCTCTGCTGGCAATGCACTTTAGCGAGCGCCTTCCGTTGCATTCTGAGATGAGCACACACAGCCTTGTCTTGCACGTGGCGGATCTGCCCACTATCCTGTGCTAAAGGGCTCTCCCTGCTGGGCCAGTCGCTGTCCTGCGTCCTGTGCACCCTGCAGATCCCCGGCCCTGAGACCTGTGCACCCTGCAGATCCCCGGCCCTGAATCCTGCCCTGAGTCCTGTACTCCCTGCAGATCCCCGGCCCTGAGTCCTGTGCACCCTGCAGATCCCCGGCCCTGAGTCCTGTGCACCCTGCAGATGCCCGGCCCTGAATCCTGCCCTGAGTCCTGTACTCCCTGCAGATCCCCGGCCTGAGTCCTGTGCACCCTGCAGATCCCCAGCCCTGAGTCCTGTGCACCCTGCAGATCCCCGGCCCTGAGTCCTGTGCACCCTGCAGATCCCCGGCCCTGAATCCTGCCCTGAGTCCTGTACTCCCTGCAGATCCCCGGCCCTGAGTCCTGTGCACCCTGCAAATCCCCGGCCCCGAGTCCTGTGCACCATGCAGACCCCCGGCCCTGAATCCTGCCCTGAGTCCTGTGCACCCTGCAAATCCCCGGCCCTGAGTCCTGTGCACCCTGCAGATCCCCGGCCCTGAATCCTGCCCCGAGTCCTGTGCACCCTGCAGATCCCCGGCCCTGAGTCCTATGCACCCTGCAGTCCCCCGGCCCTGCAGATCCCCGGCCCTGAGTCCTGTGCACCCTGCAGATCCCCGGCCCTGAGTCCTGTGCACCCTGCAGATCTCCGGCCCTGAGTCCTGTGCACCCTGCAAATCCCCGGCCCTGAGTCCTGTGCACCCTGCAGACCCCCGGCCCTGAATCCTGCCCTGAGTCCTGTGCACCCTGCAGATCCCTGGCTCTGAGTCCTGTGCACCCTGCAGTCCCCCGGCCCTCTATCCTGCCCTGAGTCCTGTGCTCCCTGCAGATCCCCGTCCCTGAGTCCTGTGCTCCCTGCAGATCCCCGTCCCTGAGTCCTGTGCTCCCTGCAGATCCCCGTCCCTGAGTCCTGTGCACCCTGCAGATCCCCGGCCCTGAGTCCTGTGCACCCTGCAGATCCCCGGCCCTGAGTCCTGTGCACCCTGCAGATCCCCGGCCCTGAGTCCTGTGCACCCTGCAGATCCCCGGCCCCGAGTCCTGTGCACCCTGCAGATCCCCGGCCCCGAGTCCTGTGCACCCTGCAGATCTCCGTCCCTGAGTCCTGTGCACCCTGCAGATCCCCGTCACTGAGTCTTGTGCTCCCTGCAGATCCCATGCCCTGAATCGTGCCCTGAGTCCTGTGCACCCTGCAGATCCCCGGCCCTGAGTCCTGTGCACCCTGCAGATCCCCGGCCCTGAGTCCTGTGCACCCTGCAGATCCCCGGCCCTGAGTCCTGTGCACCCTGCAAATCCCCGGCCCCGAGTCCTGTGCACCCTGCAGACCCCCGGCCCTGAATCCTGCCCTGAGTCCTGTGCACCCTGCATATCCCCGGCCCTGAGTACCCTGCAGACCCCCGGCCCTGAATCCTGCCCTGAGTCCTGTGCACCCTGCAGATCCCCGGCCCTGAGTCCTGTGCACCCTGCAGATCCCCGGCCCTGAATCCTGCCCTGAGTCCTGTGCACCCTGCAGATCCCCGGCCCTGAGTCCTATGCACCCTGCAGTCCCCCGGCCCTGCAGATCCCCGGCCCTGAGTCCTGTGCACCCTGCAGATCCCCGGCCCTGAGTCCTGTGCACCCTGCAGATCTCCGGCCCTGAGTCCTGTGCACCCTGCAAATCCCCGGCCCTGAGTCCTGTGCACCCTGCAGACCCCCGGCCCTGAATCCTGCCCCGAGTCCTGTGCACCCTGCAGATCCCTGGCCCTGAGTCCTGTGCACCCTGCAGTCCCCCGGCCCTCTATCCTGCCCTGAGTCCTGTGCTCCCTGCAGATCCCCGGCCCTGAGTCCTGTGCTCCCTGCAGATCCCCGGCCCTGAGTCCTGTGCACACTGCAGATCCCCGGCCCTGAGTCCTGTGCACCCTGCAGATCCCCGGCCCTGAGTCCTGTGCACCCTGCAGATCCCCGGCCCTGAGTCCTGTGCACCCTGCAGATCCCCGGCCCTGAGTCCTGTGCACCCTGCAGATCCCCGGCCCTGAGTCCTGTGCACCCTGCAGATCCCCGTCACTGAGTCTTGTGCACCCTGCAGATCCCATGCCCTGAATCGTGCCCTGAGTCCTGTGCACCCTGCAGATCCCCGGCCCTGAGTCCTGTGCACCCTGCAGATCCCCGGCCCCGAGTCCTGTGCACCCTGCAAATCCCCGGCCCCGAGTCCTGTGCACCCTGCAGACCCCCGGCCCTGAATCCTGTGCACCCTGCATATCCCCGGCCCTGAGTACCCTGCAGACCCCCGGCCCTGAATCCTGCCCTGAGTCCTGTGCACCCTGCAGATCCCCGGCCCTGAGTCCTGTGCACCCTGCAGATCCCCGGCCCTGAATCCTGCCCTGAGTCCTGTGCACCCTGCAGATCCCCGGCCCTGAGTCCTATGCACCCTGCAGTCCCCCGGCCCTGCAGATCCCCGGCCCTGAGTCCTGTGCACCCTGCAGATCCCCGGCCCTGAGTCCTGTGCACCCTGCAGATCTCCGGCCCTGAGTCCTGTGCACCCTGCAAATCCCCGGCCCTGAGTCCTGTGCACCCTGCAGACCCCCGGCCCTGAATCCTGCCCTGAGTCCTGTGCACCCTGCAGATCCCTGGCCCTGAGTCCTGTGCACCCTGCAGTCCCCCGGCCCTCTATCCTGCCCTGAGTCCTGTGCTCCCTGCAGATCCCCGGCCCTGAGTCCTGTGCTCCCTGCAGATCCCCGGCCCTGAGTCCTGTGCTCCCTGCAGATCCCCGGCCCTGAGTCCTGTGCTCCCTGCAGATCCCCGTCCCTGAGTCCTGTGCACCCTGCAGATCCCCGTCCCTGAGTCCTCTGCACCCTGCAGATCCCCGTCACTGAGTCTTGTGCACCCTGCAGATCCCATGCCCTGAATCGTGCCCCGAGTCCTGTGCACCCTGCAGATCCCCAGCCCTGAGTCCTGTGCACCCTGCAGATCCCCGGCCCTGAGTCCTATGCACCCTGCAGATCCCATGCCCTAAATCGTGCCCTGAGTCCTGTGCACCCTGCAGACCCCCGGCCCTGAGTCCTGTGCACCCTGCAGACCCCCGGCCCTGAGTCCTGTGCACCCTGCAGACCCCCGGCCCTGAATCGTGCCCTGAGTCCTGTGCACCCTGCAGACCCCCGGCCCTGAGTCCTGTGCACCCTGCAGACCCCCGACCCTGAGTCCTGTGCACCCTGCAGATCCTCAGACCCCCGGCCCTGAGTCCTGTGCACCTTGCAGACCCCCGGCCCTGAGTCCTGTGCACCCTGCAGACCACCGGCCCTGAATCCTGTGCACGGCCCTGAAACCTGTGCATCCTGCAGATCCTCCGACCCCCGGCCCTGAGTCCTGTGCACCCTGCAGATCCTCAGACCCCCGGCCCTGAGTCCTGTGCACCCTGCAGATCCTCAGACCCCCGGCCCTGAGTCCTGTGCACCCTGCAGATTCCCGGCCCTGAGTCCTGTGCACCCTGCAGATCCCCGGCCCTGAGTCCTGTGCACCCTGCAGATCCCCGGCCCTGAGTCCTGTGCACCCTGCAGATCCCATGCCCTAAATCATGCCCTGAGTCCTGTGCACCCTGCAGACCCCCGGCCCTGAGTCCTGTGCACCCTGCAGACCCCCGGCCCTGAATCGTGCCCTGAGTCCTGTGCACCCTGCAGACCCCCGGCCCTGAGTCCTGTGCACCCTGCAGACCCCCGGCCATGAATCGTGCCCTGAGTCCTGTGCACCCTGCAGACCCAGGGCCCTGAGTCCTGTGCACCCTGCAGATCCCCGGCCCTGAATCCCGTGCACCCTGCAGATCCTCAGACCCCCGTCCCTGAGTCCTGTGCACCCTGCAGATCCCCGTCCCTGAGTCCTGTGCACCCTGCAGATCCCCGTCACTGAGTCTTGTGCACCCTGCAGATCCCATGCCCTGAATCGTGCCCTGAGTCCTGTGCACCCTGCAGATCCCCAGCCCTGAGTCCTGTGCACCCTGCAGATCCCCGGCCCTGAGTACTATGCACCCTGCAGATCCCATGCCCTAAATCGTGCCCTGAGTCCTGTGCACCCTGCAGACCCCCGGCCCTGAGTCCTGTGCACCCTGCAGACCCCCGGCCCTGAGTCCTGTGCACCCTGCAGACCCCCGGCCCTGAATCGTGCCCTGAGTCCTGTGCACCCTGCAGACCCCCGGCCCTGAGTCCTGTGCACCCTGCAGACCCCCGACCCTGAGTCCTGTGCACCCTGCAGATCCTCAGACCCCCGGCCCTGAGTCCTGTGCACCCTGCAGACCCCCGGCCCTGAGTCCTGTGCACCCTGCAGACCACCGGCCCTGAATCCTGTGCACGGCCCTGAAACCTGTGCATCCTGCAGATCCTCAGACCCCCGGCCCTGAGTCCTGTGCACCCTGCAGATCCTCAGACCCCTGGCCCTGAGTCCTGTGCACCCTGCAGACCCCCGGCCCTGAGTCCTGTGCACCCTGCAGACCCCCGGCCCTGAGTCCTGTGCACCCTGCAGATCCCCGGCCCTGGGTCCTGTGCACCCTGCAGATCCCATGCCCTAAATCATGCCCTGAGACCTGTGCACCCTGCAGACCCCCGGCCCTGAGTCCTGTGCACCCTGCAGACCCCCGGCCCTGAGTCCTGTGCACCCTGCAGATCCCCGGCCCTGAGTCCTGTGCACCCTGCAGATCCCATGCCCTAAATCATGCCCTGAGTCCTGTGCACCCTGCAGACCCCCGGCCCTGAGTCCTGTGCACCCTGCAGACCCCCGGCCCTGAATCGTGCCCTGAGTCCTGTGCACCCTGCAGACCCCCGGCCCTGAATCGTGCCCTGAGTCCTGTGCACCCTGCAGACCCAGGGCCCTGAGTCCTGTGCACCCTGCAGATCCCCGGCCCTGAATCCCGTGCACCCTGCAGATCCTCAGAACCCCGGCCCTGAGTCCTGTGCACCCTGCAGATCCTCAGACCCCTGGCCCTGAGTCCTTTGCACCCTGCAGACCCCCGGCCCTGAGTCCTGTGCACCCTACAGACCCCCGTTCCGGGCATTTGAGTGACTGTTGGAAGCTTTGCAGGGGACCCACATGACACCGTGTTGGACTGCCCCATACAGTACTGAATGTTTTAGTTCTGATCAGGATTGACTTGCTGTGGGAGTGGGAGTGGCAAGTGATGTGTACTCCTGGGATCCGGAGAGCGGCAGATGTTAGCAAAAGGCATTCATTGTCTGTTTATGGGGAAGCTGGAAAGGTGGAGCCTTTACTTTTGCCAGTTACTTGCCTGTCTTCTGGGTGGGGTGTGAAAAGCAGATTGCCTCTAGTGCCCCCCCCCCCCCCGCCCGCCTTGTCTTGCTGATGCCCTGGTGAAAATCCAACCAAGTGCTAGTAGAACAACCACCTTGCCTCATTATAATCCCTTTACCTGCCCGGCTAAAGCGTTGGCATGAAAGGGCAATTTCCGCTGCAAACTGTTTTCTGGCTCTGTGGTGGCATGCAAGATCTTGCTCATGTTAGGCAGAATTAAATGCAGTACACTTTGGGAACACCACACACAATTAAGACTACAAGCGACTGTACAAATTCACCTTTGGTACAAGCCCGTACTACACAGTAATGTGGTAGCGATGGCTGAGCAGCCAGACTTATCTCAAGAGCAAGTGAGCAGTATCAATAGTTACACAAAGGACAGCAATTACTATGGTTCAAACAAACACTGACTCAATGTTCTCAAGTAAAAGAATATACATTTATTTCACTCTTCAGTTGTATAACATTACACTATCATAAGCAGTTTAAAAATCACACTCTTAATACACCACACCACTTCACTTAAATTCCAGACAAGTTAAGCTCACAAAAATGAAGTGGGAGCAAAATGGCACTCCAGCAATTTAAAAGGGAGGGAAAGACAAAGTTAATAAAAATGAACCACACCAACAGGTAAGTACTCAGGGCAAATGAACAAGAGGAACTACAGTGATAGAATCAGGTAGAAAAGGCTTAGGGCCAAAGTCACTAGGACAAAAGTCTTTTGCTCAAGATCACAAGGTTCAGGGTAGTTCGCGGTAAAGTTTGTGCCATGGATTTCAGATGAGTGTGGGTGGTAGAATTAGTTCAAAGAGAAGAGAAGGACAAGCCCTCGGATTGGAGAAAGATGTCACACACTTTCCCCGCGGCTGAACGAAACGAGCAACCGAGTTTGCACAGTACCTTAAAACGGAGAGGAAGATGTAGCTGAGGCAGACGTTCCTGGTAGTTCCTGCAGGCTCACGGTTCCTGAAGCGACTGTCGGACTGACACGAAGTAGGAAGGCTGGAGGGTCCTGCACTACCCAGGGAAGAAACCAGCTGCAGAGCAAAGCAACAAATAAAAGGTGCGCTCCTTAAAACCCAAGCGGGGTCCGACCTTCCTGGCTATCCTGCCCACTGTAGCTCTGTACAGCGAATTCGACCAGAGGAGGGGTCCTGGCTTGCAGTTTGGGCGAACTGGTTGGTCCCACCAGCTCAAGGGAAGAAGTTTCCTGGAGGATCTCCTCTGTCGTCAGATTCTGAAGATTCGGAACCTGCAGCAGGGCTTCATCGGGCAGTTCAGTCGTTGAAGGGGTCCTCTTCCATCAGCTCCTCGTTGGTTCTTTTGTTACAGTGGCGACTCTGCCTTTCCAGTCCCAGAGACCTGCTTTTTATGCAGTTTGCCCCCATTCATACATCCTGGCTGTTAATCACACAGCAGGGTGGCTGTCCTGGTAAGGACAGTCCCCTTAGCCAATCAAACAGGAGTGCGACTTGGGTTACCAAGGGAACCCATGGCAGGGGTCCGAAGATCCCTCCCTCACATCCTGCCTACCCAAACTTTCAGGCGCCTTAAGGAGGTCTTCTGTGCAGAAGCCCGCGAAAAGATGGCGAACAAAGGAGTCATCCCCGGTTTGGCGCACAGTAAGAACACAAGAAAGTCTTTTACAAAAAGAAATGGCGAATAAACCCAGCCGGATCCAAAATAAAATGTATTTAGTCAAGCAGGTTTATGTTCGAGGCTAATATAATAGCCTTAAACAAAACCATGTTTATATAAGATAACCGCGGTAGAAAATTTAGGGTCGTTACCACTGCCACTAGCCAAGTCTTTATGTAAAGGGAGAAAAACAGTGCCCCAAGAGACACAGACAAAAAGGGATAGGAATTGCCCTTTCCAATACTCCATGTAAAATGGGGTGTACTGGGTTTGTAGTTTAAAGAGACTACATAAAGTTAATGGCAACTTTACATGTTTATGGAAGACAGTAGTCAGTCCCAGAAAAATGAAGTCAGAGGGAAGTCTAAAAGACAACCCTGTGTCACTGCACTGAAGGTGCTGTGTAACACACACACAAATGGTACTCATGGAGTAGGTGAGGCTCCGTGGTAAAAACACACACATCAAAACACATGTAAGAGCGGCAAAAGGCCCACACTCTTACCAGGTGAAAAAAATAAATCCTAGAAATCCAGCAAAGCTGCTGAGGGACTCATTGGGTAAGGGAAATTAGCCATTTATGAGATTTCTCCCTGACAGCTCATCAGAATGCCTCCTCTTGTGTAAAGCTGATCTCTTTGTCTCAATCTTATCCCAGGTTGGCTCTTCTGGTTCCCAGGGATGAAACTGAAGAAGCAGGTGACTGTGTGTGGAGCAGCCATCTTCTGTGTGGCTGTCTTCTCCTTATACCTGATGCTAGACCGAGTACAGCACGACCCTGCTCGGCGACAGACTGGAGGCAACTTCCCCAGGGTAAGGCAAGCCTAGGTTCAAGTGTCTGGAGAGATGCACATGGCATGATAAGTCATTTATAAGTGTTTCTAGCCGTGACAAGACGAGGAGGTGGAAACAGAAGGAGGACAAACAGCGATCTTACTAGGTGTTGTCATTCAGATCGTGCAAGTACGGGAAAGAGGGGACAGGAGAAGTGCCAAGGGAGGTGGGGGTGAGGAGAAGTGCAGGTGACTCAATAAGTGCTGCCAGAGGGTGGCTCCTAAGTGCAAAAAGAAGCGACTGTATACAGATACCGTCCCTTAAGTGCTGAGGAGCCCAGAGGCAGTGAAAGGGCAACTGAACATGCAGGAGCCTGGGCCTGAGTTCAGAGGGTGAACAGGTGACCAGTGTGTGGAGCAGTCGGGTACGTCAGCAGGGGAGAGGAAGAGAGAAAGCGGAAGCAAAAAGGAAGGTGTTGAGTTGCTTCAGGAACCGGAGGTGGTACTGCTCAAGTTTGAGAGAGGCTGTTCCAGAGGGAGGCCTGTTAGGTTTTGTGTCTGAAGGAAGAGAGGTGTTAGGATTGACTTCTTGAGGACTGTCAGTCTGTTTGGCCATCTGCTTGCATGTATGCGGAGTGCTTGAGGTATGATGTCACGAATGGCATGTTTGGGTATGATTGAGTGGAATGCTGTGTGTTGCGTGTTCCACCCAGGGCAATTGAGATGATGCAGCCTGAGTGGGGGGAGCCAGTGGGCGCCCCTCTGATCCTGAATCTGATCCTGTAACTAGCTCAAGTAATCTCCTGATGACATCTGATTAAAGCAACCTGAAGATCTCCTGGAATCCTGTGTATCCTTTACCTGTTCACCTCACAGTTAAGGTCACAACATAAATTGGCGACGAGTTGGTCTTGGAGAACCCAGAGAACAGACAGACGCAGGTACCTGTATGGATGGAGCCAGGGAGAGGGAGGGGAGAAAGGAGACTGCTGCGGGGGGTGCAGCGCAGGATCACGAGAGACTGTGAAAAGGGAGGGGGCCCACTGCCCCCCATGATGAGCAGTTCCACCACCCAGGGCAGGAAGGAGGGTGCCTTGTTTGGCTTCATGTGTGCGCCCCCTTCAGCGGTTCCCAGCAGGCACCAAGCAGTTGTAGGGGGTGCCCGTGACTGTAGTTTCCCAGAGACTGTGAAAAGTAATACAGTTGGCATGGGTGTGAGGTTGCCCGCTGGGTGCCCCCATGGATGTGGAAGGCACCCAAGTAGCAGTCCAGCGTGTGCCCTGCTATCCCTCGACTGTTGCAAGTTCGGGAGTTTTATGGGAGCTGGAAGTTTGGTATGTCCACTCTTGCAAGGTGCCAAAGCTGAGAGGTTGCCGTCTATTGTGCATATGTGGACTGAAGGCAGAGTGCTTACTGTTGGGTCTGCAGGAGTGATCGTGGAGTGATACGGTCGGGCTGATGGAAGAGCACGGCCACCACTGGAGCTACGCAGCTCTGTTCTGCTCTCCTCATCAGTGCGGAAAACAAGCGCACCCCTAAAACCGCGGGACTAGCTCTCAAAAGTAAGAAAGACAGCAATAACGCAACTATACATGGAGAAAACAGACGAGGTTAGAACAAAACGCATTAGTTCAAAGGTTTTATTTTGAAGCCTTTATCATGTGCGCTGTCACACAGCGATCTTCAACTCGTGTGCTCCCCAGCCTTCCGCCTAAAAACATAATCCCCCTGGATATCAGCCTCCGCCATGGAATAGGAAAGAAGCCTGGCTAGCACTTGTCAAACACACGCATGTCCACGTGACCCATTCCATCCTGCTTTTATTTTGTATTCAAATATATTTTATTATCTTTTTAGAAACCGTTCATTCCTTAATGAAATGGGGCGTGTTGGCATTCCAACACAAATTCCTGATTCTGTATCCTGTGTTGTGGAGTTTTTTCAATAAGACAAAGGTACATGTTCACCAAGTAAAATGAGAAACTATATAACAAGAGCAAGCGAATATTTCTAGGGGCAGTATTTTTTTTAACTTAGTTCAAACTTGAACAATATAGCATTAACCCAGCTTTTTCTGCAACGCCAAAATGCTAAATTGGTTCTTCCTTCCATCTGTTAAATGTTTATTTGTACGTATTTTTAAAAAAAAGTTGATAGGGATATTTGAACAAAGAAAATACAGCACCACTCTCAGTCCTCCCCTAATGTCTATTCTTACAAAAAAATCAAACGTTAGCAGCATAGGACCAAGATGGCCACGCAGAGGCACACATATTCCTTTGGGTCTACAAACAAATTGTGCATTTTTGTTCGGCGAGAATAAAAGATAGCTTTGAGCAATAGAAACTACTTTCTATTTGCTTACGTTGCTGCTAAATTATTCCAACATATATTTAAAAAATATCTATCATTTGTGTTATCGACCTGACAAATTCGGCAGCACACGGAGGCATATCAGTGTGTCCAGAGCTGTAGGAAAAAGTGCCACAACAGGGACGGCAGGGTAGGCGGTTTAGCACTGCCAGCGGAGAGTGTGCTTAACCTCTACAGTGCAGTGTAAGGCTCCGGTAGATGACAAAAAAGCAGGATTTTACTATAAAGTATTTCTGTATCTGGAAAAAAGAGGGCACCACAGGGGTGTTAACTCCTAGACCAGGACTTAAATAAGAATCAACTTCCCTGTGGCTTATTGTCGCGCTTCTTCACATCCCTGCTGCGGCACTGACCGTGGGCCCTGCCGCTGATGGAACTTAGCAGCAGGGGTCGCTGCGGCACTGACCGTGGGCCCTGCCGCTGATGGAACTTAGCAGCAGGGGTCGCTGCGGCACTGACCGTGGGCCCTGCCGCTGATGGAACTTAGCAGCAGGGGTCGCTGCGGCACTGACCGTGGGCCCTGCCGCTGATGGAACTTAGCAGCAGGGGTCGCTGCGGCACTGACCGTGGGCCCTGCCGCTGATGGAACTTAGCAGCAGGGGTCGCTGCGGCACTGACCGTGGGCCCTGCCGCTGATGGAACTTAGCAGCAGGGGTCGCTGCGGCACTGACCGTGGGCCCTGCCGCTGATGGAACTTAGCAGCAGGGGTCGCTGCGGCACTGACCGTGGGCCCTGCCGCTGATGGAACTTAGCAGCAGGGGTCGCTGCGGCACTGACCGTGGGCCCTGCCGCTGATGGAACTTAGCAGCAGGGGTCGCTGCGGCACTGACCGTGGGCCCTGCCGCTGATGGAACTTAGCAGCAGGGGTCGCTGCGGCACTGACCGTGGGCCCTGCCGCTGATGGAACTTAGCAGCAGGGGTCGCTGCGGCACTGACCGTGGGCCCTGCCGCTGATGGAACTTAGCAGCAGGGGTCGCTGCGGCACTGACCGTGGGCCCTGCCGCTGATGGAACTTAGCAGCAGGGGTCGCTGCGGCACTGACCGTGGGCCCTGCCGCTGATGGAACTTAGCAGCAGGGGTCGCTGCGGCACTGACCGTGGGCCCTGCCGCTGATGGAACTTAGCAGCAGGGGTCGCTGCGGCACTGACCGTGGGCCCTGCCGCTGATGGAACTTAGCAGCAGGGGTCGCTGCGGCACTGACCGTGGGCCCTGCCGCTGATGGAACTTAGCAGCAGGGGTCGCTGCGGCACTGACCGTGGGCCCTGCCGCTGATGGAACTTAGCAGCAGGGGTCGCTGCGGCACTGACCGTGGGCCCTGCCGCTGATGGAACTTAGCAGCAGGGGTCGCTGTGCCGCAGCAGAGTTTGGATTGAAGAGTGCTGACTGCCGGGGAAGCGATTCTGCTTGTTACGCTTTTTGCCCGCTTGCCCCTATTAAACGCGTATTCAGTTTACTGAATCAGTGAACTGATTAAGAGCAACAATAAGCAGTTAATAGGGGAAATAAGCGGACATAAACCGCGACAAGCGACCAGCAAATATTATAAGCGTCTTCTGACGAAAAGAAGACCAAGGTCGCTTATAATAAGTGGACCTGGCAACACTGAGGTGACGTCAGTGTAGCCATCTGGAGCGCAGGACTGCCAGCGGTGCGTGCTGCGTGCAACGCGCGGGTCCGAGTGAAGCACCTAGCAGTGCGGGTAACGAGACGCGATGCACGTTGGCGCCAGTGTTGCCAGGTCCGCTTATTATAAGCAACTTTGGGCTTGTTTTTGCCCAAAGTCACTTTTAATATTTGGAGGTCGCTTGTTGGACCGTCTGTGCGTGTGTAATTAGGCTTGTTTATGTTGCAGTTAAGTCCATTACCCGTCGCACAGAGCGACCTGCACTGGGCTGCTGGTGGTATGTTACGACATGCGATTGCTCCTTTGTCTTGCTCCCGGGTGCGCCCTGTATTTTGCCTATGGTTAGGTGTTTGGCACTGATGGGATCGTTACCAGCCCACTAGGTGGCCCATCAATGCCAAATGCCTAAACATGTGCAAAGGAAAGCTAGCTTTAAAAGTCTAATCATGCTGTCAGACACACTTACATTTAAAGAATGGATTGTTTCAGTTTACCAAAAGAACAGTCGCACTATAGCAATGTTATCCTGGTAATATTCCCAGTGCTGCTGCATTAACTACTAAAGTCCTTTACTTATTTTATATATATATATATATATATATATATATATATATATATATATATATATATATATATATATATATTTATTTATTGCAAGATTTGGTTAGATATCCAAGGATGCAGTGTCATCGGAGTCTATATAGAACATGTTCTCAGAGAGAGTTTATTTTCAAGCTTCCAGTTGGCCATGTTGCAATGTATTTAAAATTCTTCTAATACGGTTCATGTTGTTAGTTACCCTGTTCAACCCCCACAATATGCACACTTACACCTGAAATTGTCAATCTGTAGAACAAGTGCCGGTCATCCATCGTCCCCACTACAATTGGCAGATGTTGCAAACGGATGACCAAAGCCATGTTGAGCTTTATCAGTAACACACATCTGTAAAACCAATAGATGTTTTCAAAACTAGTAGTAGTGGAGACCCAGGCAATCCTGTGGGAAACCAATTAAAACCAAGTTTTAAACTTTGCCCCATTTAGCTCTCTACGGTGCTCAACTTCAACATAGATATACTTTGCGATCAGCAGCCAGGATTACCAGCTTTTCAAACGGCTCCCTGCACAGGTTCCTGCCCACTCACAACCGGGAGACGGCGAATGCTCTATGCCCAAACACTGCCTGCTCTACCGCCAAAATGGATTGCTATGTATTGAACATAGCCAGCCAGACGTTTATGATAACCATTCCTTAGCAAAGTTATGTTGCTATACAACGTTTATTAACCAATCTCAAAGTAAATAAAATACAGTAGTGCACAGTAGTGTAAAAAGAAAATATATTTCAGGCCAGCATTATTTTGCATTCTGGGACTTCTAATCTCCATTCAATGAAATAGTGTTTTAGCACACTATGTCAGTGTTGTGTCTATGTATGTTTGCTGTTATGTTTCTTACTTTTGAGACCTTTCCACAACGTTTTAGGTGCAAGTTTTTTTTTCATCTTATTTGGATGGGAGTCAGCTTGTTTTGAGCTTGTTTTGGAAGGGCATTCAGCTTATATTTTTCTTCCGACCTGGCAACACTGGTTGGCACTCTGATCTTCTACGTGGCACTGGTAGTATTGGAGGGACCTCGGCGCGGTGCGATCATGTCGGAAGGGACTTCGCTTTCATGCAGCTTGGGGACATTTCTCTTTTTTTGCACTGAACTGTTTTTGGCTTCCAGTGCGGTAATTATGGGAATACCAAGTAATGAGGTCCTATATGTCACATTGTTCTATCTTGGGCATGCACTGGCAGTGTTGGGTAGCATCAGGAATTTGTCGATGTGCTACCTGTTGTTTTGGTGTAATGGGTAGTTAAGGGGAATTGTCGTAGTCCAGCTTTAAGCATGTTGTTACATGCAGATTGTTGCAACATGTTAGTGTGGGGAGCGTGTAGCAGTGTGACTTTGTGATTGGAATGTTTGGAACGCGTGGATGAGAGTGCACCGGTTAAGGTTCGGGTTTATAGGGTGCTCTGTAGGTGCGTGGAGGCGAGCACATTTGATGTGTGTTTTAGTGGTGTCTCGTTTTTGGATGGGTGTGTATGCGTATTCTCCCATCCATGGGTAAGTGTGCCTGCCCAGTGATTGTAAGCAGTGAGCTGCATGTTTTGGTTTAAGTATGGGTTGTGAGGTTAACCCATTGGTATTGAGTGTTAGCATGGTACGTATGCCAAACTGTTATGTGATTAGCGCTTAGCATGGGTTTTGTGGTAGCCCATTGAGGGAACAGGTGTGGGGCAGGGCCCTGCCCGCGTGCTGTTCGGGGCACAAGAAGGTGGATGTTTCTTGTTGTCGGTGTCTGGGGAGGTGATTTAGTAGTCTTCCTGGGCGGGGGTTTAGTTAGTGTTGACTGACTCCCAAGCGTGGGTTTGAATATAGTGGTGAGTTGTCCTTGTCCAGTGGAGAGTTTTGAGTGGACTTGGTGTGAAGTACTTGGTTGTGTCATGCCAAGGTTGGTTTTTATTTCTGTTGTATTCATATGGTTCACAGTGCCTATATTTGCATAGTTTGATTAATTCCATCTTGCCACTACAGGAAGGGAGGGAGGGAGAGGGAGGGAGGGAGAAAGGCAGGGAGGCAGAGGCAGAGGGAGAGGGAGGGAGAGGGTAGGAGAAGGAGGAAGGGAAGGGGAGGGAGTGAGGGAGAGGGATGGATGGAGGGAGAGAGGGAGGGAGAAAGGCAGGGAGGCAGAGGCAGAGGGAGGGAGAGGGAGGGAGGGAGAAAGAGAGAGGGAGAGGGAGGGAGGGAAGGGGGAGAGTTTTTTGGGCTGAGGCCTAATATTGTGGTTAACCCAGTTTGGACAGCCATCAAACTAGGTTTAGTATTTGCTTTCATTTGTGTTGGAACCCCTCCGTACGTGGTATTTGCCCTGTTGGTGTGAGTGTAGGTGTGTGGTCGTGCTTGATGTTGATTGCAAAAGTTGTGTGCTGTTTGGTTGAAGTGTGCTGTTATTCCGGTTAGATCCCTGGGGTTTTACTGTTTAGGAAGTTAGTTGCCTCGGTTAGTTGCGACAGGACCTTGTGCCAGTCCCGATGTGGGGAGTTTGTGCTTGGGGGTGGCAGCGCCATGATCCTGCTGTGGCAGGGGTGGATAAAAGTAGATCAGTGTTTCTTGAGGGTTTGTGTTGATTGATTGCCCGAGATGGGCTGGTGGTGCTCGATGGTGGCAGCTTCGAGGTTCCCCGGTAGCAGTGGGGAGCGGAAGGAGGTGAGTGTTGTATATTGGTCACTGGAGTGTAGTTAAGGTGGTTGGGTCCTGTCGGTGTATGTTAGTTACGCTTGGTTGTACTATTTTTCTGGGTGTTTGGAACCGGCATTGGGAGTGGGGAGGGGTTGAGGGGGGGTGTTAGGATTGACTTCTTGAGGACTGTAGGTCTGTTTGGCCATCTGCTTGCATGTATGCAGAGTGCTTGAGGTATGATGTCACGAATGGCATGTTTGGGTATGATTGAGTGGAATGCTGTGTGTTGCGTGTCCCACCCAGGGCAGTTGAGATGATGTAGCCTGGGTGGGGGGAAGCCAGTGGGCGCCCCTCTGAGCCTGAATCTGAACCTGTAACTAGCTCAAGTAATCTCCTGATGACATCTGATTAAAGCAACCTGAAGATCTCCTGGCATCCTGTGTATCCGTTACCTGTTCACCTCACAGTTAAGGTCACAACAAGGCCCCAGCTGAGGAAAGAGATCTGCCCCTCCCCGTCCCCCATTCTCTGCTTGGAAAAGCGTCAAATAATGTATGCAGTAATGCAGGTAGTAGTTCACGTCTCTCTGGGGGAGGCTGCTTTTGCAGACTTGCCCTCCTTGGGGGGGGTGGGGGGGATGGGGGGGATGGGGGGTACTGTCTCTAAATAAGCAGGTCCTCTTGAATGCCTTGGGTGTTTATTACCCGCTGCATCCAAGGCTGTCGGTTGTATGTTTCTACGCCTGTGTCAATGTGGCCCTTGTTCACTCGCGCCTGTTTGTTGCCCTGCAGAGCCAGATCTCGGTGCTGCAGAACCGGATCGAGCAGCTGGAGCAGCTTCTGGAAGAGAACCATGAGATCATCAGCCACATCAAGGACTCTGTGCTCGAGCTGACTGCCAACGCAGACGGGCAGCCAGCGGTGCTTCCATACCACATTCCCAACGGCTCCTGGGTGGTGCCGCCGGACCCCAAGCCCAGCTTCTTCTCCATTTCCCCACAGGACTGTCAGTTTGCTGTGGGAGACAAAGGGCTCAAGACAGACGTGCAGGTGAAGTTAAGAACTTACCTTTGCCTTAAAGTGAGAATGAGTGTGTGTTGGCCTCTCCCCTAGTGCCGGCAGGCTCTTTAAGGGCCAACCTTCCATTCAAAGAGCGCATTGGTTCCCCCTAGAAGTCACATCTACGACAGTCTACGTAGGTATTGATGACAGTGAAGCGCCACTGGGCCAAACTAGGATGAGCATTTCCCTCCCTGCTGTAGTGCTGTAGGCACCGCTTCCTCTGCTGTAATGCTGTAGAGACCTCTTCCTCTGCTGTAATGCTGTAGGCACTACTTCCCCTGCTGTAATGCTGTAGGCATTGCTTCCTCTGCTGTAATGCTGTAGGCAGTGCTTCCTCTGCTGTAATACTGTAGGCACTGTTTCCTCTGCTGTAATGCTGTAGGCAGTGCTTCCTCTGCTGTAGGCACCGCTTCCTCTGCTGTAATGCTGTAGGCAGTGCTTCCGCTGCTGTAATGCTGTAGGCACCGCTTCCTCTGCTGTAGGCGCCGCTTCCTCTGCTGTAATGCTGTAGGCACTGCTTCCCCTGCTGTAATGCTGTAGGCACTGCTTCCCCTGCTGTAATGCTGTAGGCATTGCTTCCTCTGCTGTAATACTGTAGGCACCGTTTCCTCTGCTGTAATGCTGTAGGCAGTGCTTCCTCTGCTGTAATGCTGTAGGCGTTGCTTCCTCTGCTGTAATGCTATAGGTACCGCTTCCTCTGCTGTAATACTGTAGGCACTGCTTCCCCTGCTGTAATACTGTAGGCAGTGCTTCCCATACTTTAGGCACCTCTTACTCTGCTGTAATGCTGTAGGCACCACTTCCTCTGCTGTAATGCTGTAGGTACCTCTTGCTCTGCTGTAATGCTTTAGGTAGTGCTTACTCTGCTGTAATGCTGTAGGCAGTGCTTCCTCTGCTGTAGGCACCGCTTCCTCTGCTGTAATGCTGTAGGCACCACTTCCTCTGCTGTAATGCTGTAGGCACCTCTTGCTCTGCTGTAATGCTTTAGGCAGTGCTTACTCTGCTGTAATGCTGTAGGCCGTGCTTCCTCTGCTGTAGGCACCGCTTCCTCTGCTGTAATGCTGTAGGCACCGCTTCCTCTGCTGTAATGCTGTAGGCACCGCTTCCTCTACTTTAGGCACAGCTTCCTCTGCTTTAATGCTGTAGGCACCACTTCCTCTGCTGTAATGCTGTAGGCACCACTTCCTCTGCTTTAATGCTGTAGGCACCTCTTGCTCTGCTGTAATGCTGTAGGCACCTCTTGCTCTGCTGTAATGCTGTAGGCAGTACTTCCTCTGCTGTAATGCTGTAGGCACCGCTTCCTCTGCTGTAATGCTGTAGGCACCGCTTCCACTGCTGTAATGCTGTAGGCATCGCTTCCTCTCCTGTAATGCTGTATGTACCGTTTCCTCTGCTGTAATGCTGTAGGCACCGTTTCCTCTGCTGTAATGCTGTAGGCACCGCTTCCTCTGCTGTAATGCTGTAGGCACCGCTTCTTCTGCTGTAATGCAGTAGGCATTGCTTCCTCTGCTGTAGACACCTCTTCCTCTGCTGTAATGCTGTAGGCATTGCTTCCTCTACTGTAGGCACCACCTCCTCTGCTGTAATGCTTTAGGCAGTGCTTCCTCTGCTGTAATGTAGGCACCACTTCCTCTGCTGTAATGCTGTAGGCACCCCCTCCTCTGCTGTAATGCTGTAGGCAGTGCTTCCTCTGCTGTAATGCTGTAGGCACCTCTTGCTCTGCTGTAATGCTTGAGGGCAAGCGTCCCCGACCAGCACGATCCTCCCCACAATGAGAGACAATGAAGGACTCTCCCAGAATGGGAATAAGGCCAAGACAGAGTGCGGGTGAGCTTAAATGGGAGTTTATCAACGAGAATATGGCATGCAAAGAACTCTGCAAACTCCGAGAGCGCTCTGTCTGACAATAGCAAAGACAGGCGTATATATTTACAAAAAACGTCATAAGAACCTACACACTATAGGGGGCACAAGTTCAATGGGATTGGGTGGCGACGACTAACTATAGGTGCTGCTGCGGTGTGGTTGGCCGTGGCTGGAGAACGTCACTGGTCAGCCTCGTGGGTTGGGCTGGGCCTGGCAGGTTGGCAGAGTTCATCCGGGCGGTGTTGTTGTGCCATCGCGGTCAGTGTCAGAGATGAATGTCTTTTCCTGACTTATTTGCCCTAGGCCATGCACACCGCAGTCATTCAGTCATTTCAATATTATCTTCTTTAGTAAATCTTCCAATAGGTTATTCTACAGGTTAATGCAACACAGGAGGAATGTACCTTGTGAGGGGTCTGGCGGTAATACGTCAGGACATGGTTACCAGAGTCCTGTTGACCGGGGCTATAGGTCGAGGTGCTAAGCTTCAGGGCCTGGGACGGGCGGTACAGGTCTTTCTGCCTCGTTAGAAGTTGTTATGGATGTGCCGCTGTGTGTTGTCAAAGTATTGGGTGTCCTGATTGCACAGGGCCATAAGTCTAAGATGATCCGGTGGGTTGGGGGGTTTACGAGAGGGCGCCTTTGAAAGTGTGTGTTCAGGCAGAGGTTTACTGCTGTGCTGTAAATAATGCAGGTGGCGGGCCGTGGCCTTGGGTACTGCAGAGGGGGCTACAAATCTTTGAAGCGGCTCCAGTCTGGTTGGGGGAGGCGGAGTAGCGCAGCGCGGGCCTCTGCTTCTCATGTCTTGGCAGCCTTTGCAGGGTGGGAGGGGGAATGGCCTTGCATGTATTTCACAAAGGTATCTTCCTCGTGTGTTGCCGACTTTAGGTACAACATCACAAACATTTGAACACTCTGTAATATTCATCCAAAATCACTTTTATAACGTGCATTTCAACTTGGCTGGATGTGTCTCGATTATATCCAGCCTGAGTACCTTATTTGTACATTACATTTTAACAGTTACAGTATTTAGTTACATGCATATATATTTGCAGTACGCGAGGTAGTGTTAGGGTTGATGGAGTACATAGAAACTGACTCGCCATTGTACGTGGCGGCGGTGGCACAGATGGGGCTTTAGCCATGCACACATAACAAGAGCATTCTCGCGCATCCTTCACATGAGCTCTCTGTATAGGTACATTCGTTTTCTTGTGTACTCTAGCAGCATTAGTTCGGTTATGGCGCAAAACCATGAAGTGTAAGTTTCCCAATGATACACGTAACAAATAGATCTCTGGAACGCTCCTCCATTACTAGTACCCAACTGCAATGGTGTGGGCTCGCCATCGCTTACATCATGGAAGCATGCTTTCTTAGGTTTATACATTTTACAGGTTTTCGTAATGTAAGAGATTTTGTGGAGAAGAGCATACTTTGCAAGTGGTCTTGACATTAATATACAAGGACTTTCTGCCATCTGATGACTATTTTACTGTTCTTATCATTGCCCAGGCCCGCTGGCCGGGTCATGCTGGGAGCGATGATACACTGCGGAAGGTGAACTGTTACAATGTTAGTGTATTACACTAGCTCATGTCCGTCTTGTTCGTGGGAACGGGCTCGCAGCGGATCTGCCAGGGTGCTGCAGCGACAGGGATAACTGAAACTCTCCGAGGGTGGGGGCCGCGCTACAGTGCGCTAAGCTCGCACTATGTTTAGTAGACAAAAATGGTTTCTGTGGCCTAGCTAAATTCAATACGTGCGGGCAATGTTCTCAGCAGGTGAGCCGCCCATCACCGGGGCCCTGGTGGTAGGTGGGGACACACGATGAGCCATGGCCTTCACCTGGGGTGGAGATGTAGGCGGGGGGGGTCTTTCGGACCACTCCTCCCCTACATTTCCCTCCTTTCGTTACTTAAGTAACGAATACTTTAAATCCTCCAACCTTCTACATTCTGCTTCGTCCATCACTGCCTCGTCCCATGCAGGTGTGCCTTTTATGGGCATCCATGCTCTGCACACCCCCCGTAAGCTTTCTCCTCTTCTGGCATATTCATCTGGGGTACAAGTCGGGTATATACACCCACCATCCCCCGCCAAATCTACCCACACCTCCTGGTACCATTCTAACACACGGGGCTCTCTAATGGTGGTATGCCATGCTTTATCTACAATATCCTTGTCGTGGTAGATAGGCACTAGCTGATATCTTGGTGTGTCATCTGTTCCTGTTTGCACCTGCACTTCCTGCATGTTTTGTATTGTCCCACGAGTGTTGCCCATTGTCACCATCATCATTGCACCATTAGGTACTGTGTTAGCGCAACATCGAAGACCCACCTGGCACAGGCAAAAAATAAAAAGAAGGAACACCACAGCTGGCATCAAAAATTTCACAGTTGTTCCAAGCCATGAGGGGACCCAGGAGAAGATGTTGTTGAACCACGTGCTGTCTTCTGCTCCGCCTTCCATTTTCATTTTTTCTCCTAGGTTGTGGACTGCTTCGATCACATGGGACAGGGAGCCGTTCTCTGCGTCTTCAGAAGGTACGAAAGTGCAGCAGGCACTTCCTATTTTTCGGCAAACACCTCCATCCATCGCCGTCAACAGGTCCAGGACATACCTGTTCTGCATGGTCATCAGTCGTAAAGCCCTTAGTTCCACCTTTATTATGTTGAACCCTTCTTCAGTGTCGTTTGGCAGCTGAATCAATTCCCAGCGGGTTATCTGGAGCCATTTTGCGTTTGCTCTTGCTTGGACACTTGAGACGAGTGAGGCAAAAAATGTTTCTGCTGAGCTGAATAATCGATATTTGTCGGGGATCTGAGCCAACAGTTCTGATGATGCCTTTGATATGTAATTTGATGCTCGTCTGGTACGGGTCAGCACCTCTCCCTTGCTTCCGGAAGACAGGACATACATTTGTCCCTCTGCAGTTGGTTGGGCCACACTCTGTTGCAGGTGTTCCTGTGTCCTTTTGCTCCCATCGATGTGACTTTCTGGTATCACCATTAGGGCTGAGTGTAGAGTGGCCATTGAGCAGCTGCCACTCCATGACGGGGGGAGGTGTAGGTATGCCTGGTTGCCGCATACCCAGTACGTGTCCATCAGGGCCGCTGTCCCTTTTCTTAGATCTGGGATGGTGAGGGTCTTGTTGCAGTGTTTGTTCGTTCCCATGGGGTTTTTCCCCTCTCCTTTAAAACATAGTTCATAGTCTATTTCGTTCTGTAGTTTGAAGGGTTTCTCAATGGCTGTTACCCAAGTTAGTTTTGAAATGTGCTCCTTCCATACTGGTGTGCATGTTTCTTCTATCCACTGCAATTTCTCTGGTGCAACACCTCTCAGTGCTTCCGCCTTGCACATTACTTCTTCATCCTTCCACTTGTTAGCCGAAAAAAGTGTCCCTTGTATTACAAAAAATGGTTCTTCTAGACATACCACCCCTGCCGTTTTCGGGTAGCAAGTTTTTTCGTTCTGCAGCATTTGAAAAGTAACTCCATGTGCCTGGAAGGTGTTCTTAATCCTACACAACGTGAGATGAAGGAGACATTGGGCATCTATGATTGGCAACTCTTTGGGTAACAATACTCTGGGTGTACCTGAAGCGTGAGGAATGAGGGAGCGGACATAACAGCTCTCATTTGTTGTTTGCTTAGCTGTGGCACTCATATCCGCATACCATTTATTTGTTTGGTGGGGGTGTCGTGGGTCTTCCATCTTATCCAGACCTAGCCCATAGTACTCATCATACTTTCTTCTCCCTGCTTCCCTTTTCCGTCTGTTATTCTTGTTCCTTATGTGCTTCCCAACCTCCTGGACAAGAGACAGAATAGACCCCCCTTTCTCATTCCCGCCCCCCTTGGCCCATTCATCATATAATATTTTGTGTATTGCTAGTAACTTTTCCCCTTCCTCCCTGACGTTATCTTGCAGGTTGTTTTTTAGTCTGGGGGCAGGCTGGCTGGTGGGGGTGTTCTACAACCATGATATGGCAGACGGATTGCTGTCATTTAAACTGTGGGCATTGTAATTAGATACCCCTGGTGGAGACACTGTGTTGTTCTGCATTCCACCCTGTGGCTTTTTTCTTTGTAAGATGAGAGCACTGGATGGTGTGGTATGATAACCCCACACAAGTTTAGCTCCGTCCCATACCAAAAAATCACCTTCCCTAGTATTGACACTTGCAGTTGTATTGGTCCCAGTAGTGCTGTTAATCTCAGTGCTGTTAATCCCTCCCCCCTCGTTCATCTCGATAGAGATGAACGCTACAAACCAATATGTAACCAGGCCAAACATTAGTATAAAAAACAATGTAATGCATACAGATAATCCACACGCATACGAATATCTGCATCTCTCATGTACTAATTCTCTCATTCTACTAATCTTATCCGTTGCAGGCTGCCCGTTAGATGCCATGGAAGCTCCTGTTTGAGATATAAAAGTGCATTAAGTGCATGTATGTAAACATTTCGTTGGCACTATAAGTGCCAATATATATATTGACGGGGAATGGGAGCGGGTAGGGTTGCAGGGGAGGGTATTCACAGACAAGGGTATAAACACGTCATATTTTGAGCATTTCATTAATTACATATAAGTCCACAAGATAAAACGGAAAAAATGTGTTTTTTTTTTTTTTTTCAATAATAGCTTAAAAAGATAGCAAGTATACTCAGTCATTTTTCCCATTCAGGTCCAGTACTAACATACACACATAAGTTCATGTTCAGATATTCTGCTCAGTTGCATCGTTTGCTGTTGTCTGTGCCTCCTCATCCACCTCCTCTTGGACATTGCTATATGCTTTCCGTACATCGGTCAAGTGCACCCAGTACCTCAAGCCCTTCACCTTCACTGCAGTGGGCGTGCAGAATATTACCTCGTATGGGCCATGGAATCGTGGTGCATTCCACCGACGCACAAAGCTTCTGACATAAATTGAGTCGCCCGGCATCAGCTGTAGCTGTTGCTCTGGCTCCGTGACAGATCCTGTTACGTTTCCCTCCTCTCTAGTGAAGGGTGGGGAGAGCTGCTTTGATATCGTGCGCGCTGCCCTTGTCAACTTCTTTAGATAATCTGTGAACTCATTTCCCAATATTGCGGCGCTTCTGTGAGCATCTGAGTGCTCGCGCAGTGGAGAGTGTGCTGTGTTCATTCGTCTCCCAGTCACGATCTCGTGCAGGGACAAATGGTGGTCTTTACTTGGCTGATTTCTCAATTCAAATAGCGCAAGGGGTAGACAGTAAATCCAATTCTTTTTCAATGAAAAGCATAGTTTTGATAATCTGCCCTTTAATAGTCCGTTCATCTTTTCCACTACGCCATTACTTTGAGGATGATAAATCGAACATAGTTTATGTTTTATTCCCAATAATGTAGTCACTTCCTTGAAAAGCTCATTCACAAAATGAGTGCCGTTGTGTGAGCGAATTACGTCACAAATTCCCCAGCGCGGGAATACTTCCCTCACTAGGAACTTGGCGGCGCTTTTGGCATCAGGTCGTGCACAGGGTCCTGCTTCCACCCACCTTGAAAATGGGCACACAACCACGATCATGTACTGGGCGCCATTACATCTTTCCCCCATGTCTGCGTAATCTATATGTAGCTCTCTGAATGGGCCAATGGGTTTAGGAATTGTTCCACGGAGTTTGCGTAATGTCATTCCTGAACTGTAGATCTGACACGTTGTGCATTCCATTGCTAATCGAGATACGTGCTCCTGGAGACAGGGCACGAACCAATCTTCCTGTATTTCTGCTGCAATGTGCTGTTTGGTATTATGTGCTGGGAAGTGTAATTGTTGAAACGCAACTTCTAGTAACTGGATTGGCATTACCACTTTTCCTGAGTTTTTTTGCCGCCACAGCAGCTCGGTTCCCGACTTGCTGCACCCTCGTTTTGTCCACATCAATTTTTCCTCTGCACTAGCTCCTTCCCGCAATTCTAGTATTTGTGATATGGGCATCATGTTGTACCCTTCTGGGGGCTCTTCGTTTCTCTTTTGCTGAAGCATGTACTCACCTGTGTCATATTTTTGAAAATAGGAAGCCTCCTTGGCGGCAGCGTCCGCTGCCGCGTTCCCCAAAGACACAACGTCTGTGTTCGATGTATGTGCTTGGCACTTTACTATTGCCACTGCAGTAGGGTTTTGTAGGGCCTCAATTAACTCTTTCAACAAGTCTGCATGCTGTACTGGTGTTCCGTCTGCCCGTCGAAATCCCCTCCGCCCCCATCTTGCTAGACCTCCATGTACTGTCATCGTCATGTAAGCTGAGTCTGTGTATATTGTCACTGCACAACCCTTTGCTGCATGTAGTGCTTCTATGAGCGCAATCAGTTCTGCTGCCTGTGCGGAGTAATGTGATGGGAGGCGGTATTGTACTAGTGTTTCATACTCACCGTCTTCTAACCTCACCACTGCCATGCCGACATGTTTTTCTCCCGTGTCTACGTCAATCGATGCAGACCCATCCACGAAGTACACTTCCCCCTCACTCAGAGCATCCTCACACACCACTGTGTCCTCCCCTTTTTCTCCTGTGTAGGTTGCGCAATCGTGATCCTGCATATCCTCCAGTGTGCATGCTTCTGTAATGAATGTGGCGGGGTTCACTGTCTTGCATCTTACCACATGGATGTTGGCGCTAGACAATATAATCTCGTATGCAGTCGCCCGCTGTGTTGTCAGTGTGCTTTTTGACATCTCAAGTATTGCAAATAATGAATGTTCCACAAACAATGTCACAGGGCAACCCATTACTATTGTGGCACTTTTCTCAATCGCGAACGCGGCTGCAGCGAGTGATTGCTCACACGCGAAATGACCTTGCATCACGGCGTCCAAAGTACCACTATAGTAAGCCAATGGCTTGTGTCCTAGGGATGTCTTTTGTGTCAGTACTGCTATCATGAGTGTTCCCTTGCAGTGTGAGAATAGGTAAAATTCGTGTCCATAATCAGGGTTTGCTAGTACTGGAGCGCTTGAAATGAGTTCTTTTAATGAATGAAATGATGCGCTCATTTCTTCTGACCATTCCATTTTTTTGTTCTCCTGTTGTGCTTCCTTGAGTGCTTGTAGGAGGGGCCTCGTGTAGGCTGCATAGTCTAATATCCATGCGCGGCAATAATTGCACATCCCCAAGAATTTCTGCATGTCTTTCACTGTTGCGGGTTCTCCTACTGATCTTATTGCTTCTACTCTGTCGGGAATTATTCTTTTTCCATCTTTTGATATGAGCTGTCCCAGGTATAAGACCTCAGTCAGGCAGTACTGTAGCTTCTCCTTGTTTACCTTGTATCCCTTGTTGGCCAGTAAAGTCAGGAGCGATGTTGAATCTTTTCTACATGTTTCTTCGTCTTGTGCACACACTAATAAATCGTCTACGTACTGAATAATCGTACTCTCACCTGATAGGTTTCCCAGGTCTTCATGCAATATGCGGTTGAATATGCTCGGGCTCTCACAGTATCCCTGTGGTAGTCGGCAGTGTTCATATCTCTTACCCCCCAGTGTGAATGCTGTAAGGTATCTACTCTCGTTTTTCAAGTCTACCACTGTGAAATGTGATGCCACTTTCGGGATGCTGCATAGTATTGATGCAGGGTTCGGGACTAGAGGGAACTCCTTCTGAATCACGTCATTTAGGGGGCGTAAGTCCTGTATCATTCTCCAAGACCCTCCTTTCGCTTTTTTGATTCAGATAGATACATGTGTTACATGGGGAGTTTGAAGGCACTATTATCCCTTGTGCTAGTAATGCATTTATTGTCTCTTTTATCCCCTCTTCAGCTTCACGGGACAATGGATACTGTTTGACTCGGGGCAAAATTGCTCCTTGCTTTAGTTTTATTACCACAGGTTGGACTCCGTGCAACAGCCCGACATCATGGGGGCCTGCTTTCCACAAATTATTTGGTACGAGCCTCATGTCGTCGTCAAAAAACGACGGTGGTGCTCCCACCACTGCCATCAATTGGACGGGTGTTTCCCTGGCTTGAATCAAAATGTCACAGGGCATCGCTATTTCCATTGCAATTTCACCATCCCCCTCTGCGTCTGAAAAGAGATCCTCGTCTGTTAAGTCTCTTAGGGCGATGTTGGCATTCGTGCACAGTACTGTAGGCCATTCACATCCTTCCATGTCTAATCCGATCACAGCGATCCTTTTCGCTGATACCTGCACAGCGTGCAAGTCTAATGATACCACTGACCCTGGTGCTGTGTCGGGGCACACTATGGGGCGGAAGAGGAACTCTGCTGGAATCCTCCAGTCCATTTTTCTCAGCTCTGGAATTATGTGGGCCAAAGTCTTTAGCCCTTCAATAAACATTTCCTCATTTTCTGGCAGCCCTCGTACCTCCTGTGTGGTTGTGTAGGCTTGCACTACCAACATCGCACGCAAGGAGCATATCCCGGGTGTAGAACACACTATTCCACTCTCGGTAAATGATATGGTCATGTTAAGTTTACTCAGGAGATCCCTCCCTAATAAATTTATTGGTGAGTGTTCAATTACAGCCCCAGAGAACCCCTGCGTCTCTAACTTCCGGTTAGATAACGGGAACCGGCCCTCTCTGATACATGATTTTTCTGCTCCCGAATCAACCATGAATATGAACTGCTTCTCTCCTATCTGCGCCCCTACCAATGGTTCCTCTGCTGCATTGTGGGTTGCAGACAGAACTGGACACGCAAGTGTTCTCTCTGGGCTGTCCTATGCGGGGTGTCTCATTGCTCCCCCCTGGTTAAAGACACTTCCTGAAACCACTGACATGCCGTTGTAGGGTGCTGGTGTGGGGGCCCCGTTTGCCGCAGTCGCAAAAGGGTTGCCTGGCGTGTATTGCATATTGTCATTGTTCTGTGGATGGTTCTGCGGTCGACACTGGCACCCCTGTTGCTGCTCGTTATTACCTTGGCCGGGGTTTCTCAGCTGTTGTTGTCCCATTGGAAGACCATATGGGCTCCCCGGGTGGGGGTGGCCATACTGTTCTACCTCTTGGAACCCATTGTTGGGTCTAGCTCTACACTCCGTAGAGTAATGCCCCCACCGTCCGCAGTTCCAGCATCTCCCTTGTGCGCCTTTAGGGCCCTGCCATCCATTTCCTCCCATTCCCCCTTACCCTTGTCCACCTCCTCTTCGGCCCCTGTACCCACCTCGTCCCCCTCGAGGGGTCCACTCTTGCCACTGCGGACCTCCACCTTGTTCCTGCTCGTTCCACTGCCGCTGTCCTGCTCCTGCCCAATTAGTTGCCACCCTTCCTTGTATTGCTATCAGCCCCTCCTCTTCGTCGTCTCCCTCCCTGCTGTGTGGGAGCGCGGCTACAGCTGCTGCAACCTTCACCAACTTTGTCTGTACTAACTTTGCCTCGTCTGCCAATCTTTTCTGCGCCACCTCCTTCTCCCTCTCTTTTATTCGCTTACAATGGTGTACTATTATGCTCTGAATCTCAGGCCATCCCTTTGCTTCAATACCTGCTATTTTGTCGAGTGCCTTTTGCACTTCCTTGGGGAGCCCTCTTTTTATAATGAAGTAAAATAAAGATGTCGATTGATACCAGGGCGTGCCCGTTTCTGCTCTCCACATCTCTTGGACCCGGAAAATGTAATCCATAGCCTCCTCCCCGTCAATCATTGTACACTGCATCACTGACTGTAAGTCTGGCGTATCTGGAAACGTTTCTCGCAAGGCATCCCACACCCTTGCACGCACTGTGTTAAAGGAGGCCCCATCATGGCGGTCGCAGTCTAATGTTACTCCCGGGAAACCGGCCTTGACTCATACTCTCTCAGCCTGATCCCCCACTGCTGATACAAGCAAGCTCTTCACATCTCCTATTGCTAGGGGCACCCCAGCAGTGCGTTTCTCGAAGGCGTATATCCATTTACTTGCCCCTCCGGATAACGGGGGCAATAGCTTTAATAAATTGGCTTTATCCATCTGTGCCCATGGGATATAGTTAGGCCTCCCTCCTCCCCTGTGTATCAGCGGGAGCTGTAATCTTCCTTTTGCCGTTGCATCCGGACCCGCTTTGGCTGCTGAGGTCCCCAGTGGTGCCATTTTCCCCACCCTGTTCCTTAATCGCCCCGTCCACTCATCATCCAGGGTTCTCATTGAACATGTACCATCCCCCCTTCGCTTCCCCCTCCCATTGCCATACTCAACCTGTCGCTTTCTTCTAACTCGTCCCTTATATCACATAGTAATTCCTCTCTATCTCCCATAGGTCTTTCTTCATTGTCGATATCTCCATCTTGTGTCCCTATTTCTATTATTCGTGTCGGTTCTTCTGCAATTCTGAACAGTATCTCACCTTTTTTCCACCCCTCTTCAGGTTTTCTATTCTCCCCTGGCGCTCTAGACGTGCGCCCTGCTCTAGCCGCATTAAGTGCTGGTTGTCCACACATGTCTTTTATCCTCGAGAGCTCATCTTTTGCTATTGAGAGTCTTGACTGTAAATCATCTGTGAGTTTCTCTATGTCCACTCTTTGTGTACTCGCCTGGCCTCGCTCCCTCGTACTTTCATATGGCGGGGGTGCCGTGGGCCGGCGGGGTGTAGTAGTTGTCGGGGGAGGCACATATGTGGGGTCACTGTATCCTTCTGCGGGCACAGGCTTGTTTAATATTGGGTACAAACTTATTACCTCTACTGGTGGCGCTACACTTGACAATTCTTTAACATCTTTCTGTATCAGTAGTGGATTGTCTGTGGTGGATGGGAGATCAGGATTTAATGCTGGTGTTTTGGGCGGTGGTATCTCTTCAAATAACCTCCAGAGATCTAATACTTCTCTCCTATTTTGCAACTGCTTCTCCTTGTACTTCAAACAAATGCATGTGGCCACCATATCCAGAACACTTTTATCAAAGGACCCTCCCTCGGGCCATATCTGGGGTAACCCCTCTCCCTTCAACTCTGTTATCCATTGGTCATGATATTTCTTAATTCGCTCTGCGTACCCTGGTAGGTTCTTACAAATATGTGATAAAGGTGTTTCGGCCCCCATCTTTGTGCTCTCCTAGGGCGTGTGTGTCTCTATGTGTCCGCACTATAATGTAGATGTATTACCAATATTATCTTTAGTTTTCTACTTCACCATCTATAACGGGCTCCTTTGCGCCCTTCCCCTTGTCTGCGCAATACAAAACTGGTTATACACAGTTTCTATTCTACTCTCTTTGGGGGGCACATACAAGAGCAAACCATCATTTATTTTGACACTATCAACTCGAAAATCAAAAAAGGTACACACTCACTTCACCTTGTCATTTCTGTTTTCACTGAGCTTTATCCGGCCACACTTACCATGACCATTCAATTATTATGCATTTATAGACATTTTACACACTTGCCGTACCAAATTGTCATCTAACGCATACGAGGTGCACACACCTCCTGGTAACACTCAATTCACAATTCAAGCTGCCCTCCCTTTCCCCCCTAGCCGGCTGCCCCTGTCCTTCTTATTCGGATGTATGGATGCGTATATATATATATATATATATATATATATATATATATATATATATATATATATATATATATATATATATATATATATATATATATATATATATTGGTCTGCTCTTCCCTCTTACTTTCTCCCTGAGTTTTGTACTAATCTCACTTTTATTTTCCCCCTAACCCTAAAGAAAAGAAAAGAAAGAAGTAATAGCGGTCACTAATATATTCTCAGTGCCCCCTTTTGCTGAACACTTTTATCTTATAATCCACTTCTTCATATATTCCCAGTACTAGTCAAGATAGCACTATGCGGCGCCGCCTTCCACCCCCTTTCGGAGCTAGGTTCCCGTCACTTTTATCTCTTATTCACCTCTTAATCCTAATGGCCATATGCAAAGAAAAAGCAAGGAAAATTTTAGGATGATCCTTAGTAGATCTGCGTACCCCCTCTTTGTTCCATGTCCTACACTTCTTCCCCCACTCCCTTTACAATCGCTCGCACTCAGTACTCAAGTGCCCGTCTTGAACCAATAGTCTCCGAAACTGGGTCCGTCCAGGCAGTGTTGCCGTCAGCTCAACAGTCAGCCCCGGCTCCGGCGAGTGGTACTCAAAGGGGATTTTTCAACCGGGATCCCGTACCCTCTCTCTATTGAGTGCGCACTTCTTAGTGTACCGGTCGCCGTTGGCGGCCAGCCTCCCGGAGCCGGCTCACCGTGCGTATCCCTTTTCGACCGGAGATTCTCGTGCCAAAAGGGGACGGTAATGTTAAATCGTGAAAAAATAATAGTAATAATCACGCTTTCAGGGTCACCACTGAGGGCAAGCGTCCCCGACCAGCACGATCCTCCCCACAATGAGAGACAATGAAGGACTCTCCCAAATCGGGAATAAGACCAAGACAGAGTGCGGGTGAGCTTAAATGGGAGTTTATCAACGAGAATATGGCATGCAAAGAACTCTGCAAACTCCGAGAGCGCTCTGTCTGACAATAGCAAAGACAGGCGTATATATTTACAAAAAACGTCATAAGAACCTACACACTATAGGGGGCACAAGTTCAATGGGATTGGGTGGCGACGACTAACTATAGGTGCTGCTGTGGTGTGGTTGGCCGTGGCTGGAGAACGTCACTGGTCAGCCTCGTGGGTTGGGCTGGGCCTGGCAGGTTGGCAGAGTTCATCCGGGCGATGTTGTTGTGCCATCGCGGCCAGTGTCAGAGATGAATGTCTTTTCCTGACTTATTTGCCCTAGGCCATGCACACCGCAGTCATTCAGTCATTTCAATATTATCTTCTTTAGTAAATCTTCCAATAGGTTATTCTACAGGTTAATGCAACACAGGAGGAATGTACCTTGTGAGGGGTCTGGCGGTAATACGTCAGGACATGGTTACCAGAGTCCTGTTGACCGGGGCTATAGGTCGAGGTGCTAAGCTTCAGGGCCTGGGACGGGCGGTACAGGTCTTTCTGCCTCGTTAGAAGTTGTTATGGATGTGCCGCTATGTGTTGTATTGGGTGTCCTGATTGCACAGGGCCATAAGTCTAAGATGATCCGGTGGGTTGGGGGGTTTACGAGAGGGCGCCTTTGAAAGTGTGTGTTCAGGCAGAGGTTTACTGCTGTGCTGTAAATAATGCAGGTGGCGGGCCGTGGCCTTGGGTGCTGCAGAGGGGGCTACAAATCTTTGAAGCGGCTCCAGTCTGGTTGGGGGGGGCGGAGTAGCGCAGCGCGGGCCTCTGCTCTCATGTCTTGGCAGCCTTTGCAGGGTGGGAGGGGGAATGGCCTTGCATGTATTTCACAAAGGTATCTCCCTCGTGTGTTGCCGACTTTAGGTACAACATCCCAAACATTTGAACACTCTGTAATATTCATCCAAAATCACTTTTATAACGTGCATTTCAACTTGGCTGGATGTGTCTCGATTATATCCAGCCTGAGTACCTTATTTGTACATTACATTTTAACAGTTACAGTATTTAGTTACATGCATATATATTTGCAGTACGCGAGGTAGTGTTAGGGTTGATGGAGTACATAGAAACTGACTCGCCATTGTACGTGGCGGCGGTGGCACAGATGGGGCTTTAGCCATGCACACATAACGAGCATTCTCGCGCATCCTTCACATGAGCTCTCTGTATAGGTACATTCGTTTTCTTGTGTACTCTAGCAGCATTAGTTCGGTTATGGCGCAAAACCATGGAGTGTAAGTTTCCCAGTGATACACGTAACAAATAGATCCCTGGAACGCTCCTCCATTACTAGTACCCAACTGCAATGGTGTGGGCTCGCCATCGCTTACGTCATGGAAGCATGCTTTCTTATGTTTATACATTTTACAGGTTTTCGTAATATAAGAGATTTTGTGGAGAAGAGCATACTTTGCAAGTGGTCTTGACATTAATATACAAGGATTTTCTGCCATCTGATGACTATTTTACTGTTCTTATCATTGCCCAGGCCCGCTGGCCGGGTCATGCTGGGAGCGATGATACACTGCGGAAGGTGAACTGTTACAATGTTAGTGTATTACACTAGCTCATGTCCGTTTTGTTCGTGGGAACGGGCTCGCAGCGGATCTGCCAGGGTGCTGCAGCGACAGGGATAACTGAAACTCTCCGAGGGTGGGGGCCGCGCTACAGTGCGCTAAGCTCGCACTATGTTTAGTAGACAAAAATGGTTTCTGTGGCCTAGCTAAATTCAATACGTGCGGGCAATGTTCTCAGCAGGTGAGCCACCCACCACCGGGGCCCTGGTGGTAGGTGGGGACACACGATGAGCCATGGCCTTCACCTGGGGTGGAGATGTAGGCGGGGGGTCTTTCGGACCACTCCTCCCCTACATTTTTTAGACACCTCTTGCTCTGCTGTAATGCTTTAGGCAGTACTTCCTCTGCTGTAATGCTGTAGGCACCACTTCCTCTGCTGTAATGCTGTAGGTACCGCTTGTTCTGCTGTAATGCCGTAGACACTGCTTCCTCTCCACATGGCTTTGCTCTTTTACTACTGCGTTGTGTCCACTTCAGAGCTTTTTGTGTTTTCTCTTGCTAGGAGGCAGTTTAGTGTTCCATAATTCCTGCAACGACTCCTACTGTCTCTACACCATGATATTGAATTGTACTTCTCCTATCACCTTCCTTATCGCCACCATTGCCGTAGTGCCTTCTTACCGGCTACCACACAGAGAACCTCGTTCCTGGAGTAAGAAGCGAGCCTAATGTTGGCACAGGCAAGCTGTGTGATGATGGTGCTGCAAGGATTGTGATAACCACTACATGTTACCATTTTTCTCAGATTTCTCCTCCATTTCATGGGAGGAGTCGTGATATTTGGGACTCTACATCCCTTTGGGTCTCTTTATCCTTTGCGTTCTTAAGACTATGGTTATTGTACTTGGGGTGAGGCTAAGCAGTGATGCCAGCAAGGCGTCAACATATTGGGTCCAACCAAGCCTCAGTTTAAGTGCACTGCATCGTTGATGAGCACTCGCCACCTCGTGGCCTCTGGACCTGCTGGTCCCTGCTCCGTGACCGCCCCACCTGAGAGCTGCTTCTCGGCTAGTTGCTGCCCCGCAGTTCACCCTGCAGCATCAGTGTAGGGAGACGTGAATTGTCATCTGCCCCCCATCCCCTGACCTCGGAGACCTTGAAGCTACAATAACTGCTGCCAAGGCAAAGTCCGGACAAGTTGCTGTACTGCTGTCTGGGGCTGGTGGATGCGCCTCTCCCTGTTCCATCCTCGTCACGCCTTGGCAGCATCATGCTGCCCACTTCCAATCTTGGCAGATCTCTCCCCATGACCATTCCACCTGGTCGCCATCCACCTCCGGACTTCACCCACACTGGCGTCTATACCACTTGCAATGGGAGGTTCACAACATCAACGTACGTATTACTTGTTTCTTCATCTCCTTGTTTCTTCTGTTGCTCTCTCTGTTCTATATGGCCTTACCTAGTCCCCTTCACTACTCGTCTCACATTCCGCCTGTGCACCTATCCTTTCCTTTCTCCAATCTTTCCTATCCTCCTTGTACCCGTTACCTCCCCCAATCAACTTCGCCCCCTGGAACGCACACACTCCCTCTCCAACGTTCTTGATTCTGCTCTTGATATTTTCTTTCGTCTTAACCTATGTCAGGCAGAATCCTGTTCAGGGCCCTTGGGGACCACTGCACACAATTAAGACTACAGGTGGCAATACAAGTTCACCTTTGGTACAAGCCTGTACTACACTGTTAGAGTAGTAGCAGTGGCAGAGCAGCCAGACTTATCTCAAGAGCAAATGAGCAGCAGTAGAGATTACACAAAGGACTACAATTACTGTGACTCGAGCAAACAATGACTCAAGGTTTCTGGTTAAAAAATATAAGTACATTTATTTTTAAACCATCTGTTCACAAAACACTTCATTTCTAGTAAAATAAAACCAAATTTCAAATACACTACACACAACCAATTCCCCTTGTGCAGAACAACTCGAGGTAAGTACCTTAGGATTTGACAGACTGGTACTACGAATCAAAGACATTACCGGGAGTATATATGCGATCACTTTTTGACAGTAATGACAGTTCGGTCTTACTAAAGGTAAGCGTACCCGCAGGAAGAAATGTAACCATAGTCAAGCACATGAATTAACACAAGAGAGTTGGGGATAAAAAATCATAGGCAATGCTTTTGTCAAGGCAGATAGAATCAGAGGGCACTTTCTAACAAGTGAATAAAAGTCAATAGGCCTACGCCAGTATTAAGTAGAACAGGGTTCCTGTTGCAGAGGATCACACAGTCAGACAGTTCACAATTCGAGGTTGCCAGGAGTACTTAGATATTGTCACAAAAGGAAGCAAAAGTTATAAGAGGGAAGGAAGAAAAGGACAAACATTTGGTGAGGAAGAAGGGTTCACCCCAATTCCTCGAAGTCGGACACAGTACCTTATTCGTTGAAGAAAGCTGGTGCCACAGCAGTTGTTCCTGGTAGTTTCCTGCAGACTCACGGTTCCTGGAGCTTCAGTCGTGGAGACAAGAAGGACGACGTCTGGAGTGATCTGCACTACCCAGGGATGAGGCCAGCAGCAGCGAAGCAACAGTGAATAAAAGGTGTGCTCCTTTAAAACAGGAGAGGCTTTTCAGATGGCTATCTGGACCCCTACAGCAGTGTGCAGCGATTTCGACCACGAAGAGGATCCTCTGGCTGTGGAACATGAGCTGGTTGATCCCACCAGGCTCAAGGGAAGAAGACTACGGACCGGATCTTCTCTTGTCGTTGAAGGGTAGATAGCTCAGGACTGCAGCAGGGCTTCACCAGGACTCGGTAGTTGCAGCAGCCGTCTTCTTCTCCGCTTCTCTTTGGTTCCTTGCAGTTCCATTGGCGACTCTGACTTCCAGCCCAAGAGTCCTTCCTTTTACGCCAAAATCCCCCATTCGCACAGCCTGGCTGTCAATCACTCAGCAAGGGGGTTGTCCGGGCCGGACAACCACCTCAGCCAATCGACACAAAGTGCGACTTGGGTCTCCAAGGAGACCCTGTGCAGCGGGTGACTAAACCCCTCCTTCACATTCAGCCCACCTAGACACCCAGACGTCAAAGAAGGGCTTCTAGACAGAAGCCCGCCAAAGGTTGGCGAACAAAGAAGGCAAGCCTGGTTTGGTGCGAAAAGTAAGACACAAGAAGGACCTTAACAAAAAGAAATGGTGACTAAACCCGACCAGAGCCAAAATAAAAAGTATTTGGTCAAGCGGGTTTATGTTCAAGGCTAATACAGTAGCCTAAAACAGTACCACGTTTATATACTATAATCACGGTAGAAAAGTTAGGGTAGATACCACTGCCACCAGCCAAGTCTTAATGTTAATTGAGCGAAACAAGGCTCCAAGAGGCACAGAAAAAAGGGGTAGGAATTAACCCTTTCCAGTACTCCATGTAAGATGGGGTGTACTGGGTCTGTTGTTTAAAGTGACTATATAAAGTTAATGGCAACGTTACCTTTTTTCTGGGGGACAGTAGTCAGCCCCAGAAAAATGGAGTCAGGGGGAAGTCTCAAAGACAACCCTGTGTCACTGTACTGAAGGTACTGTGTAACACACACAAAAAGTGGGGCTAATGGAGTGGTGTGCTCCAGAGCCCAAAATCACACAAAAAGTAATACACATGGCAAAACATATGTAAGGGTGGAAAAAAGGCTCACACTCTTACAAGGTGGAAAAAAAGAAACCCCAGAAATCCAGCAAAGCTGCTGAGGGACTCACTAGGTGAGGGAAATTGGCCATAAATGAGAATTCTCCCTAACAGCCTACACTTTCTCTGCATTACTTTGACCTGGATGCCACCTACTACCACTGCCCCCCCCCCACACGTTGCTGTGTGGAGTGTCGCTCGTGTAAGTCTTTCACGGACTCTGACGCTGCCCTCCTCCCGTCACTCTGCTTTTGACTCTGCTCTTCATTCTGACAAACAATACTACTACACTAAACTTCTTCACTCCTACTCTTCACATCCTCGTTGTCGCTTCCAAACTCTGTCTCGTATTCTTTCCGCAGTCTCCGGTTCCTGCTCTCTTATCATCCCTCTCTGCCGATGACCTGGCCCTGTACTTCTCTAAGGTCCCTCTTCTCTGACATTCTGTCTCGTCTTTCTTTTCCTCTGCCTAGTCCTCCTCCTTGCCAATACCCTTGGCGTCCCTATTTTCCTTCACCCTTCTCTCTGATTCCGGTACTGCGGTCTTGCTGGCTAAAGCGTGCCCTGCTTCTGCCCCTCTCTATAATTTTCTATCCACTCTTATTCTCAAAATCCATCCTCTTCTTCTCCCCTTTTTTACTGCTCTGTTTAATACGTGTCTTTCCACTTGTGATTTTCCGTCCCTATTTAAACATGCCACTATGCTTCCTATCCTTAAACACCCAATCCTGGATACCTCTCTTCCCTCTTCTTTCCGCCCAATCTCCCTTCTCCCCATCTTTCTTAGCTCCTTAAACAGGCTGTGTATTCTCAAATCTCATCTTTCATTTCCAATTGCTCTCTGCTTCCCTACTTTCAGTCTGGCCTACGCCCTGACCGCTCCACAGAGACGGCTCTAGTGTTTGTCTTTGACTCTCTTCTCTGCACCCTACTCCAAACCCTCATCTCTTCTAATTCTCCTTAATCTATCGGCAATCTTTGATACTGCTGATCACTTTCTTCTTCTTTCTTCCCTAGGTCTTTACTTACCTGGTTTAAATCCTGCCTGGCTGATCACACCTACTGTTCCATAGCTGATAACCTTTCTCCTTCTTTCCCTTTCTCTTACGAGTTCCCCCAAGGCTCTGTCCTTGGTCCCCTCCTCGTCTCACTTTACACTCGTCCTCTTGCTGCCATCATCCCCTCTTTTCGTCTTTCCCACCACTTCTAGGCGGATGACACTCGACTCTTTCTACCCTTCAGTTCCTTCTCCTTTCAGAGACACGCTACCGTTTCGTCCTATCTTTTGGCCATTGAATCCTGGAGCCGATCACTACTTGGTTTTGAATTCCTCCAAAACGGAGGTTCTTTTCATTTCTGCTTCCTCGATCTGCCCTTCCCCAGTTTATATTGCCTTTCCTCCCTCTAATCTGTCAATCTCTCCTGTCGCTCGTAATCTTGGTCTTTTTTTTTTTTAATAAACTTTATTTCACAGTTAGCTTGGCATCACATCAGGAAACACTCTCAGCATTACAAATCACAACGACATTCGTAGTTCATCTACATTTGCAATTTGGAACCATCCAGGGAGACAGAGTAAAGTAGGAACATGTATGAACAGTAAGCATCTGGTTAACCGTGTATTCCTTCTACAATGTCACAAAACAGCGGGGAGGGGGAGGAAGGCGGTGCATCCATTTCTTCTCAAGAGTCTTCAGATGGGGAGGGATACTGTCGAAATGCGCCCCAAATATCTCTCGGCCTAGACCTACTCGGCTGTGTCAGTATCCAGCACTCCTCGGTGTCTGAAGCCCACGTGAGCTCGCAGAGCCATTGTTCATGTCTGGGGGGCCTGGGTTGAAGCCATACCAGTAGGATACAGCGGGTTGCAAGGAGGAGCGCCGGGGTTTATGGTCATAATACCGAAAATATAAATCTTGAAAAAAAAATCTGAAAAAAAGGCCGAAAAAAAAGTAGCATTTTTTTTATGACATTTTTTATTCGAAATGTATTGCAACGTGGGCACGTGTGCGTGTGTTCCCGGGACATTCGGTGAAGCCTAGCCGGTATGTAATGGAATCTATGTAGAAGTTTACTTTGGATTAGCTTGAAACCGGAATTGAAGAAAATTGTCCGCGAGCGGGCGCAGATGTAGTCCCAGCATTGATCGGTCAGTTCGACCCCCAAGTCTCTGGCCCAGGTTTCCCTAAGCTTGGTGAGCGGTGGAGATGTTTGGGTTTGGAATGCAGTATATATTCTGGACACCTTACCCTTCATGGCTGCGGTGCTAATGATTTCCGATAGAATTTGGTCATCTTGTGGTATAGTGGGGAAGTCCGGGAGCTTAGCTTTTAACACTCGCCTTAGGCCGGCAAACTGCAGCCAACAGGTGTGTCTAATTCTTAGTTGTCTAGTAAGTTTGCTCCACTTTGTAAAGACCCCTTGTTCGAATAGATCACTGGCAGGTAAGTAGTTTGCGGTTGCCCCGCGATCCACTGTTGTGTTGGGGAAGAAGTTCCAGAAGTGAAGGTCTCCGTGAAATGGGTGTGTATTGCCCGTTTGTTTCCAGATCTCGGCTACGGCCTGGACTGTTGCGCCAACTGGGTCCGAAGGCTCGAACCGACCGGTGCAGCTGGGCAGCACCCAGGAGCGGATATCAACCTCATCTGCGGCTAGCCGTTCCAATTTTAAATGCAGCGGCGGATCTGTGGGGACAAACCAGTACGATGCATAATGAGCTTGGGCGGCTAACCAGTACCCCTCATAATTGGGAGCTCGGAGGCCTCCCTTCGCAACCGGGGTCATCAGCGTTTTGAGCTTCAGGCGAACCGTGCCCGAATGCCAGAGAAATGTATTAGTGGTTCAGGCTAGCATTGTAAAGAAATCTTGGCCCGGCCAGATCGGGACATTCAAGAATCTGTACAGGAGCTGAGGTAGTATCACCATCTTGAGGACAGCAATCCTGCCTGCTAGGGTTATTGGGAGAGTCACCCATCCGGCACACTTCCTAGCCAATTTGGTCAGGTAGTTGCCGTAATTGTTCTCATATAGGGAGGAAGGGTCTCTCGTGTCCACCACCCCTAGATATGTAAATTCGGAATGGGCCCAGACAAAGCCCAGTAGGTCGGGGGTGGGAGGGGAGGAACCGTAGAGTCCGTTAACGGGAAGAGAATTGGTTTGGTACAGTTCACTCGGGAGACCTGAGAGGTCGCCGAAGTGGATGACGTCCTTCAGTATTGGGGAAAGATTTATTTCAGGCTGTCGGATGAAGAGAAGGGCATCGTCTGGGTATAATGAGATTGTCTTGGGGGAGCCGACAAGGCGTAGTCCCCGATGCGAGTGTCGCTGGCGTATACGATCGGCTAGTGGTTCCATGACCAGGGCGAATATCAGCGGCGAGAAAGGGCATCCTTGCCTTGTCCCTCTCCCTATCTGAAATTGGGTCGAGGACAGATTGTTAGTGCGGATCCTCGCCACTGGGGCCGAGTTTAATAGCTTGACCCATGTTCTGAATTGGGGACCAAAATTACATTTTTCAAGCACCTGCTACAGGAACCTCCATAAAACGAAGTCCAACGCCTTTTGCATATCTAGGGCCGCCGCGACTGCCAGTGCACTGGCGTCGATGTGGGTTTGTTTGTTAAATAGCCGGCACAGGTTGTACGAGGTGGAGCGGCCCGGAATAAACTCCGACTGATCTGGGTGTACGATATAATGCATGTATGGAGCTAGTCTGATGGCTAGGACCTTGGCATATATCTTAGCGTCGCAGTTAATCAGCGAGAGGGGACGATACGACCCGCATTTCGTAGTGGGCTTACCTGGTTTAGGGAGCACTGTTATTATAGCTTCACGGAGGGATGGTGGTAGTGTTCCGTTAGGCAAGCTTTGTTCCAAAGGGCGAGCAGAGGGGGGACGAGACAAGACTTATAATTTTATAAAATTCGATCGGGAATCCATCCTATCCCAGCGCTTTTCTAGAGGCTAGTGTGTCTATGGCATTTGATAGTTCTTCTGCAGTTATCGGGGTGTCTAGAGCCTCCTTGGTGTCGGCAGATAGGATCGAGAGCGGGAGGTCACCCAGAAAGTTCACAATGTCGTCATCTGTGGCTATGTCATCATTGGCATATCGTTTCTCATAAAAAGAACAGAATTCTTCATTGACCTCACGTGGGGTCAGAGCTAGAGTACCATCTGCCTGTTCTATCACTGGGATGTGCGTCGATCCCCTTTCAGACCAGATCAGTCTGGCGAGGGCCCTTGCCGCATCGACTTGCCGCCTGTGGTTTGTCTAGGAATTTGCGCTCGCGTTCGGCATATGTACGAAATATTTCCAGTTCACTACTGATCTCTAACTTGACAGGTGAGTGCGTGTCAGCATATTGTGTTTCAAGGGTGACAAGCTTATTTTCACTATTGTCAATGTCCCTCCCTGCTTCTCTTGAGATTGCCATTCCCCTTATGTAAGCCTTGAATGCCTCCGATAGGGTGGACTGAGATGTGACAGAGCCGGTGTTCAACGTGAAGAAGTCATCAATATCAGTGCCCAGTTCGTTTTCAAATGCTACATCCAGTAGGGAATGTGGTTTGAATCTCCATGTCCTGGTCGTGGGTGCATCCGCGGACCAGTGAAAGGACACAGTGACCGGTGAATGATCAGAGAACGTCCTAGGAAGGATAGCGATATGATTGATGATAGCCAATAGGGTGTATGTGACATGCCACCTATCAATGCAGGAGTGAGAATCGTGTACTGATGACTAAAAGGAGAAAGTTCGGGAGTCAGGATGGAATATTCGCCATGTGTCCGTCAATACGAAGTGAGTTTGTACCCTAAGGATAATTCTGGCAGCCTTAGATAGTTGGCGGGGCTTGGAACCAGATCTATCTTAGTGGACATCCAGGATGATATTTAGATCCCCTACACCCCCCCCACCCCCCAAGAGTATCGGGAACAGAGGGAACCTAGATAGAAGTGTGGATAGGTGTTCATAGAAATCGGGATCATCTATGTTTGGTCCATACATATTTAGCAATACCACCTCTTTGCCTTGCAAGGTGTCGAATAATAAAACATAACGCCCCCACATGGTCGATATGGACTGTCTGCTGTTTGAATTGAAGACTCTTGTGTATGATGATCATGGCACCCCGATTCTGGGATGAGTATATAGTATAGTAACGTTGAGACCCCCAGGACTTGGCAAACCTTTCACATGTGTGCGAGGCTGTGTGTTTCCTGTAGGAAAAGTACATCAACATGGTGTCTCTCTGCGTAGAGCTGCAGTTTCCGCATTTTGACAGGGTTCCCCAGCCCTCCTATGTTCCAACTCATGCAAGTTACAGTGTCAGCTATCCTTCCCCGGTTTGTGTATTGTCATTAGGGGGTGATTGGTCAGCATTTACGTCCTCTGTCCCCTGGCCTGTGCATGTAGGGATAATCAAACTGTCCATGTATATGATGTATGCAAGATATAGTTCCCGGGTGCTCGCCAAGCAATTTCCTTAATGTAATCCCCACTGGCACCCCTCCCCCAATCGGAGGGATGAAACCCAAACGTGAACTGAACCAACACTTGACCATTGGCAACTTCACCTGGGGGTTTTGGCGCCAACCGAACAATAGCGCCCACACGCTGGGGTATTGACTAGGTCGTTTTGGGGTAGGATCGCTGAGCAATTCTTTCGTTCCTGCCGAATGGGTCGTCCCATTGGAACCCGGTTGTGGACCAGTGGAGTCTATTCTACCAGGATGTATGACCTAAGTCCATCTGGGTGCCGACTCCCAGGGGAACCCGTACGGCACAGCAGGCTGCCAGGAGGGGTTTCAAGGGGTGGTCCCAACAATGCGAGGAGTCTTCCGGCAGAAGGGCGTATAATGAGGAGCCATCCGTGGTCAGGGCCGTCGTGAATGGCAATTATCAGGGAGGCCACAGTGAGGGATGCCTCTGGGTGAATCTATATATATATATATAGTGCGAGTCATCCCGGGAAGTGCTCCTAGATGAATTTGGTCACCTTTTCGGGCATGGTAAAGAAGAAGACTCGGTTTGCATGCTTAATCCTAAGCTTAGCCGAGTACAGCATGGAGTACTTCACTCCTAGGTCCCGTAGTTTCTTTTTCACAGATAGGAAGGTTTTGCGCTCTTGTTGGATGGCGGCAGAAGAATCCGGGTAGAGCTGGATTCTGAAGGATCCCAGGAGGAGTTCGCCCTTGATCCTCGCGGCACGTTGCAGTGTGTCCCTGTCACTGTAATTCAGCACCCTCGCTATAATTCGTCGGGGTGGGGGCTCCTGGCTTGGGTTTGGCCGTGAGCGCTCAGTGAGCCCTTTCAATAGCGAATTGTGGAGATAGCTTGGGTGAATCCAGCACGGTTAGGAGGGTTTGCTCCACGTAGTCCTCCATGGTGCCATCGATGTTGTCCTCCGGTATGCCGATGATACGGATGTTATTGCGCCTAGAGCGCAATTCGAGATCATCATTCTTCCTGCTGATCTGGACGTGTTTGGAAAGAGTGCTTACTTCGGCTCGAAGGGCGCCGATGTCTTCTTCTTCGGCGGCGGCGCCAACTCTATTTTCCACTTCCGTCACCCTGCCATCTGTTTTCTCCATATGGGCCTCAATTGAGCCTATAGTCCCGCTCAATAAGCTTCAAGTGGAGGGTGTGAACCCCTCCCGCATGCATTCAAACATGTTTGGTGTGTCTTGGTTATCGGGTGGCGGTGGTGTGGCTGCAGTCCGCTCTGGTCGGGGTTCTGCCGACTTCTGCGCTGCCTTCGCAAACATGTTTATAGTACTTTGCTTTTTGTTAGCCCCCCTGGGCACATTGCCTCTGTGGGCTGTGGTTCCAGTCAGTGGTCTGCGAATTCTGTTCAGTTGCAGTTTATTGAGCCATAGGATAGCGCCAGGAAGGTCAGTTCTGGGTCTGATAGTGTGTCATCGTATTTACACCTCCAGAACTGACAGTCACATTGGGGTTAGGGGTGTTCCTCACTGCTGGGTGTGCGCTGCACCGTCTAGTGAGTGGGCTGTGGCCTCCAACGTAGGTCTGGCACTCAGTCTCCAAATGTTTTTCAGATAACGCGTTGCCACCATCTGTGTCCATCATGACTATGCACAGTACTTAATGCCTGTGTAACTGTGGCCTTAGCGCGGCTGGTGAGTGCAGGGGCCGCCCGCCAAATGAAATACATGCAAAGTAGCCTGCTCAAGCATGCAGATGTGGCTAGGGACGAAGCCCACGGGTATCGGCAGGAATGTGTGGTAATACCAGAGAATAACCAGCAGAACAGGGGGTGTTCATTCATGTGGTCAGATGTCCATATTGGTAGGTTTGGCCCTGGTTCACCTCCGTCCGTGCACCCAATGTGGATGTTAGATAAAGGTCCATGAGGGGAGAGCGGCTCTGAGTAGGAAGGTGGGGACCCCAGATGGATGTGGGGGCCGTGCACACCCTAGTTGAATGCATATTGAAGCGCATGATTGTCTACTCAACCTTATCAGCAGGCAGCCGCACGCTGTGTTGTTGGCAGGCCCTGTTAGTCCTGGGGTTGCGCCTATGTGCGTGCAGCCTCAGCAGCTCCTACCTTAGATGTTGTTGCCGGAGGGCCGCAGGGTCAGAGGCCCGTCTTCACCTTGTCACAGTATTCACGTGTGGGGTCCCTCACTGCGGGGGGCCCGCAAAATGAACAGCCTCCAGCCCGCCACACCGGTCAGGAGGAGGGGGCGCCTGGTGCCCCTGGTGGGTTTGCCTGGTGTCTGGCCGCCAATGTGTATTGGGCCGCAGGCAGGGTCTCAGCTGGTGGGTTGGCCAATGATGGGGCCCCTGTCGTGAAGCGGCGAGGGGGGTACAGCAGTTCAGGCGCGTGAGTGAGTAGAGCAAATACCTGGGCCAGTGGTGCCCCTCCCCCAGCAGGCCCGCCGCACCTCGGGCTCTGGTGGAGGCCTGGAGAGTGTCTCGTAGAGCCGCACAGCGGATGTTCCCAGCGACTGCCCACAGTCATTTTGCCGGACTCGGCAGCTCCACAGTCACAGCCCTGCTGGAAGCAGGATTGAGACAACCGATGCAGGGACGGTGCTGGGTGCCATCCACCCAGTGTGGACAGCAGATGCTGCAATCTGACCACTTTATTTCGAAAATAGGATTTCCCCCAGCGCGGAGCTCAGCACAAGGCGGCCATTTTCAGTTGTGCGCAACAGCGTTCCCATCTCCTAATTTTGGTCTTTACTTGTATTCTACCCTTTCATTTACTTACTACATCTCCTCTTTCTCTAGATGCTGAAGAACATACATGTTTTAATATTCTTACAGCAACACCTTTCCTTTCTTTCTTTTCATGCTACTAAACTCTCATTTCCTTCCTCATTTTTCCAGACTCTTCTACTGCTCCTCTTTACTCTTTGTTTTTCCTGCCTCCTGCTTATATACACTCAAATTAATGTACAACTCCTCGATCCTTCTCTTATTTTATTTGCTCGCCCTTAGCTCTGACTCCTGCTCTTTCCTCCCTGCACTGGCTTTCTTTTCATTTTTAGCTCAAGTTCAGTTTCCTGTGCCTTGTCTTTAAATCGCTCTATAATCTTTCCCCTTCTTATCTCTGATCACTTGTTTATTTGTACTCTCCTACGCCTTCATTTTGCTCTCAATCTTTTTTCTTCTCACTGTTCCTCGTCCTCCCTGTGCTCAGTCCCGTTTCTGAAACTTTACTCTTCTAGCCCCCCTCCATTGGAATGCGCTCCCACTGACTCTTCGTTCTCTGACCTTCTACCCTCTGTTTTAAACTCATCTCAAAGAACACCGCTCTTCCTAGGCTTTATGCTTTTCTTTCTTTTGGGCTGACATTTGTAACACTGTTTTAATGTTGTTCAGCACATCGGCGTACAGCATATACAAATAAAAATATAAATGTAGTGGCGTTCAGAATGGGGTTGGCAAAACCCTTATAACGGTCGAGGGGAGTAACTCATAATCGGAAAGGAACAGCCATTATAAATTGTGTTGGGGATGGGCCAACATAAAGTGATGGGGTTGAAGTGTTCCCAACCTCAAACGTGGTGTATAAATCAAGAGTTTAAACCTCCTTCCAAAGATGGCTGACACTTTCCAACTAAATGTTCAAATGATATGGCCAACCAAAAGCCTAATCACAAGCAGTCCTGTTAGCACCAAGGCTAACCCTGCACTAAGCAACAATACGTTCAAAGTTATGGCCTCAGAAATAACTGCAACCGATCACTGTAATGTCTAGTCCTTATTAACCAAATCCTGTGCCAAAATGGATGCTCTCTGCATCCCATACAAGAGTATTCACAGTATCCAGGGGTTTCTCGGCCGCCATGCTTCTTCTCAGCGTCCTAGGTGTCCCCTCCACTCTCAAGGTTTCACTGGCATCTCATCCCACCTGCCATTTACCCCCTCACAAGGTGTCATTTCTATCAGTTTGATTACCTCTCACCAAGCTACCCTGTCAAGGTCTCTCTGGCGTCCATATCTTTTTTTTTTAACTTTATTTATTGGCAGAAAGTTAAGACAGGCACAGGGCAAGGCACACAGCATTGAACACGCGGATCTGCAACATGCACATCAATACAACACAGTACAACACAGTCGGGCAGTATCATCGTGTGTCAAAAAAAAAAAAAAAACCGGCATCCGTAGTGTGACAACCAGGACAAAGAGGAGACATTACAGTATCAAGTAGTTGCAGGGGGTGTGTGGGGAGGGGATGCTACCTCCTCCGCATCGTCTCTATTGTTCAGATAGGTGCGGAATGCAGACCACACATTTTTTGGTCGCGATGTGGGAGGCAAGGATCCAATGTAGTCCTCTTCGCGCATTTGTGTCCAGGTAAGGGCTGTGAGCCACATCGCGAAGGTGGGGGGGCTGTGACGTTTCCAGTTTAGCAATATGCATTTTTTGGCCACAATAGCTCCGACATTCAAAAATTTAGACATTTTCCGTACATTCTCGCCTTCCCAGACCCCGAACAGCAGGGCAAGCGGGTCCAGGTCGACTGGAGATTCCACTATTTCTGAGAGCGCCTCTGCTACCTCCATCCAGAAGGCGCTGATCGCAGGGCACGCCCAGAACATGTGGATATGGTCAGCATCAGAAGATTTACACTTTGGGCATGTACCGGACACTGCACCAGCAAATCTCGCCACCCTCGTTGGTGTATAATAGAGCCTGTTAAGAAATTTAAATTGGATGCATCGGAATCTGGCACATAGGGACACCCCGCGTGTACTTGTGCACATCTTGTTCCAGAGTCCATCGGGTATCTCCATTTCGAGCTCACTAGCCCAAGCCATACGTGGTTTGAGGGCCCCAGACATTCTCCCACCCAGTTGCCGTTTGTACAGGTTGGATAACACCCCTTTGGAGCCCGCTGAGTTTGCTATATATTGGAGTTCGGGCGATTCCGGGGGTTCATCCGGATATGAAGGCCATGCGGAGCGTACCGCGGCTCGGAGTCTGTAGTACTGTAACATCTCAAGGAGAGAATCCGTGTGACCTGGACGCCACGTTTGAGGGGTGACAAATTTGCCTTCTGGGAAGAGGTCTGCCAGGCACCGATATCCCAGGCCCTCCCAGTGTCTAGTAAGGTGTTGGTCGTGTGTGGGGGAGAGACCAGGAAATTGCCACAGGGGGAGCCACTTGTAATACGGGAGATCAATCTGCTCAGTATATAGAATAGCGTTCCATGCTCTAATCGTGGTGGTTACTGGGTCTGCGTGGGAATCTGTACGGAGCGAGCGGTGTAACAGTAGGGTCATAATGTTGGTTCCACCTCCAGCCATTTTTTCAAGTTTCACATGCGGAGGCGGATTTTGGAATGTATACCAATGGGAGGCGTGTTGGGCCTGGGCCGCGTGCCAGTACAGTCGCAGGTCAGGAGCCGCAAATCCACCCATGTCGCATGGTGCTGTCATGTGGTGCCACTTCATACGGACCGACCCCGGATGCCAAAGAAACTGGGCACATTCGGAGTGGAGCCTCCCAAAGTATTGCCTTCCGGGCCAGACAGGGACGTTGGCAAACACATACAGGAGCTTGGGAACCACTGTCATCTTTATCAGGGAGAGTTTGGCCGCCAAGGACAGCGGTAAATGCCGCCACTTGGAGAATTTGGTGACGATAAGCTGGGCCATGGCCTCGTAGTTATCCTTCAGGAGGGCACTTTTGGTTAACGACAAATGAACCCCAAGGTACCTGACTCCCTCAGGAGACCAGCGCAGGGGGTATTCGCATGCCGGTTGCTGTGTTGTTTTGGTGAGGGGGAAAATTTCAGATTTGGAGCAGTTAATCGTGAACCCGGAGAACGTGCCTATTTTCGTGATGTCGCGAATGATCGGGTTCAGATTAGTGGAGGGGTTTCTAACATATAGAAGGACGTCGTCCGCGTAGAGTGAGATTAACTCAGGGGCCCCAGTCAACCGGATGCCTTTGTTGGAATGCCGCCCTCTGACATGGTCCGCCATGGGTTCGATGGCAAGGGCGAAGAGTAAGGGTGAAAAAGGGCAGCCCTGGCGGGTTCCACGGTGAAGCTTAAAGAGGTGGGAAGGGATAGAGTTTACCAGGACCCTGGCTACCGGGTCTGTGTATAAAAGCTTTATATAAGAGAGCATGGTCGGGCCCACACCCATCTTCTCCAGCACCGCCCACAGGTACTGCCAGGAGACCATGTCGAAGGCCTTTTGGGCATCTATGGTCACAGCAACCGCCTCTGCACACGGGTCAATTCTGTCCATCACATTGAATAGGCGACGGATGTTGAGGGACGTGGATCTGCCAGGTATGAACCCGCTCTGGTCAGGATGCACCATATGGGACATAAAGGGGAGAAACCTATTTGCTATTATTTTAGCGAAAACTTTCATGTCAGTGTTAATTAGGGATAGGGGTCTGTAGGACCCGCATTCTTCAGGAGGCTTACCCGGTTTGGGGAGGACCGTTATTAAGGCTTCCCTTAAGGAGGGCGGGAGAGTGCGCAGCCGGAGCGCCTCGGACCAGACCCCGAGTAGTACTGGAGCCGAGCGGCCACATGTTCCTGATAAAACTCAGCGGTGAGTCCGTCCGGACCAGGCGCCTTATTTTTGGGAAGATCCGATATTACTTGGACTATCTCTTCCAGGGTGAACGGTGCTTCAAGAAACTCTCTGGTGTCGTGGGAGATTATCGTCATAGGGATGCTCTCTAGGAGGTCATCTAGATCTTGGTCAGAGTGGCCAAGGCGGGGCCCATACAGATCGGCATAAAAGGTGGCAAATATGTCAAGTATGGATTGGTCGGACCAGTGTTTCAGTCCTTGTTCATCCGTAATGCAATCAATCCGGGTCCCGCCGCCCTCCGCCCGCACCAGTCTAGCCAGTGTTCTGCCCGGTCTGTCCCCCTCTCCATAACAACGGGCGGCTATGGGACGGGCATGATATATTGCACCTCCCTAGAGGCCTGTGATTCGAATTGCTCCAGCTCCTCCCTGATTTCTGCCAGTATCCCCGGGGAAGGAGTGGTGAGGTATCTCTGCTCAAGGGTTTTTAGTTTAGTTTCTGAAGCATTCAGGGCTTGCCTGATGGCCTTCAAGACTCCTGCTTCTTTAGAGATGCACATCCCCCGGATGTACACCTTAAATGCCTCCCACCTGACCGCCTCCGAGGTGTCAGCCACCCTGTTGTTCTCAAAGAATGAGGTAATGTCCGCTAATATCTCAGCCTTGAATACAATATCCGAGAGGGCGGTAGACTTGAAACGCCACGCAGGACGTGGCGGGCCCACATTACCAGTCTGTATCTGTAGCAGCACCGGGGAGTGATCAGATAGCGTGCGCGGGAGGATCTTAATGTCCAAGGTCCTGCCCACTAACCCGCCCGAGAGCAAAAACAAGTCTATTCGAGAAGAACTATCGTGGACCGAGGAGTAAAACGTATAGTCCCTATCGTGGGGGCGGAGAGTTCTCCATATATCATGCAGGTTTAGGAATTCCATATGTGCACGGAGCCGTTCAGCTGCGCGCGAGGTGGTTCTGCGGGTGGTCGTAGTTCTGTCTAGGGCATTGTTGAGTATCAGATTGAAGTCTCCCGCCCATACGGTGGGGACGTCCGGATATCTCATTAGGATGGAGGCCACTTTGTCAAAGAACTCGGGGGAATCAGTATTGGGCGCATATACATTGACCAGTATACAGTCTTCATGGTTCAAGCTACAGTGTAAAATAACGTATCTGCCCTCAGTATCAATGTGGGACACGTGGAGTGTGAACTGTAAGGATTTATGAATAAGGGTCAGGACCCCCCTAGCCTGGGTTGAGTATTGAGTATAGTGCCTATTAGAGCCCCAATTGTGTGCTATATTTGACGATAGATGTTTTAGAGCATGAGTCTCCTGTAGTAGAAGGATCTTAACCCCGTGTCTCTGTGCATAGGCTGTAATCCTGCGAGATTTCGTAAAATTTGTCAGCCCCCGGATATTCTAGGACATCATTCTAACCGCCATGTCCCACACTAGGGAACATCCCAGTGAAAGCCTTCATCATACGTGCCCAACCTGCGTGCCGCAACAGCATGCGGGTGCCAACCCCTCGAGCCTGTCTCCACTCTTCCGCCATTTTGTGTATAACGCACCCCAACTTCAGCAAGCCCCACCCTCACCGCCCTGCCCCAACCAGCAGTGCATGAAACCCCACCCGTACATATCCCACCTGCGCGCCATCCCCAACTTGGAGACACAGGAGAAGTAGCCCAACAGGGGCCAGAACACAAACATTTAAGATCAAGAAGAATAAGAATTGCAATCGCAGTGCCGATCTGCCCACTTGTACTGACTACTGTTACATTTGGATCATATATGACTAGACATCAGCTAACAAATAAACAATTTCAGGGAGCGGATACTGGAGCATTATAGCTTCTATATGCAGCACCCCAGCGGAGAAGAGCCACAGAAATATGGCCCCCACACCCAATGGCAGTGCTACACATCCCCGCACCAAATTGCAGGGCACTAGAACGGTGCGTGTACTTATATATGAACGGACCTCATTCGTATTTCGCATGGACAAGTATGGCCGCAGTGCAGTGCTGCAGGGCCACAAGTTGACCCCCGCCATATAGAGAGCGGGAAAACCCTTGGCCCGCCAGTGTGCCTTATAGTGCCTCTGCCACCATAAATACATTATGCAGTGCAGTAGATCACAGGTTTGGCGGTTGGTCGTCTTCCATGCGCTCCTCTGGAGGAGGAGCCGGCGGGATCTGTGCTTCGATAAATTTGACCGCCTCATCTGGGACCGTGAAAAAGTAGTGTTTATTGTGGTGGGTGAATTTTAGGCGGGCCGGGAAGAGCATTGCATATTCAATCTTTCGCTCCCTTAGCAGTTTCTTTACGCCATTGAATTGTCGCCTCTCCGCCTGGACCGCCACCGAAAAATCCGGGAAGATTCTGATGATTTGAGAATCCATCCTAAGTTCCCCTTTTTCCCTGGCCAATCGGAGGATAAGGTCTCTGTCCTTATAGCGCAAAAGTTTTGCTATGATCGGTCTAGGGAAATCACCGGGTTTAGGGCGAGGTGCCAGGGAGCGATGTGCCCTCTCCACAGTGAAGAAGGGAGATAATGGCGGGTCGCCGAGGAGGTCTTTAAGGAGGTCTTTAAGTAGTTGTTCGACCGCCGTTTCCATGCGGCCCCTCCGTGCCGATTCGGGAACCCCAACTATGCGGAGATTGTTTCTCCGGGACCGTGATTCTAAGTCGTCGCACTTAGCTTTTACCTGCTTCATGTCCCTGACCAGTTCCGAGACCGTGTTTTGCAAGGTATGAACATTGTCCTCAGCAGACCCGATTCTCTGCTCAGTCTCAGCAATTCTAGACCCATGTTGATCAATCTTCACTCTCATTGAGGCCACATTTGCGTTAATATCGTCCAGTTTTTCGTGAACCGCTGCAAAGTTCTTGGCCATGGATTCCATCATTTTAGTAAGGTCAGGTCAGCTCGATTGGACTCAGACCCACCCTCATCCTCCTCGTGCAGCGCCGAAGCCGAAGCATGCTCCGCCCTAGGCGCTAACTTGGTGAATTTGTCCATGGCGCCAGGTTTACCATTGGGCTTCGATTTACTGGGCATTACAGTGGTGGGAGGGGTGTCTGCTCGGGTATAGTGGCGTTTGCAGGATGGGTCCTCGCAGTACTCAACCCCCAGTAGTAGCTCCCGCAGCGGTCAATGCATACCCCCGATGCTCTAGCGGGCCGTGGCGTTATTAAATTCGGCCCGGGTATGGTGGCACCTGCAGAATGGGTCCTCGCAAAAGTCCACACACCGCCGTGGCGCCCAAGGAGGCCAAGACGTAACCCAGATGTAGAAGCGACCCGTAGAGTTGTCAAGTGGAGGAGGGGTACAGTACGTAATTACCCAGCCAGCCGTCCCAAACCGTGTATGTGCAGCGCCGGGGGACCAGACGGCGCCGATCCGGAGCGAACACACACCTCAAGCACGTCGGGGCCGCAGTCCGCCCGTATCCTCCAGCGATGGGAGCAGGAGCAGTCGCTGGGCACCAGCACGGCCCCAGGAGGCCGCGGCCCCAGGCGGCCGCAGAGGCCAGGCCGCGTCCAGACAGCCGCGCAGGCGCTCCGGCGCCACCGCCCAGAGGCGGTCCGGATGAAGGCCCCGGCCGAGGCTCCGTCGCCTCCGGGGGGAAGGCGAAGCAGGGGGGCACGGCTCCACACCGTTGGGATCGGTGCAAGGGCTGCGCCGCACCGCACGGGCCAGCGATACTCGCGGTGTCCCACGGCGCAGCCCAAGGATCAGTCGGCGGGGGGGATCGATGAAGAGGAGGCCCCTCAGGAGCCGGCCGCCCACCATGCAGGGGCCCGCTCCAACGGGCGATCAGAGGCTGCAGGTATGGCCGGAGCAACAGCGAGCCGCGGATCTCACAGCGCGAAGGATCAGGCAGCGGGTGCATCCAGGGGGGTCCGCTCGGACGCGGGTAGAGCAGGGAGGCCTCTGGGCCAGCGGGGGAGAGACGTCAGAAGGCCGCGGGCCGCCGCCTCCGGGGCCGGGAAGGAGGCAATGACGCCCCACAGGGGCAAAGGTCCGTGTCTTCGTCCACCAGCGACGTCTCCACCCCAAATTTCAGCCAAGTGTGCAGGGAGACAGGGGGGCAAGAATCGTGCTAGTCTCGTGGGTGAACTTAGCAGTATTACGCCGATGTCCGATGGATTGTAGTGGGCAGAGGCGGAGCTCAAGGGCTAGGCAGCCATTTCCTTTGGCTGCTCAACAGCGCCCCCCTCTGGCGTCCATTTCACCAGCCTTTCACCAGATTTCTCTACTGCTTTGCAGTTGGTTCACTCTACACTCAAAGTCCCAGAATTTACCATCCCACGGGTGTAAAAGACCCCCTGCTTCACCATCTTCAGCAGGAAGTCCACTTTCTCTGATGTGGATCCTTCCCCCTTCTCTCATGGGCAGAGTGGAGGGTACCTCCAATTTCTCTGGGTCCGCAACCCTCCAAGGCTTCTTTATATCCGACTATCTCCTTTCCAAGCAGGGATCGACATGTCTATCTCTTCCAGGCCACGACGGGCAATGACCTGCTGCAGCCTCTTTTGCATCCATGAGGCCGGGGGCTTTCTTGTAAGCTGACTCTGGATTGTCCCTTTCAGTTGTACAGTGTTTCAGTATTCGGGAGATTTTCTTTTTTTTAAATTTTTTTTTTTATTTATTTATAACGTCAGCCTGAAGTGCCACACTGCAAGCAGTGTGGCATCAGACATTTATTACAAAGTAACAGCATTCATCAAAATTCATCCAACCAAAACCAATTCACGGTGCTGTGTAGATAATCTAAAAAGAGGAAGATTCAATTTCATAGAATCGTTTGCAGGTCTCCAAGATTCAGAGCGTCCATGTAGTCCGTTACCGCACAGCTTAATTTTATGCTGTGCCCGGCTACAATGTAGGACCACCAGTCTCGAGAGTTACAGTCTACTGGAATATGTTCACTTAGGTGATGCATCCTCTTTGAGGTGGTCTTCGTACATTTGGTGATGAGATGTTCTAAGGATTCTATTTCGCTATGACAGAAGCGACATAGATTGTCCTTAGCTTCTTTAAAATGACGAACCCACATCATTTACTTTGTTTTGATTGCATTTAGTCGAAGTCTTAGAAACTGCTCACGATGGTGGCGAGATGGACAATTTATTAGGTATCTACTTGTGACATTTAGTTTGTGTTCTCCGATTCCAGAATCTAGAGTGGTCTTCAACTGCAAATGTCGCTCGTTGTTCTTTATCCAGCACCATTGTTCAAATTTAGTTTTTATGGATTGTGGTCTCATCACCAGGTCATGCAAGGTCAGGTCGGCGTTTGATAATGTTGATATCATTATTTGTTTCCACTCGTCTAGCAATTTCGAATTTCCTGTGGTTTTTCCCCCGGCAAAGATTTCAAATGCTGGCGCTATAGGGGTTAAATTCATTTTACGTAGTGCCATTAATGATTTCCACATTACGTGAGTGTGTAAAGAATTTAAGGAGAGTTCATATCTTATGTGTATCATCGAAATGTACGGAGGGAGCTGCAGAACTCGCCGCCAGTAGATCCCTTCTAGCTTTTGCCAAAACAGGGCATCAATGTTCCAACCAGCCTCTGAACCAAAGGTAATTGCTGGAATCACTTTTTGGATGTAAAAGGTCAGGACTGGTGCTAGAGTGAACTTTCCAAAGTTTCTATTCAACAGCTGGCCTTGAATGCTATATTGAGTCATTCTGTTGACCATGTCGACCTTCCAATGATGTTCATGTACTGAATTATTGAATGTTATTCCCAAATATCTGATCGAATTGACCACCTCAAGTCGATTGTCATTGATTTTCCACGCAAAGGCTTTTTGTTTGTTGGTGCGTCGTTGACCAATGATGACTATCTTGGATTTTTCGATGTTTAGCTCCAGGTCATTTTTTTTTAAATAATCGCAAAGATTTGTTAACTGGCGTTGCAAGCCGATCTGTGTTTGGTCCAACAGAACCACATCGTCAGCGTAGATTAAGCATCCTATTTCATTTTTGTTCAGTTTCGGTGGGAAACAACGCACATCCTTACGATATGCTGGGAGGTCAGAAATCAACAATTTGAACAGTTCGGCTGCTAGTGGGCATCCCTGTTTCACACCGGAGTTTGTTAAGATCGGCTTGGATAGTAGGCCTTGATTGTTTAGTCTTATTTTGATGGTAGTCTCCGTGTGTAGGGCTCTTATTGGTGCAACTAGATCACTCGGACACTTCCAATTTTTTAATTTTTGCCACAATTGCTGTCGAAGGCACCCCTCAGGTCAATGAATGCCAAGTATAGTCTCGACTTTGCTTTTAGGCTTTCGAGTTTTAATATATTTATTAGCAGCAGGTTTACCTCCACACCTACGCCTTTTGTAAAGCCTGTTTACCGGATATCAATTATTTGCTCTTGTATAGACCATGCCGTTAGCCTTTGTCGTAAAAAGGAGGCGAAGATTTTTCCTATAGTGTCCAGCAGGGCAATCGGGCGATAGTTGGTTGTATCAGCCCGGTTGCCCTTTTTATAAATTGGCACTATGATCGCCACGCGCCAGGAGTCTGGTATCGTCATTGAATTAGACAGGCGTGCAAATAATTGTACAATGAAGATAGCCCATTGTTGTACGTTCTTCTTCAGCATCATGTTGGATATTAGGTCTGGACCTGCTGCGTGCGAGTTTTTAAGAGCCCGTATTGCAGCTCTGATCTCTTCCACAGTTGTTTGGAAATTCCAGGATGTTAACTCATTTGTGGATATATTTGAGTCTTCGTGAGATGGTTTATTGAAGATGTTAGTAAAGTGTTGTTCCCATGTATCGGCATCGATCGTGTTGGATGGTATTTGATGATGTCTCGAATTGCCTGTATTCAGGATTGTCCAGATTTCCCGTAGGTTCTTCTGAATTAGATGTTTCATCAGCTGCTCAGCTTTGTCTTGCTCAATTATTAGTTTCTGAGATTTCAACCAGTTACGGTATGCTTGGCGACGTGCACGTATTGCAGCTTTAATTGCAGTTGTCGCGCTGGCTGACTTGTCAGACTTCTTTAGGGCTCTAATATCGCGTCGCATAGTCTGTTTAGCTTGAGTCAAGATCAAAGACGAAAGATGTTTGTGGGTTACACCCATTATGCGATTAGCAGCTTTTGTTGTGATAAAGTCCAAGAGCAAGGGAGCGTAGTTCACAGATAGATCACTGTCCTGACAAAATTGTTGGCGTAATTTTTCGATCTTAGGACTGTCGATTCTAAGACGATTTCCGCCAGTATTTACGGAGATTGTAGGTTCGTAGGATCTTTGTTTGAATAACCATTCTACCGTGCAGGCCAGTCTGAGAAGCTTGTGATCGCTACTTGGCATAGTTCTTATTGACAGTGTAAGATCGCTTTCAAAAAGATGTTGGGATATCCAGAAATAGTCAATTATTGACTGCGCATTCCGAGATGACCAGGTTGACTGAGGGGGTTGGTCCCCTGTAACTTGACAATTTACCATATAGCAGTTTCGATTCCGTAGTGCCTGTCTCCACTTAAACTCTCGACTTTTTTCTTCATCTCGAGTTAATCGTTTAAACGTCTTCGTGTTAAGATCGTGTTTAAACCATGAACAATTTAGATCACCTGCACAAATTATAGATAAATTCTTATTGACAGTTAGTGACTTGTCAATGCAAGATGTTATTGCGTTTATGAAATTTTTAGTGCTGATTTTATTTGGATTCCAATATCCGTTTAAGACAAGCAAATGTTTCCTTGTATCTAAATTTTCATCTGTTGTCTGAGCAGTGCACTCTGCACAAAAGGATTGGGATTAGAGGACTCAACAAGACTCCACCTGGTGTTTATTTTAATCATCATTAATAAACCAGAAGATGGTCGCCCCTTTGGGATTTTGATTGCCGGGTTTAATAATGTCAAAAAGCCATCTCGTGACGGAGGGTCACATAACCAGGTCTCCTGCAGACAGATGACGAAGACTTTTTCTAAATCGACGTCAAATTTGTTGAATAAGTGAACGAATCCTCGAGTATTCCAGGAAATGAATTCACGAGTGCACTTGTTTCCAATCCCTAGTGGCTAACATCGTTCAGCATCCTTATTATGGTAAGTAATTTTGGCAGAGTGGTTGTTGTTTAATCTTGGGTTCTCCTTGGTGGTCATGGCTCTGCGTAGCTCGGCGCATCTTTGCTTTTGCGTTTCTTGAGAAGTTTTTTGTCCGCTTGTGTTTGACCTATCGAGTCTTATGCTCGTAGGTTCCACAGAGATGTCAAACCCAAACGCTAACAATTCCTCTGAGGCTTTCACAATAGTGTTTCGGACTGAGACCGAGGTAATATTTAGTAGAACCTGGTCACAGCGGTTTTCTGTTGCATATTCAACAATTAGTATGTCTTCAGATAGAATCGTTCGTAGCAATGGTATACAGGCAAATCATTTCAGTACATTATTGCGATTCAGGTTTAGATCACAATCTTCTCGATTTAGATTTTGTAGTCGCAATTTACTATTCATCGGACTTGAGCTGTTTCTTAGAGATGAGGAGGCATGAGAGATGTAGCGAGCTTGCTTCTTTTCTTGGGAGCCTGTGTATTTGGGATTCAGCCGCGCTAGCCAGTTGGAGGATGGCCTCGAATTCGTTAGCCCATTTTTTTGGTTCATGTCTTCGTCCACATCAGGGTTTGTTCAGTGTGGCAGTTCGTGAAGAGCATCATCAGGCACCACGATAGGGCCAATAGTGGGGTTACTGGATACAGCATCGTCGGAATAGGTCGGAAGATTGCAAAGATCGATTTCTTCGTCCGATGACTTACTCATTCGGTTTTCGCGGTCTGATTCCGCTCTTTGTCATTTGCTCGCTGGAGCAATGGGACGCCCATGACCTCCAAGATCATTGTCCGCATGAGTAATATTTTCTTTGCTGGACTTTGGTAATTCTGTTCTACTTGATGAGGTTGACCTGTTTTCTGGCATTGTATTTCTAATGAAATTCTGTGACTTCGCATTACTAGCGCGTTTTTTAGTAACGTATGTTCTCTTTGCAAAGGCTGATTGACGAGCATGTGAAAGCAAAGCTTTTTGATCAGTAGTCATAGAGACCTTTGTGGCTTTTGCCGCGCCTTCGAAGATTCCAAAAGAAGTCAAAGGCAATTCGGGTGGCGCCCTTGTATCTGAATAGGATACTTGGTCGCTCAACGTTGGCGCGGGGGCAAGTGCAGGCAAGGGCGCAGCCAAGTTCCTTTCTCCATCGTTAGCAGCCAAAACAATGGAGGGTGTTTCTACAGCTAGAACAGCATCGTTTATGTTTTGTAGTCGTGTTTGCGATGGTATTGAGGCCTTGGTTGATCGTATGGATGCTTGAGGGATTACTGGGAAGGTGTTTGAACACATCATGGTTGATGAATGTCTCATCCATTTCACAGCTTCAAGTAACCCATCAGATAAGGTGTCATTTTGGCAATGATGCCGTGCTGCCAGATCACTCAAACGTTCTTGCCATCGCATCGTATGTTCAGCTTCCTGAGACAGTTGTGATTGTAAGAAGTTTGTCACACTGTCAAATTTGTCCATTTTTTCCTTGAGGGATAAGATCAGTGATGTCTGGTCTTTATAGGCCTCCTGCAGTGACTCATACATCTTCAGAAACGGAAGCAGAGCTGCAGAAGAGGCTGCTAGAACGTTGTTATAAATCTGCATCGCTGCAGCTGAGGAAAGACTTGGTTTTGAGTCGGTAATGGTTTTGTCCGCTGAAGATGAATGTGAGCAATTTGTATTTTCTATTTGGTGCTCACTGGAAGACGACGTATTCACTGCTGCAGTGACAAAGATGTTCTGTGGGAGTTGTGAAGGTTTTGGCTGTAGATTCACATTTCTTGGAGTACTAGAGGAGGCCATATTGGAAGTGTGGAATCTCGTCTTGATATGAGTTATGTTAGTGGTGCTATCGTCTGCACCACCAGTAATTCTTTTGTCACATAATGTCGGATGCATTTGATTTCTTTTCCCTGTCAGGCCACGATCGGGAGTTACACGTGATCTGTGCAAGTAATCACTTGCAGTGTCGAAATTGCGACTGGGTTGATAAGTTGCATGAACTTGATTAGCATGGCATTTCGTCGGCTCATGAGGAGGCTGGATAATGCCTGGCATCGCATGTTCGTTTGCTTGTTTTGTCAAAATGCAATCCGGAAAACTGTGTGGCGTTGTTGCTTTCATCGTCCTAGAATTGACAGTTACAGTTTTTGGTTCCAGTGAGACACTCGATTGAGTTTTGTGTATATGACGAGTTTCAACTTCAGCGAGCAAGGAGGCGTTAACCACAGCCTCAGGATCTTTAGTCAAAGGCATCGCACTTCGCGTTAGCCCATCGAGTGCAGTCAGGTTGTCGATTTGTTCCTCGTCTTGCGAGGCTTCCATGATTTCTGCGTCTGTAATTTCGAAAGGCGTAAAAAATTCCTCAGTGTTTTCTATTGAGTTTAACGTTGGCTGAAATGTGTGATTAGGCTGAGATGATCGTGAGGAATCTAAGAAGAATGGAGGTAGGTTGGTTAGGGTTAGTAGTGGTCGTTGTAGGGAAACATCTGAGTGCCCAACATCCTTCGCAGTGAGGGCACTCGCTTCTGATTTGTCAGGCACGAACGGAGCCACAGACACAGGCGTGGCCTCCTCTGCATTGGGTTTGGGCGTGATTTGTGCTGCCACAGGAACTGCTTGGTTAATTACACACTCGAACGAAGGTGCGGATTGCCCACCAGCGTTAGAGTTGTTGTGAGCAGAGATCGATTGTAAATCAGTGCTCACAAGCTCTACAAGGGTCGCGGCACAATCTTTCTTTGACCGTTCCGCGCTCTTCGCTCTAGCATTTAAGCGTGACGTAATTGCAGTCAAGGCTTCGGGGTCACAGAGGGAAGAGGTGGTCACTACGGTCTCAAGTAAGGTCACAGTAGTAGATACAGGTGACACAGGCGGCACCGGTGCGGCTGGTTGGAGCATATCAACCATTGGATCTATAGTTACAGGTGATACTTTGGACGCGGGTCTCTTTGAAGCAGAACTTACCTTTGAAGACGCAGGGACAGAGTCTGCCTTCAAGGCTGTCCACGGATTCTGCATCCGCCGTTGTTATATTGTTTTGTGCCTTGTTTGGGGGCCCCCATGGCCAGTTTGAGCAGTCATTTCGCAAAACTTTGTGCACGGAGTTGCCAGTCGCGGACTGACGCAGACTGACTCTGCGCACGACTCCGCGCGCGCTCCGCTCCGCGCTTGACGTGCAGTTTTGTAGTCGCCGCCCACAGCCCGCAGCCAGCAGGGTTAAAGCAGCAGTGCTTAATTTAGAACACGTAGCAAAACACTTGGCAAAACACTTGGCCGGACACGTAGCTGCAGCTCCTCACAACCCAGAAAAGGCAAGTGGACTGACGCAGACTGACTTCGGGAGATTTTTGTACATCCCTCTGGTGAAGGCTGTGTTCCCATCGAACATAAAGGTGATACAGTGTTCCTCTCCAAAACACTAGCCCCTTATAACGTAGCTGTGGCAGAGCAGCCAAGCTTAACTCAATTGAGGAAGGAGGTCTGGGAGCGAATCCCAATAGTCCAGTCCAAAGAACATGCTGCACTGGTATACTGGAAAATATACACTCCTATTATAAGGTCACACATGGAATACCTATTAAGATATGTTACCTTACGGTATACATTTTTTTTTTTATTTTTTTTTTTTACTACACTTAATCACTACTGTGAAACCAGAAGGTGTCTTACCCGCTAGTCCCTGGGAATCTCTACCCTAGGTGCCCATGGCACACCCATCGCCTTTGGATCCAGACCCTGGTGGTGGACCAGTGGGGAAAGATCACCTCGGGGAGGAGTCTTCGGGAGTGGGAGTAGGACACCTGATGGCAAGACGCGGTATCCCCTTCCCTATAATACCTTTACCCCAATCTACCCGTTAGGATATTTAGGAACTGTACACCACCCCTTTCCCTACACTAACACCTTCACACAGGCAGCCTGCTCTGTGTGAAAACAGACTCTCACCAGAGCATTGTACCTGACATGTCCCACTACCATGGTGAGGCAAGATCAGGCAATTAATGGTAACCACTCACACCTGACTTATAAGCTTCCTTACACAGATAAAAGATGGAGCATGAGAGCACACTCTGAGCAAGGCAAAGCACACGAAGGAACAGTGTCTTCGAGATGACATCTGAACGAGGGGAGAAAGATGACAAACGGGAGATATCCTTAACCTTTCCGTCCGAAAACCCTTACTTTCCAAGGTGCTACAGATTGAAAGTTGTAAGGCCAGTAAACAAGGCTGAAGATTCCTGCATTTTGTGTCAGAGATACCTGGGGCCTTCTTGCATGGCTGATCGAGTCTGGGAGGAGCAGCAGCCGCCGTGGTACCGTCTTTGGCACCAAGATGAAAGCAGCACCAGTAAGATTAAAGCAACCAGTGAGTTGGGGCAACCGATGCAAGACCGGTCTGTGTTGAAGGCAAGGTTACAAGTGGCAACATTGTATAAAGAATGCAAAAGAAGGAAGGTTTGTAATGCCTGTCATGAAAGACGCGAGGGGAGCTGAATTGCGGATGGATGTTTGAACTAAGAGATGAAAGATCCAACACCTGTGACGGAGTGGTCCAGCACTGCAAGTGTGCTCAATCAAAGGTCTATGTAAGGTGTCTGGCTAAAAGTGATCAAAAGGAAAAGGAAAAGATGAGAATGAGAAATGAAGCGAATCGAAGTGCTCCTGCCACGGTTTAAGCCAAATCCATCGCACAATCGAAAATCGTTGATTTTGACACAGTCTGAGCCCGAACGAGGGAGACCAATTCTGAATATTGTGCTAAAGGGGGTCTGAACCTGGAGGAGAGCGACCCATGGTGAATAGTGAACCCGAGAACTTGTGAATGTGGAAAACCTGGGAAGAAAGGAACTTTAGTGCTTGTTTGTTACATCAGGCCCTCTGCAATAACGAGACTTGATACCTATGCTTTGAACTGTATGCTCATGCTAGAGAAGCCAGAGTGTGTGCTAAACCCGAGTGTGCCGTGCTGCAAACGTGGGGAAGTTAATCCAACTGATCAACCGTCCTGACATATATTATTTCTTGAGTACTTTTTCTTTTGCATACGCTATTGTCCCGCACCATTTTATATTTGGAAGTAAGGATTTGCAATAGGTTTATTAGTATAGGGCCTTTCATTTTGACAGAGACGTCACTAGGACTGCGTTATTATTGTTTGATGGTCACAGTTTGCTCCCATCCTTAGATTTAGGGTTAGATAGGCGTTCAGCCAACCCATTGAAGTTCAAGAAAAAAACCCTTGAACTGTACTCACTTGTCTGTCTTCACTGTTTGATGCCATGCTTCCCTTACGTTGCCCAGGCTGGGTATTCCAGACCTCAGTCTGTGGAGGAGGAGGAGTCTGGGTTAGGAAAGATGATTGGAAATCAGGGCCCAGAGCAATAAGCAATTGGGTGGGGTGTTGTAGCACAGCAAATGACTGTGGTAGCCTTGGGTGCATGTGGTTCTAGTAAGAGGGAACATAGGCATATTTGCCAATTGTGCAACCTATGTAGGAGCGCGTGCAAAGGGCTCCAAGTGTTCAAGCTGTGCAGGTAAATTGTGTTGGCTTTTTGCCCCTAGATTAGCTGCATTCATTTTCACCAGCTAATAATGGAATAGTTATTCTGGAACCACTGAGCCAAGCAGTCAGTGTACAAGTCAAGAATAGACTGAGTGAAAGAGGAATGTAGCTGGCAAAAGGTATGGTAGAGGGGGCTACTATGCATCAGTTGACGTTTCTCTTTGTTACTCACCTGGCAGTCCTAGGTGTGAAGAGATCTTGTGCTCGAAAAGCCTTTGTTCGTGGTTTGCGGGTACAGCTCAGTCTAATGTAGCCAAGGCTGGTGTCTGTGCCGAATGTTCATACATTATTCTCCTCGTAAGGCCAACCAAGGCACATTGCCAGAAAGAGTTAGATATGTTTAGCTATGTTATGTGCCCCTACACTGAGCCAAAACACCAGCAATCCTGAGATAGACTGTAATGGGCCCCATCCAGTAGCAAGCCCCGGGCAGACAGCAGTGTCTGCTGGGTGTAGTGTTGTTGGAGCGGCAGTCTGTTGTGCATGCTTATCAAACTTGCTATGCATCCTGTATCCTTAACATGTGGCACTTGCACATTCTTGGCTTTATTTTACTGCTAATCCTGAACACAATGAAAAACCAATCATGAACTGCAGATCCAATGCTCTTAGGTGGAAGATGGGTCAATCGACCCCATTCCTTGGGTTCCAAAGTAGGTCTATGAGAGATTGCGAAATCTTGCGTGTTTCTCTAGTGGGCACGAGAAATGTGGACGGTGAAATGTGCACCATTGCTCTAGATGGTATTTGTGGATTTTTAGAAAACTGAGAGAAACTGTCCAGGATCTTGCAAAATAAGTATGGAGTTGTAGAGGGGCAGACGTGTACAACTGCAGGAGACACTACCACCCTACAGAGCCTGAACTGGAGCCATGAGGTTGTGCCCTGTCTAAGCTCAGCGACTGTACCAATACCACAGCGAGCATATGGAAGACAGTATCCATTAAGACGACCATATCCAATGTACCCTCGAGTTGATGACAGCCTGCAGGAAGAACTCCCGGTTAGGGAGAATTCTCGTTTCTGTGCTAATTCACTTCTATCTTAGAGACCCACCCAGCTCTTTTGCTGGACTTTAGGACTTTTGATTTTTATCCTGTAGACAGTGAGACCTTTTTCCCGCTCTCTCTTGTATTTTTATCTGATTTGGACTCTGTGTTTCTTTTGGTTTTGGAGTCTGACAAACTCCATAGGCATCACATTTTGTGTTGTGACACACAGTGCCCTCAGTGCAGTGTCACAGAGAACTCCTTTGGATTTCTGCTAAGGTTTAAATACCTTCTCTTAGATAAACTACTGTTTCCAAGAGCAGTGAAGTGAAATTGACTTTACGTGTTTCTCTTTGTAAACACAGCACACACCATTTTATGTGGAGTGCTGGGGGGTTATTTGGTATCCCCTTTTGTCTACTTTCTCATGTAACATTTAGTTACCCTCACTACAATTAATGGCTGGTGGCAGTGGTTTAATGTTTCTACCATTGTGCGTTTTTACCGGAGGCTGAATCCTCAGCTGCAGTATTGCACCCATGGGTGCCCATCTTTTTGCTTGTGAGGTCTTTCTTGGATTTTACTTTGCACTCCAAACCAGGTTTGGTCCCTTTGTTTGTTTTGGCTTTGGCGGGCTTCAATGCTGAAACCCGTCTCTAGGTCCAGCGTGTCTGACAGGGCAGGAAGCGAGGGAGGTTCCTGAAACTCCCTGTGCTTTGTCTCCTTGGTTACAGGAATTCACCCAAAGGTGATTGGCTGGCTGGCTGGACAGCCACCCTGCTGTTTCAGTGACAGCTAGGCTGCAAATGAATGGGAGAAACCTGCATAAAAGGCGCTGTCTTTTGCAAGGAAGGTGGAGTCGACCACTGGACGAAGGAACAGAAGTAGAAACTGGAAAAGAAGCTTGCTGCACCCTCCTGGACCGGTGGTTTGCCCGGTGAAGCCCTGCTGGAGTGCTGAAGCTCCAATTTTTGTATCGACTAGAGAAGCTCAGAACAGACAAATTGTTCCCTTGGGTTGGTGGGACCAACTGAACCCAAGACGAACTTGACTGGAGCTCCCCCCACCCCTTGCTGACTGTACTTATTCGCTGCTGCTGGAAACGAGTGCCAGAAGACAGGAGCACCAGAAACGAGTGCATCGTCTTTAAGCCGAATCCGAACTCCAGGACGATCCTAAGGACCCTCCCGAAGCAGGGTGACCCAAGCCTGAGCCACATTAACAGAGTGCTGGTCCCCAGAAGCAAGGGGAACCCACAAGGTGTCCAAGAACCATGGTGGTGCTATTTGCCGGTAGCTGAAACTGCGAAGTGCAGCTGATTTGCAGTAAGCCCATTGCTGCCGCTGACCTTCAAACCGCAGTGCAGGAGTCCCTAGACATCCTCCCTCTTGTCCCCACGACTGAGGCCCAGGAACACAGGATCTACAGGACTGCAACAGGAACAGAAGCCAACTGGACCTTTTTTCTTCAGAGCTAAGGTACTGTCCAACTAGGGGTATTTGTATTTTATTTGTACCGCGCGCCAGGCCCACTGGCATCAGGGCACGATAACTTAATGGACACAATTACAAAAATAGACACAGTTACAAAAATATACAATAGAAACGTGAGCTTACGTCAAGCTGTAAGCAGTTACAAGTACATATAAAAGTGCGTGGACGAGATCAAAGTGTTACATATTCGTCGAACTTGAGCAAGTTATCATGAGGCAACATAGGTTAAACAAGGCATAATTTCAATGGGGTATTGGGCCAGAGAGCGAAGGCTGGCGTCAGATAACTCTGAAGCGATTACTGAAGTCAAAAGACATAATCAGATTTGGGCGAAGTGCCATGAATTCGTTTTCTGTTTGAAGGAATTGAATGAGGGCTCAGATCTGATGGAGGTGGGGAGAGAGTTCCAAAGCTTGGAAGCCAAGGCAGGGAATCTCGCACTCCCAGCTTTTTGAAGTTTAAATCTGGGCATAGATAGGCTGTGTTTCTGAGCAGTTCTTTGAGGTCGGGTGCATGTGTGTAGAGAAAGGCGGTTGGATAGGTAAGGGGGGGCCTTGTTAGCTAGGCATTTGTGAGTAAGGGCAAGAGTTTTCGAGGAGATTCTCTGCTTGACAGGGAGGCAGTGTAGATTAGTTCTGAATTCAGAGATATGTTGGTTTCTAGGAATGTTTAATGCCACTCTAATAGCATTGTTCTGGGTGATTTGCAATTTGTTGAGGTTAGCCTGGCTGGTCTCCAGACAAAGGGCGCTTCAGTAGTCTATCTTAGTCATGATGAGAGGTCTGGCTAAAGTAGTGCTATTGGGGGTGGTCAGAAAAGGTATGCAGGCTGCAATAAATTTACAAGTATATGTCGACGCTGATCTGACTGCGTTAGTTTGTCTTGTCAGGGACAGAGTGGCGTCGAGGTAGATACCCAAGGTTTTGGTGTCCTTGGAGACCTTAATGACGTTGCCATCTATGATGAAAGACTGATAGGAGTGATCTGATTTAGTAAGCCCTTGCGTGGAGGCCAGGATGAGGAGCTCCATCTTGTCATCATTGAGGGAAAGTTTGCGTTGGTCCATCCAAGCCTGGATGACCAGATATACGTCATTCAATGCCTTAGTTTCAGCTGTGTAGTCACCTGTGATGGGGATGAGTATCTGGGTGTCATCAGCATCATTTGCGTAAGAGACACCCAGATAATCAAGAACATCAAAAAGTGGTTATGTAAACACATTATAAAGTGTAGGTGACACGCAGGAGCCTTGAGGGACACCGCAATGAATCGGAGCGGGGTCAGCGGCTGCTGATGGGGAGAAGACCCTCATGGATCTGTTACTAAGAAAGGGGCTGATCCAGGAAGTGGCTGAGTCGGAGAAGTAGGCGGCAGAACAGAGGTGCTGGCACTGGATTTGGTGATTAACCAAATCAAAGGCAGCAGACAAGTCTAGGAGTACTATCAAGGCTTATTTCCCTTTGTCTTTCAAGACTTCGATTTGAGTTTTCAAATCTATCAACGCTGTTTCGGTCCCGTGCCTGGGATGGAAGCCGGATTGTCTTAGACCGAGGAGATTGTTATATTCCAAATAACCTTGGATCTGCAGGTAAGCAGCACAGTCTAGTATTTTGAGCATGAAAGGGATGGTGGTGATAGGTCTGTATTTGGTTGGTATACTCGGGTCTATGGACGGTTTTTTAAGCAGTGGGATCACCCATGCGTCCTTAAGATTGTCTGGGACAATACCTGTTTTAAAGGAGGAGTTAATAAAGGTTGTGATGAAAGGGGCAAGGTCATGAGCGGATTCCTTAATAATGGGGGCAGGACAGGAATCACCTTGGCAGTTAGAAGGTTTGATTCCGTTGATGATGTCTTCCACTTCAGCAGCGGTGAGTGGAGAGAAGGCAAAGGGTTTGAGATTAGGTGGGACCAGGGGGGCAGTCATTAATGGGATGGTCTGACGATTATCCAACTGTAAACAGTTTTTTTGTCATTGATTTTAGATTGGAGGGATGAGATTTTATTCAGTAATGCTGTCTGGATATTTGCGCACCATTTGCTATCTTTAATACAGGTGTTGGGAGGTGTGGCGGGTGATTGAAGTTCCTTTAGGATCTTGAATAATTCTTTAGTATTAGAGTCTGCTTGCATGATACGATTGTTAAATGACTCCTTTTTAGCATGGAAGATGGCTTCTTTATAGTTAAGGGAGGCTAGGATAAGTCCGTCCTTGTGAACATCCAAAGGATGACTTTTCCGACGAGTTTCAGCACAGCGTTTAGCTTTGCGGAGCTCTCTTAGTTGAATGTAAACCAAGAGTTAAGATGTGTGTGTGTGGTTTAGGTTTCCTAAATTTAATGGGGGCGATGGAGTTTAGAGCTGAGAGCATTGCGTGGTTGTAGGTGTCTGCTAGAAAAGTAGGATCAGAGCAGGAATGTGTGACCTTGTTAAGGGAGGTGAGTAGGAGAAGGAGTAATTTCTCTCTGGTTATATCCCTTTTGTTTCTAGTAGGGAGGGCCGGAGCCATCGTTGGCAGAGGGCGTGGGGCTGCTTCAATATTAAAGGTAATTATATGGTGGTCTGACCATAAGCAAGGTGCATTAGAGAGTACGCTAATGTTACAGTTAATATCACCTAGCCAGTCAAGTGTCCTTCCTTTAATGTGGGTAGGTTCTTGGATGTGATGGGTGAAACCGAAATCCGTTAAAGTATTAGCAAGGTCAATAGTGGTAGGGTCATTTGGGTCAAGGAGTCCCAGACTAAGGTCCCCTAGGAGAATGATTTGTGGGTTAGTTTTGGATTTATCTAGTAATAAAGTGGAAATTTCATCAGCAAAGTAAGATGCTGGGCCAGGTGGTCTATAAATAAGGTGTAAGGTAGCGGTTTGGTTTGGCGTTAGTGGTAACTTGACCGTGAGTAGTTCAGCAGACTCAATGCTGACATTAGGTACAGCTATTAAGCCAAGTGAGTTTTTATGATTGAAGGCAACTCCACCCCCTCTAGATTGAGCGGTGTTGTGATCGCAGCGCGTGATGCCGTAGTCTCGAGGTATGGCCAAGGATAGTGCGGGACCAGAAGCTGCATGTAACCATGTTTCAGATATAGCAATAAAGCCAAGGTCTTGGGTCGTGATAAGGTCAGCAATGTCAAGTGCATGGGCAGGGAGAGATCTGTTGTTGATAAGGGCGCCCTTGATCTGTGAAACCTTGGCTACTGGGGCTGAGGTTTTGAGGCTAGTGTTAGGAATTTGAGTACACATTACACGAGGGCTGAGATTGGGAGAGGAGGGCTTGGGCGTAATATGAGTGAGATTCTTGGTACGGCTATTCACGTGAGAGAATCTAGATCCTAGTCTCTTGTTTCTCGTGTGGGTGGAGCTAGGTTGATACGGAGTAGGTTTCTTTGCAAAGTGTTCCAACCAGAGAGCAAGGGCATTGAGGTACTGGTTGGTAGGGGCATAGTGATTACCATGCTCGTTAACACCTAGCAGAGGGCATCCCATGGTAAAGCAATGTGAATGCAGTAACTGATAGTGTGGAGGATATGCAATAGCGCTGTCAATGGGCTGAGTCAGCATTAAGGAGAGCGGAATAGGTGGGGGAGCGCAAGTAAGATGTGCTGGTAATGCATAAATGAGCAACCTGGCAGAGATGGACAAGAGTGAGGGCATTAGATGACAATGGCGTAGTAAGGTCCACGAGAGCATGGCCGCCGATGGATGTGCTCTATTAGGAGCAACTGGTGAACCATATGGATATGCGTGCAAGTGAGGATGAGAACTGCAGAAAGGCTAGGCCCATAAGGATCAAAAACATAGTGGGTACTTACCTCTTGTTGTGTGTACTTCTTGTTGTGTGTAGCTTGCTTGATCTCACTGGAGACTTGCATTGGCTGCCCTTTGCAGAGTTGCTTGCATCTTTGCTTTTCACAAGCCTCCCAGCTTGTGGCCCTACAGTGATTCTGTTCTACAACCTCTCTATATAACATTGTGCAAGACATTTGTGCTATCTTCAAGAAGTGCTACAGCTCCCCTAGACTTTGTTCTCTAAACATTGGCTGTCCTGCCTCCCTGCATGCTCTTCTGACCCTCTGACTTTGTGTTTATCTGTAGCTCAAAAAAGTCATACACAAGTTACTTGTATAGCTGGGAAAGGGTTAACCTATAGTTCATTTGAGGAGTGTAAAAGTACTTACCTGTTCAGAGAACTTGCTAACCTTTGTTTCCTTTCCTAACCTTTTTCTACAAACTCAGTATCGCATTTAAGTGTTAAAAGTGATATATTAATGTCCACCGTCTCCTAACTATTGAAATCACCTCAGGTTAGAGTGACCAGACGTCCCGGTTTTCCCGGGACAGTCCGGGGAAATCACCCGGGGTCCCGGGAGTTTTTTCATTTTAGAAACCCCGTCCGGTGTTTGCTGGGTTGGGTGGCTGCAGTCATGAAAATTGTAATTTCTTTTCACAACACTTTCAGAATGTTGAAGTTGGAGGATTGGCTCGAACCCCCAACCTTTCAGGTACAATTCACAACACGTACTGACTGTACCACAGAGCCTGGCTTGGAAATGAGTGTACAGAAAGCCATATTCTATCAATTAGAGCAAATGCCTGTTTTGAATTAACATGCCAAGATTCACAGACAAAACTGCACAAATGAGATCATATACAGTTTTTATAGAAAGGAGAAGTGCTGGAAATATGATTGAGTGGTGGTTGTGGGGGCATGTTGGGGGAATGGCGGTAATTGGTGGGCTGTGATGGGGTAATCCCTCTTTTATGTTGTTGGTCGTCCCGGTTTTTCATTTTGGAAATCTGGTTACCCTACCTCAGGGTGCAGGAAGTGTTTGTGTGTGACATTAGTATGTGATGACAAGTGCTCGTAATTTAATTCTCTCACGGATGGGAGTCCAGTGAAACTCCTTTCTGAGGTTGGAGATTTTGGGCCTTCCGAGGGAGATAAAGGGAGCATCTGAGGGTGTTGTTTTGCACTATCTGTAGTGTGTTCAGGTTGTGGTTAGTGGAGCCAAGGAAAAGCATGTACAGTATTCCAATTTGGACAATATGAGGGCCCTAGCCAGAGTGAGACAACTGTTGGTGGATAAGAGTGGTTTACAGGCATTAATACGTTTATTGGTGTAGGCTGTGGATGAGATGGTGGCGTTAATTTGTTTTTTGAGAGAGAGAGTGGAGTCCAGATTCACACCCAGCGCTTTAATTTCTTTTGACACTTTTATGATGTTGCCATCAATGGTGAAGGATTGGTATCTGGGGTCGAGTTTGTTGAGACGAGCCTGGGAACCGTCGATCAGCAGTTCCGTCTTGCCATCGGTTAAACGGAGCCTATGGGTGGCCATCCATGCTCGGATTTCAAGGAAGATCTCATTTAGTTTTGCAACATCGTACTCCTAGCTTCCCGTGAGTGCCATGAGGACCTGGGTGTGGTCAGCATAGTTTGTATATGTAACACTGAGGTCATCAAGGCGGTCGAAGAGGAGCTTGGTGAAGATATTGTAAAGCGTAGGGGAGATGCAAGATCCTTGGGGGACTCCACATTGGATTGGGACGGGGTCCGCTGTGGCACCGCCTGATGGGGCGAAGACCCTGGTTGTTCTGTCCGATGGGAAGGACCAAATCCAATTGGTGGCATTCTGGGAGAATGCAGCAGCCGAGGAGAGGTGTTCGGTGAGTATTTGGTGGTCGACTAGGTGGAAGGCTGCAGACAGATCCAACAGGAGCAAGATGGCCAGATTGCCCTTGTCTTTGGCTTCATCCATTTGGATTTTTAGGTCCAAGAGGGTTGTTTCCGTCCCATGCCTGGGTCTAAAGCCAGATTGTCGCAGACCTAGAAGGTGGTTGTCTTCCAAATGTCGTTGTATTGGGAGGTGTACTACTCCGTCTAGTATTCTTAAGAGAAAGGGGACAGTCGTGATGGGCCTATAGTTTGTTGGTGTATTAGGGTCTAGGTTGTTTTTTTTTAGTAGAAGTAGGACCGATGCCTCATTGAGGTTGTGCGGGACTGCAGTGTTCTTGAACGAGGAGTTGAAGAGGTACGCATTAGTTGTCGACCTGATATTGGACAGCCAATAACAAACCTAGCTCCTGTATGATTCTATAGCTAGATGTGTCCCTTAACCAATCCCAACCCTTGATAGGTTTTTCACTATTGCCACATAGTATGACAGCACTCTGATGCATATAGAAGTATATAATCCTATTTTTTGTGGAAATCACTGAGAGACTGAGCGTCCGTCCGTTGATGTACGCTGTAACCTCCCTGTATTAGATAATTGTTAATAAAACAGCAACTTGCCATCTTTTTGAGTTTGCCCGGTTATTTGGACTCAGAATTATTCTGGTGTAATCCCATCCAGCCATAAATGCATGTTCCTAGTGCCATAAGCTCGGCGTGATCGAGAGTGGTACTATTGATAAGCACACTAGCACACAACAAAGGGGTGTGGTGAGAGTGGCTCTGCCTTCCACCCTGCTACGACTCCCGCTCCAGACTGAGAGTTGTCCCCATCCTCTCTTGACAGGGTCAACTCACTCAGAGACCAGAATATGACAGGAGCACCAGTCTATGTCCTACACCTAGTCTCTGTGTGAGTTTGGTTTGCCATGCACAGGTTTCTTTGTCCTGCGGCTCACTGCGGAGAGGTTAGATTGAAGTGCTGCAGGTTTGCCCTCTTGAGGCCGGTTGAAGTTCTTTACCTTGGCACGAGGAAGAGGAGGAAACACCTCTCAGGCTGTTATAAAAAAGAACCGTCTGGGATTATCTGGATATGGGGAAGGGGACTGGGGCAGCGGTGTGGAATAGGGCAGTCATTTGAATTGCAGTGTATGTGTCGATTGGTGGGGTTGTGGTGGGTGAGCTGTGGTGTGAAGATAGATTGTGGCTGCACGCCAGGGACATTTTTACGTTGATGAGATGGGTGGTTGAAGCAGCTCTGAATGAAAGCTGTGAATCCTGATCCCTGCAGAAGATAAATTAAGCAAGTTGTGCGTTTGACAAAGTGAAATGATGGATACCACGAACTTGCAGAGTTGTCCGTCTGCTGTGTAGGAGTGTTAAGAACTAAAGTTCAAAAGCTGACTGGGTGGGGATTATGACGAACCCAGAGGTTACAAACCTGTCTACAACCAAAAGAACACTCACCCACTCCTGAACATTCAGCTGGAAACTCAGACGCCATCCCAAATTAAATATACCACAAGTACTGTGACGAGGAGGCCCTATAGAGAGGAACTGATAAAGCATCAACAATGTTCTAGTTGTTATCATTTTGCAAGAGACACCCTTCTTAAAAAAAAAGTAGAAGAGAGCAGATGAGTTGCTGGTAGTGAAGCAGAAGAGGTTACAGTGATTGCAGTAGCAGTGATAATGGAAGTCATGAAGGTGAAGTGAGATGGAGAAAGCGGAGCTGTAATAGGCAGACGGAAGGAAACCGCTTAAGAAACTTGAAAAGCAAAATAAGCAGGAGCTGAGACAGGGAAGACTCAACCCACACGAGAAACCACAGACAGGTACATTGTTACCTACATGGACGAGAAATCGCTCAAAGCCTGAGGAACTGCTGAAACCAGGGCTTTCCTGAGTGACAGAGCCTCGGTTTTTAAAAGGTCAAGAACCACTGTGGATTAGAAACCTGAGAGTGTGGCGAGGACGGGACAGGCGTTTGAAAGCGAGACATGGGCCTGCTGGAACAAAGGCTGTCAATCCTATGGCCTAGACAGCGTTGTCCGACAAAGCAGGTTGTGGGTCTGGCATCCTACACTGGACCAGCTTTAAGTGGGGTAAGAAATCGAGGGGGCTCATTTGGGGCATGGCTTGCAGGATGGACGTGGCCTGCAAAGTACACAAACCATAGTAAGGTACGCAAACACGTATATAAGTGTATGTAAGCATATTTCTGAGGCTTGTGGAATCTGCTTAGATCACATGCTATGCATAGGCTGACATCTAGTGGAAGCTGCAGAGTATTACAGTTGTTTTCGAAACTCAAAAAGGGATGTCGACGGGGCGTGCCAGTAATACTATCCCTAGTGTGGCATCTACTGTACCCATGGTCCTTCACTCGCCAAGGTCCCTCCGATTGTGTTTTTCTGCCATTATTGTCAGACGCTGAAAGCGGAGTTCCTTTCTGACTAACACCATTATTATCAAAAATTAGAGCTAGTTACTCTTTGTCCTGTTTTAGCCATTCCCCTTCGGCAACGGCTTTGAGGACTACCTTCTTCGGCTGCAGAACTTGACTCAAAGAACTTCCACACAGCCTCAGAAGGCCACTCCAGGCCTCGGCCCTCACAGGGAGAGTGGGGAATAGTACATATCTTAGCTGAACTAAGAGAATGCATATTTCCCTTTCTTCCCACTATATCTGCCAGGCTACCGTTCCAATTCGAAATGGAAAATACACCTTTTAAATTTTGTCCACATTTAATAAAAAATGTCCCTGGAAAGACTTGCACCGGGTGTGCGACCTCTGTCTTCCAAGGGATCACAAGGGCCATTGCAAAGCCTGCAAGCACAATCCCAAAACAATGCGCTGGGCCCACCACACCATCCATGCAGGCCGCGGCTGCCATAGACGTGGAGGGTGCATCCAGTGACGGCAGCATCGCCGTCTTCAGTGACGACGGTGAAAGGGATCCATTGGATTCCCACGTGCAAGCCTCTAACCCCACCAGACAGGCTGGCGGCTCTGTTACGGGGACGACACCTGACGTCTCCAGCACAGACAAGCTTCCACGTGCTAAGCACACGACCCAAGGCCATAAGTCGACGTCCACACCAACTACAAGGCCACTTACAGTGTCGAGGGGAAGGTCCACCAGTTCCCTGTCCTCTAGACAATTGCAATCGGGTTTGCCTCACGACAGGACCCCGAAGTCGATAGAAAAGTCTGATTCGGACGCCATGTCCAAAACTACTGCCGAAAACTGAACGTATAAAGACGTGGCGCCAGATCGTTCACTCGCCAAGAAGCGACGGTCGTCAGACATGTCAAAATTGGCTAAATCCCCTCAGACTTTGAAATTCTCCTCTCGTTAAAAAACATGTCCCAGAAACACTTCTAAAGGGGCAGACTTCGAAACACCACACATCGAAGACCCACAAATCCCATAGGGAGAAGGGTACTGTTACCCAAAGGGAGAGAACCATTATCAGAGGCTGTGAGGCATAAGAGGCAGCCTATACCTGAGCTACCTCTCACACCTTCAACTATCCCAAGTTCATCGCAGTGGTCTGCTGAAGATATAGACAGAGTCATGAGGCGCATGCCCTTTATGGCCAACGTTTTCGACAGCCATCCTAAAGTTCTAGAAACCATCCAGAACACGCCACCATCTAGTGGGGAGACACTGTGACAACCCCTGCCAAAAGAGCCTTTGCAGACACCCTACAAGCAGCCACCCCTCAACAGGACCCAGGCCAGCGTGAACACTATGACCCCAACTATTGCTTCCAGGAGACTTGGGCATATTCGGATTCAGAGGATCAGGGGGACATGGGGGAGGTGGACCATTATTAGGACGACGACGAGGAAGACATTTACGTCATACCTTCACCACACCATGCAAACCCGTTGGTGGCAGTCTCACCGGTAGAAAACCAGTTCCAGTTCATTGACATGCTCCGAAAGGCAGCTGAACACTTGCAAATAAAGACACAAGAAAGACAAGCAGACATAGATTTTGTCGGAACATATTGTGTGACAAGAAAGCAGCAACCCAATTTATCCCCTAATTAAAATCTGTGCAATGGCGAATGCAACCCTCTCTGGTAACCTCTAACCTAACACAGGCAGTGAACCCCAGCACTGACATTTTTTTTCCGACCATACCCCCTCTACATCAGGGGTCAATTGAAGCCGGGCTCATTGGTCGTTATCACCACGAGAAAAAAGGCGGGAATACCTCTTGCATCATCAGAGGCACCCCCCGACAAGGAAAGCAAAACAATATACACTTTTGGTAGGAAAGTCGCCACCTCAGCAGCATGTCCGGCAAGGATTGCCAACAACACCACTCTGCTGGCCAGCTACAACTTCCACAAGTGGGGCGAAATAGCCTCAATAATGGCCTCAGTCCTAGAGCCATTGAAATCCCAACTCTCCCTCGCAGTAGCAGAAGGGAATGATGTTTCTAACTGCATTTAGAAAAATTATTTAGGGGCAGCTGATAATGCTGGAAGAATTATCGCTGAGGGCACACTTATTAAGTGCCATGCATGGCTATGCCAGTTGGGCTTTAAGCTAGAGACACAAGCGACCCTTCTCAACATGCCGATTGAGCATAATGTTCTGTTCGGCAAGGCTGTACAGGATGCACTCAAAAGTGCAAAAGAAGAGTACAACACTCTAAGGTCACTGGGCCCGCTCACCAACGAACCCTCAGGTCAAAGGGGAGGCTATAATTTTCATTGCTTCAGGGGACACAATTGTCAAAGGGGGTCTGGATACAACCAGGGTCAGAGTTCGTCTGGGGGTTCAACACAAGGCCAATCCTCTCAGGGCTTTCAAAGAGGACAAAGAAGGTCTTGCGGCAGGGACAGATCCTCCTCTTCCAGAGGTGGATCCACCCCCTGCCCCCCAAACAATGACCACCCACTTCAGGTCCCCTCCCATGTCACTCCAGTAGGAGGACCCATAACACACTTCACCCACGCATGGGAGGGAAATCACCTCAGACAAGTGGGTGCTTTCAACCGTGGCGGGCGGTTATTGTGTAGAGCTGCTACGACGACTCTCCCACCATCCTTCGAGGCAAAGGACAGCCACAAAGTAAGAACAGCACATACTGCTGGAAGATGTAAAATCACTGCTGTTAAAGGACGCCTTCGAAATTGTCACGGCGAACCAGGTAAACAAGGGTATCTATTCAACGTGTTTCCTTGCACGAAAAAGATCTAACAAAGCGCCCAGTATTAGATCTGCGCCATGCAAACACTTATGTCAAGCCACAAAAATTCTGCATGACAACGCTACAGGTAGTCATCCCACTGCTAAAGCGAGGGGACTACATGGCAACCTTGGATATGAAAGATGCCTATTTTCATATTTCAATGTTCCCAGCGCACAGAAAAGTCTTGCGTTTCAATATAGCAAACCAGCACTACCAATTCAAGGTGCTGCCCTTCGGCATAGCATCCGCTCCAAGGGTATTCACCAAGGTATTGGCGGTGGTGGCAGCGCAGGGAAGCTATCCCAGTGTACCCATACCTGGACGACTGGCTGATCACAGGGAGACACCCCAAATTTGCAAGTAAAATACCCAAAGAACGATCAACCTTATTTTCCAATTGGGTTTCTCGGTCAATGAAAAGTCAAGCCTTGTACCAAACAAGACCAAACAGTTCTTGGGAGCTGTCATAAAAACAGAGGAAGGCTTAGTCTTTCCATCAAAGGAAAGAATACAACACATACTGCTGCAAATACCTCATTATCAAACCGGTCACCAGATAAGCGTACGCAAAGCTATGCGTTTGCTCGGCATGCTGGCATCTTGCATTTACCTGGTCCCACACGCACGTTTGCGCATGCGCCCGATGCAGGTCGAGTTGGAAACACTGGTCTCAGACAAGCAGTTAGTGGGCGATCTAATGGAAATTTCACCAACACTAGTACAAGCTCTACGCTGGTGGACAAAGGAGAATCTGTTGAATGGAAAACCCTTCCACGACCCGGCGGTACAAGCGATAGTTACAACAGACGCATCCCTCACTGGATGGGGGGCCCATCACCTTCAACTCTCAGCGCATGGTATGTGGACTCAAATCACAGCACAAAACCATATAAACCTGCTGGAACTTCTAGCAGTACTCCAACACTTCAAACCTTCGAAGCACATCTGATAAATCAGTCTGTACAAATTCTCACAGACAGCACCACTGCAATGTTCTACATCAACCAGCAGGGGGGCGCACATTCTCCAAATGTGTCCACGCTAGCACAGAAAATATGGAAATGGGCACTCAAACGGGGCATGTTCCTAACTTCCCAACATGTTCCAGGGGAACTCCACACCCTAGCGTACTCGCTAACCAGACATCCTCTACCAGAAAACCACGAGTGGCAACTCGACAAAAATGCCGTAGATCACATTTTCTCAGTGTGTCTACCCCACGCTAGACTTGTTTGCTGCAAGTGAAAACAAGCAGTACTCAGACTTTGCGTCCAGGTTTCCCCAACCAGACTCCAAGGGGAAATCCCTGTGGATGCGTTGGTCAGGGAAATTTGCCTACGCTTTTCCCCCCAACTCCACTAATGAGCAGAGTGGTGAACAAGAGTCACAGGGAACAGATTACATTAATCCTAGACGTTCCCATGTGGGCGAGACAACCTTGGTATCCACATCTGCGCAAACTGGCGTTGTGCGATCCGATCAAGCTCCCATCCCCGGCCAACTTGCTTTCCCAGCACGGGGGGACAACATTACACCCTCAACCTCACTCACTGAACTTGGCAGACATGGCTCCTGAGGTCATAGAGTTTGGACATCTTAATTTACCTCAAATGTGTATGGATATCCTCAAGGAGACACATAAACCAGACACTGTTATTTCGACAAGTGGAGAAGATTTGTAATTTGATGCTAGTCAAAACAAATAAACCCCGATAGAATGTACTCCAACTCACATTCTTCATTACATGCTCCACTTGTTAGACTCGGGGTTAGTATTCAACTCTATAAAGGTCCACCTGGCGGCTCTATCCGCTTACACCACCTCTCAGGGTAAAGTATCATGGTGGAAAGTTAATGTCATTAAGGCGTTCATGGAGGGAATAAAAAGTCTCCAGCCTCCTATATCAAACCCACAGCCAGGCTGAGACCTCAATGTAGTACTTGCAAAACTCATGGGATCTCCCTTTGAGCCTATGCAAAAGTCAAGCCTTAAACACCTCCCATATAAAAGAGCTTTCTTGGTGGCTAATTCCTCAGTGTACGTCGAGCATTGTCAGTGTAAGACCCTTTCTTTGTTATCCACAAGGGCAAATTCGTATTAAGAACGTACCCTAGGTTTTCACCAAAGTTTATTTCAAAATTCCACTTAAACCAATCCATTGAGCTACCAGCCTTCTTTGAGAACCCAACAAGCTCAGCTGAGAGGAAACTCCATACGCTAGATGTCTATTATGTAAACGAGACCCGACCGCTCAGGAAAACAGACCAACTGTTTGTCTCGGTAGCACCAGGCCGAGAAGGAGACCGCATTTCCAAAAATGCCATCTCCAGATGGATAGTCGGATGCATACAGCTCTGCTACTCTTTATCCAGAAAAACACTGCCTTTCACACCAGGAGCTCACTCCACAAGGGGTACAGGAGCTACTCTGGCTTTTATTGCAAACGTCCCACTGGACGTCATTTGCAAAGCGGCTACTTGGAGCTCAGGACACACTTTCACTCGGCACTACTGCATTGACACACACTCTAAAGTAGATTCCCAGGTGGGACAAGCGGTTCTAAAACATCTATTTGCCGCTGTACCTTCTCGCAACCCACCACTTTCTCCAAACACTGCTCACTAATCTCTGCATAGCATGCAATCTAAGCAGATTCCACAAGCCCCAGAAGGGATACATTACTCAACGTAATTGTATTTCTGATGCTTGTATCTGCTCAGATTCACGTGCACCCACCCTTCCTTGCCTTGGTTTAGAAGGTACATTGCTGTCTTTTCTGGACTATATCTGCTACATATCTTCTTTACTATACCTGTACTCGCGCCACACTTCATGCAGCATCAAGTCAGAAACAAAACAATCTGAGGGACCTTGACGCGTGAAGGACCATGGGTACAGTGGATGCCACACTAGGAATAGTATTACTGGCATGCCCTTTCAACGTCCCTTTTTGAGTTTCGAAAACAACAACTGTAATACTCCGGAGCTTCCACTAGATGTCAGCCTATGCACAGCATGTGAATCTAAGCAGATACATGCATCAGAAATACGATTACGGTGAGTAATGTATCCCATAAATTTGTATGTGTACCTTAATATGGTTTGTGTACTATGCAAGCCATTTTATATAAACCTAGAAATATGTTACATATTTCTATGTTTATAAAAGATGGCTTGAAAAATACACAATTCCATCCATCTTTTAGAAAGCATTGAGGACTGACAAAGTCTGAGGCGTCTTTGTCCGACGGCAAAGCTTTATAAAAGATGGCTTGAATTGTGTACTTTTCAAGCCCTCTTTTATAAACATAGAAATATGTCAAGCAGTCCCCAGGTCCGCTGAGGGTCAATGACACCTCAGTGACCCGGGTGTGTGTCGAAGAAACAAAAGGACAGTTTGTTTGTTTGTTTTATTATTTATGATGCGCAAACGTACCCGGGGGCATCGGGGCGCAGCCTTTACAAGAATTTTCGAAGCTTAGTTACAGTACACAGGGAAAATAAACAATACAATACTAAAGTACATCAAAATTATATACATAGCAGCAGTGCAGTAAACAGGCTGTTATATACATATAGGCAGGAAGGCACATGAGTTAGCAGATTGTGCATGAAGAGTTAGGCACTTGGTTGTCTTAGAGGGCCCCCAGTTACAGTGACTGACAGAAGTGCCAGCCAGCCACAACTGCGGCTGGCTGGCACTTCTGTCAGCTTGCCTGACTCGAAAATGGCAGGCGCATCTCCCGTCACGGCTGTGGTGGCATAATGTGTCCCACCATAGTGTGGTGGTTCTGGGGAGCCCCTGAAGGGCCGTGGCTCAGCCTCACTTTTGGGAGAATGCCAGGGCCCGGCCCCACCCACTTAAAGCACTGCCGGCACCATAAAGCAAACTGCACCTCCCAACAGCTTTCAGCAGCATGGAAAATGAGGAACGTTAGCTGCTGCATTAGGGCAGAGGCAGGTACCTGGCGCCGGCGGGCCGGGACCACGCCTACTTCCACAATGGTAACAGGCAGCACCTGCTTTCAGAAGCTCTGCAGGGTTCCTGGAGTGTAACGGTATTGTAGCCACCAGCGGGGAAAACACTGCAGCCTGGTGCCAGACTAGTCCATCAACGCGAAGCCACATTTCCTTATGCCTGCCGGAGAAGCTCAGCGGACACCAAGAAAAAGCATTTCGGGCAGACGCCACATATTACACTGGGTGGCTGGCTGACACCACCACAAGAGCTCCGCTTAGATCAAAAGAGAGAAGCGGGACACTGCGGAAAGGAGAAGAGCGAACAGATGGAGACAGAGAATTAAGAGGTACGGAGTAAGATGGGTCCTCTTAAGAAAAGTGTATTATTCTCTTTGTGCCCCCACCCCCTTTTGTCCAGGACAGCATAAGCAACTACATAACCCTTTGGGATATCAGACCAAGGGAATGACCACAGGAAAGTCTGATAAAAGAACACTAGGAAAATTAAAACGCACTAAGAAAATTAAGTGTGGTTTATCAAGCCCCATACTCACGAATAGTCGGTATTCGTAGTAATGACCGAAACTTCCCCAAAAAACGAGGTAGAAATGAATGAGGTTTTTTTTATCGAATTTGGTAGGGATTTTTGTATGTTAAGTAAATAATAGGTGGGGTCAACAAAAAAAGGGCAAAAAGTAATTTTTGCTTTTTTTGATCAAAGAAATTCGATCATTTCTCCTTTTGTTTTTTTTATTTTGGTTATTTCATGGACAACCCGACTAGTCAGGCACTTGATAAGGGAGGACACCAAGGGTACCAAGGAAAATAAATAACCATGGATGGAAGAGGCACACAGGAGGTGGTGGGAAAACCCCTGCTCTTCTCAATCCCAGTGAATGGCCTAAATTTGAATGCCTAAATAAGACACTTGATACCACGCGGAAAGGGCAAAGAGGAGGGGAAAAACCACTAGAACCCAGCAAGAGAGGAAGGTCCAAGGAAGGGGATAGTCCCCTTGGCAAATGAGTGGGTAGTTGCAAATTGCCAAACTTGCATTCTATCGCGGGGAAGGAAGCCACTTCCTCTGATGGAAACAAGGCCAACAAGTCAGAAAGTGTTACTTTGGGTTGGTGGGCGCACATATTTGAACTTGGCGATACCAACTGAAACAAGGCTGCAGGAAAGTAGTTTCGAAGACTTGAGTGCGAGGGTCAGAATAGGTTTTGGACACAGGACTGTGGACATTTTGTTTGGACATCCTGAAAACCATCTCATTAGTTCATTTTGTTGAGCCGGAGAAAACCCCCCATAGAGTTGGGGATAGTGAGGCCTTTTCCCCAACCCTTTAATTATTTAAATAAAGTAATTGTGAACCTTTAAGGTTTTCTCCATCTCCCTGCTCCGGCGCCTCACAGGATGCTGTCTGTTTCTGACGTGTTGTGAGGCATACACGTGGCAAGGTTTTTCAGCAAGTTGATGGCTTTTTTTTGCAGCGGTCTGTGGTTAACTTGCCCACCATGTACATTTGGATACTTAATGTACTTTACCACCAACCTTTTACTCATGGCCCTTGTTAAATAAATAATAACTTGGTACTTTGTGTGGTTATACTTTGTACCAAGATTATATCGAAGCAGGAATTTAGCAAAGTGTTGTGAAATGTCTAGTTACCTAGACCACCCCACTTAACGTGCATTCAGTTCTTTTGTACACATTTGAGGCCATGCCCCCAAATGGGAGCCCCTCCCTTGGTTTCTCAAACACTCTCTTTGAAAATGGCAGGGCATTTAAGGGGATTCCCAGTTGTAGCATTTCATCCACCCTTTATAGCAGTTTTTGGCTTAACAGATGGCATACTTTTTTTTTATTTTTTTTTAAATAATTTTTCTTTTAATTATTTTTTTTAATTATTTTGTAAACGTTTGTTGTGCAGACCTAATTTGCATGCCTTTGGTACCAAGTTCAAACATCATCATTGAGATCACATATGTAATACAGCCATTGGAAGACTCACTAAAGAATTAGTTCAACGGTCTTATCACTATATTTGAATTAATTAAGATGCAGACACGTATGAAATTCCTCCAATTAATAGAAGCAATGTGGCGTCTATTACTGGAAAAGTTAAGACATTAATTGCACTAAAGTTTCGCAAGTTTGGCCCATTGTGCCATCCACGTTTCCCTTGTGCATGAATTCCTTTCTTTCCAAGTTCCTCTTGCGCTTTGGACAAGAACTGAGATTTGGATGGCTCACCAGAGCGTCTTTGCAAAGCACATTGTGAAGAGTCAGGTGAAGATTATGAATGCAGTGAAAGTAGCCTGAATATTATTTAATCCTCTTGACTGCTCCCTTTTCCCAGATGCTGGATGTCTACACAGAGGTGCAGTTTGACAACGTAGATGGCGGCGTGTGGAAGCAAGGGTTTGACATCACCTACGACCCCCACGAGTGGGACCTTGAGCCATTGCAGGTGTTTGTGGTGCCACATTCGCACAATGACCCTGGTGAGTGAAGCGTGTGCACTGACACAAGGTTGGGTGTAGCTGGTGTCACCTCAATCCTGTTAAAACGGAAACAATGGACAGACACACCCAAAAGACTTTCTCACACATCAACGTCACTATGTTCTGCAATTCCGAGAAGAAACATTGAACGCTACATACATTCAAGGTCCTGGGGTGCTCATAGAATTGGTTTTATAGAGCAGAGAAAAAGGGCTTAGAGAATATCTCCAGCTGTGTCCCTTGCTCAACTGGGGGTGTCCTTAGTCGGTGCTGATGAGCCGCCTGTCGAATAGTGGATAGAAAAAGAACACAGGTAACTTGTTGGTGCCCATAAATCAAGGGTACTCGTTTGTAGTCTATAGAATGCCAGTGTCCAGGAACGACAATCAAAAACGCCTCATTCGCTGAAGATAAGGTTGAAGAAAGAATATTAACAAAAGGGGAGTGGATCACCCAGTTGAGTATATTTGTCAACTAAATTCCCTCTATTAGCTGATACACTAGGTGTCTAAACCTAATTAAAATTAGCTTGTTCACTTTCAAAATCTAAGACCACCTACCAGAGAAGCAAGCAATATATTGTCCGCTCAGCTCATCTGGTGTAGCGTAATGTGTGGCAGGCACTCCCTGAACATCTCTACGTTCGTGTTGACCGGCTTGGGCTGATATCTAAATTGTACCACCTTCTTCAGCACAGTCTTCAAAGAGTACAGAACTTACATACATATAGTTCCTATTTCTCTTTTTTGTTCTTTATTTCCCTGGCACTCAATGTCCCGGGGTGCTCATAGAATTGGTTTTATAGAGCAGGAAATCCTTCCGTGGTAACAAGTTTAGAGCTCGGGCATAACCTTTGTTTTTTGAGGATTGCTAACCGGTCCCCCCCTCACCCCTCGAGGGTTTGTATTTGGAATTAGTAACGCGCCTAAGCCCACAGGCATCAATGAGCACACAGAGACAACCCGAAACAGACCGGGCAAAGAATGCCGGGGTCCACATATCCATGAGGAAGAGAAAGTAAGCGAGGAAGGCGTCGCCTCATTCTTTGCAATATCGCTTCCGTATCAAATCGGTAAAACCTTGTTGCTTCACTTAACTTTTTTAGCTCATCTGTTTTGGGGGCACTGGGCAGTGCCCAAGTCTACCAGTGGAGATAGGGCCCTGACCCTTTTTTAAGATTCCTTGTTCATGTTAAGCTGCCCACATCACCTTATACTTAAGTGTGTCGGGGAACTTTGTATCCCTTTTTTTCTAGTAACCTTTCTGCTACTTGCATGATGTATCTGGAACAGGCTAGTGGCAACCTATATTTTTCTATCATGTCTTCTTTTTTTCACAAGTGCACTTTTGCATATTATCGCATAATGCCTTATTGTGTAACATCTACTCAAAATGGCCATGCCACATATTTCTTACCCTTTCCTTTAGGATTCTTCCTGCTTTCTCAGGTCAGGAAATACCAAATAAGGAAAGCCCTTTCCTGGGCAAAGCCTTTGCCCTCCTGGGCAAGGCGACAGCGTGCACATCTGGTTGGATATGGGGGACTGGTTCTGTCTTGTCCCAATCCACACACAGGCCCGGGGATGTCTTTTACTGGACAGATGAGGGGCAAGGGGCTGTCCAGGTTTGGAAAGGCCTTGCCAGTTTGAATTGTGCAGATCCTTAACTTGTATGTTCTTGGTGGCCAACCAGACTCTAGGATAAAAGATGGACTACTGCAGCCATCCATCAGATGGTTGCTAGAGCTAAGACCCCTTTGAAGAGCTGCAGCCAGCCAACGATCCCAGGATGGCTGTTGAAGACCTCAAGCATTACCTCCAGCCAAGTCTTAGTGAAGCACTGCCTCTCTGGGCTCTTCCCCTGAAGATCCTCGGCAGTGCTTCACCCCTTGGAATGATGACCCAACCAGGCCAGAACTTTGCACATCGATCTTGCCTTCTGGAATTTTCGTAAGTGCCCTGCGACCACCCTGTGGGCTGACCAGCTCCGTCCCGATCAACTGCTGTATACCTTTGAACTTGAAACTCTGCAGGTCTCAAGCTTGTGGCCAGAGAGCTGCTGCTCTCCACCATGAAGTATGGTCTTTCTGGAGAGGTTTCTCCCTGTCTGCCACGTGAGCGGCATGCCACGGCTTGAGTGTGGTGATCTTCTCTTCTAACAACTTCAATCATATCATGGGGGTGGCGTCCTTCCCTGTGGGACTCATGGTGTTCTGCCCCTGAGGGTGCCTGGGTCATCCAGCTTCGCCAGAACAGTTTCACCGGGGTACGGAACTGCTGCTTAGCTGGACCCAATCCTGAAATCAACTTCCCCCACCCCTGAACACTGAACCCCCTGAAACCAGACAACGATTGAAGTAGGCCCTGCAAATCTCGGAACCCTACTGGTGGCTTCTAGAGCATTTGGAATATGGGGCTGCCTTATAGACCTGTTTCCAACCCCTCCTCCCGCCTGGGGGTTGTATGGGCACGGAGTCCTGGCCCTTCCTCTCCCCTGCTTGGTCATGATCAGTCGAATTCTGTCCAAATCTCTCTCCTGGGCTTCCCCTAGTGTGGTGGTGTTAGGGAGAATGATCATTTGTATGCTTCATCCCCTCTCCTAGTGAGACCCCCAACACGTCTTGCTGGACTTCTGGACCCTTTTATTTAATCCTGAACGAGGGGAGCCTTGTTTCACTCATTCATCCTCATGGGCTCTGTCTTTTGGAACTCTTGTTCTGTGTTTTATAGTCCTATGGAGTCTACTTTCCTCCCTCTCTTTTAAGGCATCTGTATTTTTACTATTGCAGCACACAGCTCCTTATGGGCAGTGTTGCTGGGGACCCTTTGGGTCCTCCTTTGAGATTCTTTTTCATATCCTAGAGTAACTACAGTTCTTAAGGCCTTCTTAAAACCTTATAGTATGAGAGAGCGGGAGGTGTGTGTGTGTGTGTGTGTGTGTGTGTGTGTGTGTGTGTGTGTGTGTCTGTCTGTCTTGCCTTTGGCCGGAACCCTTGGTCGTCCCCCCGCTTAGGCTCCAGTTTGTCTGAGCAGGCAGAAAGTGGGGGAGGAGTTTTTCACTCCCCTGCCCTTTGTCTGCCTGGGTGGAACCAGCTCCCACTGGGGGTCTGGCTGTCCTGATTGGACAGCTACCCGCCCCTTTCTGTAAATTGCTGAGCAAGCTTGCAGAGGAGTGTGTGCTGAAACTGTATAAAAGGTGAGGGTCCAGAGGTGAAAGGCAAGTCGACAACTGGAAACTCAAGTAACCGAAGAAGAAGAAGACGACCAGAGACACCTGCAGACCCTTTGCAACACCGTGAAGCGACCACTGCTGTCGTGACTCGATTTTCTGTGGAACTCCGAAGAGAACGACCAGTCCCAAGACTAACTTTAATCAGAGCCATCTCCTGAGGTGCTGTGCTTCTCCAGAGCTGTGGAACCCCAATACCAGGAGACCTCCAACTCAATTGAAGTGCATTTTCGTGGAAAGCGGAATCCGTCCAAGCCTTTGCTGAGCTCCAGGTGAACCTCCATAGACACAGTCCGACCCGTCTATGGCCCCTCACCAAAGTGCAGGTCTGCAGGAACTGAAGAAGACTGACCGGGCAAATCGCGTCCTTTATTGGTGCTGCAGAAAAGGCACCAAAACCGTAGAGTGACTTGAGAATTTGCTGAAAGCCGTGGCAGAGGTACTCCCTCTATACTGCTACTGGGAGATTCCATCAATTGTCCTGCCTTTCGTTGTCAGACCAAGGAATCCGGAGGTCGGGTCCAACATCACCACATTGAGGAGAATCCAGCCACAATCTTTTCTTCTAACCTAAGGAACTCTGGGGAAAAATGTATTGCTTACCTTGATCCAAGAAGTCGCTCCAGAATGTTGGAGTGCATGTAGGGGTGTCCAGGGTCACCCCCTCTTACCTCTGACCCAAGCTGGTGCTTGTGCCCCTTTTTGCGAGTCCTTAGAGTTTCCAACGTTGGTTTAATCTTGCTACATCTTAAAGATAGAGACTCTAAAGTATCCACTGCAACTTTTCGTATCCTGCTACTGGTCAAGACTTAAGCCCTCTCCGAACTGCCTTTAGCTAGGGTTGCGTTTTGTAACTTAAAAGACTTTCTGTGTGAAGAAACTGCCTGTAGAACCATTAGCTTTGCTAGTATACCACTTAATAACTATTTTCCTTCCCCAAAGTCACTAACTTATATGTGTATGCAGAGTAAATGTCTTTACCGTATTTCTGCTAAGATTTACGAGTGTGTGTTATTACCGATAATATGATAGAACTGTAATTACTGTCAAAAGTTGTAACATATGTAACTGTGAGCAACTACAAACTAAGCACTGGACTTTGAAAATGATCCTAAAGTATTCCTAAGTGTTTTGGTTTATTGTGCTAAGTGTTGAAAGGTGATTCTTATGTAAATATAATAAATCTATATTTTAATATAAATTTATTGAGTAAGGGTTTGTTTGATGTTCAGTGCACTTACCATACATCTTCCTCGTATAAGAAGACTGACTACTCCGCCACTCTACCAAGATTACAGCAGTAGTGCAGACTGATAATAAGAGCTGGGAGATCTATAAACCACTGGCATAGTTTTGTGCAGTCTTACCTTCCAGAGGACATTGGGAAAACTCTGCTAACAGGTGGTATTGGGAGAGCACCCCCGCAACCCCCAAATCTGGAACTTTGTTCTCTCACAAGTCGAACATTTGACGTACATGTTGGCTTTGCCGGTACTAGGATCCCTCGCTTGGAGAACTGACTCCCTATCAAAGGTAGTTGCTTGGGCCTTGGGTTTTCTTTGGGTACTAGGTCTACCTACATCAGCAGGGAAGGACTTTTTAAGTATTGGCCCCTTTTTCAAAGGCAAGGTATAGTTTACAGCACATTCCATGCTTAATTTCAATAACTGTTCCAGTGCTGCTCTTCACTTGCTTTACTATATGCAGTATTTACCAGTTTTTAACTGAGTATCTTGGAACTGTTTTAAAAGTAAAGTGTTGGTGACTTCGAGGTGGTCACCCCCTTGGTGAATCTAGATCTCTTTATAGATTTGATTAAGTAAGGTCTAGTAAACAGTATGTGTATACTTCTTGTCTAATAGGCTTCATTTCAAACGCTCTGTTAATCTCATTGTAACACTAGAACACTCCCAGTCTCAGCCTTACTCTGCTGCAATACCTTAATTCAGTTTGGCTGGACCCAAGTGTTCACTAAAGAAGGTGGCCTTTCAGAACCCTCCATCGGGTCGGGTTCTAAAAATCCATCTTAACAAGGACCAACATACTTGGCACATCTCCAGTATCCAGGAACTCCTCTGGGTATAGAATAGTTCTGTCGTAAAACCAGACGTTAATTATTTGCCATCCAGCTGCAAATGCCGGATTTGAAAAACATTCCTACTGTTTATTTGAGCCCTTGTTCTTTTGGTATGATTTGGCGTCCTAAGTCACTCACTTGACGTACATTTGAATCCTGACAATCTAACCAATACTTGCACACAGAAAGGCCTTGACAATTCTAAGTTAAAATAGACCACGAAAAATACCCATTGGAAATACGAAGAGTTAAACACTACCTTTACTTTAAAAGTAACATAACCTGTAATAATTGAGTTAGTAAAAATAAAGAAAGCAAAAATAACCCCATTTCGATTATAAAAATGAACTTCTGTTAAAAAAAACTTGTTTTAAAAAGGGCACCTTTCCATAGTAAAATGTCATGTTGGAACGGGGTACCCCTTACACCAGGCAACCTATAGACAAACCTTAAGTAACCCATTTTCAAAGAAGAGCGTGTACCCCTCACAACCCTGAATATTATGCCTACTTCAATAAGTGGGCCTTTCCACAGTTTATTTTTCTCACTTTTTTGAAATTATACTGGGTTTGTTTCTATAAAGCTTTCGCGTTCTCTTGTTTCAGGATAAATACACCAATGTCTTTTCCTGTTGCCTGTCTGTGATGTATGTTGCTTACAATGTTATAAATGTCTAATTGCATATACATTGGTTTTCTTTTTTGTTTTTAACCTCTGGAATGAATCTTTTCACTACATTCGGATAGCATAGTTTTTTGCCAAAAAAATGCCATTTTAACATTTCTCTGGAGGTTTATAGCAATTGTTGTTTTGGTGCGATAACATAACACTACTGTTGTGTGTCAATTGCTCATCTTACTGCACAGCGCCTGCCACGTGTGAGAAAATACAGAGGTTGTTTCACAACCTAGTCTCCAGGAATCACGTAATCGGGTGGCTAGGGAAAGGCCATCACTTTTGGATCCCGACCCTGGGGGTGGACACGTGAGGGAGGATTACCTGGGTAGGGGGATCCTCAGGGAGTGGGGGAGAAACACCCAATGGCGAGACATGGTATCCCCCTTTTTCCACCACCATCTAACCCCTATTCCCACTTATTTTATTTATTTATTTATTTTATTTATTTGGATTTGTATAGCGCACATCTGCCCAGGGGCATCGTGGCGCTGAAAGCAGTCTTACTTGTTACAGGCATACATGGTGTATATATAGATACAATGCAGAGGATATTTGCATATTTGCACACAGTTGTGCTTGTTTACATACAGTTGTGAAAATACAGTAGGATAGGTGGGGTGGAGAGGTTAGTTGAACGTGGTTTTGAGTAGCCTGCGGAAGTCATGGTATGAATTTTTGTTCCTTAAGGCGGTGGGGAGTGCGTTCCAGTTTTTGGGTGCTAGGTGTTGAAAGCTAGACCCTCCGGCTTTGCTTCTTTTGAATGTGGGTACATAGGTCTGGTTAGTCATGTGTGACCTAGTGGGTCTAGTGGATGTATTAAGGGTGATTCTTTCAGAAAGATAGGGCGGAGCCTTGGCGGAGAGGCATCTGTGGGTGATTGCCATGGATTTGAATAGTATACGTTCTTTTATTGGTAACCAGTGGGCTTCTTTTCTGGCTTGGGAGATGTGCTCCCTTTTAGGGATGCTTAGGGCTGCTCTTAGAGCATTGTTTTGCGTAACTTGCATTTTATTTAGGTTTTGTGCAGACATGCCCAAGAAGAGCGCATTGCAGTAGTCCAATTTGGTACCTACTGTGGCTCTGGCTACGGCCAGACAGTTTTTAGTGGATAGGAAGGGTTTAACGGCGTTGATTACCTTCGTGGTAAGTGCAGAAGAGGAGGCTATGGCATTGACTTGCCGAGTAATGGAGAGAGTGGAGTCAAGGTATACTCTTAGCGTTTTTACTGCAGTGGAGACTGTGATGGTGGAGTTATCTAGGTTAAAGGATTTGTACCGCGGTGGGAGTTTGTTTAGTGTTTCTTTGGTGCCAACTAGTAGGATCTCTGTTTTGTCCCTGTTTAAGCAGAGGCCGTTGGCTGCCATCCAGGTTTGGATGGCTGTATAGATCTTGGTTAATGACGCTGCATCTTGTTCATAGACCCCTGTGAGAGGGAGCAGGACTTGCGTGTCGTCAGCATAGTTGGTGTAGGCTATGTGACGACGGTCCAGGTCATTGAACAGTGGGAGGGTGAAGATGTTGTATAAGGTGGGGGCAGTGCAGGACCCTTGTGGGACGCCACAGTGGATAGTGGTGGGGGTAGCGCTCCCAGAGTCAGAAAAGACTTTCATAAGTCGACCCTTGAGGAATGATTTGACCCAGGAGATGGCTTTGGTCGAGAAGTGAGCTTCATTTTTGAGTTGCGTGCCTAGAATATCGTGATTGACCAGGTCAAAGGCGGCAGAAAGGTCTAGCAGGAGCAGGAGTGCTGGTTTGCCTTTGTCCATGATGTCATTTAGTTGGATTTTGAGATCTAGTAGGGCCAATTCGGTCCCATGTCCCGGGCGGAAACCCGATTGCCTTTTTCCTAAAAATGCGATTTTCTTCCAGGTATTGCTGTATTTGTGTATAGGCAACTTTGACGAGGATCTTGAGCAAGAAGGGAACGGTTGTGATGGGTCTATATTTGTTGGCGTTTTCGGGGTCTAGAGTGGGTTTTTTGAGAAGAGGGCGCACCCAGGCTTCTTAAACTGGTTGTGACTGAGCTTGTGTTGAAAGATGCATTGATGAAGGTTTTAAGAAATGGTTTTATGGGAAACTACAACTCCCATACTTCCTCCTCAGTTCTCCCTGACAAAAGTACTGCACCGAAGAAGATGAGGAATGAGGTTAGAAGGATTACCTCCCCTCAATTGCATTGGCCCTGTCCCTGCAGTGAGACCAGGCAGAGTTGGGCATTTAACTCCCACCAATGTACACCTGCCACTTATTAGCACTCCCTGTCAAGATAAAAGGTGGAGCACCCAAGCGCACTTTGAGCGAGGCTGGGTACGAGAAGGAACAACTCATCCGAGGCTGTTGCGAGCCAGGCTGTGGAAGGTGGGATGCCAAGGGGCTGATCGAAAGTAGAAAAGATAGAGAGAAAGCCAGGCAAGATTTCCATGCTTTCGGGAGGACGTGAGCCTTCGAAAAAAGCAAAGCCGAGCAGAGGAAAGAAATCTTCATGATATCAGAAAGTGGCCTGTGACCCTCCCGGGTGAACGGCTGAGTTGGGGAGGAGCAGAAGAGGCGTTGGCAACAGCCTTGAGCTGCAGAAATGACATGAAAAAGAAATCCAATTAACCTAGCCGGTGAGTTATCAAGGGAAGCAAGTCCGGTTGATGTTAAAGGGGAAGTGACTGTAATTTGTAAAGTTGAAGGTTGCGCGTGTAGCAATGAAACACGAATGAAGAGGACAATTGTTAAAAGACAAGGATACAAAGTAGCAGAGTGGTCCTGTGAGAGAAAGTCACATATTCGAAAGTCTCTGTGAAATGTTTATGGAATTTGAAAGCTATTGCAAGCAGAGGGAAAAATGGTCTGCAATAAGAAAGAAAATTGAATAAGAGGAAAGTGATATTTGTGAACTGTGAGATATGCCAAGAGGGCCAAAGTAAAATATAAGAACCCTGGAGAAAGGCCAAGAAGACGAGTGAAAGAGAATAAGAACTACAAGTACCAAGATGCAATTGGTGTTGAATATGAACTTTGAAATTAGAAGAGCAAAGAACTACAAATAGCAAGAGGTGTTGGTATTACAAATGAACTTTTGAAAAGGCCAAGGACTGGGCAGAAAACCCCAAGAGTGTGAATCAATAGGACCAAGAAGTATTGGTGCCAAAAGATGTTGATTACAAATTGAAGGATTGTTGAAAGAGAAGTCAAACTGGTCATGCAGAGGTTTATGTAAATTCTGTGCAGTCTTGAAAGTGTTCGACAGTGAAAAGGATATTTGAGATGAAAACGTGGGGAAGGGAACCACCATGAAAGCAAGATGGACTCCAGCCCGGCAGGGTGAAGCCTGTGCACAACTGTGAGAAATTGACAATATATGACCAATTAATGGCAAGGTGGGCGAAGTCTCAAAAAGTGATTGAGTTACCGGAGGCTGAGAGCCTAAGAGTGAACTGTTCAACTGTACCATTAAGATAAATCAAACTCAAACTAGTCAAAACCTCAGCCACCACACTGCAACGCCATATCATAACACACACAAGCCCCTTCCAATTCAGAGACATCTCTGAATCCGAAACCGAGAAAATCATCAGTAACCTCAAACCCTCAAACTGCAAGGCTGACGTATGCCCAGCATTAATAATCAAGGACTGCGCTGAATCTCTTAAACCCTTCATCACCACCTTCATTAACACCGCATTTGCAGCCAACCAAGTACCAGCCAGTCTAAAGGAATCCTAGGTCCGCTTGCTCCTTAAACCCACTCTTGACCCTGCAGTACCGAACTACTGCCCCATAACCACTGTCCCATTCCTGCTCAATATCCTAGACGGAAGCCTTCATCAGATTCAAGCCTACCTCGAAATCAGCCACATCTTGGGCATTCGTCAATCAGGCTTCAGCCCAGGGCACAGTACGGAATCAGCCCTTCTTGACCTGAAAATCCAGCTAGACTCGCTCTGAGATGAGGGTAAACAGGCCATGCTCCTCCTCAACCGCTCTGCCGCATTTGATCTGTTTGCCCACACTACCCTTTGCCCCTATCTCGTCACCTCAGCCAATTTCTCGGCAAATGCCACTGCCTGTATGGCATCCTTCCTCAATGGATGAACCATGAGTCTTCTCCGACACAGCTAATGCATTTCCCATATCCATCCCTGTGCCGTCCCCCAAGGCTCCTGCGTCTTCCCCATCCATATACAACATTTTCACCAAACAGCTTTTCGTTCTCCTTGATGGCATCAGTACACCATATCGTACACCAATTATGCCTATGACACTCACATCCTGAACCCACTGTCGGGCTCCTACGCAGATGAATCTTGCACACACAACATCTTCTCCACCATCCAAACCTGGATGGCTACAAACTACCTTTGTCTCGATGATGAAAAAACAGAGATCCTGCTTGCAGGCTCATCAGCCCGACTACAGAAGCTCAGCTCACAATACTCTTCGTTACCATAGACAGAATTCTCATTCCAGTCTCAGACGCTGTAAAAACGAAGTACGGTAGCGGTGTCGGCAGCCTACACGCCCAAACTCCTCACCACTGCCAGACTATGCCTTACCCCAGAGAATTGCCTGACCATTGCCAGAGCCATCACAGGCGCAAAGTTGGATTATTGTAACATCTTGTATGCTGGTACTTCTAAAGAGAACATAAACAAACTGCAGACAATTCAAAATAACGCCCTCCGAACAGCCCTGAACATCCCCAGAAGAGATCACATTTCAGCCGCTAGGATAAATGCTCACTGGCTCCCAAGCAAAGAAAGGATCACCTTCAAGGCACTATCGATTAAACACAAGTGCTTGAGTAACACCGCTCCACCCTACCTGGTGCTTACAATACAGAGAACAAACTCTTCTAGACCAGTCAGGTCTACCTACCAGCATAGACTCACCTGCCCCAAAGGCAAGAGTGGAGTGAGCTTTCCCTCATTAGCAGCACACCATTGGAACTCTCTACCCACATCTCTGAGAGCAGAAACCTCTTACTTGGCCTTCCGTAAGGTGCTAAAAACTTGTCTCTTTACCTAAAACGGAGTTCTCACCTAAACATGTCTACACCTGGCCCTGTATGTTTTAAGGCATGCTTCCTAATCTGTATCTCACTTTGTTCTGATTTTCACCTGTCGCTTGACAATCTTTTATACACATGACACTATGTACACTGAATCAGCCAAGTTTGTTCAATGAGACTGGTTGCAACAGCACCCTGGTGCCTCAGGGTTTGGGCGCTTGACAAATATAATAAATAAATATTCTCCAGCATGGGGTCTGGTATGGATTCACATCCTCATGAATATTCCCCGTCGGCAGGCTGGGAATCCTCGGTAAAGAAAAAATCAGTATCAGTTTCGTTTCTGATCTGTCTTTCGTAGTAGTAACCAATCACTGATCTCTGCGTCATACTGACCACAGCCAATGACTGCCCTCTACCTAAGCCCCGCCTCTGGCAGCCATCTTCAGATTTTTACCGCACGTTCAAGTGTTGGGAGTCCTCGAGCTTTTACTGCATGTTTCGTGCTTTTTTAGGTGAATTTTCACTTTTTTTCGGTTAATCGAGCCTCAAGCTCCACCGTTTCTACTCCCGTTAACGGCTACCTGTTGCAGGATTTTCCTACGCCCCTCAAGGGTGAAGATTTCGTCGAATCAACGTCTTGGAGGATTCCAGAAGATTTGCGGCCTACTTCAAGATGGCCCAGGATGCGAGTTCGTCGCCCGAACCCAAGCTGTATCGCAGCTGCCCTGGATGCGGGCTGCAGAATGTGTTTAAGGAAGACGAACATTCGCAATGCCTCTACTGTCTTCATGGGGACAAGACTCATGTAGAGAAGGACTGCCAGTTCTGCAAGAACTTGTCGGAGCGGACCATGAGGGACCGTCGATCCCGTCTCACAAGCTGGTTGGAGAAGGGCTTGACGGGTGAGAAGAAGAAGAAAGGGTCCGAGCGGGCTTCTAAGTCCTGTGCGGCACCCCGGCGACGGGGGCCCAACACCAGGCCAAGTGCTGCGAGTGTGCTGGCCCCCGGAGCGCCGAAAGGTCGGGCTCTTCGGTCACCAGGCAGGGCGCACCTTCCCCGGCACTGTCAACCACGAGCCAACGCTCCGGTTCGGGGAAGAGAAAGTCCGAGACCCCGGGTAAGCTTCGGGAGAAGCCCCGTCCGATCTCGGAAGAGGGGGAGCGAGGCATCGCCCCTCCCCCGAAGGAGAAGGCCCGGTACGCACCTAAGGTGGTGAAGGCCCCTACCCAGCAGGCGAAGGCCTCTATTGAGGCTATCGCGCGACTCTGGCCAAGCCGGCAGAGACAACGCCAGCGGAGACTGCCTCCGGGACTAGAGTTTCCCTGCCGCCAAGGAGGGAATCCTCTTTTCAGCCCATCGTTGTGGCCGCCATGATGGAAGAAGCGAGGGGGGGCACGTTGCCCTCCTCGAGCTCGGAGTCAGCCTCGGAGGAGGAACTGACAGAGGCCGTGAAGAACCTCGAAGTCCAATTCGAGAAGGTTCGATCCCGTCAGGAAGATCCTCGCGAGATAACCGAGGAAGACGACGATGGTGAGGAAGAGAGGCCTTCCCTTCCGGCACAGCTGGATCCTAGGCCTCAGGATGGCTTGGCGGCCATTTTGTCTGCCATCCAGTCCTTATGCTCTGAGATAAGGATGAGATTCCCACGGCCCAGGCAGGAGGACCCGCAACCCGGCCCGTCGGGAAGTCCTCAGAACAAACGACAGAGGACCCAACCCTCTCCTCCGCTCGCCCCCGTAAGGCCTACAGTTCCCTCCTCATCCTCCCACGAGTTGGGAGATGATGGTGCGTTGGGATCGACGACGGGTTCTGAGGGCGACAGCGACGACGACGGAACGGGTCTCCCGTCGCACGGGACTCGCCGCCCGACGAGATTGGCTCATTCCACGCCATGATCACCAGGGCGTCCGAATTGTTTCAGCTCTGCCCGGAGGAGCAGAAAAAGGAAGGTTTCCTCTATCAGCGCCGGGAGGCCAAGAGGAAGACGGTTATCGCGGTGCCCCTAATCGATGAAATCTGGGAGGAGGGCCTGTCGGTTCTCAAAAACCCCTCCACGGCACCAGCCAAACGGGACCGGTACGAGAAGAAGTACCGGGTCCCCGAAACCGCTCCCCTGTGCCTCAGGGCCCAGCCACCGCCAGAATTGGTCGTCTCGGCGGCGGCGAAGAAGAAAGCGGCGGGGTCAGGAGCCTCGACGTCGAATTCCCCGCCGGACGGCGAGGGAAAGAAGTTGGACGCCATGGGGCGGCGGGTCATTTTGTCGGCGGCGACGACGATCAAAGCGGCCAACGCCCTGGCGATCGTGGCCCGTTACGACAGGGAGCTCTGGTTTAAGCTGGCCCCCATATTGGACTTCCTGCCGGACGACAAGAGGTCCGAGGCCCTGGAAATACTGCAAGAGGGCGAGGTGGCGTCAGACCACACCATAACGGTGGCAACCGATATTGCCGATACTGGGTTCCGCCAGCTGGGCAACGGTGTTTGCCTACGACGACGGGGTTGGCTCCGGGCGACTGACTTCCGTCAGGACGTCCAGACCAGGGTGTTGGACATGCCGTTCGACGGCAGCAACTTGTTCGGGAAGGCGGTGGACGAATCCCTCCAAGCCATAAAAACGGACACGGAGACGGCCCGCGCCCTAGGAGCCCTTCAGCAACGACGGCCCTTTCGGAGCTCCGGAGGCAGACAGGGTGCCTCCAAGGGATCCAGCGGTGGCTCGTCGTCCTACCGCCAGGCGTCGCTCCTCGTCTCAGGAGGCCTACAGGGGTCACGGCAAGCAGGGAGCACCTCGCCGCCGTCGGCAAGGTGGCCAGGGCGGCAAGGCCACCACCTCCAAGCAGGACTGAACCGGCCGTGGTCTCGGGCCCCCACCGAAGCACCCCGGTGGGAGGCCGGCTGACGAATTTCGTCGGCGTGTGGAAGTCCATCTCCACCGACCGTTGGGTGCTGGATACCCTGGCAAGAGGACACTCTATCGAATTCCTGAAGAAGTGCCCTCACGTTCCACCTGTGGCCATGAAGGAAAATCACGTCCCGCAACTGCTGTTGGAAGTACGGGCGATGCTCAGGAAAGGCGCCATCGAGCTTGTCCCGAAGAGGCTCCGGGGTGTACTTAAGGTACTTCCTCGTCAGGAAGAAGGCGGGCGGCTGGCACCCCATCCTAGACCTTCGTCGTTTGAACAAATACATCAGATCACAAAAGTTCAGGATGGTCACCCTCCAGCGCGTACTGGGACAGCTGGAGGAGGGCGACTTTCTATCGTCGTTGGACCTGGAGGATGCATACTTCCATGTTCCCATCCTCAAAAGTCACCGAAAGTTCCTCAGGTTCGTCGTCCAGGGACGCCACTACCAATTCAGAGCACTGCCGTTCGGATTGAAGTCGGCCCCCTGGGTCTTTACCAAGTGCCTAGCACCAGTGGCGATGCGGCTGCGCCTGCAGGCGATTCACGTCTACCCCTACCTGGACGACTGGCTCATCCGCTCAAGGACGAGGGAACTCGCCGTCGAACACACTGCGAGGACCGTCCAGCTACTCACAGACCTGGGATTCGCCATAAACTACCCAAAGTCCCACCTGGGGCCGTCGCAGGTGGCCCTGTTTCTGGGAGCGAAGCTCGATACAGTGAGGCGCCTGGCGGCCCCGTCGGAAGAACGGACGAAGACCATTCTAGGCAAAGTGCAGCGCCTCCTAGCCACGGACGTGGCCAGGGTGAGGTCCATCAAGTCCCTCCTGGGGATGATGTCCTCTTGCATCTACCTGGTGCGCCTCTGCAGACTATGGATGCGCCCTCTTCAAGAATTTCTCGACGCAAGTTGGATGCAGGCGACGGACACCTTCGAAGACCGGATCCCCCTCAACGAGGTGTTCCGGCGGGCGATTCAGTGGTGGGGCGTTCGAGCGCACCTCACGGCGGGCAAGGACTTTCAGACGCCAGCGTACCAGGAGACGGTGACGACGGACGCCTCCCTGGAAGGTTGGGGCGCCCATACCGGAGATCTCCACGCAAGAGGCCTCTGGCTCCCGGAGGAGAGGCTCCTGCACATCAACGTCCTGGAACTCCGAGCCGTGTTCTGGGCTCTCAAATCGTTCCTCCCGTCGCTCAAGGGCAAGGTGGTGCGGATCTTCACGGACAACACCACGACAATGTTTTACATATGGAAGCAGGGAGGCACCAGATCCCCAGCCCTATCCAAGGAGGCACAGGATCTGTGGCACTGGGCGGTCGCCCAGGGGATGTTCCTGGTTCCCTTCCACCTGGCAGGAGAAAGAAACACCATCGCCGACTCGCTCAGCAGGGAGCTGCATGCGTGTCACGAGTGGGAACTGCGCCAGGATCAGGTGGACCAACTCTTCCGACGATGGGGCAAACTCCAAATCGACCTGTTTGCAACAGCGATGAACTCGAAGTGCAAGAGGTTCGCCAGCAGGTTTCCCCAGCCGAGAAGCCTGGGCGATGCGTTCTCGTTCCCCTGGGACGGCCTATACCTGTATGCGTTCCCTCCGTTGCCGTTGCTGCTTCGACTCATCAGCCAGCTCAAGAGGTCCCGGTGCAGGATGATCCTCGTCGCACCGGCGTGGCCGAGGCAGATCTGGTTCCCGGACCTTCTGGACTTGTCAACGTCCCCTCCCATCAAGCTGTCGGCAGACGCAGACCTTCTCTCTAGAGAAGGAGGCGCCATCTTCCACCACAACCCGGCGTTGCTGAACCTGCAGGCTTGGCTCCTGCAGCGCTAGAGTTTGGAGGCTACGATATACCGGCCGATTGCAGAGAGGTTCTTGCAAAGGCCAGGGCGTCTTCGACTCTCAAATGCTACAGTCATAAGTGGAAGAGGTTCTCTATCTGGTGCCGAGCACAGAAGATCAACCCCCTACGGATTATGGCCCCTCAAGTGCTGCCGTACCTGCTATCGCTGGCAAAGGCTGGGCTAGCCCATGCCTCCATTAAGATTCATCTGTCAGCGAGCTCCAGATATACCAGAACCACAGGACGGACGTCCCTGTGGTCCCATCGACTGGTAAAAGAGTTTATGAAAGGCCTGTTCCAGTCGTTCCCGCCGGTGAAGGCCCCGGCCCCGGCGTGGGAACTTAACGTGGTGCTGACCAGGCTCATGGGGCCCCCCATTCGAGCCGATGCACTCCGCACCGATGAAGTTTGCGTCGTGGAAGACTGCGATCCTGGTGGCCATTACCTCCGCACGACGAGTGGGAGAGATCCAGGCCCTATCCTGCAAAGCACCGTACTTGACTTTCCATGCCTCGAAGGTGGTGCTTAGGACGCACCCCTCCTTTATGCCCAAGGTGCCGTCGGACTTCCATCTTAACGAGCCCTTGGTGTTACCTGTTTTCTTCCCGTCTCCTTCGTCGCCGGCCGAGAGGACTTTGCACTCGCTGGATGTGGCTAGAGCGCTGAAGTTCTACGTGGACCGCACGAAGAGTTTCCGGAGGACATCACAGCTGTTCGTGAACTTTGGACCTGTGAATCAAGGGAAGGCTCTCTCGATGTCTTCTATTTCCAGATGGCTCTCCGGCTGCATCATGCACTGTCACCGGTTGGCTAACCGACCTCTGCCGGGCCGTCCGAGAGCCCATTCGACCAGAGCGATCGCTGCTACTACGGCGTTCTTATCTGGTGTGCCCCTGCTGGACATCTGCAGGGCTGCTACGTGGAGGTCGACGCACACCTTCACGAGATTCTACTGCGTCGATCGGGATTCCAGGGAGGAGTCCAGGGTCGGCCAAGCAGTGCTGCGCAACCTGTTCGCTTAAGGTGAGCCTGGTGAGGAGGTAAGAGATGCTTAATGTTGAGTTTTTTTGTATTTCTTAATGTTGAGCCTTTTGCCACCCCCAGTGGTTGTGCATGTGTGTACTGCTATCTATTCTTATATTCATGAGCATGTGAATCCATGCCAGACCCCATGCTGGAGAAGGAACAAGTTACTTACCTGTAACTGTTGTTCTCCAGCATGGGTCTGGCATGGATTCACATGCGAACCCTCCCGCCTACCCCTCTGCGGCTCTTCACTTGGTCATACTGCCACTTCACGTGCTACCAAATGTGAAGATGGCTGCCAGAGGCGGGGCTTAGGTAGAGGGCAGTCATTGGCTGTGGTCAGTATGACACAGAGATCAGTGATTGGTTACTACTACGAAAGACAGATCAGAAACGAAACTGATACTGATTTTTTCTTTACCGAGGATTCCCAGGCTGACGACGGGGAATATTCATGAGCATGTGAATCCATGCCAGACACGTGCTGGAGAACAACAGTTACAGGTAAGTAACTTGTTCCAACTGTGCCATCTACCCATCCTTTGTGTTTTGAGAATCTGTCTGGATCCCGTGGGGTTGAACCTGGGGAAGGGAGTCGGTGCTGAAGCCATTCCCTTCACACATTTGTTGTTCTAAGAAGGAGGGCATGGTTAGGTTTTCTTAGTATAGGCCTTTTTTATTTTGACCCGACTGACTTGGACGTCTTTTGTTATTATTTAATGGTCGAGATTACTCCCATTTTGGAGTTCGGGACAGTTAAGAATTCTACCTTCCCAGTCAAAAGTATAAATAAAGGTGTGTTGAAACTTGTATCCATTGTGTCTGTGTCTACTGTTGATACCCTGCCTTCCTCACGTTACACACAGTGGTCATTTTCCTGTTCTTCTTTAGGGTGGATCAAGACATTTGATAAGTATTATTATGACCAGACTCAACATATCTTAAACAACATGGTGGCAAAACTCCACGAGGATCCGCGCCGGAAGTTCATATGGTCCGAGATCTCCTTTTTCTCCAAGTGGTGGGACAACATCAACTCCCAGAAGAGAGCCGCCGTGCGCAGGTATTTTCTTTGTTTTTACATTGCTATCCTTGTCTCTGAATCGATACTTGTGGCCCCCCAGAATCATTACTCTGCGCCATATTGAGTATTCTGATGAGTCGAAACTTGTATGTGGCTAATTTAGAGATGCTTATTTGTCTCTGAGAAATACCATGTGGCCGGCATAATCCACGTGTGCCCAAAACACCTGCACCCCGATTTCTAGACTTATGATGTCCCCTGAGCATCAACACTATTTTTAGCACCTCTTCACATGTCTCTGAATATCAACACCACAATAACTCGCGTGTCCCTCCGCTTCAGAAATGTAGGACTCGCACAGCAACTCATGTCAGCTGTCTCAAAAACACCAGTTGCAATACCTGCAGTCTCAGAACCCGTGAATGTACTTCAGTTTAAGACAAGTGAAATGTTCTCGAAGTTTGAATAATGACAAGGCTCAGCAGCACCGATCTACGTGTCTTGTGAAGTTTCTTTTAAGGGTGCAGTGTTGAAATCGATTGCACTATTGATTCTGTATATTTGTCTATTAATTTGACCAATTTTCTCTGTGTAATTGATTCAAAGGTTAGTTGCAAATGGCCAGTTGGAAATGGCCACTGGCGGCTGGGTGATGCCCGATGAAGCCAACACACATTATTTTGCCATCATTGATCAGATGATAGAAGGTCACCAATGGCTGGAAAAGAATATAGGTAGGTTTTCCACACAGAGTGCCATTCTGGGATTGGAGCTTGTTAGGATGCCAGGAATTATTGTCGGAAACACAAAGGAAAAGGGGGGAATTATCCCATAAGCAGTGAGGAAAGGGATTAAGAACTAAACTAGAACAAGAGAGTCCACACTGCTGTGGGTTTGATTAATAATTAGTTCAAGTAACAAGTTATTTGTCAAGGTTTACTGCAACGGTATCACTCACATTTTTAGGCTGTAACAGACTCTGAAAGCAAGCAGGGTAGTCTGATGATTGAAAAACCATATAGAATATGTTTATTTAACAAAGAAACAGTTGTGTAAATACATAAACAACTAAACATAAAGCAATATAACAAACATATAAATGCATTTGTTCAATGGTTGGAAGGTTAATAGTCAAAAAGAAACACAAAACACAAAAACTTAAACATAGCTTTTTGAACAAAGAAAACAAAAGAGAATTCTAAAAGAAACTGGACAACGAGCTGCCAACTGTATGGTGGCGTAGATCCCAGCCAGTATTTTTATTTATGGCTTGTATTGGGCCACTGCAAGAACAAGTTGTTCTCAAAATAGTTGACAGGAGTAGAATTTGTTCTATATCCTATGATTTGCTAACAGGTCTGCCTACGTGTGCGTGTCACAAATTGGTGACATAGACAGTAAATTTAAATTGACATCGTTAGACCACGTTTCGGCAAAAGTGCCACCTGTCTGGCCAATAGTTCCACGACATAGTTAAAGTTGCCTTCCTCAGGGCGAAATACCATACAACAACTGGACCCTGTGGGGAAGCAGACATAAACAAAGTAAATAATGTGAAAGAGATTAACCCTTTCTATTCAACTACGCCTATTGCTTGAAGAGAAAGTAAAACGCCCAAAGGCATAAAAATTACCAAGTCGATTTGCTGTGGGGCCTGTTAATGTGGGCTTTTATCACTTAATAAAAAGCATGAAGCCGCAGGTGGGAGATCGCACAGCCTGGGACATTTAAGATGGCAAAGTACATAGTTGCAGCAGGCCTTCTGCATGTTTCCCCGTTGCGTGTATACATGCCCATCAGTACAGAACACCACTACAAGATGGCAGAAGTGAAGAACCCGACTCTGCACCGGATGTCCCATAGCAAATGTGCTTGCATAGAAATCAAAACTGAGCAATAAAACGTGCGCACAGTATTGTTCAGTTTTCTGTGGAAGTCAGCTCTTCTCTTTTTTGAATTCATGTGGATCAGTCGGTACTAAACACAGACACTAACACACATACACTCGCCTCATGAGCGATCTCTCCCCACCTACAGTTCTCCGCTGTTTGAATGGACTTGATTTGAACTGGATACTGCAATCCCACAGCATTAATGCTGGTTAGTTAATCCATCTGTGGGCCGTCTCAGCCAGTCCTAGTTTAGTGTCCATTCTTGTTACTTGGTCTGCATCCTTTTTCTGCAACATTTCCTGTTCCCTATCTTGCCCCCGGTACTAGTTCATTACAGAGATACATTCAGTCCTGTCCAGACCCTTTGAATACATGTTTTCTTCTTTTTGGAAGTGGATAGTTTCCCCTACTTTTCTGGACTACTCCAACATATTGTGTATTCCCAGCTGTGAGATACCTGAAGGTACTCTCGCATCTACTCCCCAGGGATCTTCTGTTCAGGTGGACAGGGAAGGGCCATTGCTTGTGAATCCCGACCTTGGGGGTGGACTAGCGAGGGAGGATCACCTGGGAGAAGGGTCCTTGGGGATTGGAGGGAGGGTACCCGAAGGCGAGACACGGTATCCCCCTTTCCTGAGATTAACTTATCCAACCCTCCCTCAATCTTTCTAGGCTATTGTTCATATCCTAATGTCCCCTCTGAAGTTGTCCAACTACTGCGAAGAAGAAAATGCCCCAAAGAGCAGTACAGACTTCCTAAAGGAATCGCCACTATAGTACTGGGACGAAGAAGAGGGGGTTTGAAGCCTACACGGCTGAAAGTCAGGCATGCCCTATTGATTGTGGTCAGGCAGTTGAGCCTGAGACTGTACACCTGCAGCCTGTTGGAGGCCCACAGGTTGTATAAAAGGTGGAGCTCACAAACTCCAAAGAGAGTGAGAAAGGAGAGAGCGAGAAGCCTGTGCGAGAAGAGAGCAGCAGGAGAGTCACCCCAGCCCACAGGAAGCCTGAGAATGGGACATCAAGACGCTGAAGGACGGCAAAGTGAGAAAAGCTGTAATTGCGCGGCGAGAGAGCTGTGTCTCCAAGGAGCCTGAGAAGGCGGGAGAAGAGTACCGTGGAAGGTATCAGTCCCTTTGATGTGGCCAAGAACTGCTTGTTCCCCTGAATGGCAGTAACCATCCAGGGGCTTCTGAGGGGCAGTCGGTCAGACCCTAACCTCAAATCCCAGAAAGGATTTTACAGAGGAAACTGAAGAAAAGTACATTGCAGCCGGTTAGTTTCAAGAGAATGCAAGGAAACCCGGTGCATGTATGAAAGTGAAGGAATTACATTGTAGTGGAGGGGTCGCGTGCGGTCGGCACGTTCTTGACAGCCTCAGAGTGACTTGAATTGGATTTTACAGAAACATTGAGTCCAAGTGGTCACGATTAAGTGATACGTGTTCAAAAGTCTACGACATTGTGAAAGTATCACCAAATAAGAAAACTGTGAATAAGAGAGTGAAGGCAATGAACAAGCAGCCCAATGGGAGCCAGTGAAGTGTGAGCAAAATGCCGATCAGGCAAAACAAAGCTGTAAATGAAAGTCAAGCAAGTACTGTATAGAACGGAGAACCAAAGAAGTATCAAGAAAGGCAAACCCTGAATCTAAGAACTGGTGAAATGCTGTAACTCGCCAAAGTGTTAGAAAGCTGGTTAAGTGCAACTGTTTGCGTGACCTGTAATGGGCGGGCTGTGCATCCCATTAACTGCACCTGGACCAGGTCACCCCAACAAGAAGTGTGAAAGCAAATTTGAAATATGAATGCTATTGAACACTGTGAATTTTGTTGAACATTGAGAGTAAGTGCTTAAAGCTCGGGGAAGGGAACCCCTGAGCTCCTTTGGAACATTTCTGTTTTGGAAATCAATGCTTGAAGATTGGGGAAGGGAACCCCTGAGCTCCTTTGGAACATTGCTGTTTTGGAAATCAATGCTTGAAGCTTGGGGAAGGGAACCCCTGAGCTCCTTTGGAACACTGCTGTTTTGGAAATCAATGCTTGGATCTTGGGGAAGGGAACCCTAAGCACCTTTTTGAACTTTGTGGTTGGAACTGTATCCTGAACTTGTAAAGGGGGCTAGAGACTGCTCCAGACTTGATGTTGAACACTATAAAAGTCAGAACATCCCCACACTACATTTCCATATTAGACGTGAGCACAAGCATAGGTTTTGACACTGACAGACCTTTGAGTTGGACTGATGGACTTGGACTTTTCTTTGTTTCTTTTGGTAGGGTTATTCACACTTGCTGTAGGGCAAGTTACTTTGAGAACAAACAATAGTGGACACATGGGATAGGGCTTTTTTAAATATACCAGTAAATGTCACAATCTAGTATCAAATTAGTTTTTATGTCATACACAATTATATAATACAAATTCATAAAAACCAGTATCAAAAACATTTTATTCAAAATTCAGCTCACATACATTCAATCCTACCATCCAGTCAATATCACTTTCTTAAAAAATGTACCTATCGCACCTATCTCTATGACCACTTGGTCAACAATATATATTTTTCACTGTGAAATGCCCTCCACCTGACTCTCAGATGGTTCTATCTATGTATAGTCAATTACACAGATCTAGTTGTCTACACATGTTTCGGTTGTTTGTTTGGACTTCAACACATTCGTCCTCTTTGTAAAGCAACCTTCATCAGGACCACAATGGGGAATTCAGTCATTCCCATTTAAGAGTTACACCACTCAAAAACGTCTATCACAGCGTTTTTTATGTTGCCTTCAGATAATTTAAATGTATCCTCAGTTGGTCAGGAAAGGGTTCTTCGTTCCCCGAATAATTTTCTGCACTATTTACCTCAATCGTGTGAACAGTACATCCTCAGGTCATTTACTCGCTATCATCATTAAAGTAAAGTCCTCTAGGTACATTTCTATGGTCCGGCTCCCAAGCTTAGTATTCCTTTCCAAAGCTTTTCTTCAGTATAGCTATGCTGCCACACACTCCTTTTACGGGCGCAAAGACACTGCTCTTAGTCTTCCGCCTCGGCAGATGGCGAGTCTCTCATTACTCCACGACTGTCGCACAGAAATGACAGTGTCTGTGTCATCTCTTGATACTGTGGCTGTCTCAGTCAGCCTATTGTTAAGTTTTGCAACGTCTCATCCATCATAGTATTTTCTGGGAAGAGCAGGCTGAGTGTATGTTAGTCACCCGCTGATTTGTGTCAGGATCCGATTGTGAGCAACTTCAGATATTTTGCTAGGGTTTATTCTCTAAACCTTTTGCCTGCTTACTGGGTCGTCCAGCCGCCACCAGGTTGGATTGTAAATGTGCTTGATGAAGACCCTTTGTTCTGATTGCAGGTGTTACTCCACGGTCTGGTTGGGCTATCGACCCCTTCGGACACAGCTCTACGATGCCCTACCTGCTGAAACGATCTCACTTGACGAACATGATCATCCAGCGGATCCACTACTCCATCAAGAAGCACTTTGCAGCCACGAAGACGCTGGAGTTCATGTGGCGGCAATCATGGGGTATATTAATACATTTTATTTTCTTACCCTAAACCTTTACTCCGGGACCTCGCCTCCTCAGAGTGCTCATCCTACACTCATTTGAAATTGGGTTATTCTGGGGTGTACAGTGATCCCTCCAGGCCAAAAAGCATCCATGGAAGGGGGCTGTGTGGACTGAAGCGCTTTTCTCCAGGGGTGTCTTAAAGAATAATTTGTTTTTGGAACAGCCCTTAGAAGGCAGACATGGATGGATGTTTGTTAGTCACTATTTTTTATGAAAAACGACTCTGGCATTCAAACATTTAGTTTCATTCTCCATTCTTTGGGGTGAAGTTCCTCTGCCTGTTTTGCACTTTGCATGTGTGTTTTTTTTTTTAATTGTTCGAAATTTGGAGCAGCTAAGTTTATGTGTATATATTTTATGTGGATATGTCTGCACATATAAGCACTAAACGAAGGTCATGTTTATATTTAATCCATTACACGCACACATTGTGGATACTGGTAACTTGGAGGAAACACAGGCATTGGAATCTTGAATCGGCTATTAAGTATAAAATTAGAAGAAATGATGTGTGTCTTGAAACTATTACAGCCCAGACTTTATGTAAGCATGTTTTCAAAGCTGTTACGCTGTTTGGCTAAATCTTATTTGTGCAAACAACTATAATCTGTAGCAAAACATATCTGCACTGCTGTGCATTGCAACCAAGGTGGCCCTTGTTCCCTCAAGCTTTTCGGCCGGTAGTTTGTGCTCTGGGTAGTCTGGCAATAATAGTCCAACCTGTGAGCCAAGGATAGGGACTACGTGCTTCTATAGAGCAAGACACACAGATTGAATTTTGGATCTGGGCGGGAGGACTACAACATATGAGAGATTTGTGGGTATGTCATGGGGGTACCAGGGGAGCAAAGGCCTAAGATTACAGCCCTGTCAGCGTATCCTACACTGTAGATCTCTCTTTCTTTCTCTTTCACTCACACTCTCTCATAGGTCATTGTTTATTCAATCTCCAAATAGACAAGCTCCTGGCTGAATGATCAGAGTGGATTTAAATGTCATCACTGGTCTCCTACCACCTCCTTTCCATATCTGGGCCTTGATGTTATCCCCTCCTTCTCCTTAAGCTGTTTGCCTTCTGATGTCATCCACTCCACTGCCCCTCGACCCCTGTGTACTAACTATTCACCCCTTTTTAATATTACCACCTCCTCCTTAACCCTCCACCTTCTGAAAAGGGAACCCACTATTTGCCCAATAGCGATACTCGGTCCTGTTTATGGATTCTTTGGAGACTCTTAAAGTCTAAGTGCTTGACTGCCTCTTCATGAGGGCTGGAGAGGGGACTGCAGTGCGCAAGAGAACTGCGGATAAGAAAATGCTTTTACTTCATTGCATCTTTTTATTTTCTTAGTTTCCTCCATTTTATTGAAAGCGTAGGTGATTAAGAATGTTCTGGGAGTCTGAGCATGTGTGTGGCTTGTGCTAAATGGCGTGAATGTTATGTTTTTTCTGTATATGGCCCTTCTACTGCCCTGTGGTCTTCTGTACATGCCGCTTACTTGATAAAGTTGGTTCCTGATCCCTATTTAGTCTCGTCCTTTAAATGGTTGAATTTGTCCCAGATCGCCGAGAGATCCCGGGTGCTTCTACTAATGTCATCACATCTGACTATTTCAAATCTTTTTTCCCCCCAGATCCACGTGCCAGCACGGACATCTTCTGCCACATGATGCCCTTTTATAGCTACGACGTGCCCCACACCTGCGGCCCTGACCCCAAAGTCTGCTGTCAGTTTGATTTTAGGCGTCTCCCAGGTGGCCGGATTAATTGTCCGTGGAAGGTGCCCCCTAAGGCCATTACGGAAGCCAACGTGGCGGAAAGGTCAGTGATTTGCAATGTGCTGTTGGTTCCCGTGTGCAGCCCCACTCCCTGGAGCCCGATCCTACACAGTAAGTCATGCGTGTGACACGTGTGACACACGAGCCTCGCCACTCCCAGGGCTAGAAGAGTCCTCTCTCTCTCTCTCTCTCTCTCTCTCTCTCTTTCTCTCTCTCTCTCTCTTTCTCTCTCCCTCTCTTTCTCTCTCTCTTTCTCTCTCTCTCTCTCTCTCTGGTCATGCCCCGTTTCCTGCTGCGTGAGATTCACATGTGCACACGCAGCCCTGCTTCCCGCGCTTGGTACTTCCTGTCTGTCCTTTTCTAATGCTTGATTGGAGAATTGCTTTTCTGGGGTCCCTGCACGACCCTAACCAATGACCCGAAATCCACTAAAGCAGACACTGCTTGGCCAATGAGGGGCTTGCTCCAGGCTCATATACACAAACCCTTTGTCTGGCATGTTTGGTGCCGATCATGTTATGGTGTGCTCACCCGGCATGTCCATCTACATGGGAACACGTTTTCCATAACCACCTCGCAAACAAGTGTAAGGTAAGTAAGAACCATTGTTCACACAGGCCTCCCATCAAGGCCACCTGCTCCCAGCACAAGACCAGGACGGGCATGGGTGTAATTTAGGGGGGGACAGGGGTGTTTGTCCCCCCAACTTTCATGGCACAACATTTTGTCCCCATTCATTTGGCTGGGGCACCTTTTCTTCAGATGTCATATCCCCCCCAACATTTTCAGCAAAGTTACTCCACTGAGGACGGGCTTCATCCATCTTTAGCCAATTATGGCTGTCCGTGCAGGAGAGCGCTGTGAAGAGCAGTAGAGGCACTATGTGTATTTCCTTTGGGAGTGAATTACGAAGTTTTGCCGACATGGAGCAGAAAGCTGATGCAGCAATTTTCTGCTTTGGGTATCGTATTGGTTCTAGGCGGATTTCATTGCAGGATCTTGGGGTTCGGTTGGTTCGGTTTGTAGATGGAGATTCTTTCTGCTTAGGAAGAGCTGGAACTGCCATGTATTGTGCCAAATATTGTCTTATGGTGGATTTTCAGAATCGCCATGAAGACCCTTTTTTGATATACCCAACTCGAGGTAGAGTAGCAAAGCATTAAGGCTTAGGCTCGGGAGCGTTTCAGCGTGTTGTAAGGCTACAAAAGAGGGACCAGGAGGGTAGGAGGGTTATGTGATTGGGGTTTTTGGAGGCTTTTCCCCAGGTGGATATCCTTATCCCCAGGAGCTTAGTCCCTCCCTATGAGGTCCTCCCGCATATTGCCACCCCTAGGAACCTCCCCTCCCTGGCCTCATAGGAAAGGCCCCCCCCCCGGCCTCATAGGAAAGGGCCCCCCCCCCCCCGCAGAGAACTGACGAGACCTGGTGAATCGTCGCTGGTGTTACGCTCACAGGCGATGAGTTCCACCACGGCTAGGGCTAAATAAATATCTCCTCGCGCGATCTAGGGGGCTGTGGTTGTCGGGTACTTTGCCCTTTTTGCACAAGCCTTATGTATGTAGGTTGACACGGCAAAGGTCAATGGCTCGCTTGAGGTCGATTTACATAATTCCTAAGTGTCCCTTAGATAAAGCGGCACGCATCTGGAGTAGGGGCTTGAGACGGCGTGTCCTGACTACCTTGTACAGAGGACACCTTTTAAAGAAAATGTGATATTTCCTCTCTATATTGGTGGCACACCGGTGGTACTGATTTGCTAGGCCAGCTCCCGTGCTTGCAAAGGTAATGTGCCTAAACAAATACAGAATGAAGTGGGGTGGTTAAAGCTGCTGAGGAGCGGATTATAGGCAGGGCAAGGCAAGTTTGATACAATGCAGGGAATAAAAGGCCCGACGCAAGTCCTCTTCTTCATTTTCTGTTCTTTGAGGAATTGTTTTATTCCCTGGACCCTGCTTTTATGGTACGTGTGGCAAGGCTCGACTCAGAGTCTTGACCAGAATGATGCGGATTCACACGGGCCCATTGCTCAGTATTCATGCATCTTCAAGCCAATGAAATCAAAGTGACTTTGGAGTTGGTAGGACACTGGCCTTTGCCGCAGCATGACTTCCTCAGACTATAATCCAGATCCGGCTCTACTCCAGATCCAGGCGTGATATTGCCTGCAAGCTGAACAGGGGATCCAGGTGGCTCACTGCTGCTTTGCAGCCAGCTGCTGTGACGCTGGGTGTGCATTCTGGTGGTGAGGGTGCATTTGTAAATTCCAGTCAGAGTTCTGCTGAATGGGTTCAATGTTGGCGTGAAGCCGTGCTGATTATTGGTTCACCAGGTGGCTGGGTGTTTGAGCCTTTAGGGACCGAGCAGGTGTCTTCACAGGTGGCACTGGCTGGGGAATGGGCATCCTGTGTCCTCATCTGATGAGTTTGTCCGTTGTGTATCGAGTCTGGGTGACCTGTCCAGGACATTAGCATATCCAGTCAAAAGGGCTTTCTTATGGTCGAGAGGGATACCTCAAAGGCCACAGTGGAATCATGTTCTGGTGTTTTCTGCACCAACGCTTCTCTAGGCAACTACTTGAAGTATCCACCTGTAAAGCAGGGGGTGGGGGAGGGGACAACATAGGATAAATGTGATCCTGCAAATGTGCCCCTTATTGTCTGCGAGGTGGGAGAGCAGAAAGAATAAAATGACATTTTGCCTAAGACGACATTGGTCCTTGCTGTGGTTGCTGGGAATAAGGTGGTCTTACAGTAGGTAGGTGTTTGGAATGGTCCTTCTCTATGTAACCGAACTGCAATGATATCTTAACTTGGGAACTGAAACTGCTATTGTTGTCATGCCTATTCTGCTGGGCAGCAATTCCCACAGTGATTTGTAGCATTGTTGCACAGAGTGTAATTGAAAAAAGATATATTGGAGACCTGGACAGATTAATCAGCCCATCGATCTGCGTTTCAAGAATTTTGAATCCATTTTTCTTTTAAATCACAGATAACAAATGTGTCTTTTTTAAAGCTCATGTCTCTGTTGTTGGTCCATCAAACACCAGCGTTGATGCACAACCATTTTTCACCCACTGGAGGTAGCTAGTAGACACTTGCAGCCATCGGAAATTGATTCAGATGACGTATGCGGTTGTTACATGCAGGATCTCACGGACCGGATCCTTCCTTTCAGATCTTAGTCTGTTCTGAAATTGCTCATCCGAATCATTTGCTATCCGCAGTGTCTCCCCGCTTCTACGAGACGAGGAGGAGAGTTGTCTGTGCAGACCCATGGATTTCCCTGGAAGTTATGCATCACATAGGGGTCCTTGGGAAAAGCGGGTCCTACAGGGGAGTCACTCTGCCATCAAATGCTCTAGTCTCTCTCTGTAATTTTGTACATGTTTTGAAGTTTCTCTAATGCCAGTTCTGTTTGTGCAGCACACACTCCATTTCACACCTTAAGCCCTCATACCCCATACCATCTGTTCATAAACACATCTGTCTTTGTTTCCTGTTACGTGCCATCATGTGATTACCCTAAAATCTGTGTTTCATTTGCCGTAGGGCAAACCTTTTGTTGGATCAGTACCGCAAGAAGTCCAAGTTGTACCGCAGCAAGGTTGTCTTGGTGCCGCTGGGGGATGATTTCCGTTACGACAAAGCCCAGGAATGGGACGCCCAGTTCTTAAACTACCAGCGGCTCTTTGATTACATGAACTCTCACTCGGAGCTGCGTGTGCAGGTATTTACTTATAATCTGGGTTATAAAACTCTGTTCGGCCAAAGCAACTAGACGGCCTGTGATGCTTAAGCAAAAGGAGTCTATGCACCCTGTTGATCAAGAATGACAAGAGAATAACATTGCCCTGAAACAGAGGTTCATCAAATTGTACCAATTCTATGTTCAAGTATTTACCTGACATGCACATTTTCCAGGTTTATTTTTTTTGTCCCTTTGGTTGTCTATTATCAAGCATATTTTGTAGGCCCCATTGTTTACGACTTGTAAAGAAAAATGCTGAAATCAATAAAAAAAAAGTTGCAAACCTAATTTTGAGTACAGTTAAGTATCAAAAAAGGAGCACTGTCTAGTGAGCTGGGTGTGCTACAAAGAATAGAGTATTTGAATGGTTGAGAAAGTTGTAGCGATTACTCATATAATACAGGGACGGGATGTGGTGTTCTGATTTGGGGGTGGTTTAGTAAATAGTGGGTGTAATCTTACGAGTAGGAGTGTGCCAAGGGAGTGCGGCAGGGTTTAGCAAATATGGGGGTGGATTTTGGTGGTATGAGCAGGAGTAGTGGGTCGATGAGTATGATATGATATTTTATTTGTATCACGATTGTACACAAGTGTTTTAGAGCGCCACTAGGCAAGGGAGGGAACAGGGGAGAACAGAACACAACAACAGCGATCTTACTAGGCCCAGTGACATTGAGAACGTGCAAGTGCATGGGAATGGGAAAAGGGAAAAAGTGCATGGAAGGGGGAAAGTGGAAAGTGCGGAGCAGAGGAGAGCAGATAAATAATAATAAATAAATAAATAGAAAATGGGGGCAATAAACAGTGGTAGTACAGCCAGCAAGTGGCAAGTGCTGTGTTTAAAGCAGCAGACTGGGTAAGTCTCATAAGTGCAGAAAAAGAAGAAAAATGGGGGGCGGGGCTGTAAGGGTACAGATACAGTCCCCAGTGCAAGGAGTGGGCAGGAGGCAGTGCAGGAGGGCGGCAGGGTGAGCTTTTACCTGGGCCCAGGGGACAGAGGGTGGCCAGGTGCACGGTGCCAAGAGAAAGCAGATCAGCAGGGGAGAGGGGGAGCAAAGGCGGAAGCAAAGAGGGAGGTCTTGAGGTTCTTCCGGAATAGTAAAGCAGAACCAACAGCATTACTTTTGGGGAAGAGCCGCATGCAATTCACAGGTGAGTAACTTAACCCGACATCTACTTTCTGTTAGAATGGTGAAACAGTTTCTAAGGAAAGTAAGACTTTACACATACTCTTCAGAATGGCAAAACCTTTCCAAGGTAAGTAAAATAACCTCACATATGCTTTTACAAGTGGCAGAACACTTTTAAGTAAGGGCTTTTGTAACTGTCCACTCTAAGAGCTACAGTTACCAACTTAACTCTTTTATAAATAAACCTTTCAACACTTGTTTTACTTTTTAAGGCAGATCCCTTTAGGTATCCAACCCTTCTCTGTTCTATGGTAGGAGTTCTCTCAGAGGCAGAAGAGGGACCTTAGTGGTCTAGGAGCCAGCTGTAAGCAGGTTGAGATAGGGCTCATTTGCAGGCAAAGTCAGAGCTCCAGAGGAAGACTGTTCAAACAAGTAAGTAGTTCACTTTAAAGTTAGTTGAGGGTCCAGGGACTTCAGAGAAGACACGCTAGGAAGATTCCAGCAGGGGCCTGGGTGAACTCGACGAGAAGACTCCCAATCACAGGAAACACCCCAAAGCTACAGAGGAGTCACAAGAGCCTTAAGGTAAGTAATATCCAAGCCAACAAAGTACCTCAGCAACGAAGAACAAGTTACTTACCAAACTGGTAAGGTTCTTTCGATGGGATGTTCCTCCGACGTATTCCACATCTATGACATGTAATGTCCACAGCTGTGCACTACTTTTCAGCAGAGGGCGTCTTGCATCGATGGCGTCGAGCCGATGTCCCTCGAGGGCCTCCGTCGAGGGTCGGCGTCACTGTATGTTATTTATAGGACGTGCGGCGCCCGTTGCCTCAGTTTAGTTTTTTCCCCCAGAACATGTGGCACCAGTCTCCTGCCAGTAAGTACAGCCTTGCGGAAACGGAAGCTGCAATCATAGAGGAAATTCTCCAGAGGGGCAGGCTGGGAGGGCGATGTGGCAGAATAGAGGACCGCCTTACCAAAGGCCAAATCCTGCCCATGGATGGAATCCAGGGAATAGTGTTTAACAAAAGTATGGACAGAAGCCTATGTGGCTGCTTCACAAATATTCTGAATAGGAACTCCCCTTTGTAGAGCAGTGGAGGCAGCCACACCGCTAGTGGAGTAAGCCCGCAAGCCTACCGGAGGGTCCTTCCCGCCAAACAATAGCACTCAGTGATAGTTAGGATAATCCATCTGGACAAGGTCTGTTTGGAAACAGCCTGAGCCAAGCGGTGTCCAGCAAAACCAACAAAGAGCTGATCGTCCACTCTGACCCGGGACATCCGTGAAAGATAAAAGCTCAAAGCTCTCCTCGGATCCAACCTATGGAGCCTCTCCTCTTCCTTACCAGGATGCGGAGGAGGATAAAATGCCGGAAGAATCACATTCTAGCTCAAATGAAATTCAGACAGTAAGAAAAGAAGGTCGCACCCACAGGACAACCCTGTCCTTAGGGAAAACAGTAAAGGGTGGCTTGGCAGAAAGTGCCTGCAATTCACTCACTCTCCGTGCGGAAGAAACCGCAACTAAAAACACAGTTTTAAAAGACAACAGTCTCAGTGGACAAGATTGTAAGGGCTCAAACGGAGCTCCCATCAGAAACTTTAAAACCAAATTCACATCCCAATCTGGCACCTGGAAAGGGGACGGTGGAAACACATTAGACAGTCCTTTCAGAAACTGTGAAATCAAAGGAATCTTAAAGTAAGAATCCTCTTCAGACGAGCGCTTAAATATGGACAGCTTCGCCAGGTAACCCTTAATGGTACCCACTTGAAGGCCTTTGTGGGCTAAAGAAAGCAGAAAAGGTAACACCATAGGAATGGAACATTGGAAAGGATCCACATTCTTACTCCTGCACCAGTCGCAGAACTTCCGGCAAAGGTACAGGGATTTTGTTGCGGGCCGCTTGACCGAAAGCAACACCTCCATCACGTCATCTGGGAGGTCCCAATCCTTGTATCTCAACCTTTCAGATACCAAGCGTGAAGGTTGAGAGACCTCACCTCTGGATGGAGACCCTGACCCCCCTCCCGTGAGAGCAGATCGTCTCAGTAGGGAAGACGGCGTGGAGGGCAGATGGGCATATCGAGAAGGTCCGGGTACCACGCTCTCCTGGCCCAATCCGGAGCAATGACGATCATTCGGGAACCGAACGTCCGAAACCTCCAACACCTGAGGAATGACGGGGACTGGAGGAAACGCGTACAGTAGTGGGAATGACCACTCCACTACGAACGCGTCCCCTAAGGCTCCTCTTGGGGGAAATTCCCGCAAGCAGAATCTCTCGCACTTCCGGTTAACACTGGTGGCGAAGAGATCTACCGGAGGGATTCCCTAAAGGGCGAAGATCTCCAGAAGGACTTCCTGAGCCAACTCCCACTCGTGAGAAATCATGCTCTGCCTGCTCAGAGCATCCGCTGCCGCATTTTTGTCTCCGGCCAGATGAACTGCCGAGATCGAGATTTCCTGTTGGATGGTCCAGAACCACAGCTGCATCGCCTCCCTGCACAACGGGAGTGACCCCGCCCCCCACTTTTTGTTGAGGTAGTGCATGGCCACTGTGTTGTCCGTCATAATCGGGACATTCTTCCCTCGCACAGTCGGCAGAAAAGCCTTGAGGCCAAGCCTGACGGCCCTCAGCTCCAACAGATTGATATGGAGTCTGGACTCCGACAGAAACCAACTGCCGCCGGCTGTCTACTCGTTGGCATGAGCACCCCATTCTGTGAGGGAGGCATCCATCACGATAGTCACCTCCGGCCATAGTTGCCAAAACAGTGCCCCCTTCATCAGATTTCCTTCGTCGGCCCACCATAGAAGATCCTGGGCGACCGAGAGCGGAATCTGAACGGTATCCGACATCCTGCCGGAGGACTGCGACCACTGCATCTTGAGAACCCACTACAGAGATCTCATCCGCAGTCTGGCCTCTGGCACCAGGATAATGCAGGATGCCATGAGGCCGAGCAACCTCAAGAACTCAAAGGCTGGGAGACTCTGGGCATGCTGAAACTTGTCCACCATCTGCAGAATGTGATGAGCCCTCACCTGGGGAGATGAACACTGCCCCAGGGATGTGTCGAGCTCTGCTCCGATGTATTAGAACCGCTGGGAAGGTGTCAAATGCGACTTCTTTAAATTTAGGGAGAAGCCCAGCTTGTGAAGGGCGTGGCAGGTGACGAAGAGATGATCCAGGGCTTGCTACGGAGAGTGCACCCGGATCAACCAATTGTCCAGGTAGGGGTAGACGTGAATTTCCCCCCTCTCCTGAGGTACACTGCCACAACCACCATCAGCTTGGTGAAGACCCTCAGGGCGGAGGTCAATCCGAACTGCAGGACCCGAAACTAAAAGTGCGAGTCACCAACCGCGAACCTCAGGTACTTCCTGTGCTTGGGATGAATCGGCACATGAAAGTAAGCATCCTTGAGGTCCATAGACACCAACCCATCCTGAAGTTGAAGGGCCTGGAGGATTTGAGAAAGAGTGACCATCTTGAACTTGTCCTTCCTGAGAAGCTTGTTCAACCAACGCAAGTCCATGATGGGTCTCAATCCCCCGTCTTTTTTTGGGATTAAAAAAATAAGGGGAATACCATCCCTTGTTCCTCTCCGCTACAGACACCAGTTCTATGGCGCCTTTCTCCAGCATGGTTAGGATTTCCTGCGCAGGGAGCGGATCCGGACTCTTCAAAGAGAGCTTCCCCGGTGGATTGTCATGAGGCCGCTGAAGGAAGGGATGGCAGTAGCCGTGGGCTATGATATTGTCACATCCCGTTATGGTTGGAAATTGCCATGGCGTTTACGTGAGCGCTCTTCAACACGCAGAACCCACTGAAAACTACATTTCCCATATTTCCTGCTATATTAGTCACGTGACACGCACGTACCACGTTGCCGTGTCTTCTGAAGTCCGTATATAGTACTGCCTGTTTGATTGCTCGGCGCTCCTAAACTGTGTTAGCTTCGAGCTTTGTTCCTGACTCCTGTTTCCCCTGTGCTAATTCCGAGCCTTCGCCCCTGCCCTTCCCGTCCTGTTCTTCGACTGATTTCCCGGAATCCTTGAACTTGGTTTGCATCTCGACCTCCTCTTCTATAAGTCCTTTGGCTGTGACGCTTTTGGTATTCAAATACGTTATTTAAGGGAACCAACGTGAAGTAACGCTAACTTCTTTTTCCCTGTTTACTATTACCATCATTTATTCCTGGATGTTATCTGGGACGCTTTGCTAAATTTGCTTTGGAACACTGTGGATATTTCTTGGACGCTTTGCTGCAATTTACTTTGGACACTGTGGATATCTTCTTGGACGCTTTGCTGCATTTACTTTGGAACACTGTGGGTATTTTCTGGGACGCTTTGCTGCATTTACTTTGGAACACTGTGGATATTTTCTGGGACGCTTCGCTGCACTGAGAACCAATAGCACTGGTATACCCCTCCATCACCCCTGATAATTGAGTTCCTCTCTGTGTCCACTACTAGTAGGCTACTGGTATATATTTGCTACGGACCAGGTAAGAGTGGGTACTTGGGGGGTGTCATTTGCTGTTAATACGGTAATACCTGGCTGTATACTGAACGTCTGCTCTGTTTTTTCCCTCCTTTAGCTCTGCCGAGTCTGCTCCTGCCTTTTCACTCAAGCCCTCAGCCTGACAGGTGGGATAGATTCATTGTAGGCTGAGCTCTTGGGGGGAAAGTCTTTGGCATATCACGTTAAAGACCTTCGTGTTTGAAGACAGAAAGTTACTTTTCCATAACCGGAAGAGTTATATCTGCGACAACTGGGAAACCAATACCTAGGCTGTGACAGATTTAGGAGCCTAACCGTCTCTCGGTTATGGAAGCTGCAGCGGATCCGTTAGCAGCCCTCATGCAGGCTTTTTCTGCTCTTCGTACCGATATGGCATCAGCACATGCGACATTACATCAACGCATGGATGTTCTACAGAGCTTTGTGCAGCCTCTACCCCATGACGAGGAATTTGGTGACGCTGCGGCTGCCGCGCCTCCTCCAGTACCACCTCCGGCTCCAGCTCCAGTAGTCCTCCCTGGGCCATTCCCTTTGGCCCCGCCTGAACGGTTTTTGGGTGATCCCAAAATGTATCGGACCTTTGTGAACCAATGTCGCCTTCATTTTCTTTGTCGTCCCTTAGCATTTCCAGATGCTACTACAAAGGCGGCATTTGTTCTTTCCCATTTGGGTGGTACTGCTGCAGCATGGGCTAATCCATTGCTGGAAGCAGATGACCCGGCTCTGTATGACTTCGATAGACTAATCCAAGCCATGAACAGTGTTTTTGACATGAGATATAAAGCACAATCCTCGGATCTGGAATTTTTGGCTATTAGTCAAGGCAAGTCGGATCTCCTGACATATCTTGCCCGCTTTAATCAATTAGCAGCGGAAACCACATGGCCAGAACAGAAAAAATCGGCTGTATTTTATAAAGGGTTGTCGGACGACCTGAAGGATGCCTTATCAGTGGTACCTGCTCTTCCATCTGGCTTTCCCGAATTACTAGACCTAGTCTTACAAGTCGATGCTCGACTTCGACAAAGACGTGGCGAACGTCGCTATCCCGATATTCGCAACACCCCTCGATCAGATGGAAATACATCTGTTTCACAGGGAGAAGTCGAACCTATGCAAATCGGGGCAATTAGGGGTCCTTTGTCCAAGACCGAACGAGAAAGACGGATGGTGAATAATCTCTGTTTCTATTGCGGACAGTCAGGCCATTACATCCGTTTGTGTCCTAAAAGACCTGTTAAGTCGTCGGGAAACGCCAGGACTCGCCCTTAAACCGGGCCTTCCGGACGAGTCAAATGATCCCAGGCCCGGGTGAGTATGAGTATTTTCCGTCTTCGCATGTGTACCTTGCTATGTCCTTTACGGCCCCCGGCGTCACTACCTTTTCGAATCCGGTAATGATCGACTCAGGGGCTAGTGGGAATTATATGGACCTTAATTTGGCTAAACGTTATGGGCTAACTATAGTTCCCAAAGCAAGACCCGAGGAGATACATGCGGTAGATGGTTCACATTTAGTGTCTGGACATGTAACGGATCAAACAGGTCCACTACAAATGTCCACATTACAAGGACATTCGGAATCCATCACTTTCGACCTTATCACGGCCCCTCAATTTGGCATAATTCTGGGGCTTTCTTGGTTGCAAAGACACAATCCTGTAGTTGACTGGGTTGAACAAACCGTACGGTTTTCCTCCTCTTTTTGTATGCAGAGGTGCTTTACTTCCCGTACTGTAGCGGTATTATCCCCTTGTTTGGCGATGGTAGACTGCCTTCCTTCTATCAACGCCACGTCAACTAACCCCGTTTCGGTACTCCCGTTGGAATACCGTGAATTTTCTGATGTGTTTAATAAAGGGCTATCAGAAAAACTGCCCCCACACAGATGCTATGACTGCCCCATCGATTTGATACCTGGGGCAGTCATCCCCCATGGTCGGATTTACTCCCTTACACAGAAGGAAGAAGAGTATCTACGGAACTATATTGACAACGCTTTACGTCTTGGACACATACGTCCGTCCCGTTCACCAGCGGCCTCCCCAATATTTTTTGTGCCAAAGAAAGAAGGGGATTTGCGCCCCTGCGTGGACTACCGCGCCCTTAACAAAATCACGGTAAAAAACCAGTATCCGTTGCCACTTATTACTGAGCTCCTCGACAAAATGACCTCCTCCACTATCTTCACCAAGTTGGACTTGCGGGGAGCGTACAATTTGGTGAGGATGAGAAAGGGAGATGAGTGGAAAACAGCCTTTAAGTCGAAATATGGGCTGTATGAATATTGTGTGATGCCCTTTGGGCTTTGTAATGCCCCGGCGACATTTCAACATTTTGTAAATGACATCTTCAGGGATATGCTGGATTGCTATGTTGTCATCTATTTAGATGACATTTTGATATATTCAGACGCTCTGCCCCAACATGTACAGCACGTGCGTTCTGTTCTACTTCGTCTCAGGGAATACTCTCTCTTTGCAAAGTTAGAAAAATGTGTATTCCATGTATCATCTGTAGAATTTTTGGGGTTTCAGATCTCCCAAAAAGGAGTTCTCATGTGTACTTCCAAGGTTCGGGCAGTTTTGGATTGGCCCGTTCCGAGCTCAGTGAAAGCACTTCAATCCTTCTTGGGTTTTGCCAATTTTTATAGGCGTTTCATCGCCTCATTCTCTGAAATAGTGGCCCCGTTAACCCGATTAACTAGTCCTAATGTTCCTTTTTTGTGGGATGACGAAGCGCAATTAGCTTTCCAGAACCTGAAGGATGCTTTTACCACCGCTCCTGTGTTGCAACACCCCAATCCTGCTCTCCCATTCATCATGGAAGCAGATGCCTCTGCTATTGCAGTAGGGGCTATCCTTTCGCAGGTTTGCCTGGCTACTCAACGCCTACATCCAGTGGCTTTCCACTCTCGAAAACTTACTCCAGCAGAACGAAACTATACTATTATGGAAAGGGAACTCCTTGCAATCAAAGTGGCGTTCAAGGAATGGAGGCATCATCTTTTGGGCGCAAGACACCCGATAACTGTGTATACAGACCATCGAAACCTTCAGGCCTTGTCACACGCGAAATGCACCAACGCCAGACAGATACGTTGGCATTTGTTTTTTACCATGTTTGATTTCACGGTGACGTATCGCCCTGGTCCTTTACATGGAAAGGCAGATGCCTTATCTCGCATTGGTACTGACACGGAAACTGTCAAACAATCCACACCAGTATTACCATCAGGGGCTGTTGTATGTGTTTGTTCAGTCTCTCCGTCAATAGTAGTCAGTTTACGGAGATGGGCCAGGGATCATGTTTCTGTCCTGAAGAAAATGGATGCTGAGCTAATTTCCGGACTTCCCTACGTTAAAGGTTTACTATACCTACCTGACAACCAAACCAGACGAAAGGCTCTTGAATGGTCCCATGACCTTCCGTTAGCAGCCCATCCTGGCCAGGCAAAAACTTACGATCTTTTACACCGTTGGTGCTGGTGGCCTGGAATGAAGAAAGATACCGAACAATACATCCGTAGGTGTGCTGTATGTACACAGTGTAAAAGACAACCGGGTAAACCCGTGGGTCTTCTAATGTGTATGCCTTTACCACCGCACCCCTGGCACACGGTGACCCTGGATTTCGTGGTAGAACTCCCCTGTATCGGGGGTTTGTCCACAGTTCTTGTGGTAGTGGATGTTTTTACTAAGATGGCTCGGTTTATACCATGTTCGGGGGTACCCAACGCTCCCACGTTAGCAAATTTGTTCTTTGACCATGTGGTACGCTTTTTTGGTCTACCTACAATACTGATTTCCGACCGGGGGTCTCAGTTTACCTCGCGGTTTTGGCGCACTCTCACTTCCTCATTGGGTATTGATGCCCGCTTGTCTTCGGCCTATCACCCCCAAACGGATGGCCAGACCGAACGTACCAATGGCACTATGGAACAGTTTCTTCGATGTCTGTGCCTACAACATCAATCTAATTGGTTGTCAGTCTTAGGTGCCGCGGAATTCGCCTATAACAACTCATTACACTCATCGGTAGGCTGTTCCCCGTTCTATGCATTATATGGGTTGCATCCAAGGACCCTTCCACCTGTTTTGCCTTCCCTACGGCAGGTTCCTGCAGTCAATGCGGTTGGGGATTCATTAATTGCCATCCGTAAGTCCGTATTGGCACATCTACAAACTGCACAACATCGCACCAAGATACAGGCGGACAAACGGCGTACTCCGGCTCCTCCTTATTCCTGTGGGGACCGCGTATGGCTCTCAACAAAGCACCTGGCCATCCGGGGTAAACGTAAGCTTTTACCATGTTTTGTGGGTCCTTACACGATACTGAGGTGTCTCAACCCTGTTGCTGTCCGTTTGGACATACCAGCACATTGGAGAGTGCACCCGGTCTTTCATGTCTCCTTGCTTTGGCCTTTTGTACCCGGCACCCGATTGCCTCCCGTCCCAGCTCCACTTACCGTTCATGGCGAGGACGAATACGAGGTACGTGCCATTTTGGACACCCGCCTATGCCGTGGAGTTCGGTCCTATTTGATCGATTGGGTGGGGTATGGCCCAGAGGACCGGTCCTGGGAACCGGCCTCTAATCTGAATGCGCCCCGTTTGTTGCGTACTTTCTGGTTGCATCGCTTGCGCGGGCACGGGAGAAATCGCTCTTTGTGGAGAGGTACTGTCACATCCCGTTATGGTTGGAAATTGCCATGGCGTTTACGTGAGCGCTCTTCAACACGCAGAACCCACTGAAAACTACATTTCCCATATTTCCTGCTATATTAGTCACGTGACACGCACGTACCACGTTGCCGTGTCTTCTGAAGTCCGTATATAGTACTGCCTGTTTGATTGCTCGGCGCTCCTAAACTGTGTTAGCTTCGAGCTTTGTTCCTGACTCCTGTTTCCCCTGTGCTAATTCCGAGCCTTCGCCCCTGCCCTTCCCGTCCTGTTCTTCGACTGATTTCCCGGAATCCTTGAACTTGGTTTGCATCTCGACCTCCTCTTCTATAAGTCCTTTGGCTGTGACGCTTTTGGTATTCGAATACGTTATTTAAGGGAACCAACGTGAAGTAACGCTAACTTCTTTTTCCCTGTTTACTATTACCATCATTTATTCCTGGATGTTATCTGGGACGCTTTGCTAAATTTGCTTTGGAACACTGTGGATATTTCTTGGACGCTTTGCTGCAATTTACTTTGGACACTGTGGATATCTTCTTGGACGCTTTGCTGCATTTACTTTGGAACACTGTGGGTATTTTCTGGGACGCTTTGCTGCATTTACTTTGGAACACTGTGGATATTTTCTGGGACGCTTCGCTGCACTGAGAACCAATAGCACTGGTATACCCCTCCATCACCCCTGATAATTGAGTTCCTCTCTGTGTCCACTACTAGTAGGCTACTGGTATATATTTGCTACGGACCAGGTAAGAGTGGGTACTTGGGGGGTGTCATTTGCTGTTAATACGGTAATACCTGGCTGTATACTGAACGTCTGCTCTGTTTTTTCCCTCCTTTAGCTCTGCCGAGTCTGCTCCTGCCTTTTCACTCAAGCCCTCAGCCTGACAGGTGGGATAGATTCATTGTAGGCTGAGCTCTTGGGGGGAAAGTCTTTGGCATATCACGTTAAAGACCTTCGTGTTTGAAGACAGAAAGTTACTTTTCCATAACCGGAAGAGTTATATCTGCGACAACTGGGAAACCAATACCTAGGCTGTGACAGATATCCAGAACCCACGCATCTGAAGTAATGGCAGGCCATTCTCCAAGATGCTGCGCAAGTCTGCCCCCAACTGGCGAACCAAGGGACATGGCCTCATGACTGAGCTGGAGCGGCTGCGGCAGTGCCTGAAGTCAAAGAGGCAACTGCCTGAGTGGCTTTGGCACCCCGAGTTCCTCATCCACCACAGGTACCCTTACGTTGGCCCCTTTGAGTGGCAGCTCCTCTCGATCTACCAATAGAGGAGTAGAAACGAAAGGAACCTCCCCTCCATTGCTGTTGAGGCAGAGGTTGACGTACTAAAGCGCTCAAAGACTTTGCTGCAGCTTTGGAGGTCTCCAACCTCTCAAGGCTCTCGTCAGCCTTGCTGCCAAATAAATGAACGCCATCAAAGGGCATGTTCAGAAGACGGCTTGCACATCAGGAGCAAACCCTGACGTTCACAACCATGCAAACCTGCGTAGGATGGTACTCGCAGCCATGGACTGGCTGACACATTCTGCCGTGTCCAAACCCGACTGAAGAGATTCACACATAGCATCCTTGCCGTCGCACACGAGGGCTAGGAAGCCATCCCTTTCCTCCCCCTTGGGAATATGCTCAGCCGCTAAGGAAGCACAGTTCCACAGAGTGTGTGTAAATCTTGCCAAGGCACATGTGGAGTTGACAGCTTTCAGTGCCATGCTCCCTGAAGAAAAGACCTTCCGAGCCCATCCGTCGAAGCTCTTGTCGTCCCTATCCAGAAGGATGGTAGGGTACGCCTGCTGCCTCGAGGTGGCCGTAGCTGCCTGAACCACCAAACTCTCAGGAGTGGGGTGAGTAGACAAATAGCTGGGGTCGCTAACAGATGGGCAGTACTTTTTCGACAAATTTTTATTAACAGCCGGAAGCGATTCCAGGGCCTGCCAAGCCGATGACACCCTTTTTTGCAACGTAAGATGAAAGGGCAATACCGGGTCAGAGGGGGGACCTTGGTCCAAGATGTCAGTAAAGTCATCCTGAATAAAATCCTCAGGAGGACTGGACCACCCCAGGTATTCCTGTAGGAAGAGTCTGCATGAGCCCCCAGCTCAGGCCTACCAAACTCAACTTCTGGAGAACTGTGCAGGCCACTGGCATCATGGAGGGTCTGCCTCAACTCCTCCAAGGGACTGTCATCCAACAATCCCGGAGCCTCATCCTGAGAAGCAGGGTCTTCAATCTCCGACCTTTCCTCCTCTTCAAAAATGTCAGCCAAAGGTCTGGAAAACCCAGCCAAAGTGACAGAAGAGGACCTGGGGCCCAATACCGGCCTCCCAGACTTAGAGGAAGCCTTCCTAGGCATAACCACCTCCTCAGGAAACTCCTCAGACACATTGTGCCCAAAAAGCACCAAGGGCCTCGACCCCGAGGGCATCGAGAACATTGACGTCGAGACAGCCAAGGGCTTTGATGCCGGAATCTGTGCCGTGAGTGTCAACGCCGAGACCTTCGGCGTTGTCGCTGCTACAGGCGTGGGCTGATGGGACGGTACATCATCGTCCGAGTCCGACTGTCCCGGCGCCGAACGAGTCGACGCCGGCGTCGATACCTCCACAGGCTGCAACGGTCTCGCCGGGGACGAGGACGGAGACCTGGAAGCATGTCTCTTGCGACTGCTCTTGTCCACACGGGACCTCGAGGGCTCCATGTGCGAGTCGCGGCACGAGCCCGAGCCCGAAAGCGTGCAAGCCACAGTTCGAGAGCGTTCTCTGCCAGCTTTGTGAGAAGGCGCTACAGGAACTGTGCTTTGCGACTGGAAAATCGACATAATTTGCTCTTTAAAAGCCACCCACTCCTCTGGAGTAGAAGACTTCGTGGGACAGGCTACATTACGCACAGCGCCATCCTCTGAGGAGGACGGGAAAGGCGACCGGTACCGGCACTTCCTAGAGTGCCGCGAGGACGAGGAATGGTGGGAACCACTCTGGGAACGAGAACCTCGAGCCTCCTCCCAACACGGAGAGCCGCCTCTCAAGTCATCAGTGGTGACCATAGACTTCTATCGGATTTACAGGACTTGGAGGCCCCCCTACCTACCTTGAGCTTCCCCTTCCTTTCACGCTAGGCCTTGGCAGTTAGAGACTGGCATTTCGAGTAGTCGTCGGTGTCGTGCTACTCACCCAGACACCATAAACAAATACGGTGCAGGTGGGTCAACGACATCTTGGAGTTGCAGTCCTGGCAAGTCTTGAACCCGGACCTTGGAGTCGGAGGTGTCGGAGAAATAGACATCATAAAGGTCGATGATACACATGAGGCGCGCCGAGTTTCACAAAGCTATACACGTTCGCTGTTGGAAAAAACAGAACTGAGGCAACGGTCGCTGTGCGTCCTATATATAACATCCGGTGACGTCGACCCTCGACGGAGGCCCTCGAGGGACATGGGCTCGACGCCATCGACGCAAGACGCCCTCTGAAGTGCACAGCTGTGGACATTACATGTCATAGATGTGGAATATGTCAGAGGACACAATTCCTTCGAAAAAGAGTTTGCAGCAGGAAGACTTGAGGATCTGCAGCCAAAAACCAGGTCGTTGAGTTCCTTTATCATTAAGACACAAGATAGGAAACTGGAAGGACTTTTGCAGCAAGGATCACAGTGAAGGCTCTAGGCAAGAGTTTCTTCACTGCTGTTTGTGGTTCTGTGGTTTTCGTGCCCTTTTCAGGAGCCAGAAGAAGACTGAATATTGCTAGTCGGATTCTCGTTGTTTGCATGGTCGAGCACTCTGGTGAGGGGATTTTTCAGACTCAATTCACATCTCTGGAGGTCCAGCAGGATGCCCACAAAGTTTCAACTCGATTTGGAAGGCCATGCACCGCACAATGGCTCGGGGTCCCAGGGTATTGTAGCAACGCAAGGACGCAGCATGACGTGCGTGGGATGGCTCCAATTGCAGGTCTTCTTGACACTAGTGGATCTCACCAGAGTCCCCAGATCAATTGCAAGGAAGGGCTAAAGCAGGCTCTGGTTACACAGCAGGCTCTCCGGTCGCTATAAATCATCTACGCTGTGTTTTCTTAATCTCCCTCTTCAGATTTGGTTCCTGTAGTCGACTACCTCTTCAGCTTCCAGGATCAGACTTTTATGCAGGAACCCAGCCATGCAACATTGAAACCTGGGGCCCGCGGGGCGGGGGAGGTTGAGGGGGAACAGTCAACCTTCCAGTTTTAACTGGATTCTTACAGTCAGGCTGGAAAACGAAGAGCAGCAGAGTTTTGGACTCTTCCCTCGCTTCCTGGCTTCACAGAGCCTACGCAGGCTTGACCGAGGTCTCCCGCCGAAGATAAAATTGGCACAAATCACTTTCTAACCCTGGAGGTCAGGGGAAGGAACAAGAAAGGACAAGAAACACTGAAATGGTGAAAAAAGAAGACTGAGCCATTTTGGTAAAATGATCACCCATGTGTTACGCTCACCTGGCTCCCACAGAGGCGTCGATCGGAACTGGACAGCTGCGGTCTCCACCAATATGATGCGTAGGGCCGAGATGACGGACTGGACTGGCCCACCTAGTTTCGTTTGCTTGGCCCGTAGGAATATTCTTCTGCAAATGGAGAAAGGGAATTAACCACCCGTGGAGTTGAGCGTAAATCCCCCCACCCCCGCTGTTCTCCCCACAGATCACCTTTGATGTCCCCTCTTGTAGTCTCACCTGATGGTTTGAAAAGAAGAGCATTGAGCGCAGGGGCGTGTTGATAACCAGTTGCTTCACTGGCTCGAAGGAATAGGTGAGTTCCAGAACAATATTGACTCCGAGATTCCCGGCAAGACGCCGTAAGTATAAAGTTCGTAAGAGTTCATATGCCTGACTTTCACTCTTGTCCGATTCCTTACAGGTAGCATCTTGATCCTAATGAAGAGTTCCTCGTGACAACCGGTAGTATTCTGGTAAGGATTTGTATTTTCCAACACAGTTCGATAAAATAATGTCAATATGTAACCTGTTGCTTTCTCCCTTATTCAGCCGCTGAGAGAAAGTATGAAGTCTCGGGGAATAATACCTCTGGCGGTAAAATCAGGTAAGTCTATTGTGGTGAGGAGGGTTCCCCTTGTTAGTCCCTTTGTTTCACCTTGCTGTCCTTTTGTTTCCCCTTAGGGGCCGGGGTTCGGCGAAGATCCAGTGGAAGCTGCGCCGACCCGTGAAGAGGAATAGTACCCCCGGTGGTAAATTCAGGTAAGTCTATGGGGGGTAACTAATATTCCTCTGTGTATTCCCTTGGCTCACCTTGCTGTTCTTATCTTCTCCTTAGGTGCCGGAGTGCGGCGGGAACATGCAGGAGGGTGCGGTGGAATGTGAAGATGCTGCGAAGGCCGGTGAGTTCAGCGCGGCGCTGCAGCAGGCGAGGCGACGCACATAAATAGCTTCTTTCTTCCAGCTCGAAGGCGCAATGGATCGGGAATTCAGGTAAGGATCAAAGGTATTGCTCTTGTTGTAACCTTTTCTCCTTCTTTCTCCCTTTTTCTAGGAGCTCCAAACTCGAGGCGGGCGTGGCAGAAGGCTGGATGCAGACTTGCAGGCACGGTGAGCGTTACGCTGCTGGATGCAGAATAACACGAAGCATGTGCTGCTCTTCGGGCGTGGTTTAAATAGCCTCCAAAGTAGTCCCAGTTAAGTATTCCTACCCAGCCCCGCCCGAGTAAAAAATAGTCCATAAGTAAAGTAGTGCCTTCCAAGCCTCTTTTGGCTTGGAGCTCTTGCAGCATGGTCTGCATCAGGTAAGTTTGCAGCATGGTCTGCATCAGGTAAGTTTTAATCTATGAGCCTGGCGCCATAGGCGCCAGGACTGGACCCAAATAGCCCCTAGCAGGGGTTGTTGGGCTTGCTTAGGATAACTTGATGCTTGCTTCCGGGGTTGCTGGACTTGGTCTGGGTCCCCGGGGGTAGGCATCATGACACCATGTTACCTGTACCACGGCTGTGAAAACAGCCCGCAGTAAAGGTGCACCAAATTAATAAAAACGTTCACTGCCATCAGCCATTGAAGGTAAGCTGAACCCTGTAACAGAAATGTTACAGTTAGAATGAGAAGGGGGATACCCAGTATCTCCCCAGCACTCCACACAAGGTGGGGGTGCTGGTCTCGCCTAATAAAATGTAAAAGGGATCCAAAGATCCTTTCTACCCTTCGGAACTGTAGTTCTCTCAAGGTTAGCCTCAGAAAGTTAAAAGTGGAGCCCCTAGGGCAACCCAGCAACAACAGGCACTTATGGCCAAAAAGTTGTCAAAGAGGATACAATTAAAATGATACCATAAGGTCTTAGAAATGACAGAATGGCATGTTTGACAGTGTCAAAGGCAGAAGAGAGATCAAGCAAGATGAGGGCACATGGGATGTTAGAGTCAAGGTTGGAGAGCGGGCCTTCACAATTGTTCAGGAGAGCAATTTCCATGCTTTTGGCAGCTCTGAAGCCAGACTGGTGGTCATGAAGACAACCAACAGATTCAGTGTGAAGATTGAGCTGGGAGATGGCCAGTTTCTCCAGGAGCTATTTACTATTCCTGTTAGGATAAATGAACGAGTGTCCCCAATTGGGTCTGGCTTCCCCTGGCTTGCTGTTTGCCTGTCTAGAAAAAGCCTGCCTTAGGCTGTACCTACCTTTTTAAGTTGCTGGTAACTCCTTTTAAAAAGTATATAGGTTTTACTTACCGTGAGCTAGCAGTGTGCCATCCTAAAATAAGTTAAACAGTTGTTGCTTACCTCAGTCTGTGTTCCACTGAGCTGAAAAGCAGCTGTAATTTTATATTAAACTAAAAAGGTCTTACTCACCTAGTATAACTGTGTGTTACCACAAAAGTAGTAAAGGTATATACTGTCCCTTGATCCTGTGTTCCATGATTCAGCAAAGTATATTTGCAAGTTGGTTTACTATGCAATTTCCTCGTTGAGTGCCACTGCATAACAGACAGGGTCGACTACCCTTGAATTACTGTAAAGTAATCAAAGTAATTTATGGTGTTACTCCCCATGAATAGGTGTGGCCTATATCGAATGTGTATGATCAGGTTTGACTTGCGTAGAATAATGTTCATTTTCTAAATAAGATCTAGGCTTGGTCTGTGTACTTCAAAGCAAAGTGTTGTGTTTCTATAATGTGTTTATATGATATGTGATGGTACTTATTTTCCGCAAGATTTATCTGGGCCTACTTGTATTAAATAAACCATGTATTTTTGCAATACATAGTGTTTCTTTGGACCATATGTGTACTACAATTTCTTTTTACTGATTTTACAGCCCTCTCTCCTTCCCAAGATAAGCCTGTCTGCTCTGTCTACGCTACCAAATACTCAGGTGGTACAGCCTTATACTAGGAGTGGAGTGGAGTGGAGTGTTGTATTGTCTCAGTTGAATGGTTTTGCTATGTTCTTAGAAAAACTGTCCGAACAGTGTTTACCCGTTCTTGGCATTTCTCCACAAAATGTTGGTCATCATAGAGACCCTTTTTTTCTATGGTGGATTATGCCAATAGCATGATCTCGTTTCACCCAACGTTGTGTGAACGTTCTTGCAGCACATTTAAAATGCATCCACTTGCCTTTTAAAGGTCTCAAGATGGCAATATTGTTGTCTCCAGCAGTCCTGGGACCCTGGGCTCCTAGATTCCGAACTAGGCTCTTTCCTGAGCCTATTTAAAAAAAAAAAAGACACTTTTGTGTACAGTTTTAAACTTGCGAGAGGCGAACTCTTATGAATCTGGTGATGTCGGCACTGCCTCCCCAGGAAAAGTCTTTCCCCATCTGGCCAGGGAAGGCCAGCCAGTACCTGAAACCCAACCCTGGGGGTGGCTGCCCAAGGGAGGACCATGTGGGGGGGAGAGACAAACCTCATGGAAGTGAACTGGGCTCGCTAGATGGAACACACTATCCCTGCCAATTAGGGGACCCTAGACCTCCCTTTCTACATCCCTCAACCTCTTACTAGATCTACTTTAAGGTATTCCCCAACACTCCACAAAGAAAAGTATATTAACAACTGGGACGAGAGAGAGGCAGGGAGGAGTAATGATCACTCCTAATAAGATTCAATATCAGCTTCCTTGACGTCATACCAGGAACAGCCTATTAACGACTGAGACAACAAAGGGCAAAGGAGCAGTTAGGATGACTAAGACTGGTAAACCAACTCAACGGTATAGTTTTTGGAAACTATGTATTGATGCCAGGAAGTTTAAATCCACTACAGCTGACAGGCAGAAGCGAGATCTGCAGACGCTGGGCTTCACCACGACCTGTGCTGATGCTGAGCACCACACTGAGGGAAAGCACGCTGTGAGAATCTGTGTGGAGGCGAATCCGAACAGCAGAGAGAAGCCTGAGTGCAGACAGTTCACCGCCCGAGAACACAAGGCAGCGGGAACCACGTACTGTAGAAAAGGGCACAGCGAAAGTGCAACAGCTAACGTACCGCACGCCGAGCCAGCAAGTTGAAGGGAACCGAAGCGAAGGAACGCAAGAAGCAACCAGTACACCCAGGGAAAGCAGGTTACCAGGTTGCCTTAAAGCGTATGCCGCTCCAGAAGAATAAAGCGAGGCCAATGAAGAAGTTTGCGTATTTGTGGAGCATGGGGGTTCAACAACAAACTGGTTGTTGAACCCATATCTCAGGGGAGAAAAGTAAGCAAAATAAAGGTGAATGCTCTTGGGAAAGGGGCAAATAACCATTTTGTGAAAGAGGAAGTGAATATTGAAACTGACTCTATGAAACAAGGATTGATAAGCTAGCAATGGGCTAATCTCTTCATGTATAAAAGGAAAAGGCGTAGCATTTAATCATGGCAGCAGAGTATACCAGGTGAAGAGAAGTGTTTGGAAGATTACTTGAAAGTCTTAGCAGGAGATTACACCAGGCAAACTCAAGCGTGTGTACAAGTCATAAATGAACTATTGTAAATGTGCAAGAAGTGCCTGGCAGGGGAATATACCAGGTGACCTGCGAGTCTGGGACCGGCATCCAAGTTTCAATATATCGAAAGGGAGAATTCCTAGGAAGATATATGCCCTTAGGATTTTGAATCATATTGAAGGTGGAGAAAAGCTTGGGGAAGCGAGCTGTTTCCCCCAAGAACTGAACATGCTAAGAGGAAGGAGTGATCCTCTTGGATTCTAAGGAACTTGAGGATTCTTTATTTGAACTTTTCATAATAGTAAAAGGAGTCTGGGAAAGGGAGCCATTCCCTGGAACTGTGAACAGTGACCATTTGATACCTTCTGACTGGATTTATACCTTTTGGACTGGATTTGACAATTTGTGCACTTTTGAGAACCAGAGACCCTTTGCACCTTAGAGCTATTTTTAGAGTGTGAGGGCCAGAATAGGATTTCGGACATGGGATACATTTTTGCTTGGACATCTGGACAAAGGATAGACTCCTTCGTTTTTGGTTGAAGTAGAGAAAACCTCCTACATTGGGATAGCGAGGCGCTTTTCAACCCCTTTTTCCTTCACTAAATGTTTATAACCAAAAACGATGAGTCCTCTGCTTGTCTTTCCTGGCTCCTCACAGTACCACTCTAGAGTCCCTGAAAGATGGAGGAAATATCACTTTTTCTTTCAAACTATGGCAAATACCCACGGATGCTCATGCCAAAACCCCTCTTTCTATTGCTATTTTGCCGTGTGCTTTTCCTTTCACTCTGCTGCTGGCTGTCTCTTTTGTCCTCTCCACCTCGTTGCTTTCCATTTCTTTTTAACACCATTTTTTTTACAATGCATTCACTTTATTTCCTCGTACATTTCTTTCCATTCAGTTCTATTGTGCCGCCATCTCCCATTACCACTACCTCCAAAGCAGTGCCAGTGCAAATGTTTCTCGATCAATCTCTTGCTCCTTTTACTGGCGTATTTTCATCTGCTGCCACCTTGTTGCTGTGATCTCGTTATGCTCCCTCTTTCACTGAAGAATAAGGAGCCCAAACATTACATGCTGCAAATTTAGCTTCCACACTATATGTCTCGGGAGGATAAACCTCTGGGTATTAAGCACGTTATAAATAACCTATCGTATCATATCATGCAGACTATAACGTTGTGTCCAGTGCACATGCCCCATCCTACTTAAAAAAAACTTCTACTGGTTTCCTAAGGCACCTTTGTAATCAAATTATCAGACATACCAGATGGGTGTATTGGTGTCCACGAGTTGGCTCATGCTATTGTTGGTGTCTCACTCACCCGGCCCTTCTAGCCTCTACCCAGAAGCTAAATTGCACTCAAATATTTTAAACCCTGGTAATACCAGGAGCCAATAGCATTACAGGATAATATTGTGATCCGATTTCTTTTCACTATGTCTTGAAGTGTACCATATGCATGCATGGAGTGGGAAGCATCTTTTTTGCCTTCTGAGCCTTCTGTTGAGCTCCAGACAAGTTTTCTCCCTTTGTTAGTGATCTAACCTCCCACCTACGCCTTAGGGAGTTGGCTGGGTTACGCTCTTCCCCACTCTCTTTCTGCGAGCCTCAGCTAAAAGTGCACAGTTAGCAGTTGGTGGGGGTGTGTGATAAAGGGGAGTTCGCAGAGAGGAAGCAAGAGCGTTCAGTGTGTGTGTCTCTCTCTCTGTGTGTCTCTGTGTCCCGAAGCAAATTTTGATTATACACAAATCCGGATTTACTTTTATCTCTTTATGAGGGAATTTAAAACTCACCAAACACTTTGCAAATGTGGATGAAAGTAAACTTGGAGGGTCTATGAATCCGCAGTCAGACACATATTGTGATGAACCAGATATGATTCCCCCTGGAACCCTCTCGTTTGGCCAGGGAAAGGCAGACGCTTTCTGATCCTGACCCTCTGGGCGGGGTTCTGTGGGAGGAGCACATGGGGGGGAGAGGGGGGAGTTCAGGAGGAATGGGAAAACCCCCGAGACCCCACTATCCTAATATGATATGGCATTTATAACGCGCCTGTGCACAAGTGTTTCTAGGTGCAATAAGACCAGGAGGGGAAACGAAGGGGGGGACAAAATAACGCTCTTACTAGGCTTTGTGTCACTCAGATTGCGCAAGTGCAGGGAAGAAGGAAGGGGGAGAACTGCCCGGGGGGAGGGGAAGGGGGAAGTGCAGTTAACTCGCAAGTGCAGCCAGCGGGAGGCTCATAAGTGCATTGAGAAGGGACTGTAGTCTTGCAGATACAGACCCTTAAGTGCTGGGGAGCCCAGAGGCAGTGCAAGGGCAACTGCACATGCAGCAGCCTGGGCCTGAGTTCAGAGGATGACCAGGTGGCCAGTGCGCGGAGCAGTCAGGTGCATCAGCAGGGCAGAGGAAGAGAGACCACGGAAGCAAAAAGGAAGGTCTTGAGTTGCTTCTGGAACCGGAGGTGGTTCTGCTCAAGTTTGAGAGAGGCAGGGAAGCTATTCCAGAGGGAGGCCCCTACCGAGGAGATAGATCTTTTCTCAATTCTCTGCTTGGAGAAGAGTCTGACCCTCCGAGTTGGAGGTGGATGAGTGGAGAGCTCGAGAAGGAGTAAGATGTTTTGGAAGAGAAAGTCGTAGGTAGAGCGGTCCAAGGCCCCAGAAAGCCTTGTGGACTATGCAGAGGGTCTTGAACTTGATCCTTGCAGCCACAGGGAGCCAGTGAAGAGATTTCAGAGCTGGAGAGATACGATCCCTGGGCGAGAAGCCAAGGACAAGTCATGCAGTCCTGTTCTGGATAAGTTGTAAATGTCAAAGAGTAGAGGCAGGAAGATTTAGAAAGAGGCTGTTGCAATAGTCCAGCCTAGAGCAGACCAGAGCTCTGAAGACAGTGAGCTTCTGGGGGAAAGTGAGAAAAGGAACAATACCTCTGAGGAGGTGCAGCTGATAGTTTCACTTCTTAGAGAAGTCAGGGATGTGAGGAGAGAAGGAGAGGGTGGAGTCGAAGATGACACCAAGGTTCTTAGCCCCACAGGAAGGCGCAGGAAGAGGGTCCAGAGTGGGCGGCCAGAGAGAGAGAAGGAGGGAAGGAGGGAGCGGGTGTCCCAATGAGGAAAATCTCTGTCTTACTGGCATTAAGGCAGAGATCATTAGTGGCACACCATTCCTGAATTGCGGCCAGACAGTCTGGTATGAGAGAAGAAAGTAGCTGAGGGGAGCCTGAAAGAGAACTGAGTGTCGTCCGCATAACATTGAAAGTTGGAGCAGAAAGTAGCGATTCGGTGGGCAAGTGGTGACAGGTTGAAGAGCCAGGGAGAGAGGTTAGACCCCTGGGGAACACCACAAGTAGAGAGAGTGATAGAAGAGGGGAAAGACCCCAGTTGGACCTGAGGTGGTCAGTCTGTGAGAAAGGAGGTCAACCAGGCCAGGGCCTGATCGGTAATACCAAAGTTGTCAGGAGACGACTGAGCAGGATGGCATGGTTGATGTGTTAAAGGCAGAGGATAGTTCAAGGAGAATGAGGACAGAAGGGAGATTAGAGTCAAGATTGGAGAGCAAGTCTTCACGGGTGTTCAGGAGAGCAGTTTCCGTGCTTCTGGCAGCTCTGAAGCTAGACTGGTGGTCATGGAGGCAACCAACAGATTCAGTATGTAGCTTAAGCTGGTAGATGGCTAGCTTTTCCAAGAGTTTGCCCAGGAAAGGAGTGATGAGATTGGACGATATTTAGCCGGAGTGGAAGAATCGTCCAGGGGCTTCTTTAGAAGGGGGTGCACAAGAGAGTGGTTAAGGGGGCGAAGGGAAAGTTTCAGTGGCAAAGGAGTGATTGCAGAAATTGGCTAAGGCTGGAGCAAGGGTGTCGATGTGGTCCTTGATAGTTCTGGATGAGCAGGGAAGAAACTGCTTTGATGAGCCTTTCATAGTTCAGACTATTGGTACTAGTGGTAATGACCCACACCTCAGGGACAGTGGGAGGCATAAAAAGGCCAGTCAGGTGCAGGACACAGAAAGCAGTAGCAGGAGGTGGAGTAGGTGTGGCATCTTCACGTTGCAGCAGAAGTTGGACGGGAGCAGAGACGCTGGGACCACCATCACGTGTCGAACAGATGCCAGTCCTGAGAAGTGTCTCTTTTGTCCGAGACCTTCAATGCAGAGGTAGTGCATCAGGAAGCACAACACTTGAAAGCTTCACTCATTGTCATTCGGGCTCTGGTAGCAGGTGAGAGCCGTGGGAGTGAGGATAGCTCCTTACTCGACTGGCACAGGAAGCAGAGAGCAGAGACGGAGAGTTAGCCGAGCCGCACAGGAAAGCAGAAGCAGAGGACCTGGAGACAGTGAGGCGAACGGACGCGCATGCCAGACCGGGTTCATTAGTAAATTGTTCCCTCTGAGTGCTCCGTGACCACCCGCTGGCCAAGTCTGGGTAGATTAAGCACAGAAATAATATAAACAGAGTGAAGGGGAAAATGTCAGGTTTTCACATTCTGTACCTCACATTAGCAAGGTTCCTAGGAGAATAGGATATTGCAAACACTATTTCAGGTGGCTAAAATATTAAATACGTTCTGTTTTGAAACTAGAACATTTTCTGTTTTAGTTAAGTTCATTTTTTTTCGTGTTCCTTAACTAACTTTCATTAGAAAGATGACATGTCCCCAAGCCAAGATGGAGGAACACTATCCCAATAGTGATTGGTTTAGTTTGCAGCAGGCAGTATTGGGATGTCACTTAGAATGTTCCTTACAAATCTAAACTGCCTTTCATTAAAGTATTCATTAGAGTAGGTCGTACATTTTTTAGCTCCAGTTAAAATAAAACTATAGTATCCTTTCACTAGGTGTAGAATTTTTGTTTTAGTTCAATTTCTACCTTAGTAATCTCAGTCAAGAAAGAAGTTGCTGAAATCAACCATCAGACTCTTCCAGTTGAACCAGTTTGTTGAACAGAGGAACCAATTGAAGAACAAGAACTAAGCTAAGTGCAATTCCGTTGTTAAATGTAGAAAGTTATTGGATGTTGCTCAAAAGACATTTAAACTCAAGACTTTACAAGTTCATTCATGGTATTTTTTAAGTCAAGTAATTTTATTATATTTGGTCAAACCTGAGTAGTTGAAGATTCAAGACAAAGTATTACATTTTATTTTTAATTAGATTTCTAAAGACCAACTAATACTAACTAGGCGTGCAGATCGTTTTTGCTGCCTGTCTAATCTTGATTAACCTAATTTTAACCTTTCTAACGTTTTGTAATTTTGTTTCACGCTATCGTTCAGAGCCGGAGCGTATATTTAATTCTATGCGCGCGGTTAGAGAAAAGGACCCTACGATGTCGCGCGTACGTCACAGCCATTTTGAGATTAATTATTTTCTTTTCCTCTGTGTCGCACTTCGTAACGGACTCTAAGAAAAAAGAAAAGACTTTCGTTTGGACAAATTGCTTTTGGATTCAAGGCTAGTCAGTAATGTTATGAGTAAGAGTTTTTTGTACTAAAGCCTTTTGTTGAAGGAGAATTTTCAAGAGAATTTATTTTCGAAAATCCAGAACTGGCAGCGGAATATTAGAACTTCATCAGGAAGTTATCCAAGAGAGTGATAAGCTGTATGTAGAGAGAAAAGAAAGAGAAACTTCATATACCGCATCAAAAGCAGCAACATTTCTTACTGAAGCAGCCTAAGGGCTATGCAAGCTTAGGCAACAGGAACACCACTGATCCAAAAAACCCTTCCAGTGAAGACAGTCTGAAGTACCTGCAGTGGGAGTTCTTGTCTTTGTTTTGTTATCCATTCCCCTTTCCCCTTGGGTTTGCCTGGCCAATAGTTTTATTATATCAGGATTGTTGAGCAGGCAGGCTTTGGGGGCTAGGTGAGCCAGCTTCTCTCCTGCAGGATCCTATTACTTCAGAACCTTGACAGAAAAAGAAAAAGAAATGAATTCCAAAATGATATAAAGCAGACTAATAATTCTTTTGCAAACCAAGCTGACTCAAAAAGGCAAAGGTGACAGAATAAGAACTTCACCATCAGATCAGAAGGGTGTGATGTTTATTTGGGTTGGTCAGAATTGCCAGCAACAGGAGAGGACAATATTAGGAGAACTCAATACAAACAACTATTGTCAAAGCCAAAAGAGAATAATATCAAGGCAAGTTATAAAGAACCAACCAACATTCCTAATTACCAAGAGGGTAATTAGGAATCCAGGTGTTTGCAAATCTTATTGCCAGTGTGTAAAAGAGGCCATTAGAGATGCTAACTTATACCCACATTGCCAAAGAAGAGTAAGAGTGAGAGAAGCATTGTCCAAAGTTGGTTGATGTGGAAGTGGGGAAACGTGTCAGGAAGGGCCCCCTTCTCACTGAAGATATTCAGGAGGAGTGGAGCATAACCTGCATTGAGTGTGGCAATCACAAGTGTGTAACAAACGGCACCATTGTGTTTCTTGTTTTCGTAGAAGTAGTCAAACTTGATGTTGTGAAGCAAAAGACATTGCTAAATTGTTGGAAACGGGCCTTTACCACAGAAGTACTTGTAGTTAGTAGTTTTATTCTGTCCTGGCAGGAGAGTACACCAGGGCAGAGGATCTTGTAGTAGTAGACCTGGCAGGTGAGTGGACCAAGCATAAGTCATTGAAGTACTGTGGTGGGGGTAAGTCTTGAAGAAGTGGCAGAACCACTAAGGTGTTTTTGTGAACTTTAACAGAATCATCCTTACACATTAATATCGCTGATGCAAGCATTGTGTGAACTGCTGCAGAATCATCTAACATTGATGCAACAAGTGTTTTTTGTGAACTGTTGCAGAGCTATCCCGACAGCTGATCCTAATGAACTGTGGAAGTATTTTTGGTCTACGAGAAGAAGTTGCTTTGAACTCTTGATCATAAGTGGAAAGAGGAAACATTTGTTGAACATTGTGAACTGTTGGTGGAAGTCAAGTTGGAACAAAAAGAACTGTATCCAAATTTTTGTTGCAAGACAGGATTTCCTTACTCCTTTTAAATGTTGACTGGAATCCTGCTTGAATCTGGGGAAGGGTAATTAACCCAGATTGTAAGGAGAGAAAGTTATGAGGTTGTGAAAATGACTGTTATTTCTGTTATATTTGAATTGCTATATGCTACCTTGTTAAGTTTGATATATGTATAAGTGTGAGGGACAGAATCCTTTTGTTAAAGTGATTCCTTTAGTTTATTTTGATAGGGAAGGAAATCCTAGTCGGGGCAGGGATAGTGAGACATTTATCAAACCTTTTTAGTTGATAAGATGGCATCTTTTCAAAAACCTTCACAAAGTTGCCCGCCTCACATTTCTGACCCCCCTCACAATAACTCTGTTGAATATTATGGATGCCTCTATCTTATTAGCCTTGGAATCCATGGAGAGTGCTAGGCGTGTCAATGAGGATTGCGTTTCCGGATGAATGGCCTACCACTGTCATGCCACTTAATGAGGCGAAGGAGGGGTCGTCTGGGCCCAGCAGACCCCAACATGGTGTTCTTGCTGGTGGTTTGACTCGCGCGCGCTCGGTCCCGGTCATTGGCTCCCTGAGTGCGGCCATGATTGAGCCTCTTCACATGCGCGGATATCCGTCTCTCTGCGCATGTGCAGGCCTTGCAGCAACGTCTGCCTGCGGTCCAAGCTTTGTTGTGGTCCCAGATGTATATCTGGTCTCCACATGGAACCGCATCTCCACGCAGTGTGATTCTTGATCGTGTCCTCGCTCAGTACTCTGTGCTCTTGTAAACCTTCTTTCCTTCTGGCTCTCTGTTTTTCTGACTCCTTGGGAACTTTCTCTGTGCTTTGTTCTTCTTGATTGCCTTGCCCGGGATCCCTACTCTTGGTTCTGGGTCTCTGTTGCCCTTCACTAGGTCCCTTGCCTTGGGTCCTTGCTCACCTTTGGTTACCTGAATCGGGCCTTCTGGTCCTGGGTTCCTTTCTCCTGGGTCCTGGTTTCCTCCATTTCTTTTCCTTTGGGTTCCAGCATGGTTTTCCTCCTCTTGTCGTTGCCACTGCCTCGTGCCTCTGCTTGGTACTCTGTGTCCTGAAACTCAGCCTGTTGTTACAACTATTGGAACCTTGCTGCTCCAACTTCATCTAAACCATTTGACATCCAACGTTGCATTCTGTGAGAAACCTGGGGATGTCCTTGCATCTACTTCCCTCAGATTCTCTCCTCAGGTGGCAGGGAAAGGCCATCGCTTTTGGATCCTGACCCTGGGGGCGGAGAAGCGAGGGAGGATCACCTGGGTGGAAGGCCCTTGGGGATTAGGGCCGTGATGTCCTCGGGTAAGATGAGGTATCCCGCATTCCCCTTTCAGGAAGAATCGTCTATACCAGAAGCAGTCATGGGATGTTGTTATCCCTGTCCCTTTGACAAAAAGAATGACAGGAGATATTACCTGTCCAGAGGCCCCTAATATAGGATGAGAAGTGTTGAAGATGAGGTACGAGAAACATGGTATCCCCCTCTCTGTATCAAAGACCAACCTAACTCTTCCCTAGCCTTTCTAGGTTATTGTAAGCCAGTCCCCCTCATTTTCCCACATTTTCCATCTGACAGTACTGAGACGAGGAAGAAGTGACTAGGAGTAGTGAACACTAGCAACCTAGTATGAGAAAGAGAGTAATGAACCCTAAAACACATTTTACCACTGTAGTACTGGGACGAGGAAGATGCCTGCAGAGTACTGTGAGGGTCAGGCATGGTCCTATAATTATAGTCGCGCTAACCCAATTGAGAACGCATACCTGCAACCCATCAAGTGGTTGCAGGTGTATAAATGGAGAACCAGAGAACAGTACAGGGGAAAACAGGGAGGCCTGTGTGGGAACGACCAGCAGGGACATCGTTCTGACGTGAGGCAGCTGTGGTGGGACCGGAGAATGAGCCAGGGCGCTGGCCGAGATCCTGCAGGACCTGTGGCGGCCAAGGTGAGTGAGGCCATGGGGCTGGTTCAGGTGTGGGAGCTTTCGTATATTGTAACAAGCTGCGAACGAGCAGGACATAGAAGAACACGTCCGCGTCCCTGTAAAGACCTTAGAGTTGCTGCTGTGCAGAGAAGTGCAGCCGGCGAGCGAGACTCGCAGAAACCGGTCCGGGGACAGAGAAGGAAGCTACAGAAGCCACCAAGGAGGATGCCGAAGGAACGGTGAGTGTTCGGAAGAGCCACACAAGAATGGGGCGCTCGTAGCGGGCTGCTGAGAAAAAACCCAAGTATCGAATGAGATGAAAACTTGAAGTTAAGCATAGTGAATACTAAATTGAATAGTGGTGAGGGGGGGATAGCTCAGGGACAATGCATTTGTCTTTAAAGCAAGACAACGCAGTGCAACACCGGTTCGAATCCCGATCCAGTGCTTAGAAACCAATCTCTGGTATTAAGCATGTTATAAAGAACAATTACAATTATACTATTTTATGAGCAAAGCGATAAACTGAATTAAAACAGGGAACAAAGTCAAATGATGTATATTGAATATCGATTTAAATGAAAACATGAGTTCAAGCATATTAAATTGAAAACCCCTTTGTGGGCAAAGCAGAATAGCAGATGACAACTAAAGGGAAAGTGCTCATGTGAAATTAACAAACGGAATAGAGCGCAAGTGTGAAACATTGCCATAGAAAGGTGGGGAATGGAAAAAAACACCTAAAAGTGAACTTTATGAACAGATGAAATTTTGCAAGGCAAAAGACTGGCAAGAGGTGTGAGGCGTTGTGGCACAGCTAAACAGTTAACTAGGAGAAACCAGAAGAGTGTAAACCTCCATATAAAGCCAAGAGGCCAACAAAGAGGAGCCAAGTGAATGTGTCTCTGAAGACAGGGCAGGAACAGAGGAACCTGTTGGGGCTGAAGAACCTAGGGGTCCTGGTTGCGCAACCTTTAATGGGTGGACCGTATGGTCTGACAACTGCATCTAGACCAGTGAGCCCTGAATTATGAGAATCGAAGCCACTGTGAAATGAACCAAGAAGGAGCACTACATGTCAAACTGTTGATGCAATCCAGGAGGGTCAGGCTGACCCAGAGTTCTTCCTTTGTTTTGAAAATGCTGAAACCAATACAAGTGGCTGAGCTAAAGTCTTGGGGAAGGGAACCCTGAGACTTCACGAACTGCAAGTATTTTCTTAAGAGTGAAGTTTCAAGACCCTTTTCTTTTGAAGTGTCGCTTGGAACTTGGGGAAGGGCCCCCACAGACGCGTGTTGAACTGTGGTACTTTGCAGGCGAGAAAGGTAATCTTGACTTTTATGGAACTTTCTTGAACTTGGGTAAGGGGGGCTGAGAAGAAATCTAAGAGCTTGAAGAAGCTCAGAACTTTGTTGATCACGATTTTATTTGATTGACATCCCTACACATTGGTTAATTTTAGTCGTGGGGGCAAGAATAGGTTGTGGACACAGACAGACTTAATTTGAACTCTTTGAAGCAGACCTTCCTTGGTTTCCTTCAGGTAGGGAAATCTCACCATAATATAGGGCAAGTTAGGCCTTCTGCCATACTGGCATTTGAGTTAGTAAAGTATTTCTGTTTGAACTTTGAATCTGTTGTCTGTATCTTGCTTCTTGATGCCTTCCCAATTCCCTGCCAGTGCTTACACTGTTCTGATGCCTTTTAAATATGGGAAGTGCCGCCCCATGGTGTTGGGAGCTGATCCAGGGTCTGCCTGTTTTTGCCAGGGAGGCAGTGGGTTGGTACCCCGCGCTACAAGGACATCTCTTCAACGCTCCTTGACAGACTGGCTACCTCTTCAAAGCAATCACCAGGACGGTCGGCTAGGTAGCGCCTGCAAGATGCTTTATATAACAGATTGAGACGCCTACCTTCCAGGCCGGAAGTGGATGATGTCCAAGAACTCTGGGATACAATGCAGGCTCTTTGTTTGGAGATGACGACCCTACACCAGGAAAAAGTCACTTTACGCCAGATGGAGGTTCAAGGAGCGTGAGCTGCTCCTCTGATTGAGAGTGCTATGGCTCACACTTCTCCCCTAAAGTTTGATGGTGACTCCAGACGGTTGGCAGAATTCTGTAAGCATTTCAAGATCAACTTCCTTTTTCGACCTTCACATTTCAGTCAGGAGCAAGCTAAAATAGGTTATATTCTGGGTAATTTAACTGGCAATGCACTTGCTTGGCCCGCTCCTATGGTGTCTTCTAGCAGTCCCATCCTGGATGATTTCACGGCCTTTAAAAAGCATTCTTTGACATCTTATTTGGCCTCGACAGCCCAAAACCAACTGATTGACATTCAGCTAGGTCCAGCGACCTCCTAGCCTACATTAGCCAATTTCGACAGTTGGCAACTGATTCAGAATGGCTGGAAAGCACGCAGAAAACATTGCTCCGTCGTGGTCTGAGAGATGAATACAAGGATGAGTTACTGAACATCCCAGAACCAGACACCCTACAGACCCTTATGGAGCAAGTGCTACGTATCAACCACAGGCTGGCTGAAGGAAGAAGAGACAGGACACAGAGCTGAACGAACATTACCCGGGTCTCCAGTGACTCGTGGTGTTACCTGGCCCTACGTAGTCTGCTCCGGAACCTATGCAGTTGTGAGCTATAAGCCGTCCAATTGCAAAGGTGATGCCTGCCCAGCACAAGTCATCAAGGACTGTGCCCCCACCCTAGCCCCCATCATCTCAGCATTTATTAACACCTCCTTTCAGTCTGGCTATGTCCCTGTGGTACTAAGGGGCCGTGGGTTTGTCTGCTCCTTAAAAGGCCTTCCCTTGACCCCTCTATCCCAAGGAACTACAGGCCCATCACCACCATCCTCTTCCTATTAAAAATTCTGGACAAAGCAGCCTACCTGCAAGTACAGCAATTCCTAGAAGACAATCATCTCTGAGGTCTTAGGCAATCAGGGTGCAGGCCACCTCACGGGACTGAAACAGCCCTCCTTGTCCTAAAAAACCAGATAGATGACCTCAGAGAAGCAGGAAAACACTCTGCCATCACCTCACTTCGGTAGCTAACTCTTCCACCAGTGCCTGTAACTGGATTACCTCCTTCTTGAAGGACAGAGCAATGAAGGTCATTTCCGACTCTTCCTGCGCCAACCCTAGCATCATCAAATGTGGGGTTACGCAAGATTCGTGCACTGCTCCCACCCTTTACAAACTCTTCACGAGGCCACTGTTTAAAATCTTGGACGCCCTGGGTATCTCATATACGAACTATGCTGATGACACCCAGTTAATTATCCATTTTCGGGTGAAAAATTGTCTGCCCAGAACACACTCAACTCCATTTACACAACAATCCAATCCTGGATGGCAGAAAACTGGCTTTGTCTCAATAGACAAGGGCTCCCCCTCCACCTTGAGCAAGTTGGATGACCAATACACCTCCTTCACCATTGACAATATCCCCATCTCCGTATCACAATCGATTAAAACCCTAGGCGTCTATTTGGAACCTGACCTGACCATGAACAGACAGGTGAACGCCATGGCTTCCACCTCAGCCTACCATTCCAAACTCATCAACTCAGTAAGACCATTCCTCTCCCAACAAAACTGCCTCACCATCGCCAGGGCTATAATTGGCTCCAGGATGGATTATTGCAATGCCCTGCTCGTAGGTACCTCAGGCAAAAATGTTGCCAAACTTCAAATTGTACAAAACAACGCTCTCAGGGCCGCCACTGGATTCTCACGTTGAGACCACATCTCAGAGCTCAAGAAAGGTCCAGTGGCTTCCAATCAAGGAAAGGAGCATCTTCAAAGCCCTCGCCCTTTAACACAAGTGTCTCCAAGGCCAGGCCCCCCCTTACCTTGCTCAAAGGATCGCCAAACCTATTACCCTCCGGCCCTCCAGAACTCCTTACTCGAACTTGTTAACTGTTCCCAGGTTACGCAAAGCTTGTGCAGGCGGCACCAGCTTCCCCACCATGGCCGCCACTCTCTGGAACTCCCTACCTCCTCACATCCGGCTAATTTACTCCCATTCCGCCTTTCGCAAGGCCATCAAAAAAAGGCTCTTTGTTTGATTGTGTAACCATATATATCGCTGTATCTATGTAACCTTTTATCCGGCATTGTACCAAGTCTTTATCAATGGGCGGCTTCTTTGTAACCCTTAATCAAGCCTTCTTAAACACTGATACAGCGCCTCAATGCCTTTGGGCTGCAGTGCGCTATGCAAATCCAAATAAATAAAAAAATATCTGAAACTGAATAGAAGCAAAGGCAAACCCTTCATCTGTGTTTATACTGTGAAGCCGCTGGTCATTATATGGGGTCTTGCCCTTTGTGTCCTCCAAGGAAACCAGTAAACTAGCATTCCTGTTGTTGGGTGGGAAGGCGACGTCGGGCCCTTCTTTTCTTCCAGTTTTTCTGAATATTGTCACAACCGATCCTATGCAACCAGTAGCCCTGTTTCTGAAAATCCGGATTGTTTGGCAGAACAGGCGTGTGATCACCATAGCACCTTCTTGACTGCAGAGCATCCAGCAGTTATATAGATTCAGCTTATGTTGCTAGCACCGGTATCCCTCTGAATCACAAGGAAATTGCTACCATAGTGGAAGATGCATATGGACGTCTGCTGTCTTCTGGTCCCAATCGTCATCGAACCGGGGGTCTGAAATTGTGGATAAATGATTACCAAGAGCGCATTGCATTGCATGTCATCAAGTCACTCTGTTGTGCTGGGCTTACCTTGGCTGTTGTACCACAACCCACACATCAACTGGGAAACGCAGATTTTAGTGTTTGCATCTACTCGCTGTACCCAAGACAGCTGTTCCTCTGGGGATCATCAGGCTTCCTCAACAGCCTTTTCATCTCTCCATGGAGCTATGACTAATCGCCTCTGCTTCATACAAGCAGTACCTCCTGATTACTTGGATTTTGTTCATGTGTTTGCGGAACCTGTGGATATTCCTCTGCCACCACACCGACCTTTCGACTGCTCTATCGATGTGCTACCTGACACTGTGACACCTCATGGGAAGGTCTCTTCATTATCTCCATCTGAGAAAGAGGCGCTTCAACGTTACATCGAGGAATGCCTCAGGAAGGGATGCACGGTACCACCCAATCCTTCTGCAGGCATTCTGTTGTTTTTGGTGCAGAAATAAAAGAAGAGACACTAGCAAAGACAAATACCCATTATCTTTGATCCGCGACATCGTGGAATCGTTGCACGCTGCTCGAATTTACACTAAATTCCATCTGGGCATTATGAATGTCGGGTCATGCAGTTCGGCCTGTGTAATGCCCTGGCCGTCTTGCAACGTTTGGATAACATCTTCTCAGATCTGATTTTGTAACAGTTTGGGGGTACCTAGATGACATCCTCATCTTTTCGGCATGTCAAAGAAGTGTTGCATAGGTTGTCAGGCAGCCATCATTTTGCCAGTGCAGAAAAGTGTCTTTTTCATCAGGCAAAGCTGGAATTCCTGGGTTCCCTTGTCAGCAGTACAGGTATACACATAGATCCGGCCAAGGTACAAGCCATTCAGATATGGAAACAGCCACATGATCTGAAGTCCCTCCAACGGTTCTTGGGATTTGCCAATTATTACCAGCGTTTTATACCCCATTTTTCACATTTGACAGTGGCTTTGTCTCGCTTAACCAGCATCAAGGTGCACTTTTCCTGGAATAACCATGCAGATTTTGCTTTCAGGGAATTAAAGGATGCCTTTGTCTGTACCCATTCTTCGACATCCCAACGATGAGGCACCGTTTGTCGAGGCCGATGCATCGGATTTCGCATTGTGGTGGTTTTGCTACAACAGCACCCGGAAACCAGGAATGAACATCCCATTGCCTACTATCCCCCCAAACTGTCCCCGAGCGAACGGAACTATGCAGTGATCGAAAAATAACTCTTGGCCATAAAAACTGCATTCGAGAAATGGAAGCATCACCTTTTTGGGGGTAGATTTCCCCAGGCGGTACATGCCGATCACAAGAATCTTCAGTACTTATGTTCCTTACAATGCAGGACTCTCCGACAGCCCCACTGAGCTTTCTTTTTCTCCCATTTCGATTTCGTGGGGACCTATATTTCATGTGCACAGAACTTGAAGACTGATGCTTTGTCTCACTCTTTGGAAAATTATACTGCAAGAAGGGACATGGGCGCGCCTCAGATCGCTCCCCAAACCTGCTTACTGTCGAAGAGCAACTGCGATCTCTCCAGCCTTAAACACAATCAGATCCAACCAGATCTATTGCGCCAATCCAGTATATGTGAAGGTGACAGACTCTTGTTCTTTCGGGGTTAGTTGTACATTCTGTGAGAAACCAAAGGGTATCTCACCCACTAGTCCTCGAGGGACTTGTCATCCAGGTGGCCGGGACACAGCCATCGCTCTTGGATCCAGTTCATGGGGGTGGACCAGTGCAGGATCCTGGGTGAGGGGTCTCTGGGAAGTGGGGGTGAGAGCCGATGGTGAGACGCGGTATTCCCTCCTCTTTTGTTCATCTACCCCATTCTATGTTTTAGGATTTACCGAAGTCACAACTCTGACTGACCTCCCCCCCTTTTTTTTGCACAAACACTGGGCTTAGGAAGAGGGTGACTGAGAGTAACAAGATGTACTCTCTCACATCGTACTGGACATGTCCCGTTAATCGGGTCAGGCAAAGTATGGCTCTTTACCGTAAGTGCATACACCTGATACCAATTGGCTCTCCTCACCCAAATAAAAGCCAACACCTAAAGACGTGCTTGGAGCAAGGCGGAACACGAGAATGAGCAGAACTTCCAGGACAAAGGCTCACACCAAGACACCTACTGGAGCAGAGGAACGGACTAAGGGACGAGAGCAGTGGGCCGAAAACCCCAAGGCTTCCCTAATAGTGGTTGTTGCCTCTGACAGACAGCGAAAGACACCGGACCCCACAGGTGAAGATTGCATTGTTTTCCAAGGGCACCAGTGATTCTCCCAGGTGAACGGCAGAGTTGGGGAGGCGAGGTCAAGCCTGTGGTACTAACCTTGACTCAAAAATTGGAAAAACGCAAAACAAGAAAGAAGCGCACACTGCTAGTGAGTTGGCAAGCGACCTGAGAGACCGGTGTGTGTCAAAGTGAATGAAGTAGCAATATCATATCGCAAGTGAAGGCTGCATGCGTATGGATGAGACTTGAAGAAAGGCAGACCCGTAAATGAACTTTAAAGTAAAATAGAGATGCAAGATCAGCAATACTAAGTAACGGAGTGGTCCGGTGAAAGGAAGTAGCCCATTTGAAAGTCTCTGTGAAAGGTGCATTGTTTGAAGCTAAGGGCTTAACAAACAGCAAGAGTGAAATTAAATAGTGAGCATTGAGCCGAAGTGTTCTTGTGGTGGTCTCTAACAAAACCCAGACACATTCGAGCCTGATGGAGGGAGACCTGAAGTGTATTAAGCTTGGGGAAGGGAGCCCCCCTTGCAACTTTGTGTGAACTGTATCGGGAGAGGTCTGAGCCCGGCAGAGGGGGACCTTTGTGAACGTTTTGATTGAAACAATATTTTAGAAGTCAAAGAAAGGAACTTTAAACGTGGAAGGCTAGGCGGGCCTCGATCCACGGTTTTGAATTTTGTGCTGTGTTGGAAGCCGAGCAAGAGTGTGTCATCCTGCCTACAAGGATTGCCTTACCCTGTGAGGCCGATTGTGGGGGGGAGAGCTGGTTCAGCCACATTATCATTTGAACGCTGACTTTTCGTTTTGCATACATTTTCTCCCATTTACACTTTTTGTACAAGAGATGGCAGGCATTAGTTTTTTGTTGGCACAGGCCGTTTTGATTTGGGAGACTCCACTAGGACTTTTTTGTTTATCGTTTGATGGTCGAGACTACTCCCATCTTAGTTATGGGGGCAAAATAGGAGTCTCTCCAACCCCAACATTTTCAATAAAAGTTTTACAAATTGTATCTATTGTGTCAGTGTCAATACTTGTGATACCATGCCTTCCCTACAGTTCCATCTACCTCTCTCCGGATTGCAATTCTTCATGGCTTTCACAATTCTAGCGTCTGAGGACATCTAGGTGTTCTTGGCCACCCAAGAACTGATTGCTCAACAATGATGGTAGAGTGGATGGGCCATTCAAGTGAGAGAATATGTGGATTCCTGTCCTGCCTGCTCTCACACCAAGACCCAGCGGAAAAGGCAGTTGGGGCTCTAACAGCCCACCGAATCTCCACCATATCCTTGGCAATATGTCCTCGCTCACTACATGTCTTTGCAGTTGTACTCTGTGCTCTTGTGAGCCTTCTTTCCTTCTGGCTCTGTTTTGTACCCTTGATTCTGGGTCTGTTGCCCTTCCCTAGGTCCCCTGCCTTGGATCCTGGGTCACCTTTGCTTACCTGAATCTTGCCTTCTGGTCCTGGATTCCTTTCTCCTGGGTTCTGGTTCCTCCATTTTTTTTTATTTTGAGTTCCAGCCTGGTTTCACTCCTCTTGTCATTGCTGCTGCCTCATGCCTCCGCTTGGTACCCTGTATCCTGAACCTCAGGCTGTTGCAACTACTGGAACCTCGCTACCTGAAATTCTACACCATTGGAGATCCAATGTGGCTTCCTTTGCCAGTGATTGCACTGTTCTGACGCCATGTATCAGAGGAAGTGCCGTCCCATGGCCTTGGGAGCCGATCCAGGGTTTGCCTGTTTTAGTAGGGAGGTGCTGGCTGTTTTAGTAGGGAGGCGCTGGGTTGGTACCCCGTGCTACAAGTATATCTCTTCAATGCTCCTTGGCAGACTGGCTACCGCTTGATATGATATGGCATTTATAATGTGCCTATGCCCAAGTGCTTCACAGCAATCAAAAGGATGGTCGGCTACGCAGCACCCACGAGACCCTTTATATAACAACCACCAATCTTGAGAGATCTGGCAATACCACAATGGCCGACAGTGGGTTAAGGTGCAGATCCAAGTTTATGCGTACATCCCCCTAATAGTCCAAACATTTAAATGTTTGAGGACTTGGTAACTGATGATCTTAAGAAACTCAGAAGAAAACAAATGGGAGGTAATTCACTCTCTTCAACAAGATAGATCAATTGTTATTAAACCTTCCGATAAAGGTAGAAATATTGAGGTTGTGGAAAGTACAGACTATAGGAGGCCAAATAGCAATTAAGGGACTGAGACTGCTATAAACAACTTGAAAAGAATCCATAGCAAGTATATAAGTCTGAATATGATTTAAAATGATCCTAAGGGTTGCTAGAATGGGAAGAAAATCCTATTTATCCATTGATCACACAATTGTGGTCATCATCCATTTCTTTTCCAAGGTGCATAACAAATTGCATAAACCTACGGGGAGGCCCATTGTGGCCTCCAACAGTTCCCTACTTGAGAGAACCTCGATCTATATTGACAAGTTCTTGTTACCCTCTTATGTCAGGGATACTACTGCCTTTTTGGAGAAAATTGAGGGTATGCTGTGGTGCGATTCCTATTTCTGGTTACCCTAGATGTTGTCTCATCATATAACTGCATTAAGCATGAGTTTGGAATAGCAGCAGTGAAACATTTTCTTTGTCCATGAGGTCTCTGAGTTTTTTAGAACACTCTTGTGAGATCAATGAAATGTTAACATGCTGTCTTCAACATAATGGCCTTATGTTTGACGGTCGGTATTATCAACAGCTGCAAGGGACAGCCATGGGCACCTCTTTTGCTCCCTACTATGCCAACATGTTCATGGGCTGGTGGGAGGAAGAGTTGCTTCATTCTGCCACCCTAAAAACCTATATAGATAAAGCTGTTCTGTGGTGTCAGTATATAGACAATCTGCTTATTATCTGGGATGGAACCTCATCTGAACTATGTGAATTCATAACAGTAATCAATGATACTGATTGGAACCTTAGACTATCGCACGTTTGTTATGGGATGTAGTGAATCTATCGTGATATTAAAATCAGTATACAAGATTACAATATCAAAAGCGATTTGTATAGGAAAGTGACCAGTACTAACTCTATATCCTTCATGCCAGTAGCTTGCATCCGTGGAGTCTCAAACGTGGTATTCCCCTGGTTGAATGTATTTGTGCCACGCATAATTGCTCTGAGGACTCGGACTTTTTGAGGTGCTCACGTGATATGACAGGCAAATTTGTGGCTAGGCATTATTCTAAGGCATGTATCAATATATTTTCTAACGAAGTACATGAATTGGATCGCAATAATCTCCTTGTTGGTAGTCTTACTGGAAAGAAGATCCTATGCTTTATTGGGAGAACATGCACAGTGGACATGACCGAAGGCCATGGCTAGTGGCCCGTAACAAAACTATTGTAACCAAGCCCTTGATATTCACTGAAAAAACGTTACACGTGCAGGTAAGTTGCACAGTTTAAACGCAACAAAACCTTTGAAATTCAGCGGATGTAAAAAGTCATGAGCAGCTTGACTCAGTCTGTTCCCATTGCAAAGCCCATTAGCACATACATATTATAAGAGAAGGGATTAACAATGACATACAAAATGGCATTATGTGGGACGTCAACGGGACTGTGCCAAGTTAAGCTGCTCATGACTTCTCACATCAGCTGCATTTCAAATGTTTTGTTGCGTTAAATCTGTACGACTTGACTGCATGTTAACTATGTTTTTTTTCTACAGATTTCCAGTGAATTAATATATATTCTAGACGGACGCATATAGCGGAGCTCCTCTTTCGGCGTAAAGCCATTGACTTATTTCAGTTATTGATAGTTCATTCTTTCTATCCTTTACTTCACCGACCATCGAAACATCACGCCGGTGAAGACAGAGACTGCCTGTCGAAAAAAAGACTACCATGACAGACCGTTCAGCCTTGGAAGGCCACCCTGGGCCTCGGCCCAGACAGTAGGGAGAGAGGAGGGGAGGTCATTTTGGGATATGTATGCCCCTCTTCTTACACTACTTTCGCCCAACTGCCGTAGTATGTAGTTATGCACAAGACCCCATTTAAATTCTGCCCCAAGTGCAATCATAAATTCCTGTGGGTCTACAAGCATTTACTCTGTAACTTGTCTGCCAAGAGACCACGTTGAAACGTCTTGTCGAACGTGTAGGCTCTTAAAGCCCAAGACTCTAAAATACCACTCCACAAAACGCTGGGCCCACTATGCCAGGCAACTCGAGGCCATGGAGGTAGAAGATGCTTTCAGTGATGGCAGCAACACTGTTGTTTTGGACGGCGAGGGCGATGGGGTAGCTCTGGCTACCCAAGCGCAGGCCCCCGACCCCGGAGGTCAGTTTGGTGGCCATGTTGTGGGGATTAAACGCGGCGGCAGACGCGCATCAAAATCACACACCACTAAACGCATAACCCCAAGTCGAGACTTGACACTTGGGTCGAGTGTTCGACAATGCACGGCACCCAGCGAAAGGTCTATTGAGTCCCTGTCCTCTGGGCATTCTCGTTCGTGATCGCCGCACAACATGACCCAACCGTCGAAAGATGGCGAGGGTGTATTGCGCGTAAAACTCCCTCCGAAGGCCGGTCGTCCGCAGACGAGGCTTCGACCCTTCCCACTCCCGAAAGTCGACACTCCGCGTCAGATCAGATAGTAGTCCCCAAACAGTCAGATAAACGCGGCTCTGGGTGCAGGGGGTAGGGGGAATGGAACAGTAAATAAGAAGAAGTCCTCAAAGACCCCTCATATGGATAAAAGCCCTCATAGGGAAAAAAAACCTCTCCGAAAGAGAAGTCTAAGGAAACAAGGCCCATCCCTCATAAGGATAAACATGTAGAGACTAGGCCTAAGAAAATCTGGGGTTATTCCTCCAACAGATATTTAGGACTTCCTTCCCAACCCTTGGTAATCCCAAGTTCAGCAGAACGGTCTTCAGAAGACATAGATAGGGTCATGAGGAGAATATCCTTAATTGCCATTTTCTACGAAAAGGACCCTGCATACTTCTAGAGATTCCAATACACCACTCCCCCCCCCCCGCCCTCCACCACCACAGCTCCCGCAGGGTCTCAAGTCTCTGCTCAACCTTCTCAACCCCCTTCTAAAAGGTCTCCTACAGAAATTCCAGTGCATAGCACAGTCATAGACCTCTATGACCCGGACCCTGAACATGAGGACCTCTCAATTGTAGAGGCAGCAGACCCTTATTTTGGGGACAATGAGGACTTAGAGGCTGACCCAGAGGCCAATATGTATCCGATACTCACCTATCGATCAGGACCCTCCTATAGTTGATTCTCCTATTGACAACCAACCCCTTCTTAATGAGGTGCTAGCCAAGGCTGCAGAGCACTTTCAAATTCACACCCAAGAAGTGCAGGAGGATAAAGACTTTGTGGAACTGATCCTTGGGGACAAGAATACAATGGCACAGTTTATTCCTCTACTCAAGTCAATACAGCGCAGGATACAACCGTCATTAGAAGCCCCTAACCTCACACTGGCTGTGAACCCACATGTAGGTAAGCTTTTTAAACCCGCAACTTCAGACCCACTGTATATTAGAGGGCAGCTGAAGCCAGACTGATTAGTTGTAACTACAACTAGGAAAAGGGCGGGAACCCTCCCTGCTTCCTCCGCGGCTCCACCCGACAAGGAAAGCAAAAAGATTTACACGGTGAGTAGGAAAGTCGCCTCCTCTGCAGCTTACCAAACCAGAATTGCAAACAATGCTACCCTTTTGGCCAGTTATAACTGCCACAAATGGGAGCGAATGTCGATTCTACTATCGTCTGCCCCATAACCACTAAAATCCCAGCTAGCACAGGTGGCAGCAGACGGGAGGGCAGTGTCAAGCTGCTTACTTAAGACCAACCTTGATGCGACGGACAATGCCGGAAGAATCATTGCTCAGGGTACTGTTATCAAACCTCATGCGTGGCTGCGGCAATCAGGTTTCAGGCCAGAAACGCAGGCCACACTAATTAACATGCCCATTGAACGCAATGTGCTCTTCGGCAAGGCCGTCGAGGACACCCTTAAGACAGTCAAAGACGAGTATGACACACTTAAATCATTGGGGCAACTCGCCAACAAGCCACCCGGCCAAAGGGGGCAATGCCAATTTTGCCATTTTCGCGGCCAAGGTTCTCAACAGGGTCCAATTACCAAAACCAAAGCTCCTCCTGGGGAAATAATCAGAGTCAGTACTCCCAGGCCTATCCTAGAGGAAAGCGCAGAGGTCGTGGTCATGAAAGGGGCAACCCCTCTCGGGGTGGCACCCCACCTCAGAGGCAGTGACATTTCGCTTCAGGTGCCCTCCCATGCCTCTCCAGTAGGAGGACGTATTTCCAGCTTCACCAACACATGGGAGGGAATCACCTCAGACAGATGGGTGCTGTCCACAGTAGCAGGTGGATACTGTATGGAGCTCCGATGCCACGACCACCCCCCGACGACAGAATATCAACTCAAGAGAACACCAGCGTATCCTCCTCACAAAGATAGCCACTTTGCTAATAAAGGACACCATCGAAGTCGTACCGACCAACCAGGTAAACAGGGTTATTTATTCAACTTCCTTGTGTCAAAGAAAGATCTAATATTGCGCCCAGTATTAGATTTGCGCCCTGCAAACAAGTATGTCAAGCCACAAAAGTTATGCATGACTACGCCACAAAAAGTAATCCCTCTGCTAAAGCGGGGGGGGTGGGGATTACATGGCAACATTGGATATGAAAGATGCATATTTTCATATTTTAATGTTCCCAGCGTACAGAAGATTCTTGCGTTGCAAGATGGCGAACCAGCACTACCAATTCAAAGTGCTACCCTTCAGCATAGCATCCGCCCCAAGGGTATTCACCAAGGTACTGGTTGTGGTGGCAGCGCACCAGCGCAGGGAGGCAATCCCAGTGGACCCCTACCTGGACGACTGGCTCATTACAGGGGAGTCCCTCCTAATTTGCAAACAAAACATTGAAAAGACCATCAACCTCCTCTTTCAATTGGGCTTCTCCAACAACGAGAAAAAGTCAAACCTAGTGCCAGGCACTTCCAAACAGTTCATAGGAGCTGTCTTCAACACACAAGAGGGGTTGGTCTTTCCGTCAGAGGAAAGAGTCCAAAATGTGTTACTGCAAATACTGTGTTAGCAGGCCGGCCGCCAGATAAGGTTGCGCAAAGCTATGCGTTTGCTAGGCATAATGGCATCTTGCATTTACCTAGTTCCTCACAGGCGCTTGCGCATGCGACCCATGCAGGAGTGGTTGGCGAAACAGTGGTCTCAGGCAAGTGGTCAGTGGGACGATCTAGTGGTCGTTTCGCCAACACTTGTACAAAATCTTTGCTGGTGGACAAGGGAAAATCTGCTGAAGGGGAAACCCTTCTACAATCCAGAAATAGAGGCAATTGTCACAACTGCGCCTCTCTAGCAGGGTGGGGCGCTCATTACCTTCATCACACAGCTCAAGGTCTGTGGTCTTGCACGGCAGCCCAAAACAACATCAATATACTAGATCTTCTGGCAGTATTCAAAGCCCTTCGGGCATTCGAAACCCATTTAAAGAACCAATCCGTGCAAGTCCTGACAGACAGCACTAGAGCAATGTTTTATATCAACAAACGGGGGGCACACGTTGTCCAAATCTGTCCAGGATTGCACAGCAAATTTGGAAATGGGCACTCAAACGGAAGATGTTCCTATCGTCACAGCATGTTCAAGGGGAACTCAACTCTCTAGCGGACTCATTGAGCAGAGATCCCCTACCAGAGGAACAGGAGTGGCGTCTACATGAAGGAGTCGTAGAACACCTCTTCTCTCTGTGGGGTTTCCCCACAATATACTTGTTCGCTGCAAGTGAAAACAGTCAATGCCCAGACTTTGTCAGGTTTTCACATTCTATACCTCACATTAGCAAGGTTCCTAGGAGAATAGGATATTGCAAACACTATTTCAGGTGGCTAAAATATTAAATACATTCTGTTTTGAAACTAGAACATTTTCTGTTTTAGTTAAGTTCATTTTTTTTCGTGTTCCTTAACTAACTTTCATTAGAAAGATGACATGTCCCCAAGCCAAGATGGAGGAACACTATCCCAATAGTGATTGGTTAGGCAGTATTGTGATGTCACTTAGAATGTTCCTTACAAATCTAAACTGCCTTTCATTAAAGTATTCATTAGAGTAGGTCGTACACTTTTTAGCTCCAGTTAAAATAAAACTATAGTATACTTTCACTAGGTGTAGAATTTTTGTTTTAGTTCAATTTCTACCTTAGTTATCTCAGTCAAGAAAGAAGTTGCTGAAATCAACCATCAGAGTCTTCCAGTTGAACCAGTTTGTTGAACAGAGGAACCAATTGAAGAACAAGAACTAAGCTAAGTGCAATTCTGTTGTTAAATGTAGGAAGTTATTGGATGTTGCTCAAAAGACATTTAAACTTAAGACTTTACAAGTTCATTCATGGTATTTTTTAAGTCAAGTAATTTTATTATATTTGGTCAAACCAGAGTAGTTGAAGATTCAAGACAAAGTATTACATTTTATTTTTAATTAGATTTTTAAAGACCAACTAATACTAACTAGGCGTGCCGTTTTTCGCTGCGTTTCTAATCTTGATTAACCTTATTTTAACCTTTCTAACGTTTTGTAATTTTGTTTCACGCTATCGTTCAGAGCCGGAGTGTATATTTAATTCTATGCGCGCGGTTACAGAAAAGGACCCTACGATGTTGCGCGTACGTCGCGGCCATTTTGAGATGAATTATTTTCTTTTCCTCTGTGTCGCACTTCGCTTTTGGATTCAAGGCTAGTCAGTAATGTTATAAACAAGAGTTTTTTGTACTAAAGCCTTTTGTTGAAGGAGAATTTTTAAGAGAATAAATTTTCGAAAATCCAGTACTGGCAGCGGAATATTAGAACTTCATCAGGAAGTTATCCAAGAGAGTGATAAGCTGTATGTAGAGAGAAAAGAAAGAGAAACTTCATATACTGCATCAAAAGCAGCAACATTTCTTACTGAAGCAGCCTAAGGGCTATGCAAGCTTAGGCAACAGGAACACCACTGATCCAAAAAACCCTTCCAGTGAAGACAGTCTGAAGTACCTGCAGTGGGAGTTCTTGTCTTTGTTTTGTTATCCATTCCCCTTTCCCCTTGGGTTTGCCTGGCCAATAGTTTTATTATATCAGGATTGTTGAGCAGGCAGGCTTTGGGGGCTAGGTGGGCCAGCTTCACTCCTGCAGGATCCTATTACTTCAGAATCTTGACAGACTTCGCGTCTAGGTTCCCCAGCCAGGCTCCAACGGGAACGCCCAATGGATGAACTGGTCAGGGAAATTTGCCTATGCTCCCCCTCCACCCGCCCCGACTCCTCTCATGAGGAAGGTGGCGAACAAGATCCACAAGGAACCGATGAAGCTTATCCTAGTTGCTCCTATGTGGGCGATACAACCATGGTATTCATATCTGCGCAAACTGGCGATGTGCGATCCCATCAAACTCCCGTGCCCGTACAATCTGCACACCCAGCACGGGGGACTAACAGTTCACCCTCAACCTCATTCGATGAACTTGGCGGCATGGCTCCTGAGGTCATAGAGTTCGGACATCTGAACTTGCCACAGAGATGCATGGATATCTTGAAAGAATAAAAAAAAACAAATACTAGACACTTACTTTGACAATTGGAGAAGATTCGTAATTTGGTGCCAGTCTAAACAAATAAACCCCATGGAATGTACTCTTTCCCACATTTTAACTTATATGCTCCATTTGCTAGATGCAGGGTTAGAATTCAACTCCCTAAAGGTCCACCTGGCGGCTTTATCAGCCTGCACCACTTCCCATAATAAGGTCTCATGGTGGAAAGTACCTGTCATCAAGGCATTCATGGAAGGAGTAAAGAGACTCTACCTTCCTATTTCTAACCCACCGCCAGGATGGGATCTCAACGTGGTACTTGCTGAGCTCATGGGACCCCCTTTTGAGTCAATGCACGTCTAGTCTAAAATACCGCCTTCTTAGCGGCTATCACTTGCATAAGAATAGTGAGTGAAATACAAGCATTGTCAGTGCAGGACCTTATCTTTGTTGTGCACAAAGACGAGCTGGTTTTACGTACTCGCCCTAGTTTCTCCCCTAAATTAATCTCCAATTTTCATTTAAACCAGTCAATTGAGTTACCGGCTTTCTAGAGGAACACAACAGCTCAGCTGAGGTAAAACTCCACACACAAGATGTGAGGAGGGCAGTCCTCTACTATGTAGACAAGACCAGACCGCTAAGAAAAACAGATCAATTGTTTGTCTCCATAGCGCCAGGCAGAGAAGGTGACCGCATTTCAAAGAACGCCATCTCTAGGTGGATAGTCAGATGTATACAACTGTGCTATTCCCTATCAAATAACACACTGCCTTTTACTCCCAGGGCCCATTCCACTAGAGGCACAGGAGCCACCCTGGCTTTTGTTGCAAATGTCCCTTTAGACAGTATTTGCAAAGCCGCTACATGGAGCTCAATACATACTTTCACTCGGCACTAGTGCATTGACACTCATTCCAAGACAAATACACAAGTGGGACAAGCGGTTCTTAGACATTTATTTGCTCATGAACCTTCTCACATCCCACCTCCTTCTTCTAACACTTTTTGCTAATCTGTGCACAGCATGTGATCTAAGCAGATTCCACAAGCCTCAGAAGGGATACATTACTCGCCGTAATCGTATTTCTAATGCTTGTATCTGCTTAGATTCACATGCGCCCGCCCTTCCTCCCCTCTGAGAGAAGGCGCATGGATGCTTGTGGTCTTGCTTATTGTATCTGCTTGGAAACTCTGTACTCACGCTACTCCTCATGCTACCTCATGTCAGAAAAATTACAATCTGAGGGTCCCACACGCGTGAGGGATCATGGGTACAGTGGACGTCACACATGGGATAGTATTACTGGCATGCCCTGTCTACGTCCCTTTTCGTGTTTCGAAAACAACAACTTTAATACTCTGCAGCTTCCACTAGATGTCCTATGCACAGCATGTGAATCTAAGTGGAAACAAGCATCAGAAATACGATTACGGTGAGTAGTGTATCCCATATAGTGCTTTGGTGGACCCCCAATACTGAAAGAAATTTAAATATTTGCAATGCAGTTGAGTCAACCAAAATGTACCCTTTACAAGAGTCTTTGTAAGCGCATAGAGCCCTTTGTAATGATGGAATCTTTTACTGTGTAAGTTTCACGTTGTTTTGCCATTCCTGGGGCTACACAAACTTAACAGAATTGTTTGTGGCTGTTTTTATCAAGGCCCAGTTTGGTACTCTTTCTGACTACTTTGATGCGCTCTACAAGAAGATGAGAATCGCTCCCGGATCACGACCTCCTGACTTCCCTGTCATCAGCGGCGATTTCTTCTCCTATGCTGACCGAGAGGATCATTACTGGACCGGCTATTTCACCTCGAGACCGTTCTACAAGAGTCTGGACAGAGTGCTGGAATCTCACCTCCGGTAAGAAAATATATGTATATATATATATATATATATATATATATATATTTAGCCTTTGTTTACTGAGTCAAATACTTCCTAGAGCAGCGAGCGCGTAGGGCTGCTAAAGTCATGTTGTATAGTCCTATCCAGCGTTCAGTGTGGACGGTTTTCTACTTACCAGTCTCGCCCAGTGCAGACACACACTGGCTTCTTAATAGGAGTTTGAGTTGGATTTTTGCCAGTAGAGTGTGACCGCAGCATTAGCGGATAGGACTATTTTTCCGAGTCCCTTGTACATCAGTAGCGGACTACAAGTTCTTTTGGACCTTCAGCTACTCACAAGCATTGAAGAAATTAAAAAAAGAGACTTGATACATGAAGTCTCCAGCTATTTTTTGTTTACTTGGACACTAGCACTACGAATATCGAACTCTGAGGTCTTTCCTGGTTTCAGTCTGGAATCTTTTATATGGACCTGGATTGCATGGTGGTAATCAGTGCAATTGTGTTTCCCCTGAAGAAAGTTTGTGCAATTGTAGCAAAGAAGAACTGAAACATGTCGGGATTTTTTGTTTTTTGAGCTATGACACCTAGAGAGTGTACTAGGTGTCAGTCATTTGTGTGTTTATAATTGTTAAATGTTGTCAAGTGTATGTTATGTTAGCGAATAGGTTCATTTTATTTCCACCATGTGTGTTTTATTTTGGGTCATGTTAATTTAGAACATTTTTGAGTTGTTTTACTCTTTGCAAATCATATTAAAAATGTCTAGTATTGTGTATAAGATTTATGTACTTGGTCTATTTTTTCAGGACTACAAGCTACAAGAGGGCGCGCACCAGGTTATTGTTATAGATCAGCAAATTTGTGAGAATTTAATTTGTCACTTTCTCTTTTGTATATTCATATTTGTGGTCTACCTCTGACGGTGTGAGAGGGCATATCCAAAGGGGTATTTCGCCTTTAGTAAGACTAACTACTAGTATAGTTCTATCCAGTCATGTGTTTAGAATCGTCAATAAGCATGCACGTGATGCTCCCTGAAGGTGAGTGTATGTCAATGTTCATCCTGGGAATCTGGAAAACCTAACTGGACTTTACACTTCAGGGAGGAAGCAGTCATTTGCAGCACACGCTGACAGGTCAAAGATCGCCATAGACCTCAAACTAGGCTGCAATAAGCTTCAGATACACTTTTAGTTCATTTCCGAGCGATGAACCGTTTAAAAAGGTGGGGCTTACGATGGAAGAATCCTCATCACCCTAGCGATAACAAAATAACGTGGTATGTGATTTTAACGAAAATAATTATAGCAAGGTATTTTTCAGAGAAACATTTTACATCGAAACAAATACAGAATTATTTTTTTTTTATTGGGGGGGGATTAACCTATTTGTACTTTGCAGATAAGATACACGGCATGAATAATACTTTAATATCAGTAGCAAGAAAACATTTCTTTATGCAAAATCAAGTGAGAGACCTCACTAGCAATGAAACCTGTCACAAAGCCAAGTGGACTCTGCAATGGATGCAACTCGGGGACTCCTTTTTGTGAGAAACCTGAGGGTATCCTCACACCTACTCCCCTTGGGTCGTCTCCTTAGGTGGCCAGGGAAGGGCCATCGCTTTTGGATCCTGAACCTGGGGGCGGAGAAGCGAGGGATGATCACCTGGGTGGAGGGTCCTTGGGGATTGGGGAGAGGATGTCCGGAGGCAAGACATGATACCATCCTCTTCCTTGTAGTAATCAACCTCCCACTCCCCCTGTCTTTGCAGGGTGTTGTCAATCACTTCCCCTCATTTCTCCCTCTTTCATACCACTATAGTACTAAGACGAGCAAGAGAACTGCAGACTGCTGTGAGGGTCAGGCATGTCCAGAGAACTCTACTAAATATGGTCAGGCAATTGGGTTTGAGGACTTAGACCTGCAACCTGTTAAATGGTTGCAGGTGTATAAAAGGAGCGACTAGCAGGGAAGAAAGGGGCAGCAGCAGCAGCACGAGTACAGAAGCCAGGCCCAGCATTGCGGGCCAGAGGTAAGAGAAACCCTGGGGACGAGGAGGCTGCCGAGGAGGGTCCTGTCAGGACACGAGGACTCTGGAAAGTTCTGGAGAGACTGTGGTGCCGAGGCCCGGGCGGGCCGTGAGAGGGTCACAGTGCTGGGAGCCTACCTGGTCGTGTGCCTGCAGCTGGAGCTGTGGGCCACGGAAGGAATCAGATTGCTGCAAGCTACCGGCAGCGTCCACGGGAAGCAAGTGGAACTGCCGGCAATCCACAGAAAGAAGACCGGAGTGCGAACAGACACATGTACACGGAGCAGAGGAAAAGGAAAGCAGCCACCCGGACGAGCCGCCAAGGACCGGTGAGTGAACTCAAGGCAACCCCCGAACCGGGGCACTCCTGCTTGCTGTCACAGGGCAAAAGTAATTGCCGAATGGAGATGTGCAAGATGCTGTGAACCCAAAGTGAAGGGCTGTGATAAACACTGTGAACAAAAGAATAAGAGTTAAGCACTATTGAATAGCGAACTGAAAGGAAAGCTTTTGACAAACCTATAAAAAGCCGGTGAACAGAAGATAAGTTTGTGTGAAGTACACAGACAATATATTGAAACCAAAGCACGAATCCTATGCAATGCAGTGAAAAGCAAATATTGAATATTACTGAAGAGTGTGAAGGTGACGTGGTGAAGGGAGAAGAGCACCACGGAGTGAACTGTATGAAAGAACACAGTGTGTCAATGTCAAGAAACTGGTGAAGTGGAAAAAGCATTGTGGCAAAGCCAAGAGACTGGCGAGGAGAAACGAAAGTGAATGTGATCCAGCACACCGATGCAGTTATAGAAGAACCTGTGTGGTCAAATCTGGGAGTTACCGGTTACGTGGCCTGTAATGGGTGGACCGTGTGGTCCGACAACTGCGCCTAGACTGGGGGATACCCAACTTAAGAGCCAAGGAAACAGAGAGTAAATGCAAGTGGGTGAAAGAGACTGCTGACGTGAAGCAGCAGGAAGCAATCTGTGCACTGTCAAGGAAGCAGGAGTGTACAGTAGACTTGGAACTGGTATAAGTTGGCAAGCTGGAAAAGCTGACGTCTTGGGGAAGGAAACCCTATGACCTTTTAAATTGTGTCTTCTTGGGGGAAAGGAACCCCGATACTTTATGGAACTGTCTTGAACTTGGGTAAGGGGAGCTGGAAAGTAAACCCAGAGCTGGAAGAAGCTCAGAACTTAATTTGGAACACTATTTATTTGGTTGCTCACAACCCTACAGATTGTTCAGCTTTAGTTGTGAGGGTAGGTATAGGATTTAGACACAGACAGACTTTTAAGTTGAAATCTTTGACTCAGACTTTCCTTAGTTTTGTTCAGGTACGAAAATGTCACCTTAGCATAGGGCAAGTTAGGCCTTGAACCTTCCTGACATTTAAGTTAATAAAACTACTTATGTTTGAACTTGGAATCTGTTGTCTGTGTCTTCCTTCATGATGCCTACACATTTCACAAGGTTCACTTGAGGCTGCGTTGAAGGTTGGGAACTCAAACTGGGTCACAGTGCTGTTTTCATTACTATCCTTGGGGATGTGATGTTCCCTGGACTGGTGTCCTGATATCTACGCTTCAAGTTACTATTGCACCAATTCCACCTGGTTTGTCCACGCTGGGGGAGTGGGAGGGGGGGGTTTGACCACCAATGACTATCCTATATGACACCCTTAAACCACCATGGAGAATATCTATGCCCCCACGGTCACAGGCGAGTAAAATAAATTAACCTGCATACGCACGGTACCACGCGAAAGAAGACAATAAGAGCAAAGCAACTGTCAATTGATGACTGATGACATTGATCTATTATTGGATCAATTGGTCCACGTCCGAGACTGTGGTCAGGCACGGAAGCAATTCATTTGTCAAATTCAAGGAACTAGGCGCACACGTGACCTCATTACTACATTGAAAGCAGGGCTTTGAAAGACAGAGCAATTGTAGAAAGTATTGATCAGTAGACTGATGTGGGATGTGTGCAAACAGTGGGAGTCTGGGGGGCAGAAAGTTTACTATACGTCAAGGATTTACTGTGTTACTTTCTGTTTTCATCATAGAGGAGCAGAGATCTTGTACAGTTTGGCTATTAACAATGCTAGACATGCTGGCATGGAAAGCAAATATCCACTCTCCGATTACTCCTTGCTAACCGATGCCCGTCGCAACCTCGGACTCTTCCAGCACCACGATGCCATCACCGGCACTGCTAAGGAAGCGGTTGTAGTAGATTATGGAGTGAGGTAGGTTGTATGTGTTAAAAATATTGATTGCAAACATGTGAACTCAAGCTTTGCAATACCTTTCCTAACTTGAGAGTAAGTCTTAACCCAAGTAACAATAGATAGTTCTATTGTGTCCATTTTTGGTTCTTTCTTGTGCAGCAGTCTTCCATTTTTCCTATTCTATGAATATGCTTACTAAATTACAACAATATTAAAACCCCCTTAATGTGGCAACATTGAATGGAAGACTAGCTTTGGGGTCAATAAACTTTGGTCTCCAGTGGCAATGCACAACGATTCTACTCCATCATGTTTGTCTGTCTCTCTCGCACTGTTTTTCTTCCTCTATCCCTCAGGCCAGGTGCTCCAGGCTGGGGGTGAAACTCATAAGTGGGGGTGTGTGCTTGTATGTCTCCTTTTAATAGGTGTGAGAAATGATCGGCATAGAGTGAGACTTGCGCCTTTGATTTATAAATTATTATGGGGTTCCAAGAAAACAATCTACCTACACAAAGTAGAAACGCTTGGCTCTAAGAGTCCTGAGCCAGCCTCTCTCCTCCTCATCTAATGCAACTCGTAAAGAAGAGAGCCAGGTCTACATCGAAGATGAGTTAAGGCGGAAGAGATTTTGGATTGTTGAGACCGTTTATTTGCGCTAACACACTCCTTTGTTTAATTGAGTTGATCTCGTTTGTTCTTGAGTCACACAAATAATTTTCAATTACACTAATAATTAGTTCACCTCAGAATTTATTTTCCCTTTTGAGTTATATTATCTTCATTCGACTGACAAGATTCATATTGAATAGACTTCATTCACATCATAAATACAGATTTAACTTCATTCATCCCTCTGCATACACCTCTCAAACTCAAACCAAACACAACCACACATCTAAAATGCAGCAATCCGCACAAACTTCACAACATCACAACAATGCAACAACAAAACAAACCACACATACACTTGCACAACAGCACACGACGACTACCGACTGTAAAACACCCCAAGCCCAGCCAATGGACCCACCGGGCTGAGGCTGCCAACAGTACATCACTGCTCTCTTGCACTTTTCCAGCTTACTCACACTAACCCACCCCCTCTCCTTCCCTTTTCAGAGCTGCCAGAGCACCAGGGGACCACTTCAGTGGTGATAGTGCGCGGTGCAAATGTCCTTTAACATTAACTAATGATGTAGTATTTATTCCAAACTCAATGAATGTCCACATTACATTGGCTTCTGCATATTTGCCTTCCACTTTCTCCTTGTTCACATTGAATTCTCTTCAACGTACACATGGCTATAGGTTCATGGGTAAATAGTTCATGTGGAAGAAATCCACATGAACTCTTCGCATTCTCCTGCTTGTCAAGACTTCTAGCCCTCTCCGAACTGCCTTTAGCTTGGGTTGCGTTTTGAGATTTAAAGACTTATTGGGCGAAGAAACTCTTTAGAACCTTGAATCAAGCTAATGTTATACTATTTTCCTCCCTTTAAGTGACTTTACTATATTAGTTTACAGAGTAAAAATGTATCACTGTATGAACCGTTAGAATCCACAGGTGCGTCTAAAGTTGCTAAAAATGTAATTGCGAACAAACACAAAAGTGAAAGTGCCCTTTGAAGTGCATTCTCAAGTGTTCTAGTGTAAACATCTAAAGTGTGTGTGTGTGTGTGTGTGTGTGTGTGTGTGTGTGTGTGTGTGTGTGTGTGTGTGTGTGTGTGTGTGTGTGTGTGTGTGTGTGTGTGTGTGTGTGTGTGTGTGTGTGTGTGTGTGTGTGTGTGTGTGTGTGTGTGTGTGTGTGTGTGTGTGTGTGTGTGTGTGTGTGTGTGTGTGTGTGTGTGTTTTTTATATAAATATGCATCTTTATATAGATTATAAGTGTAAGAGTTTCTTTGATGTACATGTCTAGCTAAGGTTCAGTGTATTTACAGCTCACATCTTCCTCTTAAGATGAGCCTGACTGCTCGGCCAATCTACCAAGGTCCTGAGTTAGTACAGACTGATGCTGAGTTTGAGATCTACAAACCACTTGGATACTTTACTAAACTCTGACTGCCAGTAGGACTTTATAGGAAAACTCCCCCCAAACTAACCTGCTTTGTTGGTGTTTTGCATTCATGTATTCCTACAACATAATATTTTGAGTTACTATAATCAATGGTTTTGCTTACCTGTGAATTGCATCCATCAACCAGTCTTGACATTGTGGTTTACTCACCTGAAGTATTGCCTTGCTTTTCTATTGTGTTTATTAGCTTTGAAATAGTACTTGCCTTATCTACAGATATATCTGTGCCTTGTGTATATATCAAATAAATACCTATTTTGATGGAGCTACAAGGGTTTCTTTGGGCCTATGTATTTGCAGAGTTCTTTGTGCTGACCTACAGCTCACATCTGCCTCCTAAAATAAGTCTGGCTGCTCTGCCGAACGACCCAAACCCTGAGTAGTACAGGCTTATACTAGAAGTTGGGACTCTGTACACCAAGGGGATCGTTTGATAAGGTCCTACCATAAGTGGACTTTAGAAACACTGCCCTAAAATGCATCGATTTTTTCTTATTCTTGGCTGACTCCTTAAATAATTTTTCTGAATCTTCAGGTTACTCCATTCCTTGATGAATTTGAAGCGTGTTATTATTAATGCAGCACACTACCTCGTGCTCAGCGACAAGGAGACTTATCACTATGACCTGTCGGTGCCGTTCCTCAGCACGGTAAGAATTAAGTTCTTTCCCAATGTCTTTTCATTTAAGCAGTCTGACACTAAGAAACATTCCTTCAATCATTGAATTCTGTTCTCATCTGTAAAGTGCAGAAGCACAGTTTGTCGCCATGGCTACCTTTCTCTGAACCAAACTATATAACTGGCTGTGCTTTGCCCAGTGGAGCTTGGAAAGCTCATGCTAATATTGGAAAAAGCAAAACTACACATTCCGTATTTGATGTCTTGTTTCCTAAAAGTCCTAAGGGATTTGGTGCCCTGTGTGGGATTGGCATCATGGAAGGAGCAGAGGTGTAACCAGGATTGTCTAACAAGTGGGGCCTGAAGCTAATGCCGTTCGGCCCAGCACAGTGACATTAAGATCTGTAAATATCCACAGAGCCTCTGAGTGGGCATTTCCAGATTTTGGGTGAGCCTTGCCTGCTCAGGCCCTCCCCTGTCTACAGATTAAGTGCCTGATTCACAGAAGCATTTTATAATGGCAAAAGCCCATTGGAACAGGCTCTGTGAATCAAGCCCCAGATGTATAAAACAAAGCTTTTATTAACGAAAATGTCAGGATGGAGTGATGCCTCACTTGCCCTATGCTAAGGTGGGATTTCCATACCTAAAGAAACTAAGGAAAGTCTGTGTCAATATGTTCAACTTAAGTCTGTCTGTGTCCAAAACCTATACTTTCTCTCACAGCTAAGACAAAACAACGTGTAGGGAGGTCAACCATAAACTAAACAGTGTTCCAAAAGCAAGGTTCAGAGCTATTTCCAGCTCGGACTTACTCTCCAGCCTCTTTTCACCAAATGTCAACCAGTTTATCACAATGTTCAATTTACTTTCTTCTGGATTTGAATTAAAAACGTTCCACACCTTTGTAAATGTCGGGGTGCCCTTCCCCAAGTTCAGTATAGTTCCAGGGCAACACGTCTCGTGGTTCCCTTCCCCAAGTTCAATATAGTTCCAGGGCAGCACGTCTCGGGGTTCCCTTCCCCAAGTGCAATATAGTTCCAGGGCAGCACGTCTCGGGGTTCCCTTCGCCAAGTTCAATATAGTTCCAGGGCAGCACGTCTCGGGGTTCCCTTCCCCAAGTGCAATATAGTTCCAGGGCAGCACGTCTCGGGGTTCCCTTCCCCAAGTTCAATATAGTTCCAGGGCAGCACGTCTCGGGGTTCCCTTCACCAAGTTCAACATAGTTCCAGGGCAGCACGTCTCGGGATTCCCTTCCCCAAGGTCAACATAGTTCCAGGGCAGCACGTCTCAGTGTTCCCTTCCCCAAGTTCAACATAGTTCCAGGGCAGCACGTCTCGGTGTTCCCTTCCCCAAGTTCAACATAGTTCCAGGGCAGCACGTCTCGGGGTTCCCTTCCCCAAGTTCAACATAGTTCCAGGGCAGCACGTCTCGGGGTTCCCTTCCCCAAGTTCAACATAGTTCCAGGGCAGCAAGTCTCGGTGTTCCCTTCCTTAAGTTCAATATAGTTCCAGGGCAGCACGTCTCGGGGTTCCCTTCCCCAAGTTCAGTATAGTTCCAGGGCAGCACGTCTCGGGGTTCCCTTCCCCAAGTTCAATATAGTTCCAGGGCAGCACGTCTCGGGGTTCCTTTCCCCAAGTTCAATATAGTTCCAGAGCAGCACGTCTCGGGGTTCCCTTCCCCAAGTTCAACATAGTTCCAGGGCAGCACGTCTCGGGGTTCCCTTCCCCAAGTTCAACATAGTTCCAGGGCAGCACATCTCGGGGTTCCCTTCCCCAAGTTCAACATAGTTCCAGGGCAGCACGTCTCGGGGTTCCCTTCCCCAAGTTCAATATAGTTCCAGGGCAACACGTCTCAGAGTTGGTTTAAGTGCAAACTAGAGGCTCTTTTGGTATGCTTGGTTTTATCTGCCTCTAGGACTCTTCACTTCCTTATTTACCGTCTCCCGGGATCAAACTCCACCTTTACTGAAGCTTTTGTCAACCTTGTGGCTTTTGTGCAGCTTCTATACCCAAATCTGGTAGTTGCTGGCGATTTCAATTATAGGTGTAACGATCTTCTGATAATGCTGCCGCTAAATTTATTGGAGATATGGACGATCTGTCGCTGGCGCAACTTGTTTCTGAGCCCACTCGTATTCTGGGCAACCGTCTGGATTTGATTTTTGCTAAGTATAATGCTGTTACAGTGTCTACTGCTCACAGGATCACCTGGTCTGATCATTTTGTTATTCCTTTTGTTCATAGCTTCAGACTGCGCCCCCAAATCCTGTAATCAGAAGTTGTGGAAGCGCAACTGGCGTTCTGTTGATCGATCGATCCCTTCTTGCGGCCCATATTGATAAGCTGTGTCTTGCCACTCCCTGCCTTGATCTTTGCTCCTTTTCCCAGATATTCACTGCTGTGGCTGATCTGCCAGCCCGTCTTAAAAGTATTAGAGTACCTGGTCGGCCTTCTGAGCCCTGGTTTAATGACGATCTTAAACTTCTTCGTCTTAAACGCAGGCAAGCCGAACAGAAAGGCGCTCGTTCTTTTCCTCTGATGATAGGGCAGCATTGTGTGCCACTACCTCTAGCTATCATATTGCCATTAATCAGGCCAAACATATATTTTTTTCACCCCTCAAATTGAGAATTCCACCAATCAGCCCAAATAACCGTTCAAGGTCGTCCGTTCACTGTCTTCTAAGGCGTCCCCCACTGATTCCATCCCTCATTAGAGTAAATGGGAGGGACGGAGAGAGACATAGTGATGGCAGAGAAGGGAGTAAAGGGGATACTGCACAGGCGCGAGATGGCTCACCAGGCGGCCTAGCAGCTGGAGAGAGACGTAGTGATGGCAGAGAAGGGAGTAAAGGAGATACTGCACAGGCACAAGATGACTCACCAGGCGGCCTAGCAGCTGGAGAGAGACATAGTGATGGCAGAGAAGGGAGTAAAGGAGGTGCTGCACAGGCGTGAGATGACTCACCAGGCGGCCTAGCAGCTGGAGAGAGACGTAGTGATGGCAGAGAAGGGAGTAAAGGAGATGCTGCACAGGCGCGAGTTGGCTCACCAGGTGGCCTAGCAGCTGGAGAGAGACGTAGTGATGGGCAGAGAAGGGAGTAAAGGAGATACTGCACAGGCACAAGATGACTCACCAGGCGGCCTAGCAGCTGGAGAGAGACGTAGTGATGGCAGAGAAGGGAGTAAAGGAGATACTGCACAGGCACGAGATGACTCACCAGGCGGCCTAGCAGCTGGAGAGAGACGTAGTGATGGCAGAGAAGGGAGTAAAGGAGATACTGCACAGGCGCATGATGGCTCACCAGGCGGCCTAGCAGCTGGAGAGAGACGTAGTGATGGCAGAGAAGGGAGTATAGGAGGTGCTGCACAGGCGCGAGATGGCTCACCAGGCGGCCTAGCAGCTGGAGAGAGACGTAGTGATGGCAGAGAAGGGAGTAAAGGGGATACTGCACAGGCGTGAGATGACTCACCAGGCGGCCCAGCAGCTGGAGAGAGACGTAGTGATGGCAGAGAAGGGAGTAAAGGAGATGCTGCACAGGTGCGAGATGACACTCCAGGCGGCCTAGCAGCTGGAGAGAGACGTAGTGATGGCAGAGAAGGGAGTAAAGGAGGTGCTGCACAGGCGTGAGATGACACTCCAGGCGGCCTAGCAGCTGGAGAGAGATGTAGTGATGGCAGAGAACGGAGTAAAGGAGGTGCTCACCAGGCGGCCTAGCAGCTGGAGAGAGATGTAGTGATGGCAGAGAAGGGAGTAAAGGAGGTGCTGCACAGGCGCAAGATGGCTCACCAGGCAGCCTAGCAGCTGGAGAGAGACGTAGTGATGGCAGAGAAGAGAGTAAAGGAGATACTGCACAGGTGCGAGATGACACTCTAGGCGGCCTAGCAGCTGGAGAGAGACGTAGTGATGGCAGAGAAGGGAGTAAAGGAGATGCTGCACAGGCGTGAGATGACTCACCAGGCGGCCTAGCAGCTGGAGAGAGATGTAGTGATGGCAGAGAAGGGAGTAAAGGAGGTGCTGCACAGGCGCAAGATGGCTCACCAGGCGGCCTATCAGCCGAGAACAGACAGTGATTATAAAGCACACCTAGATTTGATCGTAGCCAAAGAGCACTAAAAAGCACAAAATGGTGTTGGGGTGGGCTGAACTCGCAAAATAAAATACAGGTTGGACAAAAGGGTGTCCCCCTCCCTGCCTTGGTAACATGTGTTAACACAGGCAAAATAAAAAGGAAAGGTAAAGAAGCTTGCAGCAACACTGCACAGAAAGTGCTGCAATACGAAAGAACATGCCAAAAAATATGGAGGAAAGCATAACTCCATTAAAAAGTATGAAAAAGAGATTCAAAAAAAGGTTCCCGTGGTTAGAGTAAAAGAATGAGAGTGTGGAAAAAGGATCTGACTCAGTCCTAAAATCCAATAGTCCAGCATAAATGTGGGGAGAAGGAAAATCTGCCCCACACCAGTATTAGTATCCAAAATTAGGCAATACGACTTTCCTTTCACCTCGAGTCAGACCCAGTAGTGAAATGTTGTGCACGGTTAGTGCCATGATTCGATGGCTCACATGGCCAAATAATACTTGTAATGGCCTTAGTGACCGTGAAAGAGCGTGGATAGGCAGGGCTTTCGTGAGCGCTAGAAAGCTAGGGTGGGAATGGTCTTCCAATCTCAATGAATGGATGATTCCGCCGTTGCCCAAGTTGAACCCTATGCCCATTGCAAATGCTACATGGCATATGATTTTGTGCACACTTCATCCACTGCTGGCTCTACGAACCTGGTACATTTTTGCAGCAACATTATGAAACACAAAGTCTTCAAAATGTGCTTGTACGTTTACAGACCTCCTTGTCCATCGCAGGTTTTTGCTGATTTAGGATATAATGAGGAGGCAGAATCTTTCATCATGCTCTTTAGTTTTAGAGCCTTGTCCGATCGCTTGAAGTGTGTTGCTAGGATATGGCATTTACAACGCGCCTGTACACAAGTGTTTGTAGGCGCGACAAGACAATGAGAGGGGAAACCGAGGGAGGATATAACAACAATCTTACTAGGCCTTGTGTCATTCAGATCGCACAAGTGCAGGGAAGTGGATGGGAGAAGTGCCAAAAAGTGTGGGCGATGGAGAAGTGCAAGTAATAGAAAGTGCAGCCAACTGGTGGCTCATCCGTGCCGGGAGAAGGGACTGTAGTGTTACAGATACATACCACAAGTGCTGGGGGAGGCAGTGCCAGGTAAAACTGGACATGCGGGGACCTGGGCCCGGGTTCAGAGTGTGGCCAGGTGACCAATGCGTGGACTAGATGGGTCATCAGCATGGGAGACGAAGAGAGAAGGTGGAAGCAAAGAGGAAGGTCTTGAGGTGCTTCTGGAACCGGAGGTGGTTCTGCTCAGGTTCGAGAGAGGCAGGGAGGCTGTTCCAGAGGGAGGCCCCAGCTGAGGAGATAGATCTGCCCCAACTCTCTGCTTGGAGAAGCGCCTCACCTTCGGAGAGTTGTAGGTAGATGAGCGGAGAGCTCGAGAATGGAGATGTTTAGGGAGAGGGCGTTGGAGGTAATGCGGTCCTAGGCCCCAGAAAGCCTTGTGGAAAATGCAGAGGGTCTTGAACTTGATCCTTGCCACCACTGGGAGCCAGTGAAGAGATTTCAATGCTGGCGAGATACGATCCCTGGGCTTGAGGCCAAGGACAAGTCTTGCAGTCCTTGTATAGGACAGATAGTAAAGGCAGGAAGATTTAGAAAGAGGCTGTAGCAGCAGTCCAGCGTAGAGAGGACCAGAGCTCTGAAGACAGTATATAGAGTAGTAAGATTAATCATCTGGTCCACAATGGACTGGTCTGTACACGCTAGTTGCTGTGGCCACTGTTGCTTAGTTTGGATTCCAATCGGAAGCTCTGTACAGTTTTTTACTTCAAGGTAAGGACCTAGATTTAGGGCGGTCCTGTGAAAGACCACCACTAAATCTGGATTTATTGATCCTTTTTGTAACAGCCCCATTGATGTCGTTAAACCTGGTTTGTAGATGGATGTTATGTTTTAAAACCAGAAGACGTTTAATCGATAAACGTACAAGATCTGACTGATTGCTGCGAGGGGCCAGTGAGAAACTGAAGCAAAGACCACCAAGGTTACGGCTTTTATTTGGGTATTTTTGTCTTGATCTAAACTTACCTTGCCTGGTTTCTCTTTTTTCACAGGATGACACCCGCTTAAACCAGGACTCCCTGCCAGAAAAAACTGTGATTAAACTGGACTCCTCTCCCAGGTAAAGTGGACTTTTCTTCTCGAGTGTGGCACTAAGAGTAACCTGGAAATCATCCACTTGAAACTGCGATTGGAAGTATCGTATGAGAACATAGCTACTTGGTTGTTGGCCCGAAGAACTCCTGTGTATTGCATCTGTGTGCGCCCTGGAGCCTTTCCTACATGCAATAAGGCTGCATGCTTTGTGTTCCCCTGCACGCATGACTGGAGGCTTGGTTTTTGTGTCGTCGTGGTGTTTCTGACCCCTGTATGTGTACCCAAAGTATTGCTGCTATTGATGAGGGTTGACCTGTTGGAGGCAGAGCTGGATCCTGGGTGCCTGCACGCTGTGCCCCGGCGAGCACCCATTTCAGGTTCTGGCACTTCGTCGCTCTGCCCCCCTGCATGCTTTATTTGGGGGACCGCCCTCGCTGTCTTGTGAAGCTTCGCCTGCTCCTGAAGGATGGCCTATCACACAGATAGAGGTGAGTGCATGGACCCTCTGTTTCCCTGCCCCTCTCCATGCCGACCCCCCACCATGCTTGCATTTCTTTCTTTTCTTTCTGCCTGCTCCCCGTGTGCATATCATGTACAACACATGCATGTTGCGTGTGATCCCTGTTCTCTGTGCACCCCTGTTCTGTGTGGGGTGGTGTCACCTGTGCTTGCCCATCTGCACCGTCTTTTCCCTCTCGTGTGGTGTGTTCAGTGAGGGGGATTGTATGCGCCCCATTCTGTGGGTGCGTTGGCAGAGTCAACACTTTTGACTTTGGCAATGCTTGCTTCTTGGGCGTCCGCAACAACGTGGCACCTTTCTAGAGGAAGCATAAGACCCTTCTCGGCAGTTACATGCATGTTACATGTTCCACTATTGCCATGAAGGGCTCCTGAGAATGAAGGTGCAGAATTCGTGGGTTCACCTGTTGCCAAGGACATGCTCCCTGTGCCCAAGGAACCTTCGGTGCAACTTGAAAGTGCAAACAAGCAAAAAGAACAGCCAATCACAAAAGTGGCTGCAAAGTCCGGTCCCCATTCAAATTCTGCCTCAGGGGCGCGCTCTCCACGAGGGCCTGGCATCCAGCCACTAAAGGATGCCTTCTTTTCATCATGCTAACTCTACATGAGCGGGCACTGAAAACATGTGAAGACGGTGCTTCTTAAGTCTTCCATCGATGGATATCCCCGTGCTTGAAACAAGTCGAGTGGAAAAGGACAAGAAAAAAGGGCAATTCCAAAATTCCCACCATTTTCAGTGGTTGCTAATTTAGACGAATGGCTTCACAATAACCTCTAGGTGGCAGTGAGTGGGAAATTGGAGAAGTGCCCAGGTGTGTCCAGCCTAAACTCGTGCTACTTGTACATCAGTGGGTATATCGCTGTGCATACAAATGGCAATTATAAATGGAATTTGTCAAGAAAGCCTAGGGCTGGACCATACTACCAACTAGCTCTCCTCCCAAGCCTATAAAGAGGGAATAGCTGCAAGAGTAATACATTGTCCCTTTGGCAAGCAGTAGGAAGTGTGCTGTGTGCACCTTTTTATAATGCATCTGTACAGGAAAATGCTACAATTACTGTAGCAGGAGCCACCCAAATGGGTTTTACAGCCCTGTTACCAGAGAGTGCCACGTTGGCAGGCGCTTCATCCAAAGAGTGCCAACCGCAGTAGGCATTTCATGAAGGAGATTGCCTTTGGCCTTGTCTTCCTCTGACACTACCAGCTGCAGATGCCATTCAGCTTCAGGTACAAGAGTGTAGGGGGGGGAATTTCAGTGCAGCACTGGGAGTGGCCTGCTGAAGTCAAATAAAAAAGTAATTAAGCATGGGCTTGCGAACAAATGTGCCAATGCTGGACTATTTTCCACCGGAACATGATTTTCTAGGAAGGGACTTTTTTAGTAAGCTCGTAACGTTCATCGGAAGTTGCACGCAAGAACCAGCATATCTTATTTATGTTTGCATTAATTTACAGCGCACAAAACCCAGAGGCATCAAGGCACTAGTTACAGAAAGTGCATTCTACAAGTCATAAGTGCAGTGATGTGATACCCATATGAGTTACAGTGTATGCACACGGTCTGGTAAAGCTTTGCCTCATGGTGCAGGGGGTCGGGGGAGGAGGGGGCAGTGTTAAATCAGATGTGCAACAAGAAACCGGACAAAATCATTAGGTGTACACATTCCGAAAATCATCGCCTCATGGTACCGGGGAGCTACTTCAGGGTGCAAACAAGCAATAGTAGACATTATTGGGGGATCTAGGCATTCTGGAAAAGCCTTGCCTCCTGCTATGGGGGCTACTTCTGGGTGCAAACAAGCATAAGAGACCTAATTGGTGTAAGAATTCCATCTGAGAAGTCTTAGCTTCATAGACCTAGTCAGGTAGGCTGAGGTCAAAATGCAAATGCAGGGCGAGGCTGAAAGGCGTAGCCAGATAGTTGGCAGGTATCATACATATGCAGTGTGTGCCTGATAAATCATACAAACTACAAAATGCAGAGCGAAGTTGACCAGGTATGTCAGTCAGGTTACAGTTGGAATACAGAGGCAGCGGCAGGTTCGTAAATAATATAAAATGAAAATGCAACGAAAGGCTGATGTGGTGTACTCCGGGAGGATATGTTATAATAGTTTATTTATATAGCGCCTATACACAGTGTTTCAAAGCGCTTCAAGGCAAGGGAGGGAACAAAGGAAAATACAATGACATTCTTACAGGCCATGAACAGTAAGGATGTGAAATTAACTATCGTACTCGGCCTGACGACATTTCAGATAGTGCAAGAGCTAAGACATAGATAAGGAAGGGAGGGGGAGAGTGGGAAGGAAATGGAAACAGACAGGCGACTACTGTACTAGGTCTGATGACATTTCTGGTAGAACAGGAGGCAAACAAAAGGTGAGGGAGAGGGGTGCAGAAAGGGAGGGGAGGAACAAAACAAGCGACTATCATACTAGGCCTGACGACATTTCAGATAGTGCTGGAGGGGTGGTGGGGAGGAAAAAAACAGTAAAGGGAGGGTGGAGGAAACAGACGAGGTTACTATCATATTAGGTCCAGGGACAATTCTGATAGAGTAAGTACATAGAAGAAAGTAAGGGGAGGAGGGGAGGAGATAGGAAAAGGGAGAAAGGGAGAGGAGGAGAGAACAGAGAGTAAGCAGTCAAAACAAGAGTGGAGAAGCAAGAGAGGAGAGCGAATACAATTGCAGAAGTCAGTAGTAACACATAATGTTGCAAGCCAGGATACAAGATGAAGATGGGAACAGCATGATTCAGGGTCACCATGAGTACAAGATGCAAAAGAAGTTCAGCATGAGAGTTGGAAAGGGTGAAGCACCATGAATCAATGAAGTCCATGAAAGTCAAATCCAGCATTGGCCAGAAGACGGTGATGGTGAAACCAGAATGTACCAGGACAGACTCCTGCAGATGTAGGCTAGAGGTGCGCAGGGGGAGCATGGTAGAAGAATCCAGCAAAACAGGCAACTGGAGGGGGGCGGGGGGAGCAGGGTAGAAGATGTTTGCACAATAGATGTAATGGCGCGGTAAAGCTAGTCCTGATGGGATTCAGATGTGCAGTCTCCAGTAAAGCTACAGCGGTACACGTGGGATAGGCGACATAAATGATGCAAGCAGAGGTGTGAGTCCTGGATGGATCATGAAAGCATATTCCTGAGTGCCATATTAACAGATCGTGGGGGATATGGTGATCTATAAAAGGAGAACGTGGAGGGTTATGGAGGTGATTAAACATTAGGGGTAAGGTGGAGGTGGCTTACAGCAATGTCACACTGGATTAGCAGATGGTAGTTCAAAGGCAGGAAGAAGTAGTCTAAACATGTACCTTGAAATATGGTGGTGCCCCTTTTGCCCTGGACAGGCCCAGACCGGGGTAGTCACCCATGGACGAGTCCCTTCAGGGGCTGGGTTTGCCAGCTGGCTCCCCCAGATAGGCTTCTTAGAGTGACTGTGCAGCCAAACGAGCATCGAAGTAGTGGAGGGCGGGCTGCACATAGCCCGTGCTTTGGTAATGGTGGAGTGACCACCATTTCTAAAAGGAGCTGATGCTCCATCGCATAACATAGGCTAGTTCCCACTGAACAAGAGGACCTTTCTGCTTTCCCAGGTTGGAGGTCTGTTTCTCTAAAGGGAAATGGCTGCTTCATTGAGAATAGGCTAGTTCCCATTACACAAGAGGCCCTCTGCGCCTCCTTGGGTTAGAGGTCTGTTTCTCAAATGGGAAATGGCTCGTTCATTGTGAATAGGCTAGTTCCCATTAGACAAGAGGTCCTCTGCGTCTCCTTGGGTTAGAGGTCTGTTTCTCAAATGGGAAATAGCTGCTTCATTGTGAATAGGGTAGTTCCCATTAGACGAGAGGATCTTTGCGTCTCCTTGGTTTAGGGGTCAGTTTCTCAAATGGGAAATAGCTGCTTCATTGTGAATAGGGTAGTTCCCATTAGACGAGAGGATCTTTGCGTCTCCTTGGGTTAGGGGTCAGTTTCTCAAATGGGAAATAGCTGCTTCATTGTGAATAGGCTAGTTCCTATTAGACGAGAGGACCTGCTTCCCCAGCTTGGAGGTCCTTTTCTCTAATTACTCTATTCATAAAGTGCAGTGCATGGTGCTTAATAATTTCTGTAACTTATTTACAAATCCAATAGCGTTGCGCCAGTATCGTCGGCTCGGGTCTAGTGCAGTAATTTCATGCAGTCAATTCTCTTTTTTCAGGTACATTGTGGTGTTTAATCCGCTGGAACAGACACGCCTTTGTGTGGTTTCGTTCTTGGCAAATACGCCTCGAGTGCGAGTTCTGTCCGAAGAAGGGCAACCACTGGCAGTGCAGCTGAGTGCCCAGTGGAACACGGCCACCGACATGGTTCCTGATGTCTACCAGGTGAGCAGCCCAGTCTCTTGCCTTTTTGCATTCTTCTTTGAAGCATGCCATGGTGAAAATAAATCTAGCTAGTTTGTTTGTCTTAATGGAAAAACACTGATCGCTCTGCGCAAATGACTGGCACATGGTCAGTGGAGGGTGTTTTAAATGGCATTAGCGAGGGCGATTTTTTAGTGTCACGGTTTGGAGACTGGCATCAGGTGACGAGAGCTTGTGAGGATTGTTCCCCTATTGCTCACAAGTAAAGCCCCTGATCTCCCAAGTTTAAGCCTTATTGCTAAATCTGCACGACTGTCTATACCAAAGTGTTAAAAGCCTATGCAGGTCCTCTATCCGCTTTCTAGAACCACACACCAGTCTAAAGTCTCCTAACGCTGTTGCTAACGGCAGCTGAACATCATGACGACCGAGCTTGGCATACTGGTGCATTTGGCAGACCTTGTGGAAAATCCTTCGAGTGCGGGGGATCCATACACTTGACTGATCTGATAGAGGTCACAGAGTGGTTCTGATGTCGAGCCTTATCCCTCATGAAACCCATGTGATAGCAGTGTTCTGGCGTGTGTTCAGATGGTTTTCTAGAATCTGGCCTGGTGGACAGATTTTAGGAGGCCACCCTAGTTATAGTGAACAGGGGAACTCGAGAGAGGTTAGCCAAAACCCAATCAGTGTAAATTTGGAGAATGGTAAAGGCTTAGTCTCAAGAGAAAGTGAGTGGGGCCAGGGTCCACAATGACTCCACACATTGAAGCACACAATAATTAAATTTAGACAGGAATGTATCATAAAATACAAATATTTATTCTGGGCCTTTACACACTAAAAGATGAAACCAGCATGTGATCATATTTCACAATACTCAATAATAAACATATGTACAGTCACCGTAGGTTCTTAATATGCATTCAGTTACTTGCAGAAACAAAGGAAGTAAGTAAAGTAATGGAGTACAGATGGAACCAAGTCACAAGCAATATTCCCTAAGTTCAGCAGTCCAGTCCCGAAAAATAGTCACACTGCTTCTCCCCAGAATGTACCTGTAGCAGGCAAGTTACTTGTGTTGGTGATTGTTCAAAAGAAGAGATGCAACAAGGTTACTAGGTAAGTAAAATGTGTTCTTCCCTTTCAGATTGTACTGTCCAGGGTCAACGACCAAAAAGCAGTCGAAGAGAAGGATACAGACAGACTTGTTCTCAATGTTAATCCTAGGGCGGACAGATGGAGGCAAACCCTTTGCCTTTACTTACCCCCTCACTCTGATTTTCCCAGATGACTTGATGGTGGTCGCTGGAGGTTGGATTCCCACTGTTGGTTTTGGCGAGAGGCGCTCGGGAGCTGTGAGTGCAAGGATTCTTCCAGTTGGGTCCAGGGGCGAAATGCAACCCTTGGCAATGGAGAAATGCAAGATACACTGACGCAGCCTTGTTAAGGACACTTCACAAAACGGGGAAGGTGAGTTGCAGAGCAGCTACCGCACACACAAACACACAACAGCAGTTGTCCTTCCAGTCACGGTTGTAGAAGGACTTTGAGGACACAATCCCTTGAGGCTTAGATGCTGACATTCAGCAGGAAGGTGGCTTATACCACAAGCTGGCGACCACCAAAGTTCTGGGTGCCAACACGGAATAGCGACTGTTCTACCAAGGTAGCCTACTGGGGAGCTGAGACACTTCCGATAGCTCACCACGGCTGGATCTATGAACACATCAAGACTGGTTTGTCCCACCGGTCCAGGGGTTGAAGCACCGCACGGGGGCGTCTGCTGATCAGGCAGTTCAACAGGGCTTTACCTGGCTGAAAGCAGGAAGGGGTGCCAGTCCTCTTCGGGAGTCTTCTTCGGATCCTCATTCGTTCTTGGCTCTAACGCTGCTCTGCCGAAATGGCTGCAGGAGTCCTCTTGCTATCCAAAACCCAACCAGGAATCAAGTCTAAGCCCAGCAATGGAAAGGATATGCACCAGCCAGTAGTTGTCAGCCAGTAGTTGTCCAATCAGGGACCACTATTAGTTTCACCTGTGCCCCACGCCATACTCTCGGGTACCACAGATGTACGAGTAGGACCAGACAAACCCACCCACTTCCTGGACAACACAAATGCAGCCCACGAAAGGGGCAGCTTTCTCGGGCTTGTACATGACCCCTGACCTGGCAAGACAGGAAGAAGGCCAAACAACAATATGGCCAAAGAACAAGCAAAAATCTTGTGGCACGTCCATTTTAGGGCATTTTCCACGTTTAGTAGCCATGCTCGGTGAATGTGAATGTGCACTCTAGAAATGACACATAAATGGTGAAAATATAATTGCTGTCACAAGCTTGCCTTTAAGCACAAATATAAAAGTAAATAAAAATCCACAGTGGAAACAACGACGGGTGATACACAAGTATCCCCGCTGCAGTGCATTGTAAGATGCTGTGCGCGATGGGTAAATGATGAATCCCTGTGCTGATCTGTCTCCTGTGATGACTCCAATGGACTCGCCACTGTTTTCCCGGTGGTGACCTCCCTCCTCCCATGTGGCCAGGGGACGGCAGCTCACATGGGGGAACACAACCTCTGGGGCGATATCCTGACTTCATCAGGTGAGGCGTGGTATCCCCCATCTGCCCCATGATGACCAATAACCTAATGGCCTTTTGTCATGCAACTGCTCCCTCTTTTAGGGAAAAATAGAGAGAGCCTTTCCCCAACACCCTTTAGGCCAAACACATATTCCTGGTCTAAAAAGTAAAAGCTCCAAGAATACCTTTTTCAGTTCTAATTCCACCGCATATAGAACTGGTTTTTCATATGAACAATTTAGAGACATTCTCCATGTACTATGCATCAGTTGATATCAATGGACTCCAATTCCCACAACCACTTACGTACTGGGACAAGGAGGATGAATGAAATGATGCAGAGCAAAAGGAGCCTTGCGCTCAATGAGCATACTAGTTGTTTCCAGAAAGCACTGGTGCACGGGACATTTAAAGATGCCAATCAAACTATTGGCAGCAGCTGTTCAGGAGAAGACATTGCATCTCCCTCAGAGGCGTGTGTAACCTGGAGCCACGAGCCAGTGTGGCGGAGCAAAGGGACTCGCCAGCAGAGAGGGAAAGTAACATTGTGCGAGCAGAGCATATCAGAGAGACGCTAGGAACCACAGGAAGATTCCTGGCCGTTCGACAGCTGGAGGAAGCAGCGTTACCCTCACCGGGACCTGGAGGAAAGCAGTCATGCAGGAGCAGAGCCGTGAAAGAAGCCAGAGGGACATCAAAACAGTCCAGAGTTGAAAGCAGGCGGCAAAGCTACACTGTGTTAGCATGAACAGGACCGAAGACGCCACATAGAGCCGGTAAATCAGCCCACAGGGTGTATCGGCAACCTCGCTAAACATAGTTTGAACATTGTAAAACTGCAGGGACAGAAAGAATAAGAAGATTGTTTGAGAGTCAAAAGGGCAGATTACAAACACGACCCCCAATAACATATGAGTGCATGGAATGCAGATATGGGGAAAACTTAACGCGAACATTAAAACAACTAAATATACCAAACCAAGAAAGATGGGCTGAATTTTAGATGTAAAGAGAGTTACATTTGTATGGAAATAATAAGTCCTGGTAGGAGAGTATACCAGACAGTGGCAAATCCTATAGGAATTCCCGAGAAAGAATCCTGTTTGTTGAGCAAAGAACTGTCAGACCCAGAGTCACTGATGTTGGAGAAGAATCCAGGGGAAGGGACTAAAACTCTGGAACCAAGGTCTGTTACACTTAATGAATTTTGTGTTAAGAAGGATCTTTCTGAAGAAGAAATTACGAGGCTGAGCAGCTTTGTACCTAGCAGGATTGTTGTGGGCCACGAAAAGACACAAAGAACTGTTAGACCAAGAAACATTGCTGCACCATTGAAGAATCCAGGGTAGGGGAACCACCTTCTGGAACCAAGGTTCCATTACCATGGAGACCTTTTATGTTGGAGCTGTTCCATTTTAATTTATGAGCACTTTTTGCAACCACCAGGTTAGACATTTCCCATCTCACTTTATTATTTGGTTTGTGATGTGAGGTTCGGGATAGAACATTTGGACACAAGGACGGTTTTGATTTCCGACATCCTGACACAGACAGATCCTTCGTTTCTGGTTTTAGGTAGGGAAATTCATCCTGGAGTAGGGTCAGGGAGGCATTTTTCCAACCCGCTGGTTAATAAAAATCTTTAACAAAAAAAATGAAAACTTTGTGTCTGGCTTTAATTTCTGACCTCTCGCATTCCCCATAACAAAATGAGCAAAAGGAAGGGGAAGTCAGATCAGGTTCAAAAACAGAGCAAAAAGATTGGGGGTCCAAAGAAACTATGGTGGGAAAGTTGCCAAAAGAGAAATCTTTCTCAACAGTGTGACCCTCAAAATCCATTGACTTTGAGGACCAAGGACCAGGAAAGCGGTTCTACTGGCGTCTTCAGGACCGTGCCGTGAGCTACCTGGAAAAGATCCCCAGAGTAGTCCTTCCCAAGTCAAGCTAGGCCCCCTCTGCTATATTTTAGCTCTCACTGTTCCGTTCTAAAACTCCTTCATGGGGAAAGCCATTTTGGCCTTGATTGCTATGCGAAGCTAGAACCGAGCGTAGGAGCAAGTTGGAGCCAGATGTAGAAGATCTGGAGAAATCATCCATCGCTGCAAGGCGTCATCGAGGGATAGTGTAGCTCAACAGTGATGGCACTTACCATGGTATCCTGCAATAGCAAGGTCAAAGGGCACGTGACAGCAGGTCCGTTGATGCAATTGAGGTCAAAGGTCATGTGATGTCACTTCCAGTGATGTCATGGGGTACGTATTGTCACTTTTGCTACCACTGACATTTTCATTAAATAAAGTTCATGATGGTGAGATCATGTTTTCACCCCTGAGTTCCAGTTGTGCATTACATTGTGGAAGTGTCATGCTAAGTTTCCACGGCGAGACTTGGTGAACAAAGATTGACATGTTGACCATCAACTATCAGGAAATGTATTATTGCTATTCACACTCTCCTTTTATGGTTCTTGCACAGGTATCCTTCACAACGCGCCTCCCGGCCCTGGGCCTCAGCATCTTCCAGCTCTACAAATCCTTCGACAGTCACACAACTCTGAAATCCAATGTCCGGGTATACCTTCATGGCCGAGATCTGCCAATGAAAAAGCACGAGGGATTTCCAGTCAAAGTGCTCGAGTCCAACACTGAGGATTTCTTCCTGGACAACCAGTATTTCCAGGTGTGGTTCTCTGGCCTCACAGGACTACTTAAGGTAAAGGGAGAGGGGGCTTGGTATATCTACACACTAATGCCAATGGTACTTGTTTCAACAATCAATGATAATGTACGTGTGGGGATAGTGCAGGGGTGGGTTTCTGAAACGTGCTTCTTGTTAGGGAGATTTATAATTTGCATGCTTCATCCTGCCTCTTAGTGTGACCCTGTGAGAAACCTGAAGGTGTCTCACCCGCTAGTCCCTGGGATCTGTCATCAAGGTGGCCAGGACACTGCCATTGCTTTTGGATCCAGTTCCTGTCCTGGGGTTGGACTAGTGCGGGAGGATCACCTGGATGAGGGTTCTTTGGGGAGTGGAAGTGGGACACCAGAAGGTAGTTCCTTTCCTATAACACCTTTTTCCCCATCCTACCCCCCCTCCTCATCCCCCTTTCCCACACGAACACTTTCTCACGGACAGTTCACCGTGAGCGACAAACGGACTAATACCAGAGCTGTATACCTGACATGTCCCAACACCACGGTCTGGCAATTACGGATCATTAGACACACCAGACTTAGATCACATTTCCCCACACGGATAGAAGGCAGAGCACTAAAGCACACTCTGAGCGAGGCGAGACACACAAGGAAACGGCAGTTCCAAGATGGCAGTTTGATACAAGGAGAGAATGCGAGACCAGAGAGGGTTGCAAGGAGGGAAGTACCCTTGACCTTTGAGGACCGTTACGTTCATGGGCCTTGGAAATTGCAAAACTGAAGACCAGGTATTAAGGCTGATCAACCCTATACAGTGTGTCAGAGGTACCCAGGGCTCTCCTGTGTCGATTACCAAGGCAGGGAGGAGCGATTGCCTCTGTGGTTCTGTCCTTGGCTCCTACAATAAAGCAGCATCAGAAAGGACAGCACAACCAGTGCGTCAGAGAGACCGACATCAAACCAGCTTGTCTACTGAACCAAGGTTGCAAGCGGCAACATTATATAAAGTGAACAGTGTGTGAGGCATTTGTAAGGAGCGACGCGAATAATTGGAAACCAAACAGAGTAGCCGAACTTTGTAATTGAACTTTGGGAGGCCAAGAATAGATACCATACACAGAGTGGTCCGGCGTCACGTGGGAGCACATTCAAAAGTCTGTTAGCTACCCAACTGATGCAGAGTGTAAGAAAAATGAATATTAAGATCGAGTTGTCATGTAGCGGGTCAAGCCAAACCCTGTGCACATTCGAAAGTATCTTATCGTTTAATGTACATCACAATTGGTCTGCCCGGCTGAGGGAGACCAATTGAGTGAGTGAAAGGGATCTGAGCCCGGAACAGGAGGATCCAGGGTGAACACCCAAATTGAACATAGGAAAAAGAATAGAGCATTTGCGTGTTATATTACTCTTTTGTACACCAGGACTTGCAAGAAGTAAAGAGACTTGGACACAGAAGGTCCTGCACTGTGAAAACCGAACTGTATTCTCGTGCCGCAGAAGCCAGAGTGTGTGCTTTGCTCGACAAAATGTGGGGAAGGGGAGGCCAACGGCCTGAACATCCTGACTTATCATTTTGTCATCACTTTATTTTTTTGTGAACATCACCCCACATTATTTGTAAATTAGTAGTAAGGATTTGCAAATGTCTTGTGTTTTTTTTTTTTTTTTTTTTTTTTTAAGCATAGGCCCTTTTTTATTTTGAGTAGACTCCACTAGGACTGCATTATTATTTGATGGCAGTAGCTTGCTCCCATGTGTAGATTTAGGTTTAGATTAGACGTTCATCTCACCCTTGTGAAACTTCAATAAACACACTTGAACTGTGGTCACTTGTGTCTGTCTCAATGTTGATACCATACCATGCCTTCCTTACAGAGCCCAGCACTTTTTTGCTGGACTTCTGGACCTTTCTCTTTCTATCTTGAATGAGTGAAGCCTTTTTCCACTCATTCATCCTTACTTGCTCTGACCTTTGGAACTCTGTTCACTGTGTTTTACCTGTCCTTTGATGTCTTTCCTCCACATCTCTTTAAAGGCATCTGTGTTTTACTTTTGCAGCACACAGCTCCTTATGGGCAGTGTTGCTGGGAACCCTGTGGGTTCTCCTTTGTGATGCTTTTTTTATCCTCACTAACTATAGTTCTTAAGGATACTTAGTATCTCTCCTGAAACTTTATACTCTGCTCTCTCTCATTGCCCGCCGCTTGCCGCCTGGTCAGACTGCAGCAGACCCCCCCCCCCAACAACCTCTTCAGGGCAGGTTCAGCTCTCTCGCCCCGGTTCTCTCTCCTTGCCCGCCGCATACCACCGGGCTTCACTCTACACCAAAGCCACTACTAACATCTTCGCCAACGCGGGTTCCGGGCTACTCCTAAACACAGCCTGGCTCCCAGTCCTTGCCTGCCAGCCCAGCTTGACTCCGCGGCCTCATTGCCTGCCACCTGCCGCCTAGCTCGACTCTCCAGTGGAGCCGCAACTTTACCAGTGCGACTCACTGCCTGGCTCTACATCGCACAGCCACAACTTCACCATCATGGCTTCATCTCAACTTAACCCGGCTCAACTCTGCAGCAGAGCCACAACTTCACCAGCGCGACTCACAGCCTGGCTCCACTCTGCACACCCACAACTTCACCAACGCGGGCTCTGAGCCTGGCCCGACTCTGCAGCAGAGCCACTGCACTCAGGTCACCAACGCAGGCGCTGGGCCTGACTGGCTGCCCCTGATCACGGCTTGCTCCCTAATCCTGCCCGCCAACCCAGCTTCTCTGAGGACCTTCTCTGTCTGCCAACCCTTCTCAGCGCTTGCCCATCTTCTCAGTGCTGACCCATCTGACTGGTCTCTGCCTGCAACTCTAGCTACACGGGCACCACAGACTGCCTGACTCCTCCTGCAGTGTGCCTGTCTCTGCCTGAATCCTCCACTGACTATCTCCGACCTCCGTCCCTTCACCGGCAACTCCAACTGCACGGGCGCAGTGGACCTCCACGTCTGCTCCTGAGTGCAATCCGGCTTTCTATCCTTTGCCACCAGTCCACCTCCTCCAGCTCCCCCCTCACTGTTCTGCACTGCTCCTAGCCCACATTGTGCAAGCTATCTATACCTCAGTGACACGTGGCAGTTGGGGACTTCCTTTCTGGATCTTTGCCTGCCGCCATCTGGCTACCTCCACCCCTCATACCACCTTCCTTCTCCTGACCTTTGCTGCCTACTTTGCTCCTTGTTCTCTCCATCCTAAATGATCAACTGCGGCGTCGCCCGCCCCCACTCTTACGGTGAACTACCCACCATCTCAACCATCTAAGCCCAACCTGACCCCGGCCGCCTGCCACCTCCAAGGCCCTCCACTCCCAGTATCAATCCTTGATCTGCCTCCTTTGCTCGCTCGCCCATTCCGCTCTGTGGACTCCTGTTGCCTACTTCGATCCTTAATCTTACCATCCTAAAGAATCAACTACCTGTAACTTCTCCTCTTGCTCAGCTACTCGTTGCTACTCTGTTCCTAGTTTCTTTCGCCCCGTCCTGTTTGACTTTCTACCCATTGCACCGACCCTCTCTCCTCCTTCCTTCTTCCTCTACACGCACTTCCCATTCTCTTCCCCTTTCCTTCATCATACCTCTCTCATCCCTTCTGTTATGCGTTCTGTCAAAACTCTTTCTCCCCGTCCTCATTACTCTTCCCCCCCTTCATTCCCTCTCCCCACTATCCCCTTCCTCTCCTACTCTCCTTCTCCCTCCTCCTCATGTCCATTCCCCTCTTCAATCCACTCCCCCACTCGTCCCATTCCACACCTACCCTCTCTCACCGTCCTAATCCTCTCTACCCCCCCACTACTCATCCCTCCAGCCTCATGAACATTGCTCTCTGGAACGCCATATCCCTCTGCAACAAGACCGCTGCTGTTTTGGACATGTTCTTTCGACTCAACCTTAACTTCCTATGTCTAACTGAAAACTGGATCCCCCCTCACAACTCCACTGTCCCTGCTTCCCTCACCACCTCCTCTTCATCCTTCTCTCATATCTCTCGCTCTACTGGTTGTGGCGGCGGTATTGGCCTCCTCTTCCACCCTAGATACCTTTCCTCTACCTCCTCACCATCTCTTCCTTCTTTCCCTTCCTTTGAATTCCTTTACAAATCCTTTCCTTCTCCTCATCCCATCTCCTTTCTATCATCTATCGGCCTCCTGGCCCCCTTTCGTCCTTCTATGATGACCTCGATCACCTCCTTTCGCTCATCTCTCCCTCCCCCTCTCCTCTAACTGTACTCTGCGACTTTAATCTTCACCTCCCTACTCCCCCCTCAATCCTCACCCCTTTTCTCCATCCTTGACTCCTACCTCCTTTCCCCTCTTCCTTCCTCTCCTACTCACTCCTCTGGCTCCACTCTTGACCTTATCTTCAACTCTACCTACCCCTCTTCTACTGTCTCTTGTCTCTACACTACCTATCTATCTCTCCTATCATGCTTTACTCTCCTTCTCCCTTACTCCCCTTCCCCATCCTTCTTCTCCTATACCCTCCCCATCCATCTTTTCCCGACATGACCTTTGCATCTTTGATCCCTCCCCCTTTCTCAACACCTGCTCTCTCTCCCTCTCTCCAAGGTTTCTCTTCCCTTTTGGCCAATGATGCACTATCCACTCTTTCTTCTTCTATCTCCTCCTCTCTTGATCTACTTTACCCCCTTTCCTACTTCCGTCCAACCCGCAAACCCTCTCAACCATGGCTCTCTCCTCAACTTCTCTCCAAGCGTCATCTCCTCTGACGTCTCGAGAGACTCTGGCTCAAATCTCCTTTGTTATCCAACCAAACCTCATATTTCTCTTACCACTCTCTTTATGACTCATGTCTCTCCTCGGCTAAACGTTCCTACTACTCTAACCTTCTCCACTTCCAAGCCTCTCACCCTCGCTGTATCTTCCAAACTCTCTCTCGTCTTCTCTCCCCACCTACCCCTGACCCTTCAGCCTCTTCCACCCTTTCTCCTTCTGACTTTCCAAACTTCTTCTCCTCCAAGATTCGTGCCCTTCGGCAAAAAATCTATTGCTCTTCTTACTCCCTCCCCTTCCCCTTCTCCCTATTCCCCCTCTACCTGCATGTCTGACTTCTTGCCTGTCTCCCCTTCTGACGTGTCCATCCTTCTCTCCAAAGCCCACCCCACGTCTGCTCCAACCGACCCTCTCCCCTCCCTTCTTATCCCTAAAATCTACCCTCTTCTTATTCCCTACTTAACTTCCTTCTTCAACGCCTGCCTTTCCACAGCTACCTTTCCCTCTGCATTGAAGCATGCCACTATCATTCCGATTCTGAAGAAACCTTCTGCTGATCCCCTTCTTACCTCTAACTTTCGTCCTATCTCTCTTCTCCCATTCCTCTCTAAATTACTCGAACGCCTTGCCTATTCCCAGCTCTCAGCCTTTGTCACCAATCTATCTCTCCTACCCCCCTCTCTAACTGGCTTCCGACCTAAACACTCTGCTGAAACGGCCCTCACCTACATCCTTAACTCCCTCTTCTCCTCTCGACACTCTAAGCAATCCTCTGTCCTTATTCTGCTTGACCTCTCTGCTGCTTTCGACACTGTTGATCACCCACTTCTTCTCAACACTCTTTCTTCCTTTGGATTCAAAGGCTCTGTTCTTAACTGGCTATCCTCTTACCTCTCCTCCCGCTCTTTTACTATTGCCTGGGGAGGCCGCACCTCTCCTTCCCAGCCTCTGGAGTACGGCGTACCCCAAGGCTCGGTTCTTGGCCCTTTCCTATTCTCACTCTACACCTCCCTCCTTGCCCCTGTTATCTCCTCATTTGGCATTTCTCAACATTTCTATGCCGATGACACCCAACTCTTCCTTTCCTTCTTTTCCTTCTCTCCTGACCTCCACCTTAAACTCTCTTCCTGTCTTACTGCCATTAAAAACTGGATGTCATCTTGCTTTCTTTCCCTCAATACTGATAAGACTGAAGTCTTATTCTTCCCCTCCCTCTCCTCCACCACCCTTCATTCACTTTCCTCCCTCTAATCTCCCTATCTCTGTCCACGCTCGCAATCTAGGCATTCACTTTGACTCCTCCCTCTCCTTTTCCCATCATATTTCTCTCACCTCTCGTGCAAAGTCCGCTCCTTTATCACTTTCCATGCTACTAAACTTTTAATCTCCTCCCTTATCTTCTCTCGCCTCTTCTACTGCTCCTCCTTACTCTTTGGACTACCTTCTTCTCATCCCGCCCCCCTCAAATCTATCTACCATTCTGCCGTCCGTACCCTCTGTCTCCTTACCTCCCGAGACTCCATTTCTGCTTCTCTTTCTTCCCTTGGCTGGCTTCCCTTTCACTCCCAACTTAAATTTAATTTCCTCTGTTTAGTCTTTAAATCTCCTCCTTATCTCTCCACTCTCCTCTCTTTCTTCACTCCCTCCCGTTCCCTTCATTCAGCTGACCACTTCCTTCTTACTGTTCCTCCATCCCTGTGTGCCCCCTCCCGTTTCCGCTCCTTCCAGCTCATTGCCCCCCTGCACTGGAACTCCTTACCTCTCTCAATCCGCTCTATACTTATCTTCTCCTCCTTCCGCACCTCCCTTAAATCTCTTCTTCTCCATCCCCCACCATGAAACCCTCCCCGCTTCTCGCTCCCCTCCTTCCTTTGTCTCTTCCCCATGATCCTCTCCCTCCCTTTCCCTCCACCCACCCCATTCTAGCCCTCATACCCCTGTTCTGTTTTCCCTCCTTTTTCTCCTCCTCACCCCTCCTTCTCCCTCTCAGTTCTACTGCACTACTCTCCCTCTTCGCTTCAGATTAATTGCTCTACTTACTGTTTTGTTGGTTTGATTCATAATTGTAAATTGCTTCTACTGTTATAATGTTATATGTATCCAGTTGTTAAAATGTACAGAGTTTTGGAGTTAAGCGCTATATAAACAAAATAAATACAAATGCATATCGTAAATCGCATATAAGTGCGTAGTGTATAAGTCTATGGTGGATTTGCATATGGCATAAGTGTGTTATGTATTTGTCGTATGACGGTGTGTGTGCTGTATATGAGTCTGGTATGTGCATGTATCACGTATAAGGAGTTTAACTTTTTTGGGAAAAATGTAACGTGAAACGCACATGTCCGATATGCATCCTATACATATGAAAACTCACATTAAAGTGGAGTTTGTTTTTCTAGGTATAGGAGTTTCACATTTCATACATGTATGCAATTTTACATCTCCTATAAAATTCATAAATGTGTATCAATGGATATGAAAACTCACTTCAAAGGCTGTTGATGTTGACGTTGGTTTGCATACGTTTAGTAATGCACATACACGTTCAACTACAGTTGTTCTCTGCATTCGTGAGATATAGATAAATCTGAAAACCCAAATATATCCAAATTGGCTAGATCACGGTTTTAAAATATATCTTAGGACACCAGATTCTGATGAGCTTCAAGTACATGCCAAAAATCTCACAAAACAAAGCGGATAGTTCTGTAATACTGGTGTTGGTGTATATTTCCCTTGGAGTGAAATTCTCTCCACCTGTGAGTCCCCACTGCACTTTTTTTTCTGGACTCTTGAGTTTTATCTGATTCTCCTGAGTGAGTGGGAACCTTTTTCCACTCAAGTCTTTTACTCTGTACTTGGAAACCCTTTTATCTGTTTGATACTTTTTAATGGAGGTATGTTTTCCTTCATGTTTTCTGGAATCTACCTTTTACTACTGCAGCATACTGCACTTTCTGTGCAGTGTTGCTCGAAGCTCCTTGAGCCTTCCTTTTTATTGTACCTGAGTTAATTACTGGTACCAGGGCAGGGGGACACACCCTTTTGTCCCTTCTGTATTTTATTTGGTGATATCCGCACCCCCCACCTTATGTGGAGTGCTGAGGGGAAACATTGCCGCCCTTTTCTCACTGTGCCAGGAGCTTTTAGTTACTGTTCAAAGTTAATTTGACAGGCTAGTGACAGCTCACCTTTTTCATGATGTTTTGTGCACTTGCACCAACGGCTGTTTTTGCAGCTGCAGTAAGGGACACCAGGGTCACCATTTACCTAAAATGGTGGCTGTACTTTTTTAAGCCTTGTTCTTACTTGACAACAATAATTGTATGACTTCAGGCTGGAACTACAAAGTGCTTATCAATGCCATAACTTGAGCTATGTAAATATTTACCCTCTAATTCAAGGTTGAGAATTGGTTGTTTCTCTAATGAAGATGCAGCGGGCGGTTGTGATGATTTGGGTAACCAACAAGGAATTTAAGTGCAACGGATTCACAACCACACTGCGCATGCACGTTAAGTTTAGATGACTGGAGTATTTTAATGAAAGTGAAAACTGCTGACACGTTTTTTGGCCACAAGTTCTTCTTTCAGGCTTGACTGTGTTCTGTTCTGCCAACCTGCTGCACCATGTTCTTTATTGAAAAGGTAGTGTCTCAAGCCTAGATACTTACCTTGGTCTTGTGACGTTGCTCTGGTGTTCTTGGAGGGCTGCAGTTATGCTGTTACTTGCACCCCCCTCCAGGATACCACCCTGAATCCCATTTGGGTGAACAACCCATTGGGCTCTAAATTACCAAACTAGTGTTACTTACCTGCAAACCTTTATTTATATACAGGAGAAACAATGCTCTTTTGATCACAAAAGGAAGTACAATAGATTTACCAAGAAGAAGTGAGCTTCTTACAATGAGATCAGAGTGACCGACGGTGTCAAAGGCAGCGGACAGGTCCATGAGAATTAGGATGGGGAATAGGTTTGAGTGCTTAGCAAAGGCGATGAAGTTGGACACATTCTGAAGACACCTTCATGGACTGCTTTGTCTAGTGCTTACCTGCCTCTTTCCTCCTCTACCCTTGGTCACTTGAACCCCAGTACCCCTTGACTCTGTGAGCTTCACCTAGTATAGGGTTGGACTTTTATAAATTGGTTAAGCATGGGTTCATTGAAATTGCAAGAGTCGGGGTGGGGTGTCAGGGAGGACGTGGCTTGGCAGCCTGAAAATGGCCACAAGCCCCTAAGGCTCCAGACCCCTGTACCAGAAAAATAATAATGTAGGCGCCACTTGCTGTTATGGGTGCAGGATTCACCACGATCTGAGAGGCTAAGGGGCCCGCAGCAGCGTTCGGAGCGATAACGGGAGTGGCAAGGCACGGCAAGTGGTGTGGAGCCCTGCGAGGGGTGCTGGTGCCAGAGATGGATGGCTGGGAGCAGTGTGCGCCGTGATGTCCGCATAGCAGTGCAGCAGGTGAAGCGTGTCCCGCATCGGCAACACATTAGTGAGGAGGAAGTGCTGTGCGCCACACCAGCGGCAGAGGTCGGGAGAGGCCCAGCGAGTTGGAGCTGGGGGCTGGGCTGTTGCGGAGGAGGAAGCAAGTCCCTGGAGGCTGCTGAGAGCGGTGTGAGTGGGCCTGCTCGGCAAGAGTAGGAAGCCCTCTTCAGTGTTGCTTACAGAAGGGCTCTAAGGCACCCAGGCAGCCATCTTGGAGTGGGGAAGAGTACTGTGAGCAACAACTAGAGCACCCACTTAAAGGCCCTTGGTTGGAGCTTGTGAGCAGGTGTCCCTGTGGTTGGCAGTGGAGAAGAGGCAAGAAGGCACATTTTAGTCATAACGGCTCTTGGATTGAGTGGAAGCCACAGCTTGGTGGGTCCGAGTTTCTGGAGGAGCACTGAGTCGTTGTCCCCCCCGCACCCCACACCCCTTGATCCTCATTTATTACACCCCACACACATAAATGGGAGTGAAGCTGGCACCATCTGGCCTATCCCCACAAATGTCCCATAATTGGGGCCCAGACATGCAGCAAGGGGACCTTGCACTGATCCTGGAAGAGCTGGCCAATATTAGGCTGAACATGGCGGTCTTTACGTGCAGAGATGGGGTACTTCACCGGGCAAGTGTAGGAAGCTTAGGACCAGATCTTGGCTTTGGAGGCTCTTATGGAGGGCCTAGAACACCTGCAGGGGAGGGTGTGTGAGCTGGAGGTGAGTGTTAATGAGTTGGAGGACAGGAACCGTAGAAACAACATACAAGTGTTCGAAATTCCAGAGGGCGTGGAGGGTCCCGACACAGCAAAGTGGATGGAGCAGTGGCTACCCTCGTTTCTTAATTTAAACTTCTCGCAGATTCAAAGGGCCCACAGGGTATGGTCGCATGAACCAAAACGCAGAGTGCCCCTGAGATCTATTATCACTTGCCTCCTCCACCATTCGCAGGTTTTGCCGGCCCTGGACAAGCCGAAACAGACAAGGGGGAAGCTGCTCTTTCAGAATCTGCCGATATCCATCGTGCAGGATTTCTCCAGGCACACAATGTTGAAAAGGCAGAGGCTCTTGGACTTCAGGCAGGAGCTCAAATTTGGACGTACCCTCCGGCGAAGATGCAGATTTCAAATGCGTTAGATCTCACCCAATTTGTAAACGACCAGTGGACCTGGAAGGATACCTCAATGGGATGCATGGAGACGTGATACGGCCATGTTGGGAGAAACAATGAATGCAAGCCCCGCCACGGTAAGGACCAGGAAGTCCAGAAGGGGCGCATTCTGTGGGTCATGACAGCATGCCCCCTCCGAAAACCTGTTCCACCAGGTTTGCCCGGGTGTATGAGATGATATCTTCGGAGCAATCGGGGGGTGTTCAGGTTAGAAAGTGGTTCCCAGGTTCTTTCACTAGGAGGATATCCTTTCCACTCAACCAGGTATTGAAGTTGACCCCGTTTATACCTGGAATCGCATTTTCTGGATACTTCATATTCCAGTTGGTCGTCCACAACCATGGGACTGGGTCTGCAGGATTTCCGGGAGGATCGGATGTAGGGTTTCAATAAAGAAGTGTGAAAAACTGGGTGAATTTTCTTCCAGCAGTCTGGTAGCTTGAGCCGGAATGAGACTGGGTTGATGACTTCTTTTATGGAAAATGGCCCATAGTACCGGGGGGCCAATTTGTTTGATCGTAAATGTCGTGGTAGTAGTTTCGTGGACAACCAGACTTGATCACCGACTGAATAAGAAAGCCCTGGTCTTCTTTTGGAATCCGCATAAAGCTTAGCGTGTGTTTGGGCCTTTTCTAAATGTTCTTTGGCTTCCTTGTGTATGTTGATGAGAGTTTCGATCCAGGAGTCGACGGTAGGTACTGGTGTAGGATGTGGAAGAACAGAAGGTAAAACTGACGGTTGGAATCCTTGACTGCAATAGAAGGGGCTGGTCTTGACTGCTGAGTGATCAGAATTGTTGTAGGCGAATTCAGCCACAGGTATAAGTAGGGACCAATCATCCTGTACCTTGGTGGCGAAACAACGAAGGTATTGTTCTAGGGTCTGATTTACACGTTCCGTAGCTCCGTTAGTTTGTGGGTGATAACCAGATAAAAGAGCACGTTGGATTCCTAGAATGCGACAGAGATGTTTCCAGAATTGTGAGACGTATTGAGGTCCTCGGTCTGATATGATTTTGGAAGGAAGTCCATGAAGGCGGAAAATGTGTTCCAGGAAGATTCCAGCGAGTTCTGATGAGGATGGTAGTTTGTACAGGGGTGTAAAATGAGTCAAATGGGTGAACAAGTCAATGGTGACCATGATAGTCGTGTATCCCCTGGAAGGTGGTAATTCCACAATGAAGTCTGTAGCGATGAATTCCCATGGCCTTGTCGGTAGTGTAGGTTGCAGTAGGAGACCCGCCGGTCTCTTGTTATCGTGTTTGTTTTGACTGCAGATAGAGCAAGCTCTGATGTACAGTTGTACGTCAGTCTTCATTCTAGGCCACCAAAATTGTCTTTGTATAAGACGGAGAGTGTTGGTGATGCCACGATCGGAGTGGAGGGTATCGTGGCAGAGGTTTATTATCCTTTGTTGTAGTTTCTGTGTGGGAATGACTAGAGCGTTATCTTTGAACAAATATCCGTCCTTGGTTCTCAGATTCCATGGATTCTCCCTAGAAATATCCTTCCAGAGCTCAGAGGATTGGGTTTGCATCTGTACTTCTTCCAAAAGACTGACTGCTTGAGCTACAAAAATCGTGTGGGGAAACATGTTGGGATAGGCCCGATCTTCAATAGTTTCGTAATCAGGACGTCGAGATAAGGCGTCAGCAATTATGTTTTGTGATCCAGGAACATGACTGATGTGGAACTGATACTGGGCAAAGAAGAAGGCCCAACGGGCCTGACGACTGTTCCTACACTCCAAGGATTGTAGAACTTGAAGGTTTTGATGGTCCGTGCGAACCTGGACTGGATGTCTAGCTCCCAGGAGTAGATGTCGCCATTCTGTGAAGGCTTGGCGGATGGCTAACAATTCCTTTTCCAAGATGGAATAATGTGTCTCACTGGGAGTCAGGGGTCGTGAAAGGTAAGCAATGGGGTGTTCCAACTTGTCCTCAAATTCTTGCTCCAAGACTGCTCCTATGGCATAGTTAGAGGCATCCGCCTCCACTAAGAATGGCCGATTAATGTTGAGTTGGGCTAGGATGGGGGCTTGAGTAAACTCTGTTTTTAGGCGTTGGAATGCCTTGTCTTGAGGTGCAGACCAGAGAAAGGGAGTGTCTTTCTTCAAGAGAGCGATGATTGGTTGAACAATCTCGGAAAAGGTGCGTATGAACTTTCGATAGACATTGGCAAGCCCCAGGAAGGATTGAACTTGTTTTACGGAAGTGGGAGCCGGCCAAGATAGTATGGCCTTTACCTTCGAATGATCCATACCAATTCCTTCTGGACTAAGGACAAATCCTAGATAATGAACAGAAGTAACGTGAAACAGGCATTTCTCAGGTTTGGCTAGGAGTCTGTGTTCATGTAGTCGTCGTAAAACTGCCTTTACATGCTCTTCATGCTTTAAAAGGTCCTTGGAGTAAATCAAGATATCGTCCAGGTAGACGATGACGAAGAGAAACAACATGTCGGAGAACACCCTATCCATGAATCGTTGAGACTGCAGGGGCATTAGCAAGTCCAAAGGGCATGACCAGATATTCGAAGTGTCCAAAAGGTGTTCTAAAGGCTGTTTTCCATTCGGCTCCTTCCTTGATACGAATCCGATGATAGGCACCCCTCCGATCCAGTTTCGTGAAGATTACAGCACCTCTCACCGCTTCCAGGATATCCGAGATTAAGGGTAAGGGGTAACGGTCCTTGAGGGTGCATTGATTTAATCCACGATAATCGAGGCAAGGTCTAAGTTCCTTGGTGTCCTTCTTGGGAACAAAGAACAGCGAGGCTCCAGCTGGGGATTTTGATGGTCTTATGGTGCCATTTTCAAGGTTGGTATCCAAGTATTCTCGGAGGGCCTTTTTTCAGGTTTGGATAGGATAAACATCCTCCCAAAGGGAATCACTGCTGAAGGCTCTGTGTCTATGGCACAGTTTTCAGGTCTGTGAGGGGGTAGAGCCTGAACTATGGCAGTTGAAAACACATCGCAAAAACAAAGAGGTGATGGCTGGAAGGTTTAGACTTAATCTTAACCACTGGCAATGCTCTGGGCAACCCTCCAGACCACCGTTCTTGGCCTGCCAAGCCATTACAGAAGGGAAAGACCATATGCAAATCAGGCTTGGCCCCACCCCAAAAGGGGCAGTCCAGCCCGAACTGCTAGGCCACATCCCTTCTGCACGAGACCACAAGCATCCCCAAACATGTTTCGCCCTTGTTGGGGCTCATCAGTGAGGAGTAGCTTGGGTCTCTAGGCCCAGCAGGCACGGGACCCACGTCTGGAAAACACATCAGCATAACTTTGATAGGCCTTTGGGACCTGAATAATATTGGAAACCATGAGCGCCTCTTGTTGATCTGCTGGATTACTTTCAGACGATATCGAGGAGGGATCTGGGGATAAACAATGAGACAGAATACTCTGGACCAAGAAACAAGGATCCTGCTGTCCAATTGATGTATGGATTGTGTTTCTGCAACCAGGGTATGCCTAGTACCATGGGGTAGTGGGCTGATTTTATAATATCAAACTTGATCAATTCCTGGTGATGGTTTATTGAAAGTTGTATTTCCTTGGTCTGCAAGGATATGGGTCCTGAACTGAGGGGTCTTCCATCAATTACCTCCACAGGTTGCATTACACCCCAGGCTTCATATCGAATGTGGTGCTTAAAGACTCAATCTTGATCAATGAATACTCCCATAGCCCCACAATCCACCAAGGCCAGGATGGGGTAGGTCTCCTTCTTTGATAACGATAAGAAGTCTTGTAGAACCACTAGGTTGTTCTGTCCAGGAGAGTTCAAGAATGGAATAGATGTGGAGCAAACATCTCTCTCTCGACACCTCGCTCCATCTAGGATCGGGAGCTGGCGTTTCCCGAACGCCGTGGAGGGGGTAGAGGACATTCTCTAACCAGGTGTTTATCCGATGCACAATACATGCACAAGCCTGTGTGGATCCTTCTCATCCTTTCTTGTGGGGAAATGGGTCCACGGAAGGCTCCTATTTGCATGGGTTCCGGGTCAGTGTCAGGGTTTGGAACAGGATCAGTTTTTACTGAAGTCTCAAGAGAACTTTTCTGGAAGGGCATCTTGGTCTTTTTTCTCTCTGCCTTTCTTTCCTGGATACGAAAGTCTATCTGCATGGCTAAATCCATAAGAGCCTGGAATGAGCTAGGACGAGCCACTCTGGCTAATTCATCTTTTATTTCCTCGTTTAGGCCCCTACGGAAGAGAGTGAAACTTGCTTCTGAGGACCAATCTGCTTCCTTGGCCAATTGTTTGAATCTTGTGACATGGGTTAGCATGTCCTGGGATCCTTGCCGAAAGTCAAGTAGGTGTTCCTAGGCACTATAAACCTGTTCTGGGCGGTCGAACATGGTTTTGAGAGCCTGTATGAATCCGTCATAATCATCTAGGAGGGCATCTCCAGAATTGACTAAGGGAGTAGCCCAAGTCAATGCATTTCCTGCGAGGTGCGAGATTATAAAGCCCACCTTTGCCCTGGAAGTTGAAAAATAATAGGGCTTAAAGGTAAAGTGCACCAAACAGGAGTCCAGGAATCCACGAAGGGATTTTGCAGACCCATCATACTTGTCTACGACACCACCCAGTAACACACTCTTTTGTAGCGGAATCGCGAGACAAAACAAGTTGCTTTAATGCGCAATTCTCCGCTTTTAAGTTCTGCATCTCGGTTGTTAGTTCTTTCATGCCACGCATGAGATCCTGGACGGCCTTTTCCATATCGGTTTCAATACCGGTCGTTCGGCGTCTCAAACTGTCGTGAAGCTCCCCCTGTCTCACCTGAGATCGCTTCTTGCAGGGATCCTCAGGAAGATTCTTCTTGCGGGCGGATCAGGTTTTGTACAGGCCGGCACGACTCTCTTCCGACTCCAGCGTGCGTTCAGCGTTCCAGGATACTCGCGGGTTCAGGATGTCCAGGAAGTAAGAAACGGTCGCAAGGATACGTGGATTCCAGGAACAGGGTGGAAAGGAGAGGGTGGAGAGGGTGGAAGGAGTGGGAATAAGGGTCCAGGAACTTGGATAACAGAAGGGCTCGCCAAGCTGCGAAGTGCACGTCTAGTCATTACCTGTTGATAGCGTTGAGACGCGCGGGGCCGTAACATATTTATGGGACGTACTACGTCCACCATGAAGGCTGGTGCGAGGCGTGTCACGTGATACGGCCATGTTGGGGAAAACACTGAATGCAAGCCCCGCCGCGATAAGGACCAGGAAGTCCAGAAGGGGCGCGTTCTGTGGGTCATGACAGCGAGAGCTATAGTTTTCAATATGGCGCATGAGACCCCTCTGTAAAAACAGATCCCGGTGATCTTCTTTCACTGTTTCTTTGTGGAAATGTCCTTCTGGTGTTTGTCTCTGCGCGTCAAACTAGGTTTGGTCCCTTTTCTTTCTATGCCTTTGGTGGGCTTCAGGACTGGAGTCTGCCCCTGGCGTCTGAGTGTCTGGTGTGGGCAGGAAGTGAGGGAGGTGCCCGAAACTCTGTGTGCTTGGTCTCCTAGGAGACCCAAATGCACTCTGGCGTGATTGGCTGGCTGACTGTCCGGCAAGGACAGCCACCCTGCTGGTTGAGTGACAGCTAGACTGGAATGAATGGGAGAAAACTGTTTTAAAGGCAAGTCTCTTGGCTTGGAAGGCAGAGTCGACCACTGGAACGAAAGAACCGAAGACGAGCTGGAAGAAGACGACTGTTGCAACTCCTGGACCGTTGGTTTGCCCGGTGAAGCCCTGCCGCAGGTACGAATCGCCACAGATCCCCAGGGCAGCATTAGGGGAATGGTTTGAGGGGGCAAGGGCAAAATGGGGGTTGATCTAAAGTTTGCTTGATTGTTTCAGTAGTTTCCCCTTTCTGTTGCTTGACATTTGATTTCAAGTGTGCTACCTTTTATTCTACTTTGATATTACTGTGTGAATAATACTTACATAACTTATTTCTAAAGCCATAGTGTAAATCAAATAAATGACTATTTTTTCTATAACTGCTAGAGCATACAATCTGTTCAAAGAAACACTGACACACTAAGTAGTGTCTGCCTCACTACAGCCCTCATCCCTCCTAGACTAAGCCTTGCGGCTCAGCCACGGCTACCAAACCTTTTGGTAGTTCATGCTAAACCGAAGGGGTACAACCTTGTCCTCTAATGTGGGCTTTTCAAAGTTCTGTCACAGACAGTAACTTGTGTAAAACTCTCTAACAACTGGGCCCTATGGGAAAAGCCCTTGTTAAAAATGGTCGGAACACAATTAAACAACTTTCTTATAAAATATGAATTGGTCCATGACAAATTATATTTTCCATGTAGGGGCAGGTTTCTCCAAATTGTAGTGTGGCAGTGTTTCAGAATTTTGCAGAGAAGGGTTCAAATGTTATCGGGAAATGTTATTTTCTGAAACACCACAGACACATATTCTTAACCGTATCTATGATATATAATACATTTAGTACAGATGCAAATCATATGAACCACTCTGCCCTATCTTCCATGGATCGTACCTCGATTCAGGAAGTTGTGTTCTTCCCAAGGTCTTTCGACAATCATCTTTTAATCTATAAACTTGATTTATTTTGTAGAGTATAAAAAGAGTGGGCGAAGAGCAGGAACACAAGGTTAAAATGGACTTTCTGATCTACGGAACCCGAACTTCCAAGGACAAAAGTGGTGCGTACCTGTTCCTGCCTGATGGAGAGGCCAAGGTAGGAAGTGCATTTGTGTTATCTTGAATGTCAGAATTTAGGAATCGATTTAAGCGATTTGCCAGAGCATACCTGAATCCCATTGTTACTAGTGTGAAACCTGTCTAGAATTGAAGATGAATAGATGAGAGTTCCCAGAATGTGCAGTTTCGTTATCGTGCAAGCAGATCACAGTGCCGCTTACGCAAATTCCTCATTTCCACACAAATCGACTAGGAGTCGATGTAAACTTTAAATTATTACGTTTGGGTTTCCCCTCTCTGGTGTCATTTTCTTTTTTTTATTGTTAACATTGCTATTAGAAGGGGAAAACATTTAAAGAAAATGTTCTGCCTGAAGCTAACTATATATGCAATACCACATGCAACTTGCATTAAAATAATTCTGCCGAACTATCCACTGATGGCATCTTTTCATCGGTTAAAAAGCATGGAAAGCGCATGGCTTCACTTTGTGTCACTTAATGGCACTTTCTTTCGATTATTGCCCTGTTACAGTGTCACAAACTAATTGTGCAACTACACTATCTAATTGATTTTGTGTTACCTAAACATTCTTTTAACCACTTAACTGCCATGGGTTTCCACCCCCAGTGCCAAGGCCTTTTTTGGTGATTTCGGTATTTCACCATTCAATACCTTCTAACGTTTTCTCTTTCATTAACTCCTTAAGTGCCAATGACGAGGTATTTCGTCCTTGGCAACAGGGAGGTAATCCCAAGGATGAACATACAAATCCCTTGTTCAGGAAAAGTAGATGTCTCGCTGTTAGGAAATATTTACTTTTTTGCTACTTTCCCTCCATAGACATCTATGGAACCCCAACTGTTTGATATGATATGGCATTTATAACATGCCTGTAAACAAGTGTTTCTAGGCGCGACAAGACAAGGAGGGGGGAAACAAAAGGAGGACAAAATAACAATCTTAATAGGCCTTGTGTCATTCAAATCGCTCAAGTGCGGGGAAGAGGGAAGGGGAAAAGTGCCAGGGGGAGGGGAGTGAAGTGCAGTAAACTCACAAGGGCAGCCACCGGGTGGCTCATAAGTGCCGAGAGAAGGGACTGTAGGGTTGCATATACAGACCCGTAAGTGCTGGGGTGCCCAGAGGCAGTACAAGGGCAACTGGACATGCAGGAGCCTGGGCCCGAGTTCAGAGGGTGACCAGGTGACCAGTGCGCGGAGCAGTAGGGAGCATCAGCAGGCGAGAGGAAGAGAGAAAGCGGAAGCGAAAAGAAAGGTCTTGAGTTGCTTCCGAAACCGTAGGGAGTTCTGCTCAAGTTTGAGAAAGGCAGGGAGGCTGTTCCAGAGGGAGGCCCTGGCCCAGAAGATGGATCTGCCCCCAACTCTCTGCTTGGAGAAGCGTCTGACTCTCAGAGAGTTGAAGGTGGATGAGCAGAGAGCTTGAGAAGGAAGATGTTTTGGAAGAGAAAGTTGGAGGTACAGCGGTCCCTGGAAGCCCTGTGGACGATGCAGAGTGTCTTGAACTTGATCCTTGCAGCCATGGGGAGCCAGTGAAGAGATTTCAGAGCTGGAGAGATAGGCCAAGGCAAGTCTCACAGTCCTGTTCTGGATAAGTTGTAAAGGTCGAAGAGTAGAGGCAGGAAGATTTAGAAAGAGGCTGTTGCAATAGTCCAGCCTAGAGAGGACCAGAGCTGTGGAGACAGTGAGCTTCTGGGGGAAAGTGAGAAAAGGAAGAATACCTCTGAGGAGGTGCAGCTGATAGTTTGACTTGGAGACGTCAGAGATGTGAGGAGAGAAGAAGAGGGTGGAGTCTAAGATGACACCAAGGTTCTTAGCCTCACAGGAAGGAGCAGGAAGAGGGCCCAGAGTGGGCGGCCAGAGAGGAAAGGAGGGAACGGGTGTCCCAAAGAGGAGGATCTCAGTCTTACTGCCATTAAGTCAGAGATCACTGGTGGCACACCCCTCCTGGATAGCAGACACGCAGTCTGGTATGAGAGAAGAAACAGAGGTGGCTGAGGGGAGCCTATAAGAGAGCCGAGTGTCATTCGTATAACATTGAAAATTGGAGCAGAAAGTAGCAATGCAGTGGGCAAGAGGTGGTGGTTGAGAGCAAGGGAGAGAGCTTAGACCCCTGGGGAACACCACAAGTAGAGGGAGATATAGAAGAGAGGAAAGACTCCAGTTGGACCTGAGAGTTGGTCGGTGAGAAAAGAGGTCAACCAGGCCAGGGCCTGATCAGTAATACATACCAAGGTTGTCCCGGAGACGATTCAGCAGAATGGCATGGTTGACTGTGTCAAAAGCACAGGACAGATCAAGGAGAATGAGGACAGAAGGGAGATCAGAGTCCAGATTGGAGAGCAAGTCTTCATGGGTGTTAGGAGAGCAGTTTCCGTGCTTCCGACAGCTCTGAAGCCAGACTGGTGGTCATGAAGGCAACCCACAGATCCAGTGTGGAGAGTAAGCTGGGAGATGGCCAGCTTTTCCAAGACTTTGTCCAGGAAAGGAGTGATGGAGATCGGGTGATAGTTAGCCAGAGAGGAAGGATCGGCAGAGGGCTTCTTTAGAAGGGGTCGCACAAGAGAGTGCTTAAGGGGGAGAGGAATGTTCCAGTGGCAAAGGAGTGATTTCAGAAATCAGCCTTTGCTGTTTCAAACCTGTCCTGACGTTTGGTGTTGAAGGCTTTTTTGCTTTAATTACCTTGCTCAGCAAATCTGTTGTGGGGGCACTGATCAGTCCCTACGCCTATCAGAGCTGGGGGCTATATCCCGGATCGTAATTCTTTGTTTTGCGTTACATATATCATCTTAAAGTGGGGTGCGGTAGAGGTACTTTGTATCCCTTTTTCTTTTGTTTTAAGTAACAATCTGTTACTTGCATGATGTGTTCAGGATGGGGTGGTGGCAGCAAATATTTTTCTACCATGTTTTTTCCTTTCCTCATGTGCATGTTTGCATTTTACTGCATCATCCCTTTTAGATCACCAAATACCTTGTCCTTTGCTGAGCTTGTATTTTACCCTTCTTCCTACCCTCTCATGGCCAGATTTGGCATATATGGTAAGTCCTTTCCCAGGAAAGGCAAAGGTATGTGTTTGTGGCCAAATGTGGACACTCGGACCGTCTCGTTCAAGTTCACATCCTGGCCAAAGTGTTTGTTTTGGTCAGAGGTGGTGGCCGTAGACTGTCCATGTCTGGACAGATTCTACCGATTTGAATGGTGCAGATCCTTCATAATATTGTTGGGCTCAGGGGCAACTTTAAGCGAACGACTACAGCAATTCCTCAGATTGTCCTTGATGCCCAGACCCTTTAGAAGAGGAGCATCCTGTTGGACACTCTTGAATCATCTGTGCAGCCAACCAGCATTGCCTTCAGCCAAGTCCTGGCAAATCCCTCCATTTTTGTCTGATCTTCTGAAGGCCTCCTGCATTGGTGCTTCAACCCCATGACGAGTTGGAACAACCAGCCTCAACCCCTGCTCGAGGGTCCTGCACTTCATAGCTCCTGCACCCACAGCCAAGCGACGTTTCACTTGACGGACATGAGTGGCTGCCTGAGAGCACACACTGATAAATATCCGGTATGAAAATGTGCAACCTAACATGGCACAACTAAGAAGGTGATCGGGATATGTGTTTCCTCTTGTTTACCATCTGCCTGCCCTCCCGCCCTCATATATGTACTCACGGATACATAACTACTTGCATGTGTGCATTATTCACCATCTATTTAGCCCAAAATTGCCGCGATTCTGACCTTGCTCCTTTGCCCTAAATTGCACACTGCATATGCCTTAGCATACAGGGTATCCTGCCTAACCATTGTCCTGCAGCCCTGACTTGCATCCCATTTGTACCTAGCAGCCCTGATCTGTATTTCAATTGTATCTCATTTGTACCTAGCAGCCCTGATCTGTATTTCAATTGTATCTCATTTGTACCTAGCAGCCTTGATTTGCTTATCACTTGCACCTAACAGTCCTGACTTGCATCTCACTTGCACCTAACAGTCCTGACTTGCATCTCACTTGCACCTAACAATCCTGACTTGCATCTCATTTGCACCTAACAGTCCTGACTTGCATCTCATTTGTACCTAGCAGCCCTGATTTCTATTTCAATTGTATCTCATTTGTACCTAGCAGCCCTGATCTGTATTTCAATTGTATCTCATTTGTACCCAACAGTCCTGATTTGCATCTCATTTGTACCTAGCAGCCCTGATTTCTATTTCAATTGTATCTCATTTGTACCTAGCAGCCCTGATCTGTATTTCAATTGTATCTCATTTGTACCTAGCAGCCTTGATTTGCTTATCACTTGAACCTAACAGTCCTGACTTGCATCTCATTTGTACCTAGCAGCCCTCCTGATTTCTATTTCAATTGTATCTCATTTGTACCTAGCAGCCTTGATTTGCTTATCACTTGCACCTAACAGTCCTGACTTGCATCTCACTTGCACCCAACAGTCTTAACTTGCATCGCATTTGTATCTAGCAGCCCTGACTTTTATTCATTTGTACCTAGCAGCCCTGACTTGTATTCATTTGTACCTAGCATATAGCCGCATCTTGCCCGACCACTGTATTGCAGCCTAAAGAGCTTCTTGACAGTGCACCAGCCTACAGTTATATCCTGTCAAACCACTGTATCGGCCCTGTACCAGAAACCTTGAACCAGCAACTTAAAGCCACTCACCTAGCCTCAGTATGATCACTGTCAAAGTAATCGGGCACCTTATCTGCTTCTCCCTGTTCATATTTAGTCTCTCACTCTGCCCCGTCAGTTGCCACACACAAGCCCCTAGAGACTTACCCGTAACTACACTTGACTCAACATCATGACAACCAATCAACCTCCAGCCAGGGACAATTGTATACACCAACCCCCGAGCAATCCTTGCTCCACGGAATCTAGGAACACTCGCCTTAGAGCTAGACTAGCTAAAATATACGAGCCACCTAGCAGTTCGCTACCCACCTCTATAGGGAAAAGGACTCCCAAAATGCCGGCTACTACCGAGTCAGCAAATAACCACCCTCCTAAGTCAAAAAGCTGCACACCCCTACACGTGAACCTCAGTGACCAACCAGCCCCCCACCCAGCAACTACAGCCCCCACTAGCCTGCCTATCAGAGAAGCTCTAATATACTCCAGATCTCTAGTAGCACATGCCACTGAGATCGCAGACCTGATCCTGAGGGACATCCTAGACTTTCTCGCCATCACCGAGACATGGTTACTTGCCGCAGCAGGCCCTATGCTCATGCTAGCTGTCCCAGACTCCTGTACTATTTTGAGACAAGACAGACAAGGAACTAGAGGAGGAGGTATTGCCATTATCTGCAAAAGTAGTCTTGCCATGAGACTTGCCCCCCTTCACGATTTCCAATCGTGTGAAGCACTGTAAGTCAAAATACCTTTGAACAACTCTCAACCACTTAATATACACTTGATATACCGCCCCCCGGGCCCAATCGGAAATTTGAGGATGACATCAACACAGCTAACAACCCCAAAAACTCGACGCAATCACTATTAGGAGACTCCAATCAGGGTTTCAACGACCCATCAGATTTGCCTGCCCTGGCATTAGCTAATATACTAGTAGAACTAGGCTTCACTCAAAAAAGTACTACCCCTACTCACAACAAAAGGAGAATACTAGATTGGGTGGCAGATCACAACTGGCACGCTAACATCCTCTCTATCTCACCGCTAGCCTGGACCGACCACTGCCTCATCTCATTTACACTTTCCACTGATAGACCCCTACCCACTCCTCCCCCCATGGCTCCTCCCACACTTACTAGAAATAAAAAGAGCATTACAGCAGACAGGCTTATCCCTGCCTTACTCCCCAGCCTTAATGCACTTCCCGACAGTGCTGACCCAGAGAGCCTGGTTGAGGAATTCAACAAAATGATGGCTTCCTCCTTGAACCAGATTGCCCCCCCTCAAACTCAGACCAAGCAAACCTAAAAGCCATCTGAAGAAATGGTTTACACCTTTCCTAAAAAAAACCTAAGGCAACAAAAAAGAAATTGCGAGGCTTCCTGGAAACTACTACCTTCGGAAACCAACAAATTAAAGCTCTCCAAACTCTCATCCCTATATAAAAAAGAAATTTGCCTAGCTAAGCGGGTTTCTTACGACTCTCGAATCTCTCAAGCCAATTCCAATATGAAAGAATTATTCACAATTCTCAAAGAATTAGAGATCCCAATCACTATACCAGATACATGCAATAAAGATAAAAAAAATTGTGTTCAAACATCCAACTTGCACTGGCTAACAAAATGTCCACTCTACAACATAAAATATCCCAAAAGAAAAACTCTTTAACTAACCCACCACCTCCCAAAACTATTAGGATCACAGCTGAAGCCCAACCTACCAGATTCAACTTCTCTAAAGTCTCCATTCTTGAGGTAGAAAGAAATATTCTGTCCCTCAAACCATCCAACTGTCAGGGTGATCTCTGCCCGTCACAGCTCATCAAGGACGCGGCTCGAGAACTTTCACCCTTCATATCGAAGCACATTCATGCTTCCTTTACCACCGGCGCTATACCCACGAACCTTAAACAATCTTGGGTACTTCCACTCTTAAAAAAAACAACGCTAGATCCCTCAACACCTACCACCTACAGGCCAATCACCACAGTCCCTTTTCTTCTACAAATATTAGACAAGGTAGCCTATACACAAATTCAAACATATTTGGAACAACACCACCTACTAGGAGCTAGACAGTCAGGTTTCCGCCCACAACATGGGACAGAGACTGCCCTGATTGATCTCAAGACCCAGGTCGACGAACTTAGAGACAACGGCAAATCAGCCCTGCTCCTCCTCCTAGACCTCTCAGCTGCGTTCGACCTGGTGGACCATACAATATTATGTAACCATCTTGACACAGCCGCACACTTCTCGAAGGACGCCAAAACCTGGATTAGGTCCTTCTTAAGTGGCAGAACCATGAGGGTCTTCTCACCCTCTGCCGCTGCAGACCCCATACCCATCACTTGTGGTGTCCCACAGGGATCTTGCGTCTCACCTACACTGTACAACATATTCACCAAGCCCCTTTTCGACGATCTGGACCATCTTGGTATCATCTAAACCAACTATGCAGGTGATACTCAGATCCTCCTCCCACTTTCTGGGTATTATGACAAGGAATTGGCCTTGGTGAACAGAGTGTACATCATCATCCAGGCATGGATGGCCACACATGGTCTATGCCTGAATGATGATAAAACAGAACTCTTCATCCTGGGCACCCAAACCAATCTAAAAAAAACTGGTACCCGACTACTCATCATTTATAATAGATGGTAACTGCATTAAGGTAGCACATGAGGTAAAAACACTAGGTTTTTACCTTGACTCCACGCTTTCATTTCCCAAACAGGTGAACACGCTAGAGTCCTCTACAGTCTATATGTGCAAACTTATAAGAACAGGTAAGCCATTTCTCACCAATAACAGCTATACCATCCTGGCCAGAGCACTCATCCTGTCCCGCTTGGATTATTGCAATGCCATGTACATAGGCTCCAACAAATCCATCATCAGAAAAATCTCAAGATAGACGACAGAATAATTGGCTCCGAACCAATGACAAGATCCTTCTAAAAACCTTGTCACTCACTCACAAATCTTTCAATAACGCTGCACCCATCTACTTCTCTGAGAGTTTGCATAAACAGACTTCCTTAAGACCCTCTAGATCCGTAAACGGGGACCGACTGACCATCCCCAAATACAAATTAACCACAATCGGAGGCAATAGCTTCCCCGTTAAAGCGGCTAAATTATGGAACTCCCTGCCCTCTGCTCTGAGAATGGACCAACCCTACCTCAACTTTAGAACCAATACCATCCTGTGGCTGAAAGCAAATGACTATTGCATCTCTTGATGTCATCTGAACTGTATTTAATGACGACTATCCTGCTACCCTATCTGCCGCCTTGTATACAACAATTGTAAATATTGTGAGCCCTGCTATTTGAAAGAACTGTATTTTATATCCAAGACTTACTATATGCTACCGTTAAGGATAACCACAACACTGCACACAATGCCTGTAAATTCTGTAAATGTATCTTGTTATGTAATTTATGTCTCACAACTAACTCCTGTAGCTAAGCTTCGCATTATCATGTAACTGCTGCGCCTTGATACCTCTGGGTCCTGAGCTCATTATAAATAATAAACAAACAAACAAAGCTCTTGAGCGTGTCCTGGGAGCACCCTGTGGACTGAGTAGCTCACATCTGGGCTATCTCGCTACACCGGTCGCCATCCCACCGTTTGGACTTGGGACTCTGGAGATCCTCATCTGGTGAGTACAGAGGTCGGCCCTTGCAGATGCAGCTCTCCAGCACAAAGAGGGGGCTTTCAGGGCCTGCTTCTTTGTCTTCACCACAAGGGTTGATTTCTACTGCCTGATTGTGGTGTCTTCGCTGCGTCCTGCCTGTATCGTGTCGGGAGTGGGGGAGGGTTCCCTAATGTAATAAGCATCATTATGGCAGTCTTCATGTCATGCCAGGGGGTCGTTTACCTGTCCATTCTTAGGAATAGTCTCGTCAGAGCACAGAACCGCCGACTAGCTGAACCCAAATCCTAACGCTGAAAGAGACTTGTACACCAGCAACCCCCTGGACTCCCTCCAACTGAACCAATTGTGAAGGCATCATGAAGCAAGACACAGCATACAGATTCAAAGTTCAAACAGAAATGATTTATTAACTCAAATGTCAGGATGGTTAAAAGCGTAACTTGCCCTGGGGAGGGAGGGGTGGGGGGCGGGGGGGGTGTCATGGCCTAAAGAAACTAAGGAAAGCCAGAGTCAGAAAGTTCAACTTAAGTCTGCCTGTGTCCAAAACCTGTACTTGCTCTCACAACTGAAGCTAAACATTATGTCAGCAACAAAAGAAATAATGTTTCAAGCCAAAGTTCTGAGCCTCTTCCAGCTCTTGCTTACTTTTCAGCTCCCCTTCCCAAAATTCAAGACAGTTCCACAAAGTCTCGGGGTTCCCGTCCCCAAGTTCAACACTGTCAACTTGTAGATGTTATCAATCTTTCACAGCTCCAGATCAGCTTTACATTCCTTCTGGTTTCTTAATAGTTCAATCAGATTGCTTTCTCCTGTTTCACGCCAGCAACCTCTTTGGCTTTCACAATTGTGGTTTCCCTGGTCTAGCCGCAGTTGTTGGACCACACGGGGCACCCGTTACAGGCGCGCAGCCAGGTATCCCTAGGCTCATTAGCCCACACAGGTTCTTCTGTATCTGTACCTGTGTGATGGTTCACACTCCCCTGACTTTTCCTTGCCAACCTCTTGGCCTTGCCACACTGTGTTCTTTCCTTTCCTAGTCTCTTGATTTGGTCACAATGTGTTTTTACGCACAGATCACTTTGTGGAGTTCTTGTTCCTTCACCACCGTGCTGTCATACTTTCTCGTATTGTTTCATACTTGCTTTCCACTGTATTTCATACGTTTCGTGCTTTGCTTTCAATATGCGATCTATGTATTTCACACTAAGGATATCATCTGCTCATAACTTTGCCAAAAGCCTTCATTGAGTTTTGTATTCAATCACTTTGGTCTTTTACTCTGTTGCTCTTAATATTCCTCTGAACCCGTTGCCTTGGGTTCATTTAATCTTGTACATACTTTTTCATTCATTCAGCATTTCATTTGGCTTCCCCACAGCTCCCAGGAGTGCCCTGGTTCGATGGCTCTTCCCTTTTTACCATCCTCTGGGCGGCTGTTCTCTTGGCTTCTGCTGCGCCAATACACTTTCCTCTGACCGCGAAACTCGCTCACCCTTCACCTTCTATCTGTATGTTGCCGGCAGCTCCGCTTTCTCCCTGGGGACGCTGTCCGTGAGATTCTTTTCTGTGTCTGCAGCTCTGGCTGCGGACTTCTGACCATTGAGGCTTCCATTCCTGTGGCCTTCTCGGCAGCCCGTCTGCTCCTCAGCTTCTTGGGGTCATCTGCCGGCGTTCTGTCTCTCCTATAGGACCCACCTTGGCTGCCTCATGAGATGCTGGGTTCTCCGTCCAGGCCCGCAACCATCGACCTGGGCTCTCTCCTGTTGGTCGCTCCACCTTTTATACACCTGCAGCCCCTTGACAGGTTGCAGGTGTGCGTTCATAATGTCAATTGCCTGGTTGTAATTAGTGGAGCACTCAGGACATGCCTGACCTTTACAGCAGTCTGCAGACCTCTTCCTCGTCCCAGTACTATGGTGGTTTGAATGAGAGCAAATGAGGGGAGATGGTTTGCAACAACCCATAAAGGTAGGGCGAGGTTGGTTCTCATAAGGAAAAAGGGTACCAGGTCTCACCTGTGGATATCCTCTCCCCACTCCCCAAGGATCCTCCACCCAGGTGATCCTCCCTCGCATCTTCACCCCCAGGGTCGGGATCCAAAAGCAATGGCCTTTTCCTGTACACCTGAGGAGAGGATCCAAGGGGAGTAGGTTTGAGGACGCCCTCGGGTTTCTCGCACAATACACAGAGTTAGATAGCTCAGCAAATCCCGAAGTCTCGAAGTGGTTTCTGATGGAATCTGGGGATGAGGTTACATTCCTGGTTTAACCCCCCCCGACCGCACCCCCTCTTTTATATCGTTTAACGGTGCAGTTTCCTAAATCTACCTCTCCTTGCATGGTCGCCATCGGTGTAGTTCTGACCAAGAGCCCACCTCCTCCCTTTGCTTCCCATAAGATGGGGCGATTGGGAGAGGACCACTAACAACTGTGCTTGCTTTGTTTTTCACTACCTGAGACATGTATACTTGCATGTTGGCTTTGGTAACACTTGTTTTGCATCCTTTAGACTCCTAACTCCCTTACAAAGTGCTCATTTGAGACTTAGGACTTTTAGGGCACATCTCCTTAAGGAAGGAAGGGCCTTTTAAGTGCATGCCCTTCTTATAAGGCCACTTAATTGTGTGTTTCTACTCTTTGAAATACCTGAATTCTGACTGATTTAATACTTCCCTTTGTTTCCGTCACTTGCTCAACTGCATTTACTGTTTACTAATATCTGATCGAGCTGTTTAAAAAGTAAATCGCTGGAGCGCTTTCATAAGAGCAACCAAGATAGATGTGCATAGGTTAATAGTGTGTTTGGTAGTTTTGCTAACCTGCGATTTTCATTCATAAGAGCATATTTGTATACGTTTCGCCTATCTTGTATTAGCCCTCTCTGTGCTGCTTAGCTGCACCCTTCACCACTCGCACTGGCTTTTTGTGTTCACCGGAATGGGGTGGCCTCCCAGAATCTACCCACATGGTTGATTCTGAAAATCCATCTTAACCCCTCCCCTCCCCAAAGACCTAAATATTTTCACCAACCACAAAACATATTTGCTTTTTCACCTTCTTCTCCATTTCAACCAATTGCACTTAGATGGTGGGATGTGGTCACCTGCTGGGACTCGGATACATAGCGGGGTGATCCTAAAATCCTTGGTGTCCCCTCTGTAGCACCCCCTTCTCATTGAATCGGACCCACCAATCGGACACCACAGATAGAAAGTGAGATGGAGAAAAGAAAGAACCCAAGTTGGACCTGTGAGGGTCAGTTGGGGAGGAAGGAGTCTTTTAATTTTACTAGTAGATAAAGCTTTTTAAAGAAGGCTTATTTAAACCTTGCTTAAATTATAAATATTTATATATAAAGTTAAGGGTGTAAGTGTTATTTGGCTACTTGTACTAATTGTACCGCTCGCATTCCCCCTCTTAAGATCAACCTGGCTGCTGAGTCACACTGGCAACTTGTGTAGTACAAGCCCATATTAAAAGGTGGTTTCCCTAATACCAAGCAGATAAGTCTTGTGTAGTCCTATGATATGATATTTTATTTGTATCACGCTCATATTCAAATGTTTCAGAGTGCGACGGGGTAAGGGAGGACAAAAACAACTTTCGAGGGGATTGGGTCCTCCAACGTATTCCATATCTATGACCGGTAATGTCCACAGCTGTGCTGCTTTGGAAAATCTCTGGCGTCTACGTCCTGCATCGATGACGTCAATGCGCTGTCCCCGAGGACCTCCTCCGACGGCCGACGTCACCCGATGTGATATGTAGGACGCACCACGCCCATAGCCTCAGTTCCGTTTTTTCCGCGAACGTATTCGCTTCGTGAATCTCGGTACGCCTCGACTCGTTGCAGTTTGCCGTTTTCTATTCTTGGTTCGTTGAACCTGTTCGGTTTGTTGTGACCTGTTTGTGGCGATGTCTTTCTCATCTTCGACCCCGCGTCCGGGCTTCAAGAACTGCGGGGACTGTGGGTCCAAGATGTCGGTCACGGACTCGCACGATGCCTGCCTCTGGTGCCTCGGGGAGGCCCACGATACGAACGACTGTGTCGACTGCCAGTCGCTCACTGCAAAGGCCTTGCGGGAACGCAAGAAGAAGCTGTCGGTAGGCCGGGTGTCTAAGCCCCGGAAGTCGAGGTCTGCGAGGCTTTCGACCGATGACTCGAGGGGTGACTCTCCGCGTCGTCATCGGAAGTCCGGCGGGTCTCCTTCCAGGAGTCGGTCTCGCCACTCCTCCGCCTCTTCTAGGCATTCCAGGAAGCGCCGGCATAGGTCGCCTTCCCCGTCCTCTTCAGAGGACTCCGCCCGTCGGCGGGTCGCTTATCCCTCCATGCAAGCGACACCGGAGGAATGGGCTTCCTTCGGGAAGCTGATGCTAGCGATTCTGGAATCGCAGGGCACCGGTCCGTCCGCGCCTCCGAGTGGGGTCGGTCGGCACCGGTCGAGAGACACCGCCCGTACGCCTTCGGGCTCGGGTGGTCGGCACGGCATGCGGGAGAGGTCCCGCTCGGACAAGGGTAGCCGTTCTCGCCATGCCTGTTCCAGGTCCCGGTCCTCGACGTGCTCGAGACCGCGTGATCCTGTGCCGTCTTCGAAGAAGACGTCGACGCCTGTGGCGCCGAGGTCGTCGACGATTTCTCTCCAGGCTCCGCCTCCGAGGGGGTCGTCGGCGCCCAGGTTGTCGAGAGACACGCTCGAAGCTCCTGCTTCGAGGACTGTGTCGACGCCATCGATGCTCGCGGCGCTGCAGCTGACGTCGACGCCGATTAGCTCGACATTGGCGCCTTTCCTGTCGACACCGGCGCCGACTAGTTTGGCGCCCTCGACACCTTTTCTGTCGACGCCGGCACCGACTCGTTCGGCGCCCTTGACGCCTTTTGAGGCGGTGGTGTCGGAGGGGCCCCGTGGCACGGGGTTTGCCCCTAGAAAGGCTATTGCTAAGGTTCGGCACTGATTTGGTCCGCAGAGGTCTTCCTCTCCCCGCCTGGAGTACATTTCAGAGGGTGATGAAGGCTCTGATGGCGGCCTGGTTCCGGTTACGGTTCCAGTTGACCTTATCTCGGGCCATAGCCAGTTTGATGACCTTAGGCAGTCGCTGCATGATGCCAGTGGACTGGACACCTCTCCGGAGGTGGAGTTTTGTTGGCCGGAGCCTGGCACTCATGCCGATTCTTCCTATCGGCGCCTTATGTCTCGGGTTACCGAGTACTTGGGTTGGTCAGCTCCCCCAGGGGAGTTCGTTCAGGATGATCTCACGGACATCCTTGATCTCGGTCCTCCCACTGACCCGGTTTTGCCTTTTCATATGGCTCTGCAGAGAAGGGTGACGGCGGCTTAGACTGCTCCGGAGAGTCTCCCGGCAGTGGGCAAGTCTTTGTCGCGAAAATACCGTCCAGCCAGTAGCGACCCCTGCTACTTGTCTAGGCACCCCACCCCGGAGAGTTTGGTGGTGCAGGCGGCTATGGCCCCGGCAAAGCAGGAGTCGTATCCTAGCATCCCTCTGGATAGGGACGACAAACGTTTTGACGGCTGGGCGAAAAAAGTGTTTTCTTCTGGAGGTATGGCGTTTCAGGCGGCCAACTCCATATGTCCCTTGTCTCGTTTCACACACACTCTGTGGAACTGTGTTGCATTAGCGGCTGAACATATTCCCGAAGGGGACAAACGGGATGGTTTCCTTGCTATGGTTCAGGATGGCAAGGATGCCATGTGTGAGGCCGTTCAGTCGGGTTTGGACTTGGCGGATTGTGTCAGCCGGTCCATGGCAGCGAGCACCGTAATGCACAGGTGTGCGTGGTTGCGGAAGTCTGGGTTCGCCCCTGATGTGCAGTCCCGGCTCCTCAACATGCCCTTTGACGGTGAACACCTTTTTGGCAGCAAGGCTGACGAGAGCCCTTAGAGGATGCAGACCTCCAAAGCTGCAGCAAAGTGGTTGGGCGCTACAGTTCGCCAACCTCGACCTTTTCGTCCTAGGGGACAGCAATGGAGCATCTTGTAGAGGGGCAAGCCATTACTTCGGATGTGTGGATTCTGGAGATCATAACCCACGGCTACTGTCTTCCTTTTCGGCAGAGGCCTCACGACAATCCACCAGGGAACCTCTCTTTGAAGAGTCCGGATCCGCTCCTTGCGCAGGAAATTCAAGCCCTTCTGGAGAAAGGTGCCATAGAACTGGTGCCTGTAGCGGAGAGGAACAAGGGATGGTATTCCCCTTATTTTTTGATTTCAAAGAAAGACGGGGGGATTGAGACCCATCATGGACTTGCGCGGTTGGAACAAACTCCTCAGGAAGGACAAGTTCAAGATGGTGACTCTTTTTCAAGTCCTTCAGGCCCTTCAACTTCAGGACTGGTTGGTGTCTCTCGACCTTAAGGTTGCTTACTTCCATGTGCCGATCCATCCCAAGCACAAGAAGTGCCTGAGGTTCGCGGTTGGCGACTCACACTTTCAGTTTCGGGTCCTGCCGTTCGGATTGACCTCCGCCCTGAGGGTTTTCACCAAGCTCATGGTGGTGGTGGCAGCGCATCTCAGGAAAGGGGGGGATTCACGTCTACCCTTACCTGGACGATTGGTTGATGAGGGGGAGCTCTCCTGAGCAAGTCCTGGATCATCTGTCCGTCACCTGCCACTCCCTTCACAGGCTGGGCTTCTCCCTCAATTTAAAGAAGTCCCATTTGACACCAACGCAGCGGCTCCAGTACATCGGAGCAGTGCTCGACACGTCCCTGGGGCAGTGTTTTCCTCCTCAGGTGAGGACTCTTCACATTCAGCAGATGGTGCACAAGTTTCAGTTTGCCCAGAATCTCCCAGTGTCCGAATTCTTGAGACTGCTCAGCCTCATGGCATCCTGCATTCTTCTGGTGCCAGAGGCTCGTCTGCGGATGAGATCTTTGCAGTGGGCACTCAAGCTCCAGTGGTCTCAGTCCTCCGGCAGGCTGTCGGACCCTGTTTAGGTGCCCCCCTCGGTTGCCCCAGGACCTTATGTGGTGGGCCGTCGAGGGCAATCTGATGAAAGGGGCCCCATTGTGGCTGCCCTTGCCGGAGGTGACGATTGTGATGGACGCATCCCTCACGGGATGGGGAGCTCATGCCAACGAGTTGACAGTCAGCGGTCGTTGGTCTCCGTCAGAGTCCAGACTCCGTATCAATCTGTTGGTGCTGAGGGCCGTCAGGCTAGCCCTGAAGGCTTTTCTGCCGACTGTGCGTGGAAAGAGTGTCCTGATTCTAACGGACAACACGGTGGCCATGCACTACCTCAACAAAAAGGGGGGGGGGGGGCAGGGTCACTTCCGCTGTGCAGGGAGGCGATGCACAGTTCTGGGCCATCCAGCAGGAAGTTTCGATCTCGGCGGTTCATCTGGCCGGAGATGACAACGAGACGGCGGACGCTCTGAGCAGGCAGAGCACGATCTCTCACGAGTGGGAGCTGGCTCAGGAGATTCTCCTGGAGATCTTCGCCCTTTGGGGGACCCCTCAAGTGGATCTCTTCGCCTCCAATGTCAACCGGAAGTGCGAAAGGTTTTGCTCGTGGGAATTTCCTCCAAAAGGAGCCTTAGGAGACGCGTTCGTGGTGGAGTGGTCATTCCCACTGCTGTACGCGTTTCCTCCAGTCCCCGTCATCCCGCAAGTGCTGCGGAGGTTACGAAGGTTCGGTTCCTGGATGATCCTCATTGCTCCGGCGTGGGCCCGGAGGACGTGGTACCCGGACCTTCTAGACTTGTCCATCTGCCCTCCACGTCGTCTTCCCTACCGAGACGTTCTGCTCTCACGGGAGGTGGGTCAGGTTCTCCATCCAGAGGTCAGATCCCTCAATCTTCACGCTTGGCTTCTGAAAGGTTGAGGTATAAGGATTGGGACCTCCCTGAAGACGTGATAGAGGTGTTGCTCTCAGCCAGGCGGCCGGCATCAAAGTCTCTGTGCCGTTGGAGAAAGTTCTGCGACTGGTGCAGAGTTCAGAATGCGGATCCTTTTGAATGTGACATTCCCATGGTTTTGTCTTTTTTGCTTTCTTTGGCCCACAGGGCTTGCAAGTGGGGACCATTAAAGGTTACCTGGCGGCGCTGTCCATATTGAAGCGCTCGTCGGAAGAGTGTTCCTATTTTAAGATTCCTTTAATTTTGCAGTTTTTGAAAGGGCTCACTAATGTGTTCCCTCCGTCACCTTTTTTGGTGCCAGGTTGGGATTTGAACCTTGTTCTTAAGTTTCTTATAGGTGCTCCGTTTGAGCCTTTACATTCTTGCCCTTTGAGGCTGTTGACTCTGAAAACTGTGTTTTTGGTTGCGGTTACTTCTGCTCGCAGAGTGAGTGAGTTACAGGCACTTTCAGTTAAGCCACCCTTCACTGTGTTTCATAAGGACAGGGTTGTCCTTAGAGTTCGTCCTTCTTTTCTTCCGAAGGTGGTTTCGGAATTTCATTTGAGCCAGAAGGTTGTTCTTCCGGCGTTCTATCCTCCTCCACATCCTGGTAAGGAAGAGGAGAGGCTCCATAGGCTTGATCCTCGGAGAGCGTTGAGCTTTTATATTTCGCGCATGTCTCGGGTCAGAGTGGACGATCAAATTTTCATTGGTTACGCTGGAAAGCATTTGGGACAAGCTGTGACGAAACAGACTTTGTCTCGTTGGATTATTTTAGCTATCGCAGAGTGTTACCGCTTGGTGGGTAAGGACCCTCCGGCTGGCTTGCGGGCCCATTCTACCAGAGGAGTGGCTGCGTCTACTGCTTTGCAGAGGGGAGTTCCTATTCGTCACATCTGTAATGCAGCCACCTGGACTTCAGTACATACTTTTGTACGTCACTATTCCCTCGATTCCATCAGAGGGCAATATCTGGCCTTTGGCAAGGCAGTTCCGCAATTTGATTGGGCATGCTAAATTTTTATTCTAAATACTTTCCCACCTCCTTGCTTGGTACTGCTTTGGGAGTCTGTCATAGATATGGAATACGTCGGAGGACCCAATCCCCTCGAAGAACAAGTTACTTTCTTACCTGGTAACGTTCTTTCGATGGGATGGTCCGACGACGTATTCCATATCGCTCCCTCCCTGCCTTCCCCGCTGCAGTATTTCTTTTGCGATTGCAGCTTGTGTTCCGCAAGGCCTTGTGTGTCTGACAGAAAACTGGTGGCACACGTTCTGGGGAAATACTATAACTGAGGCTATGGGCGTTGTGCGTCCTACATATCACATCGGGTGACATCGGCTGTCGGAGGAGGTCCTCCGGGACGGCGCATCGATGTCATCTACGCAGGACGCAGACGCTAGAGATTTTCCGAAGCAGCACAGCTGTGGACATTACCTGTCATAGATATGGAATACGTCGTCGGACCATCCCATCGAAAGAACGCTACCAGGTAAGAAAGTAACTTGTTCATCTTACTAGACCCAGTGACATTGAGAACCCTCCAAGTGCAGGAGAGGGAAGGGGGTGGGGGGGTGCCAGGGAAGGGGGGAGAAAAAAGAAAGTGCTGACCAAGGGGTGCAACAATACAAAAAGGTAGTGCAGCTAGCAAGGTGGCAGATGCAGGTTCTGAGCGCAGACAAGGGGTGTCTGGTAAGTGCACGTAAAGGGACTGTAGGGTAACAGATACAGACCCAAGTGCAAACCGTTGCCAGGGGCAGTGCGGGTGAGTGGCTGGGTGAATCGGAGGGTAAACCAGGTGCACTGTGTTGAAGCAGACGGATAAAAAGGGGAGTGCGAAGGCAGAAGCAAAGAGGAAGATCTTGAGGCGCTACCGGAACAGGAGATGGTGCTCCTCAAGTTTCAAAGTGGCAGAGAGGGTGTTCCAGAGGGAGGCCCCTGCTGAGAAAAGAAATCTACCACCAACTCGTTGCTTGGAGAAGCGACTGACCCTAAGGGAGTTGGAGGTGGAGAAGCGAAGAGCTTGAGTAGGAAGGTATTTACAGAGGGAAAGTTGAAGGTATTTTGGACCCAGGCCCCAGAAAGCCCTGTGGACAATGCAAAGGGTCTTGAATTTAATCCTTGCAGCCACTGGGAGCCAATGAAGAGATTTCAGAGCTGGAGAGCTACAATCCCAGGGCTTGAGGCCAAGGACAAGTCTTGCAGTCCTGTTCTGGATGAGTTGCAGAGGGCAGAGAGTAGAAGCAGTCCCATTTAGAAAGAGGCTGTTGCGATAGTCCAGCCTGGAGAGAACCAGGGCTCTAGAAACAGTGAATTTATGGGGGAAGGAGAGGAAAGGAAGAATGCCTCTGAGGAGGGGCAGTTGGTAATTTGACTTCTTAGAGACATCAGAATGTGAGGAGAAAAGCAGAGTGTCGAGTTGAAGATGACCCCGAGGTGCTTAGCTTCCCAGGTGGGTGCAGGAGGAGGGCCAAGGGAGGCCGGCCAGAGAGTGACAGGAAAGGAGGGTGCAGGAGTGCTGATGAGGAGGACCTCTTTCTTACTGGCATTAAGGCAGAGATCGTTGGAGGCACAGCACTCCTGGATAGCAGAAAGACAGTCAGAGATGAGAGAAGGAGAAGAGGTGGCAGTGGGAAGCCTGAAAACCAGCGCAGTGTCATCTGCATAGCACTGAAAGTTGGAGCAGAGAGCAGCAATGCATTGGGCAAGGAGTGCCAGGTATTGGTTGAAAAGCCAGGGAGAAAGGTTAGATTCCTGGGGAACACCACAGGTAGAAAGCGAGATAGAGGAAAGGAAGGACCCAAGTTGGACCTGGGAGGGTAGATCAGAGAGGAAAGAGGTCAAGCCAGGGCCTGACCGGTGATACCCACTTTATCACGGAGGTGGTTGAGCAGGATGGCGTGATTGACCATGTCAAAGGCAGAAGAGTGATCGAGTAGGCAGACAGAAGGGATGGTTAGAGTCGAGGTTGGAGAGCAGGTCTTCACGGATGTTCAGGGGAGCAGTTTCCATGCTTCTAGCAGCTCTAAAGGCAGACTGATGTTCATGGAGACAACCAACAGAGTCAGTGTGAAGAGTAAGCTGGGAGATGGCCAGCTTTTCCAGGAATTTTTCCAGGAAAGGAGTGATGGAGATCGGGAGGTAGTTAGCCGGGCAGGTGGAGCCGGCTGTTGGTTTCTTCAGAAGAGGGTGCACAAGTGCGTGGTTCAGAGGGGAGGGGAAGGCTCCGGGGAGAAGGAGTGGTTGCAGAAGTCGCTTAGAACAGGAGCAAGGGTGTCAATGGGGTCCTTTATGGTTTTGAATGAACAGGGACGAACATGTTTTGACAAGACTTTCATAGATGGGACTTGTCTAGAAACCTTGTTAGGGTAGAACAGAGGAAAGGAAGAGAAGGAGGGATGGGGTTGGCTGCAGGAGGGTCAGAATTTGCAGAGATAGAAGGGGGAGGAGGTGGAGAGGATGAGAGTGTGGACAGGATTACCTGTTTTGTTTTCTGTTGATGAAATGAGAGGCAAGGGCAATGCAGATGGCCTGGGAGGTAACAGGAGAGGTAAGGGCTGGCCAGCTCCTCACACAGTGTGACTGCACCAATTCTTACCTAACACACTGCTACCCAGAAAGTACAGTTGGAAGCCAGGACGTACTGTTTTTGCAGCTGGCAAGGGGAAGTCGGCATTGTAATGAATTCCAAGATGACCACCCCAACTCCTAGACTCGGTCAGAGTAAGGGAGGGAAGACTGTGTGATAGAAAAGCTGGAGAGGAGTGAGGAGAAGACTGGAGGACTGGGGCAAGGCATAGTATGGAGTCGAGTTTTCTGAGAAAGTGAAAATCAGTTTTCTCATCTGATCACCCAGAAGAAAGCAAGCGTTTTTCTAACCGCATCTCTTTCTGGAATGCCCAGGCCACATATTCTCGCTCCATTCCTCATAAGTGGTGTATTTGGCATTCCTTCCTTGCCAGTAGAGCAGAAATGTCCAACCGAAACGTGTTTACATGTCATTACCCGCGCTGCCCTGGACATGCTTAACTCAGCCCTTATTTTGCCATAAAGCTGTATTTAATTCCCTTTTGTATTTATTGTTTTATCCTTTGTAAATTTGTTATGTTAGGTGGTATTTATATAGCGCTCTATATATCATTGGTATGACCTCAAAGCACTTGTGGGTTCAACGCCCTCTGTGACTGTAGTCCAGGTCAGTCAAGAGAGTAGGGTATCGTAGGGTGCAGCTGATGCAAGTGCCTGATGGTAGCTGCATCCTAGCATTAGGGGTGGTGGTATTGAGATAGTTGAATGTCTGCAGTGTGGAGGTTTGTCTCTGAGGCTGGATCCTGGAGGCGTTAGGCCTATGTAGGATACTTATGTGTGCAACTAGGCCAATTTTTCATGTGGGTATGGCTGCATTCTAGCAGGATGTTGAGGTGTTCATAGAGTATTGTTCGTATGTGAGCAGCTAGGCTGAAATTGATAGAGGGGTGTAGCTGTGCTCTATTGTGTGTTGATGTAGAGTAGAGAGCGAGCATAGTGATAGGAGAGGTGTGTCTGGAGTGGAGGTTTTATTCTTACGAGCCCACTGTTCCGGATTACATTTACGTGTTTCGCGATAGCTGTGTTCAAAGTAACTTATTAGTCGGTTTCAGTGGTGTCATTGCTCGGTATCTCCTTGAACATTTGTCTGCAGGTTGCAGGGTGTCAGCGGCCCTAGATGGTCTTAATCGGGTTTATGGAAAGATCCAGATTTTTAGAGCTTTGCAGAAGGCCATGTAGTCTTGGGTGTGTCGAATATGTGGGGGGGGGAGTAAGTTCCACAGAGTTGGAGCCAAGGTTGAGAAGGTGGATCCTCCAATCCTGGCTGAATTGGAGGTTAGAAGCACTAGTAAGAGGGCAGTGCTTGATCTTGGGGTGCATGATGGGAGGTGGGATTTTATGCTAAAGATAAGATGGCAGAGAGGTAAACGAAACATTTAAAGGGCAAAGGTCCAAGTTTTGACCACCGGGTTGAAAGGCAGGTAGTCCTGAGCTTCCCTTACAGCATGATTGAGTTTATTCCAAAGGAAAGGGGCTAAAACGCAGAAGGCACCGCTTCCCAGCATGGTTTTCAACCAACTCTACACTGTTGAATTCCAGTTACCGGTCGCACAATCGTCTAGAGCTCTCAACTTGCCAGTGAACACATTCTAGCCATTGGTACTGGTGTCTGTCCACTAAACTCACTGGCAAACCTTGTATTCAAATGTACACTGTTTTATTTTCACTCTTCACTTGTCGGTTCACAGAACATAATTTCATTGTAACTTCCAGTATGTGGGCTAGTTTCCTTTATGTGGCCTGGGAATGCCCTACTTTACGATGCTTTTGGGAGCAGGTGTTTGAGACGATCTGGGGTGTCACGGGGCAGGATGTAGAACCGGACCCGCAGATGGCTCTGTTGGGTTACACTAAACCGATCCTCAGGCATGCATGAAGACTGGTCAGTTTGCTCTTGGTTAAGAGAAGGATGGCTATGATGTGGGGAGGAAAACCAAGCCCAAGAATAACCCAGTGGAAAGCAGACATCATTTATTGTAATGTTATGGAAAGTGGATGGGGCACCCTGTCCCGTAACCAGCAGAGAGACAGACGTATATGGGATCACTGTGTACAGTTTTTGATCAGACAAACAGATGATGGAATGGTGGATCCTACCACACCCTAAATCAAACTACAGTAGCCAATGGGGGCTAGACCTGGCTGCATCATATATGTGGACTCTGTACACCCTACCTATCTATTAAATGTATTAGTAAGAAGCACAGTGAAGCATAGATTGCTCTTTGTACAATGTAATGGACAGTAAATGGAATGTATCATGTAAAATGTTGAACGGTACCAAGGGAAGGGAATGGGGCAAGGGGAATGTTGGCACGTAGGTGTCGCTATGTTCATCTTAAATATCAATAAAGAAAGTTTTTAAAAAAATGTAAAAAAGTATGTGGGCTAGTTTTTTGCCATATTCTTACTACAGCAACCTATTCCATTACTGTATGTTCATGGAGAATAAAGGGAAACCTTTTGATACAATGGTGAATATATTGAAACACAAAATGAGAAGCGACATTAGGAAGGTTAAAAAAGATATCGCTATCGAGAATGAAGAAAAGAAAGGAATAATACGCTCCTTGAGTCAAAATCATGAAAGCTGGTTGAAGAACTATAGCGTTCAGGCATACTTTAAAGGGAACCAGCATTTTCCGGTGGAGATGATAAACAGAGATGCTAGAAGTATCTGGTGGAGATTCAATAGAAAGGACCAGATAGTGTACATCACCGTCTTCCTGTGTCCCAGAAAGAGATTGGGTGGAACATCACTAAAGCGGTATCGATACTAGTGCGGCTGACCCGGAATTTGATCAACTACTGCATAGGCACATTGAATGTTGGAATTTTGGGTTTGACAAAAAAGATATTAAGATGATTATCGACAAATCAAAAGGGTCTCTTTCTTGTGTGGCCCCAAAGGCATTTCTATCTGCCTTCTTAAAAATAACATATATATATTGGCTTATATCCTGTTCAATCTATTTTCTCAAATTGCTATAAGTGCCGCCATTCCAGTAACATGGAAGCAGGCGATAGTTGGCCCTATTTATAAAAAAGGGGAAGGTAGTTTCCTACAAGTTAGCAGCCAATCGGACTCATCGATATTTCCTATATGATCCTAGCCATCTTAGTACTGAAATATCTCATGAAATGGGTAGAAACTACTCAAAGATTTAGCTCCTTGCAGAATGATTACAGGAAGAGGATAGTAGGGGCTGCGATAAGTGGGTTAGAACTCTCCTCCTGCCTGGCTCAGGATGGTGGGGCAACTGGCAGGACGCTGTATGTAGCAAGCCTGGATCTGTCCCCGGCCTTTGATTCTGTTGATAGATCGAGACTTTGGTGAAAATTCACTAAGTGGGGGTTTGATCCATGCTTGCTCCATATGCTGCAGTTTTATTCAGACGAGGTCCGGGTAAGACTGAACACTGATGGAGATCTCTCTGGTATTGTTAAGGCAAACTGGGGGGCCCGTCGGGGCTCTGCCATCGCCCAACACTGTTAAATCTGTACATTGCCGATCTCTGGGAGGATGGTCTTGGATGGGTTGGCTATGCTCCCAGATTCGAAGGACTCAAAGTAAATGGCATATCCTCTGCGGATGGTCTCCCTTTGCTTGATTTTATATCGGCTGGCCTGCAGCGCTCCTGTTAGGCACGATTGTATGGAGTAACCCTGTGGGAGACTACACAACCCTTGTCCTCTTGGTATTAGGTAACCCACCTATTGGTATAGGCCTGTACTACACGAGTTGGTAGTGTGACTGAGCAGCCAGACTTATCTCAAGAGGGGTCAATGTGAGCTGTAGAAATGAAATACACCAATACAAGTATCCAAATAACACTTACACTCAAGGTTTCTAGTTAAAATAATAATATTTGTCAGTTTTTTAAATGAGCCTTGTTTAAAAAGTGCAATATGCAATAATCAAAATACACTTCATGCCACTTTCTCAGATTTAGAATAAGCAAATAGATACTCTTTAGAGATGCTGACAATACATTTCCTACACCCTGGGATTACTTAAATTACTAGGAAGTATTGGCATTTATATATCACTTTTTGGTACTTAATACATTCTGAGGTTGTGAAAAAGGAAAAGGTTAGAGTGGGGAAAAGGTTAACAGGTTCTCGGAGCATGTGAGCACTTTTCAACCTCCAAATGAAGTCTAGATTAGATCTTTCCCAGCATTACAAGGTAAACCTATGCACCACCAATGAGGGACAGTTAGAATCAAAGTCAATGGGTCAGAAGAGTCTGCAGGGAGCCAGGACAGCCCAAGTCAATTTGAACAATGTCTATGGAGTTGAGGCACTTCTTTAGATAGCACAAAGGTCTTGCACAAAGTTAGAGAGTTTGTAAGGAATCACTGTTGGGCCACAAGCTATTAGGCTTGTGAGGGTCAGAGCTGAAGTCAACTCTGCAAAAAGCATATCTGCGTGATTTATCCGCGGCTCATTTTCCCACGTCGGAAATGTTTGCATGGGAAATGTACGCAATACAAAATGTTGGTACATTTCCCATGTAGACATTTCTATTACTAATCACGCAGATTCAAACACACACCCGACACACCCCCACCCCCTACTTACCTTTCCTTCAGACGCGCTGTGTCGCTGCAGCGCCGGTTCCCTTTCACTTCTGTGATCGGTAACCAGCGCCGCAGGGTCCTTTTTTAAAAAATAATTTCATTTTTTGCTCCTGTGAGCTGCGGGGTTGTCCCCCGAAACCACTGCCCACAATACTGTTTATTATAGTGAGCGGGTGTTGTGGGGTACACCCCCTCCGCCCCCAGCTTTTTTTTTTTTGCTCAGGTGAGCTGCGGGGGTGTCCCTCACAATCCCCGCCCACTATACTGTATACTATAGTGAGTAGGGTGTTGCGGGGCACACCCCCCTGCCCCATACCGACCCCACCTAAACACATACCACGAAAAGTTCGAACTTTTGGTAGTGTGTGTTTTAGGTCTTTTGGTGGGGTCGGACTTTTATATTCAATAATTTCATCCTATACCCATAAAGCAGCTACTCCAAGCCTCAAGTGATGTAATGCAAGCTACAGACTCCTTAGTCTGCACAGTACCTTGGGTTTGAGGAAGAGGATCCAGCTGGCTTCTGTTCTGGTTGCAGTCTTGCAGATTCTGGGTTCCTGGGCCTCAGTCGTGGGGACAAGGGGAGGACGTCTGGAGAACTCCTGCACTGCATTTCGAAGGTTGGCGGCAGCTACGGGCTCTCTTCAGATCAGCGGCACTTTGCAGTTTCTGCTACTGGCAAATAGCACCACTGCTGTTGTTGGACACTTGATGAGCTTCCCTTGCTTCTGGAGTCCAGCACTCTGGTGACGTGACTCAGGCTTGGGTGGTCTTGCTTCGGGAGGGTCCTCAGGATCTTCCTGGAGCTCTGGTCTGGCTTAAAGACGATGCACTCGACTACGGATTTCTCGACCCCTGGCACTCGGTTCTAGCAGCTGCAGAGATGTACAGCTAGTTGGGGAAGGTCCTCCAGCAAAGTTCGTCTTGGGGTTATTTGGTCCCACCAACCCAAGGGAAGAAGCTTCTGTAGTCGATTCGGAAAAGCAGTTTCAGCACAGCAGCAGGGCTTCACCAGGCAGTTCAACAGTCCAAGAGAGTGCAACAAGCTTCTCTTCCAGTGTCCTTTGTCGGATGTTTCGTCTAGTGGTCGACTCTGCCTTCAGTCCAAGAAACCTCGCCTTTTATGCAGGTTTCTCCCATTCATGCACAGCCTAGCTGTCACTCGTCCTCCAAGGACAGCCAGCCAGCCAATCACCACTGGGTGCATTCAGGAAACCAAGCAGACTAAGGACCGGGGGTTTCGGGCACCTCCCTCGCTTCCTGCCCTGCCAGACAAATTGGAGCCAGAGGCAGGTTTCAGCACTGAAGCCAACCAAAGGCAAAATGAACAAAAGGGCTAAACCTGCTTTGGCGCGCAAAGTAAAACCCAAGAAGGACCTCCCAAGCAAGAAATGGCAAAAAAAGAAGACCGGGGCCATTTTTACAAAATGGGCACCCATGGGTGCACTACTGCTGCTGAGGATTTAGTCTGCGATAGAAACACACAATGGTAGGAACATTAAACCACTGCCACCAGCCATTAAATGTAGTTAGGGTAACATAAAAAAATGTTACATGAGTAAGTAGGAAAATGGGCTACTAAGTAACCCCCAGCACTCCACATAAGAGGGGGTGTACCGGACCTACATAGGAAAAACAGGTAAGTAAAGCCAATTTCACTTTTCTAATCTTGGGAACAGAAGGTCACCCAAGAGAAAGTATTTAAACCTTATGAGAAATCCAAAGGACTTCTCTGTGTCGCTGCACTGAAGGTGCTGTGTCACCATACAAAAGTAGATCCCTATGGAGTTTGTCAAACTCAGAAAAACAAAGGAAACAATATAATCCAAATCAGGTCAAAACATAGGAGAGAGTGAGACAAAGGCCTCACTCACTCCAGGGTTGAAATTAAAAGTCCTAAAGTCCAGCAAAAGAGCTGGGGGTCTCTAAGGATGAAGGGAATTAGCCCAGAAATAAGAATTCTCCCTAACAGCTTCCTTGAGGGAATTGCCTCTTTATTTTTATTAGCAGGAATAGTCTGGTCATCCTTCAGAATCTTTGACAATGGTTACAACTGGTAAAAGGTGCAAGAAATACTATTTTTGGACAATTAATAATGAACACATTAAAGAGGTTGATTCCCTGTGTTACTTTGGACTGACTTTCTCAGTGAAAAATGCCCTGACAAAACAAATGAGTAGAGTGAAGGATAAGGGAAGGGTGTGCATCTCTCTGATGAGATCAGTTAAGTACAGGTTGTGCTACTTCATTTTGAATTCTATCGAGGAAAGGTATCCATGATTGTATTATAAAGGACTGAGTTGATTCAATTTAAAAGAGCACACTTTGATATCCTTGAAGGCCTCATATGCCGAAATGTCCTTGGTTTTCCCAAATGTGTACTAATCGGCGCCATAAGATTAGAGCTTGGGCTACAGCCATGGTGTCGCAATATGTTAAAAAATGTATTGCCTTACATAGGATGGTGTTGTGTATGGAAAGCCCTGTTTTGGGCTTTATTTTGGGTAAAATGCTCAGAAAGAGTGCTGACGCGTATATGCAGAATTTCATAAAACTTTGTAAAAGGTTTATGCAAAATAACTGATGTAAATGAATTTGATTCTCTCTGGATTCTGAAAAAAAAGATTGGAAGGTGGGACAGGATTGCTATATGTAACGGATCCCTTTGGAATATTACCATGCTTAACATTAAATCGTAGCTAATGAAATTTCCATCGCAGATATATAGAGCATGTTTTATGAAGTTTCATTTAAATTGCCTTCCAACATTGGAGGTTACGGGTCCACGATGGAACATCCCACGGGATTAAGATTGTGTCAATTCTGCTCTACGGGTTACACTGAAAACCCACTTTCATGTTGGAATGGAACGTGAGGCAATTGTAGCCATTGGAATAAAGCACTTGGGTCTCTTTATCAATTATACATCCAGAGTAATCAAAAGTGACCTTTGGAATAGATTCATGAATGGGACACAGCTGTCCTTAGTACTTGCGTTGGTGAGATTTTCAATGGTTAGTTTCACAAAATTGAAATTGGTTGTGAATGAAGGGGAGGAAATATTGCAACAAATGTATGGGAATGTACAATGAATGTAGAAGAATCGTTTTCTTCTTTTTGTCTATTCTTCTACATACCTTCCTCCATTTTATGAAATTGAATGCGATATGGATGATTTTTCATGCGCTTCTCCTGCTTTTTAAAAATTAGATTGTAATTGGTTATCTTTCATCGTCGCTTTTTTTCTTTTTTCATTTTAATGTTGAACTATAATTTGTTTTTTGTAGGATTAATGACTATTTTTTTAATTTTATGTTGTTATGAAGATTTGGGTGTGCCTTTCATCTTCTCTTAATGTTTGCTTTTTTTTTATTGTTATTGGTATACTTTGTGTAATGCATGATTCTTTTACCAAAAACACACTAAAATAAAAATAAAAAAGATGAATATTTCTAATCACTTTTGTTTAGTATGATCCCTTACACAGAGTTGTATATTTAACGGTGATTTTGATTCTTCTTCTTTTCTACACGGATTCAGTTTTGGCTCCAGAAAATATTTTCTTTTATGCTTGTGGGCATGATTTGGTGATGGACACTTTGTTAGAATTATTTAAACATACATTTTTTTTAAACCGCCAATGCATTGTCTGCTGCCATTTCTAGACACCGTTGCTGCGTAAAACGTCTGTAATTGACATCAATTGCCTGCTTTAATGCTGTGCTTTTTGATTTCCTTCTAGTTATATGCTCCAAAAGACCCCCCTGTGGTGCGCGTAACAGAGGGTCCGTTCTTCTCTGAGGTGGCCTGCTATTATCAGCACGTGCAGCAAGTGACGAGACTGTACAACGTGGCAGGTGAGGACATTTAGAACGCTACTAGGTGTTGGTGGGCAAGTGTTTACAAAACACTCCATATAGTCTTATACCATCAATGTTTAACATCCACATGCTCATTACTGCTCCTCAGTAGTTTTACACCCTTTTCTCTCCTTTATTTCACCATACACTTCTCCAGTGAAATCTTTTCTCCCAACGAGGGGTGGCTGCGCTGAACCAAAGCTCTCTAGAGCCTGTTCCATCAATCATGGAATGCCGTGGCACCCTGCCCTGGATTCCCATTGAGCTAGCAGACCACCCTGTGTATCGATCAGCTCTTTGTGTTCCACCGGTCATTCGAATGGGCGATGTTCTCTCATTGTTGCTGTTATTGGGGGCGCTCAAGGACTTCCAACATGGGGCACATAGACGGAGGTTGAAGTGATTGATTCCCAAGTTCTTTGTATTCTTAAAATGCTTAAATATTTTTGTAATCTCTTGCTTATAATGCATTGGCAATGTGTATAGTACTCATAATTAAACTGTTTTATCGTTGGTTTGATAATTTCAGGTCCATTAGAAACCACGGCAGCCATATGAATAAAGTACAACTGGGAAAACATTAGTGAAAGTACAGAGAGGAAAATAATTGTTGATCTGGTAACAAACTGGTTTCTTGGGATCCAAGTGGTCTCTTTGAGCACTGTGAGTCGCCCGTTGGCATCATTGCTGTTTACTCCATCTCCTAGGGTACACCACAACATTTCACCTTTTCTCTTTCTGTCTTTCTTTAACTTGATCTGGGCACTGGAGCCCCCGACATATGGTTCACATTCTATCGCTGCCTTTGGTGACCTTGGACTGGATATAAGATCGTTTCCCAGCATGCAACCACAGATTCGCTCGCTCGCTCGCTTTCTTCCATTGACCTTCCCTTGGTATTGGATGTGGTTTTTCTGCATGCACCAAACTATTCCAGTTCTCTGTTGTACATAGTTGTCAGCTGGTGCCTCTAACCACACATCTTTGGGTATTGCAGTACCATTAGACCGTGTTCATGGCGCAGAGTATCTTGACTTGAATTCCCAGACCCTATGGGAGCCAGTTGAATCCTAGCCAGGCAGGTTTCTTATGCCTTTGTTTTCAAGGGTTGAAGCAAGGACTAGCTGCCTGGTTTTGGACTCTTGCATATTTATATTTTCTGTACACCAGGTTGCAGTGTAATGGCAAGCCATCTTGAGGGCTCTGCTCACCACCAGCCAATAGTTGGTTTGAAGGAGTGGGGGCTTTTCTAGCAGAAGATGGCTGGAATTAAATCCCTTGTCTGCAGCGCAGTCTGGATTGTGATGCTGACTTGTACGTTGGTGGTGAAATCTAGATATTTGACTTTTTGTGATGTGGGCCAAAGGCGTAGCATTGTTTTGGGCATTGGCCCACCCAAAACCAGAACCTCTCATTTCAGACATGGTCTTTGCCTTTGCATTTGTTGTTTTTCTGAATAGCAGAGTCATTTTTCAGCCCGTCGTAAATGTTGGTATCATACGTATGAATTTGGAAATGTGCTGTTCAGTACAAAAGACTGGATTGAAACCTTTGAAGAATACACATTGTATTACCCCCTCAGATTCCTTATCCATTACATTATTTAAGGTTTGCTGCCATTTCTGCGGTGGGAAATATTGTTCTTGAATAAACTGCATGGTTGTCTTGCATGTTTCTTTGTTGTTGCAGGAGTAGAGGGTCTCTCTTTGGACATCTCTTCCTTGATCGATATCCGTGACCATGTGAATAAGGAAATTGCTATGCGGTTAACCACCGACATTAAGAGTGGGGACACTTTCTTCACGGACCTCAATGGCTTTCAGGTATTCCACTCTGCACACACGTCCCACGCAAATACATGGGTGACAAAAGCTCTGTGCTTTAAAAAAAAAAATGATTTGTCTCCATGGAATATGTATCCTCAAAACTGCAAGTGATGCGTGTATACGTACATGTATTACATTACTAGATTAATGGAAATGGGGATTACCTGTTATGAGAAAAATGTAATGACTTCTTTGCTGGTCAATTTCTAAATGTGATTGAATGATTGTCACAGACGTAATTAGTCACTTGGCCTGAATCACTAGAATCTATACATATGCTTCTGATTCATTGTTGTGGATATTTTTGAATGTGTGTCCTTTTTGCCTAGACTGAATGACTCTTTACACAGGGGCATTCTCAATGTTAAGCTTTAATTTCTGCTTTACCTATATTATTTATGTTGCCAAACTACAAAGTCATCTGTTTGTTAAATGTATTGATTTGCCAACTGCATGCTTTGAACTATAGGGTACGTTTTAGAAAAGGTCACAAGCTGCTTAGAGCATTCATTCTATCCGACCAGCAGTGCTTCAAAGTTACAGGTCTTCTGGCCAAAGCAGCGAGCGGGGTGTCAGTTGGCATGTGTTAAGATTTAGCAAATTAATACATTTTACACCATCAGCGAAAGCTTATTAAGCACCCTTAAGAAAGACACTAACCACTAGCCAAACTCTATCTCAGGAGTGCAGATGAGCAGGAAGGTTAGACGCGAACCCACGGAGAACTACCACACTAAAACATTCACTAGTCATCTAAATAATGTAGCCAAATGCGATACGTTCTGCTATGCAGCACGCCACGCGGTGCAGCCCGCCCCTCCACCGGCCAACAGCTCCAATAGTAGGGCTTCTTGGAGTGTTCCGTATGCTTGCCTTAACTTTCCGCTGTAGTCGGCATCCACACCACTAGATTTTCAAGGCTCCGTTTTCAGTGAACCCGGGCATGTGTGGCATTCCCACCCGTGCCGGCCGCTCTCCCGATCCTCCGGTTCTTTCTAGTCCTGTTAGTTTGCCACCATTGCAAAAGTGCTCGGCATTCAAGTTTCTACTCTTTCAACCTGCAGTGACTGCTTTTATGTTTTTAGGTTCAGGCTCGGAAATATTTCAGAAAGCTGCCTCTGCAGGCCAATTTCTACCCTATGCCGTCAATGGCCTTCATCCAGGATGAGCAGGTGAGGCTGACCCTGCACACCGCTCAGGCCTTGGGCGTGTCTAGTCTCACCAGCGGTAAGTAGTAGACCCCAGTAGTTTTCTTTACAATATTGTTTGTGAAGAAGTGTTATATTTTGCTTTGTGTGTTTCTTGTAGTAATACACTTTTATGTGATGTGTTCTATAAAGCTTGATCAATGTCATGCTGTGAGTGCCATTGCAGCAAATGCATTGGTAGCGGGCAGGGTGGTTACTTGAAACCCTCTGGCCCTGCGTGTAATGTTTCTGCCAATCTCCCCCTGATGGCAGAATAGTCCTTGCTGCCACTGTACGCCCTCCTCTTCCTTATAGGCCCTGTTTGCCAAGAGGTCATATGATGGCGGAGGGACCCAGCAGCATCCCATTTACTAGATGAAGTTACTGGCACCCCCACAGCACACTCATTCTTGACGGCTTTCCACCCCTTAGGTCAACTTGAGGTTATACTTGATCGCCGACTGATGCAGGATGATAACCGGGGACTTGGGCAAGGACTCAAGGACAACAAACGAGCTTGTAGCCGATTCCGCATCCTTCTGGAAAAACGGAGTACAGGCAAAAACGTAAGTGTCTTTGGTGAAAGCATAAAACTGAAGCATGGAAAGTTAATGGCATGAGTAGTGCTTCAAAGGGCAATGCGTGAAGCTGGCCACCCTAGTTTGCCAGCCACTGATACGCCCGGGGTCCGGGAACATGGGGATTCGTGGATTCAGCTGGTCTCTCCCTGAAAAAAGAATCTTGTACCATTTGCGTTCTTAAAACTTACAGCTTTCCATTTCGAAATCCTTCCATTTTAAAAATGTGATCTCTGGTGAAGAAATACTCCCAGATGTTGCACAGAGCATCTGTTCATGAGTGTGCAGTATGTAGGCACTGTTTGAGGGTAGCAGGGGGTACCAGCTGCCACCCAAAGCTCCAGCTTAGTGCCCCAAGGACATTGCCTGAGACCTGTGCCCCTCAGTCAGTGGCTTTGCAGTATCCCACGCGCCTGGACAATCTTTCCAGGATTGAGTTTGCTCTGATGTGATCTGCAGAACCGCAAAGGCACACAGCACAAGTATTAGAAATGTGGGCTGTGTGCTCTGCCAGGTTCGCAATGCAGGAACTCTCTCAAGGACCAACGCGTCACCAGGATGCTTGTGCCACCCTCACATCCGGGGTGCTTTACAATACTGCTTCCCATATACAATTCAGAGAACGTGCTCTGTTCAGGTTGCAACCTTTTTAGTTTAACAATTACTTTTTGCACTCCTTGGTGCCAACCCTGAAATTCATGCAAACTCACACAACATTTCAACTTGCAAGGAATTTTCACTAACGCCCTCGGAAGAGAAGATTGTTTTCTCTTTGACCCTAAATCAGCGGTGGGCAGTGTTCGGGAGAATTTTCAATTTTTGTGCTAATTCCCTTTAACCCGAGAGATCCCCAGCACTTTTGCTGGACTCTGGACTTGGGAAAGTGTGAAAAAGGTTAAAATCAAGACCTCAAAATCCAGCAAAGTTGCTGTGGGTCTCTATGGTGGAGGGAATTAGCACATTTATGAAAATTATCCCAAACATTTACCTCGACGTTTGGTCCATAACAGAGGATTTGTACGAAACATGCCAAACTAATACCCAGACGACGGTAGATCCCCTCTTCATCCTAGGATTCTCTATCAACTAGAAGAAATCCAGTCTAACCACCAACCAGGTCAAACTGTTTTGGGGGGATGGGGGAACTATAATTCAGACAGAAGACTGGCTCGTCTTTCCCTCCAAGAGGGTTCAAAACAAGCTGTTCCAGATCCCTCACTATGTGGTCAGTCACCAGGTAACCGTTAACAAAGCCATGTGACTGATGGGGATGATGGCTTCCTGCGTCTACCTAGTTCCGCACGCTAGTCTGCGCATGCGCCCCATGCAAGAGTGGCTATCGAGCCAATGGTGTCAGGCCAGTAGGATGATCTAGTGGTTGTCTCTGCAGCCCTCGTTCAGTCTCTGCAGTGGTGGTCAAGGGAAAACCTTTTTTTGCAGGGGGAAAACCTTCACCACCCCTGCAGTAGAAGCTACCCTCAACACAGACTTCTCTGTCGGGGTGGGGGCGCTCACCTCCTTCAACAGACGGCGCATAGCGTGTGGTCTCCAGAACTAGCGTCCAATCACATCAACCTGTTGGAACTGCTAGCAGTGTTCAATGCCCTGAAGGCTTTCCAATTACACCTCCAGGGGAAGACGGTTCTTGTTCTTGTCCTTGTCCTCACAGACAGTACCACAGGCATGTACTACCTGAACAAACAAGGGGGCACTCACTCTCTAGGGCTATCCAGACTGTCCCAGAACATCTGGAAATGGGCACAACATGTTCCTCCTCTCACAACACGTTCCAGAGTAACTCAACCTTCTGTCGGACGTATTCAGCAGATACTTCACCCTACCTGTAGACCACGAGTGGCGGCAACAAGAGGACATTTTACTCAACGTCTTTGCAGAGTGGGGCTTCCCAGAGATCGGCTTGTTTGCCAACCTGGAAAACGCCCAATGTCCCGACTACACCTCCAGATACCTACAGAACCGTTCTCTGGATAACCTGGTCCGTGAGATTTTCCTACGCTTTTCCCCTGGTTACCATTCTCAACAGAATAGTGCACAAGATGCACCAGGAACCAGTCGCGATGATCCTGGTGGCCCAGATGTGGGTTCTCCCATCTCATGGCAATGTCAGTCTCCTCTCCCAGAAAGCTGCCGTGCCCCTGCAACATGATGTCTCAAGATCAGGGAGAGAGACTGCATCCATGCCCCAAACAATCAACTTAGCAGCTTGGCTCCTGAAGTTCGGGCACCTTCAACTCCCTCGGAGATGCATGGACATACTCGGAGAGGCTCGGAAACCTACCACCAGACATTGGTACTCCATTAAGTGAAGCGCTTTGTTACCTGGTGGAATGCCAAGGGTATCAATCCTATGGATTGCTCTCCTAAAGATAGTGTCCTGCACCTGACTCACTGGTTTTCAATTCCCTAAAGGTCCACTTAGCCGCTCTTTCGACGTACACAACGTCCCAGAGCAGGGTTTCGTGGTGGAAGATTCCTGTCTTTAAAGCCTTTACGGAGGGGGTAAAGACACTTCATCCCCCTATCTCCAACCCAGCTCCCGGATGGGACCTGAATGTTGTTGTTACCAGAATAATGGGACCTCCCTTTTGAACCATTGCATAAAGCTTGCCTTAAGGCACTCTCCTACAAGACTGCCTTCCTACTGGCAATCACCTCTATAAGAAGAGTTACTGAACTGCAGGCCCTTTCAATTCAGGACCCCTTTGTCACGATTCACAAAGATGAGGTGGTTTTACACACAGACCCATGCTTTGCACCCAAATTTATCTCAAAGTTCCATTAAACCAGTCCATAGAACTACCCACCTTTTTCCAGAACCCCGCTAACTTGTCAGAAAGGAACCTCCACACACTAGATGTGAGGAGAGCAGTAATTTACTATCTGGAAAAGCAAACCAGTTCTCCATATAGGTGGCAGCTGGTAGAGAGGGGGACCCTGTCTCTAAGTCGGATATTTCCAAGTGCATCGTAAACTGTATCTCACTGTCTTAACACTCTTGCCCAGAGAGATCTACCCTTCACGCCTAGAGCTCACTCGACTCTGGGCACAGGGGCTACCATAGCATTAATTGCAAATCTTCCTCTAAATTCCATTTGCAAAGCAGCAACCTGGAGTTCTGTGCACACTATTACACAACACTACTGCCTAAATGCACACTCTAGGTCTGATTCTCAGGTGGGACAAACGGTGCTAAGACATATCTTTGCTACCTAACATCCTGACTATCGTCCCATTACCACTGTGCCCTTCCTCCTTAAAATCCTGGACAGAGCTGCTTACCTACAGATCCAGCATTATCTGGAAAGCAAAAACGTACTTGGGCTGTGTCAATCAGGTTTCCGGCCCATATATGGCCAGAGACAGCCCTGTTAGACCTAGTAACACAAATGGAGATCATAAAAGACGAAGGCAACTTGCCACTCCTCTTGATACTAGATCAATAGGCGGTTTTCGTCTTGGTGGACCATAAAGTCCTATGCAGCTGCCTTTCACCCGCAGCCCTCTTCTCTGACGAAGCCACCACCTGGATTCAGTCTTTCATAAGCAATAGAACCACCAGAGTATTTGCTCCCACCGCGTCCGCCACACCAGTCCCTGTCACCTGCGGGGTTCCCCAGAGCTCATGCGTCTCACCTACACACTGCAACATTTTCACCAATCCCCTCTTTGATGACTTAGATCACTTGGGTGTCTCCTACACAAACTACGCAGACGACACCCAAATACTTATCCCGATTGCTGGCAACTACAACATGGACTCCAAACGATTCAACAACATTTGCCTCAGCATCCAAGCTTGAATGGCTAAACATGGACTATGCCTCAACAACAGCAAGACTGAATTGCTCCTAGTAGGCACCCAAGCCAGACTCAACAGACTGGACAAACAATTCAATGCTTTCAATATTGACGGCAACAATATTACTGTTTCCAAAAAATATGTAAAAACATTAGGCATCTACATGGACTCCTCCATCTATCTAACTAGACAAATCAAGGCGACCGCCTCCACCATGGCCTACACGGGAAAGCTAATCGATGCTTGCAGGCCATTCTTGACTACAGACAACTGCCTCACCCTAGCCAGGGCTTTAGTCCGATCTAAGATAGACTACTGCAACACCCTCTATTTAGGCACTAACCAATCCAATTTAAAAAAATTACAAACTTTCCAGAATAACGCACTTAGATCAGCGACTAACCACCCGAGATTGCATCACATCTCAGACTTAAAACCTTGTCACTCACGTTCAAATGCCTAAACAATCTAGCACTGAAGTACCTGTGCCACAAATTTGCACGCAAGTCCTTGGATCGACCTGTTAGAGCCTCGCACTCTAACTGCCTCATCACCCCTAGATTCAAACTCCAAAAGGCAGGAGGTAGCAGCGTTCCAGTCTTCGCAGCCTAAATGTGGAACCCCCACCTGCAACCATCAGAGCCGAACCCTCCTTCCATACTTTCAAAAATAATGTAAAAACCTGGCTCACACTGAACGAATCCTAAAAAGTCTGCGTTAAAGTGACTACCACCTTCTACCTCTAACTACTGTTCTATTATAAACTCTCATTCTCGCCTATTGTAAATTTGATTGTATTCTGTTGTATATTTCTGCCTTACGTAACTGTAAGTCTACTCATACCTTCGTGTGAATCTTACTGTATACCTGCCATTCGTATCCTCACCATGTAAATACCTGCCACATTTCTTGTAAACAATTATTGTATGCAACTGTAAATTAACCTTGTTATACGACTCTAAGAAATACGTCCAGATGCCTAAGGCCTTGGTGCGCTGTACAAATAAAATACAAAATACTGTTCCTTCTCACTTCCCAATTCACTCAGAAAAGAAGTCCAGAGGATACAATTTATTTTAAAGACAAAGTATCAAAGGGAATTTATTATACCTGATACATTATTTAAATACATTATTTCAATATATGAATTAAATCATGATTTAATCAGCACTACAAATATAATTTACATAGCAGGAAAATTAAGAGTATACAAATTAAATACAATTCATCCAAATACCATTCAATCGTTTACTCATTCGTCCACATGCAACCATCATGCATCCTTACACTGATACCAAACAACAATATATGTGAAGAAAACCTATAAAAAGTCATAATAAACCATTTATAATTTTGATTTTATAAAAAGATGTGCAATTAATGTACATGACCACAATAAATTGTACAAGTGATCTAATCTTGGGATGGATCAAACAAATGTCCACAATGACCTCATCACAAATTTCTCGACCGGTTTCGACGTGTTTTCATAATTTAAGTAACGTCTTCGTCAGGAGACAAATATACACTCTAAAAGAGAGGGAGACATAAAACTCATGAGACCCTAACTTTCAGATAACATAAAGTGAGGAAAAAAAAACAGTCGACAGTGATTACACCTTCTCACTTCCCACCACCATCTCTGGGTACTGCTCGCTAGTCTATGCGCAGCATGTGATTCTAAGCATATCCACAAGCATCAGTAGACATGCATTACTCACCGTAATCGTATTTCTGATGAATGTATCTGCATAGATTCCCATGCGCCCACCCTTCCTCCCCTCTTGGAGTATAAGGAACAAAGACTTCTTGCACCTTCTCTCTTCAGTACTCGCTCACAGAAACTATAAAGCTCCAGTACTCGCTCACGCAGACTATAAGGCTCCAACAAGGCAGAAAAAATACAACCAGCAGGACCTCGACATGTGAGGGATTTTGGGTACACTACATGTCAAGTTAGGGTAGAGGAACAGCTGCATGCCTCTGCAGGAAATCCCGCCCCCTACCTCCTGTGTGTTTGAAGCCTGAGATTGTGCCATGCTTGACACCAGCAGTTGGTACCATACCACGGCGAATATTCGAAATAAGGTATCCTCCGAGAAAACCCTATCAAATGTATCCCTGAAGAGACAACAATCTGAGGAACTCCCTGAAGGACTATGAAAAGTAGCAGAAAGAGGAGCTGGTGATGTCACAGAAGACTAGCGTGACGCCTTGAGAATACTGGCTGAAGAGAATGCATGGATCTTACAGAAACTGATGACGAAGTTAAGATTCGAGTAACCTTTCATATGCGAAAAGAAGATTGCACGTGTGCGAAGCACTGCAGAAAATGCAAGCCGTTCCATAATGTACAGATGCTGTATCGTAAGTAGATTAAGTAATCTTAGAAGCTGGCTATATGTAGTGAACAGACTGCAGGCAAAGACGCCATTGTATAGAAACTGGACATCGGTGTCATGAATTTAGAAAGCCCGGACTCATTGAGAGGAAGAATCGAGAACTGTGTCACAGCAAGAAAAAGCTGAGATCGAGGACACAAATGGCGAAGCTGTCTGGCCTGGTACCAAAGCTGAAGCAGCCAAGGCCGGTTATCTATTCTTGAAGGCAGCAAATGTGAGAAGCTGAATCATCCCTTTGTATGGTGCAAAGAAAGAACACCAAGGGTGCCAAGTTTTATTAATTTAAGACCTTTAAATGCTGCAAAATGGACCAAATCGTGGTCTCCTGTCACGTGAGCTAAGTATGGAAATGGAGTTGATCGTGGAGTTCTAGAACCATGATAGTGCATGCTCGCACTCCCATATGTTCCCAGAGACAAGAATACTTTGCAAGGCCAAGTTCAAAGACAATCTTCATGGCAGAAGGCATGGGTGATGAGAGATGTTGGGCTAATGGGGTGGGGCGGTAAAGTCAAGTCCACCTCCTTGCATCTGGGTCTGAGCTTACGTGCTGCTAAATGAACCGAATGTTCCAGTCATGGCACGGGTGTGCCAACCAACTATAGAGGGCCGTATAATGAAGGGCCTTATAATGAAGGGCCTTATAGTTTGAGAGCCAATGATATACTGTGTACTTCATAGTGTTGAAGATGACATGTTAGAGGTAGGCATAAGTTGTCCACCTGACAGTAGATAGCCAATCACAATCCAACCCCTTATAGAAATTATACTTGGATGTTCCCCTTGATCCTATCACAATCTGTCGTAGGTTTTTCCCATTTGCCACATAGTATGACGTCACGTGTGACGTATTTTTTTTGTATGATGGGTGTTTTTATGAACTGCATTGAGAGCTTGAGCGAATGTCCGTTGTAACTCCCTGTTGACTCGATTATTTGGTGTCAGAGTTATTCTGCATCCCCATCCATTGCATGCACAATGCCCAAAGGGTCTTATGTTCATTAGGGATAGTGTTAGTCGCACCCATATCGAAGTCCCTTTCGTTCTTCGAAAAAAAGATGCAATACTCTGCGATTACCACTAGATGTCGGACTATATGCACAGCATAAGTATCTAAGCAGATACAATCATCAGAAATATGATTACGGTGAGTAATGTATGTCTTCTCCCTTTACACAGTGAAAGTATTAACTTTTATAATGTTTAGTAAAAGACTAAGTGCGGATAGTAGAAATGATCCTTGCAATCTAAACATTGGATGAGGCCTTTATTGGTTTTGCCAGAGCTCCATTTGTTGCATGGTCCTGAACGCTGTGATGTTTACAATGTAGCAATAATTGGGGTAAAAAAAATGGAACGGGTGAATGGTATATATTACGGACAAAGGGATGAAGATATAGAAGAATACACTGACAATATTGACCATGAATGTAAAGGCAAAAACAGTGGCAAAGAAAGGCAACACTAGGGTTGCGTAGCGGTTTTCATGTACTTGTTTGACGTAACATAATCAGTGACTGCAATACATCCAAGAACAGAACATCAATAGGGTGAGGAATTAGCTCACTGAGTTAAGTGCACTCTGCTGAGAGCTGTATCCAACATAGAGGTCACGGGCTAGAATCACAGCCGGATCAGCCTTTCCTCTTTCCATCGTTGATCCATTGAGTGCCAGGATTAGGTCTGGGTGTTTACTTAGCTTAGTGTTCATGTAATTTAGAACTATTGAGTGACGCATAACTGCAGGCTTTAAATGCTTTTTCCTGGTATGGAGTGTATCTTGTATTAATGCCACCCCTCTCTGCCAAGGCTGCACTGGGAGGACTGTCTGGGCATGTCATGTGCCTGGAGGCTGCTTATCATCCAGCACCACCTAATGTTTGGCGTTTTGGAAACTGGGGTTGTTAGCAGCTCTGAGAGGTTGTCAGAAGTAGGAGTCGAACACAGACGTGGCCTTTTTATGAAGTTTATCTAACTGATCCTACTCTGTCGGGATAACCCTGCCTAATAACTAAAATGTTGGGTGCTCATCGTCAGGATAACTCAAAAGTCAGTCCTTTGTCCCCATTGCTATAAAGCTAAACTAACCGATGGTTTTGGTCCTCTGTTTGTGAAATTTAATTGACACCCTGATTTGACCCTTTCGTACCTCTAAGTATAGCTGGGCTACTTATGCACCTTGCCCTACTTGTGGACTGACAAATCGGGTTTTTCTCCACTATCAATTTCCCCTGTTTTCTGTGTACTGCTAATACGCATCTTTGGGAGAATCTAATTTGGTCCTGCCCTGACTAAATTCAATTTAGCCTGTTACATTTAACTTGTTAGACACCCAGCTTTAAGCAGGGTTACCAGTCAGCCTTTGCTGAAACTTGGGGACCAAACAATTGGCCAGTACATTCTTTCTATTTGTGTTGTACAAATCTTGAACAACACGCTGACATAAATGCAAACACTTTTTTCACTTTCCCATTGTGCACAAATGTTTCTTGCGCACCCATTTGATAGTAACTCACTTACTGTGTGATTATTGAACAGCGAGAGTATTCACTGTGAAATCATTGTTCCACATATTGTATTTATGTCTTATTTCTCTGTTTACAAACTAGCCAGTTATGGTTCATGATCTTTTGGTTAACAAATTAAAAAAGAACAACATGAACAATGAACAAATCGAATTGAATAATGACTGAGAATGAGGGATTTGTGCCTTTTTCTGCCATATTTGATGACCTGATTATGCATGTAAAGGATATTTGGCTTACTATTTGAAGCTCCACTTTGAAATAATCATATTAGAATCATGCAGACACTCCGACATTAGGATAGTGTTAAGAATTACATCTGTTGTTTGAGCCCTTTCTGTTCTCCATAAAGCTAAACTAAGGCTACACTAAAGATTATCAAGAGGAGGACTGCCTCCTCCTGATAAAAGGAAAACCAAACCGTCTCTTCTTCAAAGCAGTGCCTCTGAACCAAAGAATCAACCAGGAGGATGTCTGGCTCCTCCTGGTTCAGAAGCAAGATCTGCGCGAGGATGGTCCCTCCCCCTGGTGCTGAGCAAACACAGTTCCTTTCTCTATACAGCACAAATGAGCCTATGTAGCTCTTTCCAGTTGAAAGCGAGTGTCCTTTTCACCACCTTGGTATTTGCAATATCCCAGCTAGTAACCTTGCTGAAACCCCTGGGACGAGGGAGAGTAAGAGTACTCCCGATTTTTAGTGTCGGGTCTTGGATTCCAGTAGCGTTCAGGATATTACTGAGATGAGGGAGATCGCCCCCGAGGCTCAACTTCTAATCTTGGGTACAAGTAGTGTTAGGGATACAACTGGGACGAGGGAGATTACTCCCAATTCACAACTCTCAACCCTTTCCTCCAGTGGCTTTGATGGGACTCCTGGGACAAGGTGTCATGACCTACAGAACGCGCCCCTTTTGGACTTCCTGGTCCTTATCTCAACGGGGCTTACACTCTCTGGTACTCCCAACATGGCCGCCCAGCGTGAAACACCTTCCTCGCTCTACACGTTGGACGTAGCGTGTTCTATTAAAAGACCACGCCCCCCCGCGGCTCCACGCGTCTCAGTGCTATTGCGAAGTAGCGACCGGACATGTGCTCCGTAGCTCGCGGTATTGTTTCCCTGATTCTGTCCCTACTAACTCCATTCCTAGTCCCTCTCCTTTCCTTCTTACTTCCTGGACTCGTGTGCTGTGTAGTGTACCATCTTAATTTCCCAGATTCCTGGATCGTTTCATCCCGGAACTTTGAACGCACGCTGGACTCGGAAGAGACTCGTGCAGCCTTATTCGGTATCAGGTAATATTATCCCCATATATATGGTCGCCGTAAATAAGATCGCCGGGAAAAGGTCGCAGCGATATTATATGGGTAACCATATATATGGGGGACAGGGGCAAAAAAAAAATTTAAAACAAAAAAAAACGCCCCCTTTTCCGGCGATATTTTTCCATGGCGAGATTTTTGTGGCAACATTATTACATGGAACCCCTTATTCAACTGTCCGCAAGAAGGCATCAACCAAGAAATCCAGCAAAGATCGGACTCGGGTGAGAAGGGGGGAACTCCTTGACACAAAGGAGGATACTCCTGATGCACAGCTCAGTCTTTTCCTCCAGTAGTTTTTGATGGGATTACCTGGACGAGTGAGATTACTCCTGATGCATTTCTCAGTGATGCACTCCCTCCTTTGCTCACAGTGATGGGGGAGATTACTTCCAGTGTACTTCTTAATGATGCACTACGTCTTAGGAGTACTGAGATGAGGGAGATCATTCCCGATGCAACCTTCTACGCCCAACCCCCTACCGGTTCTCCCGGGACCACTGTTACCTTCTCGTGGTGGCAGTCCCGTCTCTGGTTCTTCCTGGGGTGTTGGTATCGGTTGTTGCCTTTCCTTGCTCTCTGCCACTCAGCCCTGCTTCCACGGGGCCTGAGAGCTGTCTTTCTCGGTGTTGAAGTGAGACCCCCCCAGGTCCACCTCTGTGAGGTCACGCTGCCGCCACTCTCACTTCAGCTGCTTCCTTGGTCAGCTTTTCCACCTTCTTGGGTCTGTTTCGCCGACTGCTTCTCGTGGACCTGCTGCTGTGACTTCTCCTCTTCCCAGGTTCGAATTTCCCAGGGTTTCAGCTAACTTGGGGGACTCTCTCTGATTCAAGTCCTTTGTCAGTTTGTATACTTGATAGCTGGCTCCTGACCATCAGTCCTTTATGGTCTGTCTTTTGTTTCCATGGAGTCACCTTTGCCCCCTCTGGTTCTCTTCTCCGTGCTTTGGTCAAAGGCTGGATTGAGCTTTATGCCTCCTTGGTGCATCGTCTTCTCAGTACTTTGGGGTTTTGAAGAGTGACGCTGTCTGCTCACAGCCTGGATTTGATTACACTCTACTGGTGTAGAGGTACAAACATCACAATACATGATATTGGTACCTTCTGACAAATTAGTGGGCTTGACCATGGACATTGGTAGGTTGAGGAAAAGAAGACTAGGGAGTTCCTGTATGGAACGGGAGTCCTTACCCCCAGAAGGGGAAGTCTTTCACTGTGGGGTCCTCCCGCATTTTACCACCCATATGGGGAATATCGGTTAGCGGCCTCACCTCCCTCACGGGAGTAGTGACATCGTCCCACGATTTGTCACACAGTAGATGCCTTTGGGTGTGTTGGACATTTGGGCTTGAAGGCTTTTGTCAGTTTTGTGGGTTTTGTTAGGTGCAGGAATAGTGACCTAGCCTCCTGTGACCGTTGCTTAAGGTATTTGACAGTGATTTAGGCTACAGTAATGTAGGTCTTAATTACCTTTTGCTGAATGATGCAATGCTGGATTGATTGATTGATTGATTGATTGATTGATTGACAGCTCAGCCTATTCTGGCTGGCCTATGCAGACGATATTGCCTTACTGGATAAGACGGCGTACGCCACCATGAACGGGTTGCTAATAAATCCGGAGAAGTCTAAAATCTTGACTTTCAAACACCCATTAAAGAAAAGCAAATTTAAGAACTGGCAACTGGTTGGGTAGAGCATCCCCCAAGTAGAGGACCTAACTTTTTTAGGGTATAAGATCTTTGCTAACCTGACGGCCACCAAACTGGAGCTGGACATCCTAAAAAAAATTGCAGAAATTGGTTCCACAAATGAAAAAAATCAATAACAAATACTGTAAATTTTCCATTTTTGCCATTGATCGAATATTACACAATGAAAGTGGTCCCCATTCTACTTTATGGCCTAGAAGCCAAACCTCACCTCTGGGATCAAAACTGGTCCAAGATCGAAGGGAGATTATGGAAAGAAGCCTTGAATCTTCCATCAAGCAGCCTGTTAGGGAGAATTCTCTGTTTAGGCTAGATTTCCTAACCTAGTGAGTCCCCCGGCAGCTTTGCTGGATTTCTGGAGTCTGTTTTTTTCTCCTGCCAAGAGTGAGACTCTTTCATCCCACTCTTGGACATGATTTATGGTGTTCCTTTGAATGTTAATGTGTTTCATGGGCTATGGGGTCTTTTACTCCATAGGGTCTCATATGTTTTCTTATGTGTGTTACACAGCACCCTCCGTGCAGTAACACAGGGGTGTCATAGTGACCCCCCACCATAGACTCCATACCCTGGGACTGACTACTGTCTCCCGGGGCATGTAAAGTCACCATTGGCTTTACTAGTCCCAAATTACTAACATAACCAGTACAAACCATCATATTGTGAACATACTGGTAGGGGCAATTGGATTACCCCTGGGTCTGTTATTCGAGGGGGCACTGTCCCATCCCCCCTCGTCGAGTTTTGGCTGGTGGCAGTGGATACTACTTTTTATATTCAACCGCAAATATATCTCTATGGGATTTTCCCATTGTTCGAGGCTAATACTTTTTAACATAGCCTCTAACATACCGCCGGTTTATTTAATTAATATTAATTCACCAGTTGGTATTTTTTGCCAGAACTCTGTTTTAAAATGGCGTTTGTGTTCGCCTCTGTAACTCCAAACCAAAGGTCTAGCCCTTTGTTCCACTTTTTGGTGGGCTTCTCCACAGAAGCCTCCAAAAGTGGTGCCACTCTGTCTGGGTACCACAGGGGGTGTGGGAGGGGGTTTAGGCACCCTGGACTGAGTTACCTTGGTAACTCAAGTCGCACTCTTGTGTGATTGGCCCAAGTGGTGAGCCGGCCGGCTCACCACTTACCATGTTTGATTGACAGCTAGGCTGAGTGAATGGGGGTGTGCTGCATAAAAGCAGGGCTTTTTGGGACTGGAACTTCAGAAGTCGCCACAGGACCTGAAAATCCGACGAGGGAGAAGCTGAGCCGACCTGCTACGACGACACCACCGGTGGAGCCCTGCGGAACCGACTCACCACTTCCCAACGACAGAGGAGATCTCCCAGCTGGAGAGTCTTATTCCCCTGACTGGTGGGCACAACCAATTTACCTTCTTTTCTCGCATCCCAGGACGTCTTGTGGTCGAATTGCCCGAGCCAAGAACCCCGGCAACCGGATAGCCACTTACCACTGGACCGCGAATAAAAGGGCCGCTCCTTTTAATTGAGAACTCCGCGGCTGGTTTCTTCCCTGGCAGTGCAACAGACTCCTGCTTTCCTCCCCGATGAGATCCTCTCTTCCCCCGGACGAAGCACCGACTTGCACCCGCTGCCAGGAACAACTGCCCCCGCTGGAGCGTTCTCACCATTTTAAGGTACCGTGTCCGCCAGGTCTCCCTTTCTAAAGATTGCTAAAAGGTAACAATAATCCCTTAACCTTCTGGACTGGGCTGGCCGCCTTGACCATCTAACTGGTCCCTTTCTGTTGATCCAACTCCTTCTGAACTATTGCGAGACTTTTGGGCACTTTGAACCGTGTGACCTTGGACACATTTCGCCCGGGGTATCTTAAAGTGGGTCCGGCCTTGTTAACTTTGACTTTACGGTTTTAACCTGCCTTTTTCTCCTACTGTGTTCTTCCGAACGTGTTGGGATCTGTTTCTATCTTTGCTCTGCCTTTCTCTCCCTTTTAAACCGATTGATTAGAGTGCCATCTTCATTAAGCGCTCACCGCTGTCTGAAAATAAGTGTTGCTTTACTTAAGACTTGTCTAATCATTGAAGGGAGTGTATATCTTTTAGTGACTGTGTTTTTGAACTGCTTACTATTAGTGCCAGTGTGTTTTACTAGATGTGTTTTTAAATAAATAATTATATATCTTTTACACCAAGCTCTGGTCAGTGTTTGCTTGTTCTACTGTGTTCTTTTGACCTATTGTGAATACTCTGTATACTGCCCAACTCTTCTTGAGAGAAGTCTGACTGCTCAGCCACAGCTACCAGGTAAATCTGGGTGGTACAGACTGCTACCAATTGGGTTTACTGCCAACAGCTGTAGTCCTAAATCTTTTGCAGTGGTGCCAGAGGGAACTGCACAGGTTTCTGCCTAACACAGCCCAGGGTGGAATCTGCGTTTTGAATTGAGGCTCAAATCATTAGAATGTTTAGCAGAATGGAAGTTAGCCTCACTATATAGAGAAATCATAAACCCCAAGAAAAAGACTCTATACGAGGATATACAGGACATGTTTGACAAACCAAAATCGAGACCCTTGAGAAGAGTAAAAGAAAAAGTGGAATCCATTATGGCAAGAACAATATTAGATCGAGATTTCTTTTCACCAACCCTTTAAAGGTGAAGAGAGAGTTGGAACTACTAGACTTGATAGAAACAACATCAAAAGTCTGGAACTCGGTTCCAAGAAACTCCTTCTTGGTAGTTGATAAAAAACTAGGTCTCCTGCCAAGATACCTGATGGAATATCCCAACCACAGTTAGGAACAGCTGCCTAAGGATTAGGCTGAATCTATTGCCCACAGGTGAGATACTGGCAATTCGACACCAGTCCATCAAACTGGTTGCTTTCTGCCAAACCTGCGTCATCCCAACAGAACAGACCCTTCACCATCTCCTAATGGAATGTGAAGGGACTCTATCCCCGAGGAGAGACAACCTTGGAAGATTCACTAGGGAGGTGGACAGATTCACATCCAAGAATTTATGGAGCAGGATGATATCGGGCCAGGAAATCCTGCTCACATCGGCAGTGGTAGAAGTAATGAGGGCTCTCAATCTCATTGATAATGAAGAAGGGAGAGCCCAAATGTAACCCAGAAGTAAAAATATGAGAAGATTTCATAAGACTGTGACCTGATAGAAGACAGCTGTTCAGAATCGTGCTATGTGGAAATGTTTTTCTGGTTATTCTATTTTAGTTTTCTATCTTATGTTTTGCTTTTATTTCTTTCTCAGTTTTTGTTTTTATATAGAAAGGAACTTAATGGGGAAAAATGTTGTAAAGGTTTAAATGCTCCCAAACCAAATACAACAAAAAACAATTAACCGCTGTTTGGTGTGCCTGGTTTGTAGACGCCTCTCATTTATGAAATATGTTTCCTGTTAATTTATTCCACTGACCTTCCCTTGGCGCCTTTGCAGCTTGATGTGGTGTTTTGTTGATCTGTACTTGTAAGGTTTTCCAGCTAGATGTTCGCCATGTATTGCTCTCGCAAACCTTTTGCAAATTCGTACCTATACTGTGGTCTTATACTTCTTCGTGGGAATAGGTTGTGGTTCTGCTTTATATATTTGTTTTCAGCTGTTTTTTTCATTCTCATCTCATAATCATAACTTTTCTTATCCGTACCTCCAACCCCTTGTCCCATTTCCTGCAACTCATTAATTCCATGTATATTTCAATCCCTTCCTTGTCTTCTACCGCATCCTTCCAACTCCCTCTTTGTCATCTCATTTCCTCGCTCTTAACCCCTCTTTGCTCTCCATTACCACCCTCACCAGCCTTCTAGCTTCCTTTGCAAACTGGTCTCTGCCTTTAGGAGACTGGCATTTTCCAGCAACAAGAACAGCAACCGAGAGGTAACCCTTTTTCACAGTGTGCTATGCGGCTCCAACCCTTGAGCCGTGTGCTAGCGACTTTTAAGCTTGAAGTAGTAGTGATAGGAGTAGTTGAGTCGTAGTTTTGGGAGTAGTGTGTCTGCTTTATTGATTTGGGCTATCGCAAAGCATGCTGTGGTTCCCAGACCGTCTGTGGTGGCTTCAATCAGGGCCATATTTACATGAACTATTGACCTTGTTTTTGCCTGCTGCAGACCCCTCTTTTTCTGACCGTGTGTTTTTACTCCCTTGTAGGTAGAAGACAAACGTTCTGTCAACTATCCGTCCCTGCTCAGTCACATGACATCCATGCACCTCAACCACGAGATACTGGTGATGCCTGTAACCAATGACAAAGAAGAAGGCCCTGCTCTCAAATCTTTCCTTCCCCTCTCGTCCCTCCTTCCCTGCGATTTCCACATTCTCAACTTAAGGACCCTTCAAGCTGAGGTAAGGGTTAATCGGCACGTAGCAAGCTCTCCAAAATAGTGAAATATATTTTTTCGTACTTTCCATCCACTGGAATAAGTAATCCGGCTGCACCTTTCATTTGGATTCATCTACGGCAGACCCGCTGGATAAGTTAATTTTATTGAATTTTATTGAGGGGATTTAGTCATGGCAGGCCTTAAAGGGTGTCACATGGCTGAGAGAAGGTGGGCTACGTCAAGAGCTTTGCATGCTCAATTGCTTAGGGAGAACGCGTGGTTACTATGGATAGCGTGGGAATGCATACTTTGGATAAGGGATATAAGCATTACACAAGCTGAAGCATTAGGCCAGGGTGGTGGTTAGGTAGGGAGTGGGGTTAGCTGAAAGTGAACAAAACGATTTTGGGTTTGTTCCTGAACTATAGTAAGTAGGAGCCAGTGTCAAGTGTCCTGCAAGAGCTCAAGAGTGTAAGCAGAGCAGGCCTGTTTCTTTGTCTTTACTTGGCATGTCTTCTGAGATTTTAGGTGTTCTCCATTGAAGCTGCGGGTTGACCAGATGGCTATTGAGACTGGGTAATATGATCGAATTTATGCTAACCTAAGATTAGGGATGCTTGAGTATGAAAGACCGACGTGAGATGGGGGATTGATGGTGGGTTTAGGGTGACTCGTGTGTATACGACTTGGACTTAAACTATGGCTCGAGGTTTCTGGGGAGGAAGAGTTTGCAGGAGAGTGAGTTTGATACCGAGATTTCTAGGTTTTCTGTTTCATGTTTTCTTTGAACAAGAGACCTGGTTTATGTGGAAGACCTGTGAGGAATTCGACCATCCGCATGGGGAGAGGACTGTGTGAGGCCTTTCCACACACAGTCCATCTGCTTCCTGCACAAAACGCATAGTCACGTGTGCTTCGGGAAGCCACAGTCTACAGGCGCTGTCTTCCCCTGTCATATTCATCTGGAATGTGACAACCCCGGGTACATGAAAGCATCTCGAGGAGGGGGAAGGCACACCTTCCTCCAGCATGGGTAGCCTAATTTAAATATCAAATGCTGGTGGCAGTGCATGCTAATGAGAGATAATTGAAGCAAGCCTGAAGGGGCTTGGTTACCGGAATACACAACAGGAAAGTGGGGCTAATACCCCTTTGGTATGCAATGTGTCAACTTGAAGCTAGCTCCCACCCCTCTGTATGAAATGCAGTGAAATACATGTGTGTGTCCACAATTTACCGTAGGCAAACCCCTGCAGAGCTAACCCCTTTCAGAGGGGAGAAGTATTGGGTTTGGGGGAGACAGGAAGTCTGCTGCCAGCACAAACCTCAAGGGAACGCTGCGCTTTAATCAAGAGTCACAGGGAGCTCAGTTAACTAGAGGGACACTTGATCTACAACAGACAAGGACATGGGTGGGACTTAGGTATATATTGTCACCCATTGTCTGTCCTGTTGCAGAGCACTGTGGTCTTGGCTCATGCATAACAGAAGATAGTTGGTGGGGACCCAGGAGTGGGTTGGTAAGGTGGGTTTAGCCTGCAGCAATCACTGTGGCCCATTTGACTTCAAAAGGGGGCTGAGCCCCTCAATTAGCAGATCATCTGAAGGAGTAAGAAGGATGACTCATTTGGACCCAGCCGAAGGTACAGTCTACCTTAGATCTTCTGCCAGTGAAGGAAGGCCAGGTGTTCCAAGAGGAAAACAAGATCCCTCCCCTAAACATCTCCCTGGGAACAGAAGGAGATACCGGACTCGGAGGACCCGTCCAGTAGCTCCAGAACCGGTACCCAGCCAGCACACAGCGTGCCCTGCTTGGTTCTGCCAGCAAACTTCCTAGGTGGGAAGTGCCGGGGACTATCTGAACGAAGGACAAGGCTGTTGCCGGCAAACATTCTCCTGAGCTTTGGGCCGTCCACCTTGAAAGGATACGAGCCCTGCGAAGAAGCTAGGAGGAGTGCCACACAAGCATTGATCAGCATCCATCTTTTAAGGACATTTTCTAGACAGTTTAGTCTATCGAACCGCATCTGGCTGCACTGCTGAATGTTGTCACACTGCAGTCACCATAGCCGTCTGAGACGCCTCGACCAGCATTCCAGATCCGCCAACCAGCATAGAGACAATGATTCTTGTTCCGAACCGCCGCGCCGGACAGCCTGCAGACGTCCATCCAGCCTCGCTTACCGGACTGCCTGCTGCCTGGTACCAGCAGCTGTCTCCCGCCACTAACTCTGCCTCAAGGGCTGCGAAGCGCCCTAGAAATGCCTCGATGCTATCGAGCACCAAGAACTTCTTCAGCACCAGGTATATTGTGGTCCTGCCCCATTGTGGTTCTACCCACCCTGGTTCTTCTCTGAAGGCCCCTAGAGACAGTTATGACTCTTTGCCCCCTTGGTGCTGAAGCCGAATAACCTTGAACAGTAAGACTGATTACTTTACCAACTTACCTTCTGTCAGTATCCAGATGCACGCCTTTCCCTCATTAAACTGTCTTCTGTGTTCCATTACAGGGTGGGTTGTATTTTGTAGTGTGCTAGAACTGTCTGTTGTAGTAATAATAAAGTATATATTTGTATACAACCTTGATTGGAGAGTCCCTTTTTTCATTGGGTGATAATTTGATTTTTGCTATATTGCCACTAAACGATCCATGACCTTGCTGAGATAAGCCTGCCGTTCCGTCTACGTTACCAAAATTGGACAAGGAGGTCTTATAATTCACTTGTATTCCAATCTGTTCAGATCCCTTCTGGTGTACTAGAGGTGTGGGCCTGATTGATGGTTTAGAAACCGATATTCATCCCTGGACTATGGGTGCCCCGGAAGTTTATTCGTCACAAGACCAATGGCTCTGTAATAGAGTAGAAGCTATAGAGAATGTGTTGAGATTAGTCTTCGAGAGTCTTCACTTACAGACTGGGATTTGCCCCCCACTGAGTCGGATACATTTGTTTTTAGCCTGATTCACATTGAGGAATTCGGGAGACCCCCAACTGGGGTCTTTCCTCTCTGACATCTTTTTCTCTACCTGTGGTGTCCCCCAGGGATCCAACCTCTCTCCCTGGCTGTTCAACCAGTATCTGGCACTTCTCGCCCACCGCATCGCCGCTCTCTGCCCCAACTTTCAGTGCTACGCGGATGATACCCAGCTCATTTTCAGGCTACCCTCAGCCTCCTCTTCCCCTTCCCTCATCTCTGACTGTCTCTCTGCTATCCAGGAATGGTGTGCCGCCAACGACCTCTGCCTTAATGCCAGTAAGACTGAGATTCTACTCATCGGCACACCCACTCCCTCCTTCCCTGCAGCTCTCTGGCCGGCCTCTCTTGGCCCTCTTCCTGCTCCTACCTGCAAGGCAAAAAACCTCGGGGTCATCTTTGACTCCACACTCTCCTTCTCTCCTATCATATCTGACGTCTCTAATAAGTCACACTACCAGCTACACCTCCTCAGAGGTATCCTTCCTTTCCTCTCCTTCCCCCAGAAGCTCACTGTCTCTAGAATCCTGGTTCTCTCGAAGCTGGACTACTGTAACAGCCTCTATCTAAATCTGCCTGCCTGTACTCTCTGCCCTTTGCAACTCATCCAGAACAGGACTGCGAGACTTGTCCTTGGCCTCAAGCCCAGGGACGGTATCACTCCAGGACTGAAATCACTACACTGACTCCCAGTGACTATGAGGATCAAGTTCAAAACCCTCTGCATTGTCCACAAGGCCTTCTGGGGCCTTGGGCCAAAATACCTTCAACTCTCTCTTCCTAAATATCTTCCTTCTCGAGCTCTTCGCTCATCCACCTCCAACTCCCTCAGGGTCAGCCGCTTCTCCAAACAACGAGTTGGGGGCAGATCTCTCTCCGCTGCAGGGGCCTCCCTCTGGAACAGCCTTCCTGCCTCCCTGAAACTTGAGGAGAACCATCTCCGGTTCCGGAAGCACCTCAAAACCTTCCTCTTTGCCTCTGCTTTCTCTCCCCTTCTCCCCTGCTAAAATTACTGAAACTGCACTGAATCTGCAACTGGGCCACCCACCGTTCTCGGTCCTCGTCCAGCCACTCTCCCCTGCACTGCCTCCCTGGCAACCCCTGCACTGCGGGACTGTGTCTGTATCCCTACAGCCCCCTTCCCAGCACTTGTCTGCACTTACCTCGCACTTGCCATCAGCTGGCCCTTGTTATTTATACTGTATGCTAATTACCCTGTACTGCACTTTCCCCTCTCCCTTCCCCCTTGCACTTTTCCCTTCCCCTCTAGCCGTGCACTTGCGCAATCTGAATGACACCTGGCCTAGTAGGATCGTTGTCTGTCTCCCCTTGTTCCCCCCGCCTCGTCGCGCCTTGAAACACTTGTGTATAGGCGCGTTACAAATGCCATATCATATCATAGATCATATCATATCAAAGGATCTCTTTACAGGATTGGTGTCTTTCAATGTCGCTGGCCCATGACGCTTTGGGTTAGAGCAGACTCTCGCTGTGGACAGCACAACTCACGGGTGCAATATAAAGGTTGAATATTACTAAGGCAGGATGGAACCCTGGGGTACCCCACAATTGACAGCAAGTAGGGATGAAGAAAGAGTTCATTTGGACCTATTGTTCTCTATTTGAGAGAAAATAAGAGAACCATCTGAGTCTAGTGAGTATTTAATTAGGTTTCCGACCCCCTTCGTCTCTTGTTTTTGTCTTATTGCTCAGTACATTGCAAGTTACAGCGTATAAGACCTATTTTCACTCTAGACTTTTCTCCCTCAGGGAACTGATGAGATGACAAAGTAACATACATTGCAAAGCATTATAGAATTACTTATTTAAGTACATACTGTAAGGGTTCCGAAGTAGACGCAGGACACAAAGGTGGAATGCTTGTTGGCATAAACCTTTATTTAACAGACAATAAGTAAGAACCCTACCTGGCCGTATAACTAAGAGGGGTTTCCCTGCCTCAAACAAAACTAAGGATGATGTCAGAAAGTCTGTGAAAAGTAAATAGTTCACTAGCCTATGTCTTAAACCTATTTACGTCCCTTACACTTTAAAAGAAAACCTATATAACTTGTTTCGCCCCAACTCCAGAATGGTGGCGCCTTGCTTCTGGATGGTTTTAGGCAGTTTGTAAATGATGACGAAATATCCTCTGTCACTAGGTCTTTCTATAAAGTTCTAAAGCAGAGTGCAAGAGTTTAGAATTAAAATGATGGAGGAGTTTTCTAAGGCTGCTTCTGCCAACGCCTTGAAAAAGCTTCCAACCCATTGCATCGCAGAATGCCAACAGGGGGACTACGTCTCACATGCCCATGGCCAAGGTCCTAAACCCGGAGGATCTTCCTCGGGAGGGGTCCACACTGTCTCGAGAAAATTCGAAGCACCTTGTCCTTCTCTCTCCTCGAAGGTTTTGACGCTGACACCTTCAACATCGAAGCCATCATCATCTTCTGCCGACCCATCGACGGCTTTCAAATCAATATTTGAGGAAGAGGATTACTCCGATTCTCCTTTTGGCTATGCTTATGGCACCCAACATGGGCCAGATGAGCTTATTTTTAATGAGGCCAGGCTGGAATATCTCACGGGATGCCTAACGGAGCCTAGTGGACTTGACAATTCCCCTGAAGTGTTGGTTGCCACACCAGATCCTTTTTTTATTAAAGAAAAAAAAATATTTTGAAAATAAACAATACAAACCAAACTAGCAGCATTAAATACAATAGGCTCGAAAACATCAATTAATACTCGTTACTGCACCCCAATTCCCCCCTCCCGCTCAAGAGCTTATCAATATTTCGGTTCTGTATCCACTGCGTGTGGCTGGGTATCGCTTCCTTCCGAAGCTGCAGGGTCCGCTACTATGCCAAACAGTCCTGTAATTAACATCCTCCAAGCCGTCAGGTTACCTACATCTTCCTCCCCGCAATTGCTACATGCCTCCTGCCATACCACCGTTTCAGCCTCTGCCCATTTTTGCAAGTCCCGCCACCATACCTCTATCCGTGGCTTGTGGCATTGCTTCCAGCTCATGGCTATCCTTCTCTTAGCAAGCACATATGACAGGTCCCTCAGTTTCCCAAGGTGTTTAGTGTTCCGTGGTCTGGGAAACCCTCCCAGCAGGCAGGCCCAGGCCGTATCTATGTGTAGCGGGACCCCTTTGTCTGCTAGTTTCCGTGCCACTTCCCCCCAAAAAGCTTCGATCACTGGGCAAGACCAGAACATGTGTGTCATATCTGCGTCTTCCTCATCGCATTTCGGACATGCTTGTCTTCCTGCGTTCGCAAACTTAGATATTCTTTTCGGGGTCATATAGGCTCTATGCGTTATATATAGCTGTATTTGCTGCAATCTAGCATTTCTGGACACTTTCTTATGGTATCCCATGGCCCATTCCCACATCCCATCGGTCAACTGCGCCCCCACCTCCGCTTCCCAGTCCAGCCTCAATTCCATCAAGTCCTTCCCCACCCGGGTCATCACCACCTCGTATAATCTGGAGATCTCGTGCCCTCCCTCCGATATGTCATATATCGTTCCAATTAGAGCGTCTGGTTCTTCCGCCCGCACAGTCTCCGGCTAGGTTTTACGGATAGTCTGCACCAGCCTAAGATACGTAACATATTGGCCCCCATGTAGCCCTGTCTCTTCCCCCAGGTCTACGAATTCTTTAATAGCCCCTTCTTGCCATATGTCTCCCAATGTGGCCAGCCCAACCGATTCCCAATAGGTCCTGATTATCATCCTAAGCTGGCTGTCTCCCTTAGTTAGGGCAACTAGCGGCACCTGTGGGGAACACAGGCATGGGCTCTCCATCAATTGGCATGCTCTGTGCCACATCTTCCACCCAAGCAACAGCATACTCGGGCGTTCATTTAGTTCAAGTCTAGGAACCCAGATGATCTCTTTTAGGTAAAACGGGGCGCAGTCCTGCCCAAACAGCCTAGATTCAGGAGTTTCTTCATCAGAAAGCCATTTGGTTACAGATTGCAGCTGACTGGCTACATAATAGGCCTCAAAGTTCGGCAGCTTGATGCCCCCTTTATCATGGAAGTTCTGTAGCTTCCACAGCGCCACTCTATTGCGGGTGCCGTGCCACAGGAAGTCCCTACACATGCTGTTTAGTTTGGCAAAGAACTTCTTGGGTATCAGGTGTGGTATGTTACTGAAGAAATGCAACAGCCTAGGCAGGACCACCATCTTGAGCATCGCTCCCCGCCCCATCATCGCCAGCGGCAGCTTCTCCCAGAACTTCATATTCATGCAGATTTTCTGCACAGCCACCTCGGTATTGTGCAAGTGTTCCCCCTCCACAGTATGATATACATCTATTCCGAGGTAGCGGAAAGAGTCAGCTGCCCAAGGCACGGACAACACTGGCAATCGTTCCAGAGGGACTCCTGTGTAGCTCCCCAATGGAAACATGCTCGATTTTTGGGGGTTTACCGCTATGCCGGACAGTTCCGCATACTTTTCCATGACCTCTAAAATATACTGGAGATTTTCCTCCGGATACTTCAAATACAGTAAAACATCGTCAGCATATAGGGATATTAGGTGTTTCTCTCCCCCCATTTCAATGCCCACCAAGTCATACTGTTGCCTGAGGTACACTGCTAAGGGCTCCAGGGCTAGAATATATAACATTGGGGACCAGGGACACCCTTGTCTAGTGCCTCTACTGAGTTGCCACCTCTTGGATATCACTGATCCCGTGCGTGCTCTGGCCAGTGGTTCGCTGTACAACAATTTCGCCCACCTAACATAACCCGGCCCCATCCCGTATTCTTCCAGGGCCGCCAGCAACCATGGCCACCTCACCGAATCAAAAGCCTTGACTGCATCTAGGGACACCACCACCACAATTTCCTCATCGCTTCTGTTCCCCTCTTCAATCACCCGGTGGAGTCGCCTGTGGTTGTGAGTTATATTTCTATTGGGGACATAGCCTGTCTGATCCGGGTGTATCAATTTACTGATGACCCTTCGTAGCCTATTAGCCAGGACCGCTGTCAGGATCTTGCTATCCTGGTTCAACATTGACAGCGGCCTATACGAGCCGCAGCAATGCCCTGGCTTGTTGGGCTTGGGGAGCGGTACGATTAGTGCTTCTCTAAGCGTATCCGGTAGCCGACCCTTCTCAAAAGACTCATTAAACATCTCTAGCATAGGGGGGAGTACCTCTGCCCTATATACTTTATAAAACTCGCCCGGGAATCCGTCCGTGCCCGGGGTCTTGCAGGTGGGCAGCTGTTTCACCACCTCCTCTAGTTCATCCAGGGTAATAGGTGCGTCTAGTTCCTCCCTTTCTTCATCACTAATCTTGGGAAGTTCCATGTCTTTCAATGTTTCTCTAATCTCCTCTTGATTTTCCCCTCCTCTGTCCTCATATAGTATTCTATAATAATCAAAAAATGCCCCATTGACTCCTTCCAGGGTGTCAACCACCTCCCCGTCCTCTCTAGTTATTATCCTAATCGGGGGCCTGGGGGTTTCGCTCTTATATAACCACGCCAACAAGCGGCCAGTTTTGTCCCCACCTGCATGTTGCCTCTCGACATATTTTTTGTAGTTAAGGTTGCAGTGCCTTTCCTAAAGCTCCGCACACCTCTGCTGCAGCTCAAGTACAGGTTCCGCGTCCCCTCCTGCCCTGTCGCTTTCGCGCTCCAGTTGTTTCTCCGCCTGCTCTAGTTCCATTAGGACCCCACCCTGCAGGCCTTTTGACTTAGAAATGGCAGTACCCCGCAGCACAACCTTAAAGGCCTCCCAGAGTGTACTCGCTGAATCCACACTGCCCGTGTTCACCTCAAAGTACTGCAAGATCGCATCCCTGATGTCTTCCCTGAAGACTGAGTCTCTAAGCGCCTCCGCACGGAGGCGCCACGTCGGTATCCGCGCCCTAGGCCGACAGTACTGCCAGGTCAGCACCAGGGGCGAGTGGTCCGACAGGACCCTTGCTCTATATTCTATGTGGGTGGACTCTATCACCACATCTGGCGTGGCAAAAAAATAATCTAACCTCGTATGTAGGTGCTGCGGAGCAGAGTAGTGAGAGTACTGCGTGTCATTAGGGTGTTTCAGTCTCCAAAAATCAGCCAGCCCAAAGTCCTTTAGTAATACCTGTAATACCCCGGCCGCCGGGGTGGGCCGATCAATCTTCTCATCAGACCTGTCTGCCTTTGGGTCGAGCACGCAGTTAAAGTCCCCTCCCCAAATAACCGCTCCCCCCACACACGCGCCCAGGTGAGTACATAGGGTTCTAAAATACGTGGCAGTGTTTTGGTTGGGGGCATATGTATTTATAATGCACACCTCCCTATTCTCTACCACGGCCCTCAGCATGACCAGCCTGCTCTCCGTGTCCACCACCTCCTGTATGAGTCGGAGCGGAACATGCGGTGCCACCCAGATCAGCACTCCCCTAGCATAGGCAGAGTATAGAGAGCCCACTACTGTGCCTCTCCACTTTTTCCCCACCAGTTCCAATTTTTGTTGGGTCAGGTGTGTTTCCTGCAGCAGCGCAATATCAATCCTCTGTCGTTTAAGGTACATCATGACCTTGTTCCTTTTTAAATAGCTGTTAAGTCCCCTGACATTCCATGTTACGATCTTAAGGTCTCCCATGGCTCATGAGTATCTTCTTGCTTCCCATGTAGCGACTCCCCTTTGCCCACGTGATACAGATAGCAAATCGTTCTAGTAGCTCCTCTTACCAGCTCAAACCCCCTTTAACTATCTACACAGCAAACCCCCAACTTCCCTCCCCTCCCCCCCTGTCCCTTCCCCAACATCACACACCCCAACTGCTGCCCAGCTCCAGCTTCAGAGCTCAGGCACCCCCACATCTAGCCCTGCAAGCACCGACCGATGCACAGAGCTCAGTAGGGTGAGGTCGCCATAATGGCCACCCAACTAAAACTATCGTGGGGTAAAGAGAATCGTTCCGTAAGGCTCCCGTTAAGTCAACATTAACCACAGTGCTTATGACAAGTAGTGCAATCATCTGACCTTCTCTACCGAAGGCGGCGCAAACAACTATATTCAAGTCCCACATGCCACGCCATCTTGCAATGCCATCTTCATGCCTCCCATATCTCTTCCGAGCTTTTTCTCCTCCGGACTTCTGACTCCTGGGGGCATCCTTGTGCATCGAGCCATCCCATGGCATCCTCCGGGGTCTCAAAAAACAGAGTTTTATGTTCGTGAATGACTTTCAATTTTGCGGGGTAAAGTAACATATATTTGTGGCCCGCCTCCCTCAATCTCCGCTTTACTGACCCAAAGTTCATGCGGCTACGCTGTACAGTCAGGGTATAATCCGGGTAAGCCGTGATGTTTGCCGCTCCTCGTGCGATCGTCCCTCCCTTACGAAAGCATTCCAGTATCCTCTCCCGGTCGCGGTAATTGAGAATTTTGGCGATCATAGGCCTAGGCGGGTTCCCCGGAGGCGGCCTCCTCGTTAGGGCTCTGTGTGCCCTTTCTACTGCAAATCCTTGGGATAGGGCTCCCCCGGGTATCTCTTGTAATAACATGGATTCGATGAATTCCGTAGGATCACGGTCCTCCATCCCCTCCGGCAGGCCCACGATGCGGATGTTATTGCGACGGGCACGTCCTTCCGCCTCCTCCGCTCTGCTCTCCAGGTTGCCCACTCTTTGTATCCGGGCGTGCAATTCGGCTTTATGGGAGACGCAATCCGCAGTATTCGGGCCGACTTCCTTCTCAAGGGACTCCGTGCGCTCCGCCAAGGCCCTGACATCCTGTCGGAGTAGGTTAACGTCCTCTTGAACCTCTCCGACCTTGAGGTCCAGCGCCGTTTTTAGTTCGGTGACAGCCAGTTCGAGCTTAGATTCCCAGGCCGCCCTTAGGTCCGCAATCGCCACCAGGATTTCTTGGTTGGCGCCCGAAGTCATCGTGCTGCTCGCAGCCAGCTTGTCCCTGTTCTTGGTGATGTCCTCACCCGGGGGCGTCTTAGTGAAGTCGTCCAGGGTGGGCTGTTTCGCCTTCGGCCTCACCGTCCTATTCGACATGACACAGGGAACCCGTAGTTTGCTCAAGTGACAAATGTGCACAAAGTGCGCTGCCTCCACTGGGTCACCGTGCGGCTCACTTCTTCCTTTGTTCCGGACTCTGGTCGGCCATTTTGTGTCGTCCGTCGTCTCCGGTGTTCTTTATCTCATCCGCACCAATCTCCGCCGCCGTCACTCCTGCACCTTCCAGAAGTTCACCCTGCGTAGCCCAATCATTCACACACCGGCATGTGTTTTGTCAGTGGTCGGCGGTCCGTCTTAAAGCACTTATTTGCCCGGATCGTTGCAGGATCTCGGGAGCTCCTCCAGAGCGTGTCCTCCTACATGGCTCTCGTAGCCACGCCCCGCCACACCAGATCCTTATGCTCACTCTAGTGGGCTTATAGATCTGTTATGAGTAGGGTTAGAGTGCTTGGGGTGGGGTTATCCTGCCAGGGACATAGTGCATGTTGATCTAACCGACATCCTGAACAAGGGACCCCCCTAACTCCCCAAGGAGCCTGCACTACCTTTTTATTCTGCTCTAAATAATGGAATTCTAGGGAACTGGCAAACACCAGATATCATGCCTGCTGTGTGTAAAGATCTGGCCAGAAAGTATAGGCTTTTTCATTTGATTCGGAATTTCTCTCCAGGCACCCAAAACCTGAAAGCTTGGTAGTAAAAGCTGCTACCTCTACATCGAAAGCAGCGGCCTACCCTACAATTCCACCTGATGGGGACGACAAGAGGTTTAACGTCCTAGGTAAAAGGGTGTTTTCTGCCGGTAGCATGACTCCTAAAGTCTTAAATGCTTCTTGTGCCTTAGCAAGATCCTCTCACACTTGGTGGGGTGTTTTGGCATTAGCAGCGGAACATATACATGAACGGGAAGTGAGGGAAGGCTTAGGACGGAAAAGTAGCAATGTGTGCCAATTGTTACAATCTGCTTTGGAAACAGCGGACTGTGTTGGATGATCTATGGCTGCCAGTACAGTAGCTAGAAGAGTTTCGTGACTGCATAAATATGGTTTGGCACCGGATGTGCAGTCTAGATGACTAGACATGCCTTTTGATGGATCTCATCTTTTTGGCACAAAAGCTGAAGAAGGCCTAGCAAAGCTTCAGACTTCGAAGGAAGCTGCTAAGTCTCTAGGCTATTCGTCAGCCCTAACAAACTCTGTCAAGTTCTCAAAGTTGGATGGGTCAGTCCTTTCATTTTTATTCTTCCGTCAGAAGAATTAGAGGACAAAGTGGCCAGAAAGATCAGAGAAGATTTCCACATGGTGCAAGAAGGCATGGAGGTAGAACTGCCCAGGCCACCCCTGCCTCTTTCCTATCCTCCCATTCACTGCAGCCACAGCACCAAAAACACTTTTAAGGTGGGAGGCAGACTAGCCCAGCACTGCGAAGAATGGTTAAACATTACTTTGGATTCTTGGGTGCTGCAGACAGTGGCCCAGGGTTACTGCCTTCCTTTCTTGAAAAGGCCTCCAGATTGCCCTCTAAGCAAACAATCTCTTGGGGAACCAGACCAGCTCCTTCTGCAGTAGATTCTCTTCCTGCTGGAGATAAGTGCAGTGGAGAGAGTACCTGTAGAAGAGCAATACCAAGGTTGGTACTCCACTGACTTTCTGGTTCCCAAGAAAGACTGAGGTCTGCAAACCATCTTGGACCTGAGATGCTTGAACAAGTTCCTCAGTAAGGACAGATTAAAGATGGTCACTCTTTTGCATATCTTCCAGGCTATTCAGCTCCAGGATTGGATGGTGTCACTCGATCTTCAGGATGCTTACTTTCCTGTGCCTATACATCCCAAGCACAGGAAGTACCTGAGGTTCGCCATTGACAGTTCTCACTTTCAGTTTTGGGTTCTGCCTTTCGGGCTGAACTCTGCCGGAGGGTTTTCACCAAGTTGATGGCGATGGTGGCAAGGAATCTAGGAGGAAGTGGCGGAGCGGAGAATTCACATCTTAACCTACCTAGACGATTGACGGATCTGAGCTTGTTCTCTAGAACAGGCTCTGGAACATCTCTCCAGCCCCTGCCACTCTCTCCACAAACTGGCCTTCTACCTCAACTTCAAGAAGTCTTAGGTGATCCCTTCCCAAAAGCTGCAGTTCATTGGAGTGGTCCTGGAGTCTTCCTTGGGGAAGGGTTTGCCTCCCGAGTTGAGAGTTCACCATATCTTGCAGATGTAGACGAAGTTTAAGAATGGTAAGGGAATCGTTTTGGCAACCATGGCCGGAGATGAGAGTAGTCATGAACTACTTCACAATCAGTGGTTTATGGTCTCCATCGGAATCCAGGCTGCACATAAACCTATAAGAGCTGAGGACAATCACACTGGCGCTGAAGCTCTTTTTTCTGTCCATAAAGGAGAAGAACATCCTGATAATGATGTACAACAGCCAGTCAAGTGGCACAGCGAGTAGAGCGCTCGCTTTGACATCCGTGCAGAGCCTGCTAACGCAGGTTCGAATCCTGGCGGGGCCAAACTCAGCCTTTCATCCTTCCGAGGTCGATAAATGAGCACCACACACTGTGGGTAATAATAAGCAGCGCTCAGATACCTGAGGGTTCGTAGCGCTATATAAGTGCCAAATAATTATTATTATTATTATTATTATTATTAACACAGTGGCCATGCATTGCCTCAACAAGAGAGGTGGTGTAGGGCCACTACCACCGTGCAGGGAGGCAATGCAGCTCTGGTTTTGCGCCTTTGAACACATACTTTGTCTATTAGCTGTTCATCTAGCCTGCAAAGAGAAAACAATGGCGGATGCTCTGAGCCGGCAGACCACAATCTCCCATGAGCGGTAGTTAGCTCAAGAAGTCCTCCTGGAGATATTCGCCCTTTGGGGAACCCCGCAAGTGGATCTGTTCATGTCCAGTATCAACAGGAAATGGAACCTGTTCTGCTCCAGGGAATTTCCTCAGAGAGGAGCTCTGGGGGACGCTTTTGTGGTGAATTTGGATTTTCCACTACTGTACGCGCTCCCACCAGTCCCAGTCATTCCTCGTGTCATCAGGAGGTTGAGGAAGCTCGGGAAGTTCATAGTCCTGATTGCTCGGAATTGGGCCAGGAGGACGTAGTACCTGGAACTTCTGGGCATGTCCATCTGCCCTCCAATACGTCTTCCCCAGAGAGCAGATCTGCTCTCCCAAGAGGGAGGCCATCTTCTCCATCCAGAAATCAGGACTCTGAACCTTGACGCATGGTTTCTGAGAGGTTAAGATACAAAGATTGTGATCTCCCGGTAGACATTCTGGAGGTGTTGCTTTCGGCTAGGAGGCCATCAGCAAAAGCTTTATACCACTGCCGTTGGAACAGGTTGTGCAGCTGGCGGAGAGCTAAAGATATTGATCCTTTCAATTGTAATTCTCCCAATGTTTTGTCTTTTTTTCCGATTACACTTGGCCCACCACGGGCTTCAGGTGTCTATTGCCTCTTCTCTCCGCCGCTCTGGAACAGCTTTACCCCTCCTCTGTCCCCTCTACATCCCACCCCCCACTGTATATCTGTATTGTTACCTCTGTAAAGCGCTCGGTTCTTTCTAGTAGCCCGGTCCGCTCTCAATAAATACCATAATAATAATAATGAAGGGTTACCTGGCTGTGCCGTCGATATTTAAGTACACGCCAGAACAGGGCTCTTATTTTAAGGTTCCCATTGTCATTCAGTTCCTTAGGGACTTGGGAACATCTTCCCTCCCATTCTGTTCATAGTTCCGCCGTGGGACCTTAACTTGGTGTTGAATTTCTTAATGGAATACCCATTTGAACCTCTCCATTCGTGTCTGCTCAGGTTACTGACTCTAAAAACTATTATTCTTTAAAATTGTTGTGATCTTGTCTTTAAAATTGTTGTGATCTTCTTTTCTCCTAGGATGGATATTGTGAAATGTGATGTTGTAACAAACCAAATAAAAACATTTAAAAAAACTCTTTTTCTGGTAGCCATCACCTCGGCTCACAGGGTACGTGAGCTTCGTGCTTGGTCATGAAAGCCTCCTTCACCATGTTCTCAAGGGAGAAGGTTGTTCTGAGGGTGCATCCTTCCTTTCTCCCTATGACGGTGTTGGAATTTCACCGATCTCCTAAGTTTTACCTGCTTTTTACCCACATCCTCATCTTTCCAAGGATGGAGAGAGGTTACTTCCAGGCTCTCTGTGTGAGGGGCGAGCACTCAACTCGTATGCTATCCACCCAGATCTGTATAACTTCTGCCAATGCTTGTGGGTAAGGGCTATTCTGCAGTAGGCAATAATTGCAACAACTTCAAATGGCAGAAACGATGATCCACCAGGCAGTGTAGGTATGACTGCCTTAGACCATGCAGGTGATCAGGACAGTCACCAGGCAATATAGACTCGGCCCCCATTTGGCAGCATTGGTCGGGCGCTGCATAGTGAACGATCTTTCTACTTCTTAGGCAAAGTTTGAATGCAGTACCCTCTGGGACCACTACAAGCAACTAGGATTACAGGTGTAAGCAAACCAACCTTTGGTATAAGTCTGTACTACACAGTTTTGGTAGCAGAGCTGAACAGCCAGGCTTATCTCAAGAGGGGAAATTTGAGCAGTAATGATGTTACACAAGGTTTGCAATCACAGGTTTCCAAATATGATATGATATGGCATTTGTAACGCGCCTATACACAAGTGTTTCAAGGCGCGACGAGGCAGGGAGGGGGGAACAAGGGGAGACAGACAACGATCCTACTAGGCCAGGTGTCATTCAGATCGTGCAAGTTCATGGGTAGGTGGGACGGGAAAAGTGCAAGGGGGAAAGGGAGAGGGGAAAGTGCAGTACAGGGTTAGTAATGAACAAGATAAATAATAAGGGCCAGCTGGTGGCAAGTGCAAGATAAGTGCAGACAAGAGCTGGGAAGGGGAGCTGTAGGGATACAGAGACAGTCCCGCAGTGCAGGGGTTGCCAGGGAGGCAGTGCAAGTGGAGAGTGGCTGGGCCAAGGACCGAGATTGGTGAGTGGCCCAGTTGCTGATTCAGTACAGTTTCAGTGATTTAGCAGGGGAGAGGGGGAGAGAAAGCAGAAGCAAAGAGGAAGGTTTTGAGGTGCTTCCGGAACCGGAGATGGTTCTCCTCAAGTCTTACACTCAAGGTTTCTTTGTTAAATACTTATTAATTTATTAACCATTCAATTATAAAACATTCATTAGAAGGAGGCAATCATATAATCACACACAAATATACTTCAATACTGTACACTCTAAGTTTCTGACTCCGATAAAACCCTTTTGGGGTGGCCCAAAGACACAACCTACAATTACAGTTAACTTTAGTAACAAGGGTGCTGGGGACATGAATATCTTACTGTTGGCATTAAGAATACTTTTCAAGAGGAGTAAAAGGCAAAGGTTATTAGAACATAAAAGGTTACAATTATTCTTAGACAGTGTAGATATTTTGAGTTCACCAGAAGAGTCAGTTCAATTCAATAGGCTAGGCCAAAGTCAATGGACTAAAGTCTTGGATAGGACAAAGCAGTTCTGGTAAGTAGACGGAAAAGTCTGCACAAGTTCTTAGGAATAGTTTGTAGCAAGAAGAATCATATGTTGGGTCACAAGCTGATTAGGCCTTTTGAGTTGCTAAAGTTTCAATCACTTTTAATGCAAGAGCCAAGTACTCTGTCTATTTTACAGTACCTTACAAATGAAGAAAAAGAGGCAGCTGATGACTTCTGTTCCTGGCATTTCCTGTAGGTCTTGCTGTTCCTGGGCCTCAGTCATGGGGACAAGAGGGAGGACGTTGGGGGACTCCTGAACTGCACTTGAACAGTCAAAAGCTTGCAACTGGCAAACTTCAATTCCGGTGGCTGGAAGTAAAGCACACAAACTGGTGTCCCTCTCCCTGGTTATACGGTTCCCCGCAGCACTCTGAGGAAAGTGCAACCAGCTCCGAGATAGGTGTCCAGGTGGCTTATTTTTGAGTTGATTGGTCCCACCAACTCAAAGGAAAAAGTCGTCCTTGCAGGGGCTTCTCTGTCGAGGTGAACTTGGCGATTCGGACCTGCTGCAGGGCTTCACCGGGCAAACCAACGGCCCAGGAGTTGCAGCAGCCGTCCTCTTCAAGCTCATCTTCAGGTCTTTCATTTCAGTGGTCGACTCTGCCTTCCAAGCCAAGAGACTCGCCTTTTATTCAGTTCTCTCCCATTCATTCCAGCCTAACTGTCACCCAGCAGGGTGGCTGTCCTTGCCGGACAGTCAGCCAGCCAATCACCACAGAGTGCATTTGGGTCTCCTAGGAGACTAAGCACAGGGAGTTTCGGGCACCTCCCTCACTTCCTGCCCACCCCAGACACTCGGTCGCCAGAGGCGGTCTTCACTCCTGAAGCCCGCCAGAGGCTAAGGAACAAGCGGACCAAACTAGGTTTGGCGTGCAGAGACAAACTCTAGAAGGACATTTCCACAAAGAAATGGCGAAAAAAGAAGACCGGGACCTGTTTTTACAGAGGGGGCTCAGATGCCATCTTGAAAAACATGGCTCCCGCGATTTAACGTTACCGGAACTACGAATAGTTTGCGGTCGGGAAAAATCATGGTAGTTTGTTGTAAAACCACTGCCACCAGCCATTCTGAGAGGAAAGGGTAGCATTTGACTGTTACATGAGTGTTTAAACACAGGGGATACTAAGTAACCCCTCCAGCACTCTATTGTAAGATAGGGTGAGCTGGGTCTAGGAATTTAAAAGACTAGTAAAGTCAATTTCACTTTACTTACTCTGGGAAACAGTTTATCCCAGAGAAGGTATTTAAACCTTGGGAAAGCCTGAAAAGGTTTACCTGTGCCACTGCACTGAGGGTGCTGTTTGACACACATGAAAAGATGATGCCTATGGAGTTGGTTAGACTCCATAACCAAAGAATACACAGAGGTAAAACACATATCAAAATACACGAGAGAGTGGGGAAAAGGCTCGCACTCTCTCCAGGTAAACAAATAAAGTCCTCAAAATCCAGCGAAGTTGCTGGGGGTCTCTAAGGTGAAGGGAATTAGCACATTTTTGAGAATTCTCCCTAAAACTACTGAGTATTCAACGATTTACAGGAACCTCCATGGGAGATTAGGAGATCCATGGTTGTTCCTTTTATGTTCCCCTCGTTGCGCCTCTTTGCCTATTAAAACTTCTTAAATGAAGCCGAAAGCTGCATTCAACTCTCAAATTTGGGATTAAGCCTCAAAGCTGATGCAGTTCTGGATGTTGCTTACATTGACTTGAATTGACAAAGGGGAACATTGCTTATGTGTTGAGCTGCTGGGTAACGTCGCCTATGTTGTGTAGGGTGCCTGCTTTTTAATGCAAGTCGCTGCTTTTTCACTGCATGCAACATCTATTCTCATTCTTCATTTTTGGGATTTGCTCATCTCAGAACTATTTTTACCCAGAGTCCACTTCTGTTTGTCATTGCTGTAGGATTAGCTTTCTCTAAAGCAGCCTATAAGCCAATCCTAGTGTTCACATTAAAGTGTAACGTCAAAATCCAACTTCTCCCATTTTATGGTGCTTAAAAAAAAGTGACATCTGCTCAGGCCTGATCATACAGTGTTAGACCGTCCCTTCGACCTAACATATCTTTTCTCTCCTACCTTCTAGGAAGACAGACTTCCATCACTAGACACTGCCCTCATCCTGCACCGGAAAGGATTCGATTGTGGACTGGAAGCTAAGAATCTGGGGTTTAACTGCACTACAAGCCAGGGACAGGTAACTATGATCCCATACTCTTGCCCTTGCCTCTGCATGACTCTACAAAGGACTGAGCTTTGGTTAAGTCATTTTACGTTCCCATACGTTCGTTTTGAAGTCTTGCAAGTCGGTGCATTCTGTAGCAAATCATTGATCTGTATCCCACTCTTTCTGCATACGTGCAATTTGAATGATCACATTCTCTTTCCACAGTTGAACATCGCAAGTCTTTTCCACGCCCTGGATGTTGTTTCAATGCAGCCCACCACCTTGACGCTGATGTACCCTCTGGCACCTTTGTCCAACGGTAGCATACCCACTCTTTACATGGAACCAATGGAGATTGCTACCTTCAGAGTCCGATTTGGCTAATCCTGTCCCAAACCAAAGGAAGAGACGCCTCTTCTCTGGAGTTGCAATTGGTCTAATTCCACCGCCAGGTCATGGTGCTGTGTGCTTTTACTGGCTCTTTCTGTGGAGGCGGTGCAGCTGACTTTCAAAACCAGAATGGAGACAAAATGGCTCCTCCAATTTAACGTGTGCTATGGGTGCCACTCCCCTATTCTCTCCTTTCCACTGACCGACTTTTGCGCTTGTTATTGTAAAGTAATTTACATGACGTGTCGATTCATGAAATTCTTTGCATCAGATGTTCCCAGTCAAACTGACTGCTACCACTCTCCTGCTTACTGTGCAACACCCCAAGGGTGGGCGCCTGAGGAGCCATTTCCTGCTAAAGGGCCCCGCAATCTTCTCGGTGAAGAGACGAGAACTTGCAGAGAATCGTTCATGGGGTAGAATCCCCCGCTTCTTGGTAGATCTACACGCTGAGTTCTGGAGAAGAACGACTTGCACTGAAAGTATTTGGATTATTTGAGCCATTTTGTCAGTGCTATTTTTACAGGACCTACCGAGTTCAGCATCCTCGCGGGCCACTACAGTGCGGAACGCTTAACATTCACAGGACTGCTTTCTTTGTAACTTTCACTGATCCTCCCCACGACTGCATGTGTCCTTGCCCTCCTTTTGACCCTCTTGAGTGTGCTCTTTTGAACAGATTTCCCCAGGAACAATGGTTATTTTGGACTGATACTGGATTATTTATTGTTATATATTGGAAAAAAATTAAGTTTTATATTTGCAGGCATATCTTTTTTGTACAGTTGTGTTGCTGTTTTTAATAAGATGGCCGTGAGTGTTCAGAAAGCTAGTTACTACTTTTCCTTGCCAAAATTCACTTTGACATGGAAGCCACAGACCTTTGCAGTATTGAAATGGGAACGGTCTACAGTGAGTCAGGTCAGAAAAGCACACAACAGAAATGCTTGCACTGTGATGTATGCTGTGCCCCTAATCCATGTGTGGCCGCAGCCCACCTGAGTGTCTGCCTGCTAACACTGTATCGTGTGTTGCACTTGTTACTTTACATCACGCGTAGAGACTTGTCGCTATCAAATCCTGAACTCCGCCCCGTAAATGCAGACCCAAATGTAATTGTATATCACTCCCGTACCCATGAAGCCAGCAATTTATACGCATATTCCTTGTACACACGTGTCTATCATTATGCATACACATCACAGCGTGCACACATTTCAGTGGAGCGAAATAGTATGCATCGTCTGCACGGATGCAAACACCCGTTGAGCAACTCTCAGTTCAGTGGGAGCATGTTTGCATGTCTTCCCTGATGAAAAGCACTTTTCATGATTTGATTTCGTTATCATGGGCTGTGGTAAAGTGACACAACTGATGCACATCCTTCCTGAAACACTAGGCCGGCTGCCTGATATGACTAGTCTTGTTACTTGTGCTGTCATGTAAGTGCCAGTCCTCCTGCTGTGTTGGTGTCGCGATTTCTTGGCTGTTAGTTGGGAGCTCCCAGTGGGTGCTTTATGAATTACCTCATTTGTTTAGTAGTGGATATATTGCACTGTCAGAGGTTTGAAAACTGCCATTCTTACTATTTATCAAGAATTGTAATGTCAAAATCTTTAGCCGCAACCAAACGGAGGCATGCCAAGGCTGGCTAGAAGACTGCAAGAAAGGAGCAACATGTCCTTCCGGGTGAAGGAGCCTCACTTTACGCTAAGTGGAGTTGTAGACCCCATCTGGGCATCGATTCCCCGCAGAAGGCCAAGTTGCAAATCCAGAATTGAGTTTCTGCGGAATCATTCGGACTGAGATTATAGATGGACCGTTTACATTTTCCACTGAAAACCGACTCATTCCGCTCATTGAGTATGGGTCACTGCCGGTTCATCGAACAGAAAGAAGGGTTAGCTGTCTGTGCAGGCCTTGACAAACAGTCCAGGTTGGGCAGCACAGGCCAGCAGTTGTGAAGACTTGTTGACAGAGTTGGGTAGCCGCGTTGCAAGAGACGAACACGTGATCCACCGATGCCCGCCTTCGCGGTTACCAGCAATGGCTGCCTCAGTTATGGAACTGCGATGATTTTGGCCCATCCCCCTCCATGGAGCTGCTTCAATGAATGTTGCAGATCTTTTGGTTGTGTGAATCAACGCTTTTCGCATCCAATACGATGTGGGATGAGACTAACACTACAAGTGAGGGCGGCAAATCATGCACTGGATTTAAATAATTTCTAACTGTTTAAACACTTTATGAAAAATAAACGATTTTGAAATTATTTTTCTCAAATGCACTGATTTATGTATGTATATAATTTGGTGAGCGCTGTCTTCATGTATTTTACTGACACAATAGTGCCAGTGGTGCTTCGGTTATATTGCGTTTTCCTTTTAAAAGGTAAACCTTCACTTGCCATAATTTTTGAAATCTTAGAGCAATTATGTCCACAATTTGAGACCCTGCTATAATCATGTGCAACATGTTTTGGATTTTCACCTAGTATGGCCTGAGGTTATGACTTTGTACATTAGGGCCCTGTTCCCTTAGTTTGAGTTACGGGACGAGACGAGCTCCAGTGACCTGCTTTCTGCCCACTGCTACCTGGAGAGCTGGGTCTAATCCTGGTCTCAACACTACATTGAAACATCTTGTTTTTATCTATTTTATTTGGGGTTCGGGAGGGAACTGAGCACTGCATCAGTTGAAGGGGTCCCAGGCATACATTAGATGGCTTTCTAGGTGGGGCGTTGTCCACACAACATAGCATTTCACCAGGTGGGTTCTTGATGCACCAATGTCTTTCCTTGTGCCCCAAATTCAAATCCTGTTTAAACAAATTGACCTAATTCCATGTTTCCGCCACTTCCTCAGTCATTCTGGCTTCTGTAACCGGGACTCAACCGGACCCAACCCCCATAGAATTCTTTGTACAGACCGTCATGGTCCCATGCTGCTACCTCCATAAACAGTGCATTGCTACTTGAAGCAAGGTCTGCGCTACATCAACCACAAACCATGTTGCATTGCTCCGAGGAAGAAGAACGTGGGGGCTCATGCTTCATCCCAGCCTCACCTTCATTATCACAACGCCATTTTCAATTCCCTGTCATTGTTTAAATCCCACACAAGTGTGAGCCGGGGTCCTGATTGCATGCACTTAGGGTTTCACATTTTGTAATTGATGTTTAAATACAAACCCCCCCCCCCAAATAAATGTAATACCATCTCTTTGATTTGATTGGACCAATTTCCACAACAACCTTTGAACTGAATATAAAGAATATGTAAATTAGACCATTCTCAGAGAAACTGCTACAAATTGGAGTTGATATTTATGTGCGTATCTTTAGAGTTCATATGTTTTTTTTCTGTTATTGAGAGTAAAGAAAGTGCACATGAATGCCTCTGTACCCAATGTCAAAGATTATAATGTACTGGGTGAGACATTACCACACACTGTTGTAGACTGAAGGTATAATACACTACCTACAGCATGTCCAGTCTACTCTACCTGGCCCCAACATCCTCCTTTCCTGACCATATGTATGGACCAGAAGACCACCTGAGATTATCAATATTATCTGGCAATGCAATGCAAAGCATAGTTCAGGAGACATCTTTGGTACTCTGTGTTGACTTGAACAGTGCTGCAGGCTATGACAGACGTCATGAGACCTCTTCACATTATAACCCATGATTTCCGACATTAACATGCAAGCGTCCAGTTACTATGCCTGGAGTCAGAAGGCCATGTGAGTGCACCATTGCCATCTGTGTGGTCTCTGGCCAGTCTGAAAGCGAATGCAGGTTTTGTGTAATGCGGATGAGGGGACAATGCGTACTTGCTATTGTCTTATGCTGATGGATGAAGACCAAACGTTCCCTAAGCTCTGCATGGGGAACAGTGAGTGTCTAGGTGTTTTGTGTCAAGAGTATTAAGGTGCTTTTATCCACAGACCGTGTGTGCCCCGAGTGCTAGGATGCATTGGCGGGACAGCTAGGGTGTGTACATCAGTTGTAGAAGTGTAATGTTCTTTTGTCTGGTGAGAGGCATGCTACAAAGCTGTGTGTCAGTAGCTTGATTAGGTTGTATGTGTTGAGTTTGAGTTGATAGAATTAGCGATGGCTAAAATGCGATATACGAGAGTGCATATATAGATTGGTAGCCTGTATTTCGTAGCTCGGTCAGGCACGAGTCACAGTTTGGTGTGGTCACTGAATGAGGCACCTGTTTGAAAGTAGGCAGCGATATCTGACACTTGTGGTGTGTTTGTTTATTAATTTGTATTGCGCGCCAGACCCAAAGGTATCAGGGCGCACTGGATGCAAGACGTTTTTCAGCTTAGTTGCACAAAGAATAAATACAGAATCAGGTTACACAATGGCATATATACAAGTCAAGAAATCACAGGGCTTAGTTGCACAAAGCATATATACAAGTCAGGTTGCACAATAACATATGTACGAATCAGATAGTCACAGATATATATACATACCTTATGAGGGGGAAAAACTGCAGCGAGAACATAGACAGGCAATTTTGAAAATTGAAAAGGTCTGAAATCTATTTAAAGTAGGATATAGAGAGAGGTCAGGTCTTGCTGGTCGTGGGCTTTGAGCCAGTTGATGCAGTTCTGTCTGAAATTCCTATATGATTGATCAGCTTGTAGGCGTGGGGGCATGGAGTTCCACGGCTGGGCAGCTTTAACGGGAAAGCTGGAACCTCCAACCTTGGATAACTTGAATCTTGGGACAATGAGGCAATTGGCATTGGATATTCTAGTGGGCCTGGTCAATGCTTTCCTATGGAATATCTCAGTAAGGTAGCACAGTGCCTCATTATTCAGAAATTTGTAGGTGAGCGAAGCAGTTTTCAGCCAGATTCTGTTGTCTGTAGATCGCCAATTGTTTTGTCTCCTAATCTCAGAGATATGCTCTCTCTTTGCTATGCCAAGGGCAGCTCTGAGGGCATTGTTTTGGAGTATTTGAATTCTTCTAGTGATGTACTTATTGGAGCCGATGTGGAGAGAGTTGCAGTAATCCAGTTTGGACAGGATACGGGCTCTAGCAAGGATAATGCAACTGTTTTTGGAAGGAAATGCTTTGCCAGCTCTGATGAGTTTGCATGTATATGCAGTGGCCGAGGCCATGGAATTTACTTTTTTAGTGAATGTGACAGTGGAGTCGAGGTAAAAGCTTAAGGTTTTTACCTTGTGGGAGACTGTGATGGAATTGCCATCGATTATAAAGGAGGTGTATTCCTGGCCTCATTTTTGGAGGTTGATGGTGGTGCCCAGAATTAGTTCAATTTTGTCATCATTCAGGCATAGACCGTGTGCAGCCATCCATGCCTGGATGATGATGTAGACTCTGTTCACCAAGGCCAAATCCTTGCCATAATACCTAGAAAGTGGGAGGAGGATCTGAGTATCATCTGCATAGTTGGTGTAGATGATACAAAGATGGTCCAGATCATCGAAAAGGGGCTTTGTGAATATGTTGTACAGAGTAGGGGAGACACAAGATCCCTGTGGCACTCCACAAGTGATGGGGGTGGGGTCTGCGGCAGCAGAGGGAGAGAAGACTCTCATAGTCCTGTTGCTTAAGAATGATTCTATCCAGACTACGGCCTCTTTAGAGACGTGCGCAGCTGAGTCCAAGTGGCTGCATAAGACTTTATGGTCCACGAGGTCAAATGCAGCCAAGAGGTTGCTGAGGAGAAGTAAGGCTGATTTTCCTTTGTCTGGCCATTATACAATATGGCAGCTAGTAGTGAAAATTCTATTGTCACATGAATTGCTGAAGTGCTGTTGGGGGAACGAGTATGGCATTCCTTTGAAGTGGTGGGGAGGAGGCTGGTTTGGCATTCCCTTGAAAGACTCATTGAGGTTCAAGGGGGTAGGTAGGTTCCGCCTGCTTGGGTTGTGGTAGGGTTAATGGTAGGGTATTCCCTGAATGATCAGTCCATGATCGAACAGTGGGTAACTGCCATCCAGTTTGAAATTGATGGCAGCTGGGAGCTATTTAGCTCCTGCTTGTAGCCTAGAAGAGCCTGGCTAGCTTGACACCACCAGCTACTGGGAGGTACTTTTGCCCACACCCCCCCCCACCCCCCCCCAAGCCAACTGATGCCAAACAATCCCACCTGTGTGAATTTAACTCTGTGCATTTAGGACAGTCTATAAATAAACATCAGGACACATCTGTATGACATAAAGCATAAGCGGTCAAAAATAACAGACGCAATTATACTTTTGCATCTTATGCGGACGTTAGATTTGCAGAATACTATGTACTAGCTCCTCGTCCTGCCGTTGTAGCTCCTGGTCATTGGTTAATGCTCGATACCCAGGAGCGGCTTTTAGCTCCTGCTTATCCAATCCCGGCCATGTGCTCGAGTCCAGTTTTTTGTTGCCATAAAATGCATGCATGCTTTTGGCTGCTTGGCGGTTTATTAGTTGATTAGGTATTGAAAAAGCAGGTCTTCATTGGTTTCCTGAACCTGTGTTGGTCCGGGATTGTGAGGATTTCCTTTGGATGTGTTCCAGAGTTTGGCCACCATCTTGGAGAAAAACAAACCTCTTGGTCTCTCTCTGGTGTAGTGCTGTGGTCTGTTGTAGTAAATAGTCGCTGGATATTGAAGATGTTCCCATTATTTGGTACTGGACGATCTACACTGGAGCTCTTTTGATGAAGCAGATTTCTTCAAAGTGGATTCTTTTGTGACCGGTAGTCCGTGGATAGTACTTTAGTGTTGGTGTTCTGTGTCCTCTTCTGTCGAGGCTCAGCAGGAGTCTAGCTGCTGTGTTTTGTACGCATTCATGTTTCTTTGAGTTAATAAGACTTGAGGTATAGGCTGTTAGTGTAGTTAATCGTTGATAAAACCAGTGATCTGGCAGAGCGGGTCCTGAGCGGAAAGGTGAGAAATGGCATAATGAGTCTGCATGATGATGGTATAAACCTTTCTTTACTAGTGCATTGATCTGTATTTGCACAGTAAGTTCATTGTCCAGAGGAATCCTGAAATTCTGCATTACCTTTGAGGTTATTGGGTGGTGTGAGGGGTTTTTCAATAGATGCTTTTTTATTAAATTAAAATGTTGGATAAACGCCTCACTATCCCTACCCTAACAAGAATTAACCTGCCCAAAATAAACTAAAGAAAACGCTAACAAATGATATCTGTCCCTCACACTTATACATACAATAAATCAATGAGGTAATGCATGGCCTTTTTTTAATTATTTAGTGTTATGGTAAAACCTTATAACACAAACCAAATACATATCCCATACAATATTCCATACAATATAGGGTGAAAAAAAATAAAGAAAAGAATACAGTTCATCTTATACATTTCATATTGTGCACAGTAATATTTTCTCCAAACTTCATAAAAAAACTTTTATTACAAAAAACCTATTCTGGATTAACCAACAATATCAATTTTAAAATGAACATTCCAATATATTAATAAAAATGTCCCTATAATTATTTCATCAAGTCGTTCTAAATATGTTTACCACATATGATGCATACTCCAACTCAAAATGGTGCAATTCCCTCATAACAATAGGCTTCACATTTGATCGATATGATAATTGTCCAATTTATATCTAATATTATGATGTCCTTTTTGGTGGAGCTCATTCAAATTGACACAATTCGTTAAAAGGGGTCTAGGAGTTTCAATATTGCAATTGCATAATCTACAAAACCGTTGGGAATAAGATGCGTTCACCCAGGCACCAGCTCTTGAGAGTGTCAGGAGTAAGTCCATTCTTATTAACATTATGAATCTCCTTACATTTGTACGCCAATGATTTATGAGATATTTGCAAGGTAACTCGATTGGGAATGCCTGCTTCACATAGCCAATAAAGAGGAAGTAGAGTCACCGGCTACCCAGGCCTAAGGCGCGACAGGGGGTCGCAATATTCCTTGCAGTGGAGCTAGGAAAATACTAGCTGGAGAAAAAGGATCACCGTGGAGTGTAATAAACAGGAAGGTTTATTTTAAGAGGAAGACATGTTTACACAATTCTTTGTGTGCCGTGGCACATAGTGGATGCATACTTGAATTACATTTACAGGTTGCATATCGGTGAGTTAGTAATCATACAATAGTGACCTTATATTCTATGTATTGTTTACATTCACAATACATTTAACATTTTCGACACATAGGTGGGTGTTTCTGGTTTGGTAGGTTACAAAGGGCAGTGGCTGGATGAATTGAGGCAGCGCTGCAAGGTAGTACCGAACTGTCTTCAGGACATCAAGTCGTGGTCGGACTTAGTTAAGTAAGAAGAGCGTCATCCTGTGGTTTAAGGGTGGAGAACGCTATTTAGAAACGGTGATGCAAGATTTGAAACATAGTGAAAGTAGGGCTGCAAGGAGTGGACCTACCATGTGTAAGTAAGTTGACGCCATGGCGGTGGTCTTGTGTTTGTCCAGCTGTCGGTAAATACGGCTGGGGTGGGCAGTCTGCGTTAGTCAGATGCCCAAATCTAGTTGGAAGGGGGTCAAAAATACTCACACCAAAGCTCAGAACCCGGTGTATACCGAGTTGAAGCTGCCAACAGAACACTTCTCCTCTCACTATCCTACTCCCGCTTCAACTACTAACCCATCCCACCTTCTCGTTTGCAGATCTGCCAGAGCGCCTGGGGACCAACTCTGTTGGTGATTGTGACGGTGCGCGGTACGAATACTTTTAACATTTAACATATGGATATAGGATATACCTATCAATGTCTTCTTGTGTGTAGTTAATGGCAACAGTCCTAATTCACAGTCTAAACCTTCCACCAGTGTTTTCCTTGGCAACCCAAAGGCTTTCCTCCAGATTTTCCCTTCAATTTTTTTCAGAACGGAAGATTCTCTTATGGTGAATACCTCAAGACCGTAGCTCGCACATGGGACTAAACAGGTTTTATACAATTTAATTAAGCCTTCTATTGGTTCTCACAAAGCTTAATTCAGCCATAATGCGTTTTTCTATTTTCTGTCATATGTAAGCCTCCAATAACGTCACATTCAGAGTATTGGGTATAAACATTCCAAGATATATATACAAATGCACAGTGTCTATCTTATGCGAGCCCTTTTTAGAGGTAAACTACCAATTTTTTCAGGGGGATCAATTTCTCAGAATGGGAGGAAAATATGAGTATACTATAAAGGGGAGAACAAGATTACACCTCTCTATACTATTAAGGGTAGGGTTGGTGGTGCTTTTAAAAAGGCAGCATGTTAAATCAACAGTGTGTCACAACACAGTGAAACCACATATTCTGGAACCAAACACAAAACTAGAATTACTATAGTACCACCAACCATACACTTACCGGTATAGAGCGGGGTAATCTTTTTCTCACCTTTATAGTATACTCATATCTTATGCGAGTCCATTAACCATGTGACGTTACCATATTTTTTCTTTCTAGGCCCAATAACCTTAATTTTAGTTTTATTGTTATTAACTACTAGGTTATTCTGTAGGCCCATTGGGGTTTTATCCATCAGTATTGTGTCAGCAACGAGTTGGTGGTAGATCTTTCTTCGGCTGGGGCCTCACTCTAGAAGAGCCTCCCTGAAACTTGAGGAGAACCATCTCTGGTTCCGGAGGCACCTCAAAACCTTTCTCTTTGCTTCTGCTTTTTCTCCTCCTCTCCCCTGCTGACCTCCTGGTTGAAACAGCAACTGCACTGGTTACCTGACCACCCTCTGATCTCGAGCCCAGGTCCCTCCCACACCAGTCGCATACGCCCTCACTGCCTGCCCGGCAACCTACGCACTCTGAGACTGTTTCTGTATCCCTACAGTCCCACTACCAGCACTTGACACCCGACATCTGCACTTCCTTGCACTTGCCACCTGCTGGCCATTATTTTTACTTTTGTTATTATTCTATTCCCATATATTGCACTGTCCCCACCCTCCCCCCCCACACTTTTCCCCTTCCCCCATCCCATGCACTTGCGCGATCTGAATGACACCTGGCCTAGTAGGATCGTTGTCTATCGTCCCTTTGTCCCACCTCCTTTGCCTCATCGCGCCTTGATACGCTTGTGTATAGACACGTTATAAATGCCATATCATATCAGCATAGGCAAGCCACGCAAGATGCTCATCCACAACTTTCGGTGGAAAGTTCCTACAGCTATTAATTTTCTGACCCTTATCTGATACTTATAAATTAAAGAGAGTTGGGGCCAGGGAACAACCCTGTTTCAACACAACATTGGTCTCAAATGTATTGCTCAATACTCCCTCCTGATTCAAACATATTTGAGCCACAGTATCTGTATAAAATTCACATGTAAAATACAGTACAATGGGATTGAAATTGAATTCCCGCAATTTAGACTATAGACGTTCATGATCAACTGTGTCAAAAGCTCCTTTAAAATCAATAAAGCAAATAAAGACGCCATCCTTCCCTAAATCTTTCCTTATTAGATATAGCAATGTCCACACATTGTGCAAAGTGAACATGCCGTGTCGAAAGCCGGACTGTTTGGATAATATTTTATTTTCCTTTATCCATTTATTGGTCTCTTTTAGTAATATTTGCGCAAACATTTTAAAGCAGGCATCCGTTAGGGCCAGTAATCTATAGTTGTGGGGGTCATCGTGCACACCTTTCATATGTACTGGGATTCATATGGTGGCCATCCAACTTGTGGGTATGAAACCTTTACATCTGATTGTTTGGAACACTTGGAAAAAATATTCGCCCAATATCCTGGATTACTTTTAAATATCAAGTTAGGGATTCCATCGGGTCCTGGAGCCCTAGTAGCTTTGGTTTTGTTAATTATACATTCAATATCTTCAGAGTTGAATATAATATCTTTAGATTTATCTATATTTTAAGATTCTATGCCAGATATTCTATTTTGAATATCGTTCTATTACGCTGCTTTAATGCGTTTGACCCAGTCAGCCTCACTTATAACATTATTTTCTTGTTTTTTCTCACTATTCCCAGCATTATGAGAATTATATGTGTGCTAGAATGTTCTACCATCAGATTGTCTCACCAGATTCCGCATTAACACTCATTTATTTGAATGGTCAGAAGCCTTGTGTGGACGAACACATTTTTATAACAAGTTTTTAATTGAGCTATTTGATTGCTGCTCGTATCCTCTCATATGTAGGTTTTGGCAATTTTTATCTCTTTATATAATTTACGTTTTTCCATTCCAGTCACAGGATCTCAATACTCTTATGCAAGAATGTGTTCTCATTATTTGTGTGTCTGTTGTGTATAAATTGCTTGGAAGACACCATGAGTGCCTCTCAGACTTTCAAATCTATTTCATTATCAAGACAAGTCCTCTGTAACATTACATCAAATAATTCCACATATCTTTCCATCAGGTTCAATGTCCAATATATTCTATTTCCAGCTGTATTTACGTTACACGATGCCACCATACTCTCCTCCATTTGTGGACTCGACAATTCCAAATTCTTGGAGAACGTGGTCCCTAATATCAGTCGATATAAGACAGATTTGACCCATACTTTCAGTCATTCCATCTGAAAGCAATATATAATCTATCCGCAATCGTTTTTCCACAACAAACCAGGTAAAAGGGAGAACACCATCTGTGGGAAGTTTTACAAAATGTTGTGACAAATTGTCAGTACTAAATAATGTTTACCAGGGGTCAGCCATACAGGGATCTTCATAATTAGGTTGTAAAATCAAGGCACCCCTTTTGTTTATAAACTATTTGTTCTCCATCCAATCATAATTCTTCTAATTTTAAACCATTGGTAATTTAGGTCCCCTATATTCAATTAAAGTGGCAGGGTATTTATCAAGTGCCATGCTTCCAATATCTTCTCTAATTCTTCAATCACTGCATTTGTACAGCCATTATTGGGTGGATTGTAGACATTAATAATAAGAATACCCTTTGATTGCCTACTCTGTCCGATAAGTAGTTTTAGAGCCAGTATATAGGAACATTTACCAGTAGGGCAGAATTTTCTTATAACAACATGATTTCGAGCCCTTACCAGTAAACTGCCAACACGTCTCCCACGTTTGTTTCTCTTAGTTTTCCTATGCACAACCATATATCCGTCTATCAAGAAATTATCCAACATACACGTTTCCTGAAGCGCAAACACATCTGCGCACAATTAAGATGTTTCTACCTTTCTTATGCAATATTAATGTGTGGTAACATCTTGTATTCCATGAAATGATATTCAATTTCCTGATTCCATAATCAGTCAGTTAATATACATCTTCACAGTTGGGGTACATGTTCGATTTTAGTTCTTTGACGATCTTCCTAACCAAGGTATCTCCATTTACTTATCATTACTTTTGTCTTCTGTAACCTTTTTCTTTAAAAACTGATTTAAATGTGGTCTCTTCTACTCTTATAAACTCGTGTCCCATTTCCTTAAAGACATTTCCATAAATAATAAGCTCAGAGATGGTAGGAGACACAAGATGAATAATATCCCAATTCGACGCAGTGGATGTAAAGGGAATCTCAACTAATTTTAGAGATTACCTTTAATTTTGGTACCTGATGCATCAATTCAATACATTTTTACCTATTGAGGAAGGGGCTATTTGACGTAGCAAATATAGCAATATTATAATTATCGTCGTTTTAGTCATAGGTGACCATAGTATCTTATTTTATATCAGTGACATTACTTTCCCTCACGTCGGGCAATCTATTCTCGGCAACAGATGTTTCTATAATATCCTCTAGTGTCATGTCTTATCAATATCAAACCTATCCTCATCTATCACTGGCGGTACAGTACTCTTACGAGTAACTCCTTTATTCTGAGTCAGTCACTTTTTTGAGTTACCTTGCTGTTATCTTTATTATTTTTCCTTTTATTTCGGGTCCCACCTTATTTTGTTGTTTTATTTGTTCCACAATGGAGAACTGCTCATCATACTCAACACAAGTCACACTTTCGGAAGTCGGTTCAGCTAAGGACAGGGATCTTCTAGATAAACACTTTTTCATGTACCTTTTTTTTTTTCCTCATTCAACTTTTACCCTGGTTCACTCTACCCTTTGTCACCCGTTTCCTCTTAGCCATATTGCTTACTTCAGGCAATCAGCCATATTAGACTGGCCACCCTCATCCTTTACGTAATGTAAGTTTAGAGTCCTCTGCATTCACCTCTGCTACTGCTTGATTAGGCAGACTAGTAATCACTTCAGCATTTGACATATTATCCCCATTACGATCAGCTATTTGTAGGACGGCATCCTGAAGTTTGCCAACAGCCTCATTTAAAACCTTCTGTTCCTTATATATAGACCTACATAAGGTAGAGGGCTTTAAGTATTTTGATCTGCTCGGGTTCCAGTAAAATATCATTCTCTGAATAATCAAAAGATGAAAATGAATCCTCATCTATAGGGGAGGAGGTGTACACATTTTCAGCAATTTTGCCAAGGTCAGGTGATCTTTCCAAATTAGTCAAAGGTAACTGAGACCATATTATATTATTAGCTTGTTCAACGATCTCCATCACATTATTTACATAAAATAACTTTTTTCAAATTTAGAACCATGTTGAGAAGTGAATTATCTATGGGATTCGGTTCAGATATTTCAGTAATTTCATTACCGTCATCCAATCTCAGTTTGCTGTGGTCTGACTTTTTGTTAGATTTAATTTGAGATGAGGCAGAAGGTTCAGCACCTACTGGCTTCAGATAAGTAGTAGTTTTATCTTTCGCCATAAGGGGCTCACCTCTTTTGTCCCAAACAGTCTCCACCACACCTACAGCAGCCCCAAACGTTTTTAGTTTGCAGTTGAATCTGCCATTAACAGTCTTTTTTTTTAGTTAATTGCCTTGGTATGTTCGTTCACCACTCTGGCCCTTTAGCAGGCCATTTTTATAGAGCTAAGCAGCGGATATCTTTTAGAGACTGTTGGTTTCCAGGATCGGGAGGAAAAACCCAGTGTATATCTGCTAAACTATATCAAGACTCTCTTTTCTAGAAAACCGCTACTGAGCACAATACACCAACCTATTAACCCTCTCTATAACCACCGGGCCCTAGCACACATGCGGCAGAATGGACTGGGTTATGATTAATGGTACTGCCATGTGTCTGACACAGTATAAATAATAACAGTATATTTTTAGTGTCCAAATGAACAGTAGAAAGTAGGGCCTTGCTTTATGAACAATATCAATTCACCATAAAGTTCTGCCAAACAGTAAATGATGAGTGGGAGCAAAACTCAAGCAAAAGGAGCTTCGTATTTTAGCCTGAATCAAGCATTATGATCCCATGTTGGTCTGAAACGTTCAAAGATGACAATTGTTCAGACTCTGTTTTATCCGCAATCATCAAATGTAAAAATCCTACATATGCCTTACTACCTGAAATGGCATCAAAGCCAGGTTCGTGTTTGCCACGTTGGAAGGAAATGTCATTGGGATTTAGTGCGTTGAGATTAATGTGTTGCATGAGTGGCAGTACTCGCACTTAATTCCGCAATCTCTATCATCAAGACCAGGCACAGCCACGTTTATTTATAGCCGAGTGTAGATCGATCGTTAGCGAGAAAGGGATAAATGTGAAGAAACTAACAGCAGTTGCTGGTTCGGGAGGCTGACTCAACCATGCGTTCAATATTCTACAAGTAACTCACTTGATATTCCACCCAACACCACCAAACACTTAGTTCGCTTACGCTGTCGGAGGCAGTCTTGAAAGGCTCTGAAATAAATAAATAAAACAATAAAATTGAAATTAAAAAAACACAGCAAGTTACTTCTGGGTGATGCAGTTAAAGGTATAGAACAGCAGGAGTGGCCTGCACCGCCAAACACTTCTATTCACTTCCGCTATGAGAGGCAGTATTAAAGGCTGTGTTCGCGATTACCTCTCCTCGCCTACTGTTCTTCCCTCTCACTGTCAATGGCCTCATGCACCGCAGTCCAAAGGCAACAAAACTAAAAATATAACAATTGAATTTGTAATATGACAACAGTCTCTCCTTATTATTTGGGTGAATTCCCCTTCATAAGATTCAAACAGGATTCTGCTCCACAGTTCCAAAAAGAAATTGGGAAATCCTGGTTTGTAACAAAGTTCCAACACTGCAGTGATCCAACAAAGAAAATGAAGGTTCTTTCACTTCCTTGAGCAAGAGTAACATTCAGAATTATCCTCTTCACATAGAGAATATTTTTTTAGTTCGTCAGTAGCAACAATTTACTTTTACATTTGTATTGCGCACTAAGTGGCCCGGAGGCATACGGGCACAGATCATACGGACAAAAAACAAGAAAACAGGTAGTCATGGAAAGTCACAACTGAAAAACGTCAGGCAGGCATCAACTGAATTAGGGACAGACAGCTGTCTAAAGAGCGAAGTTTTAAGCTTATTCCTGAACATTTTAATATTAACAACATAGACAAAAACAAAATTGGATACAACTAAATACATGTGAACCTTGCCTACAAATTAAGAACTATCTACATCAAAAAAATACAATCATACAAGTACAGGGTAATATACACTAAACCATAACCAAGGCAGTCCATAATAGCAGTAATAGCTTTATGCAAAAGAATGTACTATCAACTTTAGCTCGGAAGGAACATTAATGAAGTTGTTGCAATTTACTAGAATCGGTGGAAGATTGCTGCGACCACAGCCAAACAATATGCAGTCTCTAGTATAATGTGAGCACCATTTGTTAATCTTGATTCTTCGAAGAACCTTAAGATCAGAAGTTCTTATAACCCCCACGGCCAGTCCTTTATCTGAGCCACGCCAAGATCTTATTCCTCAGGGCTTCCTTGGATTCCGACACTGCTGGCGTAATGACGTTAGAGATAACAAAATGTCTTGGGTCAAAAACAAAATCTCTTAAGGACTTGTCCAATATAAGGGGCATCTGTGCTTTAATGATTTGTGACCTCATACTGGCTGTCACTTTAGTGTTATTATTGTCATGACCTACAGAACACTCCCCTTTTGGACTTCCTGGTCCTTGTCTCAACGGGGCTTACACTCCCTTGTACTCCCAACATGGCCATCCACTGTGAAACACCTTCCTTGCTCTACATGTTGGACGTAGCGTGTTCTATTAATAGACTACGCCTCCTGCGGCTCCGCGCGTCTCAATGCTATTGCGAAGTAGCGACCAGACATGCAGACGTGTGCTCCATAGCTCGCGGTATTGTTTTCCTTGGTTCTTTCCCAGCCAACCCCATTCCTAGTCCCTTTCCTTCCTTTCTTGATTCCTGGACTCGTGTGCTGAGTAGCGCACTCTGTAAATTTCCCGGATTCCTGGACCTTTGCATCCCGGAACTTTGAACGCACGCTGGAGTCGGAAGAGACTCGTGCAGCCTTATTCAAGACCTGATCCGTCCGCAAGTAGGCATTGATTAAGAAATCCAGCAAAGATCGAACTCAGGTGAGAAGGGGGGAACTCCTTGACAGTTTGAGATGCCACCCGACCGAACTCGATATGGACATGGAAGCGGCCGTCCAGGACCTGATGCGTGGCATGCAAGAGCTATCAATCGAGGTGCAGAATCTAAAGGCGGAAAACGCCGCTCTCAAACAATTAGTTCTATCCCGTGATTCTGCCACAAAAGAAGGTGTGTTGCTGGGCGGCATAGTGGACAAATACGATGGGTCGGCAAAAACCCTTCGCGGATTCCTGGATTCATGTTTGGTCCACTTTACTTTTAAGCCCTACTACTTTTCAACTCCCAGGGCTAAGGTGGGCTTCATAATTTCCCACCTTTCAGGAAATGCCTTAACCTGGGCTACGCCCCTCGTTAATTCCGGCGATGCTCTCCTAGATGACTATGATGGGTTCATACAAGCCCTTAAGACCATGTTTGACAGTCCAGAGCAGGTCTAGAATGCCCAGGAACGCCTGTTAGACTTTCAGCAAGGATCCCAGGATATGCTCACCTATGTTACCCGATTCAAGCAATTAGTCAAGGAAGCTGATTGGTCCCCTGAGGCGAGTTTTACCCTTTTCAGGAGAGGACTGAATGAGGAGATTAAGGATGAGTTGGCCAGAGTGGCTCGCCCAAACTCATTCCAGGCACTAATGGACCTTGCCATGCAAATAGATTTCCGTATCCAGGAAAGGAAGGCAAAGAAGAAGAAATCCAGAGCTAATCCTCCAAAGGTGTCCTTTGAAAGTACCACCAAGACGGACACAAACCCAGGCTCAGTCTCTGAACCAGAACCCATGCAGTTAGGAGCCTTCCGTGGACCTATATCCCCGCAAGGAAGGATGAGAAGGATTCATACGGGGTTGTGCATGTATTGTGCCTCAGACAAACAATTGGTTTGCGAGTGTCCTCTAGCTCCTCCTCGGCGTTCGGGAAACGCCAGCGCCCGATCCTAGATGGATCAGAGCTTCGGGAGAGAGATGTTTGCTCCACATCAATTCCATCCTTGAACTCTCCTGGACAAAAAAATTTGGTGATACTACAGGCCTTCCTGTCGCCCTCCAAGAATAAGACCTATCCCATTCTGTCCTTGGTAGACTGCGGAGCTATGGGAATTTTCATTGATCAAGACTGGGTTGTTAGTCATCATATTCCATACGAGACACGAAGCACCATGCAGCCGGGGGAAGTAATCAACGGAATACCCCTCACTTCAGGACCCATAAGCCTGCAGACAAAAGAGATCCAGCTTTCTATAAACCATCACCAAGAGCGGATTACATTCGACATCATTAAGTCAGCTCATTACCCCATGGTATTGGGTATGCCCTGGTTACAGAAGCACAATCCGTATATCAATTGGACAGCAGGATCACTATTCCTAGGCTCAGAGTTTTGTATGTCCCACTGTCTATTCCTGGATCCCTCCTCGACACCCCCAAAGAACCACCAAGAGACCAGCAAACACATCTCATGGTTTCCAATATCATACAAGTCCCAGAGGCCTATCAGGGATAGTCCAGGCCTTACCCCCTCACAGACCTGAAGACTGCGCCATAGATACAGATCCCTCAGCAGTGATTCCCTTCGGCAGAATGTTCATCCTTTCCGAACCAGAGAAAAAGGCCCTCCGAGAATACCTGGATACCAACCTTGAAAACGGCACCATAAGACCCTCAAAATCTCCAGCGGGTGCTTTGTTGTTCTTTGTTCCCAAGAAGGACACCAAGGAACTCAGACCTTGCCTCGACTATCGTGGCTTAAATCAATGCACCCTCAAAGATCGGTACCCACTGCCCTGATCTCGGATATCCTGGAAGCTGTGAGAGGTGCCGTAATATTCACAAAGTTGGATCTCCGGGGTGCCTATCATTTGATCCGTGTCCGGGAAGGAGACGAATGGAAAACAGCCTTTAGAACACCCTTTGGTCACTATGAATATCTAGTCATGCCCTTTGGACTAGCTAATGCTCCCGCAGTTTTTCAACGTTTTATGGATAGGGTGTTTTCTGACATGTTATTTCTCTTCGTCATTGTCTATCTGGACGACATATTGATATTTTCCAAGGATCCTCTAAAGCATGAAGAACATGTAAAGTCAGTATTACAGCGACTCCGTGAACACAAACTTTTAGCCAAACCCGAAAAATGCTTGTTTCACGTTACTTCTGTTCACTACCTAGGATTCATCCTTAGCCCAGAAGGAATTGGTATGGACCCTTCAAAGGTAAAGGCCATACTGGTATGGCCTGCTCCCACGTCTGTGAAACAAGTTCAATCCTTCCTGGGGCTTGCCAACTTCTACCGGAAGTTCATTTCTACCTTTTCCGAGATCGTTCAGCCGATCGTTGCTCTCTTGAAGAAAGAAACCCCCTTTATCTGGTCTACACCGCAAGATAAGGCATTCCAACGTTTAAAGACCGAGTTCACGCAAGCCCCCATCTTGGCCCAACCCGACATAAATCGGCCATTCCTAGTGGAAACGGATGCCTCTAACTATGCCATAGGAGCGGTCTTGAAGCAGGAACTTGAGGATAAACTGGAACACCCCATTACTTACCTTTCACAAACCCTGACTCCCAGTGAGACACATTACTCTGTCCTGGAAAAAGAACTGTTAGCCATCCGCCAAGCCTTCACTGAATGGCGACATCTACTTCTGGGTGCTAGATATCCAGTTCAGGTCCGCACGGACCATCAGAATCTTCAAATTCTACAGTCATTGGAGTGTAGGAACAGTCGTCAGGCGCGTTGGGCCTGCTTCTTTGCCCAGTACCAGTTCCACATCACTCACGTTCCCGGATCACAAAACCTGATTGCTGACGCCTTATCTCGACGTCCTGACTATGTAGCTACTGAAGATAGGGCCTATCCTAAGATGTTTCCCCACACGATCTTTGTAGCTCAAGCAGTCAACCTCCTGGAAGAAATTTGAGTGCAAACCCAATCCTCTGAACTCTGGAAGGATATTTCAAGGAAGAATCCATGGAACCTAAGAGTTAAGGAAGGATATTTATTCAAGGACAATGCACTGGTCATTCCTACACAGAAATTACAACAAAGAATAATAAACCTCTGTCATGATACCCTTCACTCCGGACATCGTGGCATAACCAACACCCTCCGTCTCATACAAAGACAGTTTTGGTGGCCTGGAATGAAGACCAACGTACAGCAGTACATCAAAGCTTGTACTATCTGTAGTCAAAATAAACATGATACCAAGAGACTGGCGGGTCTTCTACTGCAACCTACACTGCCAACAAGGCCATGGGAATTCATTGCCACATACTTCATTGTGGAATTACCACCTTCCCGAGGATACACGACCATCATGGTTACCATAGACTTGTTCACTCATATGGCTCATTTTACACCCCTGTGTAAGCTACCATCCTCGTCCGAGCTTGCTGGAATCTTCCTGGAACACATATTCTGTTTGCATGGACTTCCTTCCAAGATCATATCTGATCGAGGACCTCAATACGTCTCACAATTCTGGAAACATCTCTGTCGCATTTTGGGAATCCAATGCGCCCTCTCATCTGGTTATCATCCCCAAACCAACGGGGCCACAGAACGTGCTAATCAGACCCTGGAGCAGTATCTTTGATGTTTCACCACCAAGGTTCAGGATGACTGGTCGCTCCTGATACCCGGGGCTGAATTCGCCTACAACAATTCCGATCATTCAGCACTTAAGACCAGTCCCTTTTATTGTAGCCAAGATTTCCATCCATCGGTTCTACCCTCTGTTCTCCCTCATCCTACACCAGTACCTACTGTCGACTCCTGGATAGAAACCCTCATCAACGTACACCAGGAGGCCAAAGAAAACTTAGAGAAGGCCAGAACACAGACTAAGAGGTATGCAGATTCCAAAAGAAGACCAGGTGATCAAGTCCGGTTGTCCTCGAAATTACTACCCCGACATCTACGGCCAAACCAGTTGGCCCCTCGGTACTATGGTCCATTTCCCATCAAGGAAATTATCAATCCAGTTTCATACCGGATCAGACTACCAGACTCCTGGAAGAAAATCCACCCAGTATTTCACACATCCTTATTAAAACCCTACACCCAATCCTCCCGGAAATCCTGCCGACCTCCTGCTCTGCTGGTCGACAACCAATTGGAATATGAAGTATCCCGAATATGTGACTCCAGGTATAAACGGGGTCAGCTTCAATACCTGGTTAAATGGAAAGGATATCCTCCTAGTGAAAGAACCTGGGAACCACTTTCTAATCTCAAGGCCCCTCCACTGCTCAGAAGATTTCACCTTATACACCCGGGCAAACCCGGAGGAACGGGTCTTCGGAGGAGGCATGCTGTCATGACCTACAGAACACGCCCCTTTTGGACTTCCTGGTCCTTGTCTCAATGGGGTTTACACTCCCTTGTACTCCCAACATGGCCATCCACTGTGAAACACTTTCCTCGCTCTTCACGTTGGATGTAGCGTGTTCTATTAATAGACCACGCCTCCCGCGGCTCTGCGCATCTCAATGCTATTGCGAAGTAGCGACCAGACGTGTGCTCCGTAGCTCGCAGTATTGTTTTCCTTGGTTCATTCCCAGCCAACCCCATTCCTAATCCCTTTCCTTCCTTTCTCGATTCCTGGACTCGTGTGCTGAGTACCACACTCTGTACATTTCCCGGATTCCTGCATCTTTGCATCCCGGAACTTTGAACGCACGCTGGAGTCGGAAGAGACTCGTCCAGCCTTATTCAAGACCCGATCCGTCCGCAAGAAGGCATCGACTAAGAAATCCAGCAAAGATCGAACTCATGTGAGAAGGGGGGAACTCCTTGACAATTATGATCACAATGAGCAAATTGTAACAATGTTCGACGTGAGTCCTCCACTACAATATGGATGATTGAATTTGCTCATCCACTAAAGCGATTGTGGCCGGGTCCTTGAGAAGAATATGCTTCTGAGCATCATTTTCCAATTTGCCTAGCTTGACCATATCTATATCATCCAACTCAGTATTGCAAATATTATCCTGCGCCCCTTCACAATACTTGATTGAGTACACTATCTGAAGGTCAGTGTTGGGTATCCCAACCAATTCACCGCAATCCGTCTGAAGGGTTTGGCAGCTTTCATCTATTTTAACATCTAAACACATATTAAGTTTGATGTGAGCTGTCTATCTCTACAGGGATTACATATTGTGCAGTTTATCCAGAAGGTCCAGCGATATACCAAAGTCATGAACGTTTCTACATTTCTGGAGATCAGCCATAATTCTGTCTTCCAATATCTGCCACATTTGTTTGATATTCTCTGGATCCACATTATGATGTGATATGATAATTTATTTGTATTGCACTCGTACACAAGTGTTTCGGAGCGTGATAGGCAGTATACGTCCCCATTGGATCCACCAAGGACTGTGAAGAGATATTCAAAAGAATTTCTTCTTCCTTTTCTTCTTTTGCCCCACACAATTGTTGGGGCAAATCGGGACATTGCAGCAGCGGGACCAAATAATTGAGACTATCGATCTGCAAAGCACTTTCCCCATTAACGGTATAACTGTAAACTCCATGCTTGCCTTGACTCTCGTTCACAATTTCCACGTCGTCATTTCAAATGGGGTGCATTTTATTCTCTTGAAGTCGTCGTCTTCTTCTACCGGCACTCACGGCCAAGACCTCAGATTACCTGTTCCTGTTGGGAGTGGCAGTTTCCATCACATCACCCCTTCTAAGGCCAGCCCTAACCTAAAGGCATAAGCTCTGGGCACCTCTGAGTACTAGCCAGTCAAATATCCCCAAGAAATATTGGGCAAAGACACAATCAGGCACAGGAGATCCACGGGCAATATAGGCCAGGACACAAGCCACTTAAAGCTACAGGGCACCTCCAGTTGTACTAAAATATACCCAAAAACCTCCTGTGCCAAAAAACACACAATAGGCACGGAGGAGCAACGGGCAATGTTGGCTTGGGCAACACATCAACAGTGTAGGCACAGGAGGTATCTGAGGTTTATGGTTGTAAACACACAATACCAGTTCCAAGTTCTGCCATTCGGGCTTCCTCTGAGGGTCTTTTCTTCAGTGAACTGCTGCTGGCAGTGGTGACGCGTCGCAGGGCGCATGAGGGTGAGGTGGGGTGTAAGGGCGAGGTGATCTGTTGTAATGTGCACGGGCTCGTGCATAGGTCACTGGTGGAATGTTCATGCGTGTTGAGAGTGAACAGTCCACAGTGGCCGTTGGAGCTGAGGGAGATCTTGGCTTCCGCTTCGGGGTCTCACGAATAAAGCTATTATATTATATATATATATCGGAGTGACACGAATTATTACATTGGCGACGAGGATCGTGTGAGACCCCGGCCCATGTGTGCGAGGAGCAGCGGCCAGGGGTATTGACCTCACCTTGGTGCTGCTGGAGATCGGGAGGTGAAGCGGAGCAGCCAGGGTTCAGCTGGGACTTCGGTGCGGGCCAGCCGTGTCGGGTCGTGGCGATCTGTGAGGAGTTTCCGGGTGCCCAGGCGGGGAGTGGAGGAGCCATCCGTGCCCCTGTCGGGTACAGCCGCGGGCCAGTTTACGCAAGAGGAACGTAAACAAGGAGGAGAGGTCTGTGCGCCTAGTGGAGGCACCGCGCAGGCCAGCTGCTGCCGGTTCGTGGCGGGCGGCGGAAGTCCTAAGGAGTCCGTGGTGTGGAACTGGGAGCCCGGCCACTGTGGCAGAAACGGGGGCTTGTGAGCTCCATCGTGTGAGGAGGTTTCCGTGTGGATTCTGTTGGGGCTGGCAGGAAGAGGGGTGTTGAGCTCCACGCAGGCCGGCACACTAGAGTCTGCGCAGATAGCAGAGGCCGGCGACTAGCTCCGCCCCCAGCAGTGCATCAGCTGTGGAGAAGTGCGCAGATAGCAGAGGCCGGCGGCTAGCTCCGCCCCAGCAGTGCATCACTTAACGCTGTTCCTGCTGCTTGGATCCTGGTGGGGGCTGGCAGGAGGAGGGGCACTAGCTGCTCAGAGGCTGGCAGAGCAGTGAGTGTGCGCACATGTAGAGGCTGGATTCTGTCCCGTTTTGAGCAGTGTCTTCAATTAACGCTGTTTTTCGGGGACTGCGTGTCTCCGGGAAGGAGGGGGGCTGAGGTGGTGGTGGTAACAACGTGGCCGGCTGCCTGCCTCGCTCTGGACAGTGTTTTGAACCAAGGCAAGGGCAAAGGGCTGCAAGTAAGTCCCAAAGGCTGTGGGCAGCGAAGGTGGTGGAGTGTTTGGATAAGCTGTCGAGACTCACCCAGTGCCAGAACTTGGATGTACTGCATATACGTGTGGGTGCACGTGTCCAAGGCAACAGCGGGAGTGATTTATATGTCTTTGCATTGGGGGGTGTATTGGTGATCTATACCAACAACTAATTTGGAGGTTATATGCATCTTTGGGGGGCAGGTACACAAAGGTCTGTGAGATAATATCTGCTCCTAAGGAATTAAGAGCTTTTAACAGTGCACGGAGGTACCAAGTAATTATTGGGGATAGACTGGGGAGTGTATTTAACTATGTTGCATACAGCGGCTAGGCCTCCACCTGCTTTTCTATCGAATCCTGGAGAGCCGGTTGCTCCTTGGGAGCAATGGGTAGATGCATTCAAGGTATATTTGAGGGCTGCAGGTGGGGCAAAATTTAATGATGATGAAAAGGAGGCTGCTTTATTGAACTGTATTGGTACGGAGGGGTTGAGGGTTTTTCGTCATTTGCCTGGAGAGAATGTGATGGTTCAAGGGGGAGGTGAAGGGGAAATGGTGGTAAGTGCCTATGAGACTGCCTTAAAAAAATTGCAAATACGTTTTGGTAAAAGAGTTAATGTGGTTTTGGAGCGGTATAAGTTTTTCTCTAGGGCACAAGGTGCTATGGAAAGCATAGATTCATATGTTACAGCATTACGTGCACTCATGGCTACGTGCGGGTTCCCGGGGAATGGAGAAGAACATATAAGGGATCAGATCATGATGAAGACATCAAACCAAAAGATTAGAGAGAGATTGTGGATAGAGAACAATCCTTCTCTTGATAAGGTCTTGGAAATTGCCAGAGCAATTGAAGCTTCAAAGGCGAGTGTACAGGTGGTTACGGAAAGGGATGGAAATAAGGAGATGGTACATGTTGTGTTGCCAAGGAACAAAAAAATGGGGGATAAAGTGGGGGTACAAAGTAATAGAGCACTTAAGGCCAAGGAGGGATGTAGAAATTGTGGCTGGTCGAGTCACAATGTGGATTCAAAGTCATGTCCTGCTAACAATGTTGAGTGCAGGAAATGTAAACGTGTGGGCCATTTTGCACGCATGTGTAAGGGGCAGGTGGTTGCTAATGTAACTACAGAGGATGTTACCAAGGGGTTAGAAGGGGCATCGGGTGGTGGCCTTAATCAGAGTGTCATTTTACATGTTGAGGGTGGAGGGCGAAAGGGTCCATGGGTGTCGGTATTGGTGGACCAGCATCCTTTGGATATGTTGGTGGATTCGGGGTCACCTTATACCTTGGTGTCTCCGGAAGTCTATCATGAAGTGTTGGGTAAAGAAATGTCTACATTGTTGCCCCCAGACATAAGACCATACGCTTATGGGCAACAGTCTATTGACCTGCTTGGTTATAATTGGTCGAATTTAGCTTTCAAGGGGAGGCAAACGGTGGGTAAATTGTATGTGGCTTCAAAGGGTACAAGTGTACTAGGCTGGGATGAGCAGGCTGCACTTAAAATACAAATACATCCTGGGGAAAAGGAACCAGTTTTAAGTGTCAAGGAGGGAGGGGAAGAGAATGATATAACGGTCACTTCCACAGTCCTAATGAGTGAGTTTCCTGAGGTATTTTCAGATACTTTGGGCAAGCTTAAAGGTTTTACACATCGTATTGTGTTGAAGAAAGGGGCGATTCCGAGAGTGCACAAAGTGAGGGGTGTGCCTGTTGCGGCCAGGGAGGCATTCAAAGAGGAATTGATTAAATTGCAGTCAGCAGGAATAATTGAGCCTATTGAGTGTTCAGAGTGGTTGTTCCCGGTGGTTTTAGTGAAGAAGAATGATGGAAGCATAAGAATGTGTGTAGATCTCCGGGAACTGAATTCCAGCATATGGGTGGATCGGCATCCTTTGCCAAATATTAATGAGTTGTTGTTGACGCTGGGGGAAGCTAAATATTTTTCAACGTTTGATTTGTCAACCGCGTATCACCAAATTGATCTACATGTGGATTCTAGACCCCTTACGTCATTTGTGACTCCGTTTGGAGCTTTCAGGTTTTGTCGCATGCCTTTTGGCCTGGCTTCGGCTTCGGCTGTGTTTCAGCGGTTGATGCAGCAGTTGTTTGGTGGGGTGAAAGGTGTCAGCTATTTTCAAGATGACATTTTGGTTTGGGGTAGTAGCAAAGAACAACATGATAGCAGGGTAAGGAAGGTCATGCACATTCTTAAAGAGAGAGGATTGACTGTAAAGTTGACCAAGTGTCAGGTGGGTGTGCAGGAGGTCACATATTTGGGACACACATTGAGTTCACGAGGTGTGAGTCCAAAAAAGGAGTTAGTACAAGCGTTGAGAGATACGCCAGCGCCGGGCAATAAGGATCAGCTAAGGGCTTTTCTGGGTCTGGCGGAATATTATGTTAAATTTGTTCCAAATTATGCGGAAAAAACGGTGGCCATGAGAGCTCTCATGAGGAAATGTGCAAGGTTTGTATGGTCTGCGGAATGTGCGGCAGAATTTGAGTTGGTTAAGAGGGAAGTAGAGAACGCTCCTTCATTGAAGTCATTTGACATAAAAAATAAAACTGCTTTAACAGTGGATGCTAGTGAAGTGGGTGTGGGGGCAGTATTAGAGCAATGGTTAAATGGTGAATGGGTACCAGTGGCGTTTGCGTCAAGGAGTTTAAGAGAGGTGGAAACGAGGTACTCGGTGATTGAGAGAGAGACTTTGGCAGTTTTATGGGCTTCAAAACACTTCAGGACATTTTTGTGGGGCATACCTTATATTGTTAGAACGGACCATAAACCATTGGTGCAGGTATTTTCTACCAAAGGGGTCATGGCAGTGTCTCCGAGGATTGCAAAGTGGTCAGTACAATTGCAGGATTACAATTTCTCTTTACAGTATTTCCCAGGAAAGTTGAATGTTGTTGCGGATTGTTTGTCCCGGTTGCCAGCGGGGAGGTGTGACAATGAGGCTGAAGAAGTACAGGAGGATGATTCACAGGAGTGTCAGGTTGCTTTGGTAACTTCAGCTGTGGAGAAGTCATTGTGGGATAGGGAGTCTGAGAGTGATCTTGAGTTGAGGTGGATTAGGGAAGGTTTGCTCAAGGGGTGGCACACTGTTAAGGACAGGTTAGAAGGAAAACCTTATGTCCAGGTTATTGATGAATTAGCCGAAGGTCCCTGGGGTGTGTCTAGGGGTTGTAAATTGATACCTCCTGTCAGTTTGAGAGCTAGAATAGTGGAATTGGCACATGTTGGGCATTTGGGACGATCTTTGACTAAAAGGAGATTGAGAGAGGAGTACTGGTGGCCGTCTATGGATAAGGATGTTGAGCAAGTAGTGAAAGATTGTATGGCATGTTCTTTGAGTGATAAGAGCAAGGTACTGCATCCACAACCTATACATCCAGTAGAGGTTCCAGAGCAAGTATGGTCGAAATTGGCTTTGGATATCATGGGTCCATTTGATTGTTTAGAACCTGAGTCCAGATATATGTTGGTTTTGGTGGACTATACGTCCAGGTGGATTGAAGTGGCAGCATGTTCTAGTGTTACAACGAATTCAGTTATTGATTTTTTGAGGAAAGTGTTTGACCGTGAAGGATTGCCTGCAACGTTAGTGACGGATAATGGGGTGCAGTTCACCTCTAGAGCAATGAGAGATTTTTTGGAGCAGCATGCCATTTCGCATTGTAGGACAGCTTTATATAATCCTTCTGCGAATGGATTAGTAGAAAGAGCAAATGGTACCATTAAATCAGCAATACAATTGGCTTTGGTTAATGGGTTAGATTGGAAGGAGGTGTTGACACAATATTTGGCTGCATATCGGAGAACGCCTGCCATACTTACGGGAAGAGCTCCATTTGAACTCATGAGGGGTAGGAAGGCAGGTACAACATTGAGAACTTTGGCCATGGGGGGTGGGGGGCCATGTGATATGGATATGCGAGCCATTCATCGGAGTGTTTTAGAGCGCCAGCAGAGCACAATGTTTTCACAAAAAGGCAGGAAGGAGTTGAATGTTAAGCCTGGGGATGAAGTGTACATTAAGAATCCTAGGATGGTTCACAAGGGTTACAGTTCTTTCATGCCATCAAAAAGAGTGGTCAAGGTAGGAAAGGGGCATGTGCACTTGGAGGATGGTTCTGTTTGGAGTAAAAGAAGGGTGGTGGTGAGTGGATGCAAGAGTAGGAATAGACCAGGTGTGGGATCTAATTTGGAATTGCAAGAAACCGTTCTGGATTATGATCCTGTGGATTCACAAGAAATAAGGATTGAGCAAGAAGGGATCGGTCCAATTTCAATTCCTGTTGGGCCTGAGGCAGATGTGGAATATCAGAATGCTATGGATCAGCAAAATGAGGAGAGACAACCTAGGGGTCGTGGGGCTAGGACCTGTGGTCCTCCCATAAAATTGAGAGATTACATTTGTTAAGAGTACTAGTATATTTAAATTAAATAGTATATTTAATTGCTATAAGGTTGTAAGTGTTTAAGTGGAAGAGGTATTAATGACAAGTAATGAAATATTTGTTATGTTCCATTATTCAAATTGTATTAACAGTTTTATCCAAGGGAAGAGGATATGTTGTAATGTGCACGGGCTCGTGCATAGGTCACTGGTGGAATGTTCATGCGTGTTGAGAGTGAACATTCCACAGTGGCCGTTGGAGCTGAGGGAGATCTTGGCTTCCGCTTCGGGGTCTCACGAATAAAGCTATTATATTATATATATATCGGAGTGACACGAATTATTACATGATCCTCAGTGGATCTTGATTTTGAGGCGCTCAAGTTGCTCCATGTACAGATTGAAGATGATGGATCCTGGCGAGGTATCTACCTGTCCCTGGCACAGGTTCTGATCTGCTGGTTCCCATCGTGATGACCAAGTGCTGACTGGTCACATATGAGGTGAAGCAGTGCGTGGTGGTATGATCCAAGCCCCTGCGTGATTGCAGAATGTCTCTTGTGGGCCAAGTGTCGAATGCTGCATGATATGGGACGGGGCCAGCAGGCAGGGGCCTGCCTTGCGGACGATGACGTGGGGGTCCCGGCTACTTGGATGGTGGCGGTCTCTGTGCTGCCTCGTGCCCTGCAGCTGGCTTCATAGTCCTGCAGGGGTAGTCATTTCCAGCAATCCCCACCTGTGTGCTGATGGCTGTCTCAGTCGAGTCCTCTGACGGATTAATGGATGAGTTGGGGGGAGGGAGGTTGCGGGGGTGTGCATCCTTTGCGCTGTGTCACTGTTAATGTGAGTGGAGATGTTTCATTGCAAGCATTTTTTAGGAGCTGATTTTTGTGAGACTGTCTTTTTTCAAAGGGTTTTCTGCTGAAGGTCAGTCTTATAGAGAAAGCATGTTCTCATGTTAGCATCCATAGTACTGAAGTGTAAACCTCCTGTCCTCATGCCTTTGGCACACAGCTGGTGCCCTGTCTGAGATTGCTAGACCACCCCAGATATAGTGGTCTGCTCCTCCAAACACTGCGGGCTAGACCCGAGCAGGTTCATCATTCGGCATGGACGACGTGGCACCTGGCCGGTCCAGAGTGTCCCTCCTCTCCTGAAAGGCAGCCTCTGTTAAGGCAGGGCTTGCCTTCCACTCCTAAGGCGGGTCTTACCTGCCACTGCTAAGGCATGACTTCCCTTCCTCTGCTAAGGCAGGGCTTCCCTTCCTCTGCTAAGGCGGGACTTCCCTTCCTCTGCTAAGGCAGGGCTTCCCTTCCTCTGCTAAGGCGGGACTTCCCTTCCTCTGCTAAGGCAGGGCTTACCTTCCTCTGCTAAGGTGGGACTTGCCTTCTTCTGCTAAGGCGGGACTTCCCTTCCTCTACTAAGGCAGGGCTTGTCTTCCTCTGCTAAGGCAGGGCTTACCTTCCTCTGCTAAGGCGGGACTTCCCTTCCTCTGCTAAGGCAGGGCTTCCCTTCCTCTGCCAAGGCGGGGCTTACATTCCTCTGCCAAGGCGGGACTTGCCTTCCTCTACTAAGGCAGAGCTTACCTTCCTCTGCTAAGGCGGGACTTCCCTTCCGCTGCTAAGGCAGGACATGCCTTCCTGTGCTAAGGCGGGACTTCCCTTCCTCTGCTAAGGCAGGACTTCCCTTCCTCTGCTAAGGCAGGGCTTGCCTTCCTCTGCTAAGGCAGGGCTTGCCTTCCTCTGCTAAGGCAGGACTTCCCTTCCACTGCCAAGGCAGGACTTCCCTGCCTCTGCTAAGGCAGGACTTCCCTGCCTCTGCTAAGGCAGGACTTCCCTTCCTCTGCTAAGGCCGGAATTCCCTTCCTCTGCTAAGGCAGGACTTCCCTTCCTCTGCTAAGGCAGGACTTCCCTTCCTCTGCTAAGGCCGGATTTCCCTTCCTCTGCTAAGGCAGGACTTCCCTTCCTCTGCCAGGGCAGGACTTCCCTGCCACTGCTAAGACAGGACTTCCCTTCCTCTGCTAAGGCAGGATTTACCTGCTACTGCTAAGGCAGGACTTCCCTTCCTCTGCTAAGGTGGGACTTACCTGCCACTGCTAAGACGGGACTTGCCTTCCTCTGCTAAGGCTGGGCTTCCCTTCCTCTGCTAAGGCGGGACTTCCCTTCCACTGCCAAGGCATGACTTCCCTTCCTCTGCTAAGGACGGACTTCCCTTCCTCTGCTAAGGCAGGGCTTACCTTCCTCTGCTAAGGCAGGGCTTCCCTTCCTCTGCTAAGGCGGGACCTACCTTCCTCTGCTAAGGCAGGGCTTACCTGCCACTGCTAAGGCAGGGCTTACCTTCCTCTGCTAAGGCGGGACTTCCCTTCCTCTGCTAAGGCGGGACTTCCCTTCCTCTGCTAAGGCGGGACTTCCCTTCCTCTGCTAAGGCGGGACTTCCCTTCCTCTGCTAAGGCGGGACTTCCCTTCCTCTGCTAAGGCGGGACCTACCTTCCTCTGCTAAGGCAGGACTTACCTGCCACTGCTAAGGCAGGGCTTCCCTTCCTCTGCTAAGGCAGGACTTACCTGCCACTGCTAAGGCAGGGCTTCCCTTCCTCTGCTAAGGCCGGACTGCCTTTCCTCTGCTAAGGTCGGACTTCTCTTCCTCTGCTAAGGCTGGATTTCCCGTCCTTTGCTAAGGCGGGACTTCCCTTCCTCTGCTAAGGCTGGACTTCCCGTCCTCTGCTAAGGCAGGACTTCCCTTCCTCTGCTAAGGCGGGACTTACCTTCCTCTGCTAAGGCGGGACTTACCTTCCTCTGCTAAGGCAGGACTTCCCTTCCTCTGCTAAGGCGGGACTTCCCTTCCTCTGCTAAGGCCGGACTTCCCTTCCTCTGCTTAAGCGGGACTTCCCTTCCACTGCTTAGGGGCAGGACTTACCTTCCACTGCTAAGGCAGAACTTACCTGCCACTTGTAAGGCAGGACTTACCTTCCTCTGCTAAGGCGGGACTTACCTGCCACTGCTAAGGCAGGACTTCCCTTCCACTGCTAAGGCAGGACTTACCTGCCACTGCTAAGGCAGGACTTACCTGCCACTGCTAAGGCAGGGCTTCCCTTCCTCAGCTAAGGCAGGACTTACCTCTTCCTCTGCTTAGGCGCAGGACTTACCTTCCACTACTAAGGCGGGACTTACCTGCCACTGCTAAGGCAGGACTGACCTCTTCCTCTGCTAAGGCGGGACTTACCTGCCACTGCTAAGGCAGGATTTACCTCTTCCTCTGCTAAGGCGGGACTTACCTGCCACTGCTTAGGGACAGGACTTCCCTTCCACTGCTTAGGGGCAGGACTTCCCTTCCACTGCTTAGGGGCAGGACTTACCTGCCACTGCTTAGGGGCATTGAAGCAGAGTAGGGGCGGATCGGAATCATTAGGCGCTCACTGCAGAGTGCTGCTAGAAGACAAGCCTAGAATCACATCACGTTGCTTTGGGAGTGGATCTCTGGCCTCCGTGTTACACACAGATCGCTGCAGCAAGTGCATTGACGCATTGAACTAGCTAATGGGCCATTCGGAACTGCAGGGTTCCAGGGCGGGCATCTCTCGCTCCGCAGCAGCCGCGCCACTCGCCCTCTGGTTGCCGTGGGGACCCTCTGGCATTGCGCTGATGCGAAGCCCTGGCTTCTGGGCGCCCCCTGGGGGTAATTACCGAGAAACAACAGGGCGCGGCGGTAGCTGCGCGCGGCACGAGGGCGTGCTCTATTCTAGCAAGGGCTGAACTTTTGGGAAATGGAAGCAAAGCAAAAGTAACGGGCCAGAAGTCCCCCATTTCCCAAATCAGGGGCCGGGTGCTTTAGCGCTCCGAGGATGCTCCCATCTGCTGAGCACAGGCTCATTAGCTGCTGCCCCTGAGGGACGCCGACTTGAGGACACCCCATTAATAGGATTCCTTGCACACATCCCAGAAACTTTCCATCGGCGGGGTCACGCCCTTTGGGGACAGGCGCTCGCATCCAGATTCAATAAAAGTGATGGGCGAAAGGTCAAGAGATTGGCTTAACCCCTGACCTCTCGTGTCAAAGGCCCATGAACCTTTAATTCCCCAAAAAGCGGCGTCCCCGCGGCTGCAGGTGGAGTCCCAGCTCACGCCCTCCCCCCTCCTCCCCACCCCCCCTTCGACTCACCACTCCCCCCCCACCCCCCATCTCAGAGAAGCGGAGACCAGGCTTCCCGGGAGCCAAAGCCTACAGCTGACGCCTGGAAGAGGACACGAGACTCACCCGCGCCTGGGAGGTGAGTACCCGGCACTCGCCTTGCGAGACCTACCTGCTGTGAGAGACCAAAGAGAGAGACCGCAGACTCCACTCCTGTAAGGCGAGACCCACTGCAAGACAGTACCTCCTACTCACCTGCTGTGAGACCGCAGACTCCTCTCCTGCAAGGCGAGACCCACTGCAAGACTAGGGAAAACCATAGACACTCCCACTGCAAGACAGTAGCTCCTACTCACCTGCTGTGAGACCGCAGACTCCTCTCCTGCAAGGCGAGACCCACTGCAAGACTAGGGAAAACCAGAGACACTCCCACTGCAAGACAGTACCTCCTACTCACCTGCTGTGAGAGACCGCAGACTCCTCTCCTTCAAGGCGAGACCTGCTGCAAGACAGTACCTCGAACTCACCTGCTGTGAGAGACCACAGACTCCTCTCCTGCAAGGCGAGACCTACTGCAAGACAGTACCTCCTACTCACCTGCTGTGAGAGACCGCAGACTCCTCTCCTGCAAGGCGAGACCTGCTGCAAGACAGTACCTCGAACTCACCTGCTGTGAGAGACCACAGACTCCTCTCCTGCAAGGCGAGACCTACTGCAAGACAGTACCTCCTACTCACCTGCTGTGAGACCGCAGACTCCTCTCCTGCAAGGCGAGACCCACTGCAAGACTAGGGAAAACCAGAGACACTCCCACTGCAAGACAGTACCTCCTACTCACCTGCTGTGAGACCGCAGACTCCTCTCCTGCAAGGCGAGACCCACTGCAAGACTAGGGAAAACCAGAGACACTCCCACTGCAAGACAGTACCTCCTACTCACCTGCTGTGAGAGACCGCAGACTCCTCTCCTTCAAGGCGAGACCTGCTGCAAGACAGTACCTCGAACTCACCTGCTGTGAGAGACCACAGACTCCTCTCCTGCAAGGCGAGACCTACTGCAAGACAGTACCTCCTACTCACCTGCTGTGAGAGACCGCAGACTCCTCTCCTGCAAGGCAAGACCCACTGCAAGACAGTACCTCCTACTCACCTGCTGTGAGAGAGAGCAGTCTCCTCTCCTGCAAGGCGAGACCTACTGCAAGATTAGGGACCCCTACACACACACTCCTACTTCAAGACAGTACCTCCTACTCACCTGATGTGAGACCGCAGACTTCTCTCCTGTAAGGCGAGACCCACTGCCAGACAGTACCTCCTACTCGCCTGCTGTGAGAGACCACAGACTCCTCTCCTGCAAGGCGAGACCCACTGCGAGACTAGGGAACACTAGAGACACTCCCACTGCAAGACAGTACCTCCTACTCACCTGCTGTGAGAGACCGCAGACTCCTCTCCTGCAAGGCGAGACCTGCTGCAACAGTACCTCGAACTCACCTGCTGTGAGAGACCACAGACTCCTCTCCTGCAAGTCGAGACCTACTGCAAGAAAGTACCTCCTACTCACCTGCTGTGAGACCGCAGACTCCTCTCCTGCACGGCGAGACCCACTGCAAGACAGTACCTCCTACTCACCTGCTGTGAGAGACCGCAGACTCCTCTCCTGCAAGGCGAGACCCACTGCAAGACAGTACCTCCTACTCACCTGCTGTGAGAGACCGCAGACTCCTCTCCTGCAAGGCGAGACCTGCTGCAAGACAGTACCTCCAGCTCACCTGCTGTGAGAGACCGCAGACTCCTCTCCTGTAAGGCGAGACCCACTCCAAGACAGCACCTCCTACTCCCCTGCTGTGAGAGACCACAGACTCCTCTCCTGTAAGGCGAGACCCACTGCAAGACTAGGGAAAACCAGAGACTCTCCCACTGCAAGACAGTACCTCCTACTCACCTGCTGTGAGACCGCAGACTCCACTCCTGCAAGGCGAGACCCACTGCAAGACTAGGGAAAACCAGAGACTCTCCCACTGCAAGACAGTACCTCCTACTCACCTGCTGTGAGAGAGAGCAGTCTCCTCTCCTGCAAGGCGAGACCTACTGCAAGATTAGGGACCCCCTACATACACTCCTACTTCAAGACAGTACCTCCTACTCACCTGATGTGAGACCGCAGACTTCTCTCCTGTAAGGCGAGACCCACTGCCAGACAGTACCTCCTACTCGCCTGCTGTGAGAGACCACAGACTCCTCTCCTGCAAGGCGAGACCTACTGCAAGACAAGGGAACACTAGAGACACTCCCACTGCAAGACAGTACCTCCTACTCACCTGCTGTGAGACCGCAGACTCCTCTCCTGCAAGGCGAGACCTACTGCAAGACTAGGGAACACTAGAGACACTCCCACTGCAAGACAGTACCTCCTACTCACCTGCTGTGATAGACCGCAGACTCCTCTCCTGCAAGGCGAGACCCACTGCAAGACAGTACCTCCTACTCACCTGCTGTTAGAGAGAGCAGACTCCTCTCCTGCAAGGCGAGACCTACTGCAAGATTAGGGACCCCTACATACACTCCTACTTCAAGACATTACCTCCTACTCACCTGATGTGAGACCGCAGACTCCTCTCCTGCAAGGCGAGACCTACTGCAAGACTAGGGAAAACCAGAGACACTCCCACTGCAAGACAGTACCTCCTACTCGCCTGCTGTGAGAGACCGCAGACTCCACTCCCGTAAGGCGAGACCCACTGCAAGACAGTACCTCCTACTCACCTGCTGTGAGAGACCGCAGAATCCTCTCCTGCAAGGCGAGACCCACTGCAAGACAGTACCTCCTACTCACCTGCTGTGAGAGAGAGCAGACTCCTCTCCTGCAAGGCGAGATCTACTGCAAGACTAGGGACCCCTACATACACTCCTACTTCAAGACAGTACCTTCTACTCACCTGCTGTGAGAGACCGCAGACTCCTCTCCTGCAAGACTAGGGACCCCTACATACACTTCTACTTCAAGACAGTACCTCCTACTCACCTGCTGTTAGAGACCACAGACTCCTCTCCTGTAAGGCGAGACCCACTACAGGACAAGGGAAGACTAGAGACACTCCCACTGCAAGACAGTACCTCCTACTCACCTGCTGTGAGAGACCACAGACTCCTCTCCTGCAAGGCGAGACCTACTGCAAGACTAGGGACCCCTACATACACTCCCACTGCAAGACAGTACCTCCTACTCACCTGCTGTGAGAGACCACAGACTCCTCTCCTGTAAGGCGAGACCTACTGCAAGACTAGGGACCACCAGAGACACTCCCACTGCAAGACAGTACCTCCTACTCACCTGCTGTGAGAGACCACAGACTCCTCTCCTGCAAGGCGAGACCTACTGCAAGACTAGGGAAAACCAGAGACACTCCCACTGCAAGACAGTACCTCCTACTTACCTGCTGTGAGAGAGCGCAGACTCCTCTCCTGTAAGGCGAGACCTACTGCAAGACAGTACCTCCTACTCACCTGCTGTGAGAGACCACAGACTCCACTCCTGCAAGGCGAGACCCACTGCCAGCAAGACAAGGGAACACTAGAGACACTCCCACTGCAAGACAGTACCTCCTACTCACCTGCTGTGAGAGACCGCAGACTCCACTCCTGCAAGGCGAGACCCACTGCAAGACAAGTGAACACTAGAGACACTCCCACTGCAAGACAGTACCTCCTACTCACCTGCTGTGAGAGACCGCAGACTCCTCTCGTGCAAGGCGAGACCTACTGCAAGACTAGGCACCCCAACATACACTTCCATTGCAAGACAGTACCTCCTACTCACCTGCTGTGAGAGACCACAGACTCCTCTCCTGCAAGGCGAGACCTAATGCAAGACTAGGGAACACCAGAGACACTCCCACTGCAAGAAAGTACCTCCTACTCACCTGCTGTGAGAGACCACAGACTCCTCTCCTGCAAGACAAGACCTACTGCAAGACTAGGGAACACCAGAGAAACTCTCACTGCAAGACAGTACCTCCTACTCACCTGCTGTGAGAGACCACAGACTCCTCTCCTGCAAGGCGAGACCCACTGCCTGCAAGACAAGTGAACACTAGAGACACTCCCACTGCAAGACAGTACCTCCTACTCACCTGCTGTGAGAGACCACAGACTCCTCTCCTGCAAGGCGAGACCTACTACAAGACTAGGGAACACCAGAGACACTCCCACTGCAAGACAGTACCTCCTACTCACCTGCTGTGAGAGACCACAGACTCCTCTCCTGCAAGACTAGGGAACACCAGAGACACTCCCACTGCAAGACAGTACCTCCTACTCACCTGCTGTGAGAGACCACAGACTCCACTCCTGCAAGGCGAGACCTACTGCAAGACGAGGGAACACCAGAGACACTCCCACTGCAAGACAGTAGCTCCTACTTACCTGCTGTGAGAGAGCGCAGACTCCTCTCCTGTAAGGCGAGACCTACTGCAAGACAGTACCTCCTACTCACCTGCTGTGAGAGACCACAGACTCCACTCCTGCAAGGCGAGACCCACTGCCAGCAAGACAAGGGAACACTAGAGACACTCCCACTGCAAGACAGTACCTCCTACTCACCTGCTGTGAGAGACCGCAGACTCCACTCCTGCAAGGCGAGACCCACTGCAAGACAAGTGAACACTAGAGACACTCCCACTGCAAGACAGTACCTCCTACTCACCTGCTGTGAGAGACCGCAGACTCCTCTCGTGCAAGGCGAGACCTACTGCAAGACTAGGCACCCCAACATACACTTCCATTGCAAGACAGTACCTCCTACTCACCTGCTGTGAGAGACCACAGACTCCTCTCCTGCAAGGCGAGACCTAATGCAAGACTAGGGAACACCAGAGACACTCCCACTGCAAGACAGTACCTCCTACTCACATTGCTGTGAGAGACCACAGACTCCTCTCCTGCAAGACAAGACCTACTGCAAGACTAGGGAACACCAGAGACACTCTCACTGCAAGACAGTACCTCCTACTCACCTGCTGTGAGAGACCACAGACTCCTCTCCTGCAAGGCGAGACCCACTGCCTGCAAGACAAGTGAACACTAGAGACACTCCCACTGCAAGACAGTACCTCCTACTCACCTGCTGTGAGAGACCACAGACTCCTCTCCTGCAAGGCGAGACCTACTGCAAGACTAGGGAACACCAGAGACACTCCCACTGCAAGACAGTACCTCCTACTCACCTGCTGTGATAGACCAGACTCCTCTCCTGCAAGACTAGGGAACACCAGAGACACTCCCACTGCAAGACAGTACCTCCTACTCACCTGCTGTGAGAGACCACAGACTCCTCTCCTGCAAGGCGAGAACTACTGCAAGACGAGGGAACACCAGAGACACTCCCACTGCAAGACAGTAGCTCCTACTTACCTGCTGTGAGAGAGCGCAGACTCCTCTCCTGTAAGGCGAGACCTACTGCAAGACAGTACTTCCTACTCACCTGCTGTGAGAGACCACAGACTCCTCTCCTGTAAGGCGAGACCTACTGCAAGACAGTACCTCCTACTCACCTGCTGTGAGAGACCGCAGACTCCTCTCCTGTAAGGTGAGACCTCCTGCAAGACAGTACCTCCTACTCACCTGCTGTGAGAGAGACCGCAGACTCCTCTCCTGTAAGGTGAGACCTCCTGCAAGAATGGGGAACACCACACTCCCACTGCAAGACAGTACCTCCTACTCACCTGCTGTGAGAGACCACAGACTCCTCTCCTGTAAGGCGAGACCTACTGCAAGACTAGGGACCACTACATACACTCCTACTAGAAGACAGTACCTCCTACTCACCTGCTGTGAGGGACCATACACTCCTCTCCTGTAAGGCGAGACCTACTGCAAGACAGTACCCTCTACGTACCTGCTGTGAGAGACCACATACTCCTCTCCTGTAAGGCGAGACCTACTGCAAGACAGTACCTCCTACTCACCTGCTGTGAGAGACCACAGACTCCTCTCCTGTAAGGCGAGACCTACTGGAAGACTAGGGAACACCAGAGACACTCCCACTGCAAGACAGTACCTCCTACTCACCTACTGTGAGAGACCACAGACTCCTCTCCTGTAAGGCGAGACCTACTGCAAGACTAGGGAACACCAGAGACACTCCCACTGCAAGACAGTACCTCCTACTCACCTGCTGTGAGAGACCGCAGACTCCTCTCCTGCAAGGCGAGACCTACTGCAAGACAGCACCTCCCACTCGCCTGCTGTGAGAGAGTGCAGACTCCTCTCCTGCAAGGCGAGACCCACTGCAAGACCGTACCTCCTACTCACCTGCTGTGAAAGACCACAGACTCCTCTCCTGCAAGGCAAGACCAACTGCAAGACTAGGGAACACCAGAGACACTCCCAGTGCAAGACCGTAACTCCTACTCACCTGCTGTGAGAGACAGCAGACTCCTCTCCTGCAAGGCGAGACCCACTGCAAGACAGTACCTCCTAATCACCTGCTGTGAGAGACAGACTCCTCTCTTGCAAGGCGAGACCCACTGCAAGACAAGGGAACACTAGAGACACTCCCACCGCAAGACAGTACCTCCTACTCACCTGCTGTGAGAGACCACAGACTCCTCTCCTGCAAGGCGAGACCTACTGCAAGACTAGGGAAAACCAGAGACACTCCCACTGCAAGACAGTACCTCCTACTCATCTGCTGTGAGAGACCGCAGACTCCTCTCCTGCAAGGCGAGACCCACTGCAAGACAAGGGAACACTAGAGACACTCCCACCGCAAGACAGTACCCCCTACTCACCTACTGTGAGAGACCACAGACTCCTCTCCTGCAAGCCGAGACCGACTGCAAGACTAGGGAACACCAGAGACACTCCCACTGCAAGACAGTACCTCCTACTCACCTGCTGTGAGAGAAAGACTCCTCTCCTGCAAGGCGAGACCTACTGCAAGACAGTACCTCCTACTCGCCTGCTGTGAGAGATCGCAGACTCCTCTCCTGCAAGGCGAGACCCACTGCAAGAGAAGGGACCACTAGAGGCACTCCCACTGCAAGACAGTACCTCCTACTCATCTGCTGTGAGAGACCACAGACTCCACTCCTGCAAGGCGAGACCTATTGCAAGACAGTACCTCCTACTCGCCTGCTGTGAGAGAGTGCAGACTCCTCTCCTGCAAGGCGAGACCCACTGCAAGAGTAGGGACCACTAGAGGCACTCCCACTGCAAGACAGTACCTCCTACTCACCTGCTGTGAGAGACCACATACTCCTCTTCTGCAAGGCGAGACCCACTGCCTGCAAGACAAGTGAACACTAGGGGCACTCCCACTGCAAGATAGTACCTCTTACTCACCTGCTGTGAGAGACCACAGACTCCTCTCCTGCAAGGCGAGACCTACTGCAAGACTAGGGAACACCAGAAACACTCCCACTGCAAGACAGTACCTCCTACTCACCTGCTGTGAGTGACCACAGACTCCTCTCCTGCAAGGCGAGACCTACTGCAAGACTAGGGAACACCAGAGACACTCCCACTGCAAGACAGTACCTCCTACTCACCTGCTGTGAGAGACCACAGACTCCTCTCCTGCGAGGCGAGACCTACTGCAAGACGAGGGAACACCAGAGACACTCCCACTGCAAGACAGTACCCCCTACTTACCTGCTGTGAGAGAGCGCATACTCCTCTCCTGTAAGGCGAGACCTACTGCAAGACAGTACTTCCTACTCACCTGCTGTGAGAGACCACAGACTCCTCTCCTGTAAGGCGAGACCTACTGCAAGACAGTACCTCCTACTCACCTGCTGTGAGAGACCGCAGACTCCTCTCCTGTAAGGTGAGACCTCCTGCAAGACAGTACCTCCTACTCACCTGCTGTGAGAGAGACCGCAGACTCCTCTCCTGTAAGGTGAGACCTCCTGCAAGAATAGGGAACACCAGAGACACTCCCACTGCAAGACAGTACCTCCTACTCACCTGCTGTGAGAGACCACCGACTCCTCTCCTGTAAGGCGAGACCTACTGCAAGACTAGGGACCACTACATACACTCCTACTAGAAGACAGTACCTCCTACTCACCTGCTGTGAGAGACCACAGACTCCTCTCCTGTAAGGTGAGACCTACTGCAAGACAGTACCTCCTACTCACCTGCTGTGAGAGACCACAGACTCCTCTCCTGTAAGGCGAGACCTACTGGAAGACTAGGGAACACCAGAAACACTCCCACTGCAAGACAGTACCTCCTACTCACCTACTGTGAGAGACCACAGACTCCTCTCCTGTAAGGCGAGACCCACTGCAAGACAAGGGAACACTAGAGACACTCCCACCGCAAGACAGTACCCCCTACTCACCTGCTGTAAGAGACCACAGACTCCTCTCCTGCAAGGCGAGACCGACTGCAAGACTAGGGAACACCAGAGACACTCCCACTGCAAGACAGTACCTCCTACTCACCTGCTGTGAGAGAAAGACTCCTCTCCTGCAAGGCGAGACCTACTGCAAGACAGTACCTCCTACTCGCCTGCTGTGAGAGATCGCAGACTCCTCTCCTGCAAGGCGAGACCCACTGCAAGAGTAGGGACCACTAGAGGCACTCCCACTGCAAGACAGTACCTCCTACTCATCTGCTGTGAGAGACCACAGACTCCACTCCTGCAAGGCGAGGCCTATTGCAAGACAGTACCTCCTACTCGCCTGCTGTGAGAGAGTGCAGACTCCTCTCCTGCAAGGCCAGACCCACTGCAAGAGTAGGGACCACTAGAGGCACTCCCACTGCAAGACAGTACCTCCTACTCACCTGCTGTGAGAGACCACAGACTCCTCTCCTGCAAGGCGAGACCTACTGCAAGAATAGGGAACACCAGAAACACTCCCACTGCAAGACAGTACCTCCTACTCACCTGCTGTGAGAGACCACAGACTCCTCTCCTGCGAGGCGAGACCTACTGCAAGACGAGGGAACACCAGAGACACTCCCACTGCAAGACAGTACCTCCTACTTACCTGCTGTGAGAGAGCGCATACTCCTCTCCTGTAAGGCGAGACCTACTGCAAGACAGTACTTCCTACTCACCTTCTGTGAGAGACCACAGACTCCTCTCCTGTAAGGCGAGACCTACTGCAAGAAAGTACCTCCTACTCACCTGCTGTGAGAGACCGCAGACTCCTCTCCTGTAAGGTAGTACCTCCTACTCACCTGCTGTGAGAGAGACCGCAGACTCCTCTCCTGTAAGGTGAGACCGACTGCAAGACGAGGGAACACCAGAGACACTCCCACTGCAAGACAGTACCTCCTACTCACCTGCTGTGAGAGACCACAGACTCCTCTCCTGCAAGGCGAGACCGACTGCAAGACGAGGGAACACCAGAGACACTCCCACTGCAAGACAGTACCTCCTACTTACCTGCTGTGAGAGACCACCGACTCCTCTCCTGTAAGGCGAGAACTACTGCAAGACTAGGGACCACTACATACACTCCTACTAGAAGACAGTACCTCCTACTCACCTGCTGTGAGAGACCACAGACTCCTCTCCTGTAAGGCGAGACCTACTGCAAGACAGTACCTCCTACTCACCTGCTGTGAGAGACCACAGACTCCTCTCCTGTAAGGCGAGACCTACTGGAAGACTAGGGAACACCAGAAACACTCCCACTGCAAGACAGTACCTCCTACTCACCTACTGTGAGAGACCACAGACTCCTCTCCTGTAAGGCGAGACCTACTGCAAGACTAGGGAACACCAGAGACACTCCCACTGCAAGACAGTACCTCCTACTCGCCTGCTGTGAGAGACTGCAGACTCCTCTCCTGCAAGGCGAGACCTACTACAAGACAGTACCTCCTACTCGCCTGCTGTGAGAGACCACAGACTCCTCTCCTGCAAGGCAAGACCAACTGCAAGACTAGGGAACACCAGAGACACTCCCAGTGCAAGACCGTACCTCCTACTCACCTGCTGTGAGAGACAGCAGACTCCTCTCCTGCAAGCCGAGACCCACTGCAAGACAGTACCTCCTATTCACCTGCTGTGAGAGACAGACTCCTCTCCTGCAAGGCGAGACCCAGTGCAAGACAAGGGAACACTAGAGACACTCCCACCGCAAGACAGTACCTCCTACTCACCTGCTGTGAGAGACCACAGACTCCTCTCCTGCAAGGCGAGACCTACTGCAAGACTAGGGAAAACCAGAGACACTCCCACTGCAAGACAGTACCTCCTACTCATCTGCTGTGAGAGACCGCAGACTCCTCTCCTGCAAGGCGAGACCCACTGCAAGACAAGGGAACACTAGAGACACTCCCACCGCAAGACAGTACACCCTACTCACCTGCTGTGAGAGACCACAGACTCCTCTCCTGCAAGGCGAGACCGACTGCAAGACTAGGGAACACCAGAGACACTCCCACTGCAAGACAGTACCTCCTACTCACCTGCTGTGAGAGACAGACTCCACTCCTGCAAGGCGAGACCCACTGCAAGACAGTACCTCCTACTCGCCTACTGTGAGAGACCACAGACTCCTCTCCTGCAAGGCGAGACCTACTGCAAGACAGTACCTCCTACTCACCTGCTGTGAGAGATCGCAGACTCCTCTCCTGCAAGGCGAGACCCACTGCAAGAGTAGGGACCACTAGAGACACTCCCACTGCAAGACAGTACCTCCTACTCACCTGCTGTGAGAGCCCACAGACTCCTCTCCTGCAAGGCAAGACCTACTGCAAGACAGTACCTCCTACTCGCCTTTTGTGAGAGAGCACAGACTCCTCTCCTGCAAGGCGAGACCCACTGCAAGAGTAGGGACCACTAGAGGCACTCCCACTGCAAGACAGTACCTCCTACCCATCTGCTGTGAGAGACCACAGACTCCACTCCTGCAAGGAGAGACCTATTGCAAGACAGTACCTCCTACTCGCCTGCTGTGAGAGAGCGCAGACTCCTCTCCTGCAAGGCGAGACCCACTGCAAGAGTAGGGACCACTAGAGACACTCCCACTGCAAGACAGTACCTCCTACTCACCTTCTGTGAGAGAGCGCAGACTCCTCTCCTGCAAGGCGAGACCCACTGCAAGAGTAGGGACCACTAGAGACACTCCCACTGCAAGACAGTACCTCCTACTCCCCTTATGTGAGAGACCACAGACTCCACTCCTGCAAGGCGAGACCTACTGCAAGACAGTACCTCCTACTTGCCTGCTGTGAGAGAGCGCAGACTCCTATCCTGCAAGGTGGGACCCACTGCAAGAGTAGGGACCACTAAAGACACTCCCACTGCAAGACAGTACCTCCTACTCGCCTGCTGTGAGAGACCACAGACCCCTCTCCTGCAAGGCAACAGCTACTGCAAGACAGTACCTCCTACTCAACTGCTGTGAGAGACCACAGACTCCTCTCCTGCAAGGCAAGACCCACTGCAAGACTAGGGAACACCAGAGACACTCCCAGTGCAAGACAGTACCTCCTACTCACCTGCTGTGAGAGACCGCAGACTCCTCTCCTGCAAGGCGAGGCCCACTGCAAGACAGTACCTCCTACTCACCTGCTGTGAGAGACAGACTCCTCTCCTGCAAGGCGAGACCCACTGCAAGACAAGGGAACACTAGAGACACTCCCACCGGAAGACAGTACCTCCTACTCACCTGCTGTGAGAGACCACAGACTCCTCTCCTGCAAGGCGAGACCTACTGCAAGACTAGGGAAAACCAGAGACACCACCACTGCAAGACAGAACCTCCTACTCATCTGCTGTGAGAGACCGCAGACTCCTCTCCTGCAAGGCGAGACCCACTGCAAGACTAGGGAACACCAGAGACACTCCCACCGCAAGACAGTACCTCCTACTCACCTGCTGTGAGAGACCACAGACTCCTCTCCTGCAAGGCGAGACTGACTGCAAGACTAGGGAACACCAGAGACACTCCCACTGCAAGACACTACCTTCTACTCACCTTCTGTGAGAGAGCGCAGACTCCTCTCCTGCAAGGCGAGACCCAAGACTAGGGACCACTACAGACACTCCCACTGCAAGACAGTACCTCCTACTCACCTGCTGTGAGAGACCGCAGACTCCTCTCCTGCAAGGCGAGACCCAAGACTAGGGACCACTACAGACACTCCCACTGCAGGACAGTACCTCCTACTCGCCAGCTGTGAGAGACCGTAGACTCCTCTCCTGCAAGGCGAGATCCACTGCAAGACTAGGGACCACTAGAGACACTCCCACTGCAAGACAGTACCTCCTACTCACCTGCTGTGAGAGACCACAGACTCCTCTCCTGCAAGGCGAGACCTACTGCAAGACTAGGGACCACTAGAGACACTACCACTGCAAGACAGTACCTCCTACTCACCTGCTGTGAGAGACCACAGACTCCTCTCCTGCAAGGCGAGACCTACTGCAAGACTAGGGACCACTAGAGACACTCCCACTGCAAGACAGTACCTCCTACTCACCTGCTGTGAGAGACTGCAGACTCCTCTCCTGCAAGGTGAGACCTACTGCAAGACTAGGGAACACCAGAGACACTCCCACTGCAAGACAGTACCTCCTACTCACCTGCTGTGAGAGACTGCAGACTCCTCTCCTGTAAGGCGAGACCTACTGCAAGACTAGGGACCACTAGAGACACTCCCACTGCAAGACAGTACCTCCTACTCACCTGCTGTGAGAGACTGCAGACTCCTCTCCTGCAAGGCGAGACCTACTGCAAGACTAGGGACCACTAGAGACACTACCACTGCAAGACAGTACCTCCTACTCACCTGCTGTGAGAGACCACAGACTCCTCTCCTGCAAGGCGAGACCCACTGCAAGAGTAGGGACCACTAGAGACACTTCCACTGCAAGACAGTACCTCCTACCCATCTGCTGTGAGAGACCACAGACTCCACTCCTGCAAGGCGAGACCTATTGCAAGACAGTACCTCCTACTCGCCTGCTGTGAGAGAGCGCAGACTCCTCTCCTGCAAGGCGAGACCCACTGCAAAAGTAGGGACCACTAGAGACACTCCCACTGCAAGACAGTACCTCCTACTCACCTTCTGTGAGAGAGCGCAGACTCCTCTCCTGCAAGGCGAGACCCACTGCAAGAGTAGGGACCACTAGAGACACTCCCACTGCAAGACAGTACCTCCTACTCCCCTTATGTGAGAGACCACAGACTCCACTCCTGCAAGGCGAGACCTACTGCAAGACAGTACCTCCTACTCGCCTGCTGTGAGAGAGCGCAGACTCCTATCCTGCAAGGTGAGACCCACTGCAAGAGTAGGGACCACTAAAGACATTCCCACTTCAAGACAGTACCTCCTACTCACCTGCTGTGAGAGACCACAGACTCCTCTCCTGCAAGGCAACAGCTACTGCAAGACGGTACCTCCTACTCACCTGCTGTGAGAGACCACAGACTCCTCTCCTGCAAGGCAAGACCCACTGCAAGACTAGGGAACACCAGAGACACTCCCAGTGCAAGACAGTACCTCCTACTCACCTGCTGTGAGAGACAGACTCCTCTCCTGCAAGGCGAGACCCACTGCAAGACAAGGGAACACTAGAGACACTCCCACCGGAAGACAGTACCTCCTACTCACCTGCTGTGAGAGACCACAGACTCCTCTCCTGCAAGGCGAGACCTACTGCAAGACTAGGGAAAACCAGAGACACCCCCACTGCAAGACAGAACCTCCTACTCATCTGCTCTGAGAGACCGCAGACTATTCTCCTGCAAGGCGAGACCCACTGCAAGACTAGGGAACACCAGAGGCACTCCCACCGCAAGACAGTACCTCCTACTCACCTGCTGTGAGAGACCACAGACTCCCCTCCTGCAAGGCGAGACTGACTGCAAGACTAAGGAACACCACAGACACTCCCACTGCAAGACAGTACCTCCTACTCACCTGCTGTGAGAGAGCGCAGACTCCTCTCCTGCAAGGCGAGACCCAAGACTAGGGACCACTACAGACACTCCCACTGCAAGACAGTACCTCCTACTCACCTGCTGTGAGAGACCGCAGACTCCTCTCCTGCAAGGCGAGACCCAAGACTAGGGACCACTACAGACACTCCCACTGCAGGACAGTACCTCCTACTCGCCAGCTGTGAGAGACCGTAGACTCCTCTCCTGCAAGGCGAGATCCACTGCAAGACTAGGGACCACTAGAGACACTCCCACTGCAAGACAGTACCTCCTACTCACCTGCTGTGAGAGACCACAGACTCCTCTCCTGCAAGGCGAGACCTACTGCAAGACTAGGGACCACTAGAGACACTACCACTGCAAGACAGTACCTCCTACTCACCTGCTGTGAGAGACCACAGACTCCTCTCCTGCAAGGCGAGACCTACTGCAAGACTAGGGACCACTAGAGACACTCCCACTGCAAGACAGTACCTCCTACTCACCTGCTGTGAGAGACTGCAGACTCCTCTCCTGCAAGGTGAGACCTACTGCAAGACTAGGGAACACCAGAGACACTCCCACTGCAAGACAGTACCTCCTACTCACCTGCTGTCAGAGAAGGCAGAATCCTCCCCTGCAAGGCGAGACCCAAGACTAAGGACCACTACAGACACTCCCACTGCAAGACAGTACCTCCTACTCACCTGCTGTGAGACTGCAGACTCCTCTCCTGCAAGGCGAGACCCAAGACTAGGGACCACTACAGACACTCCCACTGCAGGACAGTACCTCCTACTCACCTGCTGTCAGAGAGCGCAGACTCCTCTCCTGTAAGGCGAGACCCCCTGCAAGACTAGGGAACACTAGAGACACTCCCACTGCAAGACAGTATCTCCTACTCACCTGCTGTGAGACCGCAGACTCCTCTCCTGCAAGGCGAGACCTACTGCAAGACTAGGGAACACCAGAGACACTGCCACTGCAAGACAGTACCCCCTAGTCACCGGCTGTGAGAGAGCACAGACTCCTCTCCTGCAAGGCGAGACCCACTGCAAGACTACAGAACACCAGAGACACACCCACTGCAAGACAGTACCTCCGACTTACTGCTGTGAGAGACCGCAGACTCCTCTCCTGCAAGGTGAGACCCAAGACTAGGGACCACTAGAGACACTCCCACTGCAAGACAGTACCTCCTACTCACCTACTGTGAGAGACCGCAGACTCCTCTCCTGTAAGGAGAGACCCACTGCAAGACTAGAGAACACCAGAGACACTCCCATTGCAATACAGTACCTCCTACTCACCTGCTGTGAGAGACCGCAGACTCCTCTCCTGTGAGGCGAGGCCCACTGCAAGACAGTACCTCCTACTTACCTGCTGTGAGAGACTGCAGACTCCTCTCCTGCAAGGCGAGAACTACTGCAATACAGTAGCTCCTACTCACCTGCTGTGAGAGACCACAGACACCTCTCCTATAAGGCGAGACCTACTGCAAGACTAGGGACCCCTATAGGCAATCCTACTGCAAGACAGTACCCCCTACTCACCTGCTGTGAGAGACCGCAGACACCTCTCCTCTAAGGCGAGACCTACTGCAAGACTAGGGACCCCCTACAGGCAATCCTACTGCAGGACAGTACCTCCTACTCACCTGCTGTGAGAGACTGCAGACTCCTCTCCTTTAAGGAGTTAATTAAGATAGGCAGAAGACTTGATAGCCACCTGATGTAAGAGAGGATAGGAAGGATGCTCCCATGCAAGAGGGGGTTTAGGAGTCCTTGACTTCACTCTGTACCACCTGGCTTTGTTGGGCCCTCCACTTAATACCATTCTTGAGAATTCACCTGATGTTTGGGCGTTTTGTCAACAGACAACGTCAGGGCAAGTGACTTATTTCTTGAGAAAGACTTGGCATAAACTGGAGAGATTGACTGGGGTGGAAGCCGTAATGTCTTTGGCTAAATTCAAGGGTGCAGATTGACAGCATGCCCATGTCTTTCTGGCCACACTGGTTTCTGAATGGTGTGCAAAGGATTGGAGACTGACTTGAGGACAATGTCTGGATTCACGATAAAGAACCTTTGAGGTGCATCAATAGTGAATGCAAGAGATTGAGGGCAGCGCTTGGAAGTGTTGAAGTGAGTGGACAAGATGATCTTAAAGAACAATTGCTGAACTTTAAAGAAAGGGGTAATGTTGCTTCCAGAATGTACAAGCTTCTAATGGACAGTACGAAACCCAATGAGAAACTACTCAGGTCATGGCCAGGTGCAACTGGCTCCGACATGACGGATGGTGGTCCCGCAATGGCGGATGGTGGCTCCGACATGGCGGATGGAAGATGAGGAATCTGTGTAAATAAGAATGTGGCCCTGACATTATTGAATCTGGGAGAGAGGGGGCTGCAGATACAAATTCTCACTGTTTATTGGACGCCAACTGAGTTTTGTGCTAAGGCATGAGTGACTCTGATGCATTCTGAGGCAGAGGTCATAGTTCGGGCTCCTTTGAGCACATGATATGGGAATGCTCTGCTCATAGGTCAGGCTCCTTTGAGCAAATTATATGGGAATGCTGTGCTCAAAGGTCTGGCTCCTTTTATCACATGATATGGGAATGCTGTGCTCATCGGTCAGGCTCCTTGGATCACATGATATGGGAATGCTGTGCTCATAGGTCAGGCTCCTTTAAGCACATGATATGGGAATGCTGTGCTCATAGGTCGGGGCCCTTTGAGCACATGATATGGGAATGCTATGCTCACAGGTCGGGCTCCTTTGAGCACATGATGTGGGAATGCTGTGCTCATAGGTCAGGCTCCATGTGCACATGATATGGGAATGCTGTGCACATAGGTCTGGCTCCTTTGATCACATGATATGGGAATGCTGTGCTCACAGGTCGGTTTACTTTGAGCACGTGATGTGGGAATGTTGTGCTCATAGGTCAGGCTCCTTTGAGCACGGGATATGGGAATGCTGTGGTCATAGGTCAGGCTCCTTTGATCATATGATATGGGAATGCTGTGCTCACAGGTCAGGCTCCTTTGAGCACGTTATATGGGAATGCTGTGCTCATAGGTCGGGCTCCTTTGAGCAAGTGATACGGGAATGCTGTGCTCATAGGTCGGGCTCCTTTGAGCACCTGATATGGGAATGCTGTGCTCATAGGTCGGGCCCCTTTGAGAACGGGATATGGGAATGCTGTGCTCAAAGGTTGGGCTCTTTTGAGCACATGATATGGGAATACTGTGCTCATAGGTCGGGCTCCTTTGAGCACGTGATATGGGAATGCTGTGCTCATAGGTTGGGCACCTTTGAGCACGGGATACTGGAATGCTGTGTTCATAGGTCAGTCTCCTTTGAGCACATGATATGGGAATGCTGTGCTCATAGGTTGGGCCCTTTTGAGCACATGATATGGGAATCCTGTGCTCTTAGGTTGGGCACCATTGAGCATATTATATGGGAATGCTGTGGTCATAGGTCGGGCTCCTTTGAGCACGATATGGGAATGCTGTGCTCATAGGTCTGGCTCCTTTGAGCATGTGATATGGGAATGCTGTGCTCATAAGTCGGGTTCCTTTGAGCACGTGATATGGGAATGCTGTGCTCATAGGTTGGGCTCCTTTGAGCACGTGATATGGGAATGCTGTGCTCATAGGTCGGGCTCCTTTGAGCATGTGATATGGGAATGCTGTGCTCATAGGTTTGGCTCCTTTGAGCACGTGATATGGGAATGCTGTGCTCATAGGTCAGGCTCCTTTGCGCACGTGATATGGGAATGCTGTGCTAATAGGTCAGGCTCCTTTGAGCACGAGATATGGGAATGCTGTGGTCACAGGTCGGGCTCCTGTGAGTACATGATATGGGAATGCTGTGCTCATCGGTTGGGCTCCTTTGAGCATGTGATATGGGAATGCTGTGCTCATCGGTCAGGCTCCTTTGCGCACGTGATATGGGAATGCTGTGCTCATAGGTCAGGCTCCTTTGAGCACGAGATATGGGAATGCTGTGTTCATAGGTCGGGCTCCATGTGCACATGATATGGGAATGCTGTGCACATAGGTCTGGCTCCTTTGATCACATGATATGGGAATGCTGTGCTCACAGGTCGGGGTCCTTTGAGCACGTGATATGGGAATGCTGTGCTCATAGGTTGGGCTCCTTTGAGCACGTGATATGGGAATGCTGTGGTCATAGGTCAGGCTCCTTTGAGCACGGGATATGGGAATGCTCTGCTCATAGGTCGGGCCACTTTGAGCACGGGATATGGGAATGCTGTGCTCATAGGTTGGGCTCTTTTGAGCACATGATATGGGAATGCTCTGCTCATAGGTTGGGCTCCTTTGAGCATGTGATATGGCAATGCGGTGCTCATAGGTTGGGCTCCATTGAGCACATGATATGGGAATGCTGTTCTCACCGGTCGGGCTCCTTTGAGCACGTGATATGGGAATGCTGTGCTCATAGGTCGGGTTCCTTTGAGCAAGTGATACGGGAATGCCGTGCTCATAGGCCAGGCTCCTTTGAGCATGTGCTATGGGAATGCTGTGCTCATAGGTCGGGCCCCTTTGAGCACGGGGTATGGGAATGCTGTGCTCATAGTTCGGGCCACTTTGAGCACGGGATATGGGAATGCTGTGCTCATAGGTTGGGCTCTTTTCAGCACATGATATGGGAATGCTGTGCTCATAGGTCGGGCTCCTTTGAGCAAGTGATACGGGAATGCCGTGCTCATAGGCCAGGCTCCTTTGAGCATGTGCTATGGGAATGCTGTGCTCATAGGTCGGGCCCCTTTGAGCACGGGGTATGGGAATGCTGTGCTCATAGTTCGGGCCACTTTGAGCACGGGATATGGGAATGCTGTGCTCATAGGTTGGGCTCTTTTCAGCACATGATATGGGAATGCTGTGCTCATAGGTCGGGCTCCTTTGAGCACGGGATATGGGAATGCTGTGCTCATAGGTCAGTCTCCTTTGAGCAAATGATATGCAAATGCTGTGCTCATAGGTTCGGCCCCTTTGAGCACATGATATGGGGATGCTGTGCTCATAGGTCGGGCTCCTTTGAACACATGATATGGGAATGCTGTACTCATTGGTCAGGCTCCTTTGAGCATGTGATATGGGAATGCTGTGCTCATAGGTCAGGCTCCTTTGAGCACATGATATGGGAATGCTGCGCTCATAGGTCAGTATCCTTTGAGCACATGATATGGGAATGTTGTGCTCATAGGTTGGGCCCCTTTGAGCACATGATATGGGAATCCTGTCCTCTTAGGTTGGGCACCTTTGAGCACATGATATGGGAATGCTGTGCTCATAGGTCGGGCACCTTTGAGCACATGATATGGGAATGCTGTGCTCATAGGTCTGGCACCTTTGAGCACGTGATATGAGAATGCTGTGCTCATAGGTCGGGCTCCTTTGAGCACGTGATATGAGAATGCTGTGCTCATAGGTTGGGCTCCTTCGAGCACGTGATATGGGAATGCTGTGCTCATAGGTCAGGCTCCTTCGAGCACGTGATATGGGAATGCTGTGCTCATAGGTCTGGCTCCTTTGAGCACGTGATATGGGAATGCTGTGCTCATAGGTCAGGCTCCTTTGAGCATGTGATATGGGAATGCTGTGCTCATAGGTCAGGCTCCTTTGAGCAAGGGATATGGGAATGCTGTGGTCATAGGTTGGGCTCCTGTGAGTACATGATATGGGAATGCTGTGCTCATCGGTCTGGCTCCTTTGAGCATATAATATGGGAATGCTGTGCTCAAAGGTCTGGCTCCTTTGAGCATGTGATATGGGGATGCTGTGCTCATAGGTCAGGCTCCTTTGAGTACGTGATATGGGAATGCTGTGCTCATAGGTCAGGCTCCTTTGAGCACGTGATATGGGAATGCTGTGCTCATAGGTCGGGTTCCTTTGAGCACGTGATATGGGAATGCTGTGCTCATAGGTCGGGCCCCTTTGAGCACATGATATGGGAATGCTATGCTCACAGGTCGGGCTCCTTTGAGCACATGATATGGGAATGCTGTGCTCATAGGTCAGGCTCCATGTGCACATGATATGGGAATGCTGTGCACATAGGTCTGGCTCCTTTGATCACATGATATAGGAATGCTGTGCTCACAGGTCGCGCTACTTTGAGCACGTGATATGGGAATGCCGCGCTCATAGGTCGGGCTCCTTTGAGCACGTGATATGGGAATGCTGTGCTCATAGGTCAGGCCACTTTGAGCACGTGATGTGGGAATATTGTGCTCATAGGTCAGGCTCCTTTGAGCACGGGATGTGGGAATACTGTGCTCACAGGTCGGGCTCCTTTGAGCATGTGATATGGGAATGCTGTGCTCATAGGTCGGGCTCCTTTGAGCAAGTGATACGGGAATGCTGTGCTCATAGGTCGGGCTCCTTTGAGCACGTGATATGGGAATGCTGTGCTCATAGGTCGGGCCACTTTGAGCATGGGATATGGGAATGTTGTGCTCAAAGTTTGGGCTCTTTTGAGCACATGATACGGGAATGCTGTGCTCATAGGTCGGGTTCCTTTGAGCATGGGATATGGGAATGCTGTGCTCATAGGTCCGGCTCTTTCGAGCACATGATATGGGAATGCTGTGCTCATCGGTTGGGCTCCTTTCAGCATTTGATATGGGAATGCTGTGCTCATAGGTCAGGCTCCTTTGAGCACATGATATGGGAATGCTGTGCTCATAGGTCGGGCTCCTTTGAGCACGTGATATGGGAATGCTGTGCTCATAGGTTGGGCTACTTTGAGCACGTGATATGGGAATGTTGTGCTCATAGGTCAGGCTCCTTTGAGCACGGGATATGGGAATGCTGTGGTCATAGGTCAGGCTCCTTTGAGCACATCATATGGGAATGCTGTGCTCACAGGTCGGGCTCCTTTGAGCACGTGATATGGGAATGCTGTGCTCATAGGTCTGGCTCCTTTGAGCACGTGATATGGGAATGCTGTGCTCATAGGTCAGGCTCCTTTGAGCACGTGATATGGGAATGCTGTGCTCATAGATCTGGCTCCTTTGAGCACGGGATATGGGAATGCTCTGCTCATAGGTTGGGCTCCTTTGAGCACGTGATATGGGAATGCTGTGGTCATAGGTCAGGCTCCTTTGAGCACGGGATATGGGAATGCTCTGCTCATAGGTCGGGCCACTTTGAGCACGGGATATGGGAATGCTGTGCTCATAGGTTGGGCTCTTTTGAGCACATGATATGGGAATGCTCTGCTCATAGGTTGGGCTCCTTTGAGCATGTGATATGGCAATGCGGTGCTCATAGGTTGGGCTCCATTGAGCACATGATATGGGAATGCTATGCTCACAGGTCGGGCTCCTTTGAGCACATGATATGGGAATGCTGTTCTCACCGGTCGGGCTCCTTTGAGCACGTGATATGGGAATGCTGTGCTCATAGGTCGGGCTCCTTTGAGCATGTGCTATGGGAATGCTGTGCTCATAGGTCGGGTCCCTTTGAGCACGGGGTATGGGAATGCTGTGCTCATAGTTCGGGCCACTTTGAGCACGGGATATGGGAATGCTGTGCTCATAGGTTGGGCTCTTTTGAGCACATGATATGGGAATGCTGTGCTCATAGGTCGGGCTCCTTTAAGCACGGGATATGGGAATGCTGTGCTCATAGGTCAGTCTCCTTTGAGCAAATGATATGCAAATGCTGTGCTCATAGGTTCGGCCCCTTTGAGCACATGATATGGGAATGCTGTGCTCATAGGTCGGGCACCTTTGAGCACATGATATGGGGATGCTGTGCTCATAGGTGGGGCTCCTTTGAACACATGATATGGGAATGCTGTACTCATTGGTCAGGCTCCTTTGAGCATGTGATATGGGAATGCTGTGCTCATAGGTCAGTATCCTTTGAGCACATGATATGGGAATGTTGTGCTCATAGGTTGGGCCCCTCTGAGCACATGATATGGGAATGCTGTCCTCTTAGGTTGGGCTCCATTAAGCACATTATATGGGAATGCTGTGGTCATAGGTCGGGCACCTTTGAGCACATGATATGGGAATGCTGTGCTCATAGGTCTGGCATCTTTGAGCATGTGATATGAGAATGCTGTGCTCATAGGTCGGGCTCCTTTGAGCACGTGATATGAGAATGCTGTGCTCATAGGTCAGTCTCCTTTGAGCAAATGATATGCGAATGCTGTGCTCATAGGTCGGGCCCCTTTGAGCACATGACATGGGAATGCTGTGCTCATAGGTCCGGCTCTTTCGAGCACATGATATGGGAATGCTGTGCTCATCGGTTGGGCTCCTTTGAGCATTTGATATGGGAATGCTGTGCTCACAGGTCGCGCTACTTTGAGCACATGATATGGGAATGCTGCGCTCATAGGTCGGGCTCCTTTGAGCACGTGATATGGGAATGCTGTGCTCTTTGGTCAAGCCACTTTGAGCACATGATGTGGGAATATTGTGCTCATAGGTCAGGCTCCTTTGAGCACGGGATGTGGGAATGCTGTGCTCACAGGTCGGGCTCCTTTGAGCATGTGATATGGGAATGCTGTGCTCATAGGTCGGGCTCCTTTGAGCAAGTGATACGGGAATGCTGTGCTCATAGGTTGGGCTCCTTTGAGCACGTGATATGGGAATGCTGTGCTCATAGGTCGGGCCCCTTTGAGCACGGGATATGGGAATGCTGTGCTCATAGGTCGGGCCACTTTGAGCACGGGATATGGGAATGTTGTGCTCAAAGTTTGGGCTCTTTTGAGCACATGATACGGGAATGCTGTGCTCATAGGTCGGGCTCCTTTGAGCATGGGATATGGGAATGCTGTGCTCATAGGTCAGTCTCCTTTGAGCACATGATATGCGAATGCTGTGCTCATAGGTCGGGCCCCTTTGAGCACATGACATGGGAATGCTGTGCTCATAGGTCCGGCTCTTTCGAGCACATGATATGGGAATGCTGTGCTCATTGGTTGGGCTCCTTTGAGCATTTGATATGGGAATGCTGTGCTCATAGGTCAGGCTCCTTTGAGCACATGATATGGGAATGCTGTGCTCATAGGTCGGGCTCCTTTGAGCACGTGATATGGGAATGCTGTGCTCATAGGTTGGGCTCCATTGTGCACATGATATGGGAATGCTGTGCTCACAGGTCGGGCTCCTTTGAGCACGTGATATGGGAATGCTGTGCTCATAGGGCGGGCTACTTTGAGCATGTGATACGGGAATACTGCGCTCATAGGCCGGGCTACTTTGAGCATGTGATATGGGAATGCTGTGCTCATAGGTCGGGCCCCTTTGAGCACGGGATATGGGAATGCTGTGCTCATAGATCGGGCCACTTTGAGCACGGGATATGGGAATTCTGTGCTCATAGGTCAGTCTCCTTTGAGCACATGATATGGGAATTCTGTGCTCATAGGTTGGGCCCCTTTGAGCACATGATATGGAAATGCTGGGCTCATAGGTCAGGCTCCTTTGAGCACATGATAATGGGATGCTGTGCTCATAGGTCGGGCTCCTTTGAGCACATGATATGGGAATGCTGTGCTCATCGGTCGAGGTCCTTTGAGCACATGATATGGGAATGCTGTGCTCATAGGTCGGGCTCCTTGAGCATGTGATATGGGAATGCTGTGCTCATGGGTCGGGCTCCTTTGAGCACATGATATGGAAATGCTGGGCTCATAGGTCAGGCTCCTTTGAGCACATGATATGGGAATGCTGTGCTCATAGGTCGGGCCCCTTTGAGCACGGGGTATGGGAATGCTGTGCTCATAGTTCGGGCCACTTTGAGCACGGGATATGGGAATGCTGTGCTCATAGGTTGGGCTCTTTTGAGCACATGATATGGGAATGCTGTGCTCATAGGTTGGGCTCCTTTGAGCACGAGATATGGGATTGCTGTGTTCATATGTCAGTCTCCTTAGAGCACATGATATGGGAATGCTGTGCTCATGGGTCGGGCTCCTTTGAGCACATGATATGGGAATGCTGTGCTCATGGGTCGGGCTCCTTTGAGCACATGATATGGAAATGCTGGGCTCATAGGTCAGGCTCCTTTGAGCACATGATATGGGAATGCTGGGCTCATAGGTCGGGCTCCTTTGAGCACATGATAATGGGATGCTGTGCTCATAGGTCGGGCTCCTTTGAGCATGTGATATGGGAATGCTGTGCTCATAGGTTGGGATCCTTTGAGCACGGGATATGGGAATGCTGTGCTCATGGGTCGGGCTCCTTTGAGCACCTGATATGGGAATGATGTGGTCATAGGTCAGGCTCGTTTGAGCACGGGATATGGGAATGCTGTGCTCATAGGTCGGACCACTTTGAGCAGGGGATATGGGAATGCTGTGCTCATAGGTTGGGCTCTTTTGAGCACATGATATGGGAATGCTGTGCTCATAGGTCGGGCTCCTTTGAGCACATGATATGGGAATGCTGTGCTCATAGGTTGGGCTCCATTGAGCACATGATATGGGAATGCTATGCTCAGAATGCTGTGCTCACAGGCCGGGCTCCTTTGAGCACGTGATATGGGAATGCTGTGCTCATGGGTCAGGCTCCTTTGAGCACGTGATACGGGAATGCTGTGCTCATAGGTGGGGCTACTTTGAGCACGTGATACGGGAATGCTGTGATCATAGGTCTGGCTACTTTGAGCATGTGATATGGGAATGCTGTGCTCATTGGTCGGGCTACTTTGAGCACAGGAGATGGGAATGCTGTGCTCATAGGTTGGGCTTTTTTGAGCACATGATATGGGAATGCTGTGCTCATAGGTCGGGCTCCTTTGAGCACAGGATATGGGAATGCTGTGCTCTTAGGTAAGTCTCCTTTGGGCACATGATATGGGAATTCTGTGCTCATAGGTTGGGCCCCTTTGAGCACATGATATGGAATGCTGTGCTCATAGGTATGGCTCCTTTGAGCACGGGATATGGGAATGCTGTTCTCTTGGGTCAGTCTCCTTTGAGCACATGATATGGGAATACTGTGCTCATAGGTTGGGCCCCTTTGAGCACATGATATGGAATGCTGTGCTCATAGGTCGGGCTCCTTTGAGCACATGATATGGGGATGCTGTACTCATAGGTCGGGCTGCTTTGGGCACATGATATGGGAATGCTGTGCTCATCGGTCGGGCTCCTTTGAGCACGTGATATGGGAATGCTGTGCTCATAGGTCAGGCTCCTTTGAGCACATGATATGGGAATGCTGTGCTCATAGGTCGGACTCCTTTGAGCACGTGATATGGGAATGCTGTGCTCATAGGTTGGGCTCCTTTGAGCATGGGATACGGAAATGCTGTGTTCATAGGTCAGTCTCCTTTGAGCACATGATATGGGAATTCTGTGCTCATAGGTTGGGCCCCTTTGAGCACATGATACGGGAATGCTGTGCTCATAGGTCGGGCTCCTTTGAGCACATGATATGGGGATGCTGTGCTCATAGGTCGGGCTACTTTGAGCACATGATATGGGAATGCTGTGCTCATCGGTCGGGCTCCTTTGAGCACGTGATATGGGAATGGTGTGCTCATGGGTCGGGCTCCTTTGAGCACATGATATGGGAATGCAGTGCTCATCGGTCGGGCTCCTTTGAGCACGTGATATGGGAATGCTGTGCTCATAGGTCAGGCTCCTTTGAGCACGGGATATGGGAATGCTGTGCTCATAGGTCGGGCTCCTTTGAGCACGTGATATGGGAATGCTGTGCTCATAGGTCGAGCTCCTTTGAGCATGTGATATGGGAATGCTGTGCTCATAGGTTGGGCTCCATTGAGCACTTGACATGGGAATGCTATGCTCACGGGTCGGGCTCCTTTAAGCACATGATATGGGAATGCTGTGCTCACAGGTCGGGCTCCTTTTAGCACGTGATATGGGAATGCTGTGCTCATAGGGCGGGCTCCTTTGAGCACATGATATGGGAATGCTGTGCTCATAGGTTGGGCCCCTTTGAGCACATGATATGGGAATCCTGTGCTCTTAGGTTGGGCTCCATTGAGCATATTATATGGGAATGCTGTGGTCATAGGTTGGGCCCCTTTGAGCACATGATATGGGAATCCTGTGCTCTTAGGTTGGGCACCATTGAGCATATTATATGGGAATGCTGTGGTCATAGGTCGGGCTCCTTTGAGCACATGATATGGGAATGCTGTGCTCATAGGTCTGGCTCCTTTGAGCATGTGATATGGGAATGCTGTGCTCATAAGTCGGATTCCTTTGAGCACGTGATATGGGAATGCTGTGCTCATAGGTTGGGCTCCTTTGAGCATGTGATATGGGAATGCTGTGCTCATAGGTCGGGCTCCTTTGAGCATGTGATATGGGAATGCTGTGCTCATAGGTTTGGCTCCTTTGAGCACGTGATATGGGAATGCTGTGCTCATAGGTCAGGCTCCTTTGCGCACGTGATATGGGAATGCTGTGCTCATAGGTCAGGCTCCTTTGAGCACGAGATATGGGAATGCTGTGGTCACAAGTCGGGCTCCTGTGAGTACATGATATGGGAATGCTGTGCTCATCGGTTGGGCTCCTTTGAGCATGTGATATGGGAATGCTGTGCTCATCGGTCAGGCTCCTTTGAGCATGTGATATGGGAATGCTGTGTTCATAGGTCGGGCTCCATGTACACATGATATGGGAATGCTGTGCACATAGGTCTGGCTCCTTTGATCACATGATATGGGAATGCTGTGCTCACAGGTCGGGCTCCTTTGAGCACGTGATATGGGAATGCTGTGCTCATAGGTCTGGCTCCTTTGAGCACATGATATGGGAATGCTGTGCTCATAGGTCGGGCTCCTTTGAGCACGTGATATGGGAATGCTGTGCTCATAGATCTGGCTCCTTTGAGCACGTGATATGGGAATGCTGTGCTCATAGGTTGGGCTCCTTTGAGCACGTGATATGGGAATGCTGTGGTCATCGGTCAGGCTCCTTTGAGCACGGGATATGGGAATGCTCTGCTCATAGGTCGGGCCACTTTGAGCACGGGATATGGGAATGCTGTGGTCATAGGTTGGGCTCTTTTGAGCACATGATATGGGAATGCTCTGCTCATAGGTTGGGCTCCTTTGAGCATGTGATATGGCAATGCGGTGCTCATAGGTTGGGCTCAATTGAGCACATGATATGGGAATGCTATGCTCACAGGTCGGGTTCCTTTGAGCACATGATATGGGAATGCTGTTCTCACCGGTCGGGCTCCTTTGAGCACGTGATATGGGAATGCTGTGCTCATAGGTCGGGTTCCTTTGAGCAAGTGATACGGGAATGCTGTGCTCATAGGCCAGGCTCCTTTGAGCATGTGCTATGGGAATGCTGTGCTCATAGGTCGGGCCCCTTTGAGCACGGGGTATGGGAATGCTGTGCTCATAGTTCGGGCCACTTTGAGCACGGGATATGGGAATGCTGTGCTCATAGGTTGGGCTCTTTTGAGCACATGATATGGGAATGCTGTGCTCATAGGTCGGGCTCCTTTGAGCACGGGATATGGGAATGCTGTGCTCATAGGTCAGACTCCTTTGAGCAAATGATATGCAAATGCTGTGCTCATAGGTTCGGCCCCTTTGAGCACATGATATGGGAATGCTGTGCTCATAGGTCGGGCACCTTTGAGCACATGATATGGGGATGCTGTGCTCATAGGTCGGGCACCTTTGAGCACATGATATGGGGATGCTGTGCTCATAGGTCGGGCTCCTTTGAACACATGATATGGGAATGCTGTACTCATTGGTCAGGCTCCTTTGAGCATGTGATATGGGAATGCTGTGCTCATAGGTCAGGCTCCTTTGAGCACATGATATGGGAATGCTGCGCTCATAGGTCAGTATCCTTTGAGCACATGATATGGGAATGTTGTGCTCATAGGTTGGGCCACTTTGAGCACATGATATGGGAATCCTGTCCTCTTAGGTTGGGCTCCATTGAGCACATTATATGGGAATGCTGTGGTCATAGGTCGGGCACCTTTGAGCACATGATATGGGAATGCTGTGCTCATAGGTCTGGCACCTTTGAGCACGTGATATGAGAATGCTGTGCTCATAGGTCGGGCTCCTTTGAGCATGTGATATGAGAATGCTGTGCTCATATGTTGGGCTCCTTTGAGCATGTGATATGGGAATGCTGTGCTCATAGGTCGGGCCCCTTTGAGCACATGATATGGGAATGCTATGCTCACAGGTCGGGCTCCTTTGAGCACATGATATGGGAATGCTGTGCTCATAGGTCAGGCTCCATGTGCACATGATATGGGAATGCTGTGCACATAGGTCTGGCTCCTTTGATCACATGATATAGGAATGCTGTGCTCACAGGTCGCGCTACTTTGAGCACATGATATGGGAATGCCGCGCTCATAGGTCGGGCTCCTTTGAGCACGTGATGTGGGAATATTGTGCTCATAGGTCAGGCTCCTTTGAGCACGGGATGTGGGAATGCTGTGCTCACAGGTCGGGCTCCTTTGAGCATGTGATATGGGAATGCTGTGCTCATAGGTCGGGCTCCTTTGAGCAAGTGATACGGGAATGCTGTGCTCATAGGTCGGGCTCCTTTGAGCACGTGATATGGGAATGCTGTGCTCATAGGTCGGGCCCCTTTGAGCACGGGATATGGGAATTCTGTGCTCATAGGTCGGGCCCCTTTGAGCACGGGATATGGGAATGCTGTGCTCATAGGTCGGGCCACTTTGAGCATGGGATAGGGGAATGTTGTGCTCAAAGTTTGGGCTCTTTTGAGCACATGATACGGGAATGCTGTGCTCATAGGTCGGGCTCCTTTGAGCATGGGATATGGGAATGCTGTGCTCATAGGTCCGGCTCTTTCGAGCACATGATATGGGAATGCTGTGCTCATCGGTTGGGCTCCTTTCAGCATTTGATATGGGAATGCTGTGCTCATAGGTCAGGCTCCTTTGAGCACATGATATGGGAATGCTGTGCTCATAGGTCGGGCTCCTTTGAGCACGTGATATGGGAATGCTGTGCTCATAGGTTGGGCTACTTTGAGCACGTGATATGGGAATGTTGTGCTCATAGGTCAGGCTCCTTTGAGCACGGGATATGGGAATGCTGTGGTCATAGGTCAGGCTCCTTTGAGCACATCATATGGGAATGCTGTGCTCATAGGTCGGGCTCCTTTGAGCACGTGATATGGGAATGCTGTGCTCATAGGTTGGGCTACTTTGAGCACGTGATATGGGAATGCTGTGCTCATAGATCTGGTTCCTTTGAGCACGTGATATGGGAATGCTGTGCTCATAGGTTGGGCTCCATGTGCACATGATATGGGAATGCTGTGCACATAGGTCTGGCGCCTTTGATCACATGATATGGGAATGCTGTGCTCACAGGTCGGGCTACTTTGAGCACGTGATATGGGAATGCTGCGCTCATAGGTCGGGCTCCTTTGAGCACGTGATATGAGCATGCTGTGCTCATAGGTCAGGCCACTTTGAGCATGTGATGTGGGAATGTTGTGCTCATAGGTCAGGCTCCTTTGAGCACGGGATATGGGAATGCTGTGCTCATAGGTTGGGCCACTTTGAGCACGGGATATGGGAAAGTGTGCTCAAAGGTTGGGCTCTTTTAAGCACATGATACAGGAATGCTGTGCTCATAGGTCGGGCTCCTTTGAGCACGGGATATGGGAATGCTGTGCTCATAGGTCAGTCTCCTTTGAGCACATGATATGCGAATGCTGTGCTCATAGGTCGGGCCCCTTTGAGCACATGATATGGGAATGGTGTGCTCATCGGTTGGGCTCCTTTGAGCATGTGATATGGGAATGCTGTGCTCATCGGTCAGGCTCCTTTGCGCACGTGATATGGGAATGCTGTGCTCATAGGTCAGGCTCCTTTGAGCACGAGATATGGGAATGCTGTGTTCATAGGTCGGGCTCCATGTGCACATGATATGGGAATGCTGTGCACATAGGTCTGGCTCCTTTGATCACATGATATGGGAATGCTGTGCTCACAGGTCGGGGTCCTTTGAGCACGTGATATGGGAATGCTGTGCTCATAGGTTGGGCTCCTTTGAGCACGTGATATGGGAATGCTGTGGTCATAGGTCAGGCTCCTTTGAGCACGGGATATGGGAATGCTCTGCTCATAGGTCGGGCCACTTTGAGCACGGGATATGGGAATGCTGTGCTCATAGGTTGGGCTCTTTTGAGCACATGATATGGGAATGCTCTGCTCATAGGTTGGGCTCCTTTGAGCATGTGATATGGCAATGCGGTGCTCATAGGTTGGGCTCCATTGAGCACATGATATGGGAATGCTGTTCTCACCGGTCGGGCTCCTTTGAGCACGTGATATGGGAATGCTGTGCTCATAGGTCGGGTTCCTTTGAGCAAGTGATACGGGAATGCCGTGCTCATAGGCCAGGCTCCTTTGAGCATGTGCTATGGGAATGCTGTGCTCATAGGTCGGGCCCCTTTGAGCACGGGGTATGGGAATGCTGTGCTCATAGTTCGGGCCACTTTGAGCACGGGATATGGGAATGCTGTGCTCATAGGTTGGGCTCTTTTCAGCACATGATATGGGAATGCTGTGCTCATAGGTCGGGCTCCTTTGAGCAAGTGATACGGGAATGCCGTGCTCATAGGCCAGGCTCCTTTGAGCATGTGCTATGGGAATGCTGTGCTCATAGGTCGGGCCCCTTTGAGCACGGGGTATGGGAATGCTGTGCTCATAGTTCGGGCCACTTTGAGCACGGGATATGGGAATGCTGTGCTCATAGGTTGGGCTCTTTTCAGCACATGATATGGGAATGCTGTGCTCATAGGTCGGGCTCCTTTGAGCACGGGATATGGGAATGCTGTGCTCATAGGTCAGTCTCCTTTGAGCAAATGATATGCAAATGCTGTGCTCATAGGTTCGGCCCCTTTGAGCACATGATATGGGAATGCTGCGCTCATAGGTCAGTATCCTTTGAGCACATGATATGGGAATGTTGTGCTCATAGGTTGGGCCCCTTTGAGCACATGATATGGGAATCCTGTCCTCTTAGGTTGGGCACCTTTGAGCACATGATATGGGAATGCTGTGCTCATAGGTCGGGCACCTTTGAGCACATGATATGGGAATGCTGTGCTCATATGTCTGGCACCTTTGAGCACGTGATATGAGAATGCTGTGCTCATAGGTCGGGCTCCTTTGAGCACGTGATATGAGAATGCTGTGCTCATAGGTTGGGCTCCTTCGAGCACGTGATATGGGAATGCTGTGCTCATAGGTCAGGCTCCTTCGAGCACGTGATATGGGAATGCTGTGCTCATAGGTCTGGCTCCTTTGAGCACGTGATATGGGAATGCTGTGCTCATAGGTCAGGCTCCTTTGAGCATGTGATATGGGAATGCTGTGCTCATAGGTCAGGCTCCTTTGAGCAAGGGATATGGGAATGCTGTGGTCATAGGTTGGGCTCCTGTGAGTACATGATATGGGAATGCTGTGCTCATCGGTCTGGCTCCTTTGAGCATATAATATGGGAATGCTGTGCTCAAAGGTCTGGCTCCTTTGAGCATGTGATATGGGGATGCTGTGCTCATAGGTCAGGCTCCTTTGAGTACGTGATATGGGAATGCTGTGCTCATAGGTCAGGCTCCTTTGAGCACGTGATATGGGAATGCTGTGCTCATAGGTCGGGTTCCTTTGAGCACGTGATATGGGAATGCTGTGCTCATAGGTCGGGCCCCTTTGAGCACATGATATGGGAATGCTATGCTCACAGGTCGGGCTCCTTTGAGCACATGATATGGGAATGCTGTGCTCATAGGTCAGGCTCCATGTGCACATGATATGGGAATGCTGTGCACATAGGTCTGGCTCCTTTGATCACATGATATAGGAATGCTGTGCTCACAGGTCGCGCTACTTTGAGCACGTGATATGGGAATGCCGCGCTCATAGGTCGGGCTCCTTTGAGCACGTGATATGGGAATGCTGTGCTCATAGGTCAGGCCACTTTGAGCATGTGATGTGGGAATATTGTGCTCATAGGTCAGGCTCCTTTGAGCACGGGATGTGGGAATACTGTGCTCACAGGTCGGGCTCCTTTGAGCATGTGATATGGGAATGCTGTGCTCATAGGTCGGGCTCCTTTGAGCAAGTGATACGGGAATGCTGTGCTCATAGGTCGGGCTCCTTTGAGCACGTGATATGGGAATGCTGTGCTCATAGGTCGGGCCACTTTGAGCATGGGATATGGGAATGTTGTGCTCAAAGTTTGGGCTCTTTTGAGCACATGATACGGGAATGCTGTGCTCATAGGTCGGGTTCCTTTGAGCATGGGATATGGGAATGCTGTGCTCATAGGTCCGGCTCTTTCGAGCACATGATATGGGAATGCTGTGCTCATCGGTTGGGCTCCTTTCAGCATTTGATATGGGAATGCTGTGCTCATAGGTCAGGCTCCTTTGAGCACATGATATGGGAATGCTGTGCTCATAGGTCGGGCTCCTTTGAGCACGTGATATGGGAATGCTGTGCTCATAGGTTGGGCTACTTTGAGCACGTGATATGGGAATGTTGTGCTCATAGGTCAGGCTCCTTTGAGCACGGGATATGGGAATGCTGTGGTCATAGGTCAGGCTCCTTTGAGCACATCATATGGGAATGCTGTGCTCACAGGTCTGGCTCCTTTGAGCACGTGATATGGGAATGCTGTGCTCATAGGTCAGGCTCCTTTGAGCACGTGATATGGGAATGCTGTGCTCATAGATCTGGCTCCTTTGAGCACGGGATATGGGAATGCTCTGCTCATAGGTTGGGCTCCTTTGAGCACGTGATATGGGAATGCTGTGGTCATAGGTCAGGCTCCTTTGAGCACGGGATATGGGAATGCTCTGCTCATAGGTCGGGCCACTTTGAGCACGGGATATGGGAATGCTGTGCTCATAGGTTGGGCTCTTTTGAGCACATGATATGGGAATGCTCTGCTCATAGGTTGGGCTCCTTTGAGCATGTGATATGGCAATGCGGTGCTCATAGGTTGGGCTCCATTGAGCACATGATATGGGAATGCTATGCTCACAGGTCGGGCTCCTTTGAGCACATGATATGGGAATGCTGTTCTCACCGGTCGGGCTCCTTTGAGCACGTGATATGGGAATGCTGTGCTCATAGGTCGGGCTCCTTTGAGCATGTGCTATGGGAATGCTGTGCTCATAGGTCGGGTCCCTTTGAGCACGGGGTATGGGAATGCTGTGCTCATAGTTCTGGCCACTTTGAGCACGGGATATGGGAATGCTGTGCTCATAGGTTGGGCTCTTTTGAGCACATGATATGGGAATGCTGTGCTCATAGGTCGGGCTCCTTTAAGCACGGGATATGGGAATGCTGTGCTCATAGGTCAGTCTCCTTTGAGCAAATGATATGCAAATGCTGTGCTCATAGGTTCTGCCCCTTTGAGCACATGATATGGGAATGCTGTGCTCATAGGTCGGGCACCTTTGAGCACATGATATGGGGATGCTGTGCTCATAGGTCGGGCTCCTTTGAACACATGATATGGGAATGCTGTACTCATTGGTCAGGCTCCTTTGAGCATGTGATATGGGAATGCTGTGCTCATAGGTCAGTATCCTTTGAGCACATGATATGGGAATGTTGTGCTCATAGGTTGGGCCCCTCTGAGCACATGATATGGGAATGCTGTCCTCTTAGGTTGGGCTCCATTAAGCACATTATATGGGAATGCTGTGGTCATAGGTCGGGCACCTTTGAGCACATGATATGGGAATGCTGTGCTCATAGGTCTGGCATCTTTGAGCATGTGATATGAGAATGCTGTGCTCATAGGTCGGGCTCCTTTGAGCACGTGATATGAGAATGCTGTGCTCATAGGTCAGTCTCCTTTGAGCAAATGATATGCGAATGCTGTGCTCATAGGTCGGGCCCCTTTGAGCACATGACATGGGAATGCTGTGCTCATAGGTCCGGCTCTTTCGAGCACATGATATGGGAATGCTGTGCTCATCGGTTGGGCTCCTTTGAGCATTTGATATGGGAATGCTGTGCTCACAGGTCGCGCTACTTTGAGCACATGATATGGGAATGCTGCGCTCATAGGTCGGGCTCCTTTGAGCACGTGATATGGGAATGCTGTGCTCTTTGGTCAGGCCACTTTGAGCACATGATGTGGGAATATTGTGCTCATAGGTCAGGCTCCTTTGAGCACGGAATGTGGGAATGCTGTGCTCACAGGTCGGGCTCCTTTGAGCATGTGATATGGGAATGCTGTGCTCATAGGTCGGGCTCCTTTGAGCAAGTGATACGGGAATGCTGTGCTCATAGGTTGGGCTCCTTTGAGCACGTGATATGGGAATGCTGTGCTCATAGGTCGGGCCCCTTTGAGCACGGGATATGGGAATGCTGTGCTCATAGGTCGGGCCACTTTGAGCACGGGATATGGGAATGTTGTGCTCAAAGTTTGGGCTCTTTTGAGCACATGATACGGGAATGCTGTGCTCATAGGTCGGGCTCCTTTGAGCATGGGATATGGGAATGCTGTGCTCATAGGTCAGTCTCCTTTGAGCACATGATATGCGAATGCTGTGCTCATAGGTCGGGCCCCTTTGAGCACATGACATGGGAATGCTGTGCTCATAGGTCCGGCTCTTTCGAGCACATGATATGGGAATGCTGTGCTCATTGGTTGGGCTCCTTTGAGCATTTGATATGGGAATGCTGTGCTCATAGGTCAGGCTCCTTTGAGCACATGATATGGGAATGCTGTGCTCATAGGTCGGGCTCCTTTGAGCACGTGATATGGGAATGCTGTGCTCATAGGTTGGGCTCCATTGTGCACATGATATGGGAATGCTGTGCTCACAGGTCGGGCTCCTTTGAGCACGTGATATGGGAATGCTGTGCTCATAGGGCGGGCTACTTTGAGCATGTGATACGGGAATACTGCGCTCATAGGCCGGGCTACTTTGAGCATGTGATATGGGAATGCTGTGCTCATAGGTCGGGCCCCTTTGAGCACGGGATATGGGAATGCTGTGCTCATAGATCGGGCCACTTTGAGCACGGGATATGGGAATTCTGTGCTCATAGGTCAGTCTCCTTTGAGCACATGATATGGGAATTCTGTGCTCATAGGTTGGGCCCCTTTGAGCACATGATATGGAAATGCTGGGCTCATAGGTCAGGCTCCTTTGAGCACATGATAATGGGATGCTGTGCTCATAGGTCGGGCTCCTTTGAGCACATGATATGGGAATGCTGTGCTCATCGGTCGAGGTCCTTTGAGCACATGATATGGGAATGCTGTGCTCATAGGTCAGGCTCCTTTGAGCACATGATATGGGAATGTTGTGCTCATAGGTCGGGCTCCTTGAGCATGTGATATGGAAATGCTGGGCTCATAGGTCAGGCTCCTTTGAGCACATGATAATGGGATGCTGTGCTCATAGGTCGGGCTCCTTTGAGCACATGATATGGGAATGCTGTGCTCATCGGTCGAGGTCCTTTGAGCACATGATATGGGAATGCTGTGCTCATAGGTCAGGCTCCTTTGAGCACATGATATGGGAATGTTGTGCTCATAGGTCGGGCTCCTTGAGCATGTGATATGGGAATGTTGTGCTCATAGGTCGGGCTCCTTGAGCATGTGATAATGGGATGCTGTGCTCATAGGTCGGGCTCCTTTGAGCACATGATATGGGAATGCTGTGCTCATCGGTCGAGGTCCTTTGAGCACATGATATGGGAATGCTGTGCTCATGGGTCGGGCTCCTTTGAGCACATGATATGGGAATGCTGTGCTCATGGGTCGGGCTCCTTTGAGCACATGATATGGAAATGCTGGGCTCATAGGTCAGGCTCCTTTGAGCACATGATATGGGAATGCTGTGCTCATAGGTCGGGCCCCTTTGAGCACGGGGTATGGGAATGCTGTGCTCATAGTTCGGGCCACTTTGAGCACGGGATATGGGAATGCTGTGCTCATAGGTTGGGCTCTTTTGAGCACATGATATGGGAATGCTGTGCTCATAGGTTGGGCTCCTTTGAGCACGGGATATGGGATTGCTGTGTTCATATGTCAGTCTCCTTAGAGCACATGATATGGGAATGCTGTGCTCATGGGTCGGGCTCCTTTGAGCACATGATATGGGAATGCTGTGCTCATGGGTCGGGCTCCTTTGAGCACATGATATGGAAATGCTGGGCTCATAGGTCAGGCTCCTTTGAGCACATGATATGGGAATGCTGGGCTCATAGGTCGGGCTCCTTTGAGCACATGATAATGGGATGCTGTGCTCATAGGTCGGGCTCCTTTGAGCATGTGATATGGGAATGCTGTGCTCATAGGTTGGGCTCCTTTGAGCACGGGATATGGGAATGCTGTGCTCATGGGTCGGGCTCCTTTGAGCACCTGATATGGGAATGATGTGGTCATAGGTCAGGCTCGTTTGAGCACGGGATATGGGAATGCTGTGCTCATAGGTCGGACCACTTTGAGCAGGGGATATGGGAATGCTGTGCTCATAGGTTGGGCTCTTTTGAGCACATGATATGGGAATGCTGTGCTCATAGGTCGGGCTCCTTTGAGCACATGATATGGGAATGCTGTGCTCATAGGTTGGGCTCCATTGAGCACATGATATGGGAATGCTATGCTCAGAATGCTGACCTCACAGGCCGGGCTCCTTTGAGCACGTGATATGGGAATGCTGTGCTCATGGGTCAGGCTCCTTTGAGCACGTGATACGGGAATGCTGTGCTCATAGGTGGGGCTACTTTGAGCACGTGATACGGGAATGCTGTGATCATAGGTCTGGCTACTTTGAGCATGTGATATGGGAATGCTGTGCTCACAGGTTTGGCCCCTTTGAGCACGGAATATGGGAATGCTGTGCTCATTGGTCGGGCTACTTTGAGCACAGGAGATGGGAATGCTGTGCTCATAGGTTGGGCTTTTTTGAGCACATGATATGGGAATGCTGTGCTCATAGGTCGGGCTCCTTTGAGCACAGGATATGGGAATGCTGTGCTCTTAGGTCAGTCTCCTTTGGGCACATGATATGGGAATGCTGTGCTCATAGGTTGGGCCCCTTTGAGCACATGATATGGAATGCTGTGCTCATAGGTATGGCTCCTTTGAGCACGGGATATGGGAATGCTGTTCTCTTAGGTCAGTCTCCTTTGAGCACATGATATGGGAATACTGTGCTCATAGGTTGGGCCCCTTTGAGCACATGATATGGAATGCTGTGCTCATAGGTCGGGCTCCTTTGAGCACATGATATGGGGATGCTGTACTCATAGGTCGGGCTGCTTTGGGCACATGATATGGGAATGCTGTGCTCATCGGTCGGGCTCCTTTGAGCACGTGATATGGGAATGCTGTGCTCATAGGTCAGGCTCCTTTGAGCACATGATATGGGAATGCTGTGCTCATAGGTCGGACTCCTTTGAGCACGTGATATGGGAATGCTGTGCTCATAGGTTGGGCTCCTTTGAGCATGGGATACGGAAATGCTGTGTTCATAGGTCAGTCTCCTTTGAGCACATGATATGGGAATTCTGTGCTCATAGGTTGGGCCCCTTTGAGCACATGATACGGGAATGCTGTGCTCATAGGTCGGGCTCCTTTGAGCACATGATATGGGGATGCTGTGCTCATAGGTCGGGCTACTTTGAGCACATGATATGGGAATGCTGTGCTCATCGGTCGGGCTCCTTTGAGCACGTGATATGGGAATGGTGTGCTCATGGGTCGGGCTCCTTTGAGCACATGATATGGGAATGCAGTGCTCATCGGTCGGGCTCCTTTGAGCACGTGATATGGGAATGCTGTGCTCATAGGTCAGGCTCCTTTGAGCACGGGATATGGGAATGCTGTGCTCATAGGTCGGGCTCCTTTGAGCACGTGATATGGGAATGCTGTGCTCATAGGTCGAGCTCCTTTGAGCATGTGATATGGGAATGCTGTGCTCATAGGTTGGGCTCCATTGAGCACTTGACATGGGAATGCTATGCTCACGGGTCGGGCTCCTTTAAGCACATGATATGGGAATGCTGTGCTCACAGGTAGGGCTCCTTTTAGCACGTGATATGGGAATGCTGTGCTCATAGGGCGGGCTCCTTTGAGCACATGATATGGGAATGCTGTGCTCTTAGGTTGGGCTCCATTGAGCATATTATATGGGAATGCTGTGGTCATAGGTTGGGCCCCTTTGAGCACATGATATGGGAATCCTGTGCTCTTAGGTTGGGCACCATTGAGCATATTATATGGGAATGCTGTGGTCATAGGTCGGGCTCCTTTGAGCACATGATATGGGAATGCTGTGCTCATAGGTCTGGCTCCTTTGAGCATGTGATATGGGAATGCTGTGCTCATAAGTCGGGTTCCTTTGAGCATGTGATATGGGAATGCTGTGCTCATAGGTTGGGCTCCTTTGAGCATGTGATATGGGAATGCTGTGCTCATAGGTCGGGCTCCTTTGAGCATGTGATATGGGAATGCTGTGCTCATAGGTTTGGCTCCTTTGAGCACGTGATATGGGAATGCTGTGCTCATAGGTCAGGCTCCTTTGCGCACGTGATATGGGAATGCTGTGCTCATAGGTCAGGCTCCTTTGAGCACGAGATATGGGAATGCTGTGGTCACAAGTCGGGCTCCTGTGAGTACATGATATGGGAATGCTGTGCTCATCGGTTGGGCTCCTTTGAGCATGTGATATGGGAATGCTGTGCTCATCGGTCAGGCTCCTTTGAGCATGTGATATGGGAATGCTGTGTTCATAGGTCGGGCTCCATGTGCACATGATATGGGAATGCTGTGCACATAGGTCTGGCTCCTTTGATCACATGATATGGGAATGCTGTGCTCACAGGTCGGGCTCCTTTGAGCACGTGATATGGGAATGCTGTGCTCATAGGTCTGGCTCCTTTGAGCACATGATATGGGAATGCTGTGCTCATAGGTCGGGCTCCTTTGAGCATGTGATATGGGAATGCTGTGCTCATAGATCTGGCTCCTTTGAGCACGTGATATGGGAATGCTGTGCTCATAGGTTGGGCTCCTTTGAGCACGTGATATGGGAATGCTGTGGTCATAGGTCAGGCTCCTTTGAGCACGGGATATGGGAATGCTCTGCTCATAGGTCGGGCCACTTTGAGCACGGGATATGGGAATGCTGTGGTCATAGGTTGGGCTCTTTTGAGCACATGATATGGGAATGCTCTGCTCATAGGTTGGGCTCCTTTGAGCATGTGATATGGCAATGCGGTGCTCATAGGTTGGGCTCAATTGAGCACATGATATGGGAATGCTATGCTCACAGGTCGGGTTCCTTTGAGCACATGATATGGGAATGCTGTTCTCACCGGTCGGGCTCCTTTGAGCACATGATATGGGAATGCTGTGCTCATAGGTCGGGTTCCTTTGAGCAAGTGATACGGGAATGCTGTGCTCATAGGCCAGGCTCCTTTGAGCATGTGCTATGGGAATGCTGTGCTCATAGGTCGGGCCCCTTTGAGCACGGGGTATGGGAATGCTGTGCTCATAGTTCGGGCCACTTTGAGCACGGGATATGGGAATGCTGTGCTCATAGGTTGGGCTCTTTTGAGCACATGATATGGGAATGCTGTGCTCATAGGTCGGGCTCCTTTGAGCACGGGATATGGGAATGCTGTGCTCATAGGTCAGACTCCTTTGAGCAAATGATATGCAAATGCTGTGCTCATAGGTTCGGCCCCTTTGAGCACATGATATGGGAATGCTGTGCTCATAGGTCGGGCACCTTTGAGCACATGATATGGGGATGCTGTGCTCATAGGTCGGGCACCTTTGAGCACATGATATGGGGATGCTGTGCTCATAGGTCGGGCTCCTTTGAACACATGATATGGGAATGCTGTACTCATTGGTCAGGCTCCTTTGAGCATGTGATATGGGAATGCTGTGCTCATAGGTCAGGCTCCTTTGAGCACATGATATGGGAATGCTGCGCTCATAGGTCAGTATCCTTTGAGCACATGATATGGGAATGTTGTGCTCATAGGTTGGGCCACTTTGAGCACATGATATGGGAATCCTGTCCTCTTAGGTTGGGCTCTATTGAGCACATTATATGGGAATGCTGTGGTCATAGGTCGGGCACCTTTGAGCACATGATATGGGAATGCTGTGCTCATAGGTCTGGCACCTTTGAGCACGTGATATGAGAATGCTGTGCTCATAGGTCGGGCTCCTTTGAGCACGTGATATGAGAATGCTGTGCTCATAGGTTGGGCTCCTTTGAGCATGTGATATGGGAATGCTGTGCTCATAGGTCGGGCCCCTTTGAGCACATGATATGGGAATGCTATGCTCACAGGTCGGGCTCCTTTGAGCACATGATATGGGAATGCTGTGCTCATAGGTCAGGCTCCATGTGCACATGATATGGGAATGCTGTGCACATAGGTCTGGCTCCTTTGATCACATGATATAGGAATGCTGTGCTCACAGGTCGCGCTACTTTGAGCACATGATATGGGAATGCCGCGCTCATAGGTCGGGCTCCTTTGAGCACGGGATGTGGGAATGCTGTGCTCACAGGTCGGGCTCCTTTGAGCATGTGATATGGGAATGCTGTGCTCATAGGTCGGGCTCCTTTGAGCAAGTGATACGGGAATGCTGTGCTCATAGGTCGGGCTCCTTTGAGCACGTGATATGGGAATGCTGTGCTCATAGGTCGGGCCCCTTTGAGCACGGGATATGGGAATGCTGTGCTCATAGGTCGGGCCCCTTTGAGCACGGGATATGGGAATGCTGTGCTCATAGGTCGGGCCACTTTGAGCATGGGATAGGGGAATGTTGTGCTCAAAGTTTGGGCTCTTTTGAGCACATGATACGGGAATGCTGTGCTCATAGGTCGGGCTCCTTTGAGCATGGGATATGGGAATGCTGTGCTCATAGGTCCGGCTCTTTCGAGCACATGATATGGGAATGCTGTGCTCATCGGTTGGGCTCCTTTCAGCATTTGATATGGGAATGCTGTGCTCATAGGTCAGGCTCCTTTGAGCACATGATATGGGAATGCTGTGCTCATAGGTCGGGCTCCTTTGAGCACGTGATATGGGAATGCTGTGCTCATAGGTTGGGCTACTTTGAGCACGTGATATGGGAATGTTGTGCTCATAGGTCAGGCTCCTTTGAGCACGGGATATGGGAATGCTGTGGTCATAGGTCAGGCTCCTTTGAGCACATCATATGGGAATGCTGTGCTCACAGGTCGGGCTCCTTTGAGCACGTGATATGGGAATGCTGTGCTCATAGGTCTGGCTCCTTTGAGCACGTGATATGGGAATGCTGTGCTCATAGGTCAGGCTCCTTTGAGCACGTGATATGGGAATGCTGTGCTCATAGATCTGGTTCCTTTGAGCACGTGATATGGGAATGCTGTGCTCATAGGTTGGGCTCCATGTGCACATGATATGGGAATGCTGTGCACATAGGTCTGGCTCCTTTGATCACATGATATGGGAATGCTGTGCTCACAGGTCGGGCTACTTTGAGCACGTGATATGGGAATGCTGCGCTCATAGGTCGGGCTCCTTTGAGCACGTGATATGAGCATGCTGTGCTCATAGGTCAGGCCACTTTGAGCATGTGATGTGGGAATGTTGTGCTCATAGGTCAGGCTCCTTTGAGCACGGGATATGGGAATGCTGTGCTCATAGGTTGGGCCACTTTGAGCACGGGATATGGGAAAGTGTGCTCAAAGGTTGGGCTCTTTTGAGCACATGATACAGGAATGCTGTGCTCATAGGTCTGGCTCCTTTGAGCACGGGATATGGGAATGCTGTGCTCATAGGTCAGTCTCCTTTGAGCACATGATATGCGAATGCTGTGCTCATAGGTCGGGCCCCTTTGAGCACATGATATGGGAATGGTGTGCTCATAGGTCCGGCTCTTTCGAGCACATGATATGGGAATGCTGTGCTCATCGGTTGGGCTCCTTTGAGCATTTGATATGGGAATGCTGTGCTCTTAGGTTGGGCACCTTTGAGCACGGGATACGGGAATGCTGTGTTCATAGGTCAGTCTCCTTTCAGCACATAATATGGGAATGCTGTGCTCATAGGTTGGGCCCCTTTGAGCACATGATATGGGAATCCTGTGCTCTTAGGTTGGCTCCATTGAGCATATTATATGGGAATGCTGTGGTCATAGGTCAGGCTCCTTTGAGCATGTGATATGGGAATGCTGTGCTCATAGGTCTGGCTCCTTTGAGCATGTGATATGGGAATGCTGTGCTCATAGGTCGGGTTCCTTTGAGCACGTGATATGGGAATGCTGTGCTCATAGGTTGGGCTCCTTTGAGCATGTGATATGGGAATGCTGTGCTCATAGGTCGGGCTGCTTTGAGCACGTGATATGGGAATGCTGTGCTCATAGGTCTGTCTCCTTTGAGCACGTGATATGGGAATGCTGTGCTCATAGGTCAGGCTCCTTTGCGCACGTGATATGGGAATGCTGTGCTCATAGGTCAGGCTCCTTTGAGCACGAGATATGGGAATGCTGTGGTCACAGGTCAGGCTCCTGTGAGTACATGATATGGGAATGCTGTGCTCATCGGTTGGGCTCCTTTGAGCATGTGATATGGGAATAATGTGCACATAGGTCTGGCTCCTTTGATCACATGATATGGGAATGCTGTGCTCACAGGTCGGGCTACTTTGAGCACGTGATATGGGAATGTTGTGCTCGTAGGTCGGGCTCCTTTGAGCACGTGATATGGGAATGCTTTGCTCATAGGTCGGGCCACTTTGAGCACATGACATGGGAATGTTGTGCTCATAGGTCAGGCTCCTTTGAGCACGGGATATGGGAATGCTGTGGTCATAGGTCAGACTCCTTTGAGCACATCATATGGGAATGCTGTGCTCACAGGTCGGGCTCCTTTGAGCACGTGATATGGGAATGCTGTGCTCATAGGTCTGGCTCCTTTGAGCACGTGATATGGGAATGCTGTGCTCATAGGTCGGGCTCCTTTGAGCACGTGATATGGGAATGCTGAGTCATAGGTCAGGCTCCTTTGAGCACATGATATGGGAATGCTGTGCTCACAGGTCGGCTCCTTTGAGCATGTGATATGGGAATGCTGTGCTCATAGATCTGGCTCCTTTGAGCACGTGATATGGGAATGCTGTGCTCATAGGTTGGGCTCCTTTGAGCACGTGATATGGGAATGCTGTGGTCATAGGTCAGGCTCCTTTGAGCACGGGATATGGGAATGCTCTGCTCATAGGTCGGGCCACTTTGAGCACGGGATATGGGAATGCTGTGCTCATAGGTTGGGCTCTTTTGAGCACATGATATGGGAATGCTCTGCTCATAGGTTGGGCTCCTTTGAGCATGTGATATGGGAATGCTGTGCTCATAGGTCGGGCCCCTTTGAGCACGGGATATGGGAATGCTGTGCTCATAGGTCGGGCCACTTTGAGCACGGGATATGGGAATGCTGTGCTCAAAGGCTGGGCTCTTTTGAGCACATGATACGGGAATGCTGTGCTTATAGGTCGGGCTCCTTTGAGCACGGGATATGGGAATGCTGTGCTCATAGGTCAGTCTCCTTTGAGCACATGATATGCGAATGCTGTGCTCATAGTTCCGGCTGCTTTGAGCACATGATATGGGAATGCTGTGCTCATAGGTCAGGCTCCTTTGAGCACATGATATGGGAATGCTGTGCTTATAGGTATGGCTCCTTTGATCACATGATATGGGAATGCTGTGCTCATAGGTGGGGCTCCTTTGAGCACATGATATAGGAATGCTGTGCTCATAGGTCCGGCTCCTTTGAGCACATGATATGGGAATGCTGTGCTCATAGGTAGGGCCCCTTTGAGCACATGATATGGGAATGCTGTGCTCATAGTTCCGGCTGCTTTGAGCACATTATATGGGAATGCTGTGCTCATAGGTCAGGCTCCTTTGAGCACGTGACATGGGAATGCTGTGCTCATAGTTTGGGCTCCTTTGAGCATGGGATATGGGAATGCTGTGCTCATAGGTCTGGCACCTTTGATCAAATGATATGGGAATGCTGTGCTCATAGGTCAGGCTCCTTTGATCACATGATATGGGAATGCTGTGGTCATAGGTCAGGCTCCTTTGAGCACGGGATATGGGAATGCTGTGCCCATAGGTAGGGCCCCTTTGAGCACATGATATGGGAATGCTATGCTCACAGATCAGGCTCCTTTGAGCACATGATATGGGAATGCTGTGCTCATAGGTCGGGCCACTTTGAGCACATGATATGGGAATGGTGTGCTCATAGGTCGGGCCACTTTGAGCACATGATATGGGAATGGTGTGCTCATAATTAGGCCCCCTTTGAGCACATGATATGGGAGTGCTATGTTCACAGGTCGGGCTCCTTTGAGCACGGGATATGGGAATGCTATGCTCACAGGTCGGGCTCCTTTGAGCACGGGATATGGGAATGCTGTGCTTATAGGTCAGGCCACTTTCAGCACATGGTATGGGAATGCTGTGCTCATAGGTAGGGCCCCTTTGAGCACATGCTATGGGAATGCTGTGCTCATAAGTATGGCTCCTTTGAGCACATGATATGGGAATACTGTGCTCTTCGGTCGGGCTCCTTTGAGCACATGATATGGGAATGCTGTACTCATCGGTCAGGCTCCTTTGAGCACATGATAGGGGAATGCTGTGCTCATAGGTATGGCTCCTTTGATCACATGATATGGGAATGCTGTGCACATAGGTTGGGCTCCTTTGAGCACGTGATATGGGAATGGTGTGCTCATGGGTCGGGCTCCTTTGAGCACATGATATGGGAATGCAGTGCTCATCGGTTGGGCTCCTTTGAGCACGTGATATGGGAATGCTGTGCTCATAGGTCAGGCTTCTTTGAGCACGGGATATGGGAATGCTGTGCTCATAGGTCGGGCTCCTTTGAGGGCGTGATATGGGAATGCTGTGCTCATAGGTCGGGCTCCTTTGAGCATGTGATATGGGAATGCTGTGCTCATAGGTTGGGCTCCATTGAGCACATGACATGGGAATGCTATGCTCACGGGTCGGGCTCCTTTAAGCACATGATATGGAAATGCTGGGCTCATAGGTCAGGCTCCTTTGAGCACATGATATGGCAATGCTGGGCTCAGAGGTCAGGCTCCTTTGAGCACATGATATGGGAATGCTGGGCTCATAGGTCGGGCTCCTTTGAGCACATGATAATGGGATGCTGTGCTCATAGGTCGGGCTCCTTTGAGCATGTGATATGGGAATGCTGTGCTCATAGGTTGGGCTCCTTTGAGCACGGGATATGGGAATGCTGTGCTCATGGGTCGGGCTCCTTTGAGCATGTGCTATGGGAATGCTGTGCTCATAGGTCGGGCCCCTTTGAGCACGGGGTATGGGAATGCTGTGCTCATAGTTCGGGCCACTTTGAGCACGGGATATGGGAATGCTGTGCTCATAGGTTGGGCTCCTTTGAGCACGTGATATGGGAATGCTGTGCTCATAGGTCTGGCTCCTTTGAGCACGTGATATGGGAATGCTGTGCTCATAGGTCGGGCTCCTTTGAGCACGTGATATGGGAATGCTGAGTCATAGGTCAGGCTCCTTTGAGCACATGATATGGGAATGCTGTGCTCACAGGTCGGCTCCTTTGAGCATGTGATATGGGAATGCTGTGCTCATAGATCTGGCTCCTTTGAGCACATGATATGGGAATGCTGTGCTCATAGGTTGGGCTCCTTTGAGCACGTGATATGGGAATGCTGTGGTCATAGGTCAGGCTCCTTTGAGCACGGGATATGGGAATGCTCTGCTCATAGGTCGGGCCACTTTGAGCACGGGATATGGGAATGCTGTGCTCATAGGTTGGGCTCTTTTGAGCACATGATATGGGAATGCTCTGCTCATAGGTTGGGCTCCTTTGAGCATGTGATATGGGAATGCTGTGCTCATAGGTCGGGCCCCTTTGAGCACGGGATATGGGAATGCTGTGCTCATAGGTCGGGCCACTTTGAGCACGGGATATGGGAATGCTGTGCTCAAAGGCTGGGCTCTTTTGAGCACATGATACGGGAATGCTGTGCTTATAGGTCGGGCTCCTTTGAGCACGGGATATGGGAATGCTGTGCTCATAGGTCAGTCTCCTTTGAGCACATGATATGCGAATGCTGTGCTCATAGTTCCGGCTGCTTTGAGCACATGATATGGGAATGCTGTGCTCATAGGTCAGGCTCCTTTGAGCACATGATATGGGAATGCTGTGCTTATAGGTATGGCTCCTTTGATCACATGATATGGGAATGCTGTGCTCATAGGTGGGGCTCCTTTGAGCACATGATATAGGAATGCTGTGCTCATAGGTCCGGCTCCTTTGAGCACATGATATGGGAATGCTGTGCTCATAGGTAGGGCCCCTTTGAGCACATGATATGGGAATGCTGTGCTCATAGTTCCGGCTGCTTTGAGCACATTATATGGGAATGCTGTGCTCATAGGTCAGGCTCCTTTGAGCACGTGACATGGGAATGCTGTGCTCATAGTTTGGGCTCCTTTGAGCATGGGATATGGGAATGCTGTGCTCATAGGTCTGGCACCTTTGATCAAATGATATGGGAATGCTGTGCTCATAGGTCAGGCTCCTTTGATCACATGATATGGGAATGCTGTGGTCATAGGTCAGGCTCCTTTGAGCACGGGATATGGGAATGCTGTGCCCATAGGTAGGGCCCCTTTGAGCACATGATATGGGAATGCTATGCTCACAGATCAGGCTCCTTTGAGCACATGATATGGGAATGCTGTGCTCATAGGTCGGGCCACTTTGAGCACATGATATGGGAATGGTGTGCTCATAGGTCGGGCCACTTTGAGCACATGATATGGGAATGGTGTGCTCATAATTAGGCCCCCTTTGAGCACATGATATGGGAGTGCTATGTTCACAGGTCGGGCTCCTTTGAGCACGGGATATGGGAATGCTATGCTCACAGGTCGGGCTCCTTTGAGCACGGGATATGGGAATGCTGTGCTTATAGGTCAGGCCACTTTCAGCACATGGTATGGGAATGCTGTGCTCATAGGTAGGGCCCCTTTGAGCACATGCTATGGGAATGCTGTGCTCATAAGTATGGCTCCTTTGAGCACATGATATGGGAATACTGTGCTCTTCGGTCGGGCTCCTTTGAGCACATGATATGGGAATGCTGTACTCATCGGTCAGGCTCCTTTGAGCACATGATAGGGGAATGCTGTGCTCATAGGTATGGCTCCTTTGATCACATGATATGGGAATGCTGTGCACATAGGTTGGGCTCCTTTGAGCACGTGATATGGGAATGGTGTGCTCATGGGTCGGGCTCCTTTGAGCACATGATATGGGAATGCAGTGCTCATCGGTTGGGCTCCTTTGAGCACGTGATATGGGAATGCTGTGCTCATAGGTCAGGCTTCTTTGAGCACGGGATATGGGAATGCTGTGCTCATAGGTCGGGCTCCTTTGAGGGCGTGATATGGGAATGCTGTGCTCATAGGTCGGGCTCCTTTGAGCATGTGATATGGGAATGCTGTGCTCATAGGTTGGGCTCCATTGAGCACATGACATGGGAATGCTATGCTCACGGGTCGGGCTCCTTTAAGCACATGATATGGAAATGCTGGGCTCATAGGTCAGGCTCCTTTGAGCACATGATATGGCAATGCTGGGCTCAGAGGTCAGGCTCCTTTGAGCACATGATATGGGAATGCTGGGCTCATAGGTCGGGCTCCTTTGAGCACATGATAATGGGATGCTGTGCTCATAGGTCGGGCTCCTTTGAGCATGTGATATGGGAATGCTGTGCTCATAGGTTGGGCTCCTTTGAGCACGGGATATGGGAATGCTGTGCTCATGGGTCGGGCTCCTTTGAGCACCTGATATGGGAATGATGTGGTCATAGGTCAGGCTCGTTTGAGCACGGGATATGGGAATGCTGTGCTCGTAGGTCGGACCACTTTGAGCAGGGGATATGGGAATGCTGTGCTCATAGGTTGGGCTCTTTTGAGCACATGATATGGGAATGCTGTGCTCATAGGTCGGGCTCCTTTGAGCACGTGATATGGGAATGCTGTGCTCATAGGTTGGGCTCCATTGAGCACATGATATGGGAATGCTATGCTCAGAATGCTGTGCTCACAGGCCGGGCTCCTTTGAGCACGTGATATGGGAATGCTGTGCTCATAGGTCGGGCTCCTTTGAGCACGTGATACGGGAATGCTGTGCTCATAGGTTGGGCTACTTTGAGCACGTGATACGGGAATGCTGTGATCATAGGTCTGGCTACTTTGAGCACGTGATATGGGAATGCTGTGCTCATAGGTTTGGCCCCTTTGAGCACGGAATATGGGAATGCTGTGCTCATAGGTCGGGCCACTTTGAGCACGGGATATGGGAATGTTGTGCTCAAAGTTTGGGCTCTTTTGAGCACATGATACAGGAATGCTGTGCTCATAGGTCGGGCTCCTTTGAGCATGGGATATGGGAATGCTGTGCTCATAGGTCAGTCTCCTTTGAGCACATGATATGCGAATGCTGTGCTCATAGGTCGGGCCCCTTTGAGCACATGACATGGGAATGCTGTGCTCATAGGTCCGGCTCTTTCGAGCACATGATATGGGAATGCTGTGCTCATCGGTTGGGCTCCTTTGAGCATTTGATATGGGAATGCTGTGCTCATAGGTCAGGCTCCTTTGAGCACATGATATGGGAATGCTGTGCTCATAGGTCGGGCTCCTTTGAGCACGTGATATGGGAATGCTGTGCTCATAGGTTGGGCTCCATTGTGCACATGATATGGGAATGCTGTGCTCACAGGTCGGGCTCCTTTGAGCATGTGATATGGGAATGCTGTGCTCATAGGGCGGGCTACTTTGAGCATGTGATACGGGAATACTGCGCTCATAGGCCGGGCTACTTTGAGCATGTGATATGGGAATGCTGTGCTCATAGGTCGGGCAACTTTGAGCACGGGATATGGGAATGCTGTGCTCATAGTTCGGGCCACTTTGAGCACGGGATATGGGAATTCTGTGCTCATAGGTCAGTCTCCTTTGAGCACATGATATGGGAATTCTGTGCTCATAGGTTGGGCCCCTTTGAGCACATGATATGGAAATGCTGGGCTCATAGGTCAGGCTCCTTTGAGCACATGATAATGGGATACTGTGCTCATAGGTCGGGCTCCTTTGAGCACATGATATGGGAATGCTGTGCTCATCGGTCGAGGTCCTTTGAGCACATGATATGGGAATGCTGTGCTCATAGGTCAGGCTCCTTTGAGCACATGATATGGGAATGTTGTGCTCATAGGTCAGGCTCCTTGAGCATGTGATATGGGAATGCTGTGCTCATAGGTTGGGCTCCTTTGAGCACGGGATATGGGATTGCTGTGTTCATATGTCAGTCTCCTTAGAGCACATGATATGGGAATGCTGTGCTCATGGGTCGGGCTCCTTTGAGCACATGATATGGGAATGCTGTGCTCATGGGTCGGGCTCCTTTGAGCACATGATATGGAAATGCTGGGCTCATAGGTCAGGCTCCTTTGAGCACATGATATGGGAATGCTGTGCTCATAGGTCGGGCCCCTTTGAGCACGGGGTATGGGAATGCTGTGCTCATAGTTCGGGCCACTTTGAGCACGGGATATGGGAATGCTGTGCTCATAGGTTGGGCTCTTTTGAGCACATGATATGGGAATGCTGTGCTCATAGGTTGGGCTCCTTTGAGCACGGGATATGGGATTGCTGTGTTCATATGTCAGTCTCCTTAGAGCACATGATATGGGAATGCTGTGCTCATGGGTCAGGCTCCTTTGAGCACATGATATGGGAATGCTGTGCTCATGGGTCGGGCTCCTTTGAGCACATGATATGGAAATGCTGGGCTCATAGGTCAGGCTCCTTTGAGCACATGATATGGGAATGCTGGGCTCATAGGTCGGGCTCCTTTGAGCACATGTTAATGGGATGCTGTGCTCATAGGTCGGGCTCCTTTGAGCACGTGATATGGGAATGCTGTGCTCATAGGTTGGGCTCCTTTGAGCACGGGATATAGGAATGCTGTGCTCATGGGTCGGGCTCCTTTGAGCACCTGATATGGGAATGATGTGGTCATAGGTCAGGCTCGTTTGAGCACGGGATATGGGAATGCTGTGCTCATAGGTCGGACCACTTTGAGCAGGGGATATGGGAATGCTGTGCTCATAGGTTGGGCTCTTTTGAGCACATGATATGGGAATGCTGTGCTCATAGGTCGGGCTCCTTTGAGCACATGATATGGGAATGCTGTGCTCATAGGTTGGGCTCCATTAAGCACATGATATGGGAATGCTATGCTCAGAATGCTGTGCTCACAGGCCGGGCTCCTTTGAGCACGTGATATGGGAATGCTGTGCTCATGGGTCAGGCTCCTTTGAGCACGTGATACGGGAATGCTGTGCTCATAGGTGGGGCTACTTTGAGCACGTGATACGGGAATGCTGTGATCATAGGTCTGGCTACTTTGAGCACGTGATATGGGAATGCTGTGCTCACAGGTTTGGCCCCTTTGAGCACGGAATATGGGAATGCTGTGCTCATTGGTCGGGCTACTTTGAGCACAGGAGATGGGAATGCTGTGCTCATAGGTTGGGCTTTTTTGAGCACATGATATGGGAATGCTGTGCTCATAGGTCGGGCTCCTTTGAGCACAGGATATGGGAATGCTGTGCTCTTAGGTCAGTCTCCTTTGAGCACATGATATGGGAATGCTGTGCTCATAGGTTGGGCCCCTTTGAGCACATGATATGGAATGCTGTGCTCATAGGTATGGCTCCTTTGAGCACGGGATATGGGAATGCTGTTCTCTTAGGTCAGTCTCCTTTGAGCACATGATATGGGAATACTGTGCTCATAGGTTGGGCCCCTTTGAGCACATGATATGGAATGCTGTGCTCATAGGTCGGGCTCCTTTGAGCACATGATATGGGGATGCTGTACTCATAGGTCGGGCTGCTTTGGGCACATGATATGGGAATGCTGTGCTCATCGGTCGGGCTCCTTTGAGCACATGATATGGGAATGCTGTGCTCATAGGTCAGGCTCCTTTGAGCACATGATATGGGAATGCTGTGCTCATAGGTCGGACTCCTTTGAGCACGTGATATGGGAATGCTGTGCTCATAGGTTGGGCTCCTTTGAGCATGGGATACGGAAATGCTGTGTTCATAGGTCAGTCTCCTTTGAGCACATGATATGGGAATTCTGTGCTCATAGGTTGGGCCCCTTTGAGCACATGATACGGGAATGCTGTGCTCATAGGTCGGGCTCCTTTGAGCACATGATATGGGGATGCTGTGCTCATAGGTCGGGCTACTTTGAGCACATGATATGGGAATGCTGTGCTCATAGGTCAGGCTCCATGCGCACATGATATGGGAATGCTGTGCACATAGGTCTGGCTCCTTTGATCACATGATATAGGAATGCTGTGCTCACAGGTCGCGCTACTTTGAGCACATGATATGGGAATGCCGCGCTCATAGGTCGGGCTCCTTTGAGCACGTGATGTGGGAATATTGTGCTCATAGGTCAGGCTCCTTTGAGCACGGGATGTGGGAATGCTGTGCTCACAGGTCGGGCTCCTTTGAGCATGTGATATGGGAATGCTGTGCTCATAGGTCGAGCTCCTTTGAGCAAGTGATACAGGAATGCTGTGCTCATAGGTCGGGCTCCTTTGAGCACGTGATATGGGAATGCTGTGCTCATAGGTCGGGCCCCTTTGAGCACGGGATATGGGAATGCTGTGCTCATAGGTCGGGCCCCTTTGAGCACCAGATATGGGAATGCTGTGCTCATAGGTCAGGCCACTTTGAGCATGGGATAGGGGAATGTTGTGCTCAAAGTTTGGGCTCTTTTGAGCACATGATACGGGAATGCTGTGCTCATAGGTCGGGCTCCTTTGAGCATGGGATATGGGAATGCTGTGCTCATAGGTCCGGCTCTTTCGAGCACATGATATGGGAATGCTGTGCTCATCGGTTGGGCTCCTTTCAGCATTTGATATGGGAATGCTGTGCTCATAGGTCAGGCTCCTTTGAGCACATGATATGGGAATGCTGTGCTCATAGGTCGGGCTCCTTTGAGCACGTGATATGGGAATGCTGTGCTCATAGGTTGGGCTACTTTGAGCACGTGATATGGGAATGTTGTGCTCATAGGTCAGGCTCCTTTGAGCACGGGATATGGGAATGCTGTGGTCATAGGTCAGGCTCCTTTGAGCACATCATATGGGAATGCTGTGCTCACAGGTCGGGCTCCTTTGAGCACGTGATATGGGAATGCTGTGCTCATAGGTCTGGCTCCTTTGAGCACGTGATATGGGAATGCTGTGCTCATAGGTCAGGCTCCTTTGAGCACGTGATATGGGAATGCTGTGCTCATAGATCTGGTTCCTTTGAGCACGTGATATGGGAATGCTGTGCTCATAGGTTGGGCTCCATGTGCACATGATATGGGAATGCTGTGCACATAGGTCTGGCTCCTTTGATCACGTGATATGGGAATGCTGCGCTCATAGGTCGGGCTCCTTTGAGCACGTGATATGGGCATGCTGTGCTCATAGGTCAGGCCACTTTGAGCATGTGATGTGGGAATGTTGTGCTCATAGGTCAGGCTCCTTTGAGCACGGGATATGGGAATGCTGTGGTCATAGGTCAGGCTCCTTTGAGCATATGATATGGGAATGCTGTGCTCACAGGTTGGGCTCCTTTGAGCACGTGATATGGGAATGCTGTGCTCATAGGTCGGGCTCCTTTGAGCAAGTGATACGGGAATGCTGTGCTCATAGGTCGGGCTCCTTTGAGCAAATGATATGGGAATGCTGTGCTCATAGGTCGGGCCCCTTTGAGCATGGGATATGGGAATGCTGTGCTCATAGGTTGGGCCACTTTGAGCACGGGATATGGGAAAGTGTGCTCAAAGGTTGGGCTCTTTTGAGCACATGATACAGGAATGCTGTGCTCATAGGTCGGGCTCCTTTGAGCACGGGATATGGGAATGCTGTGCTCATAGGTCAGTCTCCTTTGAGCACATGATATGCGAATGCTGTGCTCATAGGTCGGGCCCCTTTGAGCACAAGATATGGGAATGGTGTGCTCATAGGTCCGGCTCTTTCGAGCACATGATATGGGAATGCTGTGCTCATCGGTTGGGCTCCTTTGAGCATTTGATATGGGAATGCTGTGCTCTTAGGTTGGGCACCTTTGAGCACGGGATACGGGAATGCTGTGTTCATAGGTCAGTCTCCTTTGAGCACATAATATGGGAATGCTGTGCTCATAGGTTGGGCCCCTTTGAGCACATGATATGGGAATCCTGTGCTCTTAGGTTGGCTCCATTGAGCATATTATATGGGAATGCTGTGGTCATAGGTCAGGCTCCTTTGAGCACATGATATGGGAATGCTGTGCTCATAGGTCTGGCTCCTTTGAGCATGTGATATGGGAATGCTGTGCTCATAGGTCGGGTTCCTTTGAGCACGAGATATGGGAATGCTGTGGTCACAGGTCAGGCTCCTGTGAGTACATGATATGGGAATGCTGTGCTCATCGGTTGGGCTCCTTTGAGCATGTGATATGGGAATAATGTGCACATAGGTCTGGCTCCTTTGATCACATGATATGGGAATGCTGTGCTCACAGGTCGGGCTACTTTGAGCACGTGATATGGGAATGTTGTGCCCGTAGGTCGGGCTCCTTTGAGCACGTGATATGGGAATGCTTTGCTCATAGGTCGGGCCACTTTGAGCACGTGACATGGGAATGTTGTGCTCATAGGTCAGGCTCCTTTGAGCACGGGATATGGGAATGCTGTGGTCATAGGTCAGACTCCTTTGAGCACATCATATGGGAATGCTGTGCTCACAGGTCGGGCTCCTTTGAGCACGTGATATGGGAATGCTGTGCTCATAGTTCTGGCTCCTTTGAGCACGTGATATGGGAATGCTGTGCTCATAGGTCGGGCTCCTTTGAGCACGTGATATGGGAATGCTGAGTCATAGGTCAGGCTCCTTTGAGCACATGATATGGGAATGCTGTGCTCACAGGTCGGCTCCTTTGAGCATGTGATATGGGAATGCTGTGCTCATAGATCTGGCTCCTTTGAGCATGTGATATGGGAATGCTGTGCTCATAGGTTGGGCTCCTTTGAGCACGTGATATGGGAATGCTGTGGTCATAGGTCAGGCTCCTTTGAGCACGGGATATGGGAATGCTCAGCTCATAGGTCGGGCCACTTTGAGCACGGGATATGGGAATGCTGTGCTCATAGGTTGGGCTCTTTTGAGCACATGATATGGGAATGCTCTGCTCATAGGTTGGGCTTCTTTGAGCATGTGATATGGGAATGCTGTGCTCATAGGTCGGGCCCCTTTGAGCACGGGATATGGGAATGCTGTGCTCATAGGTCGGGCCACTTTGAGCACGGGATATGGGAATGCTGTGCTCAAAGGCTGGGCTCTTTTGAGCACATGATACGGGAATGCTGTGCTTATAGGTCGGGCTCCTTTGAGCACGGGATATGGGAATGCTGTGCTCATAGGTCAGTCTCCTTTGAGCACATGATATGCGAATGCTGTGCTCATAGTTCCGGCTGCTTTGAGCACATGATATGGGAATGCTGTGCTCATAGGTCAGGCTCCTTTGAGCACATGATATCGGAATGCTGTGCTTATAGGTATGGCTCCTTTGATCACCTGATATGGGAATGCTGTGCTCATAGGTGGGGCTCCTTTGAGCACATGATATGAGAATGCTGTGCTCATAGGTCCGGCTCCTTTGAGCACATGATATGGGAATGCTGTGCTCATAGGTAGGGCCCCTTTGAGCACATGATATGGGAATGCTGTGCTCATAGTTCCGGCTGCTTTGAGCACATTATATGGGAATGCTGTGCTCATAGGTCAGGCTCCTTTGAGCATGTGACATGCGAATGCTGTGCTCATAGTTTGGGCTCCTTTGAGCATGGGATATGGGAATGCTGTGCTCATAGGTCTGGCACCTTTGATCAAATGATATGGGAATGCTGTGCTCATAGGTCAGGCTCCTTTGATCACATGATATGGGAATGCTGTGCTCATAGGTCAGGCTCCTTTGAGCACGAGATATGGGAATGCTGTGGTCACAGGTCAGGCTCCTGTGAGTACATGATATGGGAATGCTGTGCTCATCCGTTGGGCTCCTTTGAGCATGTGATATGGGAATAATGTGCACATAGGTCTGGCTCCTTTGATCACATGATATGGGAATGCTGTGCTCACAGGTCGGGCTACTTTGAGCACGTGATATGGGAATGTTGTGCCCGTAGGTCGGGCTCCTTTGAGCACGTGATATGGGAATGCTTTGCTCATAGGTCGGGCCACTTTGAGCACGTGACATGGGAATGTTGTGCTCATAGGTCAGGCTCCTTTGAGCACGGGATATGGGAATGCTGTGGTCATAGGTCAGACTCCTTTGAGCACATCATATGGGAATGCTGTGCTCACAGGTCGGGCTCCTTTGAGCACGTGATATGGGAATGCTGTGCTCATAGGTCTGGCTCCTTTGAGCACGTGATATGGGAATGCTGTGCTCATAGGTCGGGCTCCTTTGAGCACGTGATATGGGAATGCTGAGTCATAGGTCAGGCTCCTTTGAGCACATGATATGGGAATGCTGTGCTCACAGGTCGGCTCCTTTGAGCATGTGATATGGGAATGCTGTGCTCATAGATCTGGCTCCTTTGAGCATGTGATATGGGAATGCTGTGCTCATAGGTTGGGCTCCTTTGAGCACGTGATATGGGAATGCTGTGGTCATAGGTCAGGCTCCTTTGAGCACGGGATATGGGAATGCTCAGCTCATAGGTCGGGCCACTTTGAGCACGGGATATGGGAATGCTGTGCTCATAGGTTGGGCTCTTTTGAGCACATGATATGGGAATGCTCTGCTCATAGGTTGGGCTCCTTTGAGCATGTGATATGGGAATGCTGTGCTCATAGGTCGGGCCCCTTTGAGCACGGGATATGGGAATGCTGTGCTCATAGGTCGGGCCACTTTGAGCACGGGATATGGGAATGCTGTGCTCAAAGGCTGGGCTCTTTTGAGCACATGATACGGGAATGCTGTGCTTATAGGTCGGGCTCCTTTGAGCACGGGATATGGGAATGCTGTGCTCATAGGTCAGTCTCCTTTGAGCACATGATATGCGAATGCTGTGCTCATAGTTCCGGCTGCTTTGAGCACATGATATGGGAATGCTGTGCTCATAGGTCAGGCTCCTTTGAGCACATGATATGGGAATGCTGTGCTTATAGGTATGGCTCCTTTGATCACATGATATGGGAATGCTGTGCTCATAGGTGGGGCTCCTTTGAGCACATGATATGAGAATGCTGTGCTCATAGGTCCGGCTCCTTTGAGCACATGATATGGGAATGCTGTGCTCATAGGTAGGGCCCCTTTGAGCACATGATATGGGAATGCTGTGCTCATAGTTCCGGCTGCTTTGAGCACATTATATGGGAATGCTGTGCTCATAGGTCAGGCTCCTTTGAGCATGTGACATGGGAATGCTGTGCTCATAGTTTGGGCTCCTTTGAGCATGGGATATGGGAATGCTGTGCTCATAGGTCTGGCACCTTTGATCAAATGATATGGGAATGCTGTGCTCATAGGTCAGGCTCCTTTGATCACATGATATGGGAATGCTGTGGTCATAGGTCAGGCTCCTTTGAGCACGGGATATGGGAATGCTGTGCCCATAGGTAGGGCCCCTTTGAGCACATGATATGGGAATGCTATGCTCACAGATCAGGCTCCTTTGAGCACATGATATGGGAATGCTGTGCTCATAGGTCGGGCCACTTTGAGCACATGATATGGGAATGGTGTGCTCATAGGTCGGGCCACTTTGAGCACATGATATGGGAATGGTGTGCTCATAATTAGGCCCCCTTTGAGCGCATGATATGGGAGTGCTATGTTCACAGGTCGGGCTCCTTTGAGCACGGGATATGGGAATGCTATGCTCACAGGTCGGGCTCCTTTGAGCACGGGATATGGGAATGCTGTGCTTATAGGTCAGGCCACTTTCAGCACATGGTATGGGAATGCTGTGCTCATAGGTAGGGCCCCTTTGAGCACATGATATGGGAATGCTGTGCTCATAAGTATGGCTCCTTTGAGCACATGATATGGGAATACTGTGCTCATCGGTCGGGCTCCTTTGAGCACATGATATGGGAATGCTGTACTCATCGGTCAGGCTCCTTTGAGCACATGATAGGGGAATGCTGTGCTCATAGGTATGGCTCCTTTGATCACATGATATGGGAATGCTGTGCACATAGGTTGGGCTCCTTTGAGCACGTGATATGGGAATGGTGTGCTCATGGGTCGGGCTCCTTTGAGCACATGATATGGGAATGCAGTGCTCATCGGTTGGGCTCCTTTGAGCACGTGATATGGGAATGCTGTGCTCATAGGTCAGGCTCCTTTGAGCACCTGATATGGGAATGCTGTGGTCATAGGTCAGGCTCCTTTGAGGGCGTGATATGGGAATGCTGTGCTCATAGGTTGGGCTCCATTGAGCACATGACATGGGAATGCTATGCTCACGGGTCGGGCTCCTTTAAGCACATGATATGGAAATGCTGGGCTCATAGGTCAGGCTCCTTTGAGCACATGATATGGCAATGCTGGGCTCAGAGGTCAGGCTCCTTTGAGCACATGATATGGGAATGCTGGGCTCATAGGTCGGGCTCCTTTGAGCACATGATAATGGGATGCTGTGCTCATAGGTTGGGCTCCTTTGAGCATGTGATATGGGAATGCTGTGCTCATAGGTTGGGCTCCTTTGAGCACGGGATATGGGAATGCTGTTCTCATGGGTCGGGCTCCTTTGAGCACCTGATATGGGAATGATGTGGTCATAGGTCAGGCTCGTTTGAGCACGGGATATGGGAATGCTGTGCTCATAGGTCGGACCACTTTGAGCAGGGGATATGGGAATGCTGTGCTCATAGGTTGGGCTCTTTTGAGCACATGATATGGGAATGCTGTGCTCATAGGTCGGGCTCCTTTGAGCACGTGATATGGGAATGCTGTGCTCATAGGTTGGGCTCCATTGAGCACGTGATATGGGAATGCTGTGCTCATAGGTCGGGCTCCTTTGAGCACGTGATACGGGAATGCTGTGCTCATAGGTTGGGCTACTTTGAGCACGTGATACGGGAATGCTGTGATCATAGGTCTGGCTACTTTGAGCACGTGATATGGGAATGCTGTGCTCATAGGTTTGGCCCCTTTGAGCACGGAATATGGGAATGCTGTGCTCATAGGTCGGGCCACTTTGAGCACGGGATATGGGAATGTTGTGCTCAAAGTTTGGGCTCTTTTGAGCACATGATACGGGAATGCTGTGCTCATAGGTCGGGCTCCTTTGAGCATGGGATATGGGAATGCTGTGCTCATAGGTCAGTCTCCTTTGAGCACATGATATGCGAATGCTGTGCTCATAGGTCGGGCCCCTTTGAGCACATGACATGGGAATGCTGTGCTCATACGTCCGGCTCTTTCGAGCACATGATATGGGAATGCTGTGCTCATCGGTTGGGCTCCTTTGAGCATTTGATATGGGAATGCTGTGCTCATAGGTCAGGCTCCTTTGAGCACATGATATGGGAATGCTGTGCTCATAGGTCGGGCTCCTTTGAGCACGTGATATGGGAATGCTGTGCTCATAGGTTGGGCTACTTTGAGCACGTGATACGGGAATGCTGTGATCATAGGTCTGGCTACTTTGAGCACGTGATATGGGAATGCTGTGCTCATAGGTTTTGCCCCTTTGAGCACGGAATATGGGAATGCTGTGCTCATAGGTCGGGCCACTTTGAGCACGGGATATGGGAATGTTGTGCTCAAAGTTTGGGCTCTTTTGAGCACATGATACAGGAATGCTGTGCTCATAGGTCGGGCTCCTTTGAGCATGGGATATGGGAATGCTGTGCTCATAGGTCAGTCTCCTTTGAGCACATGATATGCGAATGCTGTGCTCATAGGTCGGGCCCCTTTGAGCACATGACATGGGAATGCTGTGCTCATAGGTCCGGCTCTTTCGAGCACATGATATGGGAATGCTGTGCTCATCGCTTGGGCTCCTTTGAGCATTTGATATGGGAATGCTGTGCTCATAGGTCAGGCTCCTTTGAGCACATGATATGGGAATGCTGTGCTCATAGGTCGGGCTCCTTTGAGCACGTGATATGGGAATGCTGTGCTCATAGGTTGGGCTCCATTGTGCACATGATATGGGAATGCTGTGCTCACAGGTCGGGCTCCTTTGAGCACGTGATATGGGAATGCTGTGCTCATAGGGCGGGCTACTTTGAGCATGTGATACGGGAATACTGCGTTCATAGGCCGGGCTACTTTGAGCATGTGATATGGGAATGCTGTGCTCATAGGTCGGGCCCCTTTGAGCACGGGATATGGGAATGCTGTGCTCATAGATCGGGCCACTTTGAGCACGGGATATGGGAATTCTGTGCTCATAGGTCAGTCTCCTTTGAGCACATGATATGGGAATTCTGTGCTCATAGGTTGGGCCCCTTTGAGCACATGATATGGAAATGCTGGGCTCATAGGTCAGGCTCCTTTGAGCACATGATAATGGGATGCTGTGCTCATAGGTCGGGCTCCTTTGAGCACATGATATGGGAATGCTGTGCTCATCGGTCGAGGTCCTTTGAGCACATGATATGGGAATGCTGTGCTCATAGGTCAGGCTCCTTTGAGCACATGATATGGGAATGTTGTGCTCATAGGTCGGGCTCCTTGAGCATGTGATATGGGAATGCTGTGCTCATAGGTTGGGCTCCTTTGAGCACGGGATATGGGATTGCTGTGTTCATATGTCAGTCTCCTTAGAGCACATGATATGGGAATGCTGTGCTCATGGGTCGGGCTCCTTTGAGCACATGATATGGGAATGCTGTGCTCATGGGTCGGGCTCCTTTGAGCACATGATATGGAAATGCTGGGCTCATAGGTCAGGCTCCTTTGAGCACATGATATGGGAATGCTGTGCTCATAGGTCGGGCCCCTTTGAGCACGGGGTATGGGAATGCTGTGCTCATAGTTCGGGCCACTTTGAGCACGGGATATGGGAATGCTGTGCTCATAGGTTGGGCTCTTTTGAGCACATGATATGGGAATGCTGTGCTCATAGGTTGGGCTCCTTTGAGCACGGGATATGGGATTGCTGTGTTCATATGTCAGTCTCCTTAGAGCACATGATATGGGAATGCTGTGCTCATGGGTCGGGCTCCTTTGAGCACATGATATGGGAATGCTGTGCTCATGGGTCGGGCTCCTTTGAGCACATGATATGGAAATGCTGGGCTCATAGGTCAGGCTCCTTTGAGCACATGATATGGGAATGCTGGGCTCATAGGTCGGGCTCCTTTGAGCACATGATAATGGGATGCTGTGCTCATAGGTCGGGCTCCTTTGAGCATGTGATATGGGAATGCTGTGCTCATAGGTTGGGCTCCTTTGAGCACGGGATATGGGAATGCTGTGCTCATGGGTCGGGCTCCTTTGAGCACCTGATATGGGAATGATGTGGTCATAGGTCAGGCTCGTTTGAGCACGGGATATGGGAATGCTGTGCTCATAGGTCGGACCACTTTGAGCAGGGGATATGGGAATGCTGTGCTCATAGGTTGGGCTCTTTTGAGCACATGATATGGGAATGCTGTGCTCATAGGTCGGGCTCCTTTGAGCACATGATATGGGAATGCTGTGCTCATAGGTTGGGCTCCATTGAGCACATGATATGGGAATGCTATGCTCAGAATGCTGTGCTCACAGGCCGGGCTCCTTTGAGCACGTGATATGGGAATGCTGTGCTCATGGGTCAGGCTCCTTTGAGCACGTGATACGGGAATGCTGTGCTCATAGGTGGGGCTACTTTGAGCACGTGATACAGGAATGCTGTGATCATAGGTCTGGCTACTTTGAGCACGTGATATGGGAATGCTGTGCTCACAGGTTTGGCCCCTTTGAGCACGGAATATGGGAATGCTGTGCTCATTGGTCGGGCTACTTTGAGCACAGGAGATGGGAATGCTGTGCTCATAGGTTGGGCTTTTTTGAGCACATGATATGGGAATGCTGTGCTCATAGGTCGGGCTCCTTTGAGCACAGGATATGGGAATGCTGTGCTCTTAGGTCAGTCTCCTTTGAGCACATGATATGGGAATGCTGTGCTCATAGGTTGGGCCCCTTTGAGCACATGATATGGAATGCTGTGCTCATAGGTATGGCTCCTTTGAGCACGGGATATGGGAATGCTGTTCTCTTAGGTCAGTCTCCTTTGAGCACATGATATGGGAATACTGTGCTCATAGGTTGGGCCCCTTTGAGCACATGATATGGAATGCTGTGCTCATAGGTTGGGCTCCTTTGAGCACATGATATGGGGATGCTGTACGCATAGGTCGGGCTGCTTTGGGCACATGATATGGGAATGCTGTGCTCATCGGTCGGGCTCCTTTGAGCACGTGATATGGGAATGCTGTGCTCATAGGTCAGGCTCCTTTGAGCACATGATATGGGAATGCTGTGCTCATAGGTCGGACTCCTTTGAGCACGTGATATGGGAATGCTGTGCTCATAGGTTGGGCTCCTTTGAGCATGGGATACGGAAATGCTGTGTTCATAGGTCAGTCTCCTTTGAGCACATGATATGGGAATTCTGTGCTCATAGGTTGGGCCCCTTTGAGCACATGATACGGGAATGCTGTGCTCATAGGTCGGGCTCCTTTGAGCACATGATATGGGGATGCTGTGCTCATAGGTCGGGCTACTTTGAGCACATGATATGGGAATGCTGTGCTCATCGGTCGGGCTCCTTTGAGCACGTGATATGGGAATGGTGTGCTCATGGGTCGGGCTCCTTTGAGCACATGATATGGGAATGCAGTGCTCATCGGTCGGGCTCCTTTGAGCACGTGATATGGGAATGCTGTGCTCATAGGTCAGGCTCCTTTGAGCACGGGATATGGGAATGCTGTGCTCATAGGTCGGGCTCCTTTGAGCACGTGATATGGGAATGCTGTGCTCATAGGTCGAGCTCCTTTGAGCATGTGATATGGGAATGCTGTGCTCATAGGTTGGGCTCCATTGAGCACTTGACATGGGAATGCTATGCTCACGGGTCGGGCTCCTTTAAGCACATGATATGGGAATGCTGTGCTCACAGGTCGGGCTCCTTTTAGCACGTGATATGGGAATGCTGTGCTCATAGGGCGGGCTTCTTTGAGCACATGATATGGGAATGCTGTGCTCATAGGTTGGGCCCCTTTGAGCACATGATATGGGAATCCTGTGCTCTTAGGTTGGGCTCCATTGAGCATATTATATGGGAATGTTGTGGTCATAGGTTGGGCCCCTTTGAGCACATGATATGGGAATCCTGTGCTCTTAGGTTGGGCACCATTGAGCATATTATATGGGAATGCTGTGGTCATAGGTCGGGCTCCTTTGAGCACATGATATGGGAATGCTGTGCTCATAGGTCTGGCTCCTTTGAGCATGTGATATGGGAATGCTGTGCTCATAAGTCGGGTTCCTTTGAGCACGTGATATGGGAATGCTGTGCTCATAGGTTGGGCTCCTTTGAGCATGTGATATGGGAATGCTGTGCTCATAGGTCGGGCTCCTTTGAGCATGTGATATGGGAATGCTGTGCTCATAGGTTTGGCTCCTTTGAGCACGTGATATGGGAATGCTGTGCTCATAGGTCAGGCTCCTTTGCGCACGTGATATGGGAATGCTGTGCTCATAGGTCAGGCTCCTTTGAGCATGAGATATGGGAATGCTGTGGTCACAAGTCGGGCTCCTGTGAGTACATGATATGGGAATGCTGTGCTCATCGGTTGCGCTCCTTTGAGCATGTGATATGGGAATGCTGTGCTCATCGGTCAGGCTCCTTTGAGCATGTGATATGGGAATGCTGTGTTCATAGGTCGGGCTCCATGTGCACATGATATGGGAATGCTGTGCACATAGGTCTGGCTCCTTTGATCACATGATATGGGAATGCTGTGCTCACAGGTCGGGCTCCTTTGAGCACGTGATATGGGAATGCTGTGCTCATAGGTCTGGCTCCTTTGAGCATGTGATATGGGAATGCTGTGCTCATAGGTCGGGCTCCTTTGAGCACGTGATATGGGAATGCTGTGCTCATAGATCTGGCTCCTTTGAGTACGTGATATGGGAATGCTGTGCTCATAGGTTGGGCTCCTTTGAGCACGTGATATGGGAATGCTGTGGTCATAGGTCAGGCTCCTTTGAGCACGGGATATGGGAATGCTCTGCTCATAGGTCGGGCCACTTTGAGCACGGGATATGGGAATGCTGGGGTCATAGGTTGGGCTCTTTTGAGCACATGATATGGGAATGCTCTGCTCATAGGTTGGGCTCCTTTGAGCATGTGATATGGCAATGCGGTGCTCATAGGTTGTGCTCCATTGAGCACATGGTATGGGAATTCTATGCTCACAGGTCGGGTTCTTTTGAGCACATGATATGGGAATGCTGTTCTCACCGGTCGGGCTCCTTTGAGCACGTGATATGGGAATGCTGTGCTCATAGGTCGGGCCCCTTTGAGCACGGGGTATGGGAATGCTGTGCTCATAGTTCGGGCCACTTTGAGCACGGGATATGGGAATGCTGTGCTCATAGGTTGGTCTCTTTTGAGCACATGATATGGGAATGCTGTGCTCATAGGTCGGGCTCCTTTGAGCACGGGATATGGGAATGCTGTGCTCATAGGTCAGTCTCCTTTGAGCAAATGATATGCAAATGCTGTGCTCATAGGTTCGGCCCCTTTGAGCACATGATATGGGAATGCTGTGCTCATAGGTCGGGCACCTTTGAGCACATGATATGGGGATGCTGTGCTCATAGGTCGGGCTCCTTTGAACACATGATATGGGAATGCTGTACTCATTGGTCAGGCTCCTTTGAGCATGTGATATGGGAATGCTGTGCTCATAGGTCAGGCTCCTTTGAGCACATGATATGGGAATGCTGCGCTCATAGGTCAGTATCCTTTGAGCACATGATATGGGAATGTTGTGCTCATAGGTTGGGCCCCTTTGAGCACATGATATGGGAATCCTGTCCTCTTAGGTTGGGCTCCATTGAGCACATTATATGGGAATGCTGTGGTCATAGGTCGGGCACCTTTGAGCACATGATATGGGAATGCTGTGCTCATAGGTCTGGCACCTTTGAGCACGTGATATGAGAATGCTGTGCTCATAGGTCGGGCTCCTTTGAGCACGTGATATGAGAATGCTGTGCTCATAGGTTGGGCTCCTTTGAGCATGTGATATGGGAATGCTGTGCTCATAGGTCGGGCCCCTTTGAGCACATGATATGGGAATGCTATGCTCACAGGTCGGGCTCCTTTGAGCACATGATATGGGAATGCTGTGCTCATAGGTCAGGCTCCATGTGCACATGATATGGGAATGCTGTGCACATAGGTCTGGCTCCTTTGATCACATGATATAGGAATGCTGTGCTCACAGGTCGCGCTACTTTGAGCACATGATATGGGAATGCCGCGCTCATAGGTCGGGCTCCTTTGAGCACGTGATGTGGGAATATTGTGCTCATAGGTCAGGCTCCTTTGAGCACGGGATGTGGCAATGCTGTGCTCACAGGTCGGGCTCCTTTGAGCATGTGATATGGGAATGCTGTGCTCATAGGTCGGGCTCCTTTGAGCAAGTGATACGGGAATGCTGTGCTCATAGGTCGGGCTCCTTTGAGCACGTGATATGGGAATGCTGTGCTCATAGGTCGGGCCCCTTTGAGCACGGGATATGGGAATGCTGTGCTCATAGGTCGGGCCCCTTTGAGCACGGGATATGGGAATGCTGTGCTCATAGGTCGGGCCACTTTGAGCATGGGATAGGGGAATGTTGTGCTCAAAGTTTGGGCCCTTTTGAGCACATGATACGGGAATGCTGTGCTCATAGGTCGGGCTCCTTTGAGCATGGGATATGGGAATGCTGTGCTCATAGGTCCGGCTCTTTCGAGCACATGATATGGGAATGCTGTGCTCATCGGTTGGGCTCCTTTCAGCATTTGATATGGGAATGCTGTGCTCATAGGTCAGGCTCCTTTGAGCACATGATATGGGAATGCTGTGCTCATAGGTCGGGCTCCTTTGAGCACGTGATATGGGAATGCTGTGCTCATAGGTTGGGCTACTTTGAGCACGTGATATGGGAATGTTGTGCTCATAGGTCAGGCTCCTTTGAGCACGGGATATGGGAATGCTGTGGTCATAGGTCAGGCTCCTTTGAGCACATCATATGGGAATGCTGTGCTCACAGGTCGGGCTCCTTTGAGCACGTGATATGGGAATGCTGTGCTCATAGGTCTGGCTCCTTTGAGCACGTGATATGGGAATGCTGTGCTCATAGGTCAGGCTCCTTTGAGCACGTGATATGGGAATGCTGTGCTCATAGATCTGGTTCCTTTGAGCACGTGATATGGGAATGCTGTGCTCATAGGTTGGGCTCCATGTGCACATGATATGGGAATGCTGTGCTCACAGGTCGGGCTACTTTGAGCACGTGATATGGGAATGCTGCGCTCATAGGTCGGGCTCCTTTGAGCACGTGATATGGGCATGCTGTGCTCATAGGTCAGGCCACTTTGAGCATGTGATGTGGGAATGTTGTGCTCATAGGTCAGGCTCCTTTGAGCACGGGATATGGGAATGCTGTGGTCATAGGTCAGGCTCCTTTGAGCATATGATATGGGAATGCTGTGCTCACAGGTTGGGCTCCTTTGAGCACGTGATATGGGAATTCTGTGCTCATAGGTCGGGCTCCTTTGAGCAAGTGATACGGGAATGCTGTGCTCATAGGTCGGGCTCCTTTGAGCAAATGATATGGGAATGCTGTGCTCATAGGTCGGGCCCCTTTGAGCATGGGATATGGGAATGCTGTGCTCATAGGTTGGGCCACTTTGAGCACGGGATATGGGAAAGTGTGCTCAAAGGTTGGGCTCTTTTGAGCACATGATACAGGAATGCTGTGCTCATAGGTCGGGCTCCTTTGAGCACGGGATATGGGAATGCTGTGCTCATAGGTCAGTCTCCTTTGAGCACATGATATGCGAATGCTGTGCTCATAGGTCGGGCCCCTTTGAGCACATGATATGGGAATGGTGTGCTCATAGGTCCGGCTCTTTCGAGCACATGATATGGGAATGCTGTGCTCATCGGTTGGGCTCCTTTGAGCATTTGATATGGGAATGCTGTGCTCTTAGGTTGGGCACCTTTGAGCACGGGATACGGGAATGCTGTGTTCATAGGTCAGTCTCCTTTGAGCACATAATATGGGAATGCTGTGCTCATAGGTTGGGCCCCTTTGAGCACATGATATGGGAATCCTGTGCTCTTAGGTTGGCTCCATTGAGCATATTATATGGGAATGCTGTGGTCATAGGTCAGGCTCCTTTGAGCACATGATATGGGAATGCTGTGCTCATAGGTCTGGCTCCTTTGAGCATGTGATATGGGAATGCTGTGCTCATACGTCGGGTTCCTTTGAGCACGTGATATGGGAATGCTGTGCTCATAGGTTGGGCTCCTTTGAGCATGTGATATGGGAATGCTGTGCTCATAGGTCGGGCTGCTTTGAGCACGTGATATGGGAATGCTGTGCTCATAGGTCTGGCTCCTTTGAGCACGTGATATGGGAATGCTGTGCTCATAGGTCAGGCTCCTTTGCGCACGTGATATGGGAATGCTGTGCTCATTGGTCAGGCTCCTTTGAGCACGAGATATGGGAATGCTGTGGTCACAGGTCAGGCTCCTGTGAGTACATGATATGGGAATGCTGTGCTCATCGGTTGGGCTCCTTTGAGCATGTGATATGGGAATAATGTGCACATAGGTCTGGCTCCTTTGATCACATGATATGGGAATGCTGTGCTCACAGGTCGGGCTACTTTGAGCACGTGATATGGGAATGTTGTGCTCGTAGGTCGGGCTCCTTTGAGCACGTGATATGGGAATGCTTTGCTCATAGGTCGGGCCACTTTGAGCACGTGACATGGGAATGTTGTGCTCATAGGTCAGGCTCCTTTGAGCACGGGATATGGGAATGCTGTGGTCATAGGTCAGACTCCTTTGAGCACATCATATGGGAATGCTGTGCTCACAGGTCGGGCTCCTTTGAGCACGTGATATGGGAATGCTGTGCTCATAGGTCTGGCTCCTTTGAGCACGTGATATGGGAATGCTGTGCTCATAGGTCGGGCTCCTTTGAGCACGTGATATGGGAATGCTGAGTCATAGGTCAGGCTCCTTTGAGCACATGATATGGGAATGCTGTGCTCACAGGTCGGCTCCTTTGAGCATGTGATATGGGAATGCTGTGCTCATAGATCTGGCTCCTTTGAGCACGTGATATGGGAATGCTGTGCTCATAGGTTGGGCTCCTTTGAGCACGTGATATGGGAATGCTGTGGTCATAGGTCAGGCTCCTTTGAGCACGGGATATGGGAATGCTCTGCTCATAGGTCGGGCCACTTTGAGCACGGGATATGGGAATGCTGTGCTCATAGGTTGGGCTCTTTTGAGCACATGATATGGGAATGCTCTGCTCATAGGTTGGGCTCCTTTGAGCATGTGATATGGGAATGCTGTGCTCATAGGTCGGGCCCCTTTGAGCACGGGATATGGGAATGCTGTGCTCATAGGTCGGGCCACTTTGAGCACGGGATATGGGAATGCTGTGCTCAAAGGCTGCGCTCTTTTGAGCACATGATACGGGAATGCTGTGCTTATAGGTCGGGCTCCTTTGAGCACGGGATATGGGAATGCTGTGCTCATAGGTCAGTCTCCTTTGAGCACATGATATGCGAATGCTGTGCTCATAGTTCCGGCTGCTTTGAGCACATGATATGGGAATGCTGTGCTCATAGGTCAGGCTCCTTTGAGCACATGATATGGGAATGCTGTGCTTATAGGTATGGCTCCTTTGATCACATGATATGGGAATGCTGTGCTCATAGGTGGGGCTCCTTTGAGCACATGATATGGGAATGCTGTGCTCATAGGTCCGGCTCCTTTGAGCACATGATATGGGAATGCTGTGCTCATAGGTAGGGCCCCTTTGAGCACATGATATGGGAATGCTGTGCTCATAGTTCCGGCTGCTTTGAGCACATTATATGGGAATGCTGTGCTCATAGGTCAGGCTCCTTTGAGCACGTGACATGGGAATGCTGTGCTCATAGTTTGGGCTCCTTTGAGCATGGGATATGGGAATGCTGTGCTCATAGGTCTGGCACCTTTGATCAAATGATATGGGAATGCTGTGCTCATAGGTCAGGCTCCTTTGATCACATGATATGGGAATGCTGTGGTCATAGGTCAGGCTCCTTTGAGCACGGGATATGGGAAGGCTGTGCCCATAGGTAGGGCCCCTTTGAGCACATGATATGGGAATGCTATGCTCACAGATCAGGCTCCTTTGAGCACATGATATGGGAATGCTGTGCTCATAGGTCGGGCCACTTTGAGCACATGATATGGGAATGGTGTGCTCATAGGTCGGGCCACTTTGAGCACATGATATGGGAATGGTGTGCTCATAATTAGGCCCCCTTTGAGCACATGATATGGGAGTGCTATGTTCACAGGTCGGGCTCCTTTGAGCACAGGATATGGGAATGCTATGCTCACAGGTCGGGCTCCTTTGAGCACGGGATATGGGAATGCTGTGCTTATAGGTCAGGCCACTTTCAGCACATGGTATGGGAATGCTGTGCTCATAGGTAGGGCCCCTCTGAGCACATGATATGGGAATGCTGTGCTCATAAGTATGGCTCCTTTGAGCACATGATATGGGAATACTGTGCTCATCGGTCGGGCTCCTTTGAGCACATGATATGGGAATGCTGTACTCATCGGTCGGGCTCCTTTGAGCACATGATAGGGGAATGCTGTGCTCATAGGTATGGCTCCTTTGATCACATGATATGGGAATGCTGTGCACATAGGTTGGGCTCCTTTGAGCACGTGATATGGGAATGGTGTGCTCATGGGTCGGGCTCCTTTGAGAACATGATATGGGAATGCAGTGCTCATCGGTTGGGCTCCTTTGAGCACGTGATATGGGAATGCTGTGCTCATAGGTCGGGCTCCTTTGAGCATGTGATATGGGAATGCTGTGCTCATAGGTTGGGCTCCATTGAGCACATGACATGGGAATGCTATGCTCACGGGTCGGGCTCCTTTAAGCACATGATATGGAAATGCTGGGCTCATAGGTCAGGCTCCTTTGAGCACATGATATGGCAATGCTGGGCTCAGAGGTCAGGCTCCTTTGAGCACATGATATGGGAATGCTGGGCTCATAGGTCGGGCTCCTTTGAGCACATGATAATGGGATGCTGTGCTCATAGGTCGGGCTCCTTTGAGCATGTGATATGGGAATGCTGTGCTCATAGGTTGGGCTCCTTTGAGCACGGGATATGGGAATGCTGTGCTCATGGGTCGGGCTCCTTTGAGCACCTGATATGGGAATGATGTGGTCATAGGTCAGGCTCGTTTGAGCACGGGATATGGGAATGCTGTGCTCATAGGTCGGACCACTTTGAGCAGGGGATATGGGAATGCTGTGCTCATAGGTTGGGCTCTTTTGAGCACATGATATGGGAATGCTGTGCTCATAGGTCGGGCTCCTTTGAGCACGTGATATGGGAATGCTGTGCTCATAGGTTGGGCTCCATTGAGCACATGATATGGGAATGCTATGCTCAGAATGCTGTGCTCACAGGCCGGGCTCCTTTGAGCACGTGATATGGGAATGCTGTGCTCATAGGTCGGGCTCCTTTGAGCACGTGATACGGGAATGCTGTGCTCATAGGTTGGGCTACTTTGAGCACGTGATACGGGAATGCTGTGATCATAGGTCTGGCTACTTTGAGCACGTGATATGGGAATGCTGTGCTCATAGGTTTGGCCCCTTTGAGCACGGAATATGGGAATGCTGTGCTCATTGGTCGGGCTACTTTGAGCACGGGAGATGGGAATGCTGTACTCATAGGTTGGGCTTTTTTGAGCACATGATATGGGAATGCTGTGCTTATAGGTCGGGCTCCTTTGAGCACGGGATATGGGAATGCTGTGCTCTTAGGTCAGTCTCCTTTGAGCACATGATATGGGAATGCTGTGCTCATAGGTTGGGCCCCTTTGAGCCCATGATATGGAATGCTGTGCTCATAGGTATGGCTCCTTTGAGCACGGGATATGGGAATGCTGTTCTCTTAGGTCAGTCTCCTTTGAGCACATGATATGGGAATGCTGTGCTCATAGGTTGGGCCCCTTTGAGCACATGATATGGAATGCTGTGCTCATAGGTCGGGCTCCTTTGAGCACATGATATGGGGATGCTGTACTCATAGGTCGGGCTGCTTTGGGCACATGATATGGGAATGCTGTGCTCATCGGTCGGGCTCCTTTGAGCACGTGATATGGGAATGCTGTGCTCATAGGTCGGGCTACTTTGAGCACATGATATGGGAATGCTGTGCTCATCGGTCGGGCTCCTTTGAGCACGTGATATGGGAATGGTGTGCTCATGGGTCGGGCTCCTTTGAGCACGTGATATGGGAATGCAGTGCTCATCGGTCGGGCTCCTTTGAGCACGTGATATGGGAATGCTTTGCTCATAGGTCAGGCCACTTTGAGCACGTGACATGGGAATGTTGTGCTCATAGGTCAGGCTCCTTTGAGCACGGGATATGGGAATGCTGTGGTCATAGGTCAGGCTCCTTTGAGCACATCATATGGGAATGCTGTGCTCACAGGTCGGGCTCCTTTGAGCACGTGATATGGGAATGCTGTGCTCATAGGTCTGGCTCCTTTGAGCACGTGATATGGGAATGCTGTGCTCATAGGTTGGGCTCCTTTGAGCACGTGATATGGGAATGCTGAGTCATAGGTCAGGCTCCTTTGAGCACATGATATGGGAATGCTGTGCTCACAGGTCGGCTCCTTTGAGCACGTGATATGGGAATGCTGTGCTCATAGATCTGGCTCCTTTGAGCACGTGATATGGGAATGCTGTGCTCATAGGTTGGGCTCCTTTGAGCACGTGATATGGGAATGCTGTGGTCATAGGTCAGGCTCATTTGAGCACGGGATATGGGAATGCTCTGCTCATAGGTCGGGCCACTTTGAGCACGGGATATGGGAATGCTGTGCTCATAGGTTGGGCTCTTTTGAGCACATGATATGGGAATGCTCTGCTCATAGGTTGGGCTCCTTTGAGCATGTGATATGGGAATGCTCTGCTCATAGGTTGGGCTCCTTTGAGCATGTGATATGGGAATGCTGTGCTCATAGGTCGGGCCACTTTGAGCACGGGATATGGGAATGCTGTGCTCAAAGGCTGGGCTCTTTTGAGCACATGATACGGGAATGCTGTGCTCATAGGTCGGGCTCCTTTGAGCATGGGATATGGGAATGCTGTGCTCATAGGTCAGTCTCCTTTGAGCACATGATATGCGAATGCTGTGCTCATAGTTCGGGCCCCTTTGAGCACATGATATGGGAATGCTGTGCTCATAGGTCCGGCTCTTTCGAGCACATGATATGGGAATGCTGTGCTCATCGGTTGGGCTCCTTTGAGCATTTGATATGGGAATGCTGTGCTCATAGGTCAGGCTCCTTTGAGCACATGATATGGGAATGCTGTGCTCATAGGTCGGGCACCTTTGAGCACGTGATATGGGAATGCTGTGCTCATAGGTTGGGCACCTTTGAGCATGGGATACGGGAATTCTGTGTTCATAGGTCAGTCTCCTTTGAGCACATGATATGTGAATGCTGTGCTCATAGGTCGGGCCCCTTTGAGCACATGATATGGGAATGCTGTGCTCATAGGTCGGGCTCCTTTGAGCATGTGATATGGGAATGCTGTGCTCATAGGTTGGGCTCCATTGAGCACATGACATGGGAATGCTATGCTCACGGGTCGGGCTCCTTTAAGCACATGATATGGGAATGCTGTGCTCACAGGTCGGGCACCTTTTAGCACGTGATATGGGAATGCTGTGCTCATAGGGCAGGCTCCTTTGAGCACATGATATGGGAATGCTGTGCTCATAGGTTGGGCCCCTTTGAGCACATGATATGGGAATCCTGTGCTCTTAGGTTGGGCTCCATTGAGCATATTATATGGGAATGCTGTGGTCATAGGTCGGGCTCCTTTGAGCACATGATATGGGAATGCTGTGCTCATATGTCTGGCTCCTTTGAGCATGTGATATGGGAATGCTGTGCTCATAGGTCGGGCTACTTTGAGCACGTGATATGGGAATGCTGCGCTCATAGGTCCGGCTCCTTTGAGCACGTGATATGGGCATGCTGTGCTCATAGGTCAGGCCACTTTGAGCATGTGATGTGGGAATGTTGTGCTCATAGGTCAGGCTCCTTTGAGCACGGGATATGGGAATGCTGTGGTCATAGGTCAGGCTCCTTTGAGCATATGATATGGGAATGCTGTGCTCACAGGTTGGGCTCCTTTGAGCACGTGATATGGGAATGCTGTGCTCATAGGTCGGGCTCCTTTGAGCAAGTGATACGGGAATGCTGTGCTCATAGGTCAGGCTCCTTTGAGCAAATGATATGGGAATGCTGTGCTCATAGGTCTGGCTCCTTTGAGCACATGATATGGGAATGCTGTGCTCATAGGTTGGGTTCCTTTTAGCACGTGATATGGGAATGCTGTGCTCATAGGTCAGGCTCCTTTGAGCACCTGATATGGGAATGCTGTGGTCATAGGTCAGGCTCCTTTGAGCACAGGATATGGGAATGCTGTGCTCATAGGTCGGACCACTTTGAGCATGTCATATGGGAATGCTGTGCTCATGGGTTGGGCTTCTTTGAGCACATGATATGGGAATGCTGTGCTCATAGGTCAGTCTCCTTTGAGCACATGATATGGGAATGCTGTGCTCATAGGTCGGGCTCCTTTGAGCACGTGATATGGGAATGCTGTGCTCATAGGTCAGGCTCCTTTGAGCACCTGATATGGGAATGCTGTGGTCATAGGTCAGGCTCCTTTGAGCACAGGATATGGGAATGCTGTGCTCATAGGTTGGACCACTTTGAGCATGTCATATGGGAATGCTGTGCTCATGGGTTGGGCTTCTTTGAGCACGTGATATGGGAATGCAGTGCTCATCGGTCGGGCTCCTTTGAGCACATGATATGGGAATGCTGTGCTCATAGGTCGCGCTCCTTTGAGCACGTGATATGGGAATGCAGTGCTCAACGGTCGGGCTCCTTTGAGCACGTGATATGGGAATGCTGTACTCATAGGTCGGGCTCCTTTGAGCACGGGATATGGGAATGCTGTGCTCATAGGTCGGGCTCCTTTGAGCACGTGATATGGGAATGCTGTGCTCATAGGTCGGGCTCCTTTGAGCATGTGATATGGGAATGCTGTGCTCATAGGTTGGGCTCCATTGAGCACATGACATGGGAATGCTATGCTCACGGGTCGGGCTCCTTTAAGCACATGATATGGGAATGCTGTGCTCACAGGTCGGGCACCTTTTAGCACATGATATGGGAATCCTGTGCTCTTAGGTTGGGCTCCATTGAGCATATTATATGGGAATGCTGTGGTCATAGGTCGGGCTCCTTTGAGCACATGATATGGGAATGCTGTGCTCATATGTCTGGCTCCTTTGAGCATGTGATATGGGAATGCTGTGCTCATAGGTCGGGCTCCTTTGAGCATGTGATATGGGAATGCTGTGCTCATAGGTCGGGCCCCTTTGAGCACGGGATATGGGAATGCTGTGCTCATAGGTCGGGCCACTTTGAGCACGGGATATGGGAATGCTGTGCTCAAAGGCTGCGCTCTTTTGAGCACATGATACGGGAATGCTGTGCTTATAGGTCGGGCTCCTTTGAGCACGGGATATGGGAATGCTGTGCTCATAGGTCAGTCTCCTTTGAGCACATGATATGCGAATGCTGTGCTCATAGTTCCGGCTGCTTTGAGCACATGATATGGGAATGCTGTGCTCATAGGTCAGGCTCCTTTGAGCACATGATATGGGAATGCTGTGCTTATAGGTATGGCTCCTTTGATCACATGATATGGGAATGCTGTGCTCATAGGTGGGGCTCCTTTGAGCACATGATATGGGAATGCTGTGCTCATAGGTCCGGCTCCTTTGAGCACATGATATGGGAATGCTGTGCTCATAGGTAGGGCCCCTTTGAGCACATGATATGGGAATGCTGTGCTCATAGTTCCGGCTGCTTTGAGCACATTATATGGGAATGCTGTGCTCATAGGTCAGGCTCCTTTGAGCACGTGACATGGGAATGCTGTGCTCATAGTTTGGGCTCCTTTGAGCATGGGATATGGGAATGCTGTGCTCATAGGTCTGGCACCTTTGATCAAATGATATGGGAATGCTGTGCTCATAGGTCAGGCTCCTTTGATCACATGATATGGGAATGCTGTGGTCATAGGTCAGGCTCCTTTGAGCACGGGATATGGGAAGGCTGTGCCCATAGGTAGGGCCCCTTTGAGCACATGATATGGGAATGCTATGCTCACAGATCAGGCTCCTTTGAGCACATGATATGGGAATGCTGTGCTCATAGGTCGGGCCACTTTGAGCACATGATATGGGAATGGTGTGCTCATAGGTCGGGCCACTTTGAGCACATGATATGGGAATGGTGTGCTCATAATTAGGCCCCCTTTGAGCACATGATATGGGAGTGCTATGTTCACAGGTCGGGCTCCTTTGAGCACAGGATATGGGAATGCTATGCTCACAGGTCGGGCTCCTTTGAGCACGGGATATGGGAATGCTGTGCTTATAGGTCAGGCCACTTTCAGCACATGGTATGGGAATGCTGTGCTCATAGGTAGGGCCCCTCTGAGCACATGATATGGGAATGCTGTGCTCATAAGTATGGCTCCTTTGAGCACATGATATGGGAATACTGTGCTCATCGGTCGGGCTCCTTTGAGCACATGATATGGGAATGCTGTACTCATCGGTCGGGCTCCTTTGAGCACATGATAGGGGAATGCTGTGCTCATAGGTATGGCTCCTTTGATCACATGATATGGGAATGCTGTGCACATAGGTTGGGCTCCTTTGAGCACGTGATATGGGAATGGTGTGCTCATGGGTCGGGCTCCTTTGAGAACATGATATGGGAATGCAGTGCTCATCGGTTGGGCTCCTTTGAGCACGTGATATGGGAATGCTGTGCTCATAGGTCGGGCTCCTTTGAGCATGTGATATGGGAATGCTGTGCTCATAGGTTGGGCTCCATTGAGCACATGACATGGGAATGCTATGCTCACGGGTCGGGCTCCTTTAAGCACATGATATGGAAATGCTGGGCTCATAGGTCAGGCTCCTTTGAGCACATGATATGGCAATGCTGGGCTCAGAGGTCAGGCTCCTTTGAGCACATGATATGGGAATGCTGGGCTCATAGGTCGGGCTCCTTTGAGCACATGATAATGGGATGCTGTGCTCATAGGTCGGGCTCCTTTGAGCATGTGATATGGGAATGCTGTGCTCATAGGTTGGGCTCCTTTGAGCACGGGATATGGGAATGCTGTGCTCATGGGTCGGGCTCCTTTGAGCACCTGATATGGGAATGATGTGGTCATAGGTCAGGCTCGTTTGAGCACGGGATATGGGAATGCTGTGCTCATAGGTCGGACCACTTTGAGCAGGGGATATGGGAATGCTGTGCTCATAGGTTGGGCTCTTTTGAGCACATGATATGGGAATGCTGTGCTCATAGGTCGGGCTCCTTTGAGCACGTGATATGGGAATGCTGTGCTCATAGGTTGGGCTCCATTGAGCACATGATATGGGAATGCTATGCTCAGAATGCTGTGCTCACAGGCCGGGCTCCTTTGAGCACGTGATATGGGAATGCTGTGCTCATAGGTCGGGCTCCTTTGAGCACGTGATACGGGAATGCTGTGCTCATAGGTTGGGCTACTTTGAGCACGTGATACGGGAATGCTGTGATCATAGGTCTGGCTACTTTGAGCACGTGATATGGGAATGCTGTGCTCATAGGTTTGGCCCCTTTGAGCACGGAATATGGGAATGCTGTGCTCATTGGTCGGGCTACTTTGAGCACGGGAGATGGGAATGCTGTACTCATAGGTTGGGCTTTTTTGAGCACATGATAATGGGAATGCTGTGCTTATAGGTCGGGCTCCTTTGAGCACGGGATATGGGAATGCTGTGCTCTTAGGTCAGTCTCCTTTGAGCACATGATATGGGAATGCTGTGCTCATAGGTTGGGCCCCTTTGAGCCCATGACATGGAATGCTGTGCTCATAGGTATGGCTCCTTTGAGCACGGGATATGGGAATGCTGTTCTCTTAGGTCAGTCTCCTTTGAGCACATGATATGGGAATGCTGTGCTCATAGGTTGGGCCCCTTTGAGCACATGATATGGAATGCTGTGCTCATAGGTCGGGCTCCTTTGAGCACATGATATGGGGATGCTGTACTCATAGGTCGGGCTGCTTTGGGCACATGATATGGGAATGCTGTGCTCATCGGTCGGGCTCCTTTGAGCACGTGATATGGGAATGCTGTGCTCATAGGTCAGGCTCCTTTGAGCACATGATATGGGAATGCTGTGCTCATAGGTCGGGCTCCTTTGAGCACGTGATATGGGAATGCTGTGCTCATAGGTTGGGCTCCTTTGAGCATGGGATACGGAAATGCTGTGTTCATAGGTCAGTCTCCTTTGAGCACATGATATGGGAATGCTGTGCTCATAGGTTGGGCCCCTTTGAGCACATGATACGAGAATGCTGTGCTCATAGGTCGGGCTCCTTTGAGCACATGATATGGGGATGCTGTGCTCATAGGTCGGGCTACTTTGAGCACATGATATGGGAATGCTGTGCTCATCGGTCGGGCTCCTTTGAGCACGTGATATGGGAATGGTGTGCTCATGGGTCGGGCTCCTTTGAGCACGTGATATGGGAATGCAGTGCTCATCGGTCGGGCTCCTTTGAGCACGTGATATGGGAATGCTTTGCTCATAGGTCAGGCCACTTTGAGCACGTGACATGGGAATGTTGTGCTCATAGGTCAGGCTCCTTTGAGCACGGGATATGGGAATGCTGTGGTCATAGGTCAGGCTCCTTTGAGCACATCATATGGGAATGCTGTGCTCACAGGTCGGGCTCCTTTGAGCACGTGATATGGGAATGCTGTGCTCATAGGTCTGGCTCCTTTGAGCACGTGATATGGGAATGCTGTGCTCATAGGTTGGGCTCCTTTGAGCACGTGATATGGGAATGCTGAGTCATAGGTCAGGCTCCTTTGAGCACATGATATGGGAATGCTGTGCTCACAGGTCGGCTCCTTTGAGCACGTGATATGGGAATGCTGTGCTCATAGATCTGGCTCCTTTGAGCACGTGATATGGGAATGCTGTGCTCATAGGTTGGGCTCCTTTGAGCACGTGATATGGGAATGCTGTGGTCATAGGTCAGGCTCGTTTGAGCACGGGATATGGGAATGCTCTGCTCATAGGTCGGGCCACTTTGAGCACGGGATATGGGAATGCTGTGCTCATAGGTTGGGCTCTTTTGAGCACATGATATGGGAATGCTCTGCTCATAGGTTGGGCTCCTTTGAGCATGTGATATGGGAATGCTCTGCTCATAGGTTGGGCTCCTTTGAGCATGTGATATGGGAATGCTGTGCTCATAGGTCGGGCCACTTTGAGCACGGGATATGGGAATGCTGTGCTCAAAGGCTGGGCTCTTTTGAGCACATGATACGGGAATGCTGTGCTCATAGGTCGGGCTCCTTTGAGCATGGGATATGGGAATGCTGTGCTCATAGGTCAGTCTCCTTTGAGCACATGATATGCGAATGCTGTGCTCATAGTTCGGGCCCCTTTGAGCACATGATATGGGAATGCTGTGCTCATAGGTCCGGCTCTTTCGAGCACATGATATGGGAATGCTGTGCTCATCGGTTGGGCTCCTTTGAGCATTTGATATGGGAATGCTGTGCTCATAGGTCAGGCTCCTTTGAGCACATGATATGGGAATGCTGTGCTCATAGGTCGGGCACCTTTGAGCACGTGATATGGGAATGCTGTGCTCATAGGTTGGGCACCTTTGAGCATGGGATACGGGAATTCTGTGTTCATAGGTCAGTCTCCTTTGAGCACATGATATGTGAATGCTGTGCTCATAGGTCGGGCCCCTTTGAGCACATGATATGGGAATGCTGTGCTCATAGGTCGGGCTCCTTTGAGCATGTGATATGGGAATGCTGTGCTCATAGGTTGGGCTCCATTGAGCACATGACATGGGAATGCTATGCTCACGGGTCGGGCTCCTTTAAGCACATGATATGGGAATGCTGTGCTCACAGGTCGGGCACCTTTTAGCACGTGATATGGGAATGCTGTGCTCATAGGGCAGGCTCCTTTGAGCACATGATATGGGAATGCTGTGCTCATAGGTTGGGCCCCTTTGAGCACATGATATGGGAATCCTGTGCTCTTAGGTTGGGCTCCATTGAGCATATTATATGGGAATGCTGTGGTCATAGGTCGGGCTCCTTTGAGCACATGATATGGGAATGCTGTGCTCATATGTCTGGCTCCTTTGAGCATGTGATATGGGAATGCTGTGCTCATAGGTCGGGCTACTTTGAGCACGTGATATGGGAATGCTGCGCTCATAGGTCCGGCTCCTTTGAGCACGTGATATGGGCATGCTGTGCTCATAGGTCAGGCCACTTTGAGCATGTGATGTGGGAATGTTGTGCTCATAGGTCAGGCTCCTTTGAGCACGGGATATGGGAATGCTGTGGTCATAGGTCAGGCTCCTTTGAGCATATGATATGGGAATGCTGTGCTCACAGGTTGGGCTCCTTTGAGCACGTGATATGGGAATGCTGTGCTCATAGGTCGGGCTCCTTTGAGCAAGTGATACGGGAATGCTGTGCTCATAGGTCAGGCTCCTTTGAGCAAATGATATGGGAATGCTGTGCTCATAGGTCTGGCTCCTTTGAGCACATGATATGGGAATGCTGTGCTCATAGGTTGGGTTCCTTTTAGCACGTGATATGGGAATGCTGTGCTCATAGGTCAGGCTCCTTTGAGCACCTGATATGGGAATGCTGTGGTCATAGGTCAGGCTCCTTTGAGCACAGGATATGGGAATGCTGTGCTCATAGGTCGGACCACTTTGAGCATGTCATATGGGAATGCTGTGCTCATGGGTTGGGCTTCTTTGAGCACATGATATGGGAATGCTGTGCTCATAGGTCAGTCTCCTTTGAGCACATGATATGGGAATGCTGTGCTCATAGGTCGGGCTCCTTTGAGCACGTGATATGGGAATGCTGTGCTCATAGGTCAGGCTCCTTTGAGCACCTGATATGGGAATGCTGTGGTCATAGGTCAGGCTCCTTTGAGCACAGGATATGGGAATGCTGTGCTCATAGGTTGGACCACTTTGAGCATGTCATATGGGAATGCTGTGCTCATGGGTTGGGCTTCTTTGAGCACGTGATATGGGAATGCAGTGCTCATCGGTCGGGCTCCTTTGAGCACATGATATGGGAATGCTGTGCTCATAGGTCGGGCTCCTTTGAGCACGTGATATGGGAATGCAGTGCTCAACGGTCGGGCTCCTTTGAGCACGTGATATGGGAATGCTGTACTCATAGGTCGGGCTCCTTTGAGCACGGGATATGGGAATGCTGTGCTCATAGGTCGGGCTCCTTTGAGCACGTGATATGGGAATGCTGTGCTCATAGGTCGGGCTCCTTTGAGCATGTGATATGGGAATGCTGTGCTCATAGGTTGGGCTCCATTGAGCACATGACATGGGAATGCTATGCTCACGGGTCGGGCTCCTTTAAGCACATGATATGGGAATGCTGTGCTCACAGGTCGGGCACCTTTTAGCACGTGTTATGGGAATGCTGTGCTCATAGGGCAGGCTCCTTTGAGCACATGATATGGGAATGCTGTGCTCATAGGTTGGGCCCCTTTGAGCACATGATATGGGAATCCTGTGCTCTTAGGTTGGGCTCCATTGAGCATATTATATGGGAATGCTGTGGTCATAGGTCGGGCTCCTTTGAGCACATGATATGGGAATGCTGTGCTCATATGTCTGGCTCCTTTGAGCATGTGATATGGGAATGCTGTGCTCATAGGTCGGGCTACTTTGAGCACGTGATATGGGAATGCTGCGCTCATAGGTCGGGCTCCTTTGAGCACGTGATATGGGCATGCTGTGCTCATAGGTCAGGCCACTTTGAGCATGTGATGTGGGAATGTTGTGCTCATAGGTCAGGCTCCTTTGAGCACGGGATATGGGAATGCTGTGATCATAGGTCAGGCTCCTTTGAGCATATGATATGGGAATGCTGTGCTCACAGGTTGGGCTCCTTTGAGCACGTGATATGGGAATGCTGTGCTCATAGGTCGGGCTCCTTTGAGCAAGTGATACGGGAATGCTGTGCTCATAGGTCAGGCTCCTTTGAGCAAATGATATGGGAATGCTGTGCTCATAGGTCGGGCCCCTTTGAGCATGGGATATGGGAATGCTGTGCTCATAGGTTGGGCTACTTTTAGCACGGGATATGGGAAAGCTGTGCTCAAAGGTTGGGCTCTTTTGAGCACATGATACGGGAATGCTGTGCTCATAGGTCGGGCTCCTTTGAGCACGGGATATGGGAATGCTGTGCTCATAGGTCAGTCTCCTTTGAGCACATGATATGCGAATGCTGTGCTCATAGGTCGGGCCCCTTTGAGCACATGATATGGGAATGGTGTGCTCATAGGTCCGGCTCTTTCGAGCACATGATATGGGAATGCTGTGCTCATCGGTTGGGCTCCTTTGAGCATTTGATATGGGAATGCTGTGCTCTTAGGTTGGGCACCTTTGAGCACGGGATACGGGAATGCTGTGTTCATAGGTCAGTCTCCTTTGAGCACATGATATGGGAATGCTGTGCTCATAGGTTGGGCCCCTTTGAGCACATGATATGGGAATCCTGTGCTCTTAGGTTGGCTCCATTGAGCATATTATATGGGAATGCTGTGGTCATAGGTCAGGCTCCTTTGAGCACATGATATGGGAATGCTGTGCTCATAGGTCTGGCTCCTTTGAGCATGTGATATGGGAATGCTGTGCTCATAGGTCGGGTTCCTTTGAGCACGTGATATGGGAATGCTGTGCTCATAGGTTGGGCTCCTTTGAGCATGTGATATGGGAATGCTGTGCTCATAGGTCAGGCTCCTTTGAGCACGTGAAATGGGAATGCTGTGCTCATAGGTCTGGCTCCTTTGAGCACGTGATATGGGAATGCTGTGCTCATAGGTCAGGCTCCTTTGCGCACGTGATATGGGAATGCTGTGCTCATAGGTCAGGCTCCTTTGAGCACGAGATATGGGAATGCTGTGGTCACAGGTCAGGCTCCTGTGAGTACATGATATGGGAATGCTGTGCTCATCGTTTGGGCTCCTTTGAGCATGTGATATGGGAATAATGTGCACATAGGTCTGGCTCCTTTGATCACATGATATGGGAATGCTGTGCTCACAGGTCGGGCTACTTTGAGCACGTGATATGGGAATGTTGTGCTCGTAGGTCGGGCTCCTTTGAGCACGTGATATGGGAATGCTTTGCTCATAGGTCAGGCCACTTTGAGCACGTGACATGGGAATGTTGTGCTCATAGGTCAGGCTCCTTTGAGCACGGGATATGGGAATGCTGTGGTCATAGGTCAGGCTCCTTTGAGCACATCATATGGGAATGCTGTGCTCACAGGTCGGGCTCCTTTGAGCACGTGATATGGGAATGCTGTGCTCATAGGTCTGGCTCCTTTGAGCACGTGATATGGGAATGCTGTGCTCATAGGTTGGGCTCCTTTGAGCACGTGATATGGGAATGCTGAGTCATAGGTCAGGCTCCTTTGAGCACATGATATGGGAATGCTGTGCTCACAGGTCGGCTCCTTTGAGCACGTGATATGGGAATGCTGTGCTCATAGATCTGGCTCCTTTGAGCATGTGATATGGGAATGCTGTGCTCATAGGTTGGGCTCCTTTGAGCACGTGATATGGGAATGCTGTGGTCATAGGTCAGGCTCGTTTGAGCACGGGATATGGGAATGCTCTGCTCATAGGTCGGGCCACTTTGAGCACGGGATATGGGAATGCTGTGCTCATAGGTTGGGCTCTTTTGAGCACATGATATGGGAATGCTCTGCTCATAGGTTGGGCTCCTTTGAGCATGTGATATGGGAATGCTGTGCTCATAGGTCGGGCCCCTTTGAGCACGGGATATGGGAATGCTGTGCTCATAGGTCGGGCCACTTTGAGCACGGGATATGGGAATGCTGTGCTCAAAGGCTGGGCTCTTTTGAGCACATGATACGGGAATGCTGTGCTCATAGGTCGGGCTCCATTGAGCATGGGATATGGGAATGCTGTGCTCATAGGTCAGTCTCCTTTGAGCACATGATATGCGAATGCTGTGCTCATAGTTCGGGCCCCTTTGAGCACATGATATGGGAATGCTGTGCTCATAGGTCCGGCTCTTTCGAGCACATGATATGGGAATGCTGTGCTCATCGGTTGGGCTCCTTTGAGCATTTGATATGGGAATGCTGTGCTCATAGGTCAGGCTCCTTTGAGCACATGATATGGGAATGCTGTGCTCATAGGTCGGGCACCTTTGAGCACGTGATATGGGAATGCTGTGCTCATAGGTTGGGCACCTTTGAGCATGGGATACGGGAATGCTGTGTTCATAGGTCAGTCTCCTTTGAGCACATGATATGTGAATGCTGTGCTCATAGGTCGGGCCCCTTTGAGCACATGATATGGGAATGCTGTGCTCATAGGTCCGGCTCTTTCGAGCACATGATATGGGAATGCTGTGCTCATCGGTTGGGCTCCTTTGAGCATTTGATATGGGAATGCTGTGCTCATAGGTCAGGCTCCTTTGAGCACATGATATAGGAATGCTGTGCTCATAGGTCGGGCTCCTTTGAGCACGTGATATGGGAATGCTGTGCTCATAGGTTGGGCACCTTTGAGCATGGGATACGGGAATGCTGTGTTCATAGGTCAGTCTCCTTTGAGCACATGATATGGGAATGCTGTGCTCATAGGTTGGGCCCCTTTGAGCACATGATATGGGAATCCTGTGCTCTTAGGTTGGGCTCCATTGAGCATATTATATGGGAATGCTGTGGTCATAGGTCAGGCTCCTTTGAGCACATGATATGGGAATGCTGTGCTCATAGGTCAGGCTCCTTTGAGCACGAGATATGGGAATGCTGTGGTCACAGGTCGGGCTCCTGTGAGTACATGATATGGGAATGCTGTGCTCATCGGTTGGGCTCCTTTGAGCATGTGATATGGGAATGCTGTGCTCATCGGTCAGGCTCCTTTGAGAATGTGATATGGAATTGCTGTGTTCATAGGTCAGGCTCCATGTGCACATGATATGGGAATGCTGTGCACATAGGTCTGGCTCCTTTGATCACATGATATGGGAATGCTGTGCTCACAGGTCGGGCTACTTTGAGCACGTGATATGGGAATGTTGTGCTCATAGGTCGGGCTCCTTTGAGCACGTGATATGGGAATGCTTTGCTCATAGGTCAGGCCACTTTGAGCACGTGATATGGGAATGTTGTGCTCATAGGTCAGGCTCCTATGAGCACGGGATATGGGAATGCTGTGGTCATAGGTCAGGCTCCTTTGAGCACATCATATGGGAATGCTGTGCTCACAGGTCGGGCTCCTTTGAGCACGTGATATGGGAATGCTGTGCTCATAGGTCTGGCTCCTTTGAGCACGTGATATGGGAATGCTGTGCTCATAGGTTGGGCTCCTTTGAGCACGTGATATGGGAATGCTGTGCTCACAGGTCAGGCTCCTTTGAGCACATGATATGGGAATGCTGTGCTCACAGGTCGGCTCCCTTGAGCACGTGATATGAGAATGCTGTGCTCATAGATCTGGCTCCTTTGAGCACGTGATATGGGAATGCTGTGCTCATAGGTTGGGCTCCTTTGAGCACGTGATATGGGAATGCTGCGGTCATAGGTCAGGCTCCTTTGAGCACAGGATATGGAAATGCCCTGCTCATAGGTCGGGCCACTTTGAGCAGGGGATATGGGAATGCTGTGCTCATAGGTTGGGCTCTTTTGAGCACATGATTTGGGAATGCTCTGCTCATAGGTTGGGCTCCTTTGAGCATGTGATATGGGAATGTGGTGCTCATAGGTTGGGCTCCATTGAGCACATGATATGGGAATGCTATGCTCACAGGTCGGGCTCCTTTGAGCATATGATATGGGAATGCTGTGCTCACCGGTTGGGCTCCTTTGAGCACGCGATATGGGAATGCTGTGCTCATAGGTCGGGCCCCTTTGAGCACAGGGTATGGGAATGCTGTGCTCATAGTTCGGGCCACTTTGAGCACGGGATATGGAATGCTGTGCTCATAGGTTGGGCTCTTTTGAGCACATGATATGGGAATGCTGTGCTCATAAATCGGGCTCCTTTGAGCACGGGATATGGGAATGCTGTGCTCATAGGTCAGTCTCCTTTGAGCACATGATATGCAAATGCTGTGCTCATAGGTTCGGCCCCTTTGAGCACATGACATGGGAATGCTGTGCTCATAGGTCGGGCACCTTTAAGCACATGATATGGGGATGCTGTGCTCATAGGTCGGGCTCCTTTGAACACATGATATGGGAATGCTGTACTCATTGGTCAGGCGCCTTTGAGCATGTGATATGGGAATGCTGTGCTCATAGGTCAGGCTCCTTTGAGCACATGATATGGGAATGCTGTGCTCATAGGTCAGTATCCTTTGAGCACATGATATGGGAATGCTGTGCTCATAGGTTGGGCCCCTTTGAGGACATGATATGGGAATCCTGTCCTCTTAGGTTGGGCTCCATTGAGCACATTATATGGGAATGCTGTGGTCATAGGTCGGGCACCTTTGAGCACATGATATGGGAATGCTGTGCTCATAGGTCTGGCACCTTTGAGCCCACGATATGGGAATGCTGTGCCCATAGGTTGGGCTCCTTTGAGCATGTGATATGAGAATGCTGTGCTCATAGGTTGGGCTCCTTTGAGCATGTGATATGGGAATGCTGTGCTCATAGGTCAGGCTCCTTTGAGCACGTGATATGGGAATGCTGTGCTCATAGGTCAGGCTCCTTTGAGCATGTGATATGGGAATGCTGTGCTCATAGGTCAGGCTCCTTTGAGCAAGGGATATGGGAATGCTGTGGTCATAGGTTGGGCTCCTGTGAGTACATGATATGGGAATGCTGTGCTCATCGGTCTGGCTCCTTTGAGCACTTGATATGGGAATGCTGTGCTCACAGGTCTGGCTCCTTTGAGCACGTGATATGGGAATGCTGTGCTCATAGGTCGGACCACTTTGAGCATGTCATATGGGAATGCTGTGCTCATGGGTTGGGCTTCTTTGAGCACATGATATGGGAATTCTGTGCTCATAGGTCAGTCTCCTTTGAGCACATGATATGGGAATGTTGTGCTCATAGGTTGGGCCCCTTTGAGCACATGATATGGGAATCCTGTCCTCTTAGGTTGGGCTCCATTGAGCACATTATATGGGAATGCTGTGGTCATAGGTCGGGCTCCTTTGAGCATGTGATATGGGAATGCTGTGCTCATAGGTCTGGCTCCTTTGAGCACGTGATATGGGAATGCTGTGCTCATAGGTTGGGCTCCTTTGAGCACGTGATATGGGAATGCTGTGGTCATAGGTCAGGCTCCTTTGAGCACAGGATATGGAAATGCCCTGCTCATAGGTCGGGCCACTTTGAGCAGGGGATATGGGAATGCTGTGCTCATAGGTTGGGCTCTTTTGAGCACATGATTTGGGAATGCTCTGCTCATAGGTTGGGCTCCTTTGAGCATGTGATATGGGAATGTGGTGCTCATAGGTTGGGCTCTATTGAGCAAATGATATGGGAATGCTATGCTCACAGGTCGGGCTCCTTTGAGCATATGATATGGGAATGCTGTGCTCACCGGTTGGGCTCCTTTGAGCATGCGATATGGGAATGCTGTGCTCATAGGTCGGGCCCCTTTGAGCACAGGGTATGGGAATGCTGTGCTCATAGTTCGGGCCACTTTGAGCACGGGATATGGAATGCTGTGCTCATAGGTTGGGCTCTTTTGAGCACATGATATGGGAATGCTGTGCTCATAGGTCGGGCTCCTTTGAGCACGGGATATGGGAATGCTGTGCTCATAGGTCAGTCTCCTTTGAGCACATGATATGCAAATGCTGTGCTCATAGGTTCGGCCCCTTTGAGCACATGACATGGGAATGCTGTGCTCATAGGTCGGGCACCTTTAAGCACATGATATGGGGATGCTGTGCTCATAGGTCGGGCTCCTTTGAACACATGATATGGGAATGCTGTACTCATTGGTCAGGCGCCTTTGAGCATGTGATATGGGAATGCTGTGCTCATAGGTCAGGCTCCTTTGAGCACATGATATGGGAATGCTGTGCTCATAGGTCAGTATCCTTTGAGCACATGATATGGGAATGCTGTGCTCATAGGTTGGGCCCCTTTGAGGACATGATATGGGAATCCTGTCCTCTTAGGTTGGGCTCCATTGAGCACATTATATGGGAATGCTGTGGTCATAGGTCGGGCACCTTTGAGCACATGATATGGGAATGCTGTGCTCATAGGTCTGGCACCTTTGAGCACACGATATGGGAATGCTGTGCTCATAGGTTGGGCTCCTTTGAGCATGTGATATGAGAATGCTGTGCTCATAGGTTGGGCTCCTTTGAGCATGTGATATGGTAATGCTCTGCTCATAGGTCAGGCTCCTTTGAGCACGTGATATGGGAATGCTGTGCTCATAGGTCAGGCTCCTTTGAGCATGTGATATGGGAATGCTGTGCTCATAGGTCAGGCTCCTTTGAGCAAGGGATATGGGAATGCTGTGGTCATAGGTTGGGCTCCTGTGAGTACATGATATGGGAATGCTGTGCTCATCGGTCTGGCTCCTTTGAGCACTTGATATGGGAATGCTGTGCTCACAGGTCTGGCTCCTTTGAGCACGTGATATGGGAATGCTGTGCTCATAGGTCAGGCTCCTTTGAGTACGTGATATGGGAATGCTGTACTCATAGGTCAGGCTCCTTTGAGCACGGGAAATGGGAATGCTGTGGTCATAGGTCGGGCTGCTTTGAGCAAATAATATGGGAATGCTGTGCTCATAGGTCTGGCTCCTTTGATGACATGATATGGGAATGCTGTGCTCATAGGTCTGGCTCCTTTGATCAAATGATATGGGAATGCTGTGCTCGTAATTCAGGATCCTTTGATCACATGATATGGGAATGATGTGGTCATAGGTCAGGCTCCTTTGAGCATGGGATATGGGAATGCTGTGCCCATAGGTAGGGCCCCTTTGAGCACATGATATGGGAATGCTATGCTCACATCATAGGTCGGGCTCCTTTGAGCACATGATATGGGAATGCTGTGCTCATAGGTCGGGCCACTTTCAGCACATGATATGGGAATGCTGTGCTCATAGGTAGGGCGCCTTTGAGCACATGATATGGGAATGCTGTGCTCATAGGTATGACTCATTAGAGCACATGATAGGGGAATGCTGTGCTCATAGGTTGGGATCCTTTGAGCACATGATATGGGAATGCTGTGCTCATCGGTCGGGCTCCTTTGAGCACATGATATGGGAATGCTGTGCTCATCGGTCGGGCTCCTTTGAGCACATGATATGGGAATGCTGTGCTCATAGGTATGGCTCCTTTGATGACATGATATGGGAATGCTGTGCTCATAGGTCGGGCTCCTTTGAGCACATGATATGGGAATGCTGTGCTCATAAGTCCGGCTCCTTTGAGCACCACATGATATGGGAATGCTGTGCTCATAGGTAGGGCTCTTTTGAGCACATGATATTGGAATGCTGTGCTCATCGGTCAGGCTCCTTTGAGCACATTATATGGGAATGCTGTGCTCATCGGTCGGGCTCCTTTGAGCACATGATATGGGAATGCTGTGCTCACAGGTATGGATCCTTTGATCACATGATCTGGGAATGCTGTGCTCATAGGTCGGGCTCCTTTGAGCACATGATATGGGAATGCTGTGCTCGTAGGTCCGGCTCCTTTGAGCACATGATATGGGAATGCTGTGCTCATAGGTAGGGCCCCTTTGAGCACATGATATGGGAATGCTGTGCTCACAGGTTGGGCTCCTTTTAGCACGTGATATGGGAATGCTGTGCTCATAGGTCTGGCTCCTTTGAGCACATGATATGGGAATGCTGTGCTCATAGGTTGGGTTCCTTTTAGCACGTGATATGGGAATGCTTTACTCATAGTTCCGGCTGCTTTGAGCACATGATATGGGAATGCTGTGCTCATAGGTCAGACTCCTTTGAGCACCTGATATGGGATTGCTGTGGTCATAGGTCAGGCTCCTTTGAGCACGGGATATGGGAATGCTGTGCTCATAGGTCGGACCACTTTGAGCATGTCATATGGGAATGCTGTGCTCATAGGTTGGGCCCCTTTGAGCATATGATATGGGAATGCTGTCCTCTTAGGTTGGGCTCCTTTGATCACATGATATGGGAATGCTGTGCTCATGGGTCGTGCTCCTTTGAGCACATGATATGGGAATGCTGTGCTCATAGGGCTGGCTCCTTTGAGCACGTGGTATGGGAATGCTATGCTCATACTTTGGGCTCCTTTGAGCACGGGATATGGGAATGGTGTGCTCATAGGTCAGGCTCCTTTGAGCACATGATATGTGAATGCTGTCCTCTTGGGTCGGGCTCCTTTGAGCACATGATATTGGAATGCTGTGCTCACAGGGCTGGCTCCTTTGAGCATGTGATATGGGAATGCTGTGCTCATAGTCCGGGCTCCTTTGAGCACGGGATATGGGAATGCTGGGCTCATAGGTCGGGCGCCTTTGAGCACCTGATATGAGAATGCTGTGCTCATAGGTCTGGCTCATTTGAGCACAAGATATGGGAATTATGTGCTCATAATTCACGCTCCTTTGAGCACGGGATATGGGAATGCTGTGGTCATAGGTCAGGCTCCTTTGAGCACATGATATGGGAATGCTGTGCTCATAGGTTGGGCTCCTTTTAGCACGTGATATGGGAATGCTGTGCTCACAGGTTGGGCTCCTTTTAGCACGTGATATGGGAATGCTGTGCTCATAGGTCTGGCTCCTTTGAGCACATGATATGGGAATGCTGTGCTCATAGGTTGGGTTCCTTTTAGCACGTGATATGGGAATGCTGTGCTCATAGGTCAGGCTCCTTTGAGCACCTGATATGGGAATGCTGTGGTCATAGGTCAGGCTCCTTTGAGCTCAGGATATGGGAATGCTGTGCTCATAGGTCGGACCACTTTGAGCATGTCATATGGGAATGCTGTGCTCATGGGTTGGGCTTCTTTGAGCACATGATATGGGAATTCTGTGCTCATAGGTCAGTCTCCTTTGAGCACATGATATGGGAATGTTGTGCTCATAGGTTGGGCCCCTTTGAGCACATGATATGGGAATCCTGTCCTCTTAGGTTGGGCTCCATTGAGCACATTATATGGGAATGCTGTGGTCATAGGTCGGGCTCCTTTGAGCACATGATATGGGAATGCTGTGCTCATAGGTCTGGCTCCTTTGAGCACGTGATATGGGAATGCTGTGCTCATAGGTCGGGCTCCTTTGAGCACGTGATATGGGAATGTTGTGCTCATAGGTTGGGCTCCTTTGAGCACGTGTTCTGGGAATGCTGTGCTCATAGGTTGGGCTCCTTTGAGCACGTGATATGGGAATGCTGTGCTCAAAGGTCTGATTCCTTTGAGCACGTGATATGGGAATGCTGTGCTCATAGGTCAGGCTCCTTTGAGCACCTGATATGGGAATGCTGTGCTCATAGGTCAGGCTCCGTTGAACATGGGATGTGGGAATGCTGTGGTCATAGGTCAGGCTCCTTTGAGCAAATAATATGGGAATGCTATGCTCATAGGTCTGACTCCTTTGATCACATGATATGGGAATGCTGTGCTCATAGGTCTGGCTCCTTTGATCAAATGATATGGGAATGCTGTGCTCATAGGTCAGGCTCCTTTGATCACATGATATGGGAATGCTGTGGTCATAGGTCAGGCTCCTTTGAGCACGGGATATGGGAATGCTGTGCCCATAGGTAGGGCCCCTTTGAGCACATGATATGGGAATGCTATGCTCACAGGTGAGGCTCCTTTGAGCACATGATATGGGAATGCTGTGCTCATCGGTCGGGCCACTTTGAGCACATGATATGGGAATGGTGTGCTCATAGGTAGGGCCCCTTTGAGCACATGATATGGGAATGCTATGCTCAAAGGTCGGGCTCCTTTGAGCACGGGATATGGGAATGCTGTGCTCATAGGTCAGGCCACTTTCAGCACATGATATGGGAATGCTGTGCTCATAGGCAGGGCCCCTTTGAGCACATGATATGGGAATGCTGTGCTCATAAGTATGGCTCCTTTGAGCACATGATATGGGAATGCTGTGCTCATAGGTTGGGATCCTTTGAGCACATGATATGGGAATGCTGTGCTCATCGGTCGGGCTCCTTTGAGCACATGATATGGGAATGCTGTGCTCATTGGTCGGGCTCCTTTGAGCACATGATAGGGGAATGCTGTGCTCATAGGTATGGCTCCTTTGATCACATGATATGGGAATGCTGTGCTCATAGGTCGGGCTCCTTTGAGCACATGACATGGGAATGCTGTGCTCATAGGTCCGGCTCCTTTGAGCACATGATATGGGAATGCTGTGCTCATCGGTCGGGCTCCTTTGAGCACATTATATGGGAATGCTGTGCTCATCGTTCAGGCTCCTTTGAGCACATGATATGGGAATGTTGTGCTCATCGTTCAGGTTCCTTTGAGCACATGATATGGGAATGCTGTGCTCATAGGTATGGCTCCTTTGATCACATGATATTGGAATGCTGTGCTCCTAGGTCGGGCTCCTTTGAGCACATGATATGGGAATGCTGTGCTCATAGGTCCGGCTCCTTTGAGCACATGATATGGGAATGCTGTGCTCATAGGTAGGGCCCCTTTGAGCACATGATATGGGAATGCTGTGCTCATAGTTCCGGCTGCTTTGAGCACATGATATGGGAATGCTGTGCTCATAGGTCAGGCTCCTTTGAGCACATGATATGGGAATGCTGTGCTCATAGGTATCGCTCCTTTGATCACATGATATGGGAATGCTGTGTTCATCGGTCGGGCTCCTTTGAGCACATGATATGGGAATGCTGTGCTCATTGGTCGGGCTCCTTTGAGCACATGATAGGGGAATGCTGTGCTCATAGGTATGGCTCCTTTGATCACATGATATGGGAATGCTGTGCTCATAGGTCGGGCTCCTTTGAGCACATGATATGGGAATGCTGTGCTCATAGGTCCGGCTCCTTTGAGCACATGATATGGGAATGCTGTGCTCATCGGTCGGGCTCCTTTGAGCACATTATATGGGAATGCTGTGCTCATCGTTCAGGCTCCTTTGAGCACATGATATGGGAATGCTGTGCTCATCGTTCAGGTTCCTTTGAGCACATGATATGGGAATGCTGTGCTCATAGGTATGGCTCCTTTGATCACATGATATTGGAATGCTGTGCTCCTAGGTCGGGCTCCTTTGAGCACATGATATGGGAATGCTGTGCTCATAGGTCAGGCTCCTTTGAGCACATGATATGGGAATGCTGTGCTCATAGGTAGGGCCCCTTTGAGCACATGATATGGGAATGCTGTGCTCATAGTTCCGGCTGCTTTGAGCACATGATATGGGAATGCTGTGCTCATAGGTCAGGCTCCTTTGAGCACATGATATGGGAATGCTGTGCTCATAGGTATGGCTCCTTTGATCACATGATATGGGAATGCTGTGCTCATAGGTGGGGCTCCTTTGAGCACATGATAGGGGAATGCTGTGCTCATAGGTATGGCTCCTTTGATCACATGATATGGGAATGCTGTGCTCATAGGTCGGGCTCCTTTGAGCACATGATATGGGAATGCTGTGCTCATAGGTTGGGTTCCTTTTAGCACGTGATATGGGAATGCTGTGCTCATAGGTCAGGCTCCTTTGAGCACCTGATATGGGAATGCTGTGGTCATAGGTCAGGCTCCTTTGAGCACAGGATATGGGAATGCTGTGCTCATAGGTCGGACCACTTTGAGCATGTCATATGGGAATGCTGTGCTCATGGGTTGGGCTTCTTTGAGCACATGATATGGGAATGCTGTGCTCATAGGTCAGTCTCCTTTGAGCACATGATATGGGAATGTTGTGCTCATAGGTTGGGCCCCTTTGAGCACATGATATGGGAATCCTGTCCTCTTAGGTTGGGCTCCATTGAGCACATTATATGGGAATGCTGTGGTCATAGGTCGGGCTCCTTTGAGCACATGATATGGGAATGCTGTGCTCATAGGTTGGGCTCCTTTGAGCACGTGTTCTGGGAATGCTGTGCTCATAGGTTGGGCTCCTTTGAGCACGTGATATGGGAATGCTGTGCTCATAGGTCAGGCTCCTTTGAGCACGTGATATGGGAATGCTGTGGTCATAGGTTGGGCTCCTGTGAGTACATGATATGGGAATGCTGTGCTCATCAGTCGGGCTCCTTTGAGCACGTGATATGGGAATGCTGTGCTCATAGGTCGGGCTCCTTTGAGCACGTGATATGGGAATGCTGTGCTCACAGGTCAGGCTCCTTTGAGCACATGATATGGGAATGCTGTGCTCACAGGTCGGCTCCTTTGAGCAGGTGATATGGGAATGCTGTGCTCATAGATCTGGCTCCTTTGAGCACATGATATGGGAATGCTGTGCTCATAGGTTGGGCTCCTTTGAGCACGTGATATGGGAATGCTGTGGTCATAGGTCAGACTCCTTTGAGCACAGGATATGGAAATGCCCTGCTCATAGGTCGGGCCACTTTGAGCAGGGGATATGGGAATGCTGTGCTCATAGGTTGGGCTCTTTTGAGCACATGATTTGGGAATGCTCTGCTCATAGGTTGGGCTCCTTTGAGCATGTGATATGGGAATGTGGTGCTCATAGGTTGGGCTCCATTGAGCACATGATATGGGAATGCTATGCTCACAGGTCGGGCTCCTTTGAGCATATGATATGGATATGCTGTGCTCACCGGTTGGGCTCCTTTGAGCACGCGATATGGGAATGCTGTGCTCATAGGTCGGGCCCCTTTGAGCACAGGGTATGGGAATGCTGTGCTCATAGTTCGGGCCACTTTGAGCACGGGATATGGAATGCTGTGCTCATAGGTTGGGCTCTTTTGAGCACATGATATGGGAATGCTGTGCTCATAGATCGGGCTCCTTTGAGCACGGGATATGGGAATGCTGTGCTCATAGGTCAGTCTCCTTTGAGCACATGATATGCAAATGCTGTGCTCATAGGTTCGGCCCCTTTGAGCACATGACATGGGAATGCTGTGCTCATAGGTCGGGCACCTTTAAGCACATGATATGGGGATGCTGTGCTCATAGGTCGGGCTCCTTTGAACACATGATATGGGAATGCTGTACTCATTGGTCAGGCGCCTTTGAGCATGTGATATGGGAATGCTGTGCTCATAGGTCAGGCTCCTTTGAGCACATGATATGGGAATGCTGTGCTCATAGGTCAGTATCCTTTGAGCACATGATATGGGAATGCTGTGCTCATAGGTTGGGCCCCTTTGAGCACATGATATGGGAATCCTGTCCTCTTAGGTTGGGCTCCATTGAGCACATTATATGGGAATGCTGTGGTCATAGGTCGGGCACCTTTGAGCACATGATATGGGAATGCTGTGCTCATAGGTCTGGCACCTTTGAGCACACGATATGGGAATGCTGTGCTCATAGGTTGGGCTCCTTTGAGCATGTGATATGAGAATGCTGTGCTCATAGGTTGGGCTCCTTTGAGCATGTGATATGGGAATGCTGTGCTCATAGGTCAGGCTCCTTTGAGCACGTGATATGGGAATGCTGTGCTCATAGGTCAGGCTCCTTTGAGCATGTGATATGGGAATGCTGTGCTCATAGGTCAGGCTCCTTTGAGCAAGGGATATGGGAATGCTGTGGTCATAGGTTGGGCTCCTGTGAGTACATGATATGGGAATGCTGTGCTCATCGGTCTGGCTCCTTTGAGCACGTGATATGGGAATGCTGTGCTCACAGGTCTGGCTCCTTTGAGCACGTGATATGGGAATGCTGTGCTCATAGGTCAGGCTCCTTTGAGTACGTGATATGGGAATGCTGTACTCATAGGTCAGGCTCCTTTGAGCACGGGATATGGGAATGCTGTGGTCATAGGTCGGGCTCCTTTGAGCAAATAATATGGGAATGCTGTGCTCATAGGTCTGGCTCCTTTGATGACATGATATGGGAATGCTGTGCTCATAGGTCTGGCTCCTTTGATCAAATGATATGGGAATGCTGTGCTCATAAGTCAGGATCCTTTGATCACATGATATGGGAATGCTGTGGTCATAGGTCAGGCTCCTTTGAGCATGGGATATGGGAATGCTGTGCCCATAGGTAGGGCCCCTTTGAGCACATGATATGGGAATGCTATGCTCACATCATAGGTCGGGCTCCTTTGAGCACATGATATGGGAATGCTGTGCTCATAGGTCGGGCCACTTTCAGCACATGATATGGGAATGCTGTGCTCATAGGTAGGGCCCCTTTGAGCACATGATATGGGAATGCTGTGCTCATAGGTATGACTCATTAGAGCACATGATAGGGGAATGCTGTGATCATAGGTTGGGATCCTTTGAACACATGATATGGGAATGCTGTGCTCATCGGTCGGGCTCCTTTGAGCACATGATATGGGAATGCTGTGCTCATCGGTCGGGCTCCTTTGAGCACATGATATGGGAATGCTGTGCTCATAGGTATGGCGCCTTTGATGACATGATATGGGAATGCTGTGCTCATAGGTCGGGCTCCTTTCAGCACATGATATGGGAATGCTGTGCTCATAAGTCCGGCTCCTTTGAGCACCACATGATATGGGAATGCTGTGCTCATAGGTAGGGCTCTTTTGAGGACATGATATTGGAATGCTGTGCTCATCGGTCGGGCTCCTTTGAGCACATTATATGGGAATGCTGTGCTCATCGGTCGGGCTCCTTTGAGCACATGATATGGGAATGCTGTGCTCACAGGTATGGATCCTTTGATCACATGATCTGGGAATGCTGTGCTCATAGGTCGGGCTCCTTTGAGCACATGATATGGGAATGCTGTGCTCGTAGGTCCGGCTCCTTTGAGCACATGATATGGGAATGCTGTGCTCACAGGTTGGGCTCCTTTTAGCACGTGATATGGGAATGCTGTGCTCATAGTTCCGGCTGCTTTGAGCACATGATATTGGAATGCTGTGCTCATAGGTCAGACTCCTTTGAGCACCTGATATGGGATTGCTGTGGTCATAGGTCAGGCTCCTTTGAGCACGGGATATGGGAATGCTGTGCTCATAGGTCGGACCACTTTGAGCATGTCATATGGGAATGCTGTGCTCATAGGTTGGGCCCCTTTGAGCATATGATATGGGAATGCTGTCCTCTTAGGTTGGGCTCCTTTGATCACATGATATGGGAATGCTGTGCTCATGGGTCGTGCTCCTTTGAGCACATGATATGGGAATGTTGTGCTCATAGGGCTGGCTCCTTTGAGCACGTGGTATGGGAATGCTATGCTCATACTTTGGGCTCCTTTGAGCACGGGATATGGGAATGGTGTGCTCATAGGTCAGGCTCCTTTGAGCACATGATATGTGAATGCTGTCCTCTTGGGTCGGGCTCCTTTGAGCACATGATATTGGAATGCTGTGCTCACAGGGCTGGCTCCTTTGAGCATGTGATATGGGAATGCTGGGCTCATAGGTCGGGCTCCTTTGAGCACCTGATATGAGAATGCTGTGCTCATAGGTCTGGCTCATTTGAGCACAAGATATGGGAATTATGTGCTCATAATTCACGCTCCTTTGAGCACGGGATATGGGAATGCTGTGGTCATAGGTCAGGCTCCTTTGAGCACATGATATGGGAATGCTGTGCTCATAGGTTGGGCTCCTTTTAGCACGTGATATGGGAATGCTGTGCTCACAGGTTGGGCTCCTTTTAGCACGTGATATGGGAATGCTGTGCTCATAGGTCTGGCTCCTTTGAGCACATGATATGGGAATGCTGTGCTCATAGGTTGGGTTCCTTTTAGCACGTGATATGGGAATGCTGTGCTCATAGTTCAGGCTCCTTTGAGCACCTGATATGGGAATGCTGTGGTCATAGGTCAGGCTCCTTTGAGCTCAGGATATGGGAATGCTGTGCTCATAGGTCGGACCACTTTGAGCATGTCATATGGGAATGCTGTGCTCATGGGTTGGGCTTCTTTGAGCACATGATATGGGAATTCTGTGCTCATAGGTCAGTCTCCTTTGAGCACATGATATGGGAATGTTGTGCTCATAGGTTGGGCCCCTTTGAGCACATGATATGGGAATCCTGTCCTCTTAGGTTGGGCTCCATTGAGCACATTATATGGGAATGCTGTGGTCATAGGTCGGGCTCCTTTGAGCACATGATATGGGAATGCTGTGCTCATAGGTCTGGCTCCTTTGAGCACGTGATATGGGAATGCTGTGCTCATAGGTCGGGCTCCTTTGAGCACGTGATATGGGAATGTTGTGCTCATAGGTTGGGCTCCTTTGAGCACGTGTTCTGGGAATGCTGTGCTCATAGGTTGGGCTCCTTTGAGCACGTGATATGGGAATGCTGTGCTCATAGGTTGGGCTCCTTTGAGCACGTGATATGGGAATGCTGTGCTCATAGGTTGGGCTCCTTTGAGCACGTGTTCTGGGAATGCTGTGCTCAAAGGTCTGATTCCTTTGAGCACGTGATATGGGAATGCTGTGCTCATAGGTCAGGCTCCTTTGAGCACCTGATATGGGAATGCTGTGCTCATAGGTCAGGCTCCTTTGAACATGGGATGTGGGAATGCTGTGGTCATAGGTCAGGCTCCTTTGAGCAAATAATATGGGAATGCTGTGCTCATAGGTCTGACTCCTTTGATCACATGATATGGGAATGCTGTGCTCATAGGTCTGGCTCCTTTGATCAAATGATATGGGAATGCTGTGCTCATAGGTCGGGCTCCTTTGAGCACGGGATGTGGGAATGCTGTGCCCATAGGTAGGGCCCCTTTGAGCACATGATATGGGAATGCTATGCTCACAGGTGAGGCTCCTTTGAGCACATGATATAGGAATGCTGTGCTCATCGGTCGGGCCACTTTGAGCACATGATATGGGAATGGTGTGCTCATAGGTAGGGCCCCTTTGAGCACATGATATGGGAATGCTATGCTCAAAGGTCGGGCTCCTTTGAGCACGGGATATGGGAATGCTGTGCTCATAGGTCAGGCCACTTTCAGCACATGATATGGGAATGCTGTGCTCATAGGCCGGGCCCCTTTGAGCACATGATATGGGAATGCTGTGCTCATAAGTATGGCTCCTTTGAGCACATGATATGGGAATGCTGTGCTCATAGGTTGGGATCCTTTGAGCACATGATATGGGAATGCTGTGCTCATCGGTCAGGCTCCTTTGAGCACATGATATGGGAATGCTGTGCTCATTGGTCGGGCTCCTTTGAGCACATGATAGGGGAATGCTGTGCTCATAGGTATGGCTCCTTTGATCACATGATATGGGAATGCTGTGCTCATAGGTCGGGCTCCTTTGAGCACATGATATGGGAATGCTGTGCTCATAGGTCCGGCTCCTTTGAGCACATGATATGGGAATGCTGTGCTCATCGGTCGGGCTCCTTTGAGCACATTATATGGGAATGCTGTGCTCATCGTTCAGGCTCCTTTGAGCACATGATATGGGAATGCTGTGCTCATCGTTCAGGTTCCTTTGAGCACATGATATGGGAATGCTGTGCTCATAGGTATGGCTCCTTTGATCACATGATATTGGAATGCTGTGCTCCTAGGTCGGGCTCCTTTGAGCACATGATATGGGAATGCTGTGCTCATAGGTCCGGCTCCTTTGAGCACATGATGTGGGAATGCTGTGCTCATAGGTAGGGCCCCTTTGAGCACATGATATGGGAATGCTGTGCTCATAGTTCCGGCTGCTTTGAGCACATGATATGGGAATGCTGTGCTCATAGGTCAGGCTCCTTTGAGCACATGATATGGGAATGCTGTGCTCATAGGTATGGCTCCTTTGATCACATGATATGGGAATGCTGTGCTCATAGGTGGGGCTCCTTTGAGCACATGATATGGGAATGCTGTGCTCATCGGTCGGGCTCCTTTGAGCACATGATATGGGAATGCTGTGCTCATTGGTCGGGCTCCTTTGAGCACATGATAGGGGAATGCTGTGCTCATAGGTATGGCTCCTTTGATCACATGATATGGGAATGCTGTGCTCATAGGTCGGGCTCCTTTGAGCACATGATATGGGAATGCTGTGCTCATAGGTCTGGCTCCTTTGAGCACATGATATGGGAATGCTGTGCTCATAGGTTGGGTTCTTTTTAGCACGTGATATGGGAATGCTGTGCTCATAGGTCAGGCTCCTTTGAGCACCTGATATGGGAATGCTGTGGTCATAGGTCAGGCTCCTTTGAGCACAGGATATGGGAATGCTGTGCTCATAGGTCGGACCACTTTGAGCATGTCATATGGGAATGCTGTGCTCATGGTTTGGGCTTCTTTGAGCACATGATATGGGAATGCTGTGCTCATAGGTCAGTCTCCTTTGAGCACATGATATGGGAATGTTGTGCTCATAGGTTGGGCCCCTTTGAGCACATGATATGGGAATCCTGTCCTCTTAGGTTGGGCTCCATTGAGCACATTATATGGGAATGCTGTGGTCATAGGTCGGGCTCCTTTGAGCACATGATATGGGAATGCTGTGCTCATAGGTCTGGCTCCTTTGAGCACGTGATATGGGAATGCTGTGCTCATAGGTCGGGCTCCTTTGAGCACGTGATATGGGAATGTTGTGCTCATAGGTTGGGCTCCTTTGAGCACGTGTTCTGGGAATGCTGTGCTCATAGGTTGGGCTCCTTTGAGCACGTGATATGGGAATGCTGTGCTCATAGGTCAGGCTCCTTTGAGCACGTGATATGGGAATGCTGTGGTCATAGGTTGGGCTCCTGTGAGTACATGATATGGGAATGCTGTGCTCATCAGTCGGGCTCCTTTGAGCACGTGATATGGGAATGCTGTGCTCAAAGGTCTGATTCCTTTGAGCACGTGATATGGGAATGCTGTGCTCATAGGTCAGGCTCCTTTGAGCACGTGATATGGGAATGCTGTGCTCATAGGTCAGGCTCCTTTGAGCATGGGATGTGGGAATGCTGTGGTCATAGGTCAGGCTCCTTTGAGCAAATAATATGGGAATGCTGTGCTCATAGGTCTGACTCCTTTGATCACATGATATGGGAATGCTGTGCTCATAGGTCTGGCTCCTTTGATCAAATGATATGGGAATGCTGTGCTCATAGGTCAGGCTCCTTTGATCACATGATATGGGAATTCTGTGGTCATAGGTCAGGCTCCTTTGAGCACTGGATATGGGAATGCTGTGCCCATAGGTAGGGCCCCTTTGAGCACATGATATGGGAATGCTATGCTCACAGGTGAGGCTCCTTTGAGCACATGATATGGGAATGCTGTGCTCATCGGTCGGGCCACTTTGAGCACATGATATGGGAATGGTGTGCTCATAGGTAGGGCCCCTTTGAGCACATGATATGGGAATGCTATGCTCACAGGTCGGGCTCCTTTGAGCACGGGATATGGGAATGCTGTGCTCATAGGTCAGGCCACTTTCAGCACATGATATGGGAATGCTGTGCTCATAGGCCGGGCCCCTTTGAGCACATGATATGGGAATGCTGTGCTCATAAGTATGGCTCCTTTGAGCACATGATATGGGAATGCTGTGCTCATAGGTTGGGATCCTTTGAGCACATGATATGGGAATGCTGTGCTCATCGGTCAGGCTCCTTTGAGCACATGATATGGGAATGCTGTGCTCATTGGTCGGGCTCCTTTGAGCACATGATAGGGGAATGCTGTGCTCATAGGTATGGCTCCTTTGATCACATGATATGGGAATGCTGTGCTCATAGGTCGGGCTCCTTTGAGCACATGATATGGGAATGCTGTGCTCATAGGTCGGGCTCCTTTGAGCACATGATATGGGAATGCTGTGCTCATAGGTCTGGCTCCTTTGAGCACATGATATGGGAATGCTGTGCTCATAGGTTGGGTTCTTTTTAGCACGTGATATGGGAATGCTGTGCTCATAGGTCAGGCTCCTTTGAGCACCTGATATGGGAATGCTGTGGTCATAGGTCAGGCTCCTTTGAGCACAGGATATGGGAATGCTGTGCTCATAGGTCGGACCACTTTGAGCATGTCATATGGGAATGCTGTGCTCATGGTTTGGGCTTCTTTGAGCACATGATATGGGAATGCTGTGCTCATAGGTCAGTCTCCTTTGAGCACATGATATGGGAATGTTGTGCTCATAGGTTGGGCCCCTTTGAGCACATGATATGGGAATCCTGTCCTCTTAGGTTGGGCTCCATTGAGCACATTATATGGGAATGCTGTGGTCATAGGTCGGGCTCCTTTGAGCACATGATATGGGAATGCTGTGCTCATAGGTCTGGCTCCTTTGAGCACGTGATATGGGAATGCTGTGCTCATAGGTCGGGCTCCTTTGAGCACGTGATATGGGAATGTTGTGCTCATAGGTTGGGCTCCTTTGAGCACGTGTTCTGGGAATGCTGTGCTCATAGGTTGGGCTCCTTTGAGCACGTGATATGGGAATGCTGTGCTCATAGGTCAGGCTCCTTTGAGCACGTGATATGGGAATGCTGTGGTCATAGGTTGGGCTCCTGTGAGTACATGATATGGGAATGCTGTGCTCATCAGTCGGGCTCCTTTGAGCACGTGATATGGGAATGCTGTGCTCAAAGGTCTGATTTCTTTGAGCACGTGATATGGGAATGCTGTGCTCATAGGTCAGGCTCCTTTGAGCACGTGATATGGGAATGCTGTGCTCATAGGTCAGGCTCCTTTGAGAATGGGATGTGGGAATGCTGTGGTCATAGGTCAGGCTCCTTTGAGCAAATAATATGGGAATGCTGTGCTCATAGGTCTGACTCCTTTGATCACATGATATGGGAATGCTGTGCTCATAGGTCTGGCTCCTTTGATCAAATGATATGGGAATGCTGTGCTCATAGGTCAGGCTCCTTTGATCACATGATATGGGAATGCTGTGGTCATAGGTCAGGCTCCTTTGAGCACTGGATATGGGAATGCTGTGCCCATAGGTAGGGCCCCTTTGAGCACATGATATGGGAATGCTATGCTCACAGGTGAGGCTCCTTTGAGCACATGATATGGGAATGCTGTGCTCATCGGTCGGGCCACTTTGAGCACATGATATGGGAATGGTGTGCTCATAGGTAGGGCCCCTTTGAGCACATGATATGGGAATGCTATGCTCACAGGTCGGGCTCCTTTGAGCACGGGATATGGGAATGCTGTGCTCATAGGTCAGGCCACTTTCAGCACATGATATGGGAATGCTGTGCTCATAGGCAGGGCCCCTTTGAGCACATGATATGGGAATGCTGTGCTCATAAGTATGGCTCCTTTGAGCACATGATATGGGAATGCTGTGCTCATAGGTTGGGATCCTTTGAGCACATGATATGGGAATGCTGTGCTCATCGGTCGGGCTCCTTTGAGCACATGATATGGGAATGCTGTGCTCATTGGTCGGGCTCCTTTGAGCACATGATAGGGGAATGCTGTACTCATAGGTATGGCTCCTTTGATCACATGATATGGGAATGCTGTGCTCATAGGTCGGGCTCCTTTGAGCACATGATATGGGAATGCTGTGCTCATAGGTCCGGCTCCTTTGAGCACATGATATGGGAATGCTGTGCTCATCGGTCGGGCTCCTTTGAGCAAATTATATGGGAATGCTGTGCTCATCGTTCAGGCTCCTTTGAGCACATGATATGGGAATGCTGTGCTCATCGTTCAGGTTCCTTTGAGCACATGATATGGGAATGCTGTGCTCATAGGTATGGCTCCTTTGATCACATGATATTGGAATGCTGTGCTCCTAGGTCGGGCTCCTTTGAGCACATGATATGGGAATGCTGTGCTCATAGGTCCGGCTCCTTTGAGCACATGATATGGGAATGCTGTGCTCATAGGTAGGGCCCCTTTGAGCACATGATATGGGAATGCTGTGCTCATAGTTCCGGCTGCTTTGAGCACATGATATGGGAATGCTGTGCTCATAGGTATGGCTCCTTTGATCACATGATATGGGAATGCTGTGCTCATAGGTTGGGCTCCTTTGAGCACATGATATGGGAATGCTGTGCTCATAGGTCCGGCTCCTTTGAGCACATGATATGGGAATGCTGTGCTCATAGGTAGGGCCCCTTTGAGCACATGATATGGGAATGCTGTGCTCATAGTTCCGGCTGCTTTGAGCACATGATATGGGAATGCTGTGCTCATAGGTCAGGCTCCTTTGAGCACGTGACATGGGAATGCTGTGCTCATAGTTTGGGCTCCTTTGAGCATGGGATATGGGAATGCTGGGCTCGTAGGTCGGGCTCCTTTGATCAAATGATATGGGAATGCTGTGCTCATAGGTGGGGCTCCTTTGAGCACATGATATGGGAATGCTGTGCTCATACGTCCGGCTCCTTTGAGCACATGATATGGGAATGCTGTGCTCATAGGTAGGGCCCCTTTGAGCACATGATATGGGAATGCTGTGCTCATAGTTCCGGCTGCTTTGAGCACATGATATGGGAATGCTGTGCTCACAGGGCTGGCTCCTTTGAACATGTGATATGGGAATGCTGTGCTCATAGTCTGGGCTCCTTTGAGCACGGGATATGGGAATGCTGGGCTCATAGGTCGGGCTCCTTTGAGCACCCGATATGAGAATGCTGTGCTAATAGGTCTGGCTCATTTGAGCACAAGATATGGGAATTATGTGCTCATAATTCACGCTCCTTTGAGCACGGGATATGGGAATGCTGTGGTCATAGGTCAGGCTCCTTTGAGCACATGATATGGGAATGCTGTGCTCATAGGTTGGGCTCCTTTTAGCACGTGATATGGGAATGCTGTGCTCACAGGTTGGGCTCCTTTTAGCACGTGATATGGGAATGCTGTGCTCATAGGTCTGGCTCCTTTGAGCACATGATATGGGAATGCTGTGCTCATAGGTTGGGTTCCTTTTAGCACGTGATATGGGAATGCTGTGCTCATAGGTCAGGCTCCTTTGAGCACCTGATATGGGAATGCTGTGGTCATAGGTCAGGCTCCTTTGAGCACAGGATATGGGAATGTTGTGCTCATAGGTCGGACCACTTTGAGCATGTCATATGGGAATGCTGTGCTCATGGGTTGGGCTTCTTTGAGCACATGATATGGGAATGCTGTGCTCATAGGTCAGTCTCCTTTGAGCACATGATATGGGAATGTTGTGCTCATAGGTTGGGCACCTTTGAGCACATGATATGGGAATCCTGTCCTCTTAGGTTGGGCTCCATTGAGCACATTATATGGGAATGATGTGGTCGTAGGTCGGGCTCCTTTGAGCACATGATATGGGAATGCTGTGCTCATAGGTCTGGCTCCTTTGAGCACGTGATATGGGAATGCTGTGCTCATAGGTCGGGCTCCTTTGAGCACGTGATATGGGAATGCTGTTCTCATAGGTTGGGCTCCTTTGAGCACGTGTTCTGGGAATGCTGTGCTCATAGGTTTGGCTCCTTTGAGCACGTGATATGGGAATGCTGTGCTCATAGGTATGGCTCCTTTGATCACATGATATTGGAATGCTGTGCTCCTAGGTCGGGCTCCTTTGAGCACATGATATGGGAATGCTGTGCTCATAGGTCCGGCTCCTTTGAGCACATGATATGGGAATGCTGTGCTCATAGGTAGGGCCCCTTTGAGCACATGATATGGGAATGCTGTGCTCATAGTTCCGGCTGCTTTGAGCACATGATATGGGAATGCTGTGCTCATAGGTCAGGCTCCTTTGAGCACATGATATGGGAATGCTGTGCTCATAGGTATGGCTCCTTTGATCACATGATATGGGAATGCTGTGCTCATAGGTGGGGCTCCTTTGAGCACATGATATGGGAATGCTGTGCTCATAGGTCCGGCTCCTTTGAGCACATGATATGGGAATGCTGTGCTCATAGGTAGGGCCCCTTTGAGCACATGATATGGGAATGCTGTGCTCATAGTTCCGGCTGCTTTGAGCACATGATATGGGAATGCTATGCTCATAGGTTAGGCTCCTTTGAGCACGTGACATGGGAATGCTGTGCTCATAGTTTGGGCTCCTTTGAGCATGGGATATGGGAATGCTGGGCTCGTAGGTCGGGCTCCTTTGATCAAATGATATGGGAATGCTGTGCTCATAGGTGGGGCTCCTTTGAGCCCATGATATGGGAATGCTGTGCTCATAGGTCCGGCTCCTTTGAGCACATGATATGGGAATGCTGTGCTCATAGGTAGGGCCCCTTTGAGCACATGATATGGGAATGCTGTGCTCATAGTTCCGGCTGCTTTGAGCACATGATATGGGAATGCTGTGCTCACAGGGCTGGCTCCTTTGAACATGTGATAAGGGAATGCTGTGCTCATAGTCTGGGCTCCTTTGAGCACGGGATATGGGAATGCTGGGCTCATAGGTCGGGCTCCTTTGAGCACCTGATATGAGAATGCTGTGCTCATAGGTCTGGCTCATTTGAGCACAAGATATGGGAATTATGTGCTCATAATTCACGCTCCTTTGAGCACGGGATATGGGAATGCTGTGGTCATAGGTCAGGCTCCTTTGAGCATGTGATATGGGAATGCTGTGCTCACAGGTTGGGCTCCTTTTAGGACGTGATATGGGAATGCTGTGCTCATAGGTCTGGCTCCTTTGAGCACATGATATGGGAATGCTGTGCTCATAGGTTGGGTTCCTTTTAGCACGTGATATGGGAATGCTGTGCTCATAGGTCAGGCTCCTTTGAGCACCTGATATGGGAATGCTGTGGTCATAGGTCAGGCTCCTTTGAGCACAGGATATGGGAATGCTGTGCTCATAGGTTGGGCCCCTTTGAGCATGTCATATGGGAATGCTGCGCTCATGGGTTGGGCTTCTTTGAGCACATGATATGGGAATGCTGTGCTCATAGGTCAGTCTCCTTTGAGCACATGATATGGGAATGTTGTGCTCATAGGTTGGGCCCCTTTGAGCACATGATATGGGAATCCTGTCCTCTTAGGTTGGGCTCCATTGAGCACATTATATGGGAATGCTGTGGTCATAGGTCGGGCTCCTTTGAGCACATGATATGGGAATGCTGTGCTCATAGGTCTGGCTCCTTTGAGCATGTGATATGGGAATGCTGTGCTCATAGGTCGGGCGCCTTTGAGCACGTGATATGGGAATGTTGTGCTCATAGGTTGGGCTCCTTTGAGCACGTGTTCTGGGAATGCTGTGCTCATAGGTTGGGCTCCTTTGAGCACGTGATATGGGAATGCTGTGCTCATAGGTCAGGCTCCTTTGAGCACGTGATATGGGATGCTGTGGTCATAGGTTGGGCTCCTGTGAGTACATGATATGGGAATGCTGTGCTCATCATTCGGGCTCCTTTGAGCACGTGATATGGGAATGCTGTGCTCAAAGGTCTGATTCCTTTGAGCACGTGATATGGGAATGCTGTGCTCATAGGTCAGGCTCCTTTGAGCACGTGATATGGGAATGCTGTGCTCATAGGTCAGGCTCCTTTGAGCATGGGATGTGGGAATGCTGTGGTCATAGGTCAGGCTCCTTTGAGCAAATAATATGGGAATGCTGTGCTCATAGGTCTGACTCCTTTGATCACATGATATGGGAATGCTGTGCTCATAGGTCAGACTCCTTTGATCACATGATATGGGAATGCTGTGGTCATAGGTCAGGCTCCTTTGAGCACGGGATATGGGAATGCTGTGCCCATAGGTAGGGCCCCTTTGAGCACATGATATGAGAATGCTATGCTCACAGGTGAGGCTCCTTTGAGCACATGATATGGGAATGCTGTGCTCATCGGTCGGGCCACTTTGAGCACATGATATGGGAATGGTGTGCTCATAGGTAGGGCCCCTTTGAGCACATGATATGGGAATGCTATGCTCACAGGTCGGGCTCCTTTGAGCACGGGATATGGGAATGCTGTGCTCATAGGTCAGGCCACTTTCAGCACATGATATGGGAATGCTGTGCTCATAGGCAGGGCCCCTTTGAGCACATGATATGGGAATGCTGTGCTCATAAGTATGGCTCCTTTGAGCACATGATATGGGAATGCTGTGCTCATAGGTTGGGATCCTTTGAGCACATGATATGGGAATGCTGTGCTCATCGGTCGGGCTCGTTTGAGCACATGATATGGGAATGCTGTGCTCATTGGGCGGGCTCCTTTGAGCACATGATAGGGGAATGCTGTGCTCATAGGTATGGCTCCTTTGATCACATGATATGGGAATGCTGTGCTCATAGGTCGGGCTCCTTTGAGCACATGATATGGGAATGCTGTGCTCATAGGTCCGGCTCCTTTGAGAACATGATATGGGAATGCTGTGCTGATCGGTCAGGCTCCTTTGAGCACATTATATGGGAATGCTGTGCTCATCGTTCAGGCTCCTTTGAGCACATGATATGGGAATGCTGTGCTCATCGTTCAGGTTCCTTTGAGCACATTATATGGGAATGCTGTGCTCATAGGTATGGCTCCTTTGATCACATGATATTGGAATGCTGTGCTCCTAGGTCGGGCTCCTTTGAGCACATGATATGGGAATGCTGTGCTCATAGGTCCGGCTCCTTTGAGCACATGATATGGGAATGCTGTGCTCATAGGTAGGGCCCCTTTGAGCACATGATATGGGAATGCTGTGCTCATAGTTCCGGCTGCTTTGAGCACATGATATGGGAATGCTGTGCTCATAGGTCAGGCTCCTTTGAGCACATGATATGGGAATGCTGTGCTCATAGGTATGGCTCCTTTGATCACATGATATGGGAATGCTGTGCTCATAGGTGGGGCTCCTTTGAGCACATGATATGGGAATGCTGTGCTCATAGGTCCGGCTCCTTTGAGCACATGATATGGGAATGCTGTGCTCATAGGTAGGGCCCCTTTGAGCACATGATATGGGAATGCTGTGCTCATAGTTCCGGCTGCTTTGAGCACATGATATTGGAATGCTGTGCTCATAGGTCAGGCTCCTTTGAGCACCTGACATGGGAATGCTGTGCTCATAGTTTGGGCTCCTTTGAGCATGGGATATGGGAATGCTGGGCTCATAGGTCAGGCTCCTTTGATCAAATGATATGGGAATGCTGTGCTCATAGGTGGGGCTCCTTTGAGCACATGATATGGGAATGCTGTGCTCATAGGTCCGGCTCCTTTGAGCACATGATATGGGAATGCTGTGCTCATAGGTAGGGCCCCTTTGAGCACATGATATGGGAATGCTGTGCTCATAGTTCCGGCTGCTTTGAGCACATGATATGGGAATGCTGTGCTCACAGGGCTGGCTCCTTTGAACATGTGATATGGAAATGCTGTGCTCATAGTCCGGGCTCCTTTGAGCACGGGATATGGGAATGCTGGGCTCATAGGTCGGGCTCCTTTGAGCACCTGATATGAGAATGCTGTGCTCATAGGTCTGGCTCATTTGAGCACAAGATATGGGAATTATGTGCTCATAATTCACGCTCCTTTGAGCACGGGATATGGGAATGCTGTGGTCATAGGTCAGGCTCCTTTGAGCACATGATATGGGAATGCTGTGCTCATAGGTTGGGCTCCTTTTAGCACGTGATATGGGAATGCTGTGCTCACAGGTTGGGCTCCTTTTAGCACGTGATATGGGAATGCTGTGCTCATAGGTCTGGCTCCTTTGAGCACATGATATGGGAATGCTGTGCTCATAGGTTGGGTTCCTTTTAGCACGTGATATGGGAATGCTGTGCTCATAGGTCAGGCTCCTTTGAGCACCTGATATGGGAATGCTGTGGTCATAGGTCAGGCTCCTTTGAGCACAGGATATGGGAATGCTGTGCTCATAGGTCGGACCACTTTGAGCATGTCATATGGGAATGCTGTGCTCATGGGTTGGGCTTCTTTGAGCACATGATATGGGAATGCTGTGCTCATAGGTCAGTCTCCTTTGAGCACATGATATGGGAATGTTGTGCTCATAGGTTGGGCTCCATTGAGCACATTATATGGGAATGCTGTGGTCATAGGTCGGGCTCCTTTGAGCACATGATATGGGAATGCTGTGCTCATAGGTCTGGCTCCTTTGAGCACGTGATATGGGAATGTTGTTCTCATAGGTTGGGCTCCTTTGAGCACGTGTTCTGGGAATGCTGTGCTCATAGGTTGGGCTCCTTTGAGCACGTGTTCTGGGAATGCTGTGCTCATAGGTTGGGCTCCTTTGAGCACGTGATATGGGAATGCTGTGCTCATAGGTCAGGCTCCTTTGAGCACGTGATATGGGAATGCTGTGGTCATAGGTTGGGCTCCTGTGAGTACATGATATGGGAATGCTGTGCTCATCAGTCGGGCTCCTTTGAGCACGTGATATGGGAATGCTGTGCTCAAAGGTCTGATTCCTTTGAGCACGTGATATCGGAATGCTGTGCTCATAGGTCAGGCTCCTTTGAGCACGTGATATGGGAATGCTGTGCTCATAGGTCAGGCTCCTTTGAGCATGGGATGTGGGAATGCTGTGGTCATAGGTCAGGCTCCTTTGAGCAAATAATATGGGAATGCTGTGCTCATAGGTCTGACTCCTTTGATCACATGATATGGGAATGCTGTGCTCATAGGTCTGGCTCCTTTGATCAAATGATATGGGAATGCTGTGCTCATAGGTCAGGCTCCTTTGATCACATGATATGGGAATGCTGTGGTCATAGGTCAGGCTCCTTTGAGCACGGGATATGGGAATGCTGTGCCCATGGGTAGGGCCCCTTTGAGCACATGATATGAGAATGCTATGCTCACAGGTGAGGCTCCTTTGAGCACATGATATGGGAATGCTGTGCTCATCGGTCGGGCCACTTTGAGCACATGATATGGGAATGGTGTGCTCATAGGTAGGGCCCCTTTGAGCACATGATATGGGAATGCTATGCTCACAGGTCGGGCTCCTTTGAGCACGGGATATGGGAATGCTGTGCTCATAGGTCAGGCCACTTTCAGCACATGATATGGGAATGCTGTGCTCATAGGCAGGGCCCCTTTGAGCACATGATATGGGAATGCTGTGCTCATAAGTATGGCTCCTTTGAGCACATGATATGGGAATGCTGTGCTCATAGGTATGGCTCCTTTGATCACATGATATTGGAATGCTGTGCTCCTAGGTCGGGCTCCTTTGAGCACATGATATGGGAATGCTGTGCTCATAGGTCCGGCTCCTTTGAGCACATGATATGGGAATGCTATGCTCATAGGTAGGGCCCCTTTGAGCACATGATATGGGAATGCTGTGCTCATAGTTCCGGCTGCTTTGAGCACATGATATGGGAATGCTGTGCTCATAGGTCAGGCTCCTTTGAGCACATGATATGGGAATGCTGTGCTCATAGGTATGGCTCCTTTGATCACATGATATGGGAATGCTGTGCTCATAGGTGGGGCTCCTTTGGGCACATGATATGGGAATGCTGTGCTCATAGGTCCGGCTCCTTTGAGCACATTATATGGGAATGCTGTGCTCATAGGCAGGGCCCCTTTGAGCACATGATATGGGAATGCTGTGCTCATAGTTCCGGCTGCTTTGAGCACATGATATGGGAATGCTGTGCTCATAGGTCAGGCTCCTTTGAGCACGTGACATGGGAATGCTGTGCTCATAGTTTGGGCTCCTTTGAGCATGGGATATGGGAATGCTGGGCTTGTAGGTCGGGCTCCTTTGATCAAATGATATGGGAATGCTGTGCTCATAGGTGGGGCTCCTTTGAGCACATGATATGGGAATGCTGTGCTCATAGGTCCGGCTCCTTTGAGCACATGATATGGGAATGCTGTGCTCATAGGTAGGGCCCCTTTGAGCACATGATATGGGAATGCTGTGCTCATAGTTCCGGCTGCTTTGAGCACATGATATGGGAATGCTGTGCTCACAGGGCTGGCTCCTTTGAACATGTGATATGGGAATGCTGTGCTCATAGTCTGGGCTCCTTTGAGCACGGGATATGGGAATGCTGGGCTCATAGGTCGGGCTCCTTTGAGCACCTGATATGAGAATGCTGTGCTCATAGGTCTGGCTCATTTGAGCACAAGATATGGGAATTATGTGCTCATAATTCACGCTCCTTTGAGCACGGGATATGGGAATGCTGTGGTCATAGGTTGGGCTCCTGTGAGTACATGATATGGGAATGCTGTGCTCATCGGTCTGGCTCCTTTGAGCACGTGATATGGGAATGCTGTGCTCACAGGTCTGGCTCCTTTGAGCACGTGATATGGGAATGCTGTGCTCATAGGTCAGGCTCCTTTGAGTACGTGATATGGGAATGCTGTACTCATAGGTCAGGCTCCTTTGAGCACGGGATATGGGAATGCTGTGGTCATAGGTCGGGCTCCTTTGAGCAAATAATATGGGAATGCTGTGCTCATAGGTCTGGCTCCTTTGATGACATGATATGGGAATGCTGTGCTCATAGGTCTGGCTCCTTTGATCAAATGATATGGGAATGCTGTGCTCATAAGTCAGGATCCTTTGATCACATGATATGGGAATGCTGTGGTCATAGGTCAGGCTCCTTTGAGCATGGGATATGGGAATGCTGTGCCCATAGGTAGGGCCCCTTTGAGCACATGATATGGGAATGCTATGCTCACATCATAGGTCGGGCTCCTTTGAGCACATGATATGGGAATGCTGTGCTCATAGGTCGGGCCACTTTCAGCACATGATATGGGAATGCTGTGCTCATAGGTAGGGCCCCTTTGAGCACATGATATGGGAATGCTGTGCTCATAGGTATGACTCATTAGAGCACATGATAGGGGAATGCTGTGATCATAGGTTGGGATCCTTTGAACACATGATATGGGAATGCTGTGCTCATCGGTCGGGCTCCTTTGAGCACATGATATGGGAATGCTGTGCTCATCGGTCGGGCTCCTTTGAGCACATGATATGGGAATGCTGTGCTCATAGGTATGGCGCCTTTGATGACATGATATGGGAATGCTGTGCTCATAGGTCGGGCTCCTTTCAGCACATGATATGGGAATGCTGTGCTCATAAGTCCGGCTCCTTTGAGCACCACATGATATGGGAATGCTGTGCTCATAGGTAGGGCTCTTTTGAGGACATGATATTGGAATGCTGTGCTCATCGGTCGGGCTCCTTTGAGCACATTATATGGGAATGCTGTGCTCATCGGTCGGGCTCCTTTGAGCACATGATATGGGAATGCTGTGCTCACAGGTATGGATCCTTTGATCACATGATCTGGGAATGCTGTGCTCATAGGTCGGGCTCCTTTGAGCACATGATATGGGAATGCTGTGCTCGTAGGTCCGGCTCCTTTGAGCACATGATATGGGAATGCTGTGCTCACAGGTTGGGCTCCTTTTAGCACGTGATATGGGAATGCTGTGCTCATAGTTCCGGCTGCTTTGAGCACATGATATTGGAATGCTGTGCTCATAGGTCAGACTCCTTTGAGCACCTGATATGGGATTGCTGTGGTCATAGGTCAGGCTCCTTTGAGCACGGGATATGGGAATGCTGTGCTCATAGGTCGGACCACTTTGAGCATGTCATATGGGAATGCTGTGCTCATAGGTTGGGCCCCTTTGAGCATATGATATGGGAATGCTGTCCTCTTAGGTTGGGCTCCTTTGATCACATGATATGGGAATGCTGTGCTCATGGGTCGTGCTCCTTTGAGCACATGATATGGGAATGTTGTGCTCATAGGGCTGGCTCCTTTGAGCACGTGGTATGGGAATGCTATGCTCATACTTTGGGCTCCTTTGAGCACGGGATATGGGAATGGTGTGCTCATAGGTCAGGCTCCTTTGAGCACATGATATGTGAATGCTGTCCTCTTGGGTCGGGCTCCTTTGAGCACATGATATTGGAATGCTGTGCTCACAGGGCTGGCTCCTTTGAGCATGTGATATGGGAATGCTGGGCTCATAGGTCGGGCTCCTTTGAGCACCTGATATGAGAATGCTGTGCTCATAGGTCTGGCTCATTTGACCACAAGATATGGGAATTATGTGCTCATAATTCACGCTCCTTTGAGCACGGGATATGGGAATGCTGTGGTCATAGGTCAGGCTCCTTTGAGCACATGATATGGGAATGCTGTGCTCATAGGTTGGGCTCCTTTTAGCACGTGATATGGGAATGCTGTGCTCACAGGTTGGGCTCCTTTTAGCACGTGATATGGGAATGCTGTGCTCATAGGTCTGGCTCCTTTGAGCACATGATATGGGAATGCTGTGCTCATAGGTTGGGTTCCTTTTAGCACGTGATATGGGAATGCTGTGCTCATAGTTCAGGCTCCTTTGAGCACCTGATATGGGAATGCTGTGGTCATAGGTCAGGCTCCTTTGAGCTCAGGATATGGGAATGCTGTGCTCATAGGTCGGACCACTTTGAGCATGTCATATGGGAATGCTGTGCTCATGGGTTGGGCTTCTTTGAGCACATGATATGGGAATTCTGTGCTCATAGGTCAGTCTCCTTTGAGCACATGATATGGGAATGTTGTGCTCATAGGTTGGGCCCCTTTGAGCACATGATATGGGAATCCTGTCCTCTTAGGTTGGGCTCCATTGAGCACATGATATGGGAATGCTGTGCTCATAGGTCTGGCTCCTTTGAGCACGTGATATGGGAATGCTGTGCTCATAGGTCGGGCTCCTTTGAGCACGTGATATGGGAATGTTGTGCTCATAGGTTGGGCTCCTTTGAGCACGTGTTCTGGGAATGCTGTGCTCATAGGTTGGGCTCCTTTGAGCACGTGATATGGGAATGCTGTGCTCATAGGTTGGGCTCCTTTGAGCACGTGATATGGGAATGCTGTGCTCATAGGTTGGGCTCCTTTGAGCACGTGTTCTGGGAATGCTGTGCTCAAAGGTCTGATTCCTTTGAGCACGTGATATGGGAATGCTGTGCTCATAGGTCAGGCTCCTTTGAGCACCTGATATGGGAATGCTGTGCTCATAGGTCAGGCTCCTTTGAACATGGGATGTGGGAATGCTGTGGTCATAGGTCAGGCTCCTTTGAGCAAATAATATGGGAATGCTGTGCTCATAGGTCTGACTCCTTTGATCACATGATATGGGAATGCTGTGCTCATAGGTCTGGCTCCTTTGATCAAATGATATGGGAATGCTGTGCTCATAGGTCGGGCTCCTTTGAGCACGGGATATGGGAATGCTGTGCCCATAGGTAGGGCCCCTTTGAGCACATGATATGGGAATGCTATGCTCACAGGTGAGGCTCCTTTGAGCACATGATATAGGAATGCTGTGCTCATCGGTCGGGCCACTTTGAGCACATGATATGGGAATGGTGTGCTCATAGGTAGGGCCCCTTTGAGCACATGATATGGGAATGCTATGCTCAAAGGTCGGGCTCCTTTGAGCACGGGATATGGGAATGCTGTGCTCATAGGTCAGGCCACTTTCAGCACATGATATGGGAATGCTGTGCTCATAGGCCGGGCCCCTTTGAGCACATGATATGGGAATGCTGTGCTCATAAGTATGGCTCCTTTGAGCACATGATATGGGAATGCTGTGCTCATAGGTTGGGATCCTTTGAGCACATGATATGGGAATGCTGTGCTCATCGGTCAGGCTCCTTTGAGCACATGATATGGGAATGCTGTGCTCATTGGTCGGGCTCCTTTGAGCACATGATAGGGGAATGCTGTGCTCATAGGTATGGCTCCTTTGATCACATGATATGGGAATGCTGTGCTCATAGGTCGGGCTCCTTTGAGCACATGATATGGGAATGCTGTGCTCATAGGTCCGGCTCCTTTGAGCACATGATATGGGAATGCTGTGCTCATCGGTCGGGCTCCTTTGAGCACATTATATGGGAATGCTGTGCTCATCGTTCAGGCTCCTTTGAGCACATGATATGGGAATGCTGTGCTCATCGTTCAGGTTCCTTTGAGCACATGATATGGGAATGCTGTGCTCATAGGTATGGCTCCTTTGATCACATGATATTGGAATGCTGTGCTCCTAGGTCGGGCTCCTTTGAGCACATGATATGGGAATGCTGTGCTCATAGGTCCGGCTCCTTTGAGCACATGATGTGGGAATGCTGTGCTCATAGGTAGGGCCCCTTTGAGCACATGATATGGGAATGCTGTGCTCATAGTTCCGGCTGCTTTGAGCACATGATATGGGAATGCTGTGCTCATAGGTCAGGCTCCTTTGAGCACATGATATGGGAATGCTGTGCTCATAGGTATGGCTCCTTTGATCACATGATATGGGAATGCTGTGCTCATAGGTGGGGCTCCTTTGAGCACATGATATGGGAATGCTGTGCTCATCGGTCGGGCTCCTTTGAGCACATGATATGGGAATGCTGTGCTCATTGGTCGGGCTCCTTTGAGCACATGATAGGGGAATGCTGTGCTCATAGGTATGGCTCCTTTGATCACATGATATGGGAATGCTGTGCTCATAGGTCGGGCTCCTTTGAGCACATGATATGGGAATGCTGTGCTCATAGGTCTGGCTCCTTTGAGCACATGATATGGGAATGCTGTGCTCATAGGTTGGGTTCTTTTTAGCACGTGATATGGGAATGCTGTGCTCATAGGTCAGGCTCCTTTGAGCACCTGATATGGGAATGCTGTGGTCATAGGTCAGGCTCCTTTGAGCACAGGATATGGGAATGCTGTGCTCATAGGTCGGACCACTTTGAGCATGTCATATGGGAATGCTGTGCTCATGGTTTGGGCTTCTTTGAGCACATGATATGGGAATGCTGTGCTCATAGGTCAGTCTCCTTTGAGCACATGATATGGGAATGTTGTGCTCATAGGTTGGGCCCCTTTGAGCACATGATATGGGAATCCTGTCCTCTTAGGTTGGGCTCCATTGAGCACATTATATGGGAATGCTGTGGTCATAGGTCGGGCTCCTTTGAGCACATGATATGGGAATGCTGTGCTCATAGGTCTGGCTCCTTTGAGCACGTGATATGGGAATGCTGTGCTCATAGGTCGGGCTCCTTTGAGCACGTGATATGGGAATGTTGTGCTCATAGGTTGGGCTCCTTTGAGCACGTGTTCTGGGAATGCTGTGCTCATAGGTTGGGCTCCTTTGAGCACGTGATATGGGAATGCTGTGCTCATAGGTCAGGCTCCTTTGAGCACGTGATATGGGAATGCTGTGGTCATAGGTTGGGCTCCTGTGAGTACATGATATGGGAATGCTGTGCTCATCAGTCGGGCTCCTTTGAGCACGTGATATGGGAATGCTGTGCTCAAAGGTCTGATTCCTTTGAGCACGTGATATGGGAATGCTGTGCTCATAGGTCAGGCTCCTTTGAGCACGTGATATGGGAATGCTGTGCTCATAGGTCAGGCTCCTTTGAGCATGGGATGTGGGAATGCTGTGGTCATAGGTCAGGCTCCTTTGAGCAAATAATATGGGAATGCTGTGCTCATAGGTCTGACTCCTTTGATCACATGATATGGGAATGCTGTGCTCATAGGTCTGGCTCCTTTGATCAAATGATATGGGAATGCTGTGCTCATAGGTCAGGCTCCTTTGATCACATGATATGGGAATTCTGTGGTCATAGGTCAGGCTCCTTTGAGCACTGGATATGGGAATGCTGTGCCCATAGGTAGGGCCCCTTTGAGCACATGATATGGGAATGCTATGCTCACAGGTGAGGCTCCTTTGAGCACATGATATGGGAATGCTGTGCTCATCGGTCGGGCCACTTTGAGCACATGATATGGGAATGGTGTGCTCATAGGTAGGGCCCCTTTGAGCACATGATATGGGAATGCTATGCTCACAGGTCGGGCTCCTTTGAGCACGGGATATGGGAATGCTGTGCTCATAGGTCAGGCCACTTTCAGCACATGATATGGGAATGCTGTGCTCATAGGCCGGGCCCCTTTGAGCACATGATATGGGAATGCTGTGCTCATAAGTATGGCTCCTTTGAGCACATGATATGGGAATGCTGTGCTCATAGGTTGGGATCCTTTGAGCACATGATATGGGAATGCTGTGCTCATCGGTCAGGCTCCTTTGAGCACATGATATGGGAATGCTGTGCTCATTGGTCGGGCTCCTTTGAGCACATGATAGGGGAATGCTGTGCTCATAGGTATGGCTCCTTTGATCACATGATATGGGAATGCTGTGCTCATAGGTCGGGCTCCTTTGAGCACATGATATGGGAATGCTGTGCTCATAGGTCGGGCTCCTTTGAGCACATGATATGGGAATGCTGTGCTCATAGGTCTGGCTCCTTTGAGCACATGATATGGGAATGCTGTGCTCATAGGTTGGGTTCTTTTTAGCACGTGATATGGGAATGCTGTGCTCATAGGTCAGGCTCCTTTGAGCACCTGATATGGGAATGCTGTGGTCATAGGTCAGGCTCCTTTGAGCACAGGATATGGGAATGCTGTGCTCATAGGTCGGACCACTTTGAGCATGTCATATGGGAATGCTGTGCTCATGGTTTGGGCTTCTTTGAGCACATGATATGGGAATGCTGTGCTCATAGGTCAGTCTCCTTTGAGCACATGATATGGGAATGTTGTGCTCATAGGTTGGGCCCCTTTGAGCACATGATATGGGAATCCTGTCCTCTTAGGTTGGGCTCCATTGAGCACATTATATGGGAATGCTGTGGTCATAGGTCGGGCTCCTTTGAGCACATGATATGGGAATGCTGTGCTCATAGGTCTGGCTCCTTTGAGCACGTGATATGGGAATGCTGTGCTCATAGGTCGGGCTCCTTTGAGCACGTGATATGGGAATGTTGTGCTCATAGGTTGGGCTCCTTTGAGCACGTGTTCTGGGAATGCTGTGCTCATAGGTTGGGCTCCTTTGAGCACGTGATATGGGAATGCTGTGCTCATAGGTCAGGCTCCTTTGAGCACGTGATATGGGAATGCTGTGGTCATAGGTTGGGCTCCTGTGAGTACATGATATGGGAATGCTGTGCTCATCAGTCGGGCTCCTTTGAGCACGTGATATGGGAATGCTGTGCTCAAAGGTCTGATTTCTTTGAGCACGTGATATGGGAATGCTGTGCTCATAGGTCAGGCTCCTTTGAGCACGTGATATGGGAATGCTGTGCTCATAGGTCAGGCTCCTTTGAGAATGGGATGTGGGAATGCTGTGGTCATAGGTCAGGCTCCTTTGAGCAAATAATATGGGAATGCTGTGCTCATAGGTCTGACTCCTTTGATCACATGATATGGGAATGCTGTGCTCATAGGTCTGGCTCCTTTGATCAAATGATATGGGAATGCTGTGCTCATAGGTCAGGCTCCTTTGATCACATGATATGGGAATGCTGTGGTCATAGGTCAGGCTCCTTTGAGCACTGGATATGGGAATGCTGTGCCCATAGGTAGGGCCCCTTTGAGCACATGATATGGGAATGCTATGCTCACAGGTGAGGCTCCTTTGAGCACATGATATGGGAATGCTGTGCTCATCGGTCGGGCCACTTTGAGCACATGATATGGGAATGGTGTGCTCATAGGTAGGGCCCCTTTGAGCACATGATATGGGAATGCTATGCTCACAGGTCGGGCTCCTTTGAGCACGGGATATGGGAATGCTGTGCTCATAGGTCAGGCCACTTTCAGCACATGATATGGGAATGCTGTGCTCATAGGCAGGGCCCCTTTGAGCACATGATATGGGAATGCTGTGCTCATAAGTATGGCTCCTTTGAGCACATGATATGGGAATGCTGTGCTCATAGGTTGGGATCCTTTGAGCACATGATATGGGAATGCTGTGCTCATCGGTCGGGCTCCTTTGAGCACATGATATGGGAATGCTGTGCTCATTGGTCGGGCTCCTTTGAGCACATGATAGGGGAATGCTGTACTCATAGGTATGGCTCCTTTGATCACATGATATGGGAATGCTGTGCTCATAGGTCGGGCTCCTTTGAGCACATGATATGGGAATGCTGTGCTCATAGGTCCGGCTCCTTTGAGCACATGATATGGGAATGCTGTGCTCATCGGTCGGGCTCCTTTGAGCAAATTATATGGGAATGCTGTGCTCATCGTTCAGGCTCCTTTGAGCACATGATATGGGAATGCTGTGCTCATCGTTCAGGTTCCTTTGAGCACATGATATGGGAATGCTGTGCTCATAGGTATGGCTCCTTTGATCACATGATATTGGAATGCTGTGCTCCTAGGTCGGGCTCCTTTGAGCACATGATATGGGAATGCTGTGCTCATAGGTCCGGCTCCTTTGAGCACATGATATGGGAATGCTGTGCTCATAGGTAGGGCCCCTTTGAGCACATGATATGGGAATGCTGTGCTCATAGTTCCGGCTGCTTTGAGCACATGATATGGGAATGCTGTGCTCATAGGTATGGCTCCTTTGATCACATGATATGGGAATGCTGTGCTCATAGGTTGGGCTCCTTTGAGCACATGATATGGGAATGCTGTGCTCATAGGTCCGGCTCCTTTGAGCACATGATATGGGAATGCTGTGCTCATAGGTAGGGCCCCTTTGAGCACATGATATGGGAATGCTGTGCTCATAGTTCCGGCTGCTTTGAGCACATGATATGGGAATGCTGTGCTCATAGGTCAGGCTCCTTTGAGCACGTGACATGGGAATGCTGTGCTCATAGTTTGGGCTCCTTTGAGCATGGGATATGGGAATGCTGGGCTCGTAGGTCGGGCTCCTTTGATCAAATGATATGGGAATGCTGTGCTCATAGGTGGGGCTCCTTTGAGCACATGATATGGGAATGCTGTGCTCATACGTCCGGCTCCTTTGAGCACATGATATGGGAATGCTGTGCTCATAGGTAGGGCCCCTTTGAGCACATGATATGGGAATGCTGTGCTCATAGTTCCGGCTGCTTTGAGCACATGATATGGGAATGCTGTGCTCACAGGGCTGGCTCCTTTGAACATGTGATATGGGAATGCTGTGCTCATAGTCTGGGCTCCTTTGAGCACGGGATATGGGAATGCTGGGCTCATAGGTCGGGCTCCTTTGAGCACCCGATATGAGAATGCTGTGCTAATAGGTCTGGCTCATTTGAGCACAAGATATGGGAATTATGTGCTCATAATTCACGCTCCTTTGAGCACGGGATATGGGAATGCTGTGGTCATAGGTCAGGCTCCTTTGAGCACATGATATGGGAATGCTGTGCTCATAGGTTGGGCTCCTTTTAGCACGTGATATGGGAATGCTGTGCTCACAGGTTGGGCTCCTTTTAGCACGTGATATGGGAATGCTGTGCTCATAGGTCTGGCTCCTTTGAGCACATGATATGGGAATGCTGTGCTCATAGGTTGGGTTCCTTTTAGCACGTGATATGGGAATGCTGTGCTCATAGGTCAGGCTCCTTTGAGCACCTGATATGGGAATGCTGTGGTCATAGGTCAGGCTCCTTTAAGCACAGGATATGGGAATGTTGTGCTCATAGGTCGGACCACTTTGAGCATGTCATATGGGAATGCTGTGCTCATGGGTTGGGCTTCTTTGAGCACATGATATGGGAATGCTGTGCTCATAGGTCAGTCTCCTTTGAGCACATGATATGGGAATGTTGTGCTCATAGGTTGGGCACCTTTGAGCACATGATATGGGAATCCTGTCCTCTTAGGTTGGGCTCCATTGAGCACATTATATGGGAATGATGTGGTCGTAGGTCGGGCTCCTTTGAGCACATGATATGGGAATGCTGTGCTCATAGGTCTGGCTCCTTTGAGCACGTGATATGGGAATGCTGTGCTCATAGGTCGGGCTCCTTTGAGCACGTGATATGGGAATGCTGTTCTCATAGGTTGGGCTCCTTTGAGCACGTGTTCTGGGAATGCTGTGCTCATAGGTTTGGCTCCTTTGAGCACGTGATATGGGAATGCTGTGCTCATAGGTATGGCTCCTTTGATCACATGATATTGGAATGCTGTGCTCCTAGGTCGGGCTCCTTTGAGCACATGATATGGGAATGCTGTGCTCATAGGTCCGGCTCCTTTGAGCACATGATATGGGAATGCTGTGCTCATAGGTAGGGCCCCTTTGAGCACATGATATGGGAATGCTGTGCTCATAGTTCCGGCTGCTTTGAGCACATGATATGGGAATGCTGTGCTCATAGGTCAGGCTCCTTTGAGCACATGATATGGGAATGCTGTGCTCATAGGTATGGCTCCTTTGATCACATGATATGGGAATGCTGTGCTCATAGGTGGGGCTCCTTTGAGCACATGATATGGGAATGCTGTGCTCATAGGTCCGGCTCCTTTGAGCACATGATATGGGAATGCTGTGCTCATAGGTAGGGCCCCTTTGAGCACATGATATGGGAATGCTGTGCTCATAGTTCCGGCTGCTTTGAGCACATGATATGGGAATGCTATGCTCATAGGTTAGGCTCCTTTGAGCACGTGACATGGGAATGCTGTGCTCATAGTTTGGGCTCCTTTGAGCATGGGATATGGGAATGCTGGGCTCGTAGGTCGGGCTCCTTTGATCAAATGATATGGGAATGCTGTGCTCATAGGTGGGGCTCCTTTGAGCCCATGATATGGGAATGCTGTGCTCATAGGTCCGGCTCCTTTGAGCACATGATATGGGAATGCTGTGCTCATAGGTAGGGCCCCTTTGAGCACATGATATGGGAATGCTGTGCTCATAGTTCCGGCTGCTTTGAGCACATGATATGGGAATGCTGTGCTCACAGGGCTGGCTCCTTTGAACATGTGATAAGGGAATGCTGTGCTCATAGTCTGGGCTCCTTTGAGCACGGGATATGGGAATGCTGGGCTCATAGGTCGTGCTCCTTTGAGCACCTGATATGAGAATGCTGTGCTCATAGGTCTGGCTCATTTGAGCACAAGATATGGGAATTATGTGCTCATAATTCACGCTCCTTTGAGCACGGGATATGGGAATGCTGTGGTCATAGGTCAGGCTCCTTTGAGCATGTGATATGGGAATGCTGTGCTCACAGGTTGGGCTCCTTTTAGGACGTGATATGGGAATGCTGTGCTCATAGGTCTGGCTCCTTTGAGCACATGATATGGGAATGCTGTGCTCATAGGTTGGGTTCCTTTTAGCACGTGATATGGGAATGCTGTGCTCATAGGTCAGGCTCCTTTGAGCACCTGATATGGGAATGCTGTGGTCATAGGTCAGGCTCCTTTGAGCACAGGATATGGGAATGCTGTGCTCATAGGTTGGGCCCCTTTGAGCATGTCATATGGGAATGCTGCGCTCATGGGTTGGGCTTCTTTGAGCACATGATATGGGAATGCTGTGCTCATAGGTCAGTCTCCTTTGAGCACATGATATGGGAATGTTGTGCTCATAGGTTGGGCCCCTTTGAGCACATGATATGGGAATCCTGTCCTCTTAGGTTGGGCTCCATTGAGCACATTATATGGGAATGCTGTGGTCATAGGTCGGGCTCCTTTGAGCACATGATATGGGAATGCTGTGCTCATAGGTCTGGCTCCTTTGAGCATGTGATATGGGAATGCTGTGCTCATAGGTCGGGCGCCTTTGAGCACGTGATATGGGAATGTTGTGCTCATAGGTTGGGCTCCTTTGAGCACGTGTTCTGGGAATGCTGTGCTCATAGGTTGGGCTCCTTTGAGCACGTGATATGGGAATGCTGTGCTCATAGGTCAGGCTCCTTTGAGCACGTGATATGGGATGCTGTGGTCATAGGTTGGGCTCCTGTGAGTACATGATATGGGAATGCTGTGCTCATCATTCGGGCTCCTTTGAGCACGTGATATGGGAATGCTGTGCTCAAAGGTCTGATTCCTTTGAGCACGTGATATGGGAATGCTGTGCTCATAGGTCAGGCTCCTTTGAGCACGTGATATGGGAATGCTGTGCTCATAGGTCAGGCTCCTTTGAGCATGGGATGTGGGAATGCTGTGGTCATAGGTCAGGCTCCTTTGAGCAAATAATATGGGAATGCTGTGCTCATAGGTCTGACTCCTTTGATCACATGATATGGGAATGCTGTGCTCATAGGTCAGACTCCTTTGATCACATGATATGGGAATGCTGTGGTCATAGGTCAGGCTCCTTTGAGCACGGGATATGGGAATGCTGTGCCCATAGGTAGGGCCCCTTTGAGCACATGATATGAGAATGCTATGCTCACAGGTGAGGCTCCTTTGAGCACATGATATGGGAATGCTGTGCTCATCGGTCGGGCCACTTTGAGCACATGATATGGGAATGGTGTGCTCATAGGTAGGGCCCCTTTGAGCACATGATATGGGAATGCTATGCTCACAGGTCGGGCTCCTTTGAGCACGGGATATGGGAATGCTGTGCTCATAGGTCAGGCCACTTTCAGCACATGATATGGGAATGCTGTGCTCATAGGCAGGGCCCCTTTGAGCACATGATATGGGAATGCTGTGCTCATAAGTATGGCTCCTTTGAGCACATGATATGGGAATGCTGTGCTCATAGGTTGGGATCCTTTGAGCACATGATATGGGAATGCTGTGCTCATCGGTCGGGCTCGTTTGAGCACATGATATGGGAATGCTGTGCTCATTGGGCGGGCTCCTTTGAGCACATGATAGGGGAATGCTGTGCTCATAGGTATGGCTCCTTTGATCACATGATATGGGAATGCTGTGCTCATAGGTCGGGCTCCTTTGAGCACATGATATGGGAATGCTGTGCTCATAGGTCCGGCTCCTTTGAGAACATGATATGGGAATGCTGTGCTGATCGGTCAGGCTCCTTTGAGCACATTATATGGGAATGCTGTGCTCATCGTTCAGGCTCCTTTGAGCACATGATATGGGAATGCTGTGCTCATCGTTCAGGTTCCTTTGAGCACATTATATGGGAATGCTGTGCTCATAGGTATGGCTCCTTTGATCACATGATATTGGAATGCTGTGCTCCTAGGTCGGGCTCCTTTGAGCACATGATATGGGAATGCTGTGCTCATAGGTCCGGCTCCTTTGAGCACATGATATGGGAATGCTGTGCTCATAGGTAGGGCCCCTTTGAGCACATGATATGGGAATGCTGTGCTCATAGTTCCGGCTGCTTTGAGCACATGATATGGGAATGCTGTGCTCATAGGTCAGGCTCCTTTGAGCACATGATATGGGAATGCTGTGCTCATAGGTATGGCTCCTTTGATCACATGATATGGGAATGCTGTGCTCATAGGTGGGGCTCCTTTGAGCACATGATATGGGAATGCTGTGCTCATAGGTCCGGCTCCTTTGAGCACATGATATGGGAATGCTGTGCTCATAGGTAGGGCCCCTTTGAGCACATGATATGGGAATGCTGTGCTCATAGTTCCGGCTGCTTTGAGCACATGATATTGGAATGCTGTGCTCATAGGTCAGGCTCCTTTGAGCACCTGACATGGGAATGCTGTGCTCATAGTTTGGGCTCCTTTGAGCATGGGATATGGGAATGCTGGGCTCATAGGTCAGGCTCCTTTGATCAAATGATATGGGAATGCTGTGCTCATAGGTGGGGCTCCTTTGAGCACATGATATGGGAATGCTGTGCTCATAGGTCCGGCTCCTTTGAGCACATGATATGGGAATGCTGTGCTCATAGGTAGGGCCCCTTTGAGCACATGATATGGGAATGCTGTGCTCATAGTTCCGGCTGCTTTGAGCACATGATATGGGAATGCTGTGCTCACAGGGCTGGCTCCTTTGAACATGTGATATGGAAATGCTGTGCTCATAGTCCGGGCTCCTTTGAGCACGGGATATGGGAATGCTGGGCTCATAGGTCGGGCTCCTTTGAGCACCTGATATGAGAATGCTGTGCTCATAGGTCTGGCTCATTTGAGCACAAGATATGGGAATTATGTGCTCATAATTCACGCTCCTTTGAGCACGGGATATGGGAATGCTGTGGTCATAGGTCAGGCTCCTTTGAGCACATGATATGGGAATGCTGTGCTCATAGGTTGGGCTCCTTTTAGCACGTGATATGGGAATGCTGTGCTCACAGGTTGGGCTCCTTTTAGCACGTGATATGGGAATGCTGTGCTCATAGGTCTGGCTCCTTTGAGCACATGATATGGGAATGCTGTGCTCATAGGTTGGGTTCCTTTTAGCACGTGATATGGGAATGCTGTGCTCATAGGTCAGGCTCCTTTGAGCACCTGATATGGGAATGCTGTGGTCATAGGTCAGGCTCCTTTGAGCACAGGATATGGGAATGCTGTGCTCATAGGTCGGACCACTTTGAGCATGTCATATGGGAATGCTGTGCTCATGGGTTGGGCTTCTTTGAGCACATGATATGGGAATGCTGTGCTCATAGGTCAGTCTCCTTTGAGCACATGATATGGGAATGTTGTGCTCATAGGTTGGGCTCCATTGAGCACATTATATGGGAATGCTGTGGTCATAGGTCGGGCTCCTTTGAGCACATGATATGGGAATGCTGTGCTCATAGGTCTGGCTCCTTTGAGCACGTGATATGGGAATGTTGTGCTCATAGGTTGGGCTCCTTTGAGCACGTGTTCTGGGAATGCTGTGCTCATAGGTTGGGCTCCTTTGAGCACGTGTTCTGGGAATGCTGTGCTCATAGGTTGGGCTCCTTTGAGCACGTGATATGGGAATGCTGTGCTCATAGGTCAGGCTCCTTTGAGCACGTGATATGGGAATGCTGTGGTCATAGGTTGGGCTCCTGTGAGTACATGATATGGGAATGCTGTGCTCATCAGTCGGGCTCCTTTGAGCACGTGATATGGGAATGCTGTGCTCAAAGGTCTGATTCCTTTGAGCACGTGATATCGGAATGCTGTGCTCATAGGTCAGGCTCCTTTGAGCACGTGATATGGGAATGCTGTGCTCATAGGTCAGGCTCCTTTGAGCATGGGATGTGGGAATGCTGTGGTCATAGGTCAGGCTCCTTTGAGCAAATAATATGGGAATGCTGTGCTCATAGGTCTGACTCCTTTGATCACATGATATGGGAATGCTGTGCTCATAGGTCTGGCTCCTTTGATCAAATGATATGGGAATGCTGTGCTCATAGGTCAGGCTCCTTTGATCACATGATATGGGAATGCTGTGGTCATAGGTCAGGCTCCTTTGAGCACGGGATATGGGAATGCTGTGCCCATGGGTAGGGCCCCTTTGAGCACATGATATGAGAATGCTATGCTCACAGGTGAGGCTCCTTTGAGCACATGATATGGGAATGCTGTGCTCATCGGTCGGGCCACTTTGAGCACATGATATGGGAATGGTGTGCTCATAGGTAGGGCCCCTTTGAGCACATGATATGGGAATGCTATGCTCACAGGTCGGGCTCCTTTGAGCACGGGATATGGGAATGCTGTGCTCATAGGTCAGGCCACTTTCAGCACATGATATGGGAATGCTGTGCTCATAGGCAGGGCCCCTTTGAGCACATGATATGGGAATGCTGTGCTCATAAGTATGGCTCCTTTGAGCACATGATATGGGAATGCTGTGCTCATAGGTATGGCTCCTTTGATCACATGATATTGGAATGCTGTGCTCCTAGGTCGGGCTCCTTTGAGCACATGATATGGGAATGCTGTGCTCATAGGTCCGGCTCCTTTGAGCACATGATATGGGAATGCTATGCTCATAGGTAGGGCCCCTTTGAGCACATGATATGGGAATGCTGTGCTCATAGTTCCGGCTGCTTTGAGCACATGATATGGGAATGCTGTGCTCATAGGTCAGGCTCCTTTGAGCACATGATATGGGAATGCTGTGCTCATAGGTATGGCTCCTTTGATCACATGATATGGGAATGCTGTGCTCATAGGTGGGGCTCCTTTGGGCACATGATATGGGAATGCTGTGCTCATAGGTCCGGCTCCTTTGAGCACATTATATGGGAATGCTGTGCTCATAGGCAGGGCCCCTTTGAGCACATGATATGGGAATGCTGTGCTCATAGTTCCGGCTGCTTTGAGCACATGATATGGGAATGCTGTGCTCATAGGTCAGGCTCCTTTGAGCACGTGACATGGGAATGCTGTGCTCATAGTTTGGGCTCCTTTGAGCATGGGATATGGGAATGCTGGGCTTGTAGGTCGGGCTCCTTTGATCAAATGATATGGGAATGCTGTGCTCATAGGTGGGGCTCCTTTGAGCACATGATATGGGAATGCTGTGCTCATAGGTCCGGCTCCTTTGAGCACATGATATGGGAATGCTGTGCTCATAGGTAGGGCCCCTTTGAGCACATGATATGGGAATGCTGTGCTCATAGTTCCGGCTGCTTTGAGCACATGATATGGGAATGCTGTGCTCACAGGGCTGGCTCCTTTGAACATGTGATATGGGAATGCTGTGCTCATAGTCTGGGCTCCTTTGAGCACGGGATATGGGAATGCTGGGCTCATAGGTCGGGCTCCTTTGAGCACCTGATATGAGAATGCTGTGCTCATAGGTCTGGCTCATTTGAGCACAAGATATGGGAATTATGTGCTCATAATTCACGCTCCTTTGAGCACGGGATATGGGAATGCTGTGGTCATAGGTCAGGCTCCTTTGAGCACATGATATGGGAATGCTGTGCTCATAGGTTGGGCTCCTTTTAGCACGTGATATGGGAATGCTGTGCTCACAGGTTGGGCTCCTTTTAGCACGTGATATGGCAATGCTGTGCTCATAGGTCTGGCTCCTTTGAGCACATGATATGGGAATGCTGTGCTCATAGGTTGGGTTCCTTTTAGCACGTGATATGGGAATGCTGTGCTCATAGGTCAGGCTCCTTTGAGCACCTGATATGGGAATGCTGTGGTCATAGGTCGGGCTCCTTTGAGCACATGATATGGGAATGCTGTGCTCATAGGTCTGGCTCCTTTGAGCACGTGATATGGGAATGCTGTGCTCATAGGTCGGGCTCCTTTGAGCACGTGATATGGGAATGTTGTGCTCATAGGTTGGGCTCCTTTGAGCACGTGTTCTGGGAATGCTGTGCTCATAGGTTGGGCTCCTTTGAGCACGTGTTCTGGGAATGCTGTGCTCATAGGTTGGGCTCCTTTGAGCACGTGATATGGGAATGCTGTGCTCATAGGTCAGGCTCCTTTGAGCACGTGATATGGGAATGCTGTGGTCATAGGTTGGGCTCCTGTGAGTACATGATATGGGAATGCTGTGCTCATCAGTCGGGCTCCTTTGAGCACGTGATATGGGAATGCTGTGCTCAAAGGTCTGATTCCTTTGAGCACGTGATATCGGAATGCTGTGCTCATAGGTCAGGCTCCTTTGAGCACGTGATATGGGAATGCTGTGCTCATAGGTCAGGCTCCTTTGAGCAAATAATATGGGAATGCTGTGCTCATAGGTCTGACTCCTTTGATCACATGATATGGGAATGCTGTGCTCATAGGTCTGGCTCCTTTGATCAAATGATATGGGAATGCTGTGCTCATAGGTCAGGCTCCTTTGATCACATGATATGGGAATGCTGTGGTCATAGGTCAGGCTCCTTTGAGCACGGGATATGGGAATGCTGTGCCCATAGGTAGGGCCCCTTTGAGCACATGATATGAGAATGCTATGCTCACAGGTGAGGCTCCTTTGAGCACATGATATGGGAATGCTGTGCTCATCGGTCGGGCCACTTTGAGCACATGATATGGGAATGGTGTGCTCATAGGTCGGGCTCCTTTGAGCACATGATATGGGAATGCTATGCTCACAGGTCGGGCTCCTTTGAGCACGGGATATGGGAATGCTGTGCTCATAGGTCAGGCCACTTTCAGCACATGATATGGGAATGCTGTGCTCATAGGCAGGGCCCCTTTGAGCACATGATATGGGAATGCTGTGCTCATAAGTATGGCTCCTTTGAGCACATGATATGGGAATGCTGTGCTCATAGGTATGGCTCCTTTGATCACATGATATTGGAATGCTGTGCTCCTAGGTCGGGCTCCTTTGAGCACATGATATGGGAATGCTGTGCTCATAGGTCCGGCTCCTTTGAGCACATGATATGGGAATGCTGTGCTCATAGGTAGGGCCCCTTTGAGCACATGATATGGGAATGCTGTGCTCATAGTTCCGGCTGCTTTGAGCACATGATATAATAATAATAATAATAATAATAATTAGGCTTTTATATAGCGCTACAAACCCTCAGGTATCTGAGCGCTGCTTATTATTACCCACGGTGTGTGGTGCTCATTTATCGACCTCGGAAGGATGAAAGGCTGAGTTTGGCCCCGCCGGGATTCGAACCTGCGTTAACAGGCTCTGCACGGGTGTCAAAGCGGGCGCTCTACTCGCTATGCCACTTGACCGGCTTGACCTATGGGCATGCTGTGCTCATAGGTCAGGCTCCTTTGAGCACATGATATGGGAATGCTGTGCTCATAGGTATGGCTCCTTTGATCACATGATATGGGAATGCTGTGCTCATAGGTGGGGCTCCTTTGAGCACATGATATGGGAATGCTGTGCTCATAGGTCCGGCTCCTTTGAGCACATGATATGGGAATGCTGTGCTCATAGGTAGGGCCCCTTTGAGCACATGATATGGGAATGCTGTGCTCATAGTTCCGGCTGCTTTGAGCACATGATATGGGAATGCTGTGCTCATAGGTCAGGCTCCTTTGAGCACGTGACATGGGAATGCTGTGCTCATAGTTTGGGCTCCTTTGAGCATGGGATATGGGAATGCTGGGCTCGTAGGTCGGGCTCCTTTGATCAAATGATATGGGAATGCTGTGCTCATAGGTGGGGCTCCTTTGAGCACATGATATGGGAATGCTGTGCTCATAGGTCCGGCTCCTTTGAGCACATGATATGGGAATGCTGTGCTCACAGGTAGGGCCGCTTTGAGCACATGATATGGGAATGCTGTGCTCATAGTTCCGGCTGCTTTGAGCACATGATATGGGAATGCTGTGCTCACAGGGCTGGCTCCTTTGAACATGTGATATGGGAATGCTGTGCTCATAGTCTGGGCTCCTTTGAGCACGGGATATGGGAATGCTGGGCTCATAGGTCGGGCTCCTTTGAGCACCTGATATGAGAATGCTGTGCTCATAGGTCTGGCTCATTTGAGCACAAGATATGGGAATTATGTGCTCATAATTCACGCTCCTTTGAGCACGGGATATGGGAATGCTGTGGTCATAGGTCAGGCTCCTTTGAGCACATGATATGGGAATGCTGTGCTCATAGGTTGGGCTCCTTTTAGCACGTGATATGGGAATGCTGTGCTCACAGGTTGGGCTCCTTTTAGGACGTGATATGGGAATGCTGTGCTCATAGGTCTGGCTCCTTTGAGCACATGATATGGGAATGCTGTGCTCATAGGTTGGGTTCCTTTTAGCACGTGATATGGGAATGCTGTGCTCATAGGTCAGGCTCCTTTGAGCACCTGATATGGGAATGCTGTGGTCATAGGTCAGGCTCCTTTGAGCACAGGATATGGGAATGCTGTGCTCATAGGTCGGACCACTTTGAGCATGTCATATGGGAATGCTGTGCTCATGGGTTGGGCTTCTTTGAGCACATGATATGGGAATGCTGTGCTCATAGGTCAGTCTCCTTTGAGCACATGATATGGGAATGTTGTGCTCATAGGTTGGGCCCCTTTGAGCACATGATATGGGAATCCTGTCCTCTTAGGTTGGGCTCCATTGAGCACATTATATGGGAATGTTGTGGTCATAGGTCGGGCTCCTTTGAGCACATGATATGGGAATGCTGTGCTCATAGGTCTGGCTCCTTTGAGCAGGTGATATGGGAATGCTGTGCTCATAGGTCGGGCTCCTTTGAGCACGTGATATGGGAATGTTGTGCTCATAGGTTGGGCTCCTTTGAGCACGTGTTCTGGGAATGCTGTGCTCATAGGTTGGGCTCCTTTGAGCACGTGATATGGGAATGCTGTGCTCATAGGTCAGGCTCCTTTGAGCACGTGATATGGGATGCTGTGGTCATAGGTTGGGCTCCTGTGAGTACATGATATGGGAATGCTGTGCTCATCATTCGGGCTCCTTTGAGCACGTGATATGGGAATGCTGTGCTCAAAGGTCTGATTCCTTTGAGCACGTGATATGGGAATGCTGTGCTCATAGGTCAGGCTCCTTTGAACACGTGATGTGGGAATGCTGTGCTCATAGGTCAGGCTCCTTTGAGCATGGGATGTGGGAATGCTGTGGTCATAGGTCAGGCTCCTTTGAGCAAATAATATGGGAATGCTGTTCTCATAGGTCTGACTCCTTTGATCACATGATATGGGAATGCTGTGCTCATAGGTCTGGCTCCTTTGATCAAATGATATGGGAATGCTGTGCTCATAGGTCAGGCTCCTTTGATCACATGATATGGGAATGCTGTGGTCATAGGTCAGGCTCCTTTGAGCACGGGATATGGGAATGCTGTGCCCATAGGTAGGGCCCCTTTGAGCACATGATATGAGAATGCTATGCTCACAGGTGAGGCTCCTTTGAGCACATGATATGGGAATGCTGTGCTCATCGGTCGGGCCACTTTGAGCACATGATATGGGAATGGTGTGCTCATAGGTAGGGCCCCTTTGAGCACATGATATGGGAATGCTATGCTCACAGGTCGGGCTCCTTTGAGCACGGGATATGGGAATGCTGTGCTCATAGGTCAGGCCACTTTCAGCACATGATATGGGAATGCTGTGCTCATAGACAGGGCCCCTTTGAGCACATGATATGGGAATGCTGTGCTCATAAGTAGGGCTCCTTTGAGCACATGATATGGGAATGCTGTGCTCATAGGTTGGGATCCTTCGAGCACATGATATGGGAATGCTGTGCTCATCGGTCGGGCTCCTTTGAGCACATGATATGGGAATGCTGTGCTCATTGGTCGGGCTCCTTTGAGCACATGATAGGGGAATGCTGTGCTCATAGGTATGGCTTCTTTGATCACATGATATGGGAATGCTGTGCTCATAGGTCGGGCTCCTTTGAGCACATGATATGGGAATGCTGTGTTCATAGGTCCGGCTCCTTTGAGCACATGATATGGGAATGCTGTGCTCATCGGTCGGGCTCCTTTGAGCACATTATATGGGAATGCTGTGCTCATCGTTCAGGCTCCTTTGAGCACATGATATGGGAATGCTGTGCTCATCGTTCAGGTTCCTTTGAGCACATGATATGGGAATGCTGTGCTCATAGGTATGGCACCTTTGATCACATGATATTGGAATGCTGTGCTCCTAGGTCGGGCTCCTTTGAGCACATGATATGGGAATGCTGTGCTCATAGGTCCGGCTCCTTTGAGCACATGATATGGGAATGATGTGCTCATAGGTAGGGCCCCTTTGAGCACATGATATGGGAATGCTGTGCTCATAGTTCCGGCTGCTTTGAGCACATGATATGGGAATGCTGTGCTTATAGGTCAGGCTCCTTTGAGCACATGATATGGGAATGCTGTGCTCATAGGTATGGCTCCTTTGATCACATGATATGGGAATGCTGTGCTCATAGGTGGGGCTCCTTTGAGCACATGATATGGGAATGCTGTGCTCATAGGTCCGGCTCCTTTGAGCACATGATATGGGAATTCTGTGCTCATAGGTAGGGCCCCTTTGAGCACATGATATGGGAATGCTGTGCTCATAGTTCCGGCTGCTTTGAGCACATGATATGGGAATGCTGTGCTCATAGGTCAGGCTCTTTTGAGCACGTGACATGGGAATGCTGTGCTCATAGTTTGGGCTCCTTTGAGCATGGGATATGGGAATGCTGTGCTCATAGGTCTGGCACCTTTGATCAAATGATATGGGAATGCTGTGCTCATAGGTCAGGCCCCTTTGAGCACATGATATGGGAATCCTGTCCTCTTAGGTTGGGCTCCATTGAGCACATTATATGGGAATGCTGTGGTCATAGGTCGGGCTCCTTTGAGCACATGATATGGGAATGCTGTGCTCATAGGTCTGGCTCCTTTGAGCACGTGATATGGGAATGCTGTGCTCATAGGTCGGGCTCCTTTGAGCACGTGATATGGGAATGTTGTGCTCATAGGTTGGGCTCCTTTGAGCACGTGTTCTGGGAATGCTGTGCTCATAGGTTGGGCTCCTTTGATCACATGATATGGGAATGCTGTGCTCATAGGTCAGGCTCCTTTGAGCACGTGATATGGGATGCTGTGGTCATAGGTTGGGCTCCTGTGAGTACATGATATGGGAATGCTGTGCTCATCATTCGGGCTCCTTTGAGCACGTGATATGGGAATGCTGTGCTCAAAGGTCTGATTCCTTTGAGCACGTGATATGGGAATGCTGTGCTCATAGGTCAGGCTCCTTTGAGCATGTGATATGGGAATGCTGTGCTCATAGGTCAGGCTCCTTTGAGCATGGGATGTGGGAATGCTGTGGTCATAGGTCAGGCTCCTTTGAGCAAATAATATGGGAATGCTGTGCTCATAGGTCTGACTCCTTTGAGCACATGATATGGGAATGCTGTGCTCATAGGTCTGGCTCCTTTGATCAAATGATATGGGAATGCTGTGCTCATAGGTCAGGCTCCTTTGATCACATGATATGGGAATGCTGTGGTCATAGGTCAGGCTCCTTTGAGCACGGGATATGGGAATGCTGTGCCCATAGGTAGGGCCCCTTTGAGCACATGATATGAGAATGCTATGCTCACAGGTGAGGCTCCTTTGAGCACATGATATGGGAATGCTGTGCTCATCGGTCGGGCCACTTTGAGCACATGATATGGGAATGGTGTGCTCATAGGTAGGGCCCCTTTGAGCACATGATGTGGGAATGCTATGCTCACAGGTCGGGCTCCTTTGAGCATGGGATATGGGAATGCTGTGCTCATAGGTCAGGCCACTTTCAGCACATGATATGGGAATGCTGTGCTCATAGGCAGGGCCCCTTTGAGCACATGATATGGGAATGCTGTGCTCATAAGTAGGGCTCCTTTGAGCACATGATATGGGAATGCTGTGCTCATAGGTTGGGATCCTTTGAGCACATGATATGGGAATGCTGTGCTCATCGGTCGGGCTCCTTTGAGCACATGATATGGGAATGCTGTGCTCATTGGTCGGGCTCCTTTGAGCACATGATAGGGGAATGCTGTGCTCATAGGTATGGCTCCTTTGATCACATGATATGGGAATGCTGTGCTCATAGGTCGGGCTCCTTTGAGCACATGATATGGGAATGCTGTGCTCATAGGTCCGGCTCCTTTGAGCACATGATATGGGAATGCTGTGCTCATCGGTCGGGCTCCTTTGAGCACATTATATGGGAATGCTGTGCTCATCGTTCAGGCTCCTTTGAGCACATGAAATGGGAATGCTGTGCTCATCGTTCAGGTTCCTTTGAGCACATGATATGGGAATGCTGTGCTCATAGGTATAGCTCCTTTGATCACATGATATTGGAATGCTGTGCTCCTAGGTCGGGCTCCTTTGAGCACATGATATGGGAATGCTGTGCTCATAGGTCCGGCTCCTTTGAGCACATGATATGGGAATGCTGTGCTCATAGGTAGGGCCCCTTTGAGCACATGATATGGGAATGCTGTGCTCATAGTTCCGGCTGCTTTGAGCACATGATATGGGAATGCTGTGCTCATAGGTCAGGCTCCTTTGAGCACATGATATGGGAATGCTGTGCTCATAGGTATGGCTCCTTTGATCACATGATATGGGAATGCTGTGCTCATAGGTGGGGCTCCTTTGAGCACATGATATGGGAATGCTGTGCTCATAGGTCCGGCTTCTTTGAGCACATGATATGGGAATGCTGTGCTCATAGGTAGGGCCCCTTTGAGCACATGATATGGGAATGCTGTGCTCATAGTTCCGGCTGCTTTGAGCACATGATATGGGAATGCTGTGCTCATAGGTCAGGCTCCTTTGAGCATGTGACATGGGAATGCTGTGCTCATAGTTTGGGCTCCTTTGAGCATGGGATATGGGAATGCTGGGCTCATAGGTCAGGCTCCTTTTATCAAATGATATGGGAATGCTGTGCTCATAGGTGGGGCTCCTTTGAGCACATGATATGGGAATGCTGTGCTCATAGGTCCGGCTCCTTTGAGCACATGATATGGGAATGCTGTGCTCATAGGTAGGGCCCCTTTGAGCACATGATATGGGAATGCTGTGCTCATAAGTATGGCTCCTTTGAGCACATGATATGGGAATGCTGTGCTCATAGGTTGGGATCCTTTGAGCACATGATATGGGAATGCTGTGCTCATCGGTCGGGCTCCTTTGAGCACATGATATGGGAATGCTGTGCTCATTGGTCGGGCCCCTTTGAGCACATGATATGGGAATGCTGTGCTCATCGGTCGGGCTCCTTTGAGCACATGATATGGGAATGCTGTGCTCATAGGTAGGGCCCCTTTGAGCACATGATATGGGAATGCTGTGCTCATAGTTCCGGCTGCTTTGAGCACATGATATGGGAATGCTGTGCTCATAGGTATGGCTCCTTTGATCACATGATATGGGAATGCTGTGCTCATAGGTTGGGCTCCTTTGAGCACGTGATATGGGAATGCTGTGCTCATAGGTCAGGCTCCTTTGAGCACGTGATATGGGATGCTGTGGTCATAGGTTGGGCTCCTGTGAGTACATGATATGGGAATGCTGTGCTCATCATTCGGGCTCCTTTGAGCACGTGTTATGGGAATGCTGTGCTCAAAGGTCTGATTCCTTTGAGCACGTGATATGGGAATGCTGTGCTCATAGGTCAGGCTCCTTTGAGCATGTGATATGGGAATGCTGTGCTCATAGGTCAGGCTCCTTTGAGCATGGGATGTGGGAATGCTGTGGTCATAGGTCAAGCTCCTTTGAGCAAATAATATGGGAATGCTGTGCTCATAGGTCTGACTCCTTTGATCACATGATATGGGAATGCTGTGCTCATAGGTCGGGCTCCTTTGAGCACGTGATATGGGAATGTTGTGCTCATAGGTTGGGCTCCTTTGAGCACGTGTTCTGGGAATGCTGTGCTCATAGGTTGGGCTCCTTTGAGCACGTGTTATGGGAATGCTGTGCTCATAGGTCAGGCTCCTTTGAGCACGTGATATGGGATGCTGTGGTCATAGGTTGGGCTCCTGTGAGTACATGATATAGGAATGCTGTGCTCATCATTCGGGCTCCTTTGAGCACGTGATATGGGAATGCTGTGCTCAAAGGTCTGATTCCTTTGAGCACGTGATATGGGAATGCTGTGCTCATAGGTCAGGCTCCTTTGAGCATGTGATATGGGAATGCTGTGCTCATAGGTCAGGCTCCTTTGAGCATGGGATGTGGGAATGCTGTGGTCATAGGTCAGGCTCCTTTGAGCAAATAATATGGGAATGCTGTGCTCATAGGTCTGCCTCCTTTGATCACATGATATGGGAATGCTGTGCTCATAGGTCTGGCTCCTTTTATCAAATGATATGGGAATGCTGTGCTCATAGGTCAGGCTCCTTTGATCACATGATATGGGAATGCTGTGGTCATAGGTCAGGCTCCTTTGAGCACGGGATATGGGAATGCTGTGCCCATCGGTAGGGCCCCTTTGAGCACATGATATGAGAATGCTATGCTCACAGGTGAGGCTCCTTTGAGCACATGATATGGGAATGCTGTGCTCATCGGTCGGGCCACTTTGAGCACATGATATGGGAATGGTGTGCTCATAGGTAGGGCCCCTTTGAGCACATGATATGGGAATGCTATGCTCACAGGTCGGGCTCCTTTGAGCACGGGATATGGGAATGCTGTGCTCATAGGTCAGGCCACTTTCAGCACATGATATGGGAATGCTGTGCTCATAGGCAGGGCCCCTTTGAGCACATGATATGGGAATGCTGTGCTCATAAGTAGGGCTCCTTTGAGCACATGATATGGGAATGCTGTGCTCATAGGTTGGGATCCTTTGAGCACATGATATGGGAATGCTGTGCTCATCGGTCGGGCTCCTTTGAGCACATGATATGGGAATGCTGTGCTCATTGGTCGGGCTCCTTTGAGCACATACTAGGGGAATGCTGTGCTCATAGGTATGGCTCCTTTGATCACATGATATGGGAATGCTGTGCTCATAGGTCGGGCTCCTTTGAGCACATGATATGGGAATGCTGTGCTCATAGGTCCGGCTCCTTTGAGCACATGATATGGGAATGCTGTGCTCATCGGTCGGGCTCCTTTGAGCACATTATATGGGAATGCTGTGCTCATCGTTCAGGCTCCTTTGAGCACATGATATGGGAATGCTGTGCTCATCGTTCAGGTTCCTTTGAGTACATGATATGGGAATGCTGTGCTCATAGGTATGGCTCCTTTGATCACATGATATTGGAATGCTGTGCTCCTAGGTCGGGTTCCTTTGAGCACATGATATGGGAATGCTGTGCTCATAGATCCGGCTCCTTTGAGCACATGATATGGGAATGCTGTGCTCATAGGTATGGCCCCTTTGAGCACATGATATGGGAATGCTGTGCTCATAGTTCCGGCTGCTTTGAGCACATGATATGGGAATGCTGTGCTCATAGGTCAGGCTCCTTTGAGCACATGATATGGGAATGCTGTGCTCATAGGTATGGCTCCTTTGATAACATGATATGGGAATGCTGTGCTTATAGGTGGGGCTCCTTTGAGCACATGATATGGGAATGCTGTGCTCATAGGTCCGGCTTCTTTGAGCACATGATATGGGAATGCTGTGCTCATAGGTAGGGCCCCTTTGAGCACATGATATGGGAATGCTGTGCTCATAGTTCCGGCTGCTTTGAGCACATGATATGGGAATGCTGTGCTCATAGGTCAGGCTCCTTTGAGCATGTGACATGGGAATGCTGTGCTCATAGTTTGGGCTCCTTTGAGCATGGGATATGGGAATGCTGGGCTCATAGGTCAGGCTCCTTTGATCAAATGATATGGGAATGCTGTGCTCATAGGTGGGGCTCCTTTGAGCACATGATATGGGAATGCTGTGCTCATAGGTCCGGCTCCTTTGAGCACATGATATGGGAATGCTGTGCTCATAGGTAGGGCCCCTTTGAGCACATGATATGGGAATGCTGTGCTCATAAGTATGGCTCCTTTGAGCACATGATATGGGAATGCTGTGCTCATAGGTTGGGATTCTTTGAGCACATGATATGGGAATGCTGTGCTCATCAGTCGGGCTCCTTTGAGCACATGATATGGGAATGCTGTGCTCATTGGTCGGGCCCCTTTGAGCACATGATATGGGAATGCTGTGCTCATCGGTAGGGCTCCTTTGAGCACATGATATGGGAATGCTGTGCTCATAGGTAGGGCCCCTTTGAGCACATGATATGGGAATGCTGTGCTCATAGTTCCGGCTGCTTTGAGCACATGATATGGGAATGCTGTGCTCATAGGTATGGCTCCTTTGATCACATGATATGGGAATGCTGTGCTCATAGGTTGGGCTCCTTTGAGCACGTGATATGGGAATGCTGTGCTCATAGGTCAGGCTCCTTTGAGCACGTGATATGGGATGCTGTGGTCATAGGTTGGGCTCCTGTGAGTACATGATATGGGAATGCTGTGCTCATCATTCGGGCTCCTTTGAGCACGTGATATGGGAATGCTGTGCTCAAAGGTCTGATTCCTTTGAGCACGTGATATGGGAATGCTGTGCTCATAGGTCAGGCTCCTTTGAGCATGTGATATGGGAATGCTGTGCTCATAGGTCAGGCTCCTTTGAGCATGGGATGTGGGAATGCTGTGGTCATAGGTCAGGCTCCTTTGAGCAAATAATATGGGAATGCTGTGCTCATAGGTCTGACTCCTTTGATCACATGATATGGGAATGCTGTGCTCATAGGTCTGGCTCCTTTGATCAAATGATATGGGAATGCTGTGCTCATAGGTCAGGCTCCTTTGATCACATGATATGGGAATGCTGTGGTCATAGGTCAGGCTCCTTTGAGCATGGGATATGGGAATGCTGTGCCCATAGGTAGGGCCCCTTTGAGCACATGATATGAGAATGCTATGCTCACAGGTGAGGCTCCTTTGAGCACATGATATGGGAATGCTGTGCTCATCGGTCGGGCCACTTTGAGCACATGATATGGGAATGGTGTGCTCATAGGTAGGGCCCCTTTGAGCACATGATATGGGAATGCTATGCTCACAGGTCGGGCTCCTTTGAGCACGGGATATGGGAATGCTGTGCTCATAGGTCAGGCCACTTTGAGCACATGATATGGGAATGCTGTGCTCATAGGCAGGGCCCCTTTGAGCACATGATATGGGAATGCTGTGCTCATAAGTAGGGCTCCTTTGAGCACATGATATGGGAATGCTGTGCTCATCGGTCGGTCTCCTTTGAGAACATGATATGGGAATGCTGTGCTCATTGGTCGGGCTCCTTTGAGCACATGATAGGGGAATGCTGTGCTCATAGGTATGGCTCCTTTGATCACATGATATGGGAATGCTGTGCTCATAGGTCGGGCTCCTTTGAGCACATGATATGGGAATGCTGTGCTCATAGGTCCGGCTCCTTTGAGCACATGATATGGGAATGCTGTGCTCATCGGTCGGGCTCCTTTGAGCACATTATATGGGAATGCTGTGCTCATCGTTCAGGCTCCTTTGAGCACATGATATGGGAATGCTGTGCTCATCGTTCAGGTTCCTTTGAGCACATGATATGGGAATGCTGTGCTCATAGGTATGGCTCCTTTGATCACATGATATTGGAATGCTGTGCTCCTAGGTCGGGCTCCTTTGAGCACATGATATGGGAATGCTGTGCTCATAGGTCCGGGCTCCTTTGAGCACATGATATGGGAATGCTGTGCTCATAGGTAGGGCCCCTTTGAGCACATGATATGGGAATTCTGTGCTCATAGTTCCGGCTGCTTTGAGCACATGATATGGGAATGCTGTGCTCATAGGTCAGGCTCCTTTGAGCACATGATATGGGAATGCTGTGCTCATAGGTATGGCTCCTTTGATCACATGATATGTGAATGCTGTGCTCATAGGTGGGGCTCCTTTGAGCACATGATATGGGAATGCTGTGCTCATAGGTCCGGCTCCTTTGAGCACATGATATGGGAATGCTGTGCTCATAGGTAGGGCCCCTTTGAGCACATGATATGGGAATGCTGTGCTCATAGTTCCGGCTGCTTTGAGCACATGATATGGGAATGCTGTGCTCATAGGTCAGGCTCCTTTGAGCACGTGACATGGGAATGCTGTGCTCATAGTTTGGGCTCCTTTGAGCATGGGATATGGGAATGCTGGGCTAGTAGGTCGGGCTCCTTTGATCAAATGATATGGGAATGCTGTGCTCATAGGTGGGGCTCCTTTGAGCACATGATATGGGAATGCTGTGCTCATAGGTCCGGCTCCTTTGAGCACATGATATGGGAATGCTGTGCTCATAGGTAGGGCCCCTTTGAGCACATGATATGGGAATGCTGTGCTCATAGTTCCGGCTGCTTTGAGCACATGATATGGGAATGCTGTGCTCACAGGGCTGGCTCCTTTGAACATGTGATATGGGAATGCTGTGCTCATAGTCTGGGCTCCTTTGAGCACAGGATATGGGAATGCTGGGCTCATAGGTCGGGCTCCTTTGAGCACCTGATATGAGAATGCTGTGCTCATAGGTCTGGCTCATTTGAGCACAAGATATGGGAATTATGTGCTCATAATTCACGCTCCTTTTAGCACGGGATATGGGAATGCTGTGGTCATAGGTCAGGCTCCTTTGAGCACATGATATGGGAATGCTGTGCTCATAGGTTGGGCTCCTTTTAGCACGGGATATGGGAATGCTGTGCTCACAGGTTGGGCTCCTTTTAGGACGTGATATGGGAATGCTGTGCTCATAGGTCTGGCTCCTTTGAGCACATGATATGGGAATGCTGTGCTCATAGGTTGGGTTCCTTTTAGCACGTGATATGGGAATGCTGTGCTCATAGGTCAGGCTCCTTTGAGCACAGGATATGGGAATGCTGTGCTCATAGGTCGGACCACTTTGAGCATGTCATATGGGAATGCTGTGCTCATGGGTTGGGCTTCTTTGAGCACATGATATGGGAATGCTGTGCTCATAGGTCAGTCTCCTTTGAGCACATGATATGGGAATGTTGTGCTCATATGTTGGGCCCCTTTGAGCACATGATATGGGAATCCTGTCCTCTTAGGTTGGGCTCCATTGAGCACATTATATGGGAATGTTGTGGTCATAGGTCGGGCTCCTTTGAGCACATGATATGGGAATGCTGTGCTCATAGGTCTGGCTCCTTTGAGCAGGTGATATGGGAATGCTGTGCTCATAGGTCGGGCTCCTTTGAGCACGTGATATGGGAATGTTGTGCTCATAGGTTGGGCTCCTTTGAGCACGTGTTCTGGGAATGCTGTGCTCATAGGTTGGGCTCCTTTGAGCACGTGATATGGGAATGCTGTGCTCATAGGTCAGGCTCCTTTGAGCACGTGATATGGGATGCTGTGGTCATAGGTTGGGCTCCTGTGAGTACATGATATGGGAATGCTGTGCTCATCATTCGGGCTCCTTTGAGCATGTGATATGGGAATGCTGTGCTCAAAGGTCTGATTCCTTTGAGCACGTGATATGGGAATGCTGTGCTCATAGGTCAGGCTCCTTTGAGCACGTGATGTGGGAATGCTGTGCTCATAGGTCAGGCTCCTTTGAGCATGGGATGTGGGAATGCTGTGGTCATAGGTCAGGCTCCTTTGAGCAAATAATATGGGAATGCTGTTCTCATAGGTCTGACTCCTTTGATCACATGATATGGGAATGCTGTGCTCATAGGTCTGGCTCCTTTGATCAAATGATATGGGAATGCTGTGCTCATAGGTCAGGCTCCTTTGATCACATGATATGGGAATGCTGTGGTCATAGGTCAGGCTCCTTTGAGCACGGGATATGGGAATGCTGTGCCCATAGGTAGGGCCCCTTTGAGCACATGATATGAGAATGCTATGCTCACAGGTGAGGCTCCTTTGAGCACATGATATGGGAATGCTGTGCTCATCGGTCGGGCCACTTTGAGCACATGATATGGGAATGGTGTGCTCATAGGTAGGGCCCCTTTGAGCACATGATATGGGAATGCTATGCTCACAGGTCGGGCTCCTTTGAGCACGGGATATGGGAATGCTGTGCTCATAGGTCAGGCCACTTTCAGCACATGATATGGGAATGCTGTGCTCATAGGCAGGGCCCCTTTGAGCACATGATATGGGAATGCTGTGCTCATAAGTAGGGCTCCTTTGAGCACATGATATGGGAATGCTGTGCTCATAGGTTGGGATCCTTTGAGCACATGATATGGGAATGCTGTGCTCATCGGTCGGGCTCCTTTGAGCACATGATATGGGAATGCTGTGCTCATTGGTCGGGCTCCTTTGAGCACATGATAGGGGAATGCTGTGCTCATAGGTATGGCTTCTTTGATCACATGATATGGGAATGCTGTGCTCATAGGTCGGGCTCCTTTGAGCACATGATATGGGAATGCTGTGTTCATAGGTCCGGCTCCTTTGAGCACATGATATGGTAATGCTGTGCTCATCGGTCGGGCTCCTTTGAGCACATTATATGGGAATGCTGTGCTCATCGTTCAGGCTCCTTTGAGCACATGATATGGGAATGCTGTGCTCATCGTTCAGGTTCCTTTGAGCACATGATATGGGAATGCTGTGCTCATAGGTATGGCACCTTTGATCACATGATATTGGAATGCTGTGCTCCTAGGTCGGGCTCCTTTGAGCACATGATATGGGAATGCTGTGCTCATAGGTCCGGCTCCTTTGAGCACATGATATGGGAATGCTGTGCTCATAGGTAGGGCCCCTTTGAGCACATGATATGGGAATGCTGTGCTCATAGTTCCGGCTGCTTTGAGCACATGATATGGGAATGCTGTGCTTATAGGTCAGGCTCCTTTGAGCACATGATATGGGAATGCTGTGCTCATAGGTATGGCTCCTTTGATCACATGATATGGGAATGCTGTGCTCATAGGTGGGGCTCCTTTGAGCACATGATATGGGAATGCTGTGCTCATAGGTCCGGCTCCTTTGAGCACATGATATGGGAATGCTGTGCTCATAGGTAGAGCCCCTTTGAGCACATGATATGGGAATGCTGTGCTCATAGTTCCGGCTGCTTTGAGCACATGATATGGGAATGCTGTGCTCATAGGTCAGGCTCTTTTGAGCACGTGACATGGGAATGCTGTGCTCATAGTTTGGGCTCCTTTGAGCATGGGATATGGGAATGCTGTGCTCATAGGTCTGGCACCTTTGATCAAATGATATGGGAATGCTGTGCTCATAGGTCAGGCCCCTTTGAGCACATGATATGGGAATCCTGTCCTCTTAGGTTGGGCTCCATTGAGCACATTATATGGGAATGCTGTGGTCATAGGTCGGGCTCCTTTGAGCACATGATATGGGAATGCTGTGCTCATAGGTCTGGCTCCTTTGAGCACGTGATATGGGAATGCTGTGCTCATAGGTCGGGCTCCTTTGAGCACGTGATATGGGAATGTTGTGCTCATAGGTTGGGCTCCTTTGAGCACGTGTTCTGGGAATGCTGTGCTCATAGGTTGGGCTCCTTTGAGCACGTGTTATGGGAATGCTGTGCTCATAGGTCAGGCTCCTTTGAGCACGTGATATGGGATGCTGTGGTCATAGGTTGGGCTCCTGTGAGTACATGATATGGGAATGCTGTGCTCATCATTCGGGCTCCTTTGAGCATGTGATATGGGAATGCTGTGCTCAAAGGTCTGATTCCTTTGAGCACGTGATATGGGAATGCTGTGCTCATAGGTCAGGCTCCTTTGAGCATGTGATATGGGAATGCTGTGCTCATAGGTCAGGCTCCTTTGAGCATGGGATGTGGGAATGCTGTGGTCATAGGTCAGGCTCCTTTGAGCAAATAATATGGGAATGCTGTGCTCATAGGTCTGACTCCTTTGATCACATGATATGGGAATGCTGTGCTCATAGGTCGGGCTCCTTTGAGCACGTGATATGGGAATGTTGTGCTCATAGGTTGGGCTCCTTTGAGCACGTGTTCTGGGAATGCTGTGCTCATAGGTTGGGCTCCTTTGAGCACGTGTTATGGGAATGCTGTGCTCATAGGTCAGGCTCCTTTGAGCACGTGATATGGGATGCTGTGGTCATAGGTTGGGCTCCTGTGAGTACATGATATGGGAATGCTGTGCTCATCATTCGGGCTCCTTTGAGCACGTGATATGGGAATGCTGTGCTCAAAGGTCTGATTCCTTTGAGCACGTGATATGGGAATGCTGTGCTCATAGGTCAGGCTCCTTTGAGCATGTGATATGGGAATGCTGTGCTCATAGGTCAGGCTCCTTTGAGCATGGGATGTGGGAATGCTGTGGTCATAGGTCAGGCTCCTTTGAGCAAATAATATGGGAATGCTGTGCTCATAGGTCTGACTCCTTTGATCACATGATATGGGAATGCTGTGCTCATAGGTCTGGCTCCTTTTATCAAATGATATGGGAATGCTGTGCTCATAGGTCAGGCTCCTTTGATCACATGATATGGGAATGCTGTGGTCATAGGTCAGGCTCCTTTGAGCACGGGATATGGGAATGCGGTGCCCATCGGTAGGGCCCCTTTGAGCACATGATATGAGAATGCTATGCTCACAGGTGAGGCTCCTTTGAGCACATGATATGGGAATGCTGTGCTCATCGGTCGGGCCACTTTGAGCACATGATATGGGAATGGTGTGCTCATAGGTAGGGCCCCTTTGAGCACATGATATGGGAATGCTATGCTCACAGGTCGGGCTCCTTTGAGCACGGGATATGGGAATGCTGTGCTCATAGGTCAGGCCACTTTCAGCACATGATATGGGAATGCTGTGCTCATAGGCAGGGCCCCTTTGAGCACATGATATGGGAATGCTGTGCTCATAAGTAGGGCTCCTTTGAGCACATGATATGGGAATGCTGTGCTCATAGGTTGGGATCCTTTGAGCACATGATATGGGAATGCTGTGCTCATCGGTCGGGCTCCTTTGAGCACATGATATGGGAATGCTGTGCTCATTGGTCGGGCTCCTTTGAGCACATGATAGGGGAATGCTGTGCTCATAGGTATGGCTCCTTTGATCACATGATATGGGAATGCTGTGCTCATAGGTCGGGCTCCTTTGAGCACATGATATGGGAATGCTGTGCTCATAGGTCCGGCTCCTTTGAGCACATGATATGGGAATGCTGTGCTCATCGGTCGGGCTCCTTTGAGCACATTATATGGGAATGCTGTGCTCATCGTTCAGGCTCCTTTGAGCACATGATATGGGAATGCTGTGCTCATCGTTCAGGTTCCTTTGAGTACATGATATGGGAATGCTGTGATTATAGGTATGGCTCCTTTGATCACATGATATTGGAATGCTGTGCTCCTAGGTCGGGTTCCTTTGAGCACATGATATGGGAATGCTGTGCTCATAGATCCGGCTCCTTTGAGCACATGATATGGGAATGCTGTGCTCATAGGTATGGCCCCTTTGAGCACATGATATGGGAATGCTGTGCTCATAGTTCCGGCTGCTTTGAGCACATGATATGGGAATGCTGTGCTCATAGGTCAGGCTCCTTTGAGCACATGATATGGGAATGCTGTGCTCATAGGTATGGCTCCTTTGATCACATGATATGGGAATGCTGTGCTCATAGGTGGGGCTCCTTTGAGCACATGATATGGGAATGCTGTGCTCATAGGTCCGGCTTCTTTGAGCACATGATATGGGAATGCTGTGCTCATAGGTAGGGCCCCTTTGAGCACATGATATGGGAATGCTGTGCTCATAGTTCCGGCTGCTTTGAGCACATGATATGGGAATGCTGTGCTCATAGGTCAGGCTCCTTTGAGCATGTGACATGGGAATGCTGTGCTCATAGTTTGGGCTCCTTTGAGCATGGGATATGGGAATGCTGGGCTCATAGGTCAGGCTCCTTTGATCAAATGATATGGGAATGCTGTGCTCATAGGTGCGGCTCCTTTGAGCACATGATATGGGAATGCTGTGCTCATAGGTCCGGCTCCTTTGAGCACATGATATGGGAATGCTGTGCTCATAGGTAGGGCCCCTTTGAGCACATGATATGGGAATGCTGTGCTCATAAGTATGGCTCCTTTGAGCACATGATATGGGAATGCTGTGCTCATAGGTTGGGATCCTTTGAGCACATGATATGGGAATGCTGTGCTCATCAGTCGGGCTCCTTTGAGCACATGATATGGGAATGCTGTGCTCATTGGTCGGGCCCCTTTGAGCACATGATATGGGAATGCTGTGCTCATCGGTCGGGCTCCTTTGAGCACATGATATGGGAATGCTGTGCTCATAGGTAGGGCCCCTTTGAGCACATGATATGGGAATGCTGTGCTCATAGTTCCGGCTGCTTTGAGCACATGATATGGGAATGCTGTGCTCATAGGTATGGCTCCTTTGATCACATGATATGGGAATGCTGTGCTCATAGGTTGGGCTCCTTTGAGCATGTGATATGGGAATGCTGTGCTCATAGGTCAGGCTCCTTTGAGCACGTGATATGGGATGCTGTGGTCATAGGTTGGGCTCCTGTGAGTACATGATATGGGAATGCTGTGCTCATCATTCGGGCTCCTTTGAGCACGTGATATGGGAATGCTGTGCTCAAAGGTCTGATTCCTTTGAGCACGTGATATGGGAATGCTGTGCTCATAGGTCAGGCTCCTTTGAGCATGTGATATGGGAATGCTGTGCTCATAGGTCAGGCTCCTTTGAGCATGGGATGTGGGAATGCTGTGGTCATAGGTCAGGCTCCTTTGAGCAAATAATATGGGAATGCTGTGCTCATAGGTCTGACTCCTTTGATCACATGATATGGGAATGCTGTGCTCATAGGTCTGGCTCCTTTGATCAAATGATATGGGAATGCTGTGCTCATAGGTCAGGCTCCTTTGATCACATGATATGGGAATGCTGTGGTCATAGGTCAGGCTCCTTTGAGCACGGGATATGGGAATGCTGTGCCCATAGGTAGGGCCCCTTTGAGCACATGATATGAGAATGGTGTGCTCATAGGTAGGGCCCCTTTGAGCACATGATATGGGAATGCTATGCTCACAGGTCGGGCTCCTTTGAGCACGGGATATGGGAATGCTGTGCTCATAGGTCAGGCCACTTTGAGCACATGATATGGGAATGCTGTGCTCATAGACAGGGCCCCTTTGAGCACATGATATGGGAATGCTGTGCTCATAAGTAGGGCTCCTTTGAGCACATGATATGGGAATGCTGTGCTCATAGGTTGGGATCCTTTGAGCACATGATATGGGAATGCTGTGCTCATCGGTCGGTCTCCTTTGAGCACATGATATGGGAATGCTGTGCTCATTGGTCGGACCACTTTGAGCATGTCATATGGGAATGCTGTGCTCATGGGTTGGGCTTCTTTGAGCACATGATATGGGAATGCTGTGCTCATAGGTCAGTCTCCTTTGAGCACATGATATGGGAATGTTGTGCTCATAGTTTGGGCCCCTTTGAGCACATGATATGGGAATCCTGTCCTCTTAGGTTGGGCTCCATTGAGCACATTATATGGGAATGTTGTGGTCATAGGTCGGGCTCCTTTGAGCACATGATATGGGAATGCTGTGCTCATAGGTCTGGCTCCTTTGAGCAGGTGATATGGGAATGCTGTGCTCATAGGTCGGGCTCCTTTGAGCACGTGATATGGGAATGTTGTGCTCATAGGTTGGGCTCCTTTGAGCACGTGTTCTGGGAATGCTGTGCTCATAGGTTGGGCTCCTTTGAGCACGTGATATGGGAATGCTGTGCTCATAGGTCAGGCTCCTTTGAGCACGTGATATGGGATGCTGTGGTCATAGGTTGGGCTCCTGTGAGTACATGATATGGGAATGCTGTGCTCATCATTCAGGCTCCTTTGAGCATGTGATATGGGAATGCTGTGCTCAAAGGTCTGATTCCTTTGAGCACGTGATATGGGAATGCTGTGCTCATAGGTCAGGCTCCTTTGAGCACGTGATGTGGGAATGCTGTGCTCATAGGTCAGGCTCCTTTGAGCATGGGATGTGGGAATGCTGTGGTCATAGGTCAGGCTCCTTTGAGCAAATAATATGGGAATGCTGTTCTCATAGGTCTGACTCCTTTGATCACATGATATGGGAATGCTGTGCTCATAGGTCTGGCTCCTTTGATCAAATGATATGGGAATGCTGTGCTCATAGGTCAGGCTCCTTTGATCACATGATATGGGAATGCTGTGGTCATAGGTCAGGCTCCTTTGAGCACGGGATATGGGAATGCTGTGCCCATAGGTAGGGCCCCTTTGAGCACATGATATGAGAATGCTATGCTCACAGGTGAGGCTCCTTTGAGCACATGATATGGGAATGCTGTGCTCATCGGTCGGGCCACTTTGAGCACATGATATGGGAATGGTGTGCTCATAGGTAGGGCCCCTTTGAGCACATGATATGGGAATGCTATGCTCACAGGTCGGGCTCCTTTGAGCACGGGATATGGGAATGCTGTGCTCATAGGTCAGGCCACTTTCAGCACATGATATGGGAATGCTGTGCTCATAGGCAGGGCCCCTTTGAGCACATGATATGGGAATGCTGTGCTCATAAGTAGGGCTCCTTTGAGCACATGATATGGGAATGCTGTGCTCATAGGTTGGGATCCTTTGAGCACATGATATGGGAATGCTGTGCTCATCGGTCGGGCTCCTTTGAGCACATGATATGGGAATGCTGTGCTCATTGGTCGGGCTCCTTTGAGCACATGATAGGGGAATGCTGTGCTCATAGGTATGGCTTCTTTGATCACATGATATGGGAATGCTGTGCTCATAGGTCGGGCTCCTTTGAGCACATGATATGGGAATGCTGTGTTCATAGGTCCGGCTCCTTTGAGCACATGATATGGGAATGCTGTGCTCATCGGTCGGGCTCCTTTGAGCACATTATATGGGAATGCTGTGCTCATCGTTCAGGCTCCTTTGAGCACATGATATGGGAATGCTGTGCTCATCGTTCAGGTTCCTTTGAGCACATGATATGGGAATGCTGTGCTCATAGGTATGGCACCTTTGATCACATGATATTGGAATGCTGTGCTCCTAGGTCGGGCTCCTTTGAGCACATGATATGGGAATGCTGTGCTCATAGGTCCGGCTCCTTTGAGCACATGATATGGGAATGCTGTGCTCATAGGTAGGGCCCCTTTGAGCACATGATATGGGAATGCTGTGCTCATAGTTCCGGCTGCTTTGAGCACATGATATGGGAATGCTGTGCTTATAGGTCAGGCTCCTTTGAGCACATGATATGGGAATGCTGTGCTCATAGGTATGGCTCCTTTGATCACATGATATGGGAATGCTGTGCTCATAGGTGGGGCTCCTTTGAGCACATGATATGGGAATGCTGTGCTCATAGGTCCGGCTCCTTTGAGCACATGATATGGGAATGCTGTGCTCATAGGTAGGGCCCCTTTGAGCACATGATATGGGAATGCTGTGCTCATAGTTCCGGCTGCTTTGAGCACATGATATGGGAATGCTGTGCTCATAGGTCAGGCTCTTTTGAGCACGTGACATGGGAATGCTGTGCTCATAGTTTGGGCTCCTTTGAGCATGGGATATGGGAATGCTGTGCTCATAGGTCTGGCACCTTTGATCAAATGATATGGGAATGCTGTGCTCATAGGTCAGGCCCCTTTGAGCACATGATATGGGAATCCTGTCCTCTTAGGTACGGCTCCATTGAGCACATTATATGGGAATGCTGTGGTCATAGGTCGGGCTCCTTTGAGCACATGATATGGGAATGCTGTGCTCATAGGTCTGGCTCCTTTGAGCACGTGATATGGGAATGCTGTGCTCATAGGTCGGGCTCCTTTGAGCACGTGATATGGGAATGTTGTGCTCATAGGTTGGGCTCCTTTGAGCACGTGTTCTGGGAATGCTGTGCTCATAGGTTGGGCTCCTTTGAGCACGTGTTATGGGAATGCTGTGCTCATAGGTCAGGCTCCTTTGAGCACGTGATATGGGATGCTGTGGTCATAGGTTGGGCTCCTGTGAGTACATGATATGGGAATGCTGTGCTCATCATTCGGGCTCCTTTGAGCACGTGATATGGGAATGCTGTGCTCAAAGGTCTGATTCCTTTGAGCACGTGATATGGGAATGCTGTGCTCATAGGTCAGGCTCCTTTGAGCATGTGATATGGGAATGCTGTGCTCATAGGTCAGGCTCCTTTGAGCATGGGATGTGGGAATGCTGTGGTCATAGGTCAGGCTCCTTTGAGCAAATAATATGGGAATGCTGTGCTCATAGGTCTGACTCCTTTGATCACATGATATGGGAATGCTGTGCTCATAGGTCGGGCTCCTTTGAGCACGTGATATGGGAATGTTGTGCTCATAGGTTGGGCTCCTTTGAGCATGTGTTCTGGGAATGCTGTGCTCATAGGTTGGGCTCCTTTGAGCACGTGTTATGGGAATGCTGTGCTCATAGGTCAGGCTCCTTTGAGCACGTGATATGGGATGCTGTGGTCATAGGTTGGGCTCCTGTGAGTACATGATATAGGAATGCTGTGCTCATCATTCGGGCTCCTTTGAGCACGTGATATGGGAATGCTGTGCTCAAAGGTCTGATTCCTTTGAGCACGTGATATGGGAATGCTGTGCTCATAGGTCAGGCTCCTTTGAGCATGTGATATGGGAATGCTGTGCTCATAGGTCAGGCTCCTTTGAGCATGGGATGTGGGAATGCTGTGGTCATAGGTCAGGCTCCTTTGAGCAAATAATATGGGAATGCTGTGCTCATAGGTCTGACTCCTTTGATCACATGATATGGGAATGCTGTGCTCATAGGTCTGGCTCCTTTTATCAAATGATATGGGAATGCTGTGCTCATAGGTCAGGCTCCTTTGATCACATGATATGGGAACGCTGTGGTCATAGGTCAGGCTCCTTTGAGCACGGGATATGGGAATGCTGTGCCCATCGGTAGGGCCCCTTTGAGCACATGATATGAGAATGCTATGCTCACAGGTGAGGCTCCTTTGAGCACATGATATGGGAATGCTGTGCTCATCGGTCAGGCCACTTTGAGCACATGATATGGGAATGGTGTGCTCATAGGTAGGGCCCCTTTGAGCACATGATATGGGAATGCTATGCTCACAGGTCGGGCTCCTTTGAGCACGGGATATGGGAATGCTGTGCTCATAGGTCAGGCCACTTTCAGCACATGATATGGGAATGCTGTGCTCATAGGCAGGGCCCCTTTGAGCACATGATATGGGAATGCTGTGCTCATAAGTAGGGCTCCTTTGAGCACATGATATGGGAATGCTGTGCTCATAGGTTGGGATCCTTTGAGCACATGATATGGGAATGCTGTGCTCATCGGTCGGGCTCCTTTGAGCACATGATATGGGAATGCTGTGCTCATTGGTCGGGCTCCTTTGAGCACATGATAGGGGAATGCTGTGCTCATAGGTATGGCTCCTTTGATCACATGATATGGGAATGCTGTGCTCATAGGTCGGGCTCCTTTGAGCACATGATATGGGAATGCTGTGCTCATAGGTCCGGCTCCTTTGAGCACATGATATGGGAATGCTGTGCTCATCGGTCGGGCTCCTTTGAGCACATTATATGGGAATGCTGTGCTCATCGTTCAGGCTCCTTTGAGCACATGATATGGGAATGCTGTGGTCATAGGTCAGGCTCCTTTGAGCACGGGATATGGGAATGCTGTGCCCATAGGTAGGGCCCCTTTGAGCACATGATATGAGAATGCTATGCTCACAGGTGAGGCTCCTTTGAGCACATGATATGGGAATGCTGTGCTCATCGGTCGGGCCACTTTGAGCACATGATATGGGAATGGTGTGCTCATAGGTAGGGCCCCTTTGAGCACATGATATGGGAATGCTATGCTCACAGGTCGGGCTCCTTTGAGCACGGGATATGGGAATGCTGTGCTCATAGGTCAGGCCACTTTGAGCACATGATATGGGAATGCTGTGCTCATAGGCAGGGCCCCTTTGAGCACATGATATGGGAATGCTGTGCTCATAAGTAGGGCTCCTTTGAGCACATGATATGGGAATGCTGTGCTCATAGGTTGGGATCCTTTGAGCACATGATATGGGAATGCTGTGCTCATCGGTCGGTCTCCTTTGAGCACATGATATGGGAATGCTGTGCTCATTGGTCGGGCTCCTTTGAGCACATGATAGGGGAATGCTGTGCTCATAGGTATGGCTCCTTTGATCACATGATATGGGAATGCTGTGCTCATAGGTCGGGCTCCTTTGAGCACATGATATGGGAATGCTGTGCTCATAGGTCCGGCTCCTTTGAGCACATGATATGGGAATGCTGTGCTCATCGGTCGGGCTCCTTTGAGCACATTATATGGGAATGCTGTGCTCATCGTTCAGGCTCCTTTGATCACATGATATGGGAATGCTGTGCTCATCGTTCAGGTTCCTTTGAGCACATGATATGGGAATGCTGTGCTCATAGGTATGGCTCCTTTGATCACATGATATTGGAATGCTGTGCTCCTAGGTCGGGCTCCTTTGAGCACATGATATGGGAATGCTGTGCTCATAGGTCGGGCTCCTTTGAGCACATGATATGGGAATGCTGTGCTCATAGGTAGGGCCCCTTTGAGCACATGATATGGGAATGCTGTGCTCATAGTTCCGGCTGCTTTGAGCACATGATATGGGAATGCTGTGCTCATAGGTCAGGCTCCTTTGAGCACATGATATGGGAATGCTGTGCTCATAGGTATGGCTCCTTTGATCACATGATATGTGAATGCTGTGCTCATAGGTGGGGCTCCTTTGAGCACATGATATGGGAATGCTGTGCTCATAGGTAGGGCCCCTTTGAGCACATGATATGAGAATGCTATGCTCACAGGTGAGGCTCCTTTGAGCACATGATATGGGAATGCTGTGCTCATCGGTCGGGCCACTTTGAGCACATGATATGGGAATGGTGTGCTCATAGGTAGGGCCCCTTTGAGCACATGATATGGGAATGCTATGCTCACAGGTCGGGCTCCTTTGAGCACGGGATAAGGGAATGCTGTGCTCATAGGTCAGGCCACTTTGAGCACATGATATGGGAATGCTGTGCTCATAGGCAGGGCCCCTTTGAGCACATGATATGGGAATGCTGTGCTCATAAGTAGGGCTCCTTTGAGCACATGATATGGGAATGCTGTGCTCATCATTCGGGCTCCTTTGAGCACGTGATATGGGAATGCTGTGCTCAAAGGTCTGATTCCTTTGAGCACGTGATATGGGAATGCTGTGCTCATAGGTCAGGCTCCTTTGAGCATGTGATATGGGAATGCTGTGCTCATAGGTCAGGCTCCTTTGAGCATGGGATGTGGGAATGCTGTGGTCATAGGTCAGGCTCCTTTGAGCAAATAATATGGGAATGCTGTGCTCATAGGTCTGACTCCTTTGATCACATGATATGGGAATGCTGTGCTCATAGGTCTGGCTCCTTTGATCAAATGATATGGGAATGCTGTGCTCATAGGTCAGGCTCCTTTGATCACATGATATGGGAATGCTGTGGTCATAGGTCAGGCTCCTTTGAGCACGGGATATGGGAATGCTGTGCCCATAGGTAGGGCCCCTTTGAGCACATGATATGAGAATGCTATGCTCACAGGTGAGGCTCCTTTGAGCACATGATATGGGAATGCTGTGCTCATCGGTCGGGCCACTTTGAGCACATGATATGGGAATGGTGTGCTCATAGGTAGGGCCCCTTTGAGCACATGATATGGGAATGCTATGCTCACAGGTCGGGCTCCTTTGAGCACGGGATATGGGAATGCTGTGCTCATAGGTCAGGCCACTTTGAGCACATGATATGGGAATGCTGTGCTCATAGGCAGGGCCCCTTTGAGCACATGATATGGGAATGCTGTGCTCATAAGTAGGGCTCCTTTGAGCACATGATATGGGAATGCTGTGCTCATAGGTTGGGATCCTTTGAGCACATGATATGGGAATGCTGTGCTCATCGGTCGGTCTCCTTTGAGCACATGATATGGGAATGCTGTGCTCATTGGTCGGGCTCCTTTGAGCACATGATAGGGGAATGCTGTGCTCATAGGTATGGCTCCTTTGATCACATGATATGGGAATGCTGTGCTCATAGGTCGGGCTCCTTTGAGCACATGATATGGGAATGCTGTGCTCATAGGTCCGGCTCCTTTGAGCACATGATATGGGAATGCTGTGCTCATCGGTCGGGCTCCTTTGAGCACATTATATGGGAATGCTGTGCTCATCGTTCAGGCTCCTTTGAGCACATGATATGGGAATGCTGTGCTCATCGTTCAGGTTCCTTTGAGCACATGATATGGGAATGCTGTGCTCATAGGTATGGCTCCTTTGATCACATGATATTGGAATGCTGTGCTCCTAGGTCGGGCTCCTTTGAGCACATGATATGGGAATGCTGTGCTCATAGGTCCGGGCTCCTTTGAGCACATGATATGGGAATGCTGTGCTCATAGGTAGGGCCCCTTTGAGCACATGATATGGGAATGCTGTGCTCATAGTTCCGGCTGCTTTGAGCACATGATATGGGAATGCTGTGCTCATAGGTCAGGCTCCTTTGAGCACATGATATGGGAATGCTGTGCTCATAGGTATGGCTCCTTTGATCACATGATATGTGAATGCTGTGCTCATAGGTGGGGCTCCTTTGAGCACATGATATGGGAATGCTGTGCTCATAGGTCCGGCTCCTTTGAGCACATGATATGGGAATGCTGTGCTCATAGGTAGGGCCCCTTTGAGCACATGATATGGGAATGCTGTGCTCATAGTTCCGGCTGCTTTGAGCACATGATATGGGAATGCTGTGCTCATAGGTCAGGCTCCTTTGAGCACGTGACATGGGAATGCTGTGCTCATAGTTTGGGCTCCTTTGAGCATGGGATATGGGAATGCTGGGCTAGTAGGTCGGGCTCCTTTGATCAAATGATATGGGAATGCTGTGCTCATAGGTGGGGCTCCTTTGAGCACATGATATGGGAATGCTGTGCTCATAGGTCCGGCTCCTTTGAGCACATGATATGGGAATGCTGTGCTCATAGGTAGGGCCCCTTTGAGCACATGATATGGGAATGCTGTGCTCATAGTTCCGGCTGCTTTGAGCACATGATATGGGAATGCTGTGCTCACAGGGCTGGCTCCTTTGAACATGTGATATGGGAATGCTGTGCTCATAGTCTGGGCTCCTTTGAGCACAGGATATGGGAATGCTGGGCTCATAGGTCGGGCTCCTTTGAGCACCTGATATGAGAATGCTGTGCTCATAGGTCTGGCTCATTTGAGCACAAGATATGGGAATTATGTGCTCATAATTCACGCTCCTTTGAGCACGGGATATGGGAATGCTGTGGTCATAGGTCAGGCTCCTTTGAGCACATGATATGGGAATGCTGTGCTCATAGGTTGGGCTCCTTTTAGCATGTGATATGGGAATGCTGTGCTCACAGGTTGGGCTCCTTTTAGGACGTGATATGGGAATGCTGTGCTCATAGGTCTGGCTCCTTTGAGCACATGATATGGGAATGCTGTGCTCATAGGTTGGGTTCCTTTTAGCACGTGATATTGGAATGCTGTGCTCATAGGTCAGGCTCCTTTGAGCACCTGATATGGGAATGCTGTGGTCATAGGTCAGGCTCCTTTGAGCACAGGATATGGGAATGCTGTGCTCATAGGTCGGACCACTTTGAGCATGTCATATGGGAATGCTGTGCTCATGGGTTGGGCTTCTTTGAGCACATGATATGGGAATGCTGTGCTCATAGGTCAGTCTCCTTTGAGCACATGATATGGGAATGTTGTGCTCATAGGTTGGGCCCCTTTGAGCACATGATATGGGAATCCTGTCCTCTTAGGTTGGGCTCCATTGAGCACATTATATGGGAATGTTGTGGTCATAGGTCGGGCTCCTTTGAGCACATGATATGGGAATGCTGTGCTCATAGGTCTGGCTCCTTTGAGCAGGTGATATGGGAATGCTGTGCTCATAGGTCGGGCTCCTTTGAGCACGTGATATGGGAATGTTGTGCTCATAGGTTGGGCTCCTTTGAGCACGTGTTCTGGGAATGCTGTGCTCATAGGTTGGGCTCCTTTGAGCACGTGATATGGGAATGCTGTGCTCATAGGTCAGGCTCCTTTGAGCACGTGATATGGGATGCTGTGGTCATAGGTTGGGCTCCTGTGAGTACATGATATGGGAATGCTGTGCTCATCATTCGGGCTCCTTTGAGCATGTGATATGGGAATGCTGTGCTCAAAGGTCTGATTCCTTTGAGCACGTGATATGGGAATGCTGTGCTCATAGGTCAGGCTCCTTTGAGCACGTGATGTGGGAATGCTGTGCTCATAGGTCAGGCTCCTTTGAGCATGGGATGTGGGAATGCTGTGGTCATAGGTCAGGCTCCTTTGAGCAAATAATATGGGAATGCTGTTCTCATAGGTCTGACTCCTTTGATCACATGATATGGGAATGCTGTGCTCATAGGTCTGGCTCCTTTGATCAAATGATATGGGAATGCTGTGCTCATAGGTCAGGCTCCTTTGATCACATGATATGGGAATGCTGTGGTCATAGGTCAGGCTCCTTTGAGCACGGGATATGGGAATGCTGTGCCCATAGGTAGGGCCCCTTTGAGCACATGATATGAGAATGCTATGCTCACAGGTGAGGCTCCTTTGAGCACATGATATGGGAATGCTGTGCTCATCGGTCGGGCCACTTTGAGCACATGATATGGGAATGGTGTGCTCATAGGTAGGGCCCCTTTGAGCACATGATATGGGAATGCTATGCTCACAGGTCGGGCTCCTTTGAGCACGGGATATGGGAATGCTGTGCTCATAGGTCAGGCCACTTTCAGCACATGATATGGGAATGCTGTGCTCATAGGCAGGGCCCCTTTGAGCACATGATATGGGAATGCTGTGCTCATAAGTAGGGCTCCTTTGAGCACATGATATGGGAATGCTGTGCTCATAGGTTGGGATCCTTTGAGCACATGATATGGGAATGCTGTGCTCATCGGTCGGGCTCCTTTGAGCACATGATATGGGAATGCTGTGCTCATTGGTCGGGCTCCTTTGAGCACATGATAGGGGAATGCTGTGCTCATAGGTATGGCTTCTTTGATCACATGATATGGGAATGCTGTGCTCATAGGTCGGGCTCCTTTGAGCACATGATATGGGAATGCTGTGTTCATAGGTCCGGCTCCTTTGAGCACATGATATGGGAATGCTGTGCTCATCGGTCGGGCTCCTTTGAGCACATTATATGGGAATGCTGTGCTCATCGTTCAGGCTCCTTTGAGCACATGATATGGGAATGCTGTGCTCATCGTTCAGGTTCCTTTGAGCACATGATATGGGAATGCTGTGCTCATAGGTATGGCACCTTTGATCACATGATATTGGAATGCTGTGCTCCTAGGTCGGGCTCCTTTGAGCACATGATATGGGAATGCTGTGCTCATAGGTCCGGCTCCTTTGAGCACATGATATGGGAATGCTGTGCTCATAGGTAGGGCCCCTTTGAGCACATGATATGGGAATGCTGTGCTCATAGTTCCGGCTGCTTTGAGCACATGATATGGGAATGCTGTGCTTATAGGTCAGGCTCCTTTGAGCACATGATATGGGAATGCTGTGCTCATAGGTATGGCTCCTTTGATCACATGATATGGGAATGCTGTGCTCATAGGTGGGGCTCCTTTGAGCACATGATATGGGAATGCTGTGCTCATAGGTCCGGCTCCTTTGAGCACATGATATGGGAATGCTGTGCTCATAGGTAGGGCCCCTTTGAGCACGTGATATGGGAATGCTGTGCTCATAGTTCCGGCTGCTTTGAGCACATGATATGGGAATGCTGTGCTCATAGGTCAGGCTCTTTTGAGCATGTGACATGGGAATGCTGTGCTCATAGTTTGGGCTCCTTTGAGCATGGGATATGGGAATGCTGTGCTCATAGGTCTGGCACCTTTGATCAAATGATATGGGAATGCTGTGCTCATAGGTCAGGCCCCTTTGAGCACATGATATGGGAATCCTGTCCTCTTAGGTTGGGCTCCATTGAGCACATTATATGGGAATGCTGTGGTCATAGGTCGGGCTCCTTTGAGCACATGATATGGGAATGCTGTGCTCATAGGTCTGGCTCCTTTGAGCACGTGATATGGGAATGCTGTGCTCATAGGTCGGGCTCCTTTGAGCACGTGATATGGGAATGTTGTGCTCATAGGTTGGGCTCCTTTGAGCACGTGTTCTGGGAATGCTGTGCTCATAGGTTGGGCTCCTTTGAGCACGTGTTATGGGAATGCTGTGCTCATAGGTCAGGCTCCTTTGAGCACGTGATATGGGATGCTGTGGTCATAGGTTGGGCTCCTGTGAGTACATGATATGGGAATGCTGTGCTCATCATTCGGGCTCCTTTGAGCACGTGATATGGGAATGCTGTGCTCAAAGGTCTGATTCCTTTGAGCACGTGATATGGGAATGCTGTGCTCATAGGTCAGGCTCCTTTGAGCATGTGATATGGGAATGCTGTGCTCATAGGTCAGGCTCCTTTGAGCATGGGATGTGGTAATGCTGTGGTCATAGGTCAGGCTCCTTTGAGCAAATAATATGGGAATGCTGTGCTCATAGGTCTGACTCCTTTGATCACATGATATGGGAATGCTGTGCTCATAGGTCGGGCTCCTTTGAGCACGTGATATGGGAATGTTGTGCTCATAGGTTGGGCTCCTTTGAGCACGTGTTCTGGGAATGCTGTGCTCATAGGTTGGGCTCCTTTGAGCACGTGTTATGGGAATGCTGTGCTCATAGGTCAGGCTCCTTTGAGCACGTGATATGGGATGCTGTGGTCATAGGTTGGGCTCCTGTGAGTACATGATATGGGAATGCTGTGCTCATCATTCGGGCTCCTTTGAGCACGTGATATGGGAATGCTGTGCTCAAAGGTCTGATTCCTTTGAGCACGTGATATGGGAATGCTGTGCTCATAGGTCAGGCTCCTTTGAGCATGTGATATGGGAATGCTGTGCTCATAGGTCAGGCTCCTTTGAGCATGGGATGTGGGAATGCTGTGGTCATAGGTCAGGCTCCTTTGAGCAAATAATATGGGAATGCTGTGCTCATAGGTCTGACTCCTTTGATCACATGATATGGGAATGCTGTGCTCATAGGTCTGGCTCCTTTTATCAAATGATATGGGAATGCTGTGCTCATAGGTCAGGCTCCTTTGATCACATGATATGGGAATGCTGTGGTCATAGGTCAGGCTCCTTTGAGTACGGGATATGGGAATGCTGTGCCCATCGGTAGGGCCCCTTTGAGCACATGATATGAGAATGCTATGCTCACAGGTGAGGCTCCTTTGAGCACATGATATGGGAATGCTGTGCTCATCGGTCGGGCCACTTTGAGCACATGATATGGGAATGGTGTGCTCATAGGTAGGGCCCCTTTGAGCACATGATATGGGAATGCTATGCTCACAGGTCGGGCTCCTTTGAGCACGGGATATGGGAATGCTGTGCTCATAGGTCAGGCCACTTTCAGCACATGATATGGGAATGCTGTGCTCATAGGCAGGGCCCCTTTGAACACATGATATGGGAATGCTGTGCTCATAAGTAGGGCTCCTTTGAGCACATGATATGGGAATGCTGTGCTCATAGGTTGGGATCCTTTGAGCACATGATATGGGAATGCTGTGCTCATCGGTCGGGCTCCTTTGAGCACATGATATGGGAATGCTGTGCTCATTGGTCGGGCTCCTTTGAGCACATGATAGGGGAATGCTGTGCTCATAGGTATGGCTCCTTTGATCACATGATATGGGAATGCTGTGCTCATAGGTTGGGCTCCTTTTAGCACGTGATATGGGAATGCTGTGCTCACAGGTTGGGCTCCTTTTAGGACGTGATATGGGAATGCTGTGCTCATAGGTCTGGCTCCTTTGAGCACATGATATGGGAATGCTGTGCTCATAGGTTGGGTTCCTTTTAGCACGTGATATGGGAATGCTGTGCTCATAGGTCAGGCTCCTTTGAGCACCTGATATGGGAATGCTGTGGTCATAGGTCAGGCTCCTTTGAGCACAGGATATGGGAATGCTGTGCTCATAGGTCGGACCACTTTGAGCATGTCATATGGGAATGCTGTGCTCATGGGTTGGGCTTCTTTGAGCACATGATATGGGAATGCTGTGCTCATAGGTCAGTCTCCTTTGAGCACATGATATGGGAATGTTGTGCTCATAGGTTGGGCCCCTTTGAGCACATGATATGGGAATCCTGTCCTCTTAGGTTGGGCTCCATTGAGCACATTATATGGGAATGTTGTGGTCATAGGTCAGGCCACTTTCAGCACATGATATGGGAATGCTGTGCTCATAGGCAGGCCCCTTTGAGCACATGATATGGGAATGCTGTGCTCATAGGTTGGGATCCTTTGAGCACATGATATGGGAATGCTGTGCTCATCGGTCGGGCTCCTTTGAGCACATGATATGGGAATGCTGTGCTCATTGGTCGGGCTCCTTTGAGCACATGATAGGGGAATGCTGTGCTCATAGGTATGGCTTCTTTGATCACATGATATGGGAATGCTGTGCTCATAGGTCGGGCTCCTTTGAGCACATGATATGGGAATGCTGTGTTCATAGGTCCGGCTCCTTTGAGCACATGATATGGGAATGCTGTGCTCATCGGTCGGGCTCCTTTGAGCACATTATATGGGAATGCTGTGCTCATCGTTCAGGCTCCTTTGAGCACATGATATGGGAATGCTGTGCTCATCGTTCAGGTTCCTTTGAGCACATGATATGGGAATGCTGTGCTCATAGGTATGGCACCTTTGATCACATGATATTGGAATGCTGTGCTCCTAGGTCGGGCTCCTTTGAGCACATGATATGGGAATGCTGTGCTCATAGGTCCGGCTCCTTTGAGCACATGATATGGGAATGCTGTGCTCATAGGTAGGGCCCCTTTGAGCACATGATATGGGAATGCTGTGCTCATAGTTCCGGCTGCTTTGAGCACATGATATGGGAATGCTGTGCTTATAGGTCAGGCTCCTTTGAGCACATGATATGGGAATGCTGTGCTCATAGGTATGGCTCCTTTGATCACATGATATGGGAATGCTGTGCTCATAGGTGGGGCTCCTTTGAGCACATGATATGGGAATGCTGTGCTCATAGGTCCGGCTCCTTTGAGCACATGATATGGGAATGCTGTGCTCATAGGTAGAGCCCCTTTGAGCACATGATATGGGAATGCTGTGCTCATAGTTCCGGCTGCTTTGAGCACATGATATGGGAATGCTGTGCTCATAGGTCAGGCTCTTTTGAGCACGTGACATGGGAATGCTGTGCTCATAGTTTGGGCTCCTTTGAGCATGGGATATGGGAATGCTGTGCTCATAGGTCTGGCACCTTTGATCAAATGATATGGGAATGCTGTGCTCATAGGTCAGGCCCCTTTGAGCACATGATATGGGAATCCTGTCCTCTTAGGTTGGGCTCCATTGAGCACATTATATGGGAATGCTGTGGTCATAGGTCGGGCTCCTTTGAGCACATGATATGGGAATGCTGTGCTCATAGGTCTGGCTCCTTTGAGCACGTGATATGGGAATGCTGTGCTCATAGGTCGGGCTCCTTTGAGCACGTGATATGGGAATGTTGTGCTCATAGGTTGGGCTCCTTTGAGCACGTGTTCTGGGAATGCTGTGCTCATAGGTTGGGCTCCTTTGAGCACGTGTTATGGGAATGCTGTGCTCATAGGTCAGGCTCCTTTGAGCACGTGATATGGGATGCTGTGGTCATAGGTTGGGCTCCTGTGAGTACATGATATGGGAATGCTGTGCTCATCATTCGGGCTCCTTTGAGCATGTGATATGGGAATGCTGTGCTCAAAGGTCTGATTCCTTTGAGCACGTGATATGGGAATGCTGTGCTCATAGGTCAGGCTCCTTTGAGCATGTGATATGGGAATGCTGTGCTCATAGGTCAGGCTCCTTTGAGCATGGGATGTGGGAATGCTGTGGTCATAGGTCAGGCTCCTTTGAGCAAATAATATGGGAATGCTGTGCTCATAGGTCTGACTCCTTTGATCACATGATATGGGAATGCTGTGCTCATAGGTCGGGCTCCTTTGAGCACGTGATATGGGAATGTTGTGCTCATAGGTTGGGCTCCTTTGAGCACGTGTTCTGGGAATGCTGTGCTCATAGGTTGGGCTCCTTTGAGCACGTGTTATGGGAATGCTGTGCTCATAGGTCAGGCTCCTTTGAGCACGTGATATGGGATGCTGTGGTCATAGGTTGGGCTCCTGTGAGTACATGATATGGGAATGCTGTGCTCATCATTCGGGCTCCTTTGAGCACGTGATATGGGAATGCTGTGCTCAAAGGTCTGATTCCTTTGAGCACGTGATATGGGAATGCTGTGCTCATAGGTCAGGCTCCTTTGAGCATGTGATATGGGAATGCTGTGCTCATAGGTCAGGCTCCTTTGAGCATGGGATGTGGGAATGCTGTGGTCATAGGTCAGGCTCCTTTGAGCAAATAATATGGGAATGCTGTGCTCATAGGTCTGACTCCTTTGATCACATGATATGGGAATGCTGTGCTCATAGGTCTGGCTCCTTTTATCAAATGATATGGGAATGCTGTGCTCATAGGTCAGGCTCCTTTGATCACATGATATGGGAATGCTGTGGTCATAGGTCAGGCTCCTTTGAGCACGGGATATGGGAATGCGGTGCCCATCGGTAGGGCCCCTTTGAGCACATGATATGAGAATGCTATGCTCACAGGTGAGGCTCCTTTGAGCACATGATATGGGAATGCTGTGCTCATCGGTCGGGCCACTTTGAGCACATGATATGGGAATGGTGTGCTCATAGGTAGGGCCCCTTTGAGCACATGATATGGGAATGCTATGCTCACAGGTCGGGCTCCTTTGAGCACGGGATATGGGAATGCTGTGCTCATAGGTCAGGCCACTTTCAGCACATGATATGGGAATGCTGTGCTCATAGGCATGGCCCCTTTGAGCACATGATATGGGAATGCTGTGCTCATAAGTAGGGCTCCTTTGAGCACATGATATGGGAATGCTGTGCTCATAGGTTGGGATCCTTTGAGCACATGATATGGGAATGCTGTGCTCATCGGTCGGGCTCCTTTGAGCACATGATATGGGAATGCTGTGCTCATTGGTCGGGCTCCTTTGAGCACATGATAGGGGAATGCTGTGCTCATAGGTATGGCTCCTTTGATCACATGATATGGGAATGCTGTGCTCATAGGTCGGGCTCCTTTGAGCACATGATATGGGAATGCTGTGCTCATAGGTCCGGCTCCTTTGAGCACATGATATGGGAATGCTGTGCTCATCGGTCGGGCTCCTTTGAGCACATTATATGGGAATGCTGTGCTCATCGTTCAGGCTCCTTTGAGCACATGATATGGGAATGCTGTGCTCATCGTTCAGGTTCCTTTGAGTACATGATATGGGAATGCTGTGATTATAGGTATGGCTCCTTTGATCACATGATATTGGAATGCTGTGCTCCTAGGTCGGGTTCCTTTGAGCACATGATATGGGAATGCTGTGCTCATAGATCCGGCTCCTTTGAGCACATGATATGGGAATGCTGTGCTCATAGGTATGGCCCCTTTGAGCACATGATATGGGAATGCTGTGCTCATAGTTCCGGCTGCTTTGAGCACATGATATGGGAATGCTGTGCTCATAGGTCAGGCTCCTTTGAGCACATGATATGGGAATGCTGTGCTCATAGGTATGGCTCCTTTGATCACATGATATGGGAATGCTGTGCTCATAGGTGGGGCTCCTTTGAGCACATGATATGGGAATGCTGTGCTCATAGGTCCGGCTTCTTTGAGCACATGATATGGGAATGCTGTGCTCATAGGTAGGGCCCCTTTGAGCACATGATATGGGAATGCTGTGCTCATAGTTCCGGCTGCTTTGAGCACATGATATGGGAATGCTGTGCTCATAGGTCAGGCTCCTTTGAGCATGTGACATGGGAATGCTGTGCTCATAGTTTGGGCTCCTTTGAGCATGGGATATGGGAATGCTGGGCTCATAGGTCAGGCTCCTTTGATCAAATGATATGGGAATGCTGTGCTCATAGGTGGGGCTCCTTTGAGCACATGATATGGGAATGCTGTGCTCATAGGTCCGGCTCCTTTGAGCACATGATATGGGAATGCTGTGCTCATAGGTAGGGCCCCTTTGAGCACATGATATGGGAATGCTGTGCTCATAAGTATGGCTCCTTTGAGCACATGATATGGGAATGCTGTGCTCATAGGTTGGGATCCTTTGAGCACATGATATGGGAATGCTGTGCTCATCAGTCGGGCTCCTTTGAGCACATGATATGGGAATGCTGTGCTCATTGGTCGGGCCCCTTTGAGCACATGATATGGGAATGCTGTGCTCATCGGTCGGGCTCCTTTGAGCACATGATATGGGAATGCTGTGCTCATAGGTAGGGCCCCTTTGAGCACATGATATGGGAATGCTGTGCTCATAGTTCCGGCTGCTTTGAGCACATGATATGGGAATGCTGTGCTCATAGGTATGGCTCCTTTGATCACATGATATGGGAATGCTGTGCTCATAGGTTGGGCTCCTTTGAGCATGTGATATGGGAATGCTGTGCTCATAGGTCAGGCTCCTTTGAGCACGTGATATGGGATGCTGTGGTCATAGGTTGGGCTCCTGTGAGTACATGATATGGGAATGCTGTGCTCATCGTTCAGGCTCCTTTGAGCACATGATATGGGAATGCTGTGCTCATCGTTCAGGTTCCTTTGAGTACATGATATGGGAATGCTGTGATTATAGGTATGGCTCCTTTGATCACATGATATTGGAATGCTGTGCTCCTAGGTCGGGTTCCTTTGAGCACATGATATGGGAATGCTGTGCTCATAGATCCGGCTCCTTTGAGCACATGATATGGGAATGCTGTGCTCATAGGTATGGCCCCTTTGAGCACATGATATGGGAATGCTGTGCTCATAGTTCCGGCTGCTTTGAGCACATGATATGGGAATGCTGTGCTCATAGGTCAGGCTCCTTTGAGCACATGATATGGGAATGCTGTGCTCATAGGTATGGCTCCTTTGATCACATGATATGGGAATGCTGTGCTCATAGGTGGGGCTCCTTTGAGCACATGATATGGGAATGCTGTGCTCATAGGTCCGGCTTCTTTGAGCACATGATATGGGAATGCTGTGCTCATAGGTAGGGCCCCTTTGAGCACATGATATGGGAATGCTGTGCTCATAGTTCCGGCTGCTTTGAGCACATGATATGGGAATGCTGTGCTCATAGGTCAGGCTCCTTTGAGCATGTGACATGGGAATGCTGTGCTCATAGTTTGGGCTCCTTTGAGCATGGGATATGGGAATGCTGGGCTCATAGGTCAGGCTCCTTTGATCAAATGATATGGGAATGCTGTGCTCATAGGTGGGGCTCCTTTGAGCACATGATATGGGAATGCTGTGCTCATAGGTCCGGCTCCTTTGAGCACATGATATGGGAATGCTGTGCTCATAGGTAGGGCCCCTTTGAGCACATGATATGGGAATGCTGTGCTCATAAGTATGGCTCCTTTGAGCACATGATATGGGAATGCTGTGCTCATAGGTTGGGATCCTTTGAGCACATGATATGGGAATGCTGTGCTCATCAGTCGGGCTCCTTTGAGCACATGATATGGGAATGCTGTGCTCATTGGTCGGGCCCCTTTGAGCACATGATATGGGAATGCTGTGCTCATCGGTCGGGCTCCTTTGAGCACATGATATGGGAATGCTGTGCTCATAGGTAGGGCCCCTTTGAGCACATGATATGGGAATGCTGTGCTCATAGTTCCGGCTGCTTTGAGCACATGATATGGGAATGCTGTGCTCATAGGTATGGCTCCTTTGATCACATGATATGGGAATGCTGTGCTCATAGGTTGGGCTCCTTTGAGCATGTGATATGGGAATGCTGTGCTCATAGGTCAGGCTCCTTTGAGCACGTGATATGGGATGCTGTGGTCATAGGTTGGGCTCCTGTGAGTACATGATATGGGAATGCTGTGCTCATCATTCGGGCTCCTTTGAGCACGTGATATGGGAATGCTGTGCTCAAAGGTCTGATTCCTTTGAGCACGTGATATGGGAATGCTGTGCTCATAGGTCAGGCTCCTTTGAGCATGTGATATGGGAATGCTGTGCTCATAGGTCAGGCTCCTTTGAGCATGGGATGTGGGAATGCTGTGGTCATAGGTCAGGCTCCTTTGAGCAAATAATATGGGAATGCTGTGCTCATAGGTCTGACTCCTTTGATCACATGATATGGGAATGCTGTGCTCATAGGTCTGGCTCCTTTGATCAAATGATATGGGAATGCTGTGCTCATAGGTCAGGCTCCTTTGATCACATGATATGGGAATGCTGTGGTCATAGGTCAGGCTCCTTTGAGCACGGGATATGGGAATGCTGTGCCCATAGGTAGGGCCCCTTTGAGCACATGATATGAGAATGGTGTGCTCATAGGTAGGGCCCCTTTGAGCACATGATATGGGAATGCTATGCTCACAGGTCGGGCTCCTTTGAGCACGGGATATGGGAATGCTGTGCTCATAGGTCAGGCCACTTTGAGCACATGATATGGGAATGCTGTGCTCATAGACAGGGCCCCTTTGAGCACATGATATGGGAATGCTGTGCTCATAAGTAGGGCTCCTTTGAGCACATGATATGGGAATGCTGTGCTCATAGGTTGGGATCCTTTGAGCACATGATATGGGAATGCTGTGCTCATCGGTCGGTCTCCTTTGAGCACATGATATGGGAATGCTGTGCTCATTGGTCGGACCACTTTGAGCATGTCATATGGGAATGCTGTGCTCATGGGTTGGGCTTCTTTGAGCACATGATATGGGAATGCTGTGCTCATAGGTCAGTCTCCTTTGAGCACATGATATGGGAATGTTGTGCTCATAGTTTGGGCCCCTTTGAGCACATGATATGGGAATCCTGTCCTCTTAGGTTGGGCTCCATTGAGCACATTATATGGGAATGTTGTGGTCATAGGTCGGGCTCCTTTGAGCACATGATATGGGAATGCTGTGCTCATAGGTCTGGCTCCTTTGAGCAGGTGATATGGGAATGCTGTGCTCATAGGTCGGGCTCCTTTGAGCACGTGATATGGGAATGTTGTGCTCATAGGTTGGGCTCCTTTGAGCACGTGTTCTGGGAATGCTGTGCTCATAGGTTGGGCTCCTTTGAGCACGTGATATGGGAATGCTGTGCTCATAGGTCAGGCTCCTTTGAGCACGTGATATGGGATGCTGTGGTCATAGGTTGGGCTCCTGTGAGTACATGATATGGGAATGCTGTGCTCATCATTCGGGCTCCTTTGAGCATGTGATATGGGAATGCTGTGCTCAAAGGTCTGATTCCTTTGAGCACGTGATATGGGAATGCTGTGCTCATAGGTCAGGCTCCTTTGAGCACGTGATGTGGGAATGCTGTGCTCATAGGTCAGGCTCCTTTGAGCATGGGATGTGGGAATGCTGTGGTCATAGGTCAGGCTCCTTTGAGCAAATAATATGGGAATGCTGTTCTCATAGGTCTGACTCCTTTGATCACATGATATGGGAATGCTGTGCTCATAGGTCTGGCTCCTTTGATCAAATGATATGGGAATGCTGTGCTCATAGGTCAGGCTCCTTTGATCACATGATATGGGAATGCTGTGGTCATAGGTCAGGCTCCTTTGAGCACGGGATATGGGAATGCTGTGCCCATAGGTAGGGCCCCTTTGAGCACATGATATGAGAATGCTATGCTCACAGGTGAGGCTCCTTTGAGCACATGATATGGGAATGCTGTGCTCATCGGTCGGGCCACTTTGAGCACATGATATGGGAATGGTGTGCTCATAGGTAGGGCCCCTTTGAGCACATGATATGGGAATGCTATGCTCACAGGTCGGGCTCCTTTGAGCACGGGATATGGGAATGCTGTGCTCATAGGTCAGGCCACTTTCAGCACATGATATGGGAATGCTGTGCTCATAGGCAGGGCCCCTTTGAGCACATGATATGGGAATGCTGTGCTCATAAGTAGGGCTCCTTTGAGCACATGATATGGGAATGCTGTGCTCATAGGTTGGGATCCTTTGAGCACATGATATGGGAATGCTGTGCTCATCGGTCGGGCTCCTTTGAGCACATGATATGGGAATGCTGTGCTCATTGGTCGGGCTCCTTTGAGCACATGATAGGGGAATGCTGTGCTCATAGGTATGGCTTCTTTGATCACATGATATGGGAATGCTGTGCTCATAGGTCGGGCTCCTTTGAGCACATGATATGGGAATGCTGTGTTCATAGGTCCGGCTCCTTTGAGCACATGATATGGGAATGCTGTGCTCATCGGTCGGGCTCCTTTGAGCACATTATATGGGAATGCTGTGCTCATCGTTCAGGCTCCTTTGAGCACATGATATGGGAATGCTGTGCTCATCGTTCAGGTTCCTTTGAGCACATGATATGGGAATGCTGTGCTCATAGGTATGGCACCTTTGATCACATGATATTGGAATGCTGTGCTCCTAGGTCGGGCTCCTTTGAGCACATGATATGGGAATGCTGTGCTCATAGGTCCGGCTCCTTTGAGCACATGATATGGGAATGCTGTGCTCATAGGTAGGGCCCCTTTGAGCACATGATATGGGAATGCTGTGCTCATAGTTCCGGCTGCTTTGAGCACATGATATGGGAATGCTGTGCTTATAGGTCAGGCTCCTTTGAGCACATGATATGGGAATGCTGTGCTCATAGGTATGGCTCCTTTGATCACATGATATGGGAATGCTGTGCTCATAGGTGGGGCTCCTTTGAGCACATGATATGGGAATTCTGTGCTCATAGGTCCGGCTCCTTTGAGCACATGATATGGGAATGCTGTGCTCATAGGTAGGGCCCCTTTGAGCACATGATATGGGAATGCTGTGCTCATAGTTCCGGCTGCTTTGAGCACATGATATGGGAATGCTGTGCTCATAGGTCAGGCTCTTTTGAGCACGTGACATGGGAATGCTGTGCTCATAGTTTGGGCTCCTTTGAGCATGGGATATGGGAATGCTGTGCTCATAGGTCTGGCACCTTTGATCAAATGATATGGGAATGCTGTGCTCATAGGTCAGGCCCCTTTGAGCACATGATATGGGAATCCTGTCCTCTTAGGTTGGGCTCCATTGAGCACATTATATGGGAATGCTGTGGTCATAGGTCGGGCTCCTTTGAGCACATGATATGGGAATGCTGTGCTCATAGGTCTGGCTCCTTTGAGCACGTGATATGGGAATGCTGTGCTCATAGGTCGGGCTCCTTTGAGCACGTGATATGGGAATGTTGTGCTCATAGGTTGGGCTCCTTTGAGCACGTGTTCTGGGAATGCTGTGCTCATAGGTTGGGCTCCTTTGAGCACGTGTTATGGGAATGCTGTGCTCATAGGTCAGGCTCCTTTGAGCACGTGATATGGGATGCTGTGGTCATAGGTTGGGCTCCTGTGAGTACATGATATGGGAATGCTGTGCTCATCATTCGGGCTCCTTTGAGCACGTGATATGGGAATGCTGTGCTCAAAGGTCTGATTCCTTTGAGCACGTGATATGGGAATGCTGTGCTCATAGGTCAGGCTCCTTTGAGCATGTGATATGGGAATGCTGTGCTCATAGGTCAGGCTCCTTTGAGCATGGGATGTGGGAATGCTGTGGTCATAGGTCAGGCTCCTTTGAGCAAATAATATGGGAATGCTGTGCTCATAGGTCTGACTCCTTTGATCACATGATATGGGAATCCTGTGCTCATAGGTCGGGCTCCTTTGAGCACGTGATATGGGAATGTTGTGCTCATAGGTTGGGCTCCTTTGAGCACGTGTTCTGGGAATGCTGTGCTCATAGGTTGGGCTCCTTTGAGCACGTGTTATGGGAATGCTGTGCTCATAGGTCAGGCTCCTTTGAGCACGTGATATGGGATGCTGTGGTCATAGGTTGGGCTCCTGTGAGTACATGATATAGGAATGCTGTGCTCATCATTCGGGCTCCTTTGAGCACGTGATATGGGAATGCTGTGCTCAAAGGTCTGATTCCTTTGAGCACGTGATATGGGAATGCTGTGCTCATAGGTCAGGCTCCTTTGAGCATGTGATATGGGAATGCTGTGCTCATAGGTCAGGCTCCTTTGAGCATGGGATGTGGGAATGCTGTGGTCATAGGTCAGGCTCCTTTGAGCAAATAATATGGGAATGCTGTGCTCATAGGTCTGACTCCTTTGATCACATGATATGGGAATGCTGTGCTCATAGGTCTGGCTCCTTTTATCAAATGATATGGGAATGCTGTGCTCATAGGTCAGGCTCCTTTGATCACATGATATGGGAATGCTGTGGTCATAGGTCAGGCTCCTTTGAGCACGGGATATGGGAATGCTGTGCCCATCGGTAGGGCCCCTTTGAGCACATGATATGAGAATGCTATGCTCACAGGTGAGGCTCCTTTGAGCACATGATATGGGAATGCTGTGCTCATCGGTCAGGCCACTTTGAGCACATGATATGGGAATGGTGTGCTCATAGGTAGGGCCCCTTTGAGCACATGATATGGGAATGCTATGCTCACAGGTCGGGCTCCTTTGAGCACGGGATATGGGAATGCTGTGCTCATAGGTCAGGCCACTTTCAGCACATGATATGGGAATGCTGTGCTCATAGGCAGGGCCCCTTTGAGCACATGATATGGGAATGCTGTGCTCATAAGTAGGGCTCCTTTGAGCACATGATATGGGAATGCTGTGCTCATAGGTTGGGATCCTTTGAGCACATGATATGGGAATGCTGTGCTCATCGGTCGGGCTCCTTTGAGCACATGATATGGGAATGCTGTGCTCATTGGTCGGGCTCCTTTGAGCACATGATAGGGGAATGCTGTGCTCATAGGTATGGCTCCTTTGATCACATGATATGGGAATGCTGTGCTCATAGGTCGGGCTCCTTTGAGCACATGATATGGGAATGCTGTGCTCATAGGTCCGGCTCCTTTGAGCACATGATATGGGAATGCTGTGCTCATCGGTCGGGCTCCTTTGAGCACATTATATGGGAATGCTGTGCTCATCGTTCAGGCTCCTTTGAGCACATGATATGGGAATGCTGTGGTCATAGGTCAGGCTCCTTTGAGCACGGGATATGGGAATGCTGTGCCCATAGGTAGGGCCCCTTTGAGCACATGATATGAGAATGCTATGCTCACAGGTGAGGCTCCTTTGAGCACATGATATGGGAATGCTGTGCTCATCGGTCGGGCCACTTTGAGCACATGATATGGGAATGGTGTGCTCATAGGTAGGGCCCCTTTGAGCACATGATATGGGAATGCTATGCTCACAGGTCGGGCTCCTTTGAGCACGGGATATGGGAATGCTGTGCTCATAGGTCAGGCCACTTTGAGCACATGATATGGGAATGCTGTGCTCATAGGCAGGGCCCCTTTGAGCACATGATATGGGAATGCTGTGCTCATAAGTAGGGCTCCTTTGAGCACATGATATGGGAATGCTGTGCTCATAGGTTGGGATCCTTTGAGCACATGATATGGGAATGCTGTGCTCATCGGTCGGTCTCCTTTGAGCACATGATATGGGAATGCTGTGCTCATTGGTCGGGCTCCTTTGAGCACATGATAGGGGAATGCTGTGCTCATAGGTATGGCTCCTTTGATCACATGATATGGGAATGCTGTGCTCATAGGTCGGGCTCCTTTGAGCACATGATATGGGAATGCTGTGCTCATAGGTCCGGCTCCTTTGAGCACATGATATGGGAATGCTGTGCTCATCGGTCGGGCTCCTTTGAGCACATTATATGGGAATGCTGTGCTCATCGTTCAGGCTCCTTTGATCACATGATATGGGAATGCTGTGCTCATCGTTCAGGTTCCTTTGAGCACATGATATGGGAATGCTGTGCTCATAGGTATGGCTCCTTTGATCACATGATATTGGAATGCTGTGCTCCTAGGTCGGGCTCCTTTGAGCACATGATATGGGAATGCTGTGCTCATAGGTCCGGGCTCCTTTGAGCACATGATATGGGAATGCTGTGCTCATAGGTAGGGCCCCTTTGAGCACATGATATGGGAATGCTGTGCTCATAGTTCCGGCTGCTTTGAGCACATGATATGGGAATGCTGTGCTCATAGGTCAGGCTCCTTTGAGCACATGATATGGGAATGCTGTGCTCATAGGTATGGCTCCTTTGATCACATGATATGTGAATGCTGTGCTCATAGGTGGGGCTCCTTTGAGCACATGATATGGGAATGCTGTGCTCATAGGTAGGGCCCCTTTGAGCACATGATATGAGAATGCTATGCTCACAGGTGAGGCTCCTTTGAGCACATGATATGGGAATGCTGTGCTCATCGGTCGGGCCACTTTGAGCACATGATATGGGAATGGTGTGCTCATAGGTAGGGCCCCTTTGAGCACATGATATGGGAATGCTATGCTCACAGGTTGGGCTCCTTTGAGCACGGGATATGGGAATGCTGTGCTCATAGGTCAGGCCACTTTGAGCACATGATATGGGAATGCTGTGCTCATAGGCAGGGCCCCTTTGAGCACATGATATGGGAATGCTGTGCTCATAAGTAGGGCTCCTTTGAGCACATGATATGGGAATGCTGTGCTCATCATTCGGGCTCCTTTGAGCACGTGATATGGGAATGCTGTGCTCAAAGGTCTGATTCCTTTGAGCACGTGATATGGGAATGCTGTGCTCATAGGTCAGGCTCCTTTGAGCATGTGATATGGGAATGCTGTGCTCATAGGTCAGGCTCCTTTGAGCATGGGATGTGGGAATGCTGTGGTCATAGGTCAGGCTCCTTTGAGCAAATAATATGGGAATGCTGTGCTCATAGGTCTGACTCCTTTGATCACATGATATGGGAATGCTGTGCTCATAGGTCTGGCTCCTTTGATCAAATGATATGGGAATGCTGTGCTCATAGGTCAGGCTCCTTTGATCACATGATATGGGAATGCTGTGGTCATAGGTCAGGCTCCTTTGAGCACGGGATATGGGAATGCTATGCCCATAGGTAGGGCCCCTTTGAGCACATGATATGAGAATGCTATGCTCACAGGTGAGGCTCCTTTGAGCACATGATATGGGAATGCTGTGCTCATCGGTCGGGCCACTTTGAGCACATGATATGGGAATGGTGTGCTCATAGGTAGGGCCCCTTTGAGCACATGATATGGGAATGCTATGCTCACAGGTCGGGCTCCTTTGAGCACGGGATATGGGAATGCTGTGCTCATAGGTCAGGCCACTTTGAGCACATGATATGGGAATGCTGTGCTCATAGGCAGGGCCCCTTTGAGCACATGATATGGGAATGCTGTGCTCATAAGTAGGGCTCCTTTGAGCACATGATATGGGAATGCTGTGCTCATAGGTTGGGATCCTTTGAGCACATGATATGGGAATGCTGTGCTCATCGGTCGGTCTCCTTTGAGCACATGATATGGGAATGCTGTGCTCATTGGTCGGGCTCCTTTGAGCACATGATAGGGGAATGCTGTGCTCATAGGTATGGCTCCTTTGATCACATGATATGGGAATGCTGTGCTCATAGGTCGGGCTCCTTTGAGCACATGATATGGGAATGCTGTGCTCATAGGTCCGGCTCCTTTGAGCACATGATATGGGAATGCTGTGCTCATCGGTCGGGCTCCTTTGAGCACATTATATGGGAATGCTGTGCTCATCGTTCAGGCTCCTTTGAGCACATGATATGGGAATGCTGTGCTCATCGTTCAGGTTCCTTTGAGCACATGATATGGGAATGCTGTGCTCATAGGTATGGCTCCTTTGATCACATGATATTGGAATGCTGTGCTCCTAGGTCGGGCTCCTTTGAGCACATGATATGGGAATGCTGTGCTCATAGGTCCGGGCTCCTTTGAGCACATGATATGGGAATGCTGTGCTCATAGGTAGGGCCCCTTTGAGCACATGATATGGGAATGCTGTGCTCATAGTTCCGGCTGCTTTGAGCACATGATATGGGAATGCTGTGCTCATAGGTCAGGCTCCTTTGAGCACATGATATGGGAATGCTGTGCTCATAGGTATGGCTCCTTTGATCACATGATATGTGAATGCTGTGCTCATAGGTGGGGCTCCTTTGAGCACATGATATGGGAATGCTGTGCTCATAGGTCCGGCTCCTTTGAGCACATGATATGGGAATGCTGTGCTCATAGGTAGGGCCCCTTTGAGCACATGATATGGGAATGCTGTGCTCATAGTTCCGGCTGCTTTGAGCACATGATATGGGAATGCTGTGCTCATAGGTCAGGCTCCTTTGAGCACGTGACATGGGAATGCTGTGCTCATAGTTTGGGCTCCTTTGAGCATGGGATATGGGAATGCTGGGCTAGTAGGTCGGGCTCCTTTGATCAAATGATATGGGAATGCTGTGCTCATAGGTGGGGCTCCTTTGAGCACATGATATGGGAATGCTGTGCTCATAGGTCCGGCTCCTTTGAGCACATGATATGGGAATGCTGTGCTCATAGGTAGGGCCCCTTTGAGCACATGATATGGGAATGCTGTGCTCATAGTTCCGGCTGCTTTGAGCACATGATATGGGAATGCTGTGCTCACAGGGCTGGCTCCTTTGAACATGTGATATGGGAATGCTGTGCTCATAGTCTGGGCTCCTTTGAGCACAGGATATGGGAATGCTGGGCTCATAGGTCGGGCTCCTTTGAGCACCTGATATGAGAATGCTGTGCTCATAGGTCTGGCTCATTTGAGCACAAGATATGGGAATTATGTGCTCATAATTCACGCTCCTTTGAGCACGGGATATGGGAATGCTGTGGTCATAGGTCAGGCTCCTTTGAGCACATGATATGGGAATGCTGTGCTCATAGGTTGGGCTCCTTTTAGCATGTGATATGGGAATGCTGTGCTCACAGGTTGGGCTCCTTTTAGGACGTGATATGGGAATGCTGTGCTCATAGGTCTGGCTCCTTTGAGCACATGATATGGGAATGCTGTGCTCATAGGTTGGGTTCCTTTTAGCACGTGATATGGGAATGCTGTGCTCATAGGTCAGGCTCCTTTGAGCACCTGATATGGGAATGCTGTGGTCATAGGTCAGGCTCCTTTGAGCACAGGATATGGGAATGCTGTGCTCATAGGTCGGACCACTTTGAGCATGTCATATGGGAATGCTGTGCTCATGGGTTGGGCTTCTTTGAGCACATGATATGGGAATGCTGTGCTCATAGGTCAGTCTCCTTTGAGCACATGATATGGGAATGTTGTGCTCATAGGTTGGGCCCCTTTGAGCACATGATATGGGAATCCTGTCCTCTTAGGTTGGGCTCCATTGAGCACATTATATGGGAATGTTGTGGTCATAGGTCGGGCTCCTTTGAGCACATGATATGGGAATGCTGTGCTCATAGGTCTGGCTCCTTTGAGCAGGTGATATGGGAATGCTGTGCTCATAGGTCGGGCTCCTTTGAGCACGTGATATGGGAATGTTGTGCTCATAGGTTGGGCTCCTTTGAGCACGTGTTCTGGGAATGCTGTGCTCATAGGTTGGGCTCCTTTGAGCACGTGATATGGGAATGCTGTGCTCATAGGTCAGGCTCCTTTGAGCACGTGATATGGGATGCTGTGGTCATAGGTTGGGCTCCTGTGAGTACATGATATGGGAATGCTGTGCTCATCATTCGGGCTCCTTTGAGCATGTGATATGGGAATGCTGTGCTCAAAGGTCTGATTCCTTTGAGCACGTGATATGGGAATGCTGTGCTCATAGGTCAGGCTCCTTTGAGCACGTGATGTGGGAATGCTGTGCTCATAGGTCAGGCTCCTTTGAGCATGGGATGTGGGAATGCTGTGGTCATAGGTCAGGCTCCTTTGAGCAAATAATATGGGAATGCTGTTCTCATAGGTCTGACTCCTTTGATCACATGATATGGGAATGCTGTGCTCATAGGTCTGGCTCCTTTGATCAAATGATATGGGAATGCTGTGCTCATAGGTCAGGCTCCTTTGATCACATGATATGGGAATGCTGTGGTCATAGGTCAGGCTCCTTTGAGCACGGGATATGGGAATGCTGTGCCCATAGGTAGGGCCCCTTTGAGCACATGATATGAGAATGCTATGCTCACAGGTGAGGCTCCTTTGAGCACATGATATGGGAATGCTGTGCTCATCGGTCGGGCCACTTTGAGCACATGATATGGGAATGGTGTGCTCATAGGTAGGGCCCCTTTGAGCACATGATATGGGAATGCTATGCTCACAGGTCGGGCTCCTTTGAGCACGGGATATGGGAATGCTGTGCTCATAGGTCAGGCCACTTTCAGCACATGATATGGGAATGCTGTGCTCATAGGCAGGGCCCCTTTGAGCACATGATATGGGAATGCTGTGCTCATAAGTAGGGCTCCTTTGAGCACATGATATGGGAATGCTGTGCTCATAGGTTGGGATCCTTTGAGCACATGATATGGGAATGCTGTGCTCATCGGTCGGGCTCCTTTGAGCACATGATATGGGAATGCTGTGCTCATTGGTCGGGCTCCTTTGAGCACATGATAGGGGAATGCTGTGCTCATAGGTATGGCTTCTTTGATCACATGATATGGGAATGCTGTGCTCATAGGTCGGGCTCCTTTGAGCACATGATATGGGAATGCTGTGTTCATAGGTCCGGCTCCTTTGAGCACATGATATGGGAATGCTGTGCTCATCGGTTGGGCTCCTTTGAGCACATTATATGGGAATGCTGTGCTCATCGTTCAGGCTCCTTTGAGCACATGATATGGGAATGCTGTGCTCATCGTTCAGGTTCCTTTGAGCACATGATATGGGAATGCTGTGCTCATAGGTATGGCACCTTTGATCACATGATATTGGAATGCTGTGCTCCTAGGTCGGGCTCCTTTGAGCACATGATATGGGAATGCTGTGCTCATAGGTCCGGCTCCTTTGAGCACATGATATGGGAATGCTGTGCTCATAGGTAGGGCCCCTTTGAGCACATGATATGGGAATGCTGTGCTCATAGTTCCGGCTGCTTTGAGCACATGATATGGGAATGCTGTGCTTATAGGTCAGGCTCCTTTGAGCACATGATATGGGAATGCTGTGCTCATAGGTATGGCTCCTTTGATCACATGATATGGGAATGCTGTGCTCATAGGTGGGGCTCCTTTGAGCACATGATATGGGAATGCTGTGCTCATAGGTCCGGCTCCTTTGAGCACATGATATGGGAATGCTGTGCTCATAGGTAGGGCCCCTTTGAGCACGTGATATGGGAATGCTGTGCTCATAGTTCCGGCTGCTTTGAGCACATGATATGGGAATGCTGTGCTCATAGGTCAGGCTCTTTTGAGCATGTGACATGGGAATGCTGTGCTCATAGTTTGGGCTCCTTTGAGCATGGGATATGGGAATGCTGTGCTCATAGGTCTGGCACCTTTGATCAAATGATATGGGAATGCTGTGCTCATAGGTCAGGCCCCTTTGAGCACATGATATGGGAATCCTGTCCTCTTAGGTTGGGCTCCATTGAGCACATTATATGGGAATGCTGTGGTCATAGGTCGGGCTCCTTTGAGCACATGATATGGGAATGCTGTGCTCATAGGTCTGGCTCCTTTGAGCACGTGATATGGGAATGCTGTGCTCATAGGTCGGGCTCCTTTGAGCACGTGATATGGGAATGTTGTGCTCATAGGTTGGGCTCCTTTGAGCACGTGTTCTGGGAATGCTGTGCTCATAGGTTGGGCTCCTTTGAGCACGTGTTATGGGAATGCTGTGCTCATAGGTCAGGCTCCTTTGAGCACGTGATATGGGATGCTGTGGTCATAGGTTGGGCTCCTGTGAGTACATGATATGGGAATGCTGTGCTCATCATTCGGGCTCCTTTGAGCACGTGATATGGGAATGCTGTGCTCAAAGGTCTGATTCCTTTGAGCACGTGATATGGGAATGCTGTGCTCATAGGTCAGGCTCCTTTGAGCATGTGATATGGGAATGCTGTGCTCATAGGTCAGGCTCCTTTGAGCATGGGATGTGGTAATGCTGTGGTCATAGGTCAGGCTCCTTTGAGCAAATAATATGGGAATGCTGTGCTCATAGGTCTGACTCCTTTGATCACATGATATGGGAATGCTGTGCTCATAGGTCGGGCTCCTTTGAGCACGTGATATGGGAATGTTGTGCTCATAGGTTGGGCTCCTTTGAGCACGTGTTCTGGGAATGCTGTGCTCATAGGTTGGGCTCCTTTGAGCACGTGTTATGGGAATGCTGTGCTCATAGGTCAGGCTCCTTTGAGCACGTGATATGGGATGCTGTGGTCATAGGTTGGGCTCCTGTGAGTACATGATATGGGAATGCTGTGCTCATCATTCGGGCTCCTTTGAGCACGTGATATGGGAATGCTGTGCTCAAAGGTCTGATTCCTTTGAGCACGTGATATGGGAATGCTGTGCTCATAGGTCAGGCTCCTTTGAGCATGTGATATGGGAATGCTGTGCTCATAGGTCAGGCTCCTTTGAGCATGGGATGTGGGAATGCTGTGGTCATAGGTCAGGCTCCTTTGAGCAAATAATATGGGAATGCTGTGCTCATAGGTCTGACTCCTTTGATCACATGATATGGGAATGCTGTGCTCATAGGTCTGGCTCCTTTTATCAAATGATATGGGAATGCTGTGCTCATAGGTCAGGCTCCTTTGATCACATGATATGGGAATGCTGTGGTCATAGGTCAGGCTCCTTTGAGTACGGGATATGGGAATGCTGTGCCCATCGGTAGGGCCCCTTTGAGCACATGATATGAGAATGCTATGCTCACAGGTGAGGCTCCTTTGAGCACATGATATGGGAATGCTGTGCTCATCGGTCGGGCCACTTTGAGCACATGATATGGGAATGGTGTGCTCATAGGTAGGGCCCCTTTGAGCACATGATATGGGAATGCTATGCTCACAGGTCGGGCTCCTTTGAGCACGGGATATGGGAATGCTGTGCTCATAGGTCAGGCCACTTTCAGCACATGATATGGGAATGCTGTGCTCATAGGCAGGGCCCCTTTGAACACATGATATGGGAATGCTGTGCTCATAAGTAGGGCTCCTTTGAGCACATGATATGGGAATGCTGTGCTCATAGGTTGGGATCCTTTGAGCACATGATATGGGAATGCTGTGCTCATCGGTCGGGCTCCTTTGAGCACATGATATGGGAATGCTGTGCTCATTGGTCGGGCTCCTTTGAGCACATGATAGGGGAATGCTGTGCTCATAGGTATGGCTCCTTTGATCACATGATATGGGAATGCTGTGCTCATAGGTTGGGCTCCTTTTAGCACGTGATATGGGAATGCTGTGCTCACAGGTTGGGCTCCTTTTAGGACGTGATATGGGAATGCTGTGCTCATAGGTCTGGCTCCTTTGAGCACATGATATGGGAATGCTGTGCTCATAGGTTGGGTTCCTTTTAGCACGTGATATGGGAATGCTGTGCTCATAGGTCAGGCTCCTTTGAGCACCTGATATGGGAATGCTGTGGTCATAGGTCAGGCTCCTTTGAGCACAGGATATGGGAATGCTGTGCTCATAGGTCGGACCACTTTGAGCATGTCATATGGGAATGCTGTGCTCATGGGTTGGGCTTCTTTGAGCACATGATATGGGAATGCTGTGCTCATAGGTCAGTCTCCTTTGAGCACATGATATGGGAATGTTGTGCTCATAGGTTGGGCCCCTTTGAGCACATGATATGGGAATCCTGTCCTCTTAGGTTGGGCTCCATTGAGCACATTATATGGGAATGTTGTGGTCATAGGTCGGGCTCCTTTGAGCACATGATATGGGAATGCTGTGCTCATAGGTCTGGCTCCTTTGAGCAGGTGATATGGGAATGCTGTGCTCATAGGTCGGGCTCCTTTGAGCACGTGATATGGGAATGTTGTGCTCATAGGTTGGGCTCCTTTGAGCACGTGTTCTGGGAATGCTGTGCTCATAGGTTGGGCTCCTTTGAGCACGTGATATGGGAATGCTGTGCTCATAGGTCAGGCTCCTTTGAGCACGTGATATGGGATGCTGTGGTCATAGGTTGGGCTCCTGTGAGTACATGATATGGGAATGCTGTGCTCATCATTCGGGCTCCTTTGAGAACGTGATATGGGAATGCTGTGCTCAAAGGTCTGATTCCTTTGAGCACGTGATATGGGAATGCTGTGCTCATAGGTCAGGCTCCTTTGAACACGTGATGTGGGAATGCTGTGCTCATAGGTCAGGCTCCTTTGAGCATGGGATGTGGGAATGCTGTGGTCATAGGTCAGGCTCCTTTGAGCAAATAATATGGGAATGCTGTTCTCATAGGTCTGACTCCTTTGATCACATGATATGGGAATGCTGTGCTCATAGGTCTGGCTCCTTTGATCAAATGATATGGGAATGCTGTGCTCATAGGTTGGGCTCCTTTGATCACATGATATGGGAATGCTGTGGTCATAGGTCAGGCTCCTTTGAGCACGGGATATGGGAATGCTGTGCCCATAGGTAGGGCCCCTTTGAGCACATGATATGAGAATGCTATGCTCACAGGTGAGGCTCCTTTGAGCACATGATATGGGAATGCTGTGCTCATCGGTCGGGCCACTTTGAGCACATGATATGGGAATGGTGTGCTCATAGGTAGGGCCCCTTTGAGCACATGATATGGGAATGCTATGCTCACAGGTCGGGCTCCTTTGAGCACGGGATATGGGAATGCTGTGCTCATAGGTCAGGCCACTTTCAGCACATGATATGGGAATGCTGTGCTCATAGACAGGGCCCCTTTGAGCACATGATATGGGAATGCTGTGCTCATAAGTAGGGCTCCTTTGAGCACATGATATGGGAATGCTGTGCTCATAGGTTGGGATCCTTCGAGCACATGATATGGGAATGCTGTGCTCATCGGTCGGGCTCCTTTGAGCACATGATATGGGAATGCTGTGCTCATTGGTCGGGCTCCTTTGAGCACATGATAGGGGAATGCTGTGCTCATAGGTATGGCTTCTTTGATCACATGATATGGGAATGCTGTGCTCATAGGTCGGGCTCCTTTGAGCACATGATATGGGAATGCTGTGTTCATAGGTCCGGCTCCTTTGAGCACATGATATGGGAATGCTGTGCTCATCGGTCGGGCTCCTTTGAGCACATTATATGGGAATGCTGTGCTCATCGTTCAGGCTCCTTTGAGCACATGATATGGGAATGCTGTGCTCATCGTTCAGGTTCCTTTGAGCACATGATATGGGAATGCTGTGCTCATAGGTATGGCACCTTTGATCACATGATATTGGAATGCTGTGCTCCTAGGTCGGGCTCCTTTGAGCACATGATATGGGAATGCTGTGCTCATAGGTCCGGCTCCTTTGAGCACATGATATGGGAATGCTGTGCTCATAGGTAGGGCCCCTTTGAGCACATGATATGGGAATGCTGTGCTCATAGTTCCGGCTGCTTTGAGCACATGATATGGGAATGCTGTGCTTATAGGTCAGGCTCCTTTGAGCACATGATATGGGAATGCTGTGCTCATAGGTATGGCTCCTTTGATCACATGATATGGGAATGCTGTGCTCATAGGTGGGGCTCCTTTGAGCACATGATATGGGAATGCTGTGCTCATAGGTCCGGCTCCTTTGAGCACATGATATGGGAATTCTGTGCTCATAGGTAGGGCCCCTTTGAGCACATGATATGGGAATGCTGTGCTCATAGTTCCGGCTGCTTTGAGCACATGATATGGGAATGCTGTGCTCATAGGTCAGGCTCTTTTGAGCACGTGACATGGGAATGCTGTGCTCATAGTTTGGGCTCCTTTGAGCATGGGATATGGGAATGCTGTGCTCATAGGTCTGGCACCTTTGATCAAATGATATGGGAATGCTGTGCTCATAGGTCAGGCCCCTTTGAGCACATGATATGGGAATCCTGTCCTCTTAGGTTGGGCTCCATTGAGCACATTATATGGGAATGCTGTGGTCATAGGTCGGGCTCCTTTGAGCACATGATATGGGAATGCTGTGCTCATAGGTCTGGCTCCTTTGAGCACGTGATATGGGAATGCTGTGCTCATAGGTCGGGCTCCTTTGAGCACGTGATATGGGAATGTTGTGCTCATAGGTTGGGCTCCTTTGAGCACGTGTTCTGGGAATGCTGTGCTCATAGGTTGGGCTCCTTTGATCACGTGATATGGGAATGCTGTGCTCATAGGTCAGGCTCCTTTGAGCACGTGATATGGGATGCTGTGGTCATAGGTTGGGCTCCTGTGAGTACATGATATGGGAATGCTGTGCTCATCATTCGGGCTCCTTTGAGCACGTGATATGGGAATGCTGTGCTCAAAGGTCTGATTCCTTTGAGCACGTGATATGGGAATGCTGTGCTCATAGGTCAGGCTCCTTTGAGCATGTGATATGGGAATGCTGTGCTCATAGGTCAGGCTCCTTTGAGCATGGGATGTGGGAATGCTGTGGTCATAGGTCAGGCTCCTTTGAGCAAATAATATGGGAATGCTGTGCTCATAGGTCTGACTCCTTTGAGCACATGATATGGGAATGCTGTGCTCATAGGTCTGGCTCCTTTGATCAAATGATATGGGAATGCTGTGCTCATAGGTCAGGCTCCTTTGATCACATGATATGGTAATGCTGTGGTCATAGGTCAGGCTCCTTTGAGCACGGGATATGGGAATGCTGTGCCCATAGGTAGGGCCCCTTTGAGCACATGATATGAGAATGCTATGCTCACAGGTGAGGCTCCTTTGAGCACGTGATATGGGAATGCTGTGCTCAAAGGTCTGATTCCTTTGAGCACGTGATATGGGAATGCTGTGCTCATAGGTCAGGCTCCTTTGAGCATGTGATATGGGAATGCTGTGCTCATAGGTCAGGCTCCTTTGAGCATGGGATGTGGTAATGCTGTGGTCATAGGTCAGGCTCCTTTGAGCAAATAATATGGGAATGCTGTGCTCATAGGTCTGACTCCTTTGATCACATGATATGGGAATGCTGTGCTCATAGGTCGGGCTCCTTTGAGCACGTGATATGGGAATGTTGTGCTCATAGGTTGGGCTCCTTTGAGCACGTGTTCTGGGAATGCTGTGCTCATAGGTTGGGCTCCTTTGAGCACGTGTTATGGGAATGCTGTGCTCATAGGTCAGGCTCCTTTGAGCACGTGATATGGGATGCTGTGGTCATAGGTTGGGCTCCTGTGAGTACATGATATGGGAATGCTGTGCTCATCATTCGGGCTCCTTTGAGCACGTGATATGGGAATGCTGTGCTCAAAGGTCTGATTCCTTTGAGCACGTGATATGGGAATGCTGTGCTCATAGGTCAGGCTCCTTTGAGCATGTGATATGGGAATGCTGTGCTCATAGGTCAGGCTCCTTTGAGCATGGGATGTGGGAATGCTGTGGTCATAGGTCAGGCTCCTTTGAGCAAATAATATGGGAATGCTGTGCTCATAGGTCTGACTCCTTTGATCACATGATATGGGAATGCTGTGCTCATAGGTCTGGCTCCTTTTATCAAATGATATGGGAATGCTGTGCTCATAGGTCAGGCTCCTTTGATCACATGATATGGGAATGCTGTGGTCATAGGTCAGGCTCCTTTGAGTACGGGATATGGGAATGCTGTGCCCATCGGTAGGGCCCCTTTGAGCACATGATATGAGAATGCTATGCTCACAGGTGAGGCTCCTTTGAGCACATGATATGGGAATGCTGTGCTCATCGGTCGGGCCACTTTGAGCACATGATATGGGAATGGTGTGCTCATAGGTAGGGCCCCTTTGAGCACATGATATGGGAATGCTATGCTCACAGGTCGGGCTCCTTTGAGCACGGGATATGGGAATGCTGTGCTCATAGGTCAGGCCACTTTCAGCACATGATATGGGAATGCTGTGCTCATAGGCAGGGCCCCTTTGAACACATGATATGGGAATGCTGTGCTCATAAGTAGGGCTCCTTTGAGCACATGATATGGGAATGCTGTGCTCATAGGTTGGGATCCTTTGAGCACATGATATGGGAATGCTGTGCTCATCGGTCGGGCTCCTTTGAGCACATGATATGGGAATGCTGTGCTCATTGGTCGGGCTCCTTTGAGCACATGATAGGGGAATGCTGTGCTCATAGGTATGGCTCCTTTGATCACATGATATGGGAATGCTGTGCTCATAGGTTGGGCTCCTTTTAGCACGTGATATGGGAATGCTGTGCTCACAGGTTGGGCTCCTTTTAGGACGTGATATGGGAATGCTGTGCTCATAGGTCTGGCTCCTTTGAGCACATGATATGGGAATGCTGTGCTCATAGGTTGGGTTCCTTTTAGCACGTGATATGGGAATGCTGTGCTCATAGGTCAGGCTCCTTTGAGCACCTGATATGGGAATGCTGTGGTCATAGGTCAGGCTCCTTTGAGCACAGGATATGGGAATGCTGTGCTCATAGGTCGGACCACTTTGAGCATGTCATATGGGAATGCTGTGCTCATGGGTTGGGCTTCTTTGAGCACATGATATGGGAATGCTGTGCTCATAGGTCAGTCTCCTTTGAGCACATGATATGGGAATGTTGTGCTCATAGGTTGGGCCCCTTTGAGCACATGATATGGGAATCCTGTCCTCTTAGGTTGGGCTCCATTGAGCACATTATATGGGAATGTTGTGGTCATAGGTCGGGCTCCTTTGAGCACATGATATGGGAATGCTGTGCTCATAGGTCTGGCTCCTTTGAGCAGGTGATATGGGAATGCTGTGCTCATAGGTCGGGCTCCTTTGAGCACGTGATATGGGAATGTTGTGCTCATAGGTTGGGCTCCTTTGAGCACGTGTTCTGGGAATGCTGTGCTCATAGGTTGGGCTCCTTTGAGCACGTGATATGGGAATGCTGTGCTCATAGGTCAGGCTCCTTTGAGCACGTGATATGGGATGCTGTGGTCATAGGTTGGGCTCCTGTGAGTACATGATATGGGAATGCTGTGCTCATCATTCGGGCTCCTTTGAGAACGTGATATGGGAATGCTGTGCTCAAAGGTCTGATTCCTTTGAGCACGTGATATGGGAATGCTGTGCTCATAGGTCAGGCTCCTTTGAACACGTGATGTGGGAATGCTGTGCTCATAGGTCAGGCTCCTTTGAGCATGGGATGTGGGAATGCTGTGGTCATAGGTCAGGCTCCTTTGAGCAAATAATATGGGAATGCTGTTCTCATAGGTCTGACTCCTTTGATCACATGATATGGGAATGCTGTGCTCATAGGTCTGGCTCCTTTGATCAAATGATATGGGAATGCTGTGCTCATAGGTCAGGCTCCTTTGATCACATGATATGGGAATGCTGTGGTCATAGGTCAGGCTCCTTTGAGCACGGGATATGGGAATGCTGTGCCCATAGGTAGGGCCCCTTTGAGCACATGATATGAGAATGCTATGCTCACAGGTGAGGCTCCTTTGAGCACATGATATGGGAATGCTGTGCTCATCGGTCGGGCCACTTTGAGCACATGATATGGGAATGGTGTGCTCATAGGTAGGGCCCCTTTGAGCACATGATATGGGAATGCTATGCTCACAGGTCGGGCTACTTTGAGCACGGGATATGGGAATGCTGTGCTCATAGGTCAGGCCACTTTCAGCACATGATATGGGAATGCTGTGCTCATAGACAGGGCCCCTTTGAGCACATGATATGGGAATGCTGTGCTCATAAGTAGGGCTCCTTTGAGCACATGATATGGGAATGCTGTGCTCATAGGTTGGGATCCTTCGAGCACATGATATGGGAATGCTGTGCTCATCGGTCGGGCTCCTTTGAGCACATGATATGGGAATGCTGTGCTCATTGGTCGGGCTCCTTTGAGCACATGATAGGGGAATGCTGTGCTCATAGGTATGGCTTCTTTGATCACATGATATGGGAATGCTGTGCTCATAGGTCGGGCTCCTTTGAGCACATGATATGGGAATGCTGTGTTCATAGGTCCGGCTCCTTTGAGCACATGATATGGGAATGCTGTGCTCATCGGTCGGGCTCCTTTGAGCACATTATATGGGAATGCTGTGCTCATCGTTCAGGCTCCTTTGAGCACATGATATGGGAATGCTGTGCTCATCGTTCAGGTTCCTTTGAGCACATGATATGGGAATGCTGTGCTCATAGGTATGGCACCTTTGATCACATGATATTGGAATGCTGTGCTCCTAGGTCGGGCTCCTTTGAGCACATGATATGGGAATGCTGTGCTCATAGGTCCGGCTCCTTTGAGCACATGATATGGGAATGCTGTGCTCATAGGTAGGGCCCCTTTGAGCACATGATATGGGAATGCTGTGCTCATAGTTCCGGCTGCTTTGAGCACATGATATGGGAATGCTGTGCTTATAGGTCAGGCTCCTTTGAGCACATGATATGGGAATGCTGTGCTCATAGGTATGGCTCCTTTGATCACATGATATGGGAATGCTGTGCTCATAGGTGGGGCTCCTTTGAGCACATGATATGGGAATGCTGTGCTCATAGGTCCGGCTCCTTTGAGCACATGATATGGGAATTCTGTGCTCATAGGTAGGGCCCCTTTGAGCACATGATATGGGAATGCTGTGCTCATAGTTCCGGCTGCTTTGAGCACATGATATGGGAATGCTGTGCTCATAGGTCAGGCTCTTTTGAGCACGTGACATGGGAATGCTGTGCTCATAGTTTGGGCTCCTTTGAGCATGGGATATGGGAATGCTGTGCTCATAGGTCTGGCACCTTTGATCAAATGATATGGGAATGCTGTGCTCATAGGTCAGGCCCCTTTGAGCACATGATATGGGAATCCTGTCCTCTTAGGTTGGGCTCCATTGAGCACATTATATGGGAATGCTGTGGTCATAGGTCGGGCTCCTTTGAGCACATGATATGGGAATGCTGTGCTCATAGGTCTGGCTCCTTTGAGCACGTGATATGGGAATGCTGTGCTCATAGGTCGGGCTCCTTTGAGCACGTGATATGGGAATGTTGTGCTCATAGGTTGGGCTCCTTTGAGCACGTGTTCTGGGAATGCTGTGCTCATAGGTTGGGCTCCTTTGATCACGTGATATGGGAATGCTGTGCTCATAGGTCAGGCTCCTTTGAGCACGTGATATGGGATGCTGTGGTCATAGGTTGGGCTCCTGTGAGTACATGATATGGGAATGCTGTGCTCATCATTCGGGCTCCTTTGAGCACGTGATATGGGAATGCTGTGCTCAAAGGTCTGATTCCTTTGAGCACGTGATATGGGAATGCTGTGCTCATAGGTCAGGCTCCTTTGAGCATGTGATATGGGAATGCTGTGCTCATAGGTCAGGCTCCTTTGAGCATGGGATGTGGGAATGCTGTGGTCATAGGTCAGGCTCCTTTGAGCAAATAATATGGGAATGCTGTGCTCATAGGTCTGACTCCTTTGAGCACATGATATGGGAATGCTGTGCTCATAGGTCTGGCTCCTTTGATCAAATGATATGGGAATGCTGTGCTCATAGGTCAGGCTCCTTTGATCACATGATATGGTAATGCTGTGGTCATAGGTCAGGCTCCTTTGAGCACGGGATATGGGAATGCTGTGCCCATAGGTAGGGCCCCTTTGAGCACATGATATGAGAATGCTATGCTCACAGGTGAGGCTCCTTTGAGCACATGATATGGGAATGCTGTGCTCATCGGTCGAGCCACTTTGAGCACATGATATGGGAATGGTGTGCTCATAGGTAGGGCCCCTTTGAGCACATGATGTGGGAATGCTATGCTCACAGGTCGGGCTCCTTTGAGCATGGGATATGGGAATGCTGTGCTCATAGGTCAGGCCACTTTCAGCACATGATATGGGAATGCTGTGCTCATAGGCAGGGCCCCTTTGAGCACATGATATGGGAATGCTGTGCTCATAAGTAGGGCTCCTTTGAGCACATGATATGGGAATGCTGTGCTCATAGGTTGGGATCCTTTGAGCACATGATATGGGAATGCTGTGCTCATCGTTCAGGCTCCTTTGAGCACATGATATGGGAATGCTGTGCTCATCGTTCAGGTTCCTTTGAGTACATGATATGGGAATGCTGTGCTCATAGGTATGGCTCCTTTGATCACATGATATTGGAATGCTGTGCTCCTAGGTCGGGTTCCTTTGAGCACATGATATGGGAATGCTGTGCTCATAGATCCGGCTCCTTTGAGCACATGATATGGGAATGCTGTGCTCATAGGTATGGCCCCTTTGAGCACATGATATGGGAATGCTGTGCTCATAGTTCCGGCTGCTTTGAGCACATGATATGGGAATGCTGTGCTCATAGGTCAGGCTCCTTTGAGCACATGATATGGGAATGCTGTGCTCATAGGTATGGCTCCTTTGATCACATGATATGGGAATGCTGTGCTTATAGGTGGGGCTCCTTTGAGCACATGATATGGGAATGCTGTGCTCATAGGTCCGGCTTCTTTGAGCACATGATATGGGAATGCTGTGCTCATAGGTAGGGCCCCTTTGAGCACATGATATGGGAATGCTGTGCTCATAGTTCCGGCTGCTTTGAGCACATGATATGGGAATGCTGTGCTCATAGGTCAGGCTCCTTTGAGCATGTGACATGGGAATGCTGTGCTCATAGTTTGGGCTCCTTTGAGCATGGGATATGGGAATGCTGGGCTCATAGGTCAGGCTCCTTTGATCAAATGATATGGGAATGCTGTGCTCATAGGTGGGGCTCCTTTGAGCACATGATATGGGAATGCTGTGCTCATAGGTCCGGCTCCTTTGAGCACATGATATGGGAATGCTGTGCTCATAGGTAGGGCCCCTTTGAGCACATGATATGGGAATGCTGTGCTCATAAGTATGGCTCCTTTGAGCACATGATATGGGAATGCTGTGCTCATAGGTTGGGATCCTTTGAGCACATGATATGGGAATGCTGTGCTCATCAGTCGGGCTCCTTTGAGCACATGATATGGGAATGCTGTGCTCATTGGTCGGGCCCCTTTGAGCACATGATATGGGAATGCTGTGCTCATCGGTCGGGCTCCTTTGAGCACATGATATGGGAATGCTGTGCTCATAGGTAGGGCCCCTTTGAGCACATGATATGGGAATGCTGTGCTCATAGTTCCGGCTGCTTTGAGCAAATGATATGGGAATGCTGTGCTCATAGGTATGGCTCCTTTGATCACATGATATGGGAATGCTGTGCTCATAGGTTGGGCTCCTTTGAGCACGTGATATGGGAATGCTGTGCTCATAGGTCAGGCTCCTTTGAGCACGTGATATGGGATGCTGTGGTCATAGGTTGGGCTCCTGTGAGTACATGATATGGGAATGCTGTGCTCATCATTCGGGCTCCTTTGAGCACGTGATATGGGAATGCTGTGCTCAAAGGTCTGATTCCTTTGAGCACGTGATATGGGAATGCTGTGCTCATAGGTCAGGCTCCTTTGAGCATGTGATATGGGAATGCTGTGCTCATAGGTCAGGCTCCTTTGAGCATGGGATGTGGGAATGCTGTGGTCATAGGTCAGGCTCCTTTGAGCAAATAATATGGGAATGCTGTGCTCATAGGTCTGACTCCTTTGATCACATGATATGGGAATGCTGTGCTCATAGGTCTGGCTCCTTTGATCAAATGATATGGGAATGCTGTGCTCATAGGTCAGGCTCCTTTGATCACATGATATGGGAATGCTGTGGTCATAGGTCAGGCTCCTTTGAGCATGGGATATGGGAATGCTGTGCCCATAGGTAGGGCCCCTTTGAGCACATGATATGAGAATGCTATGCTCACAGGTGAGGCTCCTTTGAGCACATGATATGGGAATGCTGTGCTCATCGGTCGGGCCACTTTGAGCACATGATATGGGAATGGTGTGCTCATAGGTAGGGCCCCTTTGAGCACATGATATGGGAATGCTATGCTCACAGGTCGGGCTCCTTTGAGCACGGGATATGGGAATGCTGTGCTCATAGGTCAGGCCACTTTGAGCACATGATATGGGAATGCTGTGCTCATAGGCAGGGCCCCTTTGAGCACATGATATGGGAATGCTGTGCTCATAAGTAGGGCTCCTTTGAGCACATGATATGGGAATGCTGTGCTCATAGGTTGGGATCCTTTGAGCACATGATATGGGAATGCTGTGCTCATCGGTCGGTCTCCTTTGAGCACATGGTATGGGAATGCTGTGCTCATTGGTCGGGCTCCTTTGAGCACATGATAGGGGAATGCTGTGCTCATAGGTATGGCTCCTTTGATCACATGATATGGGAATGCTGTGCTCATAGGTCGGGCTCCTTTGAGCACATGATATGGGAATGCTGTGCTCATAGGTCCGGCTCCTTTGAGCACATGATATGGGAATGCTGTGCTCATCGGTCGGGCTCCTTTGAGCACATTATATGGGAATGCTGTGCTCATCGTTCAGGCTCCTTTGAGCACATGATATGGGAATGCTGTGCTCATCGTTCAGGTTCCTTTGAGCACATGATATGGGAATGCTGTGCTCATAGGTATGGCTCCTTTGATCACATGATATTGGAATGCTGTGCTCCTAGGTCGGGCTCCTTTGAGCACATGATATGGGAATGCTGTGCTCATAGGTCCGGGCTCCTTTGAGCACATGATATGGGAATGCTGTGCTCATAGGTAGGGCCCCTTTGAGCACATGATATGGGAATTCTGTGCTCATAGTTCCGGCTGCTTTGAGCACATGATATGGGAATGCTGTGCTCATAGGTCAGGCTCCTTTGAGCACATGATATGGGAATGCTGTGCTCATAGGTATGGCTCCTTTGATCACATGATATGTGAATGCTGTGCTCATAGGTGGGGCTCCTTTGAGCACATGATATGGGAATGCTGTGCTCATAGGTCCGGCTCCTTTGAGCACATGATATGGGAATGCTGTGCTCATAGGTAGGGCCCCTTTGAGCACATGATATGGGAATGCTGTGCTCATAGTTCCGGCTGCTTTGAGCACATGATATGGGAATGCTGTGCTCATAGGTCAGGCTCCTTTGAGCACGTGACATGGGAATGCTGTGCTCATAGTTTGGGCTCCTTTGAGCATGGGATATGGGAATGCTGGGCTAGTAGGTCGGGCTCCTTTGATCAAATGATATGGGAATGCTGTGCTCATAGGTGGGGCTCCTTTGAGCACATGATATGGGAATGCTGTGCTCATAGGTCCGGCTCCTTTGAGCACATGATATGGGAATGCTGTGCTCATAGGTAGGGCCCCTTTGAGCACATGATATGGGAATGCTGTGCTCATAGTTCCGGCTGCTTTGAGCACATGATATGGGAATGCTGTGCTCACAGGGCTGGCTCCTTTGAACATGTGATATGGGAATGCTGTGCTCATAGTCTGGGCTCCTTTGAGCACAGGATATGGGAATGCTGGGCTCATAGGTCGGGCTCCTTTGAGCACCTGATATGAGAATGCTGTGCTCATAGGTCTGGCTCATTTGAGCACAAGATATGGGAATTATGTGCTCATAATTCACGCTCCTTTTAGCACGGGATATGGGAATGCTGTGGTCATAGGTCAGGCTCCTTTGAGCACATGATATGGGAATGCTGTGCTCATAGGTTGGGCTCCTTTTAGCACGTGATATGGGAATGCTGTGCTCACAGGTTGGGCTCCTTTTAGGACGTGATATGGGAATGCTGTGCTCATAGGTCTGGCTCCTTTGAGCACATGATATGGGAATGCTGTGCTCATAGGTTGGGTTCCTTTTAGCACGTGATATGGGAATGCTGTGCTCATAGGTCAGGCTCCTTTGAGCACCTGATATGGGAATGCTGTGGTCATAGGTCAGGCTCCTTTGAGCACAGGATATGGGAATGCTGTGCTCATAGGTCGGACCACTTTGAGCATGTCATATGGGAATGCTGTGCTCATGGGTTGGGCTTCTTTGAGCACATGATATGGGAATGCTGTGCTCATAGGTCAGTCTCCTTTGAGCACATGATATGGGAATGTTGTGCTCATATGTTGGGCCCCTTTGAGCACATGATATGGGAATCCTGTCCTCTTAGGTTGGGCTCCATTGAGCACATTATATGGGAATGTTGTGGTCATAGGTCGGGCTCCTTTGAGCACATGATATGGGAATGCTGTGCTCATAGGTCTGGCTCCTTTGAGCAGGTGATATGGGAATGCTGTGCTCATAGGTCGGGCTCCTTTGAGCACGTGATATGGGAATGTTGTGCTCATAGGTTGGGCTCCTTTGAGCACGTGTTCTGGGAATGCTGTGCTCATAGGTTGGGCTCCTTTGAGCACGTGATATGGGAATGCTGTGCTCATAGGTCAGGCTCCTTTGAGCACGTGATATGGGATGCTGTGGTCATAGGTTGGGCTCCTGTGAGTACATGATATGGGAATGCTGTGCTCATCATTCGGGCTCCTTTGAGCATGTGATATGGGAATGCTGTGCTCAAAGGTCTGATTCCTTTGAGCACGTGATATGGGAATGCTGTGCTCATAGGTCAGGCTCCTTTGAGCACGTGATGTGGGAATGCTGTGCTCATAGGTCAGGCTCCTTTGAGCATGGGATGTGGGAATGCTGTGGTCATAGGTCAGGCTCCTTTGAGCAAATAATATGGGAATGCTGTTCTCATAGGTCTGACTCCTTTGATCACATGATATGGGAATGCTGTGCTCATAGGTCTGGCTCCTTTGATCAAATGATATGGGAATGCTGTGCTCATAGGTCAGGCTCCTTTGATCACATGATATGGGAATGCTGTGGTCATAGGTCAGGCTCCTTTGAGCACGGGATATGGGAATGCTGTGCCCATAGGTAGGGCCCCTTTGAGCACATGATATGAGAATGCTATGCTCACAGGTGAGGCTCCTTTGAGCACATGATATGGGAATGCTGTGCTCATCGGTCGGGCCACTTTGAGCACATGATATGGGAATGGTGTGCTCATAGGTAGGGCCCCTTTGAGCACATGATATGGGAATGCTATGCTCACAGGTCGGGCTCCTTTGAGCACGGGATATGGGAATGCTGTGCTCATAGGTCAGGCCACTTTCAGCACATGATATGGGAATGCTGTGCTCATAGGCAGGGCCCCTTTGAGCACATGATATGGGAATGCTGTGCTCATAAGTAGGGCTCCTTTGAGCACATGATATGGGAATGCTGTGCTCATAGGTTGGGATCCTTTGAGCACATGATATGGGAATGCTGTGCTCATCGGTCGGGCTCCTTTGAGCACATGATATGGGAATGCTGTGCTCATTGGTCGGGCTCCTTTGAGCACATGATAGGGGAATGCTGTGCTCATAGGTATGGCTTCTTTGATCACATGATATGGGAATGCTGTGCTCATAGGTCGGGCTCCTTTGAGCACATGATATGGGAATGCTGTGTTCATAGGTCCGGCTCCTTTGAGCACATGATATGGGAATGCTGTGCTCATCGGTCGGGCTCCTTTGAGCACATTATATGGGAATGCTGTGCTCATCGTTCAGGCTCCTTTGAGCACATGATATGGGAATGCTGTGCTCATCGTTCAGGTTCCTTTGAGCACATGATATGGGAATGCTGTGCTCATAGGTATGGCACCTTTGATCACATGATATTGGAATGCTGTGCTCCTAGGTCGGGCTCCTTTGAGCACATGATATGGGAATGCTGTGCTCATAGGTCCGGCTCCTTTGAGCACATGATATGGGAATGCTGTGCTCATAGGTAGGGCCCCTTTGAGCACATGATATGGGAATGCTGTGCTCATAGTTCCGGCTGCTTTGAGCACATGATATGGGAATGCTGTGCTTATAGGTCAGGCTCCTTTGAGCACATGATATGGGAATGCTGTGCTCATAGGTATGGCTCCTTTGATCACATGATATGGGAATGCTGTGCTCATAGGTGGGGCTCCTTTGAGCACATGATATGGGAATGCTGTGCTCATAGGTCCGGCTCCTTTGAGCACATGATATGGGAATGCTGTGCTCATAGGTAGAGCCCTTTTGAGCACATGATATGGGAATGCTGTGCTCATAGTTCCGGCTGCTTTGAGCACATGATATGGGAATGCTGTGCTCATAGGTCAGGCTCTTTTGAGCACGTGACATGGGAATGCTGTGCTCATAGTTTGGGCTCCTTTGAGCATGGGATATGGGAATGCTGTGCTCATAGGTCTGGCACCTTTGATCAAATGATATGGGAATGCTGTGCTCATAGGTCAGGCCCCTTTGAGCACATGATATGGGAATCCTGTCCTCTTAGGTTGGGCTCCATTGAGCACATTATATGGGAATGCTGTGGTCATAGGTCGGGCTCCTTTGAGCACATGATATGGGAATGCTGTGCTCATAGGTCTGGCTCCTTTGAGCACGTGATATGGGAATGCTGTGCTCATAGGTCGGGCTCCTTTGAGCACGTGATATGGGAATGTTGTGCTCATAGGTTGGGCTCCTTTGAGCACGTGTTCTGGGAATGCTGTGCTCATAGGTTGGGCTCCTTTGAGCACGTGTTATGGGAATGCTGTGCTCATAGGTCAGGCTCCTTTGAGCACGTGATATGGGATGCTGTGGTCATAGGTTGGGCTCCTGTGAGTACATGATATGGGAATGCTGTGCTCATCATTCGGGCTCCTTTGAGCACGTGATATGGGAATGCTGTGCTCAAAGGTCTGATTCCTTTGAGCACGTGATATGGGAATGCTGTGCTCATAGGTCAGGCTCCTTTGAGCATGTGATATGGGAATGCTGTGCTCATAGGTCAGGCTCCTTTGAGCATGGGATGTGGGAATGCTGTGGTCATAGGTCAGGCTCCTTTGAGCAAATAATATGGGAATGCTGTGCTCATAGGTCTGACTCCTTTGATCACATGATATGGGAATGCTGTGCTCATAGGTCGGGCTCCTTTGAGCACGTGATATGGGAATGTTGTGCTCATAGGTTGGGCTCCTTTGAGCACGTGTTCTGGGAATGCTGTGCTCATAGGTTGGGCTCCTTTGAGCACGTGTTATGGGAATGCTGTGCTCATAGGTCAGGCTCCTTTGAGCACGTGATATGGGATGCTGTGGTCATAGGTTGGGCTCCTGTGAGTACATGATATGGGAATGCTGTGCTCATCATTCGGGCTCCTTTGAGCACGTGATATGGGAATGCTGTGCTCAAAGGTCTGATTCCTTTGAGCACGTGATATGGGAATGCTGTGCTCATAGGTCAGGCTCCTTTGAGCATGTGATATGGGAATGCTGTGCTCATAGGTCAGGCTCCTTTGAGCATGGGATGTGGGAATGCTGTGGTCATAGGTCAGGCTCCTTTGAGCAAATAATATGGGAATGCTGTGCTCATAGGTCTGACTCCTTTGATCACATGATATGGGAATGCTGTGCTCATAGGTCTGGCTCCTTTTATCAAATGATATGGGAATGCTGTGCTCATAGGTCAGGCTCCTTTGATCACATGATATGGGAATGCTGTGGTCATAGGTCAGGCTCCTTTGAGCACGGGATATGGGAATGCGGTGCCCATCGGTAGGGCCCCTTTGAGCACATGATATGAGAATGCTATGCTCACAGGTGAGGCTCCTTTGAGCACATGATATGGGAATGCTGTGCTCATCGGTCGGGCCACTTTGAGCACATGATATGGGAATGGTGTGCTCATAGGTAGGGCCCCTTTGAGCACATGATATGGGAATGCTATGCTCACAGGTCGGGCTCCTTTGAGCACGGGATATGGGAATGCTGTGCTCATAGGTCAGGCCACTTTCAGCACATGATATGGGAATGCTGTGCTCATAGGCAGGGCCCCTTTGAGCACATGATATGGGAATGCTGTGCTCATAAGTAGGGCTCCTTTGAGCACATGATATGGGAATGCTGTGCTCATAGGTTGGGATCCTTTGAGCACATGATATGGGAATGCTGTGCTCATCGGTCGGGCTCCTTTGAGCACATGATATGGGAATGCTGTGCTCATTGGTCGGGCTCCTTTGAGCACATGATAGGGGAATGCTGTGCTCATAGGTATGGCTCCTTTGATCACATGATATGGGAATGCTGTGCTCATAGGTCGGGCTCCTTTGAGCACATGATATGGGAATGCTGTGCTCATAGGTCCGGCTCCTTTGAGCACATGATATGGGAATGCTGTGCTCATCGGTCGGGCTCCTTTGAGCACATTATATGGGAATGCTGTGCTCATCGTTCAGGCTCCTTTGAGCACATGATATGGGAATGCTGTGCTCATCGTTCAGGTTCCTTTGAGTACATGATATGGGAATGCTGTGATTATAGGTATGGCTCCTTTGATCACATGATATTGGAATGCTGTGCTCCTAGGTCGGGTTCCTTTGAGCACATGATATGGGAATGCTGTGCTCATAGATCCGGCTCCTTTGAGCACATGATATGGGAATGCTGTGCTCATAGGTATGGCCCCTTTGAGCACATGATATGGGAATGCTGTGCTCATAGTTCCGGCTGCTTTGAGCACATGATATGGGAATGCTGTGCTCATAGGTCAGGCTCCTTTGAGCACATGATATGGGAATGCTGTGCTCATAGGTATGGCTCCTTTGATCACATGATATGGGAATGCTGTGCTCATAGGTGGGGCTCCTTTGAGCACATGATATGGGAATGCTGTGCTCATAGGTCCGGCTTCTTTGAGCACATGATATGGGAATGCTGTGCTCATAGGTAGGGCCCCTTTGAGCACATGATATGGGAATGCTGTGCTCATAGTTCCGGCTGCTTTGAGCACATGATATGGGAATGCTGTGCTCATAGGTCAGGCTCCTTTGAGCATGTGACATGGGAATGCTGTGCTCATAGTTTGGGCTCCTTTGAGCATGGGATATGGGAATGCTGGGCTCATAGGTCAGGCTCCTTTGATCAAATGATATGGGAATGCTGTGCTCATAGGTGGGGCTCCTTTGAGCACATGATATGGGAATGCTGTGCTCATAGGTCCGGCTCCTTTGAGCACATGATATGGGAATGCTGTGCTCATAGGTAGGGCCCCTTTGAGCACATGATATGGGAATGCTGTGCTCATAAGTATGGCTCCTTTGAGCACATGATATGGGAATGCTGTGCTCATAGGTTGGGATCCTTTGAGCACATGATATGGGAATGCTGTGCTCATCAGTCGGGCTCCTTTGAGCACATGATATGGGAATGCTGTGCTCATTGGTCGGGCCCCTTTGAGCACATGATATGGGAATGCTGTGCTCATCGGTCGGGCTCCTTTGAGCACATGATATGGGAATGCTGTGCTCATAGGTAGGGCCCCTTTGAGCACATGATATGGGAATGCTGTGCTCATAGTTCCGGCTGCTTTGAGCACATGATATGGGAATGCTGTGCTCATAGGTATGGCTCCTTTGATCACATGATATGGGAATGCTGTGCTCATAGGTTGGGCTCCTTTGAGCATGTGATATGGGAATGCTGTGCTCATAGGTCAGGCTCCTTTGAGCACGTGATATGGGATGCTGTGGTCATAGGTTGGGCTCCTGTGAGTACATGATATGGGAATGCTGTGCTCATCATTCGGGCTCCTTTGAGCACGTGATATGGGAATGCTGTGCTCAAAGGTCTGATTCCTTTGAGCACGTGATATGGGAATGCTGTGCTCATAGGTCAGGCTCCTTTGAGCATGTGATATGGGAATGCTGTGCTCCTAGGTCAGGCTCCTTTGAGCATGGGATGTGGGAATGCTGTGGTCATAGGTCAGGCTCCTTTGAGCAAATAATATGGGAATGCTGTGCTCATAGGTCTGACTCCTTTGATCACATGATATGGGAATGCTGTGCTCATAGGTCTGGCTCCTTTGATCAAATGATATGGGAATGCTGTGCTCATAGGTCAGGCTCCTTTGATCACATGATATGGGAATGCTGTGGTCATAGGTCAGGCTCCTTTGAGCACGGGATATGGGAATGCTGTGCCCATAGGTAGGGCCCCTTTGAGCACATGATATGAGAATGCTATGCTCACAGGTGAGGCTCCTTTGAGCACATGATATGGGAATGCTGTGCTCATCGGTCGGGCCACTTTGAGCACATGATATGGGAATGGTGTGCTCATAGGTAGGGCCCCTTTGAGCACATGATATGGGAATGCTATGCTCACAGGTCGGGCTCCTTTGAGCACGGGATATGGGAATGCTGTGCTCATAGGTCAGGCCACTTTGAGCACATGATATGGGAATGCTGTGCTCATAGACAGGGCCCCTTTGAGCACATGATATGGGAATGCTGTGCTCATAAGTAGGGCTTCTTTGAGCACATGATATGGGAATGCTGTGCTCATAGGTTGGGATCCTTTGAGCACATGATATGGGAATGCTGTGCTCATCGGTCGGTCTCCTTTGAGCACATGATATGGGAATGCTGTGCTCATTGGTCGGACCACTTTGAGCATGTCATATGGGAATGCTGTGCTCATGGGTTGGGCTTCTTTGAGCACATGATATGGGAATGCTGTGCTCATAGGTCAGTCTCCTTTGAGCACATGATATGGGAATGTTGTGCTCATAGGTTGGGCCCCTTTGAGCACATGATATGGGAATCCTGTCCTCTTAGGTTGGGCTCCATTGAGCACATTATATGGGAATGTTGTGGTCATAGGTCGGGCTCCTTTGAGCACATGATATGGGAATGCTGTGCTCATAGGTCTGGCTCCTTTGAGCAGGTGATATGGGAATGCTGTGCTCATAGGTCGGGCTCCTTTGAGCACGTGATATGGGAATGTTGTGCTCATAGGTTGGGCTCCTTTGAGCACGTGTTCTGGGAATGCTGTGCTCATAGGTTGGGCTCCTTTGAGCACGTGATATGGGAATGCTGTGCTCATAGGTCAGGCTCCTTTGAGCACGTGATATGGGATGCTGTGGTCATAGGTTGGGCTCCTGTGAGTACATGATATGGGAATGCTGTGCTCATCATTCGGGCTCCTTTGAGCATGTGATGTGGGAATGCTGTGCTCAAAGGTCTGATTCCTTTGAGCACGTGATATGGGAATGCTGTGCTCATAGGTCAGGCTCCTTTGAGCACGTGATGTGGGAATGCTGTGCTCATAGGTCAGGCTCCTTTGAGCATGGGATGTGGGAATGCTGTGGTCATAGGTCAGGCTCCTTTGAGCAAATAATATGGGAATGCTGTTCTCATAGGTCTGACTCCTTGATCACATGATATGGGAATGCTGTGCTCATAGGTCTGGCTCCTTTGATCAAATGATATGGGAATGCTGTGCTCATAGGTCAGGCTCCTTTGATCACATGATATGGGAATGCTGTGGTCATAGGTCAGGCTCCTTTGAGCACGGGATATGGGAATGCTGTGCCCATAGGTAGGGCCCCTTTGAGCACATGATATGAGAATGCTATGCTCACAGGTGAGGCTCCTTTGAGCACATGATATGGGAATGCTGTGCTCATCGGTCGGGCCACTTTGAGCACATGATATGGGAATGGTGTGCTCATAGGTAGGGCCCCTTTGAGCACATGATATGGGAATGCTATGCTCACAGGTCGGGCTCCTTTGAGCACGGGATATGGGAATGCTGTGCTCATAGGTCAGGCCACTTTCAGCACATGATATGGGAATGCTGTGCTCATAGGCAGGGCCCCTTTGAGCACATGATATGGGAATGCTGTGCTCATAAGTAGGGCTCCTTTGAGCACATGATATGGGAATGCTGTGCTCATAGGTTGGGATCCTTTGAGCACATGATATGGGAATGCTGTGCTCATCGGTCGGGCTCCTTTGAGCACATGATATGGGAATGCTGTGCTCATTGGTCGGGCTCCTTTGAGCACATGATAGGGGAATGCTGTGCTCATAGGTATGGCTTCTTTGATCACATGATATGGGAATGCTGTGCTCATAGGTCGGGCTCCTTTGAGCACATGATATGGGAATGCTGTGTTCATAGGTCCGGCTCCTTTGAGCACATGATATGGGAATGCTGTGCTCATCGGTCGGGCTCCTTTGAGCACATTATATGGGAATGCTGTGCTCATCGTTCAGGCTCCTTTGAGCACATGATATGGGAATGCTGTGCTCATCGTTCAGGTTCCTTTGAGCACATGATATGGGAATGCTGTGCTCATAGGTATGGCACCTTTGATCACATGATATTGGAATGCTGTGCTCCTAGGTCGGGCTCCTTTGAGCACATGATATGGGAATGCTGTGCTCATAGGTCCGGCTCCTTTGAGCACATGATATGGGAATGCTGTGCTCATAGGTAGGGCCCCTTTGAGCACATGATATGGGAATGCTGTGCTCATAGTTCCGGCTGCTTTGAGCACATGATATGGGAATGCTGTGCTTATAGGTCAGGCTCCTTTGAGCACATGATATGGGAATGCTGTGCTCATAGGTATGGCTCCTTTGATCACATGATATGGGAATGCTGTGCTCATAGGTGGGGCTCCTTTGAGCACATGATATGGGAATGCTGTGCTCATAGGTCCGGCTCCTTTGAGCACATGATATGGGAATGCTGTGCTCATAGGTAGGGCCCCTTTGAGCACATGATATGGGAATGCTGTGCTCATAGTTCCGGCTGCTTTGAGCACATGATATGGGAATGCTGTGCTCATAGGTCAGGCTCTTTTGAGCACGTGACATGGGAATGCTGTGCTCATAGTTTGGGCTCCTTTGAGCATGGGATATGGGAATGCTGTGCTCATAGGTCTGGCACCTTTGATCAAATGATATGGGAATGCTGTGCTCATAGGTCAGGCCCCTTTGAGCACATGATATGGGAATCCTGTCCTCTTAGGTTGGGCTCCATTGAGCACATTATATGGGAATGCTGTGGTCATAGGTCGGGCTCCTTTGAGCACATGATATGGGAATGCTGTGCTCATAGGTCTGGCTCCTTTGAGCAGGTGATATGGGAATGCTGTGCTCATAGGTCGGGCTCCTTTGAGCACGTGATATGGGAATGTTGTGCTCATAGGTTGGGCTCCTTTGAGCACGTGTTCTGGGAATGCTGTGCTCATAGGTTGGGCTCCTTTGAGCACGTGATATGGGAATGCTGTGCTCATAGGTCCGGCTCCTTTGAGCACATGATATGGGAATGCTGTGCTCATAGGTAGGGCCCCTTTGAGCACATGATATGGGAATGCTGTGCTCATAGTTCCGGCTGCTTTGAGCACATGATATGGGAATGCTGTGCTTATAGGTCAGGCTCCTTTGAGCACATGATATGGGAATGCTGTGCTCATAGGTATGGCTCCTTTGATCACATGATATGGGAATGCTGTGCTCATAGGTGGGGCTCCTTTGAGCACATGATATGGGAATGCTGTGCTCATAGGTCCGGCTCCTTTGAGCACATGATATGGGAATTCTGTGCTCATAGGTAGGGCCCCTTTGAGCACATGATATGGGAATGCTGTGCTCATAGTTCCGGCTGCTTTGAGCACATGATATGGGAATGCTGTGCTCATAGGTCAGGCTCTTTTGAGCACGTGACATGGGAATGCTGTGCTCATAGTTTGGGCTCCTTTGAGCATGGGATATGGGAATGCTGTGCTCATAGGTCTGGCACCTTTGATCAAATGATATGGGAATGCTGTGCTCATAGGTCAGGCCCCTTTGAGCACATGATATGGGAATCCTGTCCTCTTAGGTTGGGCTCCATTGAGCACATTATATGGGAATGCTGTGGTCATAGGTCGGGCTCCTTTGAGCACATGATATGGGAATGCTGTGCTCATAGGTCTGGCTCCTTTGAGCACGTGATATGGGAATGCTGTGCTCATAGGTCGGGCTCCTTTGAGCACGTGATATGGGAATGTTGTGCTCATAGGTTGGGCTCCTTTGAGCACGTGTTCTGGGAATGCTGTGCTCATAGGTTGGGCTCCTTTGATCACGTGATATGGGAATGCTGTGCTCATAGGTCAGGCTCCTTTGAGCACGTGATATGGGATGCTGTGGTCATAGGTTGGGCTCCTGTGAGTACATGATATGGGAATGCTGTGCTCATCATTCGGGCTCCTTTGAGCACGTGATATGGGAATGCTGTGCTCAAAGGTCTGATTCCTTTGAGCACGTGATATGGGAATGCTGTGCTCATAGGTCAGGCTCCTTTGAGCATGTGATATGGGAATGCTGTGCTCATAGGTCAGGCTCCTTTGAGCATGGGATGTGGGAATGCTGTGGTCATAGGTCAGGCTCCTTTGAGCAAATAATATGGGAATGCTGTGCTCATAGGTCTGACTCCTTTGAGCACATGATATGGGAATGCTGTGCTCATAGGTCTGGCTCCTTTGATCAAATGATATGGGAATGCTGTGCTCATAGGTCAGGCTCCTTTGATCACATGATATGGTAATGCTGTGGTCATAGGTCAGGCTCCTTTGAGCACGGGATATGGGAATGCTGTGCCCATAGGTAGGGCCCCTTTGAGCACATGATATGAGAATGCTATGCTCACAGGTGAGGCTCCTTTGAGCACATGATATGGGAATGCTGTGCTCATCGGTCGAGCCACTTTGAGCACATGATATGGGAATGGTGTGCTCATAGGTAGGGCCCCTTTGAGCACATGATGTGGGAATGCTATGCTCACAGGTCGGGCTCCTTTGAGCATGGGATATGGGAATGCTGTGCTCATAGGTCAGGCCACTTTCAGCACATGATATGGGAATGCTGTGCTCATAGGCAGGGCCCCTTTGAGCACATGATATGGGAATGCTGTGCTCATAAGTAGGGCTCCTTTGAGCACATGATATGGGAATGCTGTGCTCATAGGTTGGGATCCTTTGAGCACATGATATGGGAATGCTGTGCTCATCGTTCAGGCTCCTTTGAGCACATGATATGGGAATGCTGTGCTCATCGTTCAGGTTCCTTTGAGTACATGATATGGGAATGCTGTGCTCATAGGTATGGCTCCTTTGATCACATGATATTGGAATGCTGTGCTCCTAGGTCGGGTTCCTTTGAGCACATGATATGGGAATGCTGTGCTCATAGATCCGGCTCCTTTGAGCACATGATATGGGAATGCTGTGCTCATAGGTATGGCCCCTTTGAGCACATGATATGGGAATGCTGTGCTCATAGTTCCGGCTGCTTTGAGCACATGATATGGGAATGCTGTGCTCATAGGTCAGGCTCCTTTGAGCACATGATATGGGAATGCTGTGCTCATAGGTATGGCTCCTTTGATCACATGATATGGGAATGCTGTGCTTATAGGTGGGGCTCCTTTGAGCACATGATATGGGAATGCTGTGCTCATAGGTCCGGCTTCTTTGAGCACATGATATGGGAATGCTGTGCTCATAGGTAGGGCCCCTTTGAGCACATGATATGGGAATGCTGTGCTCATAGTTCCGGCTGCTTTGAGCACATGATATGGGAATGCTGTGCTCATAGGTCAGGCTCCTTTGAGCATGTGACATGGGAATGCTGTGCTCATAGTTTGGGCTCCTTTGAGCATGGGATATGGGAATGCTGGGCTCATAGGTCAGGCTCCTTTGATCAAATGATATGGGAATGCTGTGCTCATAGGTGGGGCTCCTTTGAGCACATGATATGGGAATGCTGTGCTCATAGGTCCGGCTCCTTTGAGCACATGATATGGGAATGCTGTGCTCATAGGTAGGGCCCCTTTGAGCACATGATATGGGAATGCTGTGCTCATAAGTATGGCTCCTTTGAGCACATGATATGGGAATGCTGTGCTCATAGGTTGGGATCCTTTGAGCACATGATATGGGAATGCTGTGCTCATCAGTCGGGCTCCTTTGAGCACATGATATGGGAATGCTGTGCTCATTGGTCGGGCCCCTTTGAGCACATGATATGGGAATGCTGTGCTCATCGGTCGGGCTCCTTTGAGCACATGATATGGGAATGCTGTGCTCATAGGTAGGGCCCCTTTGAGCACATGATATGGGAATGCTGTGCTCATAGTTCCGGCTGCTTTGAGCAAATGATATGGGAATGCTGTGCTCATAGGTATGGCTCCTTTGATCACATGATATGGGAATGCTGTGCTCATAGGTTGGGCTCCTTTGAGCACGTGATATGGGAATGCTGTGCTCATAGGTCAGGCTCCTTTGAGCACGTGATATGGGATGCTGTGGTCATAGGTTGGGCTCCTGTGAGTACATGATATGGGAATGCTGTGCTCATCATTCGGGCTCCTTTGAGCACGTGATATGGGAATGCTGTGCTCAAAGGTCTGATTCCTTTGAGCACGTGATATGGGAATGCTGTGCTCATAGGTCAGGCTCCTTTGAGCATGTGATATGGGAATGCTGTGCTCATAGGTCAGGCTCCTTTGAGCATGGGATGTGGGAATGCTGTGGTCATAGGTCAGGCTCCTTTGAGCAAATAATATGGGAATGCTGTGCTCATAGGTCTGACTCCTTTGATCACATGATATGGGAATGCTGTGCTCATAGGTCTGGCTCCTTTGATCAAATGATATGGGAATGCTGTGCTCATAGGTCAGGCTCCTTTGATCACATGATATGGGAATGCTGTGGTCATAGGTCAGGCTCCTTTGAGCATGGGATATGGGAATGCTGTGCCCATAGGTAGGGCCCCTTTGAGCACATGATATGAGAATGCTATGCTCACAGGTGAGGCTCCTTTGAGCACATGATATGGGAATGCTGTGCTCATCGGTCGGGCCACTTTGAGCACATGATATGGGAATGGTGTGCTCATAGGTAGGGCCCCTTTGAGCACATGATATGGGAATGCTATGCTCACAGGTCGGGCTCCTTTGAGCACGGGATATGGGAATGCTGTGCTCATAGGTCAGGCCACTTTGAGCACATGATATGGGAATGCTGTGCTCATAGGCAGGGCCCCTTTGAGCACATGATATGGGAATGCTGTGCTCATAAGTAGGGCTCCTTTGAGCACATGATATGGGAATGCTGTGCTCATAGGTTGGGATCCTTTGAGCACATGATATGGGAATGCTGTGCTCATCGGTCGGTCTCCTTTGAGCACATGATATGGGAATGCTGTGCTCATTGGTCGGGCTCCTTTGAGCACATGATAGGGGAATGCTGTGCTCATAGGTATGGCTCCTTTGATCACATGATATGGGAATGCTGTGCTCATAGGTCGGGCTCCTTTGAGCACATGATATGGGAATGCTGTGCTCATAGGTCCGGCTCCTTTGAGCACATGATATGGGAATGCTGTGCTCATCGGTCGGGCTCCTTTGAGCACATTATATGGGAATGCTGTGCTCATCGTTCAGGCTCCTTTGAGCACATGATATGGGAATGCTGTGCTCATCGTTCAGGTTCCTTTGAGCACATGATATGGGAATGCTGTGCTCATAGGTATGGCTCCTTTGATCACATGATATTGGAATGCTGTGCTCCTAGGTCGGGCTCCTTTGAGCACATGATATGGGAATGCTGTGCTCATAGGTCCGGGCTCCTTTGAGCACATGATATGGGAATGCTGTGCTCATAGGTAGGGCCCCTTTGAGCACATGATATGGGAATTCTGTGCTCATAGTTCCGGCTGCTTTGAGCACATGATATGGGAATGCTGTGCTCATAGGTCAGGCTCCTTTGAGCACATGATATGGGAATGCTGTGCTCATAGGTATGGCTCCTTTGATCACATGATATGTGAATGCTGTGCTCATAGGTGGGGCTCCTTTGAGCACATGATATGGGAATGCTGTGCTCATAGGTCCGGCTCCTTTGAGCACATGATATGGGAATGCTGTGCTCATAGGTAGGGCCCCTTTGAGCACATGATATGGGAATGCTGTGCTCATAGTTCCGGCTGCTTTGAGCACATGATATGGGAATGCTGTGCTCATAGGTCAGGCTCCTTTGAGCACGTGACATGGGAATGCTGTGCTCATAGTTTGGGCTCCTTTGAGCATGGGATATGGGAATGCTGGGCTAGTAGGTCGGGCTCCTTTGATCAAATGATATGGGAATGCTGTGCTCATAGGTGGGGCTCCTTTGAGCACATGATATGGGAATGCTGTGCTCATAGGTCCGGCTCCTTTGAGCACATGATATGGGAATGCTGTGCTCATAGGTAGGGCCCCTTTGAGCACATGATATGGGAATGCTGTGCTCATAGTTCCGGCTGCTTTGAGCACATGATATGGGAATGCTGTGCTCACAGGGCTGGCTCCTTTGAACATGTGATATGGGAATGCTGTGCTCATAGTCTGGGCTCCTTTGAGCACAGGATATGGGAATGCTGGGCTCATAGGTCGGGCTCCTTTGAGCACCTGATATGAGAATGCTGTGCTCATAGGTCTGGCTCATTTGAGCACAAGATATGGGAATTATGTGCTCATAATTCACGCTCCTTTTAGCACGGGATATGGGAATGCTGTGGTCATAGGTCAGGCTCCTTTGAGCACATGATATGGGAATGCTGTGCTCATAGGTTGGGCTCCTTTTAGCACGTGATATGGGAATGCTGTGCTCACAGGTTGGGCTCCTTTTAGGACGTGATATGGGAATGCTGTGCTCATAGGTCTGGCTCCTTTGAGCACATGATATGGGAATGCTGTGCTCATAGGTTGGGTTCCTTTTAGCACGTGATATGGGAATGCTGTGCTCATAGGTCAGGCTCCTTTGAGCACCTGATATGGGAATGCTGTGGTCATAGGTCAGGCTCCTTTGAGCACAGGATATGGGAATGCTGTGCTCATAGGTCGGACCACTTTGAGCATGTCATATGGGAATGCTGTGCTCATGGGTTGGGCTTCTTTGAGCACATGATATGGGAATGCTGTGCTCATAGGTCAGTCTCCTTTGAGCACATGATATGGGAATGTTGTGCTCATATGTTGGGCCCCTTTGAGCACATGATATGGGAATCCTGTCCTCTTAGGTTGGGCTCCATTGAGCACATTATATGGGAATGTTGTGGTCATAGGTCGGGCTCCTTTGAGCACATGATATGGGAATGCTGTGCTCATAGGTCTGGCTCCTTTGAGCAGGTGATATGGGAATGCTGTGCTCATAGGTCGGGCTCCTTTGAGCACGTGATATGGGAATGTTGTGCTCATAGGTTGGGCTCCTTTGAGCACGTGTTCTGGGAATGCTGTGCTCATAGGTTGGGCTCCTTTGAGCACGTGATATGGGAATGCTGTGCTCATAGGTCAGGCTCCTTTGAGCACGTGATATGGGATGCTGTGGTCATAGGTTGGGCTCCTGTGAGTACATGATATGGGAATGCTGTGCTCATCATTCGGGCTCCTTTGAGCATGTGATATGGGAATGCTGTGCTCAAAGGTCTGATTCCTTTGAGCACGTGATATGGGAATGCTGTGCTCATAGGTCAGGCTCCTTTGAGCACGTGATGTGGGAATGCTGTGCTCATAGGTCAGGCTCCTTTGAGCATGGGATGTGGGAATGCTGTGGTCATAGGTCAGGCTCCTTTGAGCAAATAATATGGGAATGCTGTTCTCATAGGTCTGACTCCTTTGATCACATGATATGGGAATGCTGTGCTCATAGGTCTGGCTCCTTTGATCAAATGATATGGGAATGCTGTGCTCATAGGTCAGGCTCCTTTGATCACATGATATGGGAATGCTGTGGTCATAGGTCAGGCTCCTTTGAGCACGGGATATGGGAATGCTGTGCCCATAGGTAGGGCCCCTTTGAGCACATGATATGAGAATGCTATGCTCACAGGTGAGGCTCCTTTGAGCACATGATATGGGAATGCTGTGCTCATCGGTCGGGCCACTTTGAGCACATGATATGGGAATGGTGTGCTCATAGGTAGGGCCCCTTTGAGCACATGATATGGGAATGCTATGCTCACAGGTCGGGCTCCTTTGAGCACGGGATATGGGAATGCTGTGCTCATAGGTCAGGCCACTTTCAGCACATGATATGGGAATGCTGTGCTCATAGGCAGGGCCCCTTTGAGCACATGATATGGGAATGCTGTGCTCATAAGTAGGGCTCCTTTGAGCACATGATATGGGAATGCTGTGCTCATAGGTTGGGATCCTTTGAGCACATGATATGGGAATGCTGTGCTCATCGGTCGGGCTCCTTTGAGCACATGATATGGGAATGCTGTGCTCATTGGTCGGGCTCCTTTGAGCACATGATAGGGGAATGCTGTGCTCATAGGTATGGCTTCTTTGATCACATGATATGGGAATGCTGTGCTCATAGGTCGGGCTCCTTTGAGCACATGATATGGGAATGCTGTGTTCATAGGTCCGGCTCCTTTGAGCACATGATATGGGAATGCTGTGCTCATCGGTCGGGCTCCTTTGAGCACATTATATGGGAATGCTGTGCTCATCGTTCAGGCTCCTTTGAGCACATGATATGGGAATGCTGTGCTCATCGTTCAGGTTCCTTTGAGCACATGATATGGGAATGCTGTGCTCATAGGTATGGCACCTTTGATCACATGATATTGGAATGCTGTGCTCCTAGGTCGGGCTCCTTTGAGCACATGATATGGGAATGCTGTGCTCATAGGTCCGGCTCCTTTGAGCACATGATATGGGAATGCTGTGCTCATAGGTAGGGCCCCTTTGAGCACATGATATGGGAATGCTGTGCTCATAGTTCCGGCTGCTTTGAGCACATGATATGGGAATGCTGTGCTTATAGGTCAGGCTCCTTTGAGCACATGATATGGGAATGCTGTGCTCATAGGTATGGCTCCTTTGATCACATGATATGGGAATGCTGTGCTCATAGGTGGGGCTCCTTTGAGCACATGATATGGGAATGCTGTGCTCATAGGTCCGGCTCCTTTGAGCACATGATATGGGAATGCTGTGCTCATAGGTAGAGCCCTTTTGAGCACATGATATGGGAATGCTGTGCTCATAGTTCCGGCTGCTTTGAGCACATGATATGGGAATGCTGTGCTCATAGGTCAGGCTCTTTTGAGCACGTGACATGGGAATGCTGTGCTCATAGTTTGGGCTCCTTTGAGCATGGGATATGGGAATGCTGTGCTCATAGGTCTGGCACCTTTGATCAAATGATATGGGAATGCTGTGCTCATAGGTCAGGCCCCTTTGAGCACATGATATGGGAATCCTGTCCTCTTAGGTTGGGCTCCATTGAGCACATTATATGGGAATGCTGTGGTCATAGGTCGGGCTCCTTTGAGCACATGATATGGGAATGCTGTGCTCATAGGTCTGGCTCCTTTGAGCACGTGATATGGGAATGCTGTGCTCATAGGTCGGGCTCCTTTGAGCACGTGATATGGGAATGTTGTGCTCATAGGTTGGGCTCCTTTGAGCACGTGTTCTGGGAATGCTGTGCTCATAGGTTGGGCTCCTTTGAGCACGTGTTATGGGAATGCTGTGCTCATAGGTCAGGCTCCTTTGAGCACGTGATATGGGATGCTGTGGTCATAGGTTGGGCTCCTGTGAGTACATGATATGGGAATGCTGTGCTCATCATTCGGGCTCCTTTGAGCACGTGATATGGGAATGCTGTGCTCAAAGGTCTGATTCCTTTGAGCACGTGATATGGGAATGCTGTGCTCATAGGTCAGGCTCCTTTGAGCATGTGATATGGGAATGCTGTGCTCATAGGTCAGGCTCCTTTGAGCATGGGATGTGGGAATGCTGTGGTCATAGGTCAGGCTCCTTTGAGCAAATAATATGGGAATGCTGTGCTCATAGGTCTGACTCCTTTGATCACATGATATGGGAATGCTGTGCTCATAGGTCGGGCTCCTTTGAGCACGTGATATGGGAATGTTGTGCTCATAGGTTGGGCTCCTTTGAGCACGTGTTCTGGGAATGCTGTGCTCATAGGTTGGGCTCCTTTGAGCACGTGTTATGGGAATGCTGTGCTCATAGGTCAGGCTCCTTTGAGCACGTGATATGGGATGCTGTGGTCATAGGTTGGGCTCCTGTGAGTACATGATATGGGAATGCTGTGCTCATCATTCGGGCTCCTTTGAGCACGTGATATGGGAATGCTGTGCTCAAAGGTCTGATTCCTTTGAGCACGTGATATGGGAATGCTGTGCTCATAGGTCAGGCTCCTTTGAGCATGTGATATGGGAATGCTGTGCTCATAGGTCAGGCTCCTTTGAGCATGGGATGTGGGAATGCTGTGGTCATAGGTCAGGCTCCTTTGAGCAAATAATATGGGAATGCTGTGCTCATAGGTCTGACTCCTTTGATCACATGATATGGGAATGCTGTGCTCATAGGTCTGGCTCCTTTTATCAAATGATATGGGAATGCTGTGCTCATAGGTCAGGCTCCTTTGATCACATGATATGGGAATGCTGTGGTCATAGGTCAGGCTCCTTTGAGCACGGGATATGGGAATGCGGTGCCCATCGGTAGGGCCCCTTTGAGCACATGATATGAGAATGCTATGCTCACAGGTGAGGCTCCTTTGAGCACATGATATGGGAATGCTGTGCTCATCGGTCGGGCCACTTTGAGCACATGATATGGGAATGGTGTGCTCATAGGTAGGGCCCCTTTGAGCACATGATATGGGAATGCTATGCTCACAGGTCGGGCTCCTTTGAGCACGGGATATGGGAATGCTGTGCTCATAGGTCAGGCCACTTTCAGCACATGATATGGGAATGCTGTGCTCATAGGCAGGGCCCCTTTGAGCACATGATATGGGAATGCTGTGCTCATAAGTAGGGCTCCTTTGAGCACATGATATGGGAATGCTGTGCTCATAGGTTGGGATCCTTTGAGCACATGATATGGGAATGCTGTGCTCATCGGTCGGGCTCCTTTGAGCACATGATATGGGAATGCTGTGCTCATTGGTCGGGCTCCTTTGAGCACATGATAGGGGAATGCTGTGCTCATAGGTATGGCTCCTTTGATCACATGATATGGGAATGCTGTGCTCATAGGTCGGGCTCCTTTGAGCACATGATATGGGAATGCTGTGCTCATAGGTCCGGCTCCTTTGAGCACATGATATGGGAATGCTGTGCTCATCGGTCGGGCTCCTTTGAGCACATTATATGGGAATGCTGTGCTCATCGTTCAGGCTCCTTTGAGCACATGATATGGGAATGCTGTGCTCATCGTTCAGGTTCCTTTGAGTACATGATATGGGAATGCTGTGATTATAGGTATGGCTCCTTTGATCACATGATATTGGAATGCTGTGCTCCTAGGTCGGGTTCCTTTGAGCACATGATATGGGAATGCTGTGCTCATAGATCCGGCTCCTTTGAGCACATGATATGGGAATGCTGTGCTCATAGGTATGGCCCCTTTGAGCACATGATATGGGAATGCTGTGCTCATAGTTCCGGCTGCTTTGAGCACATGATATGGGAATGCTGTGCTCATAGGTCAGGCTCCTTTGAGCACATGATATGGGAATGCTGTGCTCATAGGTATGGCTCCTTTGATCACATGATATGGGAATGCTGTGCTCATAGGTGGGGCTCCTTTGAGCACATGATATGGGAATGCTGTGCTCATAGGTCCGGCTTCTTTGAGCACATGATATGGGAATGCTGTGCTCATAGGTAGGGCCCCTTTGAGCACATGATATGGGAATGCTGTGCTCATAGTTCCGGCTGCTTTGAGCACATGATATGGGAATGCTGTGCTCATAGGTCAGGCTCCTTTGAGCATGTGACATGGGAATGCTGTGCTCATAGTTTGGGCTCCTTTGAGCATGGGATATGGGAATGCTGGGCTCATAGGTCAGGCTCCTTTGATCAAATGATATGGGAATGCTGTGCTCATAGGTGGGGCTCCTTTGAGCACATGATATGGGAATGCTGTGCTCATAGGTCCGGCTCCTTTGAGCACATGATATGGGAATGCTGTGCTCATAGGTAGGGCCCCTTTGAGCACATGATATGGGAATGCTGTGCTCATAAGTATGGCTCCTTTGAGCACATGATATGGGAATGCTGTGCTCATAGGTTGGGATCCTTTGAGCACATGATATGGGAATGCTGTGCTCATCAGTCGGGCTCCTTTGAGCACATGATATGGGAATGCTGTGCTCATTGGTCGGGCCCCTTTGAGCACATGATATGGGAATGCTGTGCTCATCGGTCGGGCTCCTTTGAGCACATGATATGGGAATGCTGTGCTCATAGGTAGGGCCCCTTTGAGCACATGATATGGGAATGCTGTGCTCATAGTTCCGGCTGCTTTGAGCACATGATATGGGAATGCTGTGCTCATAGGTATGGCTCCTTTGATCACATGATATGGGAATGCTGTGCTCATAGGTTGGGCTCCTTTGAGCATGTGATATGGGAATGCTGTGCTCATAGGTCAGGCTCCTTTGAGCACGTGATATGGGATGCTGTGGTCATAGGTTGGGCTCCTGTGAGTACATGATATGGGAATGCTGTGCTCATCATTCGGGCTCCTTTGAGCACGTGATATGGGAATGCTGTGCTCAAAGGTCTGATTCCTTTGAGCACGTGATATGGGAATGCTGTGCTCATAGGTCAGGCTCCTTTGAGCATGTGATATGGGAATGCTGTGCTCCTAGGTCAGGCTCCTTTGAGCATGGGATGTGGGAATGCTGTGGTCATAGGTCAGGCTCCTTTGAGCAAATAATATGGGAATGCTGTGCTCATAGGTCTGACTCCTTTGATCACATGATATGGGAATGCTGTGCTCATAGGTCTGGCTCCTTTGATCAAATGATATGGGAATGCTGTGCTCATAGGTCAGGCTCCTTTGATCACATGATATGGGAATGCTGTGGTCATAGGTCAGGCTCCTTTGAGCACGGGATATGGGAATGCTGTGCCCATAGGTAGGGCCCCTTTGAGCACATGATATGAGAATGCTATGCTCACAGGTGAGGCTCCTTTGAGCACATGATATGGGAATGCTGTGCTCATCGGTCGGGCCACTTTGAGCACATGATATGGGAATGGTGTGCTCATAGGTAGGGCCCCTTTGAGCACATGATATGGGAATGCTATGCTCACAGGTCGGGCTCCTTTGAGCACGGGATATGGGAATGCTGTGCTCATAGGTCAGGCCACTTTGAGCACATGATATGGGAATGCTGTGCTCATAGACAGGGCCCCTTTGAGCACATGATATGGGAATGCTGTGCTCATAAGTAGGGCTTCTTTGAGCACATGATATGGGAATGCTGTGCTCATAGGTTGGGATCCTTTGAGCACATGATATGGGAATGCTGTGCTCATCGGTCGGTCTCCTTTGAGCACATGATATGGGAATGCTGTGCTCATTGGTCGGACCACTTTGAGCATGTCATATGGGAATGCTGTGCTCATGGGTTGGGCTTCTTTGAGCACATGATATGGGAATGCTGTGCTCATAGGTCAGTCTCCTTTGAGCACATGATATGGGAATGTTGTGCTCATAGGTTGGGCCCCTTTGAGCACATGATATGGGAATCCTGTCCTCTTAGGTTGGGCTCCATTGAGCACATTATATGGGAATGTTGTGGTCATAGGTCGGGCTCCTTTGAGCACATGATATGGGAATGCTGTGCTCATAGGTCTGGCTCCTTTGAGCAGGTGATATGGGAATGCTGTGCTCATAGGTCGGGCTCCTTTGAGCACGTGATATGGGAATGTTGTGCTCATAGGTTGGGCTCCTTTGAGCACGTGTTCTGGGAATGCTGTGCTCATAGGTTGGGCTCCTTTGAGCACGTGATATGGGAATGCTGTGCTCATAGGTCAGGCTCCTTTGAGCACGTGATATGGGATGCTGTGGTCATAGGTTGGGCTCCTGTGAGTACATGATATGGGAATGCTGTGCTCATCATTCGGGCTCCTTTGAGCATGTGATGTGGGAATGCTGTGCTCAAAGGTCTGATTCCTTTGAGCACGTGATATGGGAATGCTGTGCTCATAGGTCAGGCTCCTTTGAGCACGTGATGTGGGAATGCTGTGCTCATAGGTCAGGCTCCTTTGAGCATGGGATGTGGGAATGCTGTGGTCATAGGTCAGGCTCCTTTGAGCAAATAATATGGGAATGCTGTTCTCATAGGTCTGACTCCTTGATCACATGATATGGGAATGCTGTGCTCATAGGTCTGGCTCCTTTGATCAAATGATATGGGAATGCTGTGCTCATAGGTCAGGCTCCTTTGATCACATGATATGGGAATGCTGTGGTCATAGGTCAGGCTCCTTTGAGCACGGGATATGGGAATGCTGTGCCCATAGGTAGGGCCCCTTTGAGCACATGATATGAGAATGCTATGCTCACAGGTGAGGCTCCTTTGAGCACATGATATGGGAATGCTGTGCTCATCGGTCGGGCCACTTTGAGCACATGATATGGGAATGGTGTGCTCATAGGTAGGGCCCCTTTGAGCACATGATATGGGAATGCTATGCTCACAGGTCGGGCTCCTTTGAGCACGGGATATGGGAATGCTGTGCTCATAGGTCAGGCCACTTTCAGCACATGATATGGGAATGCTGTGCTCATAGGCAGGGCCCCTTTGAGCACATGATATGGGAATGCTGTGCTCATAAGTAGGGCTCCTTTGAGCACATGATATGGGAATGCTGTGCTCATAGGTTGGGATCCTTTGAGCACATGATATGGGAATGCTGTGCTCATCGGTCGGGCTCCTTTGAGCACATGATATGGGAATGCTGTGCTCATTGGTCGGGCTCCTTTGAGCACATGATAGGGGAATGCTGTGCTCATAGGTATGGCTTCTTTGATCACATGATATGGGAATGCTGTGCTCATAGGTCGGGCTCCTTTGAGCACATGATATGGGAATGCTGTGTTCATAGGTCCGGCTCCTTTGAGCACATGATATGGGAATGCTGTGCTCATCGGTCGGGCTCCTTTGAGCACATTATATGGGAATGCTGTGCTCATCGTTCAGGCTCCTTTGAGCACATGATATGGGAATGCTGTGCTCATCGTTCAGGTTCCTTTGAGCACATGATATGGGAATGCTGTGCTCATAGGTATGGCACCTTTGATCACATGATATTGGAATGCTGTGCTCCTAGGTCGGGCTCCTTTGAGCACATGATATGGGAATGCTGTGCTCATAGGTCCGGCTCCTTTGAGCACATGATATGGGAATGCTGTGCTCATAGGTAGGGCCCCTTTGAGCACATGATATGGGAATGCTGTGCTCATAGTTCCGGCTGCTTTGAGCACATGATATGGGAATGCTGTGCTTATAGGTCAGGCTCCTTTGAGCACATGATATGGGAATGCTGTGCTCATAGGTATGGCTCCTTTGATCACATGATATGGGAATGCTGTGCTCATAGGTGGGGCTCCTTTGAGCACATGATATGGGAATGCTGTGCTCATAGGTCCGGCTCCTTTGAGCACATGATATGGGAATGCTGTGCTCATAGGTAGGGCCCCTTTGAGCACATGATATGGGAATGCTGTGCTCATAGTTCCGGCTGCTTTGAGCACATGATATGGGAATGCTGTGCTCATAGGTCAGGCTCTTTTGAGCACGTGACATGGGAATGCTGTGCTCATAGTTTGGGCTCCTTTGAGCATGGGATATGGGAATGCTGTGCTCATAGGTCTGGCACCTTTGATCAAATGATATGGGAATGCTGTGCTCATAGGTCAGGCCCCTTTGAGCACATGATATGGGAATCCTGTCCTCTTAGGTTGGGCTCCATTGAGCACATTATATGGGAATGCTGTGGTCATAGGTCGGGCTCCTTTGAGCACATGATATGGGAATGCTGTGCTCATAGGTCTGGCTCCTTTGAGCAGGTGATATGGGAATGCTGTGCTCATAGGTCGGGCTCCTTTGAGCACGTGATATGGGAATGTTGTGCTCATAGGTTGGGCTCCTTTGAGCACGTGTTCTGGGAATGCTGTGCTCATAGGTTGGGCTCCTTTGAGCACGTGATATGGGAATGCTGTGCTCATAGGTCAGGCTCCTTTGAGCACGTGATATGGGATGCTGTGGTCATAGGTTGGGCTCCTGTGAGTACATGATATGGGAATGCTGTGCTCATCATTCGGGCTCCTTTGAGCATGTGATGTGGGAATGCTGTGCTCAAAGGTCTGATTCCTTTGAGCACGTGATATGGGAATGCTGTGCTCATAGGTCAGGCTCCTTTGAGCACGTGATGTGGGAATGCTGTGCTCATAGGTCAGGCTCCTTTGAGCATGGGATGTGGGAATGCTGTGGTCATAGGTCAGGCTCCTTTGAGCAAATAATATGGGAATGCTGTTCTCATAGGTCTGACTCCTTTGATCACATGATATGGGAATGCTGTGCTCATAGGTCTGGCTCCTTTGATCAAATGATATGGGAATGCTGTGCTCATAGGTCAGGCTCCTTTGATCACATGATATGGGAATGCTGTGGTCATAGGTCAGGCTCCTTTGAGCACGGGATATGGGAATGCTGTGCCCATAGGTAGGGCCCCTTTGAGCACATGATATGAGAATGCTATGCTCACAGGTGAGGCTCCTTTGAGCACATGATATGGGAATGCTGTGCTCATCGGTCGGGCCACTTTGAGCACATGATATGGGAATGGTGTGCTCATAGGTAGGGCCCCTTTGAGCACATGATATGGGAATGCTATGCTCACAGGTCGGGCTCCTTTGAGCACGGGATATGGGAATGCTGTGCTCATAGGTCAGGCCACTTTCAGCACATGATATGGGAATGCTGTGCTCATAGGCAGGGCCCCTTTGAGCACATGATATGGGAATGCTGTGCTCATAAGTAGGGCTCCTTTGAGCACATGATATGGGAATGCTGTGCTCATAGGTTGGGATCCTTTGAGCACATGATATGGGAATGCTGTGCTCATCGGTCGGGCTCCTTTGAGCACATGATATGGGAATGCTGTGCTCATTGGTCGGGCTCCTTTGAGCACATGATAGGGGAATGCTGTGCTCATAGGTATGGCTTCTTTGATCACATGATATGGGAATGCTGTGCTCATAGGTCGGGCTCCTTTGAGCACATGATATGGGAATGCTGTGTTCATAGGTCCGGCTCCTTTGAGCACATGATATGGGAATGCTGTGCTCATCGGTCGGGCTCCTTTGAGCACATTATATGGGAATGCTGTGCTCATCGTTCAGGCTCCTTTGAGCACATGATATGGGAATGCTGTGCTCATCGTTCAGGTTCCTTTGAGCACATGATATGGGAATGCTGTGCTCATAGGTATGGCACCTTTGATCACATGATATTGGAATGCTGTGCTCCTAGGTCGGGCTCCTTTGAGCACATGATATGGGAATGCTGTGCTCATAGGTCCGGCTCCTTTGAGCACATGATATGGGAATGCTGTGCTCATAGGTAGGGCCCCTTTGAGCACATGATATGGGAATGCTGTGCTCATAGTTCCGGCTGCTTTGAGCACATGATATGGGAATGCTGTGCTTATAGGTCAGGCTCCTTTGAGCACATGATATGGGAATGCTGTGCTCATAGGTATGGCTCCTTTGATCACATGATATGGGAATGCTGTGCTCATAGGTGGGGCTCCTTTGAGCACATGATATGGGAATGCTGTGCTCATAGGTCCGGCTCCTTTGAGCACATGATATGGGAATGCTGTGCTCATAGGTAGGGCCCCTTTGAGCACATGATATGGGAATGCTGTGCTCATAGTTCCGGCTGCTTTGAGCACATGATATGGGAATGCTGTGCTCATAGGTCAGGCTCTTTTGAGCACGTGACATGGGAATGCTGTGCTCATAGTTTGGGCTCCTTTGAGCATGGGATATGGGAATGCTGTGCTCATAGGTCTGGCACCTTTGATCAAATGATATGGGAATGCTGTGCTCATAGGTCAGGCCCCTTTGAGCACATGATATGGGAATCCTGTCCTCTTAGGTTGGGCTCCATTGAGCACATTATATGGGAATGCTGTGGTCATAGGTCGGGCTCCTTTGAGCACATGATATGGGAATGCTGTGCTCATAGGTCTGGCTCCTTTGAGCACGTGATATGGGAATGCTGTGCTCATAGGTCGGGCTCCTTTGAGCACGTGATATGGGAATGTTGTGCTCATAGGTTGGGCTCCTTTGAGCACGTGTTCTGGGAATGCTGTGCTCATAGGTTGGGCTCCTTTGAGCACGTGTTATGGGAATGCTGTGCTCATAGGTCAGGCTCCTTTGAGCACGTGATATGGGATGCTGTGGTCATAGGTTGGGCTCCTGTGAGTACATGATATGGGAATGCTGTGCTCATCATTCGGGCTCCTTTGAGCACGTGATATGGGAATGCTGTGCTCAAAGGTCTGATTCCTTTGAGCACGTGATATGGGAATGCTGTGCTCATAGGTCAGGCTCCTTTGAGCATGTGATATGGGAATGCTGTGCTCATAGGTCAGGCTCCTTTGAGCATGGGATGTGGGAATGCTGTGGTCATAGGTCAGGCTCCTTTGAGCAAATAATATGGGAATGCTGTGCTCATAGGTCTGACTCCTTTGATCACATGATATGGGAATGCTGTGCTCATAGGTCGGGCTCCTTTGAGCACGTGATATGGGAATGTTGTGCTCATAGGTTGGGCTCCTTTGAGCACGTGTTCTGGGAATGCTGTGCTCATAGGTTGGGCTCCTTTGAGCACGTGTTATGGGAATGCTGTGCTCATAGGTCAGGCTCCTTTGAGCACGTGATATGGGATGCTGTGGTCATAGGTTGGGCTCCTGTGAGTACATGATATAGGAATGCTGTGCTCATCATTCGGGCTCCTTTGAGCACGTGATATGGGAATGCTGTGCTCAAAGGTCTGATTCCTTTGAGCACGTGATATGGGAATGCTGTGCTCATAGGTCAGGCTCCTTTGAGCATGTGATATGGGAATGCTGTGCTCATAGGTCAGGCTCCTTTGAGCATGGGATGTGGGAATGCTGTGGTCATAGGTCAGGCTCCTTTGAGCAAATAATATGGGAATGCTGTGCTCATAGGTCTGACTCCTTTGATCACATGATATGGGAATGCTGTGCTCATAGGTCTGGCTCCTTTTATCAAATGATATGGGAATGCTGTGCTCATAGGTCAGGCTCCTTTGATCACATGATATGGGAATGCTGTGGTCATAGGTCAGGCTCCTTTGAGCACGGGATATGGGAATGCTGTGCCCATCGGTAGGGCCCCTTTGAGCAAATAATATGGGAATGCTGTGCTCATAGGTCTGACTCCTTTGATCACATGATATGGGAATGCTGTGCTCATAGGTCTGGCTCCTTTTATCAAATGATATGGGAATGCTGTGCTCATAGGTCAGGCTCCTTTGATCACATGATATGGGAATGCTGTGGTCATAGGTCAGGCTCCTTTGAGCACGGGATATGGGAATGCTGTGCCCATCGGTAGGGCCCCTTTGAGCACATGATATGAGAATGCTATGCTCACAGGTGAGGCTCCTTTGAGCACATGATATGGGAATGCTGTGCTCATCGGTCAGTCCACTTTGAGCACATGATATGGGAATGGTGTGCTCATAGGTAGGGCCCCTTTGAGCACATGATATGGGAATGCTATGCTCACAGGTCGGGCTCCTTTGAGCACGGGATATGGGAATGCTGTGCTCATAGGTCAGGCCACTTTCAGCACATGATATGGGAATGCTGTGCTCATAGGCAGGGCCGCTTTGAGCACATGATATGGGAATGCTGTGCTCATAAGTAGGGCTCCTTTGAGCACATGATATGGGAATGCTGTGCTCATAGGTTGGGATCCTTTGAGCACATGATATGGGAATGCTGTGCTCATCGGTCGGGCTCCTTTGAGCACATGATATGGGAATGCTGTGCTCATTGGTCGGGCTCCTTTGAGCACATGATAGGGGAATGCTGTGCTCATAGGTATGGCTCCTTTGATCACATGATATGGGAATGCTGTGCTCATAGGTCGGGCTCCTTTGAGCACATGATATGGGAATGCTGTGCTCATAGGTCCGGCTCCTTTGAGCACATGATATGGGAATGCTGTGCTCATCGGTCGGGCTCCTTTGAGCACATTATATGGGAATGCTGTGCTCATCGTTCAGGCTCCTTTGAGCACATGATATGGGAATGCTGTGGTCATAGGTCAGGCTCCTTTGAGCACGGGATATGGGAATGCTGTGCCCATAGGTAGGGCCCCTTTGAGCACATGATATGAGAATGCTATGCTCACAGGTGAGGCTCCTTTGAGCACATGATATGGGAATGCTGTGCTCATCGGTCGGGCCACTTTGAGCACATGATATGGGAATGGTGTGCTCATAGGTAGGGCCCCTTTGAGCACATGATATGGGAATGCTATGCTCACAGGTCGGGCTCCTTTGAGCACGGGATATGGGAATGCTGTGCTCATAGGTCAGGCCACTTTGAGCACATGATATGGGAATGCTGTGCTCATAGGCAGGGCCCCTTTGAGCACATGATATGGGAATGCTGTGCTCATAAGTAGGGCTCCTTTGAGCACATGATATGGGAATGCTGTGCTCATAGGTTGGGATCCTTTGAGCACATGATATGGGAATGCTGTGCTCATCGGTCGGTCTCCTTTGAGCACATGATATGGGAATGCTGTGCTCATTGGTCGGGCTCCTTTGAGCACATGATAGGGGAATGCTGTGCTCATAGGTATGGCTCCTTTGATCACATGATATGGGAATGCTGTGCTCATAGGTCGGGCTCCTTTGAGCACATGATATGGGAATGCTGTGCTCATAGGTCCGGCTCCTTTGAGCACATGATATGGGAATGCTGTGCTCATCGGTCGGGCTCCTTTGAGCACATTATATGGGAATGCTGTGCTCATCGTTCAGGCTCCTTTGATCACATGATATGGGAATGCTGTGCTCATCGTTCAGGTTCCTTTGAGCACATGATATGGGAATGCTGTGCTCATAGGTATGGCTCCTTTGATCACATGATATTGGAATGCTGTGCTCCTAGGTCGGGCTCCTTTGAGCACATGATATGGGAATGCTGTGCTCATAGGTCCGGGCTCCTTTGAGCACATGATATGGGAATGCTGTGCTCATAGGTAGGGCCCCTTTGAGCACATGATATGGGAATGCTGTGCTCATAGTTCCGGCTGCTTTGAGCACATGATATGGGAATGCTGTGCTCATAGGTCAGGCTCCTTTGAGCACATGATATGGGAATGCTGTGCTCATAGGTATGGCTCCTTTGATCACATGATATGTGAATGCTGTGCTCATAGGTGGGGCTCCTTTGAGCACATGATATGGGAATGCTGTGCTCATAGGTAGGGCCCCTTTGAGCACATGATATGAGAATGCTATGCTCACAGGTGAGGCTCCTTTGAGCACATGATATGGGAATGCTGTGCTCATCGGTCGGGCCACTTTGAGCACATGATATGGGAATGGTGTGCTCATAGGTAGGGCCCCTTTGAGCACATGATATGGGAATGCTATGCTCACAGGTCGGGCTCCTTTGAGCACGGGATATGGGAATGCTGTGCTCATAGGTCAGGCCACTTTGAGCACATGATATGGGAATGCTGTGCTCATAGGCAGGGCCCCTTTGAGCACATGATATGGGAATGCTGTGCTCATAAGTAGGGCTCCTTTGAGCACATGATATGGGAATGCTGTGCTCATCATTCGGGCTCCTTTGAGCACGTGATATGGGAATGCTGTGCTCAAAGGTCTGATTCCTTTGAGCACGTGATATGGGAATGCTGTGCTCATAGGTCAGGCTCCTTTGAGCATGTGATATGGGAATGCTGTGCTCATAGGTCAGGCTCCTTTGAGCATGGGATGTGGGAATGCTGTGGTCATAGGTCAGGCTCCTTTGAGCAAATAATATGGGAATGCTGTGCTCATAGGTCTGACTCCTTTGATCACATGATATGGGAATGCTGTGCTCATAGGTCTGGCTCCTTTGATCAAATGATATGGGAATGCTGTGCTCATAGGTCAGGCTCCTTTGATCACATGATATGGGAATGCTGTGGTCATAGGTCAGGCTCCTTTGAGCACGGGATATGGGAATGCTGTGCCCATAGGTAGGGCCCCTTTGAGCACATGATATGAGAATGCTATGCTCACAGGTGAGGCTCCTTTGAGCACATGATATGGGAATGCTGTGCTCATCGGTCGGGCCACTTTGAGCACATGATATGGGAATGGTGTGCTCATAGGTAGGGCCCCTTTGAGCACATGATATGGGAATGCTATGCTCACAGGTCGGGCTCCTTTGAGCACGGGATATGGGAATGCTGTGCTCATAGGTCAGGCCACTTTGAGCACATGATATGGGAATGCTGTGCTCATAGGCAGGGCCCCTTTGAGCACATGATATGGGAATGCTGTGCTCATAAGTAGGGCTCCTTTGAGCACATGATATGGGAATGCTGTGCTCATAGGTTGGGATCCTTTGAGCACATGATATGGGAATGCTGTGCTCATCGGTCGGTCTCCTTTGAGCACATGATATGGGAATGCTGTGCTCATTGGTCGGGCTCCTTTGAGCACATGATAGGGGAATGCTGTGCTCATAGGTATGGCTCCTTTGATCACATGATATGGGAATGCTGTGCTCATAGGTCGGGCTCCTTTGAGCACATGATATGGGAATGCTGTGCTCATAGGTCCGGCTCCTTTGAGCACATGATATGGGAATGCTGTGCTCATCGGTCGGGCTCCTTTGAGCACATTATATGGGAATGCTGTGCTCATCGTTCAGGCTCCTTTGAGCACATGATATGGGAATGCTGTGCTCATCGTTCAGGTTCCTTTGAGCACATGATATGGGAATGCTGTGCTCATAGGTATGGCTCCTTTGATCACATGATATTGGAATGCTGTGCTCCTAGGTCGGGCTCCTTTGAGCACATGATATGGGAATGCTGTGCTCATAGGTCCGGGCTCCTTTGAGCACATGATATGGGAATGCTGTGCTCATAGGTAGGGCCCCTTTGAGCACATGATATGGGAATGCTGTGCTCATAGTTCCGGCTGCTTTGAGCACATGATATGGGAATGCTGTGCTCATAGGTCAGGCTCCTTTGAGCACATGATATGGGAATGCTGTGCTCATAGGTATGGCTCCTTTGATCACATGATATGTGAATGCTGTGCTCATAGGTGGGGCTCCTTTGAGCACATGATATGGGAATGCTGTGCTCATAGGTCCGGCTCCTTTGAGCACATGATATGGGAATGCTGTGCTCATAGGTAGGGCCCCTTTGAGCACATGATATGGGAATGCTGTGCTCATAGTTCCGGCTGCTTTGAGCACATGATATGGGAATGCTGTGCTCATAGGTCAGGCTCCTTTGAGCACGTGACATCGGAATGCTGTGCTCATAGTTTGGGCTCCTTTGAGCATGGGATATGGGAATGCTGGGCTAGTAGGTCGGGCTCCTTTGATCAAATGATATGGGAATGCTGTGCTCATAGGTGGGGCTCCTTTGAGCACATGATATGGGAATGCTGTGCTCATAGGTCCGGCTCCTTTGAGCACATGATATGGGAATGCTGTGCTCATAGGTAGGGCCCCTTTGAGCACATGATATGGGAATGCTGTGCTCATAGTTCCGGCTGCTTTGAGCACATGATATGGGAATGCTGTGCTCACAGGGCTGGCTCCTTTGAACATGTGATATGGGAATGCTGTGCTCATAGTCTGGGCTCCTTTGAGCACAGGATATGGGAATGCTGGGCTCATAGGTCGGGCTCCTTTGAGCACCTGATATGAGAATGCTGTGCTCATAGGTCTGGCTCATTTGAGCACAAGATATGGGAATTATGTGCTCATAATTCACGCTCCTTTGAGCACGGGATATGGGAATGCTGTGGTCATAGGTCAGGCTCCTTTGAGCACATGATATGGGAATGCTGTGCTCATAGGTTGGGCTCCTTTTAGCATGTGATATGGGAATGCTGTGCTCACAGGTTGGGCTCCTTTTAGGACGTGATATGGGAATGCTGTGCTCATAGGTCTGGCTCCTTTGAGCACATGATATGGGAATGCTGTGCTCATAGGTTGGGTTCCTTTTAGCACGTGATATGGGAATGCTGTGCTCATAGGTCAGGCTCCTTTGAGCACCTGATATCGGAATGCTGTGGTCATAGGTCAGGCTCCTTTGAGCACAGGATATGGGAATGCTGTGCTCATAGGTCGGACCACTTTGAGCATGTCATATGGGAATGCTGTGCTCATGGGTTGGGCTTCTTTGAGCACATGATATGGGAATGCTGTGCTCATAGGTCAGTCTCCTTTGAGCACATGATATGGGAATGTTGTGCTCATAGGTTGGGCCCCTTTGAGCACATGATATGGGAATCCTGTCCTCTTAGGTTGGGCTCCATTGAGCACATTATATGGGAATGTTGTGGTCATAGGTCGGGCTCCTTTGAGCACATGATATGGGAATGCTGTGCTCATAGGTCTGGCTCCTTTGAGCAGGTGATATGGGAATGCTGTGCTCATAGGTCGGGCTCCTTTGAGCACGTGATATGGGAATGTTGTGCTCATAGGTTGGGCTCCTTTGAGCACGTGTTCTGGGAATGCTGTGCTCATAGGTTGGGCTCCTTTGAGCACGTGATATGGGAATGCTGTGCTCATAGGTCAGGCTCCTTTGAGCACGTGATATGGGATGCTGTGGTCATAGGTTGGGCTCCTGTGAGTACATGATATGGGAATGCTGTGCTCATCATTCGGGCTCCTTTGAGCATGTGATATGGGAATGCTGTGCTCAAAGGTCTGATTCCTTTGAGCACGTGATATGGGAATGCTGTGCTCATAGGTCAGGCTCCTTTGAGCACGTGATGTGGGAATGCTGTGCTCATAGGCAGGCTCCTTTGAGCATGGGATGTGGGAATGCTGTGGTCATAGGTCAGGCTCCTTTGAGCAAATAATATGGGAATGCTGTTCTCATAGGTCTGACTCCTTTGATCACATGATATGGGAATGCTGTGCTCATAGGTCTGGCTCCTTTGATCAAATGATATGGGAATGCTGTGCTCATAGGTCAGGCTCCTTTGATCACATGATATGGGAATGCTGTGGTCATAGGTCAGGCTCCTTTGAGCACGGGATATGGGAATGCTGTGCCCATAGGTAGGGCCCCTTTGAGCACATGATATGAGAATGCTATGCTCACAGGTGAGGCTCCTTTGAGCACATGATATGGGAATGCTGTGCTCATCGGTCGGGCCACTTTGAGCACATGATATGGGAATGGTGTGCTCATAGGTAGGGCCCCTTTGAGCACATGATATGGGAATGCTATGCTCACAGGTCGGGCTCCTTTGAGCACGGGATATGGGAATGCTGTGCTCATAGGTCAGGCCACTTTCAGCACATGATATGGGAATGCTGTGCTCATAGGCAGGGCCCCTTTGAGCACATGATATGGGAATGCTGTGCTCATAAGTAGGGCTCCTTTGAGCACATGATATGGGAATTCTGTGCTCATAGGTTGGGATCCTTTGAGCACATGATATGGGAATGCTGTGCTCATCGGTCGGGCTCCTTTGAGCACATGATATGGGAATGCTGTGCTCATTGGTCGGGCTCCTTTGAGCACATGATAGGGGAATGCTGTGCTCATAGGTATGGCTTCTTTGATCACATGATATGGGAATGCTGTGCTCGTAGGTCGGGCTCCTTTGAGCACATGATATGGGAATGCTGTGTTCATAGGTCCGGCTCCTTTGAGCACATGATATGGGAATGCTGTGCTCATCGGTCGGGCTCCTTTGAGCACATTATATGGGAATGCTGTGCTCATCGTTCAGGCTCCTTTGAGCACATGATATGGGAATGCTGTGCTCATCGTTCAGGTTCCTTTGAGCACATGATATGGGAATGCTGTGCTCATAGGTATGGCACCTTTGATCACATGATATTGGAATGCTGTGCTCCTAGGTCGGGCTCCTTTGAGCACATGATATGGGAATGCTGTGCTCATAGGTCCGGCTCCTTTGAGCACATGATATGGGAATGCTGTGCTCATAGGTAGGGCCCCTTTGAGCACATGATATGGGAATGCTGTGCTCATAGTTCCGGCTGCTTTGAGCACATGATATGGGAATGCTGTGCTTATAGGTCAGGCTCCTTTGAGCACATGATATGGGAATGCTGTGCTCATAGGTATGGCTCCTTTGATCACATGATATGGGAATGCTGTGCTCATAGGTGGGGCTCCTTTGAGCACATGATATGGGAATGCTGTGCTCATAGGTCCGGCTCCTTTGAGCACATGATATGGGAATGCTGTGCTCATAGGTAGGGCCCCTTTGAGCACGTGATATGGGAATGCTGTGCTCATAGTTCCGGCTGCTTTGAGCACATGATATGGGAATGCTGTGCTCATAGGTCAGGCTCTTTTGAGCATGTGACATGGGAATGCTGTGCTCATAGTTTGGGCACCTTTGAGCATGGGATATGGGAATGCTGTGCTCATAGGTCTGGCACCTTTGATCAAATGATATGGGAATGCTGTGCTCATAGGTCAGGCCCCTTTGAGCACATGATATGGGAATCCTGTCCTCTTAGGTTGGGCTCCATTGAGCACATTATATGGGAATGCTGTGGTCATAGGTCGGGCTCCTTTGAGCACATGATATGGGAATGCTGTGCTCATAGGTCTGGCTCCTTTGAGCACGTGATATGGGAATGCTGTGCTCATAGGTCGGGCTCCTTTGAGCACGTGATATGGGAATGTTGTGCTCATAGGTTGGGCTCCTTTGAGCACGTGTTCTGGGAATGCTGTGCTCATAGGTTGGGCTCCTTTGAGCACGTGTTATGGGAATGCTGTGCTCATAGGTCAGGCTCCTTTGAGCACGTGATATGGGATGCTGTGGTCATAGGTTGGGCTCCTGTGAGTACATGATATGGGAATGCTGTGCTCATCATTCGGGCTCCTTTGAGCACGTGATATGGGAATGCTGTGCTCAAAGGTCTGATTCCTTTGAGCACGTGATATGGGAATGCTGTGCTCATAGGTCAGGCTCCTTTGAGCATGTGATATGGGAATGCTGTGCTCATAGGTCAGGCTCCTTTGAGCATGGGATGTGGTAATGCTGTGGTCATAGGTCAGGCTCCTTTGAGCAAATAATATGGGAATGCTGTGCTCATAGGTCTGACTCCTTTGATCACATGATATGGGAATGCTGTGCTCATAGGTCGGGCTCCTTTGAGCACGTGATATGGGAATGTTGTGCTCATAGGTTGGGCTCCTTTGAGCACGTGTTCTGGGAATGCTGTGCTCATAGGTTGGGCTCCTTTGAGCACGTGTTATGGGAATGCTGTGCTCATAGGTCAGGCTCCTTTGAGCACGTGATATGGGATGCTGTGGTCATAGGTTGGGCTCCTGTGAGTACATGATATGGGAATGCTGTGCTCATCATTCGGGCTCCTTTGAGCACGTGATATGGGAATGCTGTGCTCAAAGGTCTGATTCCTTTGAGCACGTGATATGGGAATGCTGTGCTCATAGGTCAGGCTCCTTTGAGCATGTGATATGGGAATGCTGTGCTCATAGGTCAGGCTCCTTTGAGCATGGGATGTGGGAATGCTGTGGTCATAGGTCAGGCTCCTTTGAGCAAATAATATGGGAATGCTGTGCTCATAGGTCTGACTCCTTTGATCACATGATATGGGAATGCTGTGCTCATAGGTCTGGCTCCTTTTATCAAATGATATGGGAATGCTGTGCTCATAGGTCAGGCTCCTTTGATCACATGATATGGGAATGCTGTGGTCATAGGTCAGGCTCCTTTGAGTACGGGATATGGGAATGCTGTGCCCATCGGTAGGGCCCCTTTGAGCACATGATATGAGAATGCTATGCTCACAGGTGAGGCTCCTTTGAGCACATGATATGGGAATGCTGTGCTCATCGGTCGGGCCACTTTGAGCACATGATATGGGAATGGTGTGCTCATAGGTAGGGCCCCTTTGAGCACATGATATGGGAATGCTATGCTCACAGGTCGGGCTCCTTTGAGCACGGGATATGGGAATGCTGTGCTCATAGGTCAGGCCACTTTCAGCACATGATATGGGAATGCTGTGCTCATAGGCAGGGCCCCTTTGAACACATGATATGGGAATGATGTGCTCATAAGTAGGGCTCCTTTGAGCACATGATATGGGAATGCTGTGCTCATAGGTTGGGATCCTTTGAGCACATGATATGGGAATGCTGTGCTCATCGGTCGGGCTCCTTTGAGCACATGATATGGGAATGCTGTGCTCATTGGTCGGGCTCCTTTGAGCACATGATAGGGGAATGCTGTGCTCATAGGTATGGCTCCTTTGATCACATGATATGGGAATGCTGTGCTCATAGGTCGGGCTCCTTTGAGCACATGATATGGGAATGCTGTGCTCATAGGTCCGGCTCCTTTGAGCACATGATATGGGAATGCTGTGCTCATCGGTCGGGCTCCTTTGAGCACATTATATGGGAATGCTGTGCTCATCGTTCAGGCTCCTTTGAGCACATGATATGGGAATGCTGTGCTCATCGTTCAGGTTCCTTTGAGTACATGATATGGGAATGCTGTGCTCATAGGTATGGCTCCTTTGATCACATGATATTGGAATGCTGTGCTCCTAGGTCGGGTTCCTTTGAGCACATGATATGGGAATGCTGTGCTCATAGATCCGGCTCCTTTGAGCACATGATATGGGAATGCTGTGCTCATAGGTATGGCCCCTTTGAGCACATGATATGGGAATGCTGTGCTCATAGTTCCGGCTGCTTTGAGCACATGATATGGGAATGCTGTGCTCATAGGTCAGGCTCCTTTGAGCACATGATATGGGAATGCTGTGCTCATATGTATGGCTCCTTTGATCACATGATATGGGAATGCTGTGCTCATAGGTGGGGCTCCTTTGAGCACATGATATGGGAATGCTGTGCTCATAGGTCCGGCTTCTTTGAGCACATGATATGGGAATGCTGTGCTCATAGGTAGGGCCCCTTTGAGCACATGATGTGGGAATGCTGTGCTCATAGTTCCGGCTGCTTTGAGCACATGATATGGGAATGCTGTGCTCATAGGTCAGGCTCCTTTGAGCATGTGACATGGGAATGCTGTGCTCATAGTTTGGGCTCCTTTGAGCATGGGATATGGGAATGCTGGGCTCATAGGTCAGGCTCCTTTGATCAAATGATATGGGAATGCTGTGCTCATAGGTGGGGCTCCTTTGAGCACATGATATGGGAATGCTGTGCTCATAGGTCCGGCTCCTTTGAGCACATGATATGGGAATGCTGTGCTCATAGGTAGGGCCCCTTTGAGCACATGATATGGGAATGCTGTGCTCATAAGTATGGCTCCTTTGAGCACATGATATGGGAATGCTGTGCTCATAGGTTGGGATCCTTTGAGCACATGATATGGGAATGCTGTGCTCATCAGTCGGGCTCCTTTGAGCACATGATATGGGAATGCTGTGCTCATTGGTCGGGCCCCTTTGAGCACATGATATGGGAATGCTGTGCTCATCGGTCGGGCTCCTTTGAGCACATGATATGGGAATGCTGTGCTCATAGGTAGGGCCCCTTTGAGCACATGATATGGGAATGCTGTGCTCATAGTTCCGGCTGCTTTGAGCACATGATATGGGAATGCTGTGCTCATAGGTATGGCTCCTTTGATCACATGATATGGGAATGCTGTGCTCATAGGTTGGGCTCCTTTGAGCACGTGATATGGGAATGCTGTGCTCATAGGTCAGGCTCCTTTGAGCACGTGATATGGGATGCTGTGGTCATAGGTTGGGCTCCTGTGAGTACATGATATGGGAATGCTGTGCTCATCATTCGGGCTCCTTTGAGCACGTGATATGGGAATGCTGTGCTCAAAGGTCTGATTCCTTTGAGCACGTGATATGGGAATGCTGTGCTCATAGGTCAGGCTCCTTTGAGCATGTGATATGGGAATGCTGTGCTCATAGGTCAGGCTCCTTTGAGCATGGGATGTGGGAATGCTGTGGTCATAGGTCAGGCTCCTTTGAGCAAATAATATGGGAATGCTGTGCTCATAGGTCTGACTCCTTTGATCACATGATATGGGAATGCTGTGCTCATAGGTCTGGCTCCTTTGATCAAATGATATGGGAATGCTGTGCTCATAGGTCAGGCTCCTTTGATCACATGATATGGGAATGCTGTGGTCATAGGTCAGGCTCCTTTGAGCACGGGATATGGGAATGCTGTGCCCATAGGTAGGGCCCCTTTGAGCACATGATATGAGAATGCTATGCTCACAGGTGAGGCTCCTTTGAGCACATGATATGGGAATGCTGTGCTCATCGGTCGGGCCACTTTGAGCACATGATATGGGAATGGTGTGCTCATAGGTAGGGCCCCTTTGAGCACATGATATGGGAATGCTATGCTCACAGGTCGGGCTCCTTTGAGCACGGGATATGGGAATGCTGTGCTCATAGGTCAGGCCACTTTGAGCACATGATATGGGAATGCTGTGCTCATAGACAGGGCCCCTTTGAGCACATGATATGGGAATGCTGTGCTCATAAGTAGGGCTCCTTTGAGCACATGATATGGGAATGCTGTGCTCATAGGTTGGGATCCTTTGAGCACATGATATGGGAATGCTGTGCTCATCGGTCGGTCTCCTTTGAGCACATGATATGGGAATGCTGTGCTCATTGGTCGGACCACTTTGAGCATGTCATATGGGAATGCTGTGCTCATGGGTTGGGCTTCTTTGAGCACATGATATGGGAATGCTGTGCTCATAGGTCAGTCTCCTTTGAGCACATGATATGGGAATGTTGTGCTCATAGGTTGGGCCCCTTTGAGCACATGATATGGGAATCCTGTCCTCTTAGGTTGGGCTCCATTGAGCACATTATATGGGAATGTTGTGGTCATAGGTCGGGCTCCTTTGAGCACATGATATGGGAATGCTGTGCTCATAGGTCTGGCTCCTTTGAGCAGGTGATATGGGAATGCTGTGCTCATAGGTCGGGCTCCTTTGAGCACATGATATGGGAATGTTGTGCTCATAGGTTGGGCTCCTTTGAGCACGTGTTCTGGGAATGCTGTGCTCATAGGTTGGGCTCCTTTGAGCACGTGATATGGGAATGCTGTGCTCATAGGTCAGGCTCCTTTGAGCACGTGATATGGGATGCTGTGGTCATAGGTTGGGCTCCTGTGAGTACATGATATGGGAATGCTGTGCTCATCATTCGGGCTCCTTTGAGCATGTGATATGGGAATGCTGTGCTCAAAGGTCCGATTCCTTTGAGCACGTGATATGGGAATGCTGTGCTCATAGGTCAGGCTCATTTGAGCACGTTATGTGGGAATGCTGTGCTCATAGGTCAGGCTCCTTTGAGCATGGGATGTGGGAATGCTGTGGTCATAGGTCAGGCTCCTTTGAGCAAATAATATGGGAATGCTGTTCTCATAGGTCTGACTCCTTTGATCACATGATATGGGAATGCTGTGCTCATAGGTCTGGCTCCTTTGATCAAATGATATGGGAATGCTGTGCTCATAGGTCAGGCTCCTTTGATCACATGATATGGGAATGCTGTGGTCATAGGTCAGGCTCCTTTGAGCACGGGATATGGGAATGCTGTGCCCATAGGTAGGGCCCCTTTGAGCACATGATATGAGAATGCTATGCTCACAGGTGAGGCTCCTTTGAGCACATGATATGGGAATGCTGTGCTCATCGGTCGGGCCACTTTGAGCACATGATATGGGAATGGTGTGCTCATAGGTAGGGCCCCTTTGAGCACATGATATGGGAATGCTATGCTCACAGGTCGGGCTCCTTTGAGCACGGGATATGGGAATGCTGTGCTCATAGGTCAGGCCACTTTCAGCACATGATATGGGAATGCTGTGCTCATAGGCAGGGCCCCTTTGAGCACATGATATGGGAATGCTGTGCTCATAAGTAGGGCTCCTTTGAGCACATGATATGGGAATGCTGTGCTCATAGGTTGGGATCCTTTGAGCACATGATATGGGAATGCTGTGCTCATCGGTCGGGCTCCTTTGAGCACATGATATGGGAATGCTGTGCTCATTGGTCGGGCTCCTTTGAGCACATGATAGGGGAATGCTGTGCTCATAGGTATGGCTTCTTTGATCACATGATATGGGAATGCTGTGCTCATAGGTCGGGCTCCTTTGAGCACATGATATGGGAATGCTGTGTTCATAGGTCCGGCTCCTTTGAGCACATGATATGGGAATGCTGTGCTCATCGGTCGGGCTCCTTTGAGCACATTATATGGGAATGCTGTGCTCATCGTTCAGGCTCCTTTGAGCACATGATATGGGAATGCTGTGCTCATCGTTCAGGTTCCTTTGAGCACATGATATGGGAATGCTGTGCTCATAGGTATGGCACCTTTGATCACATGATATTGGAATGCTGTGCTCCTAGGTCGGGCTCCTTTGAGCACATGATATGGGAATGCTGTGCTCATAGGTCCGGCTCCTTTGAGCACATGATATGGGAATGCTGTGCTCATAGGTAGGGCCCCTTTGAGCACATGATATGGGAATGCTGTGCTCATAGTTCCGGCTGCTTTGAGCACATGATATGGGAATGCTGTGCTTATAGGTCAGGCTCCTTTGAGCACATGATATGGGAATGCTGTGCTCATAGGTATGGCTCCTTTGATCACATGATATGGGAATGCTGTGCTCATAGGTGGGGCTCCTTTGAGCACATGATATGGGAATGCTGTGCTCATAGGTCCGGCTCCTTTGAGCACATGATATGGGAATGCTGTGCTCATAGGTAGGGCCCCTTTGAGCACATGATATGGGAATGCTGTGCTCATAGTTCCGGCTGCTTTGAGCACATGATATGGGAATGCTGTGCTCATAGGTCAGGCTCTTTTGAGCACGTGACATGGGAATGCTGTGCTCATAGTTTGGGCTCCTTTGAGCATGGGATATGGGAATGCTGTGCTCATAGGTCTGGCACCTTTGATCAAATGATATGGGAATGCTGTGCTCATAGGTCAGGCCCCTTTGAGCACATGATATGGGAATCCTGTCCTCTTAGGTTGGGCTCCATTGAGCACATTATATGGGAATGCTGTGGTCATAGGTCGGGCTCCTTTGAGCACATGATATGGGAATGCTGTGCTCATAGGTCTGGCTCCTTTGAGCACGTGTTCTGGGAATGCTGTGCTCATAGGTTGGGCTCCTTTGAGCACGTGTTATGGGAATGCTGTGCTCATAGGTCAGGCTCCTTTGAGCACGTGATATGGGATGCTGTGGTCATAGGTTGGGCTCCTGTGAGTACATGATATGGGAATGCTGTGCTCATCATTCGGGCTCCTTTGAGCACGTGATATGGGAATGCTGTGCTCAAAGGTCTGATTCCTTTGAGCACGTGATATGGGAATGCTGTGCTCATAGGTCAGGCTCCTTTGAGCATGTGATATGGGAATGCTGTGCTCATAGGTCAGGCTCCTTTGAGCATGGGATGTGGGAATGCTGTGGTCATAGGTCAGGCTCCTTTGAGCAAATAATATGGGAATGCTGTGCTCATAGGTCTGACTCCTTTGATCACATGATATGGGAATGCTGTGCTCATAGGTCGGGCTCCTTTGAGCACGTGATATGGGAATGTTGTGCTCATAGGTTGGGCTCCTTTGAGCACGTGTTCTGGGAATGCTGTGCTCATAGGTTGGGCTCCTTTGAGCACGTGTTATGGGAATGCTGTGCTCATAGGTCAGGCTCCTTTGAGCACGTGATATGGGATGCTGTGGTCATAGGTTGGGCTCCTGTGAGTACATGATATAGGAATGCTGTGCTCATCATTCGGGCTCCTTTGAGCACGTGATATGGGAATGCTGTGCTCAAAGGTCTGATTCCTTTGAGCACCTGATATGGGAATGCTGTGCTCATAGGTCAGGCTCCTTTGAGCATGTGATATGGGAATGCTGTGCTCATAGGTCAGGCTCCTTTGAGCATGGGATGTGGGAATGCTGTGGTCATAGGTCAGGCTCCTTTGAGCAAATAATATGGGAATGCTGTGCTCATAGGTCTGACTCCTTTGATCACATGATATGGGAATGCTGTGCTCATAGGTCTGGCTCCTTTTATCAAATGATATGGGAATGCTGTGCTCATAGGTCAGGCTCCTTTGATCACATGATATGGGAATGCTGTGGTCATAGGTCAGGCTCCTTTGAGCACGGGATATGGGAATGCTGTGCCCATCGGTAGGGCCCCTTTGAGCACATGATATGAGAATGCTATGCTCACAGGTGAGGCTCCTTTGAGCACATGATATGGGAATGCTGTGCTCATCGGTCGGGCCACTTTGAGCACATGATATGGGAATGGTGTGCTCATAGGTAGGGCCCCTTTGAGCACATGATATGGGAATGCTATGCTCACAGGTCGGGCTCCTTTGAGCACGGGATATGGGAATGCTGTGCTCATAGGTCAGGCCACTTTCAGCACATGATATGGGAATGCTGTGCTCATAGGCAGGGCCCCTTTGAGCACATGATATGGGAATGCTGTGCTCATAAGTAGGGCTCCTTTGAGCACATGATATGGGAATGCTGTGCTCATAGGTTGGGATCCTTTGAGCACATGATATGGGAATGCTGTGCTCATCGGTCGGGCTCCTTTGAGCACATGATATGGGAATGCTGTGCTCATTGGTCGGGCTCCTTTGAGCACATGATAAGGGAATGCTGTGCTCATAGGTATGGCTCCTTTGATCACATGATATGGGAATGCTGTGCTCATAGGTCGGGCTCCTTTGAGCACATGATATGGGAATGCTGTGCTCATAGGTCCGGCTCCTTTGAGCACATGATATGGGAATGCTGTGCTCATCGGTCGGGCTCCTTTGAGCACATTATATGGGAATGCTGTGCTCATCGTTCAGGCTCCTTTGAGCACATGATATGGGAATGCTGTGCTCATCGTTCAGGTTCCTTTGAGTACATGATATGGGAATGCTGTGCTCATAGGTATGGCTCCTTTGATCACATGATATTGGAATGCTGTGCTCCTAGGTCGGGTTCCTTTGAGCACATGATATGGGAATGCTGTGCTCATAGATCCGGCTCCTTTGAGCACATGATATGGGAATGCTGTGCTCATAGGTATGGCCCCTTTGAGCACATGATATGGGAATGCTGTGCTCATAGTTCCGGCTGCTTTGAGCACATGATATGGGAATGCTGTGCTCATAGGTCAGGCTCCTTTGAGCACATGATATGGGAATGCTGTGCTCATAGGTATGGCTCCTTTGATCACATGATATGGGAATGCTGTGCTTATAGGTGGGGCTCCTTTGAGCACATGATATGGGAATGCTGTGCTCATAGGTCCGGCTTCTTTGAGCACATGATATGGGAATGCTGTGCTCATAGGTAGGGCCCCTTTGAGCACATGATATGGGAATGCTGTGCTCATAGTTCCGGCTGCTTTGAGCACATGATATGGGAATGCTGTGCTCATAGGTCAGGCTCCTTTGAGCATGTGACATGGGAATGCTGTGCTCATAGTTTGGGCTCCTTTGAGCATGGGATATGGGAATGCTGGGCTCATAGGTCAGGCTCCGTTGATCAAATGATATGGGAATGCTGTGCTCATAGGTGGGGCTCCTTTGAGCACATGATATGGGAATGCTGTGCTCATAGGTCCGGCTCCTTTGAGCACATGATATGGGAATGCTGTGCTCATAGGTAGGGCCCCTTTGAGCACATGATATGGGAATGCTGTGCTCATAGGTTGGGATCCTTTGAGCACATGATATGGGAATGCTGTGCTCATCAGTCGGGCTCCTTTGAGCACATGATATGGGAATGCTGTGCTCATTGGTCGGGCCCCTTTGAGCACATGATATGGGAATGCTGTGCTCATCGGTCGGGCTCCTTTGAGCACATGATATGGGAATGCTGTGCTCATAGGTAGGGCCCCTTTGAGCACATGATATGGGAATGCTGTGCTCATAGTTCCGGCTGCTTTGAGCACATGATATGGGAATGCTGTGCTCATAGGTATGGCTCCTTTGATCACATGATATGGGAATGCTGTGCTCATAGGTTGGGCTCCTTTGAGCACTTGATATGGGAATGCTGTGCTCATAGGTCAGGCTCCTTTGAGCACGTGATATGGGATGCTGTGGTCATAGGTTGGGCTCCTGTGAGTACATGATATGGGAATGCTGTGCTCATCATTCGGGCTCCTTTGAGCACGTGATATGGGAATGCTGTGCTCAAAGGTCTGATTCCTATGAGCACGTGATATGGGAATGCTGTGCTCATAGGTCAGGCTCCTTTGAGCATGTGATATGGGAATGCTGTGCTCATAGGTCAGGCTCCTTTGAGCATGGGATGTGGGAATGCTGTGGTCATAGGTCAGGCTCCTTTGAGCAAATAATATGGGAATGCTGTGCTCATAGGTCTGACTCCTTTGATCACATGATATGGGAATGCTGTGCTCATAGGTCTGGCTCCTTTGATCAAATGATATGGGAATGCTGTGCTCATAGGTCAGGCTCCTTTGATCACATGATATGGGAATGCTGTGGTCATAGGTCAGGCTCCTTTGAGCACGGGATATGGGAATGCTGTGCCCATAGGTAGGGCCCCTTTGAGCACATGATATGAGAATGCTATGCTCACAGGTGAGGCTCCTTTGAGCACATGATATGGGAATGCTGTGCTCATCGGTCGGGCCACTTTGAGCACATGATATGGGAATGGTGTGCTCATAGGTAGGGCCCCTTTGAGCACATGATATGGGAATGCTATGCTCACAGGTCGGGCTCCTTTGAGCACGGGATATGGGAATGCTGTGCTCATAGGTCAGGCCACTTTGAGCACATGATATGGGAATGCTGTGCTCATAGGCAGGGCCCCTTTGAGCACATGATATGGGAATGCTGTGCTCATAAGTAGGGCTCCTTTGAGCACATGATATGGGAATGCTGTGCTCATAGGTTGGGATCCTTTGAGCACATGATATGGGAATGCTGTGCTCATCGGTCGGTCTCCTTTGAGCACATGATATGGGAATGCTGTGCTCATTGGTCGGGCTCCTTTGAGCACATGATAGGGGAATGCTGTGCTCATAGGTATGGCTCCTTTGATCACATGATATGGGAATGCTGTGCTCATAGGTCGGGCTCCTTTGAGCACATGATATGGGAATGCTGTGCTCATAGGTCCGGCTCCTTTGAGCACATGATATGGGAATGCTGTGCTCATCGGTCGGGCTCCTTTGAGCACATTATATGGGAATGCTGTGCTCATCGTTCAGGCTCCTTTGAGCACATGATATGGGAATGCTGTGCTCATCGTTCAGGTTCCTTTGAGCACATGATATGGGAATGCTGTGCTCATAGGTATGGCTCCTTTGATCACATGATATTGGAATGCTGTGCTCCTAGGTCGGGCTCCTTTGAGCACATGATATGGGAATGCTGTGCTCATAGGTCCGGGCTCCTTTGAGCACATGATATGGGAATGCTGTGCTCATAGGTAGGGCCCCTTTGAGCACATGATATGGGAATGCTGTGCTCATAGTTCCGGCTGCTTTGAGCACATGATATGGGAATGCTGTGCTCATAGGTCAGGCTCCTTTGAGCACATGATATGGGAATGCTGTGCTCATAGGTATGGCTCCTTTGATCACATGATATGTGAATGCTGTGCTCATAGGTGGGGCTCCTTTGAGCACATGATATGGGAATGCTGTGCTCATAGGTCCGGCTCCTTTGAGCACATGATATGGGAATGCTGTGCTCATAGGTAGGGCCCCTTTGAGCACATGATATGGGAATGCTGTGCTCATAGTTCCGGCTGCTTTGAGCATATGATATGGGAATGCTGTGCTCATAGGTCAGGCTCCTTTGAGCACGTGACATGGGAATGCTGTGCTCATAGTTTGGGCTCCTTTGAGCATGGGATATGGGAATGCTGGGCTAGTAGGTCGGGCTCCTTTGATCAAATGATATGGGAATGCTGTGCTCATAGGTGGGGCTCCTTTGAGCACATGATATGGGAATGCTGTGCTCATAGGTCCGGCTCCTTTGAGCACATGATATGGGAATGCTGTGCTCATAGGTAGGGCCCCTTTGAGCACATGATATGGGAATGCTGTGCTCATAGTTCCGGCTGCTTTGAGCACATGATATGGGAATGCTGTGCTCACAGGGCTGGCTCCTTTGAACATGTGATATGGGAATGCTGTGCTCATAGTCTGGGCTCCTTTGAGCACAGGATATGGGAATGCTGGGCTCATAGGTCGGGCTCCTTTGAGCACCTGATATGAGAATGCTGTGCTCATAGGTCTGGCTCATTTGAGCACAAGATATGGGAATTATGTGCTCATAATTCACGCTCCTTTGAGCACGGGATATGGGAATGCTGTGGTCATAGGTCAGGCTCCTTTGAGCACATGATATGGGAATGCTGTGCTCATAGGTTGGGCTCCTTTTAGCACGTGATATGGGAATGCTGTGCTCACAGGTTGGGCTCCTTTTAGGACGTGATATGGGAATGCTGTGCTCATAGGTCTGGCTCCTTTGAGCACATGATATGGGAATGCTGTGCTCATAGGTTGGGTTCCTTTTAGCACGTGATATGGGAATGCTGTGCTCATAGGTCAGGCTCCTTTGAGCACCTGATATGGGAATGCTGTGGTCATAGGTCAGGCTCCTTTGAGCACAGGATATGGGAATGCTGTGCTCATAGGTCGGACCACTTTGAGCATGTCATATGGGAATGCTGTGCTCATGGGTTGGGCTTCTTTGAGCACATGATATGGGAATGCTGTGCTCATAGGTCAGTCTCCTTTGAGCACATGATATGGGAATGTTGTGCTCATAGGTTGGGCCCCTTTGAGCACATGATATGGGAATCCTGTCCTCTTAGGTTGGGCTCCATTGAGCACATTATATGGGAATGTTGTGGTCATAGGTCGGGCTCCTTTGAGCACATGATATGGGAATGCTGTGCTCATAGGTCTGGCTCCTTTGAGCAGGTGATATGGGAATGCTGTGCTCATAGGTCGGGCTCCTTTGAGCACGTGATATGGGAATGTTGTGCTCATAGGTTGGGCTCCTTTGAGCACGTGTTCTGGGAATGCTGTGCTCATAGGTTGGGCTCCTTTGAGCATGTGATATGGGAATGCTGTGCTCATAGGTCAGGCTCCTTTGAGCACGTGATATGGGATGCTGTGGTCATAGGTTGGGCTCCTGTGAGTACATGATATGGGAATGCTGTGCTCATCATTCGGGCTCCTTTGAGCATGTGATATGGGAATGCTGTGCTCAAAGGTCTGATTCCTTTGAGCACGTGATATGGGAATGCTTCACTCATAGGTCAGGCTCCTTTGAGCACGTGATGTGGGAATGCTGTGCTCATAGGTCAGGCTCCTTTGAGCATGGGATGTGGGAATGCTGTGGTCATAGGTCAGGCTCCTTTGAGCAAATAATATGGGAATGCTGTTCTCATAGGTCTGACTCCTTTGATCACATGATATGGGAATGCTGTGCTCATAGGTCTGGCTCCTTTGATCAAATGATATGGGAATGCTGTGCTCATAGGTCAGGCTCCTTTGATCACATGATATGGGAATGCTGTGGTCATAGGTCAGGCTCCTTTGAGCACGGGATATGGGAATGCTGTGCCCATAGGTAGGGCCCCTTTGAGCACATGATATGAGAATGCTATGCTCACAGGTGAGGCTCCTTTGAGCACATGATATGGGAATGCTGTGCTCATCGGTCGGGCCACTTTGAGCACATGATATGGGAATGGTGTGCTCATAGGTAGGGCCCCTTTGAGCACATGATATGGGAATGCTATGCTCACAGGTCGGGCTCCTTTGAGCACGGGATATGGGAATGCTGTGCTCATAGGTCAGGCCACTTTCAGCACATGATATGGGAATGCTGTGCTCATAGGCAGGGCCCCTTTGAGCACATGATCTGGGAATGCTGTGCTCATAAGTAGGGCTCCTTTGAGCACATGATATGGGAATGCTGTGCTCATAGGTTGGGATCCTTTGAGCACATGATATGGGAATGCTGTGCTCATCGGTCGGGCTCCTTTGAGCACATGATATGGGAATGCTGTGCTCATTGGTCGGGCTCCTTTGAGCACATGATAGGGGAATGCTGTGCTCATAGGTATGGCTTCTTTGATCACATGATATGGGAATGCTGTGCTCATAGGTCGGGCTCCTTTGAGCACATGATATGGGAATGCTGTGTTCATAGGTCCGGCTCCTTTGAGCACATGATATGGGAATGCTGTGCTCATCGGTCGGGCTCCTTTGAGCACATTATATGGGAATGCTGTGCTCATCGTTCAGGCTCCTTTGAGCACATGATATGGGAATGCTGTGCTCATCGTTCAGGTTCCTTTGAGCACATGATATGGGAATGCTGTGCTCATAGGTATGGCACCTTTGATCACATGATATTGGAATGCTGTGCTCCTAGGTCGGGCTCCTTTGAGCACATGATATGGGAATGCTGTGCTCATAGGTCCGGCTCCTTTGAGCACATGATATGGGAATGCTGTGCTCATAGGTAGGGCCCCTTTGAGCACATGATATGGGAATGCTGTGCTCATAGTTCCGGCTGCTTTGAGCACATGATATGGGAATGCTGTGCTTATAGGTCAGGCTCCTTTGAGCACATGATATGGGAATGCTGTGCTCATAGGTATGGCTCCTTTGATCACATGATATGGGAATGCTGTGCTCATAGGTGGGGCTCCTTTGAGCACATGATATGGGAATGCTGTGCTCATAGGTCCGGCTCCTTTGAGCACATGATATGGGAATGCTGTGCTCATAGGTAGGGCCCCTTTGAGCACGTGATATGGGAATGCTGTGCTCATAGTTCCGGCTGCTTTGAGCACATGATATGGGAATGCTGGGCTCATAGGTCAGGCTCTTTTGAGCACGTGACATGGGAATGCTGTGCTCATAGTTTGGGCTCCTTTGAGCATGGGATATGGGAATGCTGTGCTCATAGGTCTGGCACCTTTGATCAAATGATATGGGAATGCTGTGCTCATAGGTCAGGCCCCTTTGAGCACATGATATGGGAATCCTGTCCTCTTAGGTTGGGCTCCATTGAGCACATTATATGGGAATGCTGTGGTCATAGGTCGGGCTCCTTTGAGCACATGATATGGGAATGCTGTGCTCATAGGTCTGGCTCCTTTGAGCACGTGATATGGGAATGCTGTGCTCATAGGTCGGGCTCCTTTGAGCACGTGATATGGGAATGTTGTGCTCATAGGTTGGGCTCCTTTGAGCACGTGTTCTGGGAATGCTGTGCTCATAGGTTGGGCTCCTTTGAGCACGTGTTATGGGAATGCTGTGCTCATAGGTCAGGCTCCTTTGAGCACGTGATATGGGATGCTGTGGTCATAGGTTGGGCTCCTGTGAGTACATGATATGGGAATGCTGTGCTCATCATTCGGGCTCCTTTGAGCACGTGATATGGGAATGCTGTGCTCAAAGGTCTGATTCCTTTGAGCACGTGATATGGGAATGCTGTGCTCATAGGTCAGGCTCCTTTGAGCATGTGATATGGGAATGCTGTGCTCATAGGTCAGGCTCCTTTGAGCATGGGATGTGGGAATGCTGTGGTCATAGGTCAGGCTCCTTTGAGCAAATAATATGGGAATGCTGTGCTCATAGGTCTGACTCCTTTGATCACATGATATGGGAATGCTGTGCTCATAGGTCGGGCTCCTTTGAGCACGTGATATGGGAATGTTGTGCTCATAGGTTGGGCTCCTTTGAGCACGTGTTCTGGGAATGCTGTGCTCATAGGTTGGGCTCCTTTGAGCACGTGTTATGGGAATGCTGTGCTCATAGGTCAGGCTCCTTTGAGCACGTGATATGGGATGCTGTGGTCATAGGTTGGGCTCCTGTGAGTACATGATATGGGAATGCTGTGCTCATCATTCGGGCTCCTTTGAGCACGTGATATGGGAATGCTGTGCTCAAAGGTCTGATTCCTTTGAGCACGTGATATGGGAATGCTGTGCTCATAGGTCAGGCTCCTTTGAGCATGTGATATGGGAATGCTGTGCTCATAGGTCAGGCTCCTTTGAGCATGGGATGTGGGAATGCTGTGCTCATAGGTCAGGCTCCTTTGAGCAAATAATATGGGAATGCTGTGCTCATAGGTCTGACTCCTTTGATCACATGATATGGGAATGCTGTGCTCATAGGTCTGGCTCCTTTTATCAAATGATATGGGAATGCTGTGCTCATAGGTCAGGCTCCTTTGATCACATGATATGGGAATGCTGTGGTCATAGGTCAGGCTCCTTTGAGTACGGGATATGGGAATGCTGTGCCCATCGGTAGGGCCCCTTTGAGCACATGATATGAGAATGCTATGCTCACAGGTGAGGCTCCTTTGAGCACATGATATGGGAATGCTGTGCTCATCGGTCGGGCCACTTTGAGCACATGATATGGGAATGGTGTGCTCATAGGTAGGGCCCCTTTGAGCACATGATATGGGAATGCTATGCTCACAGGTCGGGCTCCTTTGAGCACGGGATATGGGAATGCTGTGCTCATAGGTCAGGCCACTTTCAGCACATGATATGGGAATGCTGTGCTCATAGGCAGGCCCCTTTGAGCACATGATATGGGAATGCTGTGCTCATAAGTAGGGCTCCTTTGAGCACATGATATGGGAATGCTGTGCTCATAGGTTGGGATCCTTTGAGCACATGATATGGGAATGCTGTGCTCATCGGTCGGGCTCCTTTGAGCACATGATATGGGAATGCTGTGCTCATTGGTCGGGCTCCTTTGAGCACATGATAGGGGAATGCTGTGCTCATAGGTATGGCTCCTTTGATCACATGATATGGGAATGCTGTGCTCATAGGTCGGGCTCCTTTGAGCACATGATATGGGAATGCTGTGCTCATAGGTCCGGCTCCTTTGAGCACATGATATGGGAATGCTGTGCTCATCGGTCGGGCTCCTTTGAGCACATTATATGGGAATGCTGTGCTCATCGTTCAGGCTCCTTTGAGCACATGATATGGGAATGCTGTGCTCATCGTTCAGGTTCCTTTGAGTACATGATATGGGAATGCTGTGCTCATAGGTATGGCTCCTTTGATCACATGATATTGGAATGCTGTGCTCCTAGGTCGGGTTCCTTTGAGCACATGATATGGGAATGCTGTGCTCATAGATCCGGCTCCTTTGAGCACATGATATGGGAATGTTGTGCTCATAGGTATGGCCCCTTTGAGCACATGATATGGGAATGCTGTGCTCATAGTTCCGGCTGCTTTGAGCACATGATATGGGAATGCTGTGCTCAAAGGTCAGGCTCCTTTGAGCACATGATATGGGAATGCTGTGCTCATAGGTATGGCTCCTTTGATCACATGATATGGGAATGCTGTGCTCATAGGTGGGGCTCCTTTGAGCACATGATATGGGAATGCTGTGCTCATAGGTCCGGCTTCTTTGAGCACATGATATGGGAATGCTGTGCTCATAGGTAGGGCCCCTTTGAGCACATGATGTGGGAATGCTGTGCTCATAGTTCCGGCTGCTTTGAGCACATGATATCGGAATGCTGTGCTCATAGGTCAGGCTCCTTTGAGCATGTGACATGGGAATGCTGTGCTCATAGTTTGGGCTCCTTTGAGCATGGGATATGGGAATGCTGGGCTCATAGGTCAGGCTCCTTTGATCAAATGATATGGGAATGCTGTGCTCATAGGTGGGGCTCCTTTGAGCACATGATATGGGAATGCTGTGCTCATAGGTCCGGCTCCTTTGAGCACATGATATGGGAATGCTGTGCTCATAGGTAGGGCCCCTTTGAGCACATGATATGGGAATGCTGTGCTCATAAGTATGGCTCCTTTGAGCACATGATATGGGAATGCTGTGCTCATAGGTTGGGATCCTTTGAGCACATGATATGGGAATGCTGTGCTCATCAGTCGGGCTCCTTTGAGCACATGATATGGGAATGCTGTGCTCATTGGTCGGGCCCCTTTGAGCACATGATATGGGAATGCTGTGCTCATCGGTCGGGCTCCTTTGAGCACATGATATGGGAATGCTGTGCTCATAGGTAGGGCCCCTTTGAGCACATGATATGGGAATGCTGTGCTCATAGTTCCGGCTGCTTTGAGCACATGATATGGGAATGCTGTGCTCATAGGTATGGCTCCTTTGATCACATGATATGGGAATGCTGTGCTCATAGGTCTGGCTCCTTTTATCAAATGATATGGGAATGCTGTGCTCATAGGTCAGGCTCCTTTGATCACATGATATGGGAATGCTGTGGTCATAGGTCAGGCTCCTTTGAGTACGGGATATGGGAATGCTGTGCCCATCGGTAGGGCCCCTTTGAGCACATGATATGAGAATGCTATGCTCACAGGTGAGGCTCCTTTGAGCACATGATATGGGAATGCTGTGCTCATCGGTCGGGCCACTTTGAGCACATGATATTGGAATGGTGTGCTCATAGGTAGGGCCCCTTTGAGCACATGATATGGGAATGCTATGCTCACAGGTCGGGCTCCTTTGAGCACGGGATATGGGAATGCTGTGCTCATAGGTCAGGCCACTTTCAGCACATGATATGGGAATGCTGTGCTCATAGGCAGGCCCCTTTGAGCACATGATATGGGAATGCTGTGCTCATAAGTAGGGCTCCTTTGAGCACATGATATGGGAATGCTGTGCTCATAGGTTGGGATCCTTTGAGCACATGATATGGGAATGCTGTGCTCATCGGTCGGGCTCCTTTGAGCACATGATATGGGAATGCTGTGCTCATTGGTCGGGCTCCTTTGAGCACATGATAGGGGAATGCTGTGCTCATAGGTATGGCTCCTTTGATCACATGATATGGGAATGCTGTGCTCATAGGTCGGGCTCCTTTGAGCACATGATATGGGAATGCTGTGCTCATAGGTCCGGCTCCTTTGAGCACATGATATGGGAATGCTGTGCTCATCGGTCGGGCTCCTTTGAGCACATTATATGGGAATGCTGTGCTCATCGTTCAGGCTCCTTTGAGCACATGATATGGGAATGCTGTGCTCATCGTTCAGGTTCCTTTGAGTACATGATATGGGAATGCTGTGCTCATAGGTATGGCTCCTTTGATCACATGATATTGGAATGCTGTGCTCCTAGGTCGGGTTCCTTTGAGCACATGATATGGGAATGCTGTGCTCATAGATCCGGCTCCTTTGAGCACATGATATGGGAATGCTGTGCTCATAGGTATGGCCCCTTTGAGCACATGATATGGGAATGCTGTGCTCATAGTTCCGGCTGCTTTGAGCACATGATATGGGAATGCTGTGCTCATAGGTCAGGCTCCTTTGAGCACATGATATGGGAATGCTGTGCTCATAGGTATGGCTCCTTTGATCACATGATATGGGAATGCTGTGCTCATAGGTGGGGCTCCTTTGAGCACATGATATGGGAATGCTGTGCTCATAGGTCCGGCTTCTTTGAGCACATGATATGGGAATGCTGTGCTCATAGGTAGGGCCCCTTTGAGCACATGATGTGGGAATGCTGTGCTCATAGTTCCGGCTGCTTTGAGCACATGATATGGGAATGCTGTGCTCATAGTTCAGGCTCCTTTGAGCATGTGACATGGGAATGCTGTGCTCATAGTTTGGGCTCCTTTGAGCATGGGATATGGGAATGCTGGGCTCATAGGTCAGGCTCCTTTGATCAAATGATATGGGAATGCTGTGCTCATAGGTGGGGCTCCTTTGAGCACATGATATGGGAATGCTGTGCTCATAGGTCCGGCTCCTTTGAGCACATGATATGGGAATGCTGTGCTCATAGGTAGGGCCCCTTTGAGCACATGATATGGGAATGCTGTGCTCATAAGTATGGCTCCTTTGAGCACATGATATGGGAATGCTGTGCTCATAGGTTGGGATCCTTTGAGCACATGATATGGGAATGCTGTGCTCATCAGTCGGGCTCCTTTGAGCACATGATATGGGAATGCTGTGCTCATTGGTCGTGCCCCTTTGAGCACATGATATGGGAATGCTGTGCTCATCGGTCGGGCTCCTTTGAGCACATGATATGGGAATGCTGTGCTCATAGGTAGGGCCCCTTTGAGCACATGATATGGGAATGCTGTGCTCATAGTTCCGGCTGCTTTGAGCACATGATATGGGAATGCTGTGCTCATAGGTATGGCTCCTTTGATCACATGATATGGGAATGCTGTGCTCATAGGTTGGGCTCCTTTGAGCACGTGATATGGGAATGCTGTGCTCATAGGTCAGGCTCCTTTGAGCACGTGATATGGGATGCTGTGGTCATAGGTTGGGCTCCTGTGAGTACATGATATGGGAATGCTGTGCTCATCATTCGGGCTCCTTTGAGCACGTGATATGGGAATGCTGTGCTCAAAGGTCTGATTCCTTTGAGCACGTGATATGGGAATGCTGTGCTCATAGGTCAGGCTCCTTTGAGCATGTGATATGGGAATGCTGTGCTCATAGGTCAGGCTCCTTTGAGCATGGGATGTGGGAATGCTGTGGTCATAGGTCAGGCTCCTTTGAGCAAATAATATGGGAATGCTGTGCTCATAGGTCTGACTCCTTTGATCACATGATATGGGAATGCTGTGCTCATAGGTCTGGCTCCTTTGATCAAATGATATGGGAATGCTGTGCTCATAGGTCAGGCTCCTTTGATCACATGATATGGGAATGCTGTGGTCATAGGTCAGGCTCCTTTGAGCACGGGATATGGGAATGCTGTGCCCATAGGTAGGGCCCCTTTGAGCACATGATATGAGAATGCTATGCTCACAGGTGAGGCTCCTTTGAGCACATGATATGGGAATGCTGTGCTCATCGGTCGGGCCACTTTGAGCACATGATATGGGAATGGTGTGCTCATAGGTAGGGCCCCTTTGAGCACATGATATGGGAATGCTATGCTCACAGGTCGGGCTCCTTTGAGCACGGGATATGGGAATGCTGTGCTCATAGGTCAGGCCACTTTGAGCACATGATATGGGAATGCTGTGCTCATAGGCAGGGCCCCTTTGAGCACATGATATGGGAATGCTGTGCTCATAAGTAGGGCTCCTTTGAGCACATGATATGGGAATGCTGTGCTCATAGGTTGGGATCCTTTGAGCACATGATATGGGAATGCTGTGCTCATCGGTCGGTCTCCTTTGAGCACATGATATGGGAATGCTGTGCTCATTGGTCGGGCTCCTTTGAGCACATGATAGGGGAATGCTGTGCTCATAGGTATGGCTCCTTTGATCACATGATATGGGAATGCTGTGCTCATAGGTCGGGCTCCTTTGAGCACATGATATGGGAATGCTGTGCTCATAGGTCCGGCTCCTTTGAGCACATGATATGGGAATGCTGTGCTCATCGGTCGGGCTCCTTTGAGCACATTATATGGGAATGCTGTGCTCATCGTTCAGGCTCCTTTGAGCACATGATATGGGAATGCTGTGCTCATCGTTCAGGTTCCTTTGAGCACATGATATGGGAATGCTGTGCTCATAGGTATGGCTCCTTTGATCACATGATATTGGAATGCTGTGCTCCTAGGTCGGGCTCCTTTGAGCACATGATATGGGAATGCTGTGCTCATAGGTCCGGCTCCTTTGAGCACATGATATGGGAATGCTGTGCTCATAGGTAGGGCCCCTTTGAGCACATGATATGGGAATGCTGTGCTCATAGTTCCGGCTGCTTTGAGCACATGATATGGGAATGCTGTGCTCATAGGTCAGGCTCCTTTGAGCACATGATATGGGAATGCTGTGCTCATAGGTATGGCTCCTTTGATCACATGATATGGGAATGCTGTGCTCATAGGTGGGGCTCCTTTGAGCACATGATATGGGAATGCTGTGCTCATAGGTCCGGCTTCTTTGAGCACATGATATGGGAATGCTGTGCTCATAGGTAGGGCCCCTTTGAGCACATGATATGGGAATGCTGTGCTCATAGTTCCGGCTGCTTTGAGCACATGATATGGGAATGCTGTGCTCATAGGTCAGGCTCCTTTGAGCATGTGACATGGGAATGCTGTGCTCATAGTTTGGGCTCCTTTGAGCATGGGATATGGGAATGCTGGGCTCATAGGTCAGGCTCCTTTGATCAAATGATATGGGAATGCTGTGCTCATAGGTGGGGCTCCTTTGAGCACATGATATGGGAATGCTGTGCTCATAGGTCCGGCTCCTTTGAGCACATGATATGGGAATGCTGTGCTCATAGGTAGGGCCCCTTTGAGCACATGATATGGGAATGCTGTGCTCATAAGTATGGCTCCTTTGAGCACATGATATGGGAATGCTGTGCTCATCGGTCGGGCTCCTTTGAGCACATGATATGGGAATGCTGTGCTCATTGGTCGGGCCCCTTTGAGCACATGATATGGGAATGCTGTGCTCATCGGTCGGGCTCCTTTGAGCACATGATATGGGAATGCTGTGCTCATAGGTAGGGCCCCTTTGAGCACATGATATGGGAATGCTGTGCTCATAGTTCCGGCTGCTTTGAGCACATGATATGGGAATGCTGTGCTCATAGGTATGGCTCCTTTGATCACATGATATGGGAATGCTGTGCTCATAGGTGGGGCTCCTTTGAGCACATGATATGGGAATGCTGTGCTCATAGGTCCGGCTCCTTTGAGCACATGATATGGGAATGCTGTGCTCATAGGTAGGGCCCCTTTGAGCACATGATATGGGAATGCTGTGCTCATAGTTCCGGCTGCTTTGAGCACATGATATGGGAATGCTGTGCTCATAGGTCAGCTCCTTTGAGCACGTGACATGGGAATGCTGTGCTCATAGTTTGGGCTCCTTTGAGCATGGGATATGGGAATGCTGTGCTCATAGGTCTGGCACCTTTGATCAAATGATATGGGAATGCTGTGCTCATAGGTCAGGCCCCTTTGAGCACATGATATGGGAATCATGTCCTCTTAGGTTGGGCTCCATTGAGCACATTATATGGGAATGCTGTGGTCATAGGTCGGGCTCCTTTGAGCACATGATATGGGAATGCTGTGCTCATAGGTCTGGCTCCTTTGAGCACGTGATATGGGAATGCTGTGATCATAGGTCGGGCTCCTTTGAGCACGTGATATGGGAATGTTGTGCTCATAGGTTGGGCTCCTTTGAGCACGTGTTCTGGGAATGCTGTGCTCATAGGTTGGGCTCCTTTGAGCACGTGATATGGGAATGCTGTGCTCATAGGTCAGGCTCCTTTGAGCACGTGATATGGGATGCTGTGGTCATAGGTTGGGCTCCTGTGAGTACATGATATGGGAATGCTGTGCTCATCATTCGGGCTCCTTTGAGCACGTGATATGGGAATGCTGTGCTCAAAGGTCTGATTCCTTTGAGCACGTGATATGGGAATGCTGTGCTCATAGGTCAGGCTCCTTTGAGCACGTGATATGGGAATGCTGTGCTCATAGGTCAGGCTCCTTTGAGCATGGGATGTGGGAATGCTGTGGTCATAGGTCAGGCTCCTTTGAGCAAATAATATGGGAATGCTGTGCTCATAGGTCTGACTCCTTTGATCACATGATATGGGAATGCTGTGCTCATAGGTCTGGCTCCTTTGATCAAATGATATGGGAATGCTGTGCTCATAGGTCAGGCTCCTTTGATCACATGATATGGGAATGCTGTGGTCATAGGTCAGGCTCCTTTGAGCACGGGATATGGGAATGCTGTGCCCATAGGTAGGGCCCCTTTGAGCACATGATATGAGAATGCTATGCTCACAGGTGAGGCTCCTTTGAGCACATGATATGGGAATGCTGTGCTCATCGGTCGGGCCACTTTGAGCACATGATATGGGAATGGTGTGCTCATAGGTAGGGCCCCTTTGAGCACATGATATGGGAATGCTATGCTCACAGGTCGGGCTCCTTTGAGCACGGGATATGGGAATGCTGTGCTCATAGGTCAGGCCACTTTCAGCACATGATATGGGAATGCTGTGCTCATAGGTTGGGATCCTTTGAGCACATGATATGGGAATGCTGTGCTCATCGGTCGGGCTCCTTTGAGCACATGATATGGGAATTCTGTGCTCATTGGTCGGGCTCCTTTGAGCACATGATAGGGGAATGCTGTGCTCATAGGTATGGCTCCTTTGATCACATGATATGGGAATGCTGTGCTCATAGGTCGGGCTCCTTTGAGCACATGATATGGGAATGCTGTGCTCATAGGTCCGGCTCCTTTGAGCACATTATATGGGAATGCTGTGCTCATCGGTCGGGCTCCTTTGAGCACATTATATGGTAATGCTGTGCTCATCGTTCAGGCTCCTTTGAGCACATGATATGGGAATGCTGTGCTCATCGTTCAGGTTCCTTTGAGCACATGATATGGGAATGCTGTGCTCATAGGTATGGCTCCTTTGATCACATGATATTGGAATGCTGTGCTCCTAGGTCGGGCTCCTTTGAGCACATGATATGGGAATGCTGTGCTCATAGGTCCGGCTCCTTTGAGCACATGATATGGGAATGCTGTGCTCATAGGTAGGGCCCCTTTGAGCACATGATATGGGAATGCTGTGCTCATAGTTCCGGCTGCTTTGAGCACATGATATGGGAATGCTGTGCTCATAGGTCAGGCTCCTTTGAGCACATGATATGGGAATGCTGTGCTCATAGGTATGGCTCCTTTGATCACATGATATGGGAATGCTGTGCTCATAGGTGGGGCTCCTTTGAGCACATGATATGGGAATGCGGGGCTCATAGGTCGGGCTTCTTTGAGCACATGATATGGGAATGCTGTGCTCATAGGTAGGGCCCCTTTGAGCACATGATATGGGAATGCTGTGCTCATAGTTCCGGCTGCTTTGAGCACATGATATGGGAATGCTATGCTCATAGGTCAGGCTCCTTTGAGCACGTGACATGGGAATGCTGTGCTCATAGTTTGGGCTCCTTTGAGCATGGGATATGGGAATGCTGGGCTCATAGGTCAGGCTCCTTTGATCAAATGATATGGGAATGCTGTGCTCATAGGTGGGGCTCCTTTGAGCACATGATATGGGAATGCTGTGCTCATAGGTCCGGCTCCTTTGAGCACATGATATGGGAATGCTGTGCTCATAGGTAGGGCCCCTTTGAGCACATGATATGGGAATGCTGTGCTCATAGTTCCGGCTGCTTTGAGCACATGATATGGGAATGCTGTGCTCAGGGGCTGGCTCCTTTGAACATGTGATATGAAAATGCTGTGCTCATAGTCCGGGCTCCTTTGAGCACGGGATATGGGAATGCTGGGCTCATAGGTCGGGCTCCTTTGAGCACCTGATATGAGAATGCTGTGCTCATAGGTCTGGCTCATTTGAGCACAAGATATGGGAATTATGTGCTCATAATTCACGCTCCTTTGAGCACGGGATATGGGAATGCTGTGGTCATAGGTCAGGCTCCTTTGAGCACATGATATGGGAATGCTGTGCTCATAGGTTGGGCTCCTTTTAGCACGTGATATGGGAATGCTGTGCTCACAGGTTGGGCTCCTTTTAGCACGTGATATGGGAATGCTGTGCTCATAGGTCTGGCTCCTTTGAGCACATGATATGGGAATGCTGTGCTCATAGGTTGGGTTCCTTTTAGCACGTGATATGGGAATGCTGTGCTCATAGGTCAGGCTCCTTTGAGCACCTGATATGGGAATGCTGTGGTCATAGGTCAGGCTCCTTTGAGCACAGGATATGGGAATGCTGTGCTCATAGGTCGGACCACTTTGAGCATGTCATATGGGAATGCTGTGCTCATGGGTTGGGCTTCTTTGAGCACATGATATGGGAATGCTGTGCTCATAGGTCAGTCTCCTTTGAGCACATGATATGGGAATGTTTTGCTCATAGGTTGGGCTCCATTGAGCACATTATATGGGAATGCTGTGGTCATAGGTCGGGGTCCTTTGAGTACATGATATGGGAATGCTGTGCTCATAGGTCTGGCTCCTTTGAGCACGTGATATGGGAATGCTGTGCTCATAGGTCGGGCTCCTTTGAGCACGTGATATGGGAATGTTGTGCTCATCGGTTGGGCTCCTTTGAGCACGTGTTCTGGGAATGCTGTGCTCATAGGTTGGGCTCCTTTGAGCACGTGATATGGGAATGCTGTGCTCATAGGTCAGGCTCCTTTGAGCACGTGATATGGGAATGCTGTGGTCATAGGTTGGGCTCCTGTGAGTACATGATATGGGAATGCTGTGCTCATAAGTCGGGCTCCTTTGAGCACGTGATATGGGAATGCTGTGCTCAAAGGTCTGATTCCTTTGAGCACGTGATATGGGAATGCTGTGCTCATAGGTCAGGCTCCTTTGAGCACGTGATATGGGAATGCTGTGCTCCTAGGTCAGGCTCCTTTGAGCATGGGATGTGGGAATGCTGTGGTCATAGGTCAGGCTCCTTTGAGCAAATAATATGGGAATGCTGTGCTCATAGGTCTGACTCCTTTGATCACATGATATGGGAATTCTGTGCTCATAGGTCTGGCTCCTTTGATCAAATGATATGGGAATGCTGTGCTCATAGGTCAGGCTCCTTTGATCACATGATATGGGAATGCTGTGGTCATAGGTCAGGCTCCTTTGAGCACGGGATATGGGAATGCTGTGCCCATAGGTAGGGCCCCTTTGAGCACATGATATGAGAATGCTATGCTCACAGGTGAGGCTCCTTTGAGCACATGATATGGGAATGCTGTGCTCATCGGTCGGGCCACTTTGAGCACATGATATGGGAATGGTGTGCTCATAGGTAGGGCCCCTTTGAGCACATGATATGGGAATGCTATGCTCACAGGTCGGGCTCCTTTGAGCACGGAATATGGGAATGCTGTGCTCATAGGTCAGGCCACTTTCAGCACATGATATGGGAATGTTGTGCTCATAGGCAGGGCCCCTTTGAGCACATGATATGGGAATGCTGTGCTCATAAGTATGGCTCCTTTGAGCACATGATATGGGAATGCTGTGCTCATAGGTTGGGATCCTTTGAGCACATGATATGGGAATGCTGTGCTCATCGGTCGGGCTCCTTTGAGCACATGATATGGGAATGCTGTGCTCATTGGTCGGGCCCCTTTGAGCACATGATATGGGAATGCTCTGCTCATCGGTCGGGCTCCTTTGAGCACATGATATGGGAATGCTGTGCTCATAGGTAGGGCCCCTTTGAGCACATGATATGGGAATGCTGTGCTCATAGTTCCGGCTGCTTTGAGCACATGATATGGGAATGCTGTGCTCACAGGGCTGGCTCCTTTGAACATGTGATATGGGAATGCTGTGCTCATATTCCGGGCTCCTTTGAGCACGGGATATGGGAATGCTGGGCTCATAGGTCGGGCTCCTTTGAGCACCTGATATGAGAATGCTGTGCTCATAGGTCTGGCTCATTTGAGCACAAGATATGGGAATTATGTGCTCATAATTCACGCTCCTTTGAGCACGGGATATGGGAATGCTGTGGTCATAGGTCAGGCTCCTTTGAGCACATGATATGGGAATGCTGTGCTCATAGGTTGGGCTCCTTTTAGCACGTGATATGGATATGGGAATGCTGTGCTCATAGGTCTGGCTCCTTTGAGCACATGATATGGGAATGCTGTGCTCATAGGTTGGGTTCCTTTTAGCACGTGATATGGGAATGCTGTGCTCATAGGTCAGGCTCCTTTGAGCACCTGATATGGGAATGCTGTGGTCATAGGTCAGGCTCCTTTGAGCACAGGATATGGGAATGCTGTGCTCATAGGTCGGACCACTTTGAGCATGTCATATGGGAATGCTGTGCTCATGGGTTGGGCTTCTTTGAGCACATGATATGGGAATGCTGTGCTCATAGGTCAGTCTCCTTTGAGCACATGATATGGGAATGCTGTGCTCATAGGTTGGGCCCCTTTGAGCACATGATATGGGAATCCTGTCCTCTTAGGTTGGGCTCCATTGAGCACATTATATGGGAATGCTGTGGTCATAGGTCGGGCTCCTTTGAGCACATGATATGGGAATGCTGTGCTCATAGGTTGGGCTCCTTTTAGCACGTGATATGGGAATGCTGTGCTCACAGGTTGGGCTCCTTTTAGCACGTGATATGGGAATGCTGTGCTCATAGGTCTGGCTCCTTTGAGCACATGATATGGGAATGCTGTGCTCATAGGTTGGGTTCCTTTTAGCACTTGATATGGGAATGCTGTGCTCATAGGTCAGGCTCCTTTGAGCACCTGATGTGGGAATGCTGTGGTCATAGGTCAGGCTCCTTTGAGCACAGGATATGGGAATGCTGTGCTCATAGGTCGGACCACTTTGAGCATGTCATATGGGAATGCTGTGCTCATGGGTTGGGCTTCTTTGAGCACATGATATGGGAATGCTGTGCTCATAGGTTAGTCTCCTTTGAGCACATGATATAGGAATGCTGTGCTCATAGGTTGGGCCCCTTTGAGCACATGATATGGGAATCCTGTCCTCTTAGGTTGGGCTCCATTGAGCACATTATATGGGAATGCTGTGGTCATAGGTCGGGCTCCATTGAGCACATGATATGGGAATGCTGTGCTCATAGGTCTGGCTCCTTTGAGCACGTGATATGGGAATGCTGTGCTCATAGGTCGGGCTCCTTTGAGCACGTGATATGGGAATGTTGTGCTCATAGGTTGGGCTCCTTTGAGCACGTGTTCTGGGAATGCTGTGCTCATAGGTTGGGCTCCTTTGAGCATGTGATATGGGAATGCTGTGCTCATAGGTCAGGCTCCTTTGAGCACGTGATATGGGAATGCTGTGGTCATAGGTTGGGCTCCTGTGAGTACATGATATGGGAATGCTGTGCTCATCAGTCGGGCTCCTTTGAGCACGTGATATGGGAATGCTGTGCTCAAAGGTCTGATTCCTTTGAGCACGTGATATGGGAATGCTGTGCTCATAGGTCAGGCTCCTTTGAGCACGTGATATGGGAATGCTGTGCTCATAGGTCAGGCTCCTTTGAGCATGGGATGTGGGAATGCTGTGGTCATAGGTCAGGCTCCTTTGAGCAAATAATATGGGAATGATGTGCTCATAGGTCTGACTCCTTTGATCACATGATATGGGAATGCTGTGCTCATAGGTCTGGCTCCTTTGATCAAATGATATGGGAATGCTGTGCTCATAGGTCAGGCTCCTTTGATCACATGATATGGGAATGCTGTGGTCATAGGTCAGGCTCCTTTGAGCACGGGATATGGGAATGCTGTGCCCATAGGTAGGGCCCCTTTGAGCACATGATATGAGAATGCTATGCTCACAGGTGAGGCTCCTTTGAGCACATGATATGGGAATGCTGTGCTCATCGGTCGGGCCACTTTGAGCACATGATATGGGAATGGTGTGCTCATAGGTAGGGCCCCTTTGAGCACATGATATGGGAATGCTGTGCTCATAGGCAGGGCCCCTTTGAGCACATGATATGGGAATGCTGTGCTCATAAGTATGGCTCCTTTGAGCACATGATATGGGAATGCTGTGCTCATAGGTTGGGATCCTTTGAGCACATGATATGGGAATGCTGTGCTCATCGGTCGGGCTCCTTTGAGCACATGATATGGGAATGCTGTGCTCATTGGTCGGGCTCCTTTGAGCACATGATAGGGGAATGCTGTGCTCATAGGTATGGCTCCTTTGATCACATGATATGGGAATGTTGTGCTCATAGGTGGGGCTCCTTTGAGCACATGATATGGGAATGCTGTGCTCATAGGTCCGGCTCCTTTGAGCACATGATATGGGAATGCTGTGCTCATAGGTAGGGCCCCTTTGAGCACATGATATGGGAATGCTGTGCTCATAGGTGGGGCTCCTTTGAGCACATGATATGGGAATGCGGGGCTCATAGGTCCGGCTTCTTTGAGCACATGATATGGGAATGCTGTGCTCATAGGTAGGGCCCCTTTGAGCACATGATATGGGAATGCTGTGCTCATAGTTCCGGCTGCTTTGAGCACATGATATGGGAATGCTATGCTCATAGGTCAGGCTCCTTTGAGCACGTGACATGGGAATGCTGTGCTCATAGTTTGGGCTCCTTTGAGTATGGGATATGGGAATGCTGGGCTCATAGGTCAGGCTCCTTTGATCAAATGATATGGGAATGCTGTGCTCATAGGTGGGGCTCCTTTGAGCACATGATATGGGAATGCTGTGCTCATAGGTCCGGCTCCTTTGAGCACATGATATGGGAATGCTGTGCTCATAGGTAGGGCCCCTTTGAGCACATGATATGGGAATGCTGTGCTCATAGTTCCGGCTGCTTTGAGCACATGATATGGGAATGCTGTGCTCAGGGGCTGGCTCCTTTGAACATGTGATATGAAAATGCTGTGCTCATAGTCCGGGCTCCTTTGAGCACGGGATATGGGAATGCTGGGCTCATAGGTCGGGCTCCTTTGAGCACCTGATATGAGAATGCTGTGCTCATAGGTCTGGCTCATTTGAGCACAAGATATGGGAATTATGTGCTCATAATTCACGCTCCTTTGAGCACGGGATATGGGAATGCTGTGGTCATAGGTCAGGCTCCTTTGAGCACATGATATGGGAATGCTGTGCTCACAGGTTGGGCTCCTTTTAGCATGTGATATGGGAATGCTGTGCTCATAGGTCTGGCTCCTTTGAGCACATGATATGGGAATGCTGTGCTCATAGGTTGGGTTCCTTTTAGCACGTGATATGGGAATGCTGTGCTCATAGGTCAGGCTCCTTTGAGCACCTGATATGGGAATGCTGTGGTCATAGGTCAGGCTCCTTTGAGCACAGGATATGGGAATGCTGTGCTCATAGGTCGGACCACTTTGAGCATGTCATATGGGAATGCTGTGCTCATGGGTTGGGCTTCTTTGAGCACATGATATGGGAATGCTGTGCTCATAGGTCAGTCTCCTTTGAGCACATGATATGGGAATGTTTTGCTCATAGGTTGGGCTCCATTGAGCACATTATATGGGAATGCTGTGGTCATAGGTCGGGCTCCTTTGAGTACATGATATGGGAATGCTGTGCTCATAGGTCTGGCTCCTTTGAGCACGTGATACGGGAATGCTGTGCTCATAGGTCGGGCTCCTTTGAGCACGTGATATGGGAATGTTGTGCTCATCGTTTGGGCTCCTTTGAGCACGTGTTCTGGGAATGCTGTGCTCATAGGTTGGGCTCCTTTGAGCACGTGATATGGGAATGCTGTGCTCATAGGTCAGGCTCCTTTGAGCACGTGATATGGGAATGCTGTGGTCATAGGTTGGGCTCCTGTGAGTACATGATATGGGAATGCTGTGCTCATCAGTCGGGCTCCTTTGAGCACGTGATATGGGAATGCTGTGCTCAAAGGTCTGATTCCTTTGAGCACGTGATATGGGAATGCTGTGCTCATAGGTCAGGCTCCTTTGAGCACGTGATATGGGAATGCTGTGCTCATAGGTCAGGCTCCTTTGAGCATGGGATGTGGGAATGCTGTGGTCATAGGTCAGGCTCCTTTGAGCAAATAATATGGGAATGCTGTGCTCATAGGTCTGACTCCTTTGATCACATGATATGGGAATTCTGTGCTCATGGGTCTGGCTCCTTTGATCAAATGATATGGGAATGCTGTGCTCATAGGTCAGGCTCCTTTGATCACATGATATGGGAATGCTGTGGTCATAGGTCAGGCTCCTTTGAGCACGGGATATGGGAATGCTGTGCCCATAGGTAGGGCCCCTTTGAGCACATGATATGAGAATGCTATGCTCACAGGTGAGGCTCCTTTGAGCACATGATATGGGAATGCTGTGCTCATCGGTCGGGCCACTTTGAGCACATGATATGGGAATGGTGTGCTCATAGGTAGGGCCCCTTTGAGCACATGATATGGGAATGCTATGCTCACAGGTCGGGCTCCTTTGAGCACGGGATATGGGAATGCTGTGCTCATAGGTCAGGCCACTTTCAGCACATGATATGGGAATGTTGTGCTCATAGGCAGGGCCCCTTTGAGCACATGATATGGGAATGCTGTGCTCATAAGTATGGCTCCTTTGAGCACATGATATGGGAATGCTGTGCTCATAGGTTGGGATCCTTTGAGCACATGATATGGGAATGCTGTGCTCATCGGTCGGGCTCCTTTGAGCACATGATATGGGAATGCTGTGCTCATTGGTCGGGCCCCTTTGAGCACATGATATGGGAATGCTGTGCTCATCGGTCGGGCTCCTTTGAGCACATGATATGGGAATGCTGTGCTCATAGGTAGGGCCCCTTTGAGCACATGATATGGGAATGCTGTGCTCATAGTTCCGGCTGCTTTGAGCACATGATATGGGAATGCTGTGCTCACAGGGCTGGCTCCTTTGAACATGTGATATGGGAATGCTGTGCTCATAGTCCGGGCTCCTTTGAGCACGGGATATGGGAATGCTGGGCTCATAGGTCGGGCTCCTTTGAGCACCTGATATGAGAATGCTGTGCTCATAGGTCTGGCTCATTTGAGCACAAGATATGGGAATTATGTGCTCATAATTCACGCTCCTTTGAGCACGGGATATGGGAATGCTGTGGTCATAGGTCAGGCTCCTTTGAGCACATGATATGGGAATGCTGTGCTCATAGGTTGGGCTCCTTTTAGCACGTGATATGGATATGGGAATGCTGTGCTCATAGGTCTGGCTCCTTTGAGCACATGATATGGGAATGCTGTGCTCATAGGTTGGGTTCCTTTTAGCACGTGATATGGGAATGCTGTGCTCATAGGTCAGGCTCCTTTGAGCACCTGATATGGGAATGCTGTGGTCATAGGTCAGGCTCCTTTGAGCACAGGATATGGGAATGCTGTGCTCATAGGTCGGACCACTTTGAGCATGTCATATGGGAATGCTGTGCTCATGGGTTGGGCTTCTTTGAGCACATGATATGGGAATGCTGTGCTCATAGGTCAGTCTCCTTTGAGCACATGATATGGGAATGCTGTGCTCATAGGTTGGGCCCCTTTGAGCACATGATATGGGAATCCTGTCCTCTTAGGTTGGGCTCCATTGAGCACATTATATGGGAATGCTGTGGTCATAGGTCGGGCTCCTTTGAGCACATGATATGGGAATGCTGTGCTCATAGGTTGGGCTCCTTTTAGCACGTGATATGGGAATGCTGTGCTCACAGGTTGGGCTCCTTTTAGCACGTGATATGGGAATGCTGTGCTCATAGGTCTGGCTCCTTTGAGCACATGATATGGGAATGCTGTGCTCATAGGTTGGGTTCCTTTTAGCACTTGATATGGGAATGCTGTGCTCATAGGTCAGGCTCCTTTGAGCACCTGATGTGGGAATGCTGTGGTCATAGGTCAGGCTCCTTTGAGCACAGGATATGGGAATGCTGTGCTCATAGGTCGGACCACTTTGAGCATGTCATATGGGAATGCTGTGCTCATGGGTTGGGCTTCTTTGAGCACATGATATGGGAATGCTGTGCTCATAGGTTAGTCTCCTTTGAGCACATGATATAGGAATGCTGTGCTCATAGGTTGGGCCCCTTTGAGCACATGATATGGGAATCCTGTCCTCTTAGGTTGGGCTCCATTGAGCACATTATATGGGAATGCTGTGGTCATAGGTCGGGCTCCTTTGAGCACATGATATGGGAATGCTGTGCTCATAGGTCTGGCTCCTTTGAGCACGTGATATGGGAATGCTGTGCTCATAGGTCGGGCTCCTTTGAGCACGTGATATGGGAATGTTGTGCTCATAGGTTGGGCTCCTTTGAGCACGTGTTCTGGGAATGCTGTGCTCATAGGTTGGGCTCCTTTGAGCATGTGATATGGGAATGCTGTGCTCATAGGTCAGGCTCCTTTGAGCACGTGATATGGGAATGCTGTAGTCATAGGTTGGGCTCCTGTGAGTACATGATATGGGAATGCTGTGCTCATCAGTCGGGCTCCTTTGAGCACGTGATATGGGAATGCTGTGCTCAAAGGTCTGATTCCTTTGAGCACGTGATATGGGAATGCTGTGCTCATAGGTCAGGCTCCTTTGAGCACGTGATATGGGAATGCTGTGCTCATAGGTCAGGCTCCTTTGAGCATGGGATGTGGGAATGCTGTGGTCATAGGTCACGCTCCTTTGAGCAAATAATATGGGAATGATGTGCTCATAGGTCTGACTCCTTTGATCACATGATATGGGAATGCTGTGCTCATAGGTCTGGCTCCTTTGATCAAATGATATGGGAATGCTGTGCTCACAGGTCAGGCTACTTTGATCACATGATATGGGAATGCTGTGGTCATAGGTCAGGCTCCTTTGAGCACGGGATATGGGAATGCTGTGCCCATAGGTAGGGCCCCTTTGAGCACATGATATGAGAATGCTATGCTCACAGGTGAGGCTCCTTTGAGCACATGATATGGGAATGCTGTGCTCATCGGTCGGGCCACTTTGAGCACATGATATGGGAATGGTGTGCTCATAGGTAGGGCCCCTTTGAGCACATGATATGGGAATGCTGTGCTCATAGGCAGGGCCCCTTTGAGCACATGATATGGGAATGCTGTGCTCATAAGTATGGCTCCTTTGAGCACATGATATGGGAATGCTGTGCTCATAGGTTGGGATCCTTTGAGCACATGATATGGGAATGCTGTGCTCATCGGTCGGGCTCCTTTGAGCACATGATATGGGAATGCTGTGCTCATTGGTCGGGCTCCTTTGAGCACATGATAGGGGAATGCTGTGCTCATAGGTATGGCTCCTTTGATCACATGATATGGGAATGTTGTGCTCATAGGTGGGGCTCCTTTGAGCACATGATATGGGAATGCTGTGCTCATAGGTCCTGCTCCTTTGAGCACATGATATGGGAATGCTGTGCTCATAGGTGGGGCCCCTTTGAGCACATGATATGGGAATGCTGTGCTCATAGTTCCGGCTGCTTTGAGCACATGATATGGGAATGCTGTGCTCATAGGTCAGGCTCCTTTGACCACGTGACATGGGAATGCTGTGCTCATAGTTTGGGCTCCTTTGAGCATGGGATATGGGAATGCTGTGCTCATAGGTCTGGCACCTTTGATCAAATGATATGGGAATGCTGTGCTCATAGGTCAGGCTCCTTTGATCACATGATATGGGAATGCTGTGCTCATCGGTCGGGCTCCTTTGAGCACATGATATGGGAATGCTGTGCTCATTGGTCGGGCTCCTTTGAGCACATGATAGGGGAATGCTGTGCTCATAGGTATGGCTCCTTTGATCACATGATATGGGAATGTTGTGCTCATAGGTGGGGCTCCTTTGAGCACATGATATGGGAATGCTGTGCTCATAGGTCCGGCTCCTTTGAGCACATGATATGGGAATGCTGTGCTCATAGGTAGGGCCCCTTTGAGCACATGATATGGGAATGCTGTGCTCATAGTTCCGGCTGCTTTGAGCACATGATATGGGAATGCTGTGCTCATAGGTCAGGCTCCTTTGACCACGTGACATGGGAATGCTGTGCTCATAGTTTGGGCTCCTTTGAACATGGGATATGGGAATGCTGTGCTCATAGGTCTGGCACCTTTGATCAAATGATATGGGAATGCTGTGCTCATAGGTCAGGCTCCTTTGATCACATGATATGGGAATGCTGTGGTCATAGGTCAGGCTCCTTTGAGCACGGGATATGGGAATGCTGTGCCCATAGGTAGGGCCCCTTTGAGCACATGATATGGGAATGCTGTGCTCATAGGTCCGGCTCCTTTGAGCACATGATATGGGAATGCTGTGCTCATCGGTCGGGCTCCTTTGAGCACATTATATGGGAATGCTGTGCTCATCGTTCAGGCTCCTTTGAGCACATGATATGGGAATGCTGTGCTCATAGGATGGGTTCCTTTTAGCACTTGATATGGGAATGCTGTGCTCATAGTTCCGGCTGCTTTGAGCACATGATATGGGAATGCTGTGCTCATAGGTCAGGCTCCTTTGAGCACATGATATGGGAATGCTGTGCTCATAGGTATGGCTCCTTTGATCACATGATATGGGAATGCTGTGCTCATAGGTGGGGCTCCTTTGAGCACATGATATGGGAATGCTGTGCTCATAGGTCCGGCTCCTTTGAGCACATGATATGGGAATGCTGTTCTCATAGGTAGGGCCCCTTTGAGCACATGATATGGGAATGCTGTGCTCATAGTTCCGGCTGCTTTGAGCACATGATATGGGAATGCTGTGCTCATAGGTCAGGCTCCTTTGAGCACGTGACATGGGAATGCTGTGCTCATAGTTTGGGCTCCTTTGAGCATGGGATATGGGAATGCTGTGCTCATAGGTCTGGCACCTTTGATCAAATGATATGGGAATGCTGTGCTCATAGGTCAGGCTCCTTTGATCACATGATATGGGAATGCTGTGGTCATAGGTCAGGCTCCTTTGAGCACGGGATATGGGAATGCTGTGCTCATAGGTCTGGCACCTTTGATCAAATGATATGGGAATGCTGTGCTCATAGGTCAGGCTCCTTTGATCACATGATATGGGAATGCTGTGGTCATAGGTCAGGCTCCTTTGAGCACGGGATATGGGAATGCTGTGCCCATAGGTAGGGCCCCTTTGAGCACATGATATGGGAATGCTATGCTCACAGATCAGGCTCCTTTGAGCACATGATATGGGAATGCTGTGCTCATAGGTCGGGCCACTATGAGCACATGATATGGGAATGGCGTGCTCATAGGTCGGGCCACTTTGAACACATGATATGGGAATGGTGTGCTCATAATTAGGCCCCCTTTGAGCACATGATATGGGAATGCTATGCTCACAGGTCGGGCTCCTTTGAGCACCGAATATGGGAATGCTATGCTCACAGGTCGGGCTCCTTTGAGCACGGGATATGGGAATGCTGTGCTCATAGGTCAGGCCACTTTCAGCACATGATATGGGAATGCTGTGCTCATAGGTAGGGCCCCTTTGAGCACATGATATGGGAATGCTGTGCTCATAAGTATGGCTCCTTTGAGCACATGATATGGGAATACTGTGCTCATCGGTCGGGCTCCTTTGAGCACATGATATGGGAATGCTGTACTCATCGGTCGGGCTCCTTTGAGCACATGATAGGGGAATGCTGTGCTCATAGGTATGGCTCCTTTGATCACATGATATGGGAATGCTGTGCACATAGGTCGGGCTCCTTTGAGCACATGATATGGGAATGCAGTGCTCATCGGTCGGGCTCCTTTGAGCACGTGATATGGGAATGCTGTGCTCATAGGTCAGGCTCCTTTGAGCACGGGATATGGGAATGCTGTGCTCATAGGTCAGGCTCCTTTGAGGACGTGATATGGGAATGCTGTGCTCATAGGTCGGGCTCCTTTGAGCATGTGATATGGGAATGCTGTGCTCATAGGTTGGGCTCCATTGAGCACATGACATGGGAATGCTATGCTCACGGGTCGGGCTCCTTTAAGCACATGATATAGGAATGCTGTGCTCACAGGTCAGGCTCCTTTTAGCACGTGATATGGGAATGCTGTGCTCATCGGTCGGGCTCCTTTGAGCACATGATATGGGAATGCTGTGCTCATAGGTCAGGCTCCTTTGAGCACATGATATGGGAATTTTGTGCTCATGGGTCGGGCTCCTTGAGCATGTGATATGGGAATGCTGTGCTCATAGGTTGGGCTCCTTTGAGCACGGGATATGGGATTGCTGTGTTCATGGGTCGGGCTCCTTTGAGCACATGATATGGGAATGCTGTGCTCATGGGTCGGGCTCCTTTGAGAGCGTAATATGGGAATGCTGTGCTCATGGGTCAGGCTCCTTTGAGCACATGATATGGGAATGCTGTGCTCATCGGTCGGGCTCTTTTGAGCATGTGATATGGGAATGCTGTGCTCATAGGTTGGGCTCCTTTGAGCACGGGATATGGGAATGCTGTGCTCATAGGTCAGGCTCCTTTGAGCATGTGATATGGGAATGCTGTGCTCATAGGTCGGGCTCCTTTGAGCACGTGATATGGGAATGCTGTGCTCATAGGTCGGGCTCCATTGAGCGCATGATATGGGAATGCTATGCTCATAGGTATGGCTCCTTTGATCTTTGATCACATGATATGGGAATGCTGTGCTCATAGGTATGGCTGCTTTGATCACATGATGTGGGAATGCTGTGCTCATAGGTCGGGCTCCTTTGAGCACATGATATGGGAATGCTGTGCTCATAGGTCAGGCTCCTTTGAACACATGATATGGGAATGTTGTGCTCATGGGTCGGGCTCCTTGAGCATGTGATATGGGAATGCTGTGCTCATAGGTCAGGCTCCTTTGATCACATGATATGGGAATGCTGTGGTCATAGGTCAGGCTCCTTTGAGCACGGGATATGGGAATGCTTTGCCCATAGGTAGGGCCCCTTTGAGCACTTGATATGGGAATGCTATGCTCACAGGTCAGGCTCCTTTGAGCACATGATATGGGAATGCTGTGCTCATAGGTCAGGCCACTTTCAGCACATGATATGGGAATGCTGTGCTCATAGGTAGGCCCCCTTTGAGCACATAATATGGGAATGCTGTGCTCATAAGTATGGCTCCTTTGAGCACATGATATGGGAATGCTGTGCTCATAGGTTGGGATCCTTTGAGAACATGATATGGGAATGCTGTGCTCATTGGTCGGGCTCCTTTGAGCACATGATATGGGAATGCTGTACTCATCGGTCGGGCTCCTTTGAGCACATGATAGGGGAATGCTGTGCTCATAGGTATGGCTCCTTTGATCACATGATATGGGAATGCTGTGCTCATAGGTCCGGCTCCTTTGAGCACATGATATGGGAATGCTGTGCTCATAGGTAGCACTCCTTTGAGCACATGATATGGGAATGCTGTGCTCATCGGTCGGGCTCCTTTGAGCATATTATATGGGAATGCTGTGCTCATCGTTCAAGCTCCTTTGAGCACATGATATGGGAATGCTGTGCTCATAGGTATGGCTCCTTTGAGCACATGATATGGGAATGCTGTGCTCATATTTCCGGCTGCTTTGAGCACATGATATGGGAATGCTGTGCTCATAGGTCAGGATCCTTTGAGCACATGATATGGGGATGCTGTGCTCATAGGTATGGCTCCTTTGATTACATGATATGGGAATGCTGTGCTCATAGGTCGGGCTCCTTTGAGCACATGATATGGGAATGCTGTGCTCATCGGTCGGGCTCCTTTGAGCACATGATATGGGAATGCTGTGCTCATAGGTATGGCTCCTTTGATCACATGATATGGGAATGCTGTGCTCATAGGTCGGGCTCCTTTGAGCACATGATATGGGAATGCTGTACTCATAGGTCCGGCTCCTTTGAGCACATGATATGGGAATGCTGTGCTCATAGGTAGGGCTCCTTTGAGCACATGATATGGGAATGCTGTGCTCATAGGTCGGGCTCCTTTGAGCACATGATATGGGAATGCTGTGCTCATAGGTCAGGCTCCTTTGAGCACATGATATGGGAATGTTGTGCTCATGGGTCGGGCTCCTTGAGCATGTGATATGGGAATGCTGTGCTCATAGGTCAGGCTCCTTTGATCACATGATATGGGAATGCTGTGGTAATAGGTCAGGCTCCTTTGAGCACGGGATATGGGAATGCTATGCTCACAGATCAGGCTCCTTTGAGCACATGATATGGGAATGCTGTGCTCATAGGTAGGGCCCCTTTGAGCACATAATATGGGAATGCTGTGCTCATAAGTATGGCTCCTTTGAGCACATGATATGGGAATGCTGTGCTCATAGGTTGGGATCCTTTGAGAACATGATATGGGAATGCTGTGCTCATTGGTCGGGCTCCTTTGAGCACATGATATGGGAATGCTGTACTCATCGGTCGGGCTCCTTTGAGCACATGATAGGGGAATGCTGTGCTCATAGGTATGGCTCCTTTGATCACATGATATGGGAATGCTGTGCTCATAGGTCCGGCTCCTTTGAGCACATGATATGGGCATGCTGTGCTCATAGGTCCGGCTCCTTTGAGCACATGATATGGGAATGCTGTGCTCATAGGTAGCACTCCTTTGAGCACATGATATGGGAATGCTGTGCTCATCGGTCGGGCTCCTTTGAGCACATTATATGGGAATGATGTGCTCATCGTTCAAGCTCCTTTGAGCACATGATATGGGAATGCTGTGCTCATAGGTATGGCTCCTTTGAGCACATGATATGGGAATTCTGTGCTCATAGGTAGGGCCCCTTTGAGCACATGATATGGGAATGCTGTGCTCATAGTTCCGGCTGCTTTGAGCACATGATATGGGAATGCTGTGCTCATAGGTCAGGATCCTTTGAGCACATGATATGGGGATGCTGTGCTCATAGGTATGGCTCTTTTGATCACATGATATGGGAATGCTATGCTCATAGGTCGGGCTCCTTTGAGCACATGATATGGGAATGCTGTGCTCATCGGTCGGGCTCCTTTGAGCACATGATATGGGAATGCTGTGCTCATAGGTATGGCTCCTTTGATCACATGATATGGGAATGCTGTGCTCATAGGTCGGGCTCCTTTGAGCACATGATATGGGAATGCTGTGCTCATAGGTCCGGCTCCTTTGAGCACATGATATGGGAATGCTGTGCTCATAGGTAGGGCTCCTTTGAGCACATGATATGGGAATGCTGTGCTCATCGTTCAGGCTCCTTTGAGCACATGATATGGGAATGCTGTGCTCGTAGGTATGGCTCCTTTGATCACATGATATGGGAATGCTGTGCTCATAGGTCGGACTCCCTTGAGCACATGATATGGGAATGCTGTGCTCATAGGTCCGGCTCCTTTCAGCACATGATATGGGAATGCTGTGCTCATAGGTAGGGCCCCTTTGAGCACATGATATGGGAATGCTGTGCTCATAGTTCCGGCTGCTTTGAGCACATGATATGGGAATGCTGTGCTAATAGGTCAGGCTCCTTTGAGCACATGATATGGGAATGCTATGCTCATGGGTATGGCTCCTTTGATCACATGATATGGGAATGCTGTGCTCATAGGTGGGGCTCCTTTGAGCACATGATATGGGAATGCTGTGCTCATAGTTCCGGCTCCTTTGAGCACATGATATCGGAATGCTGTGCTCATAGGTAGTGCCCCTTTGAGCACATGATATGGGAATGCTGTGCTCATAGTTACGGCTGCTTTGAGCACATGATATGGGTATGCTGTGCACATAGGTCAGGCTCCTTTGATCACATGATATGGGAATGCTGTGCTCATGGGTTGTGCTCCTTTGAGCACATGATATAGGAATGCTGTGCTCATAGGTCAGGCTCCTTTGAGCATGTGACATGGGAATGCTGTGCTCATAGTTTGGACTCCTTTGAGCATGGGATATGGGAATGCTGTGCTCATGGGTCGGGCTCCGTTGAGCACATGATATGGGAATGCTGTGCTCATAGGGCTGGCTCCTTTGAGCATGTGATATGGGAATGCTGTGCTCATAGTCCGGGCTCTTTTGAGCACGGGATATGGGAATGCTGTGCTCATAGGTCGGGCTTCTTTGAGCACATGATATGGGAATGCTGTGCTCATAGGTCGGGCTCCTTTGAGCACATGATATGGGAATGCTGTGCTCATCGGTCGGGCTCCTTTGAGCACATGATATGGGAATGCTGTGCTCATAGGTCAGGCTCCTTTGAGCACATGATATGGGAATGTTGTGCTCATGGGTCGGGCTCCTTGCGCATGTGATATGGGAATGCTGTGCTCATAGGTTGGGCTCCTTTGAGCACGGGATATGGGATTGCTGTGTTCATGGGTCGGGCTCCTTTGAGCACATGATATGGCAATGATGTGCTCATGGGTCGGGCTCCTTTGAGAGCGTAATATGAGAATGCTGTGCTCATGGGTCAGGCTCCTTTGAGCACATGATATGGGAATGCTGTGCTCATCGGTCGGGCTCTTTTGAGCATGTGATATGGGAATGCTGTGCTCATAGGTTGGGCTCCTTTGAGCACGGGATATGGGAATGCTGTGCTCATAGGTCAGGCTCCTTTGAGCATGTGATATGGGAATGCTGTGCTCATAGGTCGGGCTCCTTTGAGCACGTGATATGGGAATGCTGTGCTCATAGGTCGGGCTCCATTGAGCACATGATATGGGAATGCTATGCTCATAGGTATGGCTCCTTTGATCACATGATATGGGAATGCTGTGCTCATAGGTCGGGCTCCTTTAGGCGCATGATATGGGAATGCTGTGCTCATAGGTCAGGCTCCTTTGAGCACATGATATGGGAATGTTGTGCTCATGGGTCGGGCTCCTTGAGCATGTGATATGGGAATGCTGTGCTCATAGGTCAGGCTCCTTTGATCACATGATATGGGAATGCTGTGGTCATAGGTCAGGCTCCTTTGAGCACGGGATATGGGAATGCTTTACCCATAGGTAGGGCCCCTTTGAGCACTTGATATGGGAATGCTATGCTCACAGGTCAGGCTCCTTTGAGCACATGATATGGGAATGCTGTGCTCATAGATCAGGCCACTTTCAGCACATGATATGGGAATGCTGTGCTCATAGGTAGGGCCCCTTTGAGCACATAATATGGGAATGCTGTGCTCATAAGTATGGCTCCTTTGAGCACATGATATGGGAATGCTGTGCTCGTAGGTATGGCTCCTTTGATCACATGATATGGGAATGCTGTGCTCATAGGTCGAGCTCCTTTGAGCACATGATATGGGAATGCTGTGCTCATAGGTCCGGCTCCTTTGAGCACATGATATGGGAATGCTGTGCTCATAGGTAGGGCTCCTTTGAGCACATGATATGGGAATGCTGTGCTCATAGGTCGGGCTCCTTTGAGCACATGATATGGGAATGCTGTGCTCATAGGTCAGGCTCCTTTGAGCACATGATATGGGAATGTTGTGCTCATGGGTCGGGCTCCTTGAGCATGTGATATGGGAATGCTGTGCTCATAGGTCAGGCTCCTTTGATCACATGATATGGGAATGCTGTGGTCATAGGTCAGGCTCCTTTGAGCACGGGATATGGGAATGCTTTGCCCATAGGTAGGGCCCCTTTGAGCACTTGATATGGGAATGCTATGCTCACAGGTCAGGCTCCTTTGAGCACATGATATGGGAATGCTGTGCTCATAGGTCAGGCCACTTTCAGCACATGATATGGGAATGCTGTGCTCATAGGTAGGGCCCCTTTGAGCACATAATATGGGAATGCTGTGCTCATAGGTTGGGATCCTTTGAGAACATGATATGGGAATGCTGTACTCATCGGTCGGGCTCCTTTGAGCACACAATAGGGGAATGCTGTGCTCATAGGTATGGCTCCTTTCATCACATGATATGGGAATGCTGTGCTCATAGGTCCGGCTCCTTTGAGCACATGATATGGGAATGCTGTGCTCATAGGTCCGGCTCCTATGAGCACATGATATGGGAATGCTGTGCTCATAGGTAGCACTCCTTTGAGCACATGATATGGGAATGCTGTGCTCATCGGTCGGGCTCCTTTGAGCACATTATATGGGAATGCTGTGCTCATCGTTCAAGCTCCTTTGAGCACATGATATGGGAATTCTGTGCTCATAGGTAGGGCCCCTTTGAGCACATGATATGGGAATGCTGTGCTCATAGTTCCGGCTGCTTTGAGCACATGATATGGGAATGCTGTGCTCATAGGTCAGGATCCTTTGAGCACATGATATGGGGATGCTGTGCTCATAGGTATGGCTCCTTTGATCACATGATATGGGAATGCTGTGCTCATAGGTCGGGCTCCTTTGAGCACATGATATGGGAATGCTGTGCTCATCGGTCGGGCTCCTTTGAGCACATGATATGGGAATGCTGTGCTCATAGGTATGGCTCCTTTGATCACATGATATGGGAATGCTGTGCTCATAGGTCGGGCTCCTTTGAGCACATGATATGGGAATGCTGTGCTCATAGGTCCGGCTCCTTTGAGCACATGATATGGGAATGCTGTGCTCATAGGTAGGGCTCCTTTGAGCACATGATATGGGAATGCTGTGCTCATAGGTCCGGCTCCTATGAGCACATGATATGGGAATGCTGTGCTCATAGGTAGCACTCCTTTGAGCACATGATATGGGAATGCTGTGCTCATCGGTCGGGCTCCTTTGAGCACATTATATGGGAATGCTGTGCTCATCGTTCAAGCTCCTTTGAGCACATGATATGGGAATTCTGTGCTCATAGGTAGGGCCCCTTTGAGCACATGATATGGGAATGCTGTGCTCATAGTTCCGGCTGCTTTGAGCACATGATATGGGAATGCTGTGCTCATAGGTCAGGATCCTTTGAGCACATGATATGGGGATGCTGTGCTCATAGGTATGGCTCCTTTGATCACATGATATGGGAATGCTGTGCTCATAGGTCCGGCTCCTATGAGCACATGATATGGGAATGCTGTGCTCATAGGTAGCACTCCTTTGAGCACATTATATGGGAATGCTGTGCTCATCGTTCAAGCTCCTTTGAGCACATGATATGGGAATTCTGTGCTCATAGGTAGGGCCCCTTTGAGCACATGATATGGGAATGCTGTGCTCATAGTTCCGGCTGCTTTGAGCACATGATATGGGAATGCTGTGCTCATAGGTCAGGATCCTTTGAGCACATGATATGGGGATGCTGTGCTCATAGGTATGGCTCCTTTGATCACATGATATGGGAATGCTGTGCTCATAGGTCGGGCTCCTTTGAGCACATGATATGGGAATGCTGTGCTCATCGGTCGGGCTCCTTTGAGCACATGATATGGGAATGCTGTGCTCATAGGTATGGCTCCTTTGATCACATGATATGGGAATGCTGTGCTCATAGGTCGGGCTCCTTTGAGCACATGATATGGGAATGCTGTGCTCATAGGTCTGGCTCCTTTGAGCACATGATATGGGAATGCTGTGCTCATCGTTCAGGCTCCTTTGAGCACATGATATGGGAATGCTGTGCTCATAGGTATGACTCCTTTGATCACATGATATGGGAATGCTGTGCTCATAGGTCGGACTCCTTTGAGCACATGATATGGGAATGCTGTGCTCATAGGTCCGGCTCCTTTCAGCACATGATATGGGAATGCTGTGCTCATAGGTAGGGCTCCTTTGAGCACATGATATGGGAATGCTGTGCTCATCGTTCAGTCTCCTTTGAGCACATGATATGGGAATGCTGTGCTCATAGGTATGGCTCCTTTGATCACATGATATGGGAATGCTGTGCTCATAGGTCGGACTCCTTTGAGCACATGATATGGGAATGCTGTGCTCATAGGTCCGGCTCCTTTGAGCACATGATATGGGAATGCTGTGCTCATAGGTAGGGCCCCTTTGAGCACATGATATGGGAATGCTGTGCTCATAGTTCCGGCTGCTTTGAGCACATGATATGGGAATGCTGTGCTCATAGGTCAGGCTCCTTTGAGCACATGATATGGGAATGCTATGCTCATGGGTATGGCTCCTTTGATCACATGATATGGGAATGCTGTGCTCATAGGTGGGGCTACTTTGAGCACATGATATGGGAATGCTGTGCTCATAGTTCCGGCTCCTTTGAGCACATGATATGGGAATGCTGTGCTCATAGGTAGGGCCCCTTTGAGCACATGATATGGGCATGCTGTGCTCATAGTTCCGGCTGCTTTGAGCACATGATATGGGAATGCTGTGCTCATAGGTCAGGCTCCTTTGATCACATGATATGGGAATGCTGTGCTCATGGGTTGTGCTCCTTTGAGCACATGATATGGGAATGCTGTGCTCATAGGTCAGGCTCCTTTGAGCATGTGACATGGGAATGCTGTGCTCATAGTTTGGACTCCTTTGAGCATTGGATATGGGAATGCTGTGCTCATGGGTCGGGCTTCGTTGAGCACATGATATGGGAATGCTGTGCTCATAGGGCTGGCTCCTTTGAGCATGTGATATGGGAATGCTGTGCTCATAGTCCGGGCTCCTTTGAGCACGGGATATGGGAATGATGTGCTCATAGGTCGGGCTTCTTTGAGCACATGATAATGGGATGCTGTGCTCATAGGTCGGGCTCCTTTGAGCACATGATATGGGAATGCTGTGCTCATCGGTCGGACTCCTTTGAGCACATGATATGGGAATGCTGTGCTCATAGGTCAGGCTCCTTTGAGCACATGATATGGGAATGTTGTGCTCATGGGTCGGGCTCCTTGAGCATGTGATATGGGAATGCTGTGCTCATAGGTTGGGCTCCTTTGAGCACGGGATATGGGATTGCTGTGTTCATGGGTCGGGCTCCTTTGAGCACATGATATGGCAATGCTGTACTCATGGGTCGGGCTCCTTTGAGAGCGTAATATGGGAATGCTGTGCTCATGGGTCAGGCTCCTTTGAGCACATGATATGGGAATGCTGTGCTCATCGGTCGGGCTCTTTTGAGCATGTGATATGGGAATGCTGTGCTCATAGGTTGGGCTCCTTTGAGCACGGGATATGGGAATGCTGTGCTCATAGGTCAGGCTCCTTTGAGCATGTGATATGGGAATGCTGTGCTCATAGGTCGGGCTCCTTTGAGCACGTGATATGGGAATGCTGTGCTCATAGGTCGGGCTCCATTGAGCACATGATATGGGAATGCTATGCTCATAGGTATGGCTCCTTTGATCACATGATATGGGAATGCTGTGCTCATAGGTCGGGCTCCTTTAGGCGCATGATATGGGAATGCTGTGCTCATAGGTCAGGCTCCTTTGAGCACATGATATGGGAATGTTGTGCTCATGGGTCGGGCTCCTTGAGCATGTGATATGGGAATGCTGTTCTCAACGGTCAGGCTCCTTTGATGACATGATATGGGAATGCTGTGGTCATAGGTCAGGCTCCTTTGAGCACGGGATATGGGAATGCTTTGCCCATAGGTAGGGCCCCTTTGAGCACATGATATGGGAATGCTATGCTCACAGGTCAGGCTCCTTTGAGCACATGATATGGGAATGCTGTGCTCATAGGTCAGGCCACTTTCAGCACATGATATGGGAATGCTGTGCTCATAGGTAGGGCCCCTTTGAGCACATAATATGGGAATGCTGTGCTCATAAATATGGCTCCTTTGAGCACATGATATGGGAATGCTGTGCTCATAGGTTGGGATCCTTTGAGAACATGATATGGGAATGCTGTGCTCATTGGTCGGGCTCCTTTGAGCACATGATATGGGAATGCTGTACTCATTGGTCGGGCTCCTTTGAGCACATGATATGGGAATGCTGTGCTCATAGGTATGGCTCCTTTGATCACATGATATGGGAATGCTGTGCTCATAGGTCCGGCTCCTTTGAGCACATGATATGGGAATGCTGTGCTCATAGGTCCGCTCCTTTGAGCACATGATATGGGAATGCTGTGCTCATAGGTCGGGCTCCGTTGAGCACATGATATGGGAATGCTGTGCTCATCGGTCGGGCTCCTTTGAGCACATTATATGGGAATCCTGTGCTCATCGTTCAAGCTCCTTTGAGCACATGATATGGGAATGGTGTGCTCATAGGTATGGCTCCTTTGAGCACATGATATGGGAATTCTGTGCTCATAGGTAGGGTCCCTTTGAGCACATGATATGGGAATGCTGTGCTCATAGTTCCGGCTGCTTTGAGCACATGATATGGGAATGCTGTGCTCATAGGTCAGGCTCCTTTGAGCACACTATATGGGAATGCTGTGCTCATCGGTCGGGCTCCTTTGAGCACATGATAGGGTAATGCTGTGCTCATAGGTATGGCTCCTTTGATCACATGATATGGGAATGCTGTGCTCATAGGTCGGGCTCCTTTGAGCACATGATATGGGAATGCTGTGCTCATAGGTCCGGCTCCTTTGAGCACATGATATGGGAATGCTGTGCTCATAGGTATGGCTCCTTTGAGCACATGATATGGGAATTCTGTGCTCATAGGTAGGGCCCCTTTGAGCACATGATATGGGAATGCTGTGCTCATAGTTCCGGCTGCTTTGAGCACATGATATGGGAATGCTGTGCTCATAGGTCGGGCTCCTTTGAGCACATGATATGGGAATGCTGTGCTCATCGGTCGGGCTTCTTTGAGCACATGATAGGGGAATGCTGTGCTCATAGGTATGGCTCCTTTGATCACATGATATGGGAATGCTGTGCTCATAGGTCGGGCTCCTTTGACCACATGATATGGGAATGCTGTGCTCATAGGTCCGGCTCCTTTGAGCACATGATATGGGAATGCTGTGCTCATAGGTAGGGCTCCTTTGAGCACAAGATATGGGAATGCTGTGCTCATCGTTCAGGCTCCTTTGAGCACATGATATGGGAATGCTGTGCTCATAGGTATGGCTCCTTTGATCACATGATATGGGAATGCTGTGCTCATAGGTCGGACTCCTTTGAGCACATGATATGGGAATGCTGTGCTCATAGGTCCGGCGCCTTTCAGCACATGATATGGGAATGCTGTGCTCATAGGTAGGGCCCCTTTGAGCACATGATATGGGAATGCTGTGCTCATAGTTCCGGCTGCTTTGAGCACATGATATGGAAATGCTGTGCTCATAGGTCAGGCTCCTTTGAGCACATGATATGGGAATGCTGTGCTCATAGGTATGGCTCCTTTGATCACATGATATGGGAATGCTGTGCTCATAGGTGGGGCTCCTTTGAGCACATGATATGGGAATGCTGTGCTCATAGGTCCGGCTCCTTTGAGCACATGATATGGGAATGCTGTGCTCATAGGTAGGGCCCCTTTGAGCACATGATATGGGAATGCTGTGCTCATAGTTCCGGCTGCTTTGAGCACATGATATGGGAATGCTGTGCTCATAGGTCAGGCTCCTTTGATCACATGATATGGGAATGCTGTGCTCATGGGTTGTGCTCCTTTGAGCACATGATATGGGAATGCTGTGCTCATAGGTCAGGCTCCTTTGAGCATGTGACATGGGAATGCTGTGCTCATAGTTTGGGCTCCTTTGAGCATGGGATATGGGAATGCTGTGCTCATGGGTCGGGCTCCTTTGAGCACATGATATGGGAATGCTTTGCTCATAGGGCTGGCTCCTTTGAGCATGTGATATGGGAATGCTGTGCTCATAGTCCGGGCTCCTTTGATCACGGGATATGGGAATGCTGTGCTCATGGGTTGTGCTCCTTTGAGCACGTGATATGGGAATGCTGTGCTCATGGGTCCGGCTCCTTTGAGCAAGTGATATGGGAATGCTGTGCTCATCGGTCGGGCTCCTTTGAGCACGTGATATGGGAATCCTGTGCTCATGGGTCAGGCTACTTTGAACACATGATATGGGAATGCTGTGCTCATCGGTCGGGCTCCTTTGAGCATGTGATATGGGAATGGTATGCTCATAGGTCGGGCTCCTTTGAGCACGTGACATGGGAATGATGTGCTCATAGGTCGGACTCCTTTTAGCATATGATATGGGAATTCTGTGCTCATAATTCAGGCTCCTTTGAGCACGGGATATGGGAATGCTGTGGTCATAGGTCAGGCTCCTTTGAGCACATGATATGGGAATGCTGTGCTCACAGGTTGGGCTCCTTTGAGCACGTGATATGGGAATGCTGTGCTCATAGGTCTGGCTCCTTTGAGCATGTGATATGGGAATGCTGTGCTCATAGGTCGGGCTCCTTTGAGCACCTGATATGGGAATGATGTGATCATAGGTCAGGCTCCTTTGAGCACGGGATATGTGAATGCTGTGCTCATAGGTCGGACCACTTTGAGCAGGGGATATGGGAATGCTGTGCTCATAGGTTGGGCTCTTTTGAGCACATGATATGGGAATGCTGTGCTCATAGGCCGGGCTCCTTTGAGCATGTGGCATGGGAATGCTGTGCTCATAGGTTGTGCTCCATTGAGCACATGATATGGGAATGCTATGCTCAGAATGCTGTGCTCACAGGGCGGGCTCCTTTGAGCACGTGATATGGGAATGCTGTGCTTATATGTTGGGCTCCTTTGAGAATGTGATACGGGAATGCTGTGCTCATAGCTCGGGCTACTTTGAGCACGTGATACAGGAATGCTGTGCTCATAGGTCTGGCTACTTTGAGCACGTGATATGGGAATGCTGGGCTCATAGGGAGGGCCCCTTTGAGCACGATATATGGGAATGCTGTGCTCATAGGTCAGGCCACTTTGAGCACGGGAGATGGGAATGCTGTGCTCATAGGTTGGGCTTTTTTGAGCACATGATATGGGAATGCTGTGCTCATAGGTCGGGCTCCTTTGAGCACGGGATATGGGAATGCTGTGCTCTTAGGTCAGTCTCCTTTGAGCACATGATATGGGAATGCTGTGCTCATAGGTCGGGCTTCTTTGGGCACATGATATGGGAATGCTGTACTCATCGGTCAGGCTCCTTTGAGCACGTGATATGGGAATGCTGTGCTCATCGGTCGGGCTCCTTTGAGCACGTGATATGGGAATGCTGTGCTCATGGGTCGGGCTCCTTTGAGCACGTGATATGGGAATGCTGTGCTCATCGGTCGGGCTCCTTTGAGCACGTGATATGGGAATACTGTGCTCATGGGTCGGGCTACTTTGAACACATGATATGGGAATGCTGTGCTCATCGGTCGGGCTCCTTTGAGCATGTGATATGGGAATGGTATGCTCATGGGTCGGGCTCCTTTGAGCACATGATATGGGAATGCAGTGCTCATCGGTCGGGCTCCTTTGAGCACGTGACATGGGAATGCTGTGCTCATAGGTCAGGCTCCTTTGAGCACGGGATATGGGAATGCTGTGCTCATAGGTCGGGCTCCTTTGAGCATGTGATATGGGAATGCTGTGCTCATAGGTCGGGCTCCTTTGAGCACGTGATATGGGAATGCTGTGCTCATAGGTTGGGCTCCATTGAGCACATTATATGGGAATGCTATGCTCACGGGTCGGGCTCCTTTAAGCACATGATAGGGGAATGCTGTGCTCACAGGTCGGGCTCCTTTTAGCACGTGATATGGGAATGCTGTGCTCATAGGGCGGACTCCTTTGAGCACGTGATATGGGAATGCTGTGCTCATAGGTCGGGTTACTTTGAGCACTTGATATGGAAGTGCTGTGCTCATAGGTCGGGCTCCTTTGAGTACGGGATACGGGAATGCTGTTTTCATAGGTCGGGCTCCTTTGAGCACGTGATATGGGAATGCTGTGCTCATAGGTCGGGCTCCTTTGAGCACGTGATATGGGAATGATGTGCTCATAGGTTGGGCTCCATTGAGCACATGATATGGGAATGCTGTGCTCACAGGTCGGGCTCCTTTGAGCACGTGATATGGGAATGCTGTGCTCATAGGGCGGGCTACTTTGAGCATGTGATACGGGAATGCTGTGCTCATAGGTCGGGCTACTTTGAGCACGTGATATGGGAATGCTGTGCTCATAGGTCGGGCCCCTTTGAGCACGGGATATGGGAATGCTGTGCTCATAGATCGGGCCACTTTGAGCACGGGATATGGGAATTCTGTACTCATAGGTTAGGCTCTTTTGAGCACATGATATGGGAATGCTGTGCTCATAGGTCGGGCTCCTTTGAGCACGGGATATGGGAATGCTGTGCTCATAGGTCATTCTCCTTTGAGCACATGATATGGGAATGCTGTGCTCCTAGGTTGGGCCCCTTTGAGCACATGATATGGAAATGCTGGGCTCATAGGTCAGGCTCCTTTGAGCACATGATATGGGAATGCTGGGCTCATAGGTCGGGCTCCTTCGAGCACATGATAATGGGATGCTGTGCTCATAGGTCGGGCTCCTTTGAGCACATGATATGGGAATGCTGTGCTCATGGGTCGGGCTCCTTTGAGAGCGTAATATGGGAATGCTGTGCTCATGGGTAAGGCTCCTTTGAGCACATGATATGGGAATGCTGTGCTCATAGGTCAGGATCCTTTGAGCACATGATATGGGGATGCTGTGCTCATAGGTATGGCTCCTTTGATCACATGATATGGGAATGCTGTGCTCATAGGTCGGGCTCCTTTGAGCACATGATATGGGAATGCTGTGCTCATGGGTCGGGCTCCTTTGAGCACATGATATGGGAATGCTGTGCTCATAGGTATGGCTCCTTTGATCACATGATATGGGAATGCTGTGCTCATAGGTCGGGCTCCTTTGAGCACATGATATGGGAATGCTGTGCTCATAGGTATGGCTCCTTTGATCACATGATATGGGAATGCTGTGCTCATAAGTCGGACTCCTTTGAGCACATGATATGGGAATGCTGTGCTCATAGTTCCGGCTCCTTTCAGCACATGATATGGGAATGCTGTGCTCAAAGGTAGGGCCCCTTTGAGCACATGATTATGGGATACTGTGCTCATAGGTCGGGCTCCTTTGAGCATGTGATATGGGAATGCTGTGCTCATAGGTTGGGCTCCTTTGAGCACGGGTTATTGGAATGCTGTGCTCATGGGTCGGGCTCCTTTGAGCACCTGATATGGGAATGTTGTGGTCATAGGTCAGGCTCGTTTGAGCACGGGATATGGGAATGCTGTGCTCATAGGTCGGACCACTTTGAGCAGGGGATATGGGAATGCTGTGCTCATAGGTTGGGCTCTTTTGAGCACATGATATGGGAATGCTGTGCTCATAGGTCGGGCTCCTTTGAGCACGTGATATGGGAATGCTGTGCTCATAGGTTGGGCTCCATTGAGCACATGATATGGGAATGCTATGCTCAGAATGCTGTGCTCACAGGCCGGGCTCCTTTGAGCACGTGATATGGGAATGCTGTGCTCATAGGTCGGGCAATTTGAGCACGTGATACAGGAATGCTGTGCTCATAGGTCGGGCTACTTTGAGCACGTGATACGGGAATGCTGTGATCATAGGTCTGGCTACTTTGAGCACGTGATATGGGAATGCTGTGCTCATAGGTTTGGCCCCTTTGAGCACGGGATATGGGAATGCTGTGCTCATAGGTCGGGCCACTTTGAGCACGGGAGATGGGAATGCTGTGCTCATAGGTTGGGCTTTTTTGAGCACATGATATGGGAATGCTGTGCTCATAGGTCGGGCTCCTTTGAGCACGGGATATGGGAATGCTGTGCTCTTAGGTCAGTCTCCTTTGAGCACATGATTTGGGAATGCTGTGCTCATAGGTATGGCTCCTTTGAGCACGGGATATGGGAATGCTGTGCTCTTAGGTCAGTCTCCTTTGAGCACATGATTTGGGAATGCTGTGCTCATAGGTTGGGCCCCTTTGAGGCCATGATATGGAATGCTGTGCTCATAGGTATGGCTCCTTTGAGCACGGGATATGGGAATGCTGTGCTCTTAGGTCAGTCTCCTTTGAGCACATGATATGGGAATGCTGTGCTCATAGGTTGGGCCCCTTTGAGCACATGATATGGAATGCTGTGCTCATAGGTCGGGCTCCTTTGAGCACATGATATGGGGATGCTGTACTCATAGGTCGGGCTCCTTTGGGCACATGATATGGGAATGCTGTGCTCATCGGTCAGGCTCCTTTGAGCACATGATATGGGAATGCTGTGCTCATAGGTCGGGCTCCTTTGAGCACGTGATATGGGAATGCTGTGCTCATAGATTGGGCTCCTTTGAGCACGGGATACGGAAATGCTGTGTTCACAGGTCAGTCTCCTTTGAGCAGATGATATGGGAATGCTGTGCTCATAGGTTGGGCCCCTTTGAGCACATGATACGGGAATGCTGTGCTCATAGGTCGGGCTCCTTTGAGCACATGATATGGGGATGCTGTGCTCATAGGTCGCGCTCCTTTGAGCACATGATATGGGAATGCTGTGCTCATCGGTCGGGCTCCTTTGAGCACGTGATATGGGAATGCTGTGCTCATGGGTCAGGCTACTTTGAGCACATGATATGGGAATGCTGTGCACATCGGTCGAGCTCCTTTGAGCACGTGATATGGGAATGGTGTGCTCATGGGTCGGGTTCCTTTGAGCACGTGATATGGGAATGCTGTGCTCATAGGTCAGGCTCCTTTGAGCACGGGATATGGGAATGCTGTGCTCAAAGGTCAGGCTCCTTTGAGCACGGGATATGGGAATGCTGTGCTCCTAGGTCGGGCTCCTTTGAGCATGTGATATGGGAATGCTGTGCTCATAGGTCGGGCTCATTTGAGCACGTGATATGGGAATGCTGTGCTCATAGGTTGGGCTCCATTGAGCACATTATATGGGAATGCTATGCTCATAGGTATGGCTCCTTTGATCACATGATATGGGAATGCTGTGCTCATAGGTCGGGCTCCTTTGAGCACATGATATGGGAATGCTGTGCTCATAGGTCCGGCTCCTTTGAGCACATGATATGGGAATGCTGTGCACATCGGTCGAGCTCATTTGAGCACTTGATATGGGAATGGTGTGCTCATGGGTCGGGCTCCTCTGAGCACATGATATGGGAATGCAGTGCTCATCGGTCGGGTTCCTTTGAGCACGTGATATGGGAATGCTGTGCTCATAGGTCAGGCTCCTTTGAGCACGGGATATGGGAATGCTGTGCTCATAGGTCAGGCTCCTTTGAGCACGGGATATGGGAATGCTGTGCTCATAGGTCGGGCTCCTTTGAGCATGTGATATGGGAATGCTGTGCTCATAGGTCGGGCTCCTTTGAGCACGTGATATGGGAATGCTGTGCTCATAGGTTGGGCTCCATTGAGCACATTATATGGGAATGCTATGCTCATAGGTATGGCTCCTTTGATCACATGATATGGGAATGCTGTGCTCATAGGTCGGGCTCCTTTGAGCACATGATATGGGAATGCTGTGCTCATAGGTCCGGCTCCTTTGAGCACATGATATGGGAATGCTGTGCTCATAGGTATGGCTCCTTTGAGCACATGATATGGGAATTCTGTGCTCATAGGTAGGGCCCCTTTGAGCACATGATATGGGAATGCTGTGCTCATAGTTCCGGCTGCTTTGAGCACATAATATGGGAATGCTGTGCTCATAGATCGGGCTCCTTTGAGCACATGATATGGGAATGCTGTGCTCATCGGTCGGGCTCCTTTGAGCACATGATAGGGGAATGCTGTGCTCATAGGTATGGCTCCTTTGATCACATGATATGGGAATGCTGTGCTCATAGGTCGGGCTCCTTTGAGCACATGATATGGGAATGCTGTGCTCATAGGTCCGGCTCCTTTGAGCACATGATATGGGAATGCTGTGCTCATAGGTAGGGCTCCTTTGAGCACATGATATGGGAATGCTGTGCTCATCGTTCAGGCTCCTTTGAGCACATGATATGGGAATGCTGTGCTCATAGGTATGGCTCCTTTGATCACATGATATGGGAATGCTGTGCTCATAGGTCGGACTCCTTTGAGCACATGATATGGGAATGCTGTGCTCATAGGTCCGGCTCCTTTCAGCACATGATATGGGAATGCTGTGCTCATAGGTAGGGCCCCTTTGAGCACATGATATGGGAATGCTGTGCTCATAGTTCCGGCTGCTTTCAGCACATGATATGGGAATGCTGTGCTCATAGGTCAGGCTCCTTTGAGCACATGATATGGGAATGCTGTGCTCATAGGTATGGCTCCTTTGATCACATGATATGGGAATGCTGTGCTCATAGGTGGGGCTCCTTTGAGCACATGATATGGGAATGCTGTGCTCATAGGTCCGGCTCCTTTGAGCACATGATATGGGAATGCTGTGCTCATAGGTAGGGCCCCTTTGAGCACATGATATGGGAATGCTGTGCTCATAGTTCCGGCTGCTTTGAGCACATGATATGGGAATGCTGTGCTCATAGGTCAGGCTCCTTTGATCACATGATATGGGAATGCTGTGCTCATGGGTTGTGCTCCTTTGAGCACATGATATGGGAATGCTGTGCTCATAGGTCAGGCTCCTTTGAGCATGTGACATGGGAATGCTGTGCTCATAGTTTTGGCTCCTTTGAGCATGGGATATGGGAATGCTGTGCTCATGGGTCGGGCTCCTTTGAGCACATGATATGGGAATGCTGTGCTCATAGGGCTGGCTCCTTTGAGCATGTGATATGGGAATGCTGTGCTCATAGTCCGGGCTCCTTTGAGCACGGGATATGGGAATGCTTGCTCATAGGTCGGGCTTCTTTGAGCACGTGATATGGGAATGATGTGCTCATAGGTCTGACTCCTTTTAGCATATGATATGGGAATTCTGTGCTCATAATTCAGGCTCCTTTGAGCACGGGATATGGGAATGCTGTGGTCATAGGTCAGGCTCCTTTGAGCACATGATATGGGAATGCTGTGCTCACAGGTTGGGCTCCTTTGAGCACGTGATATGGGAATGCTGTGCTCATAGGTCTGGCTCCTTTGAGCATGTGATATGGGAATGCTGTGCTCATAGGTCGGGCTCCTTTGAGCACCTGATATGGGAATGATGTGGTCATAGGTCAGGCTCCTTTGAGCACGGGATATGTGAATGCTGTGCTCATAGGTCGGACCACTTTGAGCAGGGGATATGGGAATGCTGTGCTCATAGTTTGGGCTCTTTTGAGCACATGATATGGGAATGCTGTGCTCATAGGCCGGGCTCCTTTGAGCACGTGGCATGGGAATGCTGTGCTCATAGGTTGGGCTCCATTGAGCACATGATATGGGAATGCTATGCTCAGAATGCTGTGCTCACAGGGCGGGCTCCTTTGAGCACGTGATATGGGAATGCTGTGCTTATAGGTTGGGCTCCTTTGAGCATGTGATACGGGAATGCTGTGCTCATAGCTCGGGCTACTTTGAGCACGTGATACGGGAATGCTGTGCTCATAGGTCTGGCTACTTTGAGCACGTGATATGGGAATGCTGTGCTCATAGGGAGGGCCCCTTTGAGCACGATATATGGGAATGCTGTGCTCATAGGTCAGGCCACTTTGAGCACGGGAGATGGGAATGCTGTGCTCATAGGTTGGGCTTTTTTGAGCACATGATATGGGAATGCTGTGCTCATAGGCCGGGCTCCTTTGAGCACGGGATATGGGAATGCTGTGCTCTTAGGTCAGTCTCCTTTGAGCACATGATATGGGAATGCTGTGCTCATAGTTCGGGCTTCTTTGGGCACATGATATGGGAATGCTGTGCTCATAGGTCAGGCTCCTTTGAGCACGTGATATGGGAATGCTGTGCTCATCGGTCGGGCTCCTTTGAGCACGTGATATGGGAATGCTGTGCTCATGGGTCGGGCTCCTTTGAGCACGTGATATGGGAATGCTGTGCTCATCGGTCGGGCTCCTTTGAGCACGTGATATGGGAATACTGTGCTCATGGGTTGGGCTACTTTGAACACATGATATGGGAATGCTGTGCTCATCGGTCGGGCTCCTTTGAGCATGTGATATGGGAATGGTATGCTCATGGGTCGGGCTCCTTTGAGCACATTATATGGGAATGCAGTGCTCATCGGTCGGGCTCCTTTGAGCACGTGACATGGGAATGCTGTGCTCATAGGTCAGGCTCCTTTGAGCACGGGATATGGAATGCTGTGCTCATAGGTCGGGCTCCTTTGAGCATGTGATATGGGAATGCTGTGCTCATAGGTCGGGCTCCTTTGAGCACGTGATATGGGAATGCTGTGCTCAGAGGGTTGGGCTCCATTGAGCACTTTATATGGGAATGCTATGCTCACGGGTCGGGCTCCTTTAAGCACATGATATGGGAATGCTGTGCTCACAGGTCGGGCTGCTTTTAGCACGTGATATGGGAATGCTGTGCTCATAGGGCGGACTCCTTTGAGCACGTGATATGGGAATGCTGTGCTCATAGGTCGGGTTACTTTGAGCACGTGATATGGAAGTGCTGTGCTCATAGGTCGGGCTCTTTTGAGTACGGGATACGGGAATGCTGTTTTCATAGGTCGGGCTCCTTTGAGCATGTGATATGGGAATGCTGTGCTCATAGGTCGGGCTCCTTTGAGCACGTGATATGGGAATGATGTGCTCATAGGTTGGGCTCCATTGAGCACATGATATGGGAATGCTGTGCTCACAGGTCGGGCTCCTTTGAGCACGTGATATGGGAATGCTGTGCTCGTAGGGCGGGCTACTTTGAGCATGTGATACGGGAATGCTGTGCTCATAGGTCGGGCTACTTTGAGCACGTGATATGGGAATGCTGTGCTCATAGGTCGGGCCCCTTTGAGCACGGGATATGGGAATGCTGTGCTCATAGATCGGGCCACTTTGAGCACGGGATATGGGAATTCTGTACTCATAGGTTGGGCTCTTTTGAGCACATGATATGGGAATGCTGTGCTCATAGGTCGGGCTCCTTTGAGCACGAGATATGGGAATGCTGTGCTCATAGGTCATTCTCCTTTGAGCACATGATATGGGAATGCTGTGCTCATAGGTTGGGCCCCTTTGAGCACATGATATGGAAATGCTGGGCTCATAGGTCAGGCTCCTTTGAGCACATGATATGGGAATGCTGGGCTCATAGGTCGGGCTCCTTCGAGCACATGATAATGGGATGCTGTGCTCATAGGTCGGGCTCCTTTGAGCACATGATATGGGAATGCTGTGCTCATGGGTCGGGCTCCTTTGAGAGCGTAATATGGGAATGCTGTGCTCATGGGTCAGGCTCCTTTGAGCACATGATATGGGAATGCTGTGCTCATAGGTCAGGATCCTTTGAGCACATGATATGGGGATGCTGTGCTCATAGGTATGGCTCCTTTGATCACATGATATGGGAATGCTGTGCTCATAGGTCGGGCTCCTTTGAGCACATGATATGGGAATACTGTGCTCATCGGTCGGGCTCCTTTGAGCACATGATATGGGAATGCTATGCTCATAGGTATGGCTCCTTTGATCACATGATATTGTTATTGTTATTGTTATTGTTATTTTGCATTTATATAGCGCCTTATATACCATTGGTATGGTCTGAAGGCGCTGGTAGGTTGAACGCCCTTGGGAACCGAGGTTCGGGTCAATGGAGAGATTAGAGAGGGTCAAAGGTGCGTGTGCGCACCAGGTATGTGTGCAGCTGGTGCGGAATTTCTGTGGTAGCTGCTTCCTAGCGATAGGTGTGGTGGTTGAGGAATCAGGAGTATGTGTTCGATCTGGCAGGAGATTATCCAGTCCGAGTGAGGCAGCGTTAGGCCTGACGAGAACGCTTGGCTGGGGGTGAGAAACCAGCAATGTTTACTTAGAGTGATGGGGAGTGAGCGGCGGATGTTGATATGAGAACAGATATGCCGAATGGTGTCATAGTATCTCTGTGTTCTACTTGAGTGGTGGTGTAAGGAGAGAGTAAGCGTGGGGTGTGAAATGAAGTATGCTCTTACAACGGTTCCTTGCGTTCCACATCAAAGTCTGCACATTACGCAGTTCAGGGGGGTCCGGTCCGGTCCGTGCGATGTGTTTTGTTTCTCATCTGCTCTTATGCACTATTCATCGGGTCGGCGAATTCTTCCGTATAGCGTACTCCTCCATCTCAATAGCATGAGATTTTTCAGAGGGGTTATTGGGCGCAGCTTCTAATTGTAATTTTGGGGAACAATTCTAGGTGCCAGTTTCTTAGAGAGGCTATTGGGGGCAGCTTCAGAAATACAATTGCGAACACTTCTAAATGCAGCTTTCTTCAGAGAGGCTATTGGGTGCAACACCTAAATGCAATTGGGAGCACTCTTCAATGCAGTTGCGAATACTATTAACTGGTATTGGGAATACTTCTAAAATGCAACTTTCCACAGAGAGGCTATTGGGCGCAACACCTAAATGCAATTGGGAGCACTATTAAATGCAGTTGCGAACATTACTAAATGGTATTGGGAACACTTCTAGAATGCAGCTTTCCTCAGAGAGGCTATTGGGCGCAACACCTAAATGCAATTGGGAGCACTATTAAATGCGGTTGGGAACACTACTAAATGGAATTGAGTGATCTTCTAAATGCAACTTTCCTGAGAGAGGCTATTGGGCGCAACACTTAAGTGCAATTGGTAACAATACTTAATGTAATTGGGAGCACTACTCGAGGCTATTGGGCGCAACTACTAAATGCAAATGGGAACACTTCTAATTTAACTTTCCTGCGAGAGGCTATTGGGCGCAACTCCTGAATGCAATTGGGAACACTTCTAAATGCAGTTTTCCTCGGAGAGGCTATTGGGCCCAACACCTAAATGCAATTGGGAACACTATTAAATGCAGTTGGGAACACTATTGAATGTACTTGAGAACACTTCTAAATGCAACTTTCCTGCGAGGGGCTATTGGGCACGACTCCTGAATGCAATTGGGAACACTTCTAAATGCAATTTTCCTCAGAGAGACTATTGGGCACAACACCTAGATGCAATTGGGAACATTATTAAATGTAATTGAGGACACCTCTAGATGCAATTTTCATTAGAGAGGCTAATGGGTGTAACTTCGGAATGCAATTGGGATCATTTACTAAATGCAATAGGGATTAGGTGAGAGGCTATTCTAAAAGCAATTGGGAACATTTCTAAATGCAATTTTCCTGCGAGAGGCTATTGGGCGCAGCTTCAGGATGCAGTTGGGAACACAGCTAGATGCAATTGTGAGTACTTCTAAATGCAACTTTCCTCAGAGAGGCTAATGGTCACAATACCTAAATGCAATTGGGAACATTATTAAATACAGTTGGGCACACTACTGAATGCACTTGGGAACACTTCTAAATGCAATTTTCCTCAGGGAGGCTAATGGGCGCAATACCTAAATGCAATTGGGAACACTTCTAGATGCACCTTTCTTCAGAGAGGCTATTGGGCAAAACACCAAAATGCAATTGGGAACACTTCTAAATGCGAATTTTCCTCAGAGAGGCTATTGGCACAATACCTAAATGCAGTTGGGAACACTTCTAATCAACTTCTAATCAAGCAACTTCTAAATGCACTTCTTAATTCAATTGGGCACACTTCTAAGAGCACTTTTAAATTCAACTTTTCATAGAGAGGTAAATGGGTACACTTCTAAGTTCACAGCGAGGCTATAGGGAAGACTTCTAAGTGCACTTCTAAAATCAACTTTCACAGAGAGGCAATTGGGAACACTTCTAAATTTACGGCGCGGCTATGGGAATGCTGTGCTCATAGGTCGGGCTCCTTTGAGCACATGATATGGGAATGCTGTGCTCATAGGTCCGGCTCCTTTGAGCACATGATATGGGAATGCTGTTCTCATCGTTCAGGCTCCTTTGAGCACATGATATGGGAATGTTGTGCTCATAAGTCGGACTCCTTTGAGCACATGATATGGGAATGCTGTGCTCATAGGTCCGGCTCCTTTCAGCACATGATATGGGAATGCTGTGCTCATAGGTAGGGCCCCTTTGAGCACATGATTATGGGATACTGTGCTCATAGGTAGGGCCCCTTTGAGCACATGATTATGGGATACTGTGCTCATAGGTCGGGCTCCTTTGAGCATGTGATATGGGAATGCTGTGCTCATAGGTTGGGCTCCTTTGAGCACGGGTTATTGGAATGCTGTGCTCATGGGTCGGGCTCCTTTGAGCACCTGATATGGGAATGTTGTGGTCATAGGTCAGGCTCGTTTGAGCACGGGATATGGGAATGCTGTGCTCATAGGTCGGACCACTTTGAGCAGGGGATATGGGAATGCTGTGCTCATAGGTTGGGCTCTTTTGAGCACATGATATGGGAATGCTGTGCTCATAGGTCGGGCTCCTTTGAGCACGTGATATGGGAATGCTGTGCTCAGAGGGTTGGGCTCCATTGAGCACATTATATGGGAATGCTATGCTCACGGGTCGGGCTCCTTTAAGCACATGATATGGGAATGCTGTGCTCACAGGTCGGGCTGCTTTTAGCACGTGATATGGGAATGCTGTGCTCATAGGGCGGACTCCTTTGAGCACGTGATATGGGAATGCTGTGCTCATAGGTCGGGTTACTTTGAGCACGTGATATGGAAGTGCTGTGCTCATAGGTCGGGCTCTTTTGAGTACGGGATACGGGAATGCTGTTTTCATAGGTCGGGCTCCTTTGAGCACGTGATATGGGAATGCTGTGCTCATAGGTCGGGCTCCTTTGAGCACGTGATATGGGAATGATGTGCTCATAGGTTGGGCTCCATTGAGCACATGATATGGGAATGCTGTGCTCACAGGTCGGGCTCCTTTGAGCACGTGATATGGGAATGCTGTGCTCATAGGGCGGGCTACTTTGAGCATGTGATACGGGAATGCTGTGCTCATAGGTCGGGCTACTTTGAGCACGTGATATGGGAATGCTGTGCTCATAGGTCGGGCCCCTTTGAGCACGGGATATGGGAATGCTGTGCTCATAGATCGGGCCACTTTGAGCACGGGATATGGGAATTCTGTACTCATAGGTTGGGCTCTTTTGAGCACATGATATGGGAATGCTGTGCTCATAGGTCGGGCTCCTTTGAGCACGAGATATGGGAATGCTGTGCTCATAGGTCATTCTCCTTTGAGCACATGATATGGGAATGCTGTGCTCATAGGTTGGGCCCCTTTGAGCACATGATATGGAAATGCTGGGCTCATAGGTCAGGCTCCTTTGAGCACATGATATGGGAATGCTGGGCTCATAGGTCGGGCTCCTCCGAGCACATGATAATGGGATGCTGTGCTCATAGGTCGGGCTCCTTTGAGCACATGATATGGGAATGCTGTGCTCATGGGTCGGGCTCCTTTGAGAGCGTAATATGGGAATGCTGTGCTCATGGGTCAGGCTCCTTTGAGCACATGATATGGGAATGCTGTGCTCATAGGTCAGGATCCTTTGAGCACATGATATGGGGATGCTGTGCTCATAGGTATGGCTCCTTTGATCACATGATATGGGAATGCTGTGCTCATAGGTCGGGCTCCTTTGAGCACATGATATGGGAATACTGTGCTCATCGGTCGGGCTCCTTTGAGCACATGATATGGGAATGCTGTGCTCATAGGTATGGCTCCTTTGATCACATGATATTGTTATTGTTATTGTTATTGTTATTTTGCATTTATATAGCGCCTTATATACCATTGGTATGGTCTGAAGGCGCTGGTAGGTTGAACGCCCTTGGGAACCGAGGTTCGGGTCAATGGAGAGATTAGAGAGGGTCAAAGGTGCGTGTGCGCACCAGGTATGTGTGCAGCTGGTGCGGAATTTCTGTGGTAGCTGCTTCCTAGCGATAGGTGTGGTGGTTGAGGAATCAGGAGTATGTGTTCGATCTGGCAGGAGATTATCCAGTCCGAGTGAGGCAGCGTTAGGCCTGACGAGAACGCTTGGCTGGGGGTGAGAAACCAGCAATGTTTACTTAGAGTGATGGGGAGTGAGCGGCGGATGTTGATATGAGAACAGATATGCCGAATGGTGTCATAGTATCTCTGTGTTCTACTTGAGTGGTGGTGTAAGGAGAGAGTAAGCGTGGGGTGTGAAATGAAGTATGCTCTTACAACGGTTCCTTGCGTTCCACATCAAAGTCTGCACATTACGCAGTTCAGGGGGGTCCGGTCCGGTCCGTGCGATGTGTTTTGTTTCTCATCTGCTCTTATGCACTATTCATCGGGTCGGCGAATTCTTCCGTATAGCGTACTCCTCCATCTCAATAGCATGAGATTTTTCAGAGGGGTTATTGGGCGCAGCTTCTAATTGTAATTTTGGGGAACAATTCTAGGTGCCAGTTTCTTAGAGAGGCTATTGGGGGCAGCTTCAGAAATACAATTGCGAACACTTCTAAATGCAGCTTTCTTCAGAGAGGCTATTGGGTGCAACACCTAAATGCAATTGGGAGCACTCTTCAATGCAGTTGCGAATACTATTAACTGGTATTGGGAATACTTCTAAAATGCAACTTTCCACAGAGAGGCTATTGGGCGCAACACCTAAATGCAATTGGGAGCACTATTAAATGCAGTTGCGAACATTACTAAATGGTATTGGGAACACTTCTAGAATGCAGCTTTCCTCAGAGAGGCTATTGGGCGCAACACCTAAATGCAATTGGGAGCACTATTAAATGCGGTTGGGAACACTACTAAATGGAATTGAGTGATCTTCTAAATGCAACTTTCCTGAGAGAGGCTATTGGGCGCAACACTTAAGTGCAATTGGTAACAATACTTAATGTAATTGGGAGCACTACTCGAGGCTATTGGGCGCAACTACTAAATGCAAATGGGAACACTTCTAATTTAACTTTCCTGCGAGAGGCTATTGGGCGCAACTCCTGAATGCAATTGGGAACACTTCTAAATGCAGTTTTCCTCGGAGAGGCTATTGGGCCCAACACCTAAATGCAATTGGGAACACTATTAAATGCAGTTGGGAACACTATTGAATGTACTTGAGAACACTTCTAAATGCAACTTTCCTGCGAGGGGCTATTGGGCACGACTCCTGAATGCAATTGGGAACACTTCTAAATGCAATTTTCCTCAGAGAGACTATTGGGCACAACACCTAGATGCAATTGGGAACATTATTAAATGTAATTGAGGACACCTCTAGATGCAATTTTCATTAGAGAGGCTAATGGGTGTAACTTCGGAATGCAATTGGGATCATTTACTAAATGCAATAGGGATTAGGTGAGAGGCTATTCTAAAAGCAATTGGGAACATTTCTAAATGCAACTTTCCTGCGAGAGGCTATTGGGCGCAGCTTCAGGATGCAGTTGGGAACACAGCTAGATGCAATTGTGAGTACTTCTAAATGCAACTTTCCTCAGAGAGGCTAATGGTCACAATACCTAAATGCAATTGGGAACATTATTAAATACAGTTGGGCACACTACTGAATGCACTTGGGAACACTTCTAAATGCAATTTTCCTCAGGGAGGCTAATGGGCGTAATACCTAAATGCAATTGGGAACACTTCTAGATGCACCTTTCTTCAGAGAGGCTATTGGGCAAAACACCAAAATGCAATTGGGAACACTTCTAAATGCGAATTTTCCTCAGAGAGGCTATTGGCACAATACCTAAATGCAGTTGGGAACACTTCTAATCAACTTCTAATCAAGCAACTTCTAAATGCACTTCTTAATTCAATTGGGCACACTTCTAAGAGCACTTTTAAATTCAACTTTTCATAGAGAGGTAAATGGGTACACTTCTAAGTTCACAGCGAGGCTATAGGGAAGACTTCTAAGTGCACTTCTAAAATCAACTTTCACAGAGAGGCAATTGGGAACACTTCTAAATTTACGGCGCTGCTATGGGAATGCTGTGCTCATAGGTCGGGCTCCTTTGAGCACATGATATGGGAATGCTGTGCTCATAGGTCCGGCTCCTTTGAGCACATGATATGGGAATGCTGTTCTCATCGTTCAGGCTCCTTTGAGCACATGATATGGGAATGCTGTGCTCATAGGTATGGCTCCTTTGATCACATGATATGGGAATGTTGTGCTCATAAGTCGGACTCCTTTGAGCACATGATATGGGAATGCTGTGCTCATAGGTCCGGCTCCTTTCAGCACATGATATGGGAATGCTGTGCTCATAGGTAGGGCCCCTTTGAGCACATGATTATGGGATACTGTGCTCATAGGTCGGGCCCCTTTGAGCATGTGATATGGGAATGCTGTGCTCATAGGTTGGGCTCCTTTGAGCACGGGTTATTGGAATGCTGTGCTCATGGGTCGGGCTCCTTTGAGCACCTGATATGGGAATGTTGTGGTCATAGGTCAGGCTCGTTTGAGCACGGGATATGGGAATGCTGTGCTCATAGGTCGGACCACTTTGAGCAGGGGATATGGGAATGCTGTGCTCATAGGTTGGGCTCTTTTGAGCACATGATATGGGAATGCTGTGCTCATAGGTCGGGCTCCTTTGAGCACGTGATATGGGAATGCTGTGCTCATAGGTTGGGCTCCATTGAGCACATGATATGGGAATGCTATGCTCAGAATGCTGTGCTCACAGGCCGGGCTCCTTTGAGCACGTGATATGGGAATGCTGTGCTCATAGGTCAGGCTCCTTTGAGCACGTGATACAGGAATGCTGTGCTCATAGGTCGGGCTACTTTGAGCACGTGATACGGGAATGCTGTGATCATAGGTCTGGCTACTTTGAGCACATGATATGGGAATGCTGTGCTCATAGGTTTGGCCCCTTTGAGCACGGGATATGGGAATGCTGTGCTCATAGGTCGGGCCACTTTGAGCACGGGAGATGGGAATACTGTGCTCATAGGTTGGGCTTTTTTGAGCACATGATATGGGAATGGTGTGCTCATAGGTCGGGCTCCTTTGAGCACGGGATATGGGAATGCTGTGCTCTTAGGTCAGTCTCCTTTGAGCACATGATTTGGGAATGCTGTGCTCATAGGTTGGGCCCCTTTGAGCACATGATATGGAATGCTGTGCTCATAGGTATGGCTCCTTTGAGCACGGGATATGGGAATGCTGTGCTCTTAGGTCAGTCTCCTTTGAGCACATGATTTGGGAATGCTGTGCTCATAGGTTGGGCCCCTTTGAGGCCATGATATGGAATGCTGTGCTCATAGGTATGGCTCCTTTGAGCACGGGATATGGGAATGCTGTGCTCTTAGGTCAGTCTCCTTTGAGCAAATGATATGGGAATGCTGTGCTCATAGGTTGGGCCCCTTTGAGCACATGATATGGAATGCTGTGCTCATAGGTCGGGCTCCTTTGAGCACATGATATGGGGATGCTGTACTCATAGGTCGGGCTCCTTTGGGCACATGATATGGGAATGCTGTGCTCATCGGTCAGGCTCCTTTGAGCACATGATATGGGAATGCTGTGCTCATAGGTCGGGCTCCTTTGAGCACGTGATATGGGAATGCTGTGCTCATAGATTGGGCTCCTTTGAGCACGGGATACGGAAATGCTGTGTTCATAGGTCAGTCTCCTTTGAGCAGATGATATGGGAATGCTGTGCTCATAGGTTGGGCCCCTTTGAGCACATGATACGGGAATGCTGTGCTCATAGGTCGGGCTCCTTTGAGCACATGATATGGGGATGCTGTGCTCATAGGTCGCGCTCCTTTGAGCACATGATATGGGAATGCTGTGCTCATCGGTCGGGCTCCTTTGAGCACGTGATATGGGAATGCTGTGCTCATGGGTCAGGCTACTTTGAGCACATGATATGGTAATGCTGTGCACATCGGTCGAGCTCCTTTGAGCACGTGATATGGGAATGGTGTGCTCATGGGTCGGGCTCCTCTGAGCACATGATATGGGAATGCAGTGCTCATCGGTCGGGTTCCTTTGAGCACGTGATATGGGAATGCTGTGCTCATAGGTCAGGCTCCTTTGAGCACGGGATATGGGAATGCTGTGCTCATAGGTCAGGCTCCTTTGAGCACGGGATATGGGAATGCTGTGCTCATAGGTCGGGCTCCTTTGAGCATGTGATATGGGAATGCTGTGCTCATAGGTCGGGCTCCTTTGAGCACGTGATATGGGAATGCTGTGCTCATAGGTTGGGCTCCATTGAGCACATTATATGGGAATGCTATGCTCACGGGTTGGGCTCCTTTAAGCACATGATATGGGAATGCTGTGCTCACAGGTCGGGCTCCTTTTTACACGTGATATGGGAATGCTCTGCTCATAGGGCGGGCTCCTTTGAGCATGTGATATGGGAATGCTGTGCTCATAGGTCGGGTTACTTTGAGCACGTGATATGGAAGTGCTGTGCTCATAGGTCGGGCTCCTTTGAGTACGGGATACGGGAATGCTGTTTTCATAGGTCGGGCTCCTTTGAGCACGTGATATGGGAATGCTGTGCTCATAGGTCGGGCTCCTTTGAGCACGTGATATGGGAATGCTGTGCTCATAGGTTGGGCTCCATTGAGCACATGATATGGGAATGCTGTGCTCACAGGTCGGGCTCCGTTGAGCACGTGATATGGGAATGCTGTGCTCATAGAGCGGGCTACTTTGAGCATGTGATACGGGAATGCTGTGCTCATAGGTCGGGCTACTTTGAGCACGTGATATGGGAATGCTGTGCTCATAGGTCGGGCCCCTTTGAGCACGGGATATGGGAATGCTGTGCTCATAGATCGGGCCACTTTGAGCACGGGATATGGGAATTCTGTACTCATAGGTCAGTCTCCTTTGAGCACATGATATGGGAATGCTGTGCTCATAGGTTGGGCCCCTTTGAGCACGGGATATGGGAATGCTGGGCTCATAGGTCAGGCTCCTTTGAGCACATGATATGGGAATGCTGGGCTCATAGGTCGGGCTCCTTCGAGCACATGATAATGGGATGCTGTGCTCATAGGTCGGGCTCCTTTGAGCACATGATATGGGAATGCTGTGCTCATCGGTCGGGCTCCTTTGAGCACATGATATGGGAATGCTGTGCTCATAGGTCAGGCTCCTTTGAGCACATGATATGGGAATGTTGTGCTCATAGGTCAGGCTCCTTGAGCATGTGATATGGGAATGCTGTGCTCATAGGTTGGGCTCCTTTGAGCACGGGATATGGGATTGCTGTGTTCATAGGTCAGTCTCCTTAGAGCACATGATATGGGAATGCTGTGCTCATGGGTCGGGCTCCTTTGAGCACATGATATGGGAATGCTGTGCTCATGGGTCGGGCTCCTTTGAGCACATGATATGAAAATGCTGTGCTCATAGGTCAGGCTCCTTTGAGCACATGATATGGGAATGCTGGGCTCATAGGTCGGGCTCCTTTGAGCACATGATTATGGGATGCTGTGCTCATAGGTCGGGCTCCTTTGAGCATGTGATATGGGAATGCTGTGCTCATAGGTTGGGCTCCTTTGAGCACGGGATATGGGATTGCTGTGTTCATAGGTCAGTCTCCTTAGAGCACATGATATGGGAATGCTGTGCTCATGGGTCGGGCTCCTTTGAGCACATGATATGGGAATGCTGTGCTCATGGGTCGGGCTCCTTTGAGCACATGATATGAAAATGCTGTGCTCATAGGTCAGGCTCCTTTGAGCACATGATATGGGAATGCTGGGCTCATAGGTCGGGCTCCTTTGAGCACATGATTATGGGATGCTGTGCTCATAGGTCGGGCTCCTTTGAGCATGTGATATGGGAATGCTGTGCTCATAGGTTGGGCTCCTTTGAGCACGGGATATGGGATTGCTGTGTTCATAGGTCAGTCTCCTTAGAGCACATGATATGGGAATGCTGTGCTCATGGGTCGGGCTCCTTTGAGCACATGATATGGGAATGCTGTGCTCATGGGTCGGGCTCCTTTGAGCACATGATATGAAAATGCTGTGCTCATAGGTCAGGCTCCTTTGAGCACGGGTTATTGGAATGCTGTGCTCATGGGTCGGGCTCCTTTGAGCACCTGATATGGGAATGTTGTGGTCATAGGTCAGGCTCGTTTGAGCACGGGATATGGGAATGCTGTGCTCATAGGTCGGATCACTTTGAGCAGGGGATATGGGAATGCTGTGCTCATAGGTTGGGCTCTTTTGAGCACATGATATGGGAATGCTGTGCTCATAGGTCGGGCTCCTTTGAGCACGTGATATGGAAATGCTGTGCTCATAGGTTGGGCTCCATTGAGCACATGATATGGGAATGCTATGCTCAGAATTCTGTGCTCACAGGCCGGGCTCCTTTGAGCACGTGATATGGGAATGCTGTGCTCATAGGTCGGGATACTTTGAGCACGTGATATGGGAATGCTGTGCTCATAGGTTGGGCTCCATTGAGCACATGATATGGGAATGCTATGCTCAGAATGCTGTGCTCACAGGCCGGGCTCCTTTGAGCACGTGATACGGGAATGCTGTGATCATAGGTCTGGCTACTTTGAGCACGTGATATGGGAATGCTGTGCTCATAGGTTTGGCCCCTTTGAGCATGGGATATGGGAATGCTGTGCTCATAGGTCGGGCCACTTTGAGCACGGGAGATGGGAATGCTGTGCTCATAGGTTGGGCTTTTTTGAGCACATGATATGGGAATGCTGTGCTCATAGGTCGGGCTCCTTTGAGCACGGGATATGGGAATGCTGTGCTCTTAGGTCAGTCTCCTTTGAGCACATGAATTGGGAATGCTGTGCTCATAGGTTGGGCTCCTTTGAGCACGGGATATGGGATTGCTGTGTTCATAGGTCAGTCTCCTTAGAGCACATGATATGGGAATGCTGTGCTCATGGGTCGGGCTCCTTTGAGCACATGATATGGGAATGCTGTGCTCATGGGTCGGGCTCCTTTGAGCACATGATATGAAAATGCTGTGCTCATAGGTCAGGCTCCTTTGAGCACATGATATGGGAATGCTGGGCTCATAGGTCGGGCTCCTTTGAGCACATGATTATGGGATGCTGTGCTCATAGGTCGGGCTCCTTTGAGCATGTGATATGGGAATGCTGTGCTCATAGGTTGGGCTCCTTTGAGCACGGGTTATTGGAATGCTGTGCTCATGGGTCGGGCTCCTTTGAGCACCTGATATGGGAATGTTGTGGTCATAGGTCAGGCTTGTTTGAGCACGGGATATGGGAATGCTGTGCTCATAGGTCGGATCACTTTGAGCAGGGGATATGGGAATGCTGTGCTCATAGGTTGGGCTCTTTTGAGCACATGATATGGGAATGCTGTGCTCATAGGTCGGGCTCCTTTGAGCACGTGATATGGGAATGCTGTGCTCATAGGTTGGGCTCCATTGAGCACATGATATGGGAATGCTATGCTCAGAATTCTGTGCTCACAGGCCGGGCTCCTTTGAGCACGTGATATGGGAATGCTGTGCTCATAGGTCGGGATACTTTGAGCACGTGATATGGGAATGCTGTGCTCATAGGTTGGGCTCCATTGAGCACATGATATGGGAATGCTATGCTCAGAATGCTGTGCTCACAGGCCGGGCTCCTTTGAGCACGTGATACGGGAATGCTGTGATCATAGGTCTGGCTACTTTGAGCACGTGATATGGGAATGCTGTGCTCATAGGTTTGGCCCCTTTGAGCACGGGATATGGGAATGCTGTGCTCATAGGTTGGGCTTTTTTGAGCACATGATATGGGAATGCTGTGCTCATAGGTCGGGCTCCTTTGAGCACGGGATATGGGAATGCTGTGCTCTTAGGTCAGTCTCCTTTGAGCACATGAATTGGGAATGCTGTGCTCATAGGTTGGGCCCCTTTGAGCACATGATATGGAATGCTGTGCTCATAGGTATGGCTCCTTTGAGCACGGGATATCGGAATGCTGTGCTCTTAGGTCAGTCTCCTTTGAGCACATGATATGGGAATGCTGTGCTCATAGGTTGGGCCCCTTTGAGCACATGATATGGAATGCTGTGCTCATAGGTCGGGCTCCTTTGAGCACATGATATGGGGATGCTGTACTCATAGGTCGGGCTCCTTTGGGCACATGATATGGGAATGCTGTGCTCATCGGTCAGGCTCCTTTGAGCACATGATATGGGAATGCTGTGCTCATAGGTCGGGCTCCTTTGAGCACGTGATATGGGAATGCTGTGCTCATAGGTTGGGCTCCTTTGAGCACGGGATACGGAAATGCTGTGTTCATAGGTCAGTCTCCTTTGAGCACATGATATGGGAATGCTGTGCTCATAGGTTGGGCCCCTTTGAGCACATGATACGGGAATGCTGTGCTCATAGGTCGGGCTCCTTTGAGCACATGATACTGGGATGCTGTGCTCATAGGTATGGCTCCTTTGAGCACATGATATGGGAATGCTGTGCTCATCGGTGGGGCTCCTTTGAGCACGTGATATGGGAATGCTGTGCTCATGGGTCAGGCTACTTTGAGCACATGATATGGGAATGCTGTGCACATCGGTCGGGCTCCTTTGAGCACGTGATATGGGAATGGTGTGCTCATGGGTCGGGCTCCTTTGAGCACATGATATGGGAATGCAGTGCTCATCGGTCGGGTTCCTTTGAGCACGTGATATGGGAATGCTGTGCTCATAGGTCAGGCTCCTTTGAGCACGGGATATGGGAATGCTGTGCTCATAGGTCGGGCTCCTTTGAGCACGTGATATGGGAATGCTGTGCTCATAGGTCGGGCTCCTTTGAGCACGTGATATGGGAATGCTGTGCTCATAGGTTGGGCACCATTGAGCACATGACATGGGAATGCTATGCTCACGGGTCGGGCTCCTTTAAGCACATGATATAGGAATGCTGTGCTCACAGGTCGGGCTCCTTTTAGCACGTGATATGGGAATGCTGTGCTCATAGGGCGGGCTCCTTTGAGCACGTGATATGGGAATGCTGTGCTCATAGGTCGGGCTACTTTGACCACGTGATATGGAAGTGCTGTGTTCATAGGTCGGGCTCCTTTGAGTACGGGATACGGGAATGCTGTTTTCATAAATCGGGCTCCTTTGAGCACGTGATATGGGAATGCTGTGCTCATAGGTCGGGCTCCTTTGAGCATGTGATATGGGAATGCTGTGCTCATAGGTTGGGCTCTATTGAGCACATGATATGGGAATGCTGTGCTCACAGGTCAGGCTCCTTTGAGCATATGATATGGGAATGCTGTGCTCATAGGGTGGGCTACTTTGAGCATGTGATACGGGAATGCTGTGCTCATAGGTCGGGCCACTTTGAGCACGGGATATGGGAATTCTGTGCTCATAGGTCAGTCTCCTTTGAGCACGGGATATGGGAATTCTGTACTCATAGGTTGGGCTCTTTTGAGCATATGATATGGGAATGCTGTGCTCATAGGGTGGGCTACTTTGAGCATGTGATACGGGAATGCTGTGCTCATAGGTCGGGCCACTTTGAGCACGGGATATGGGAATTCTGTGCTCATAGGTCAGTCTCCTTTGAGCACGGGATATGGGAATTCTGTACTCATAGGTTGGGCTCTTTTGAGCACATGATATGGGAATGCTGTGCTCATAGGTCGGGCTCCTTTGAGCACGAGATATGGGAATGCTGTGCTCATAGGTCATTCTCCTTTGAGCACATGATATGGGAATGCTGTGCTCATAGGTTGGGCCCCTTTGAGCACATGATATGGAAATGCTGGGCTCATAGGTCAGGCTCCTTTGAGCACATGATATGGGAATGCTGGGCTCATAGGTCGGGCTCCTTCGAGCACATGATAATGGGATGCTGTGCTCATAGGTCGGGCTCCTTTGAGCACATGATATGGGAATGCTGTGCTCATGGGTCGGGCTCCTTTGAGAGCGTAATATGGGAATGCTGTGCTCATGGGTCAGGCTCCTTTGAGCACATGATATGGGAATGCTGTGCTCATAGGTCGGGCTCCTTTGAGCACGTGATATGGGAATGCTGTGCTCATAGGTCGGGCTCCTTTGAGCACGTGATATGGGAATGCTGTGCTCATAGGTTGGGCACCATTGAGCACATGACATGGGAATGCTATGCTCACGGGTCGGCTCCTTTAAGCACATGATATAGGAATGCTGTGCTCACAGGTCGGGCTCCTTTTAGCACGTGATATGGGAATGCTGTGCTCATAGGGCGGGCTCCTTTGAGCACGTGATATGGGAATGCTGTGCTCATAGGTCGGGCTACTTTGACCACGTGATATGGAAGTGCTGTGTTCATAGGTCGGGCTCCTTTGAGTACGGGATACGGGAATGCTGTTTTCATAAATCGGGCTCCTTTGAGCACGTGATATGGGAATGCTGTGCTCATAGGTCGGGCTCCTTTGAGCATGTGATATGGGAATGCTGTGCTCATAGGTTGGGCTCTATTGAGCACATGATATGGGAATGCTGTGCTCACAGGTCAGGCTCCTTTGAGCATATGATATGGGAATGCTGTGCTCATAGGGTGGGCTACTTTGAGCATGTGATACGGGAATGCTGTGCTCATAGGTCGGGCCACTTTGAGCACGGGATATGGGAATTCTGTGCTCATAGGTCAGTCTCCTTTGAGCACGGGATATGGGAATTCTGTACTCATAGGTTGGGCTCTTTTGAGCATATGATATGGGAATGCTGTGCTCATAGGGTGGGCTACTTTGAGCATGTGATACGGGAATGCTGTGCTCATAGGTCGGGCCACTTTGAGCACGGGATATGGGAATTCTGTGCTCATAGGTCAGTCTCCTTTGAGCACGGGATATGGGAATTCTGTACTCATAGGTTGGGCTCTTTTGAGCACATGATATGGGAATGCTGTGCTCATAGGTCGGGCTCCTTTGAGCACGAGATATGGGAATGCTGTGCTCATAGGTCATTCTCCTTTGAGCACATGATATGGGAATGCTGTGCTCATAGGTTGGGCCCCTTTGAGCACATGATATGGAAATGCTGGGCTCATAGGTCAGGCTCCTTTGAGCACATGATATGGGAATGCTGGGCTCATAGGTCGGGCTCCTTCGAGCACATGATAATGGGATGCTGTGCTCATAGGTCGGGCTCCTTTGAGCACATGATATGGGAATGCTGTGCTCATGGGTCGGGCTCCTTTGAGAGCGTAATATGGGAATGCTGTGCTCATGGGTCAGGCTCCTTTGAGCACATGATATGGGAATGCTGTGCTCATAGGTCAGGATCCTTTGAGCACATGATATGGGGATGCTGTGCTCATAGGTATGGCTCCTTTGATCACATGATATGGGAATGCTGTGCTCATAGGTCGGGCTCCTTTGAGCACATGATATGGGAATACTGTGCTCATCGGTCGGGCTCCTTTGAGCACATGATATGGGAATGCTGTGCTCATAGGTATGGCTCCTTTGATCACATGATATTGTTATTGTTATTGTTATTGTTATTTTGCATTTATATAGCGCCTTATATACCATTGGTATGGTCTGAAGGCGCTGGTAGGTTGAACGCCCTTGGGAACCGAGGTTCGGGTCAATGGAGAGATTAGAGAGGGTCAAAGGTGCGTGTGCGCACCAGGTATGTGTGCAGCTGGTGCGGAATTTCTGTGGTAGCTGCTTCCTAGCGATAGGTGTGGTGGTTGAGGAATCAGGAGTATGTGTTCGATCTGGCAGGAGATTATCCAGTCCGAGTGAGGCAGCGTTAGGCCTGACGAGAACGCTTGGCTGGGGGTGAGAAACCAGCAATGTTTACTTAGAGTGATGGGGAGTGAGCGGCGGATGTTGATATGAGAACAGATATGCCGAATGGTGTCATAGTATCTCTGTGTTCTACTTGAGTGGTGGTGTAAGGAGAGAGTAAGCGTGGGGTGTGAAATGAAGTATGCTCTTACAACGGTTCCTTGCGTTCCACATCAAAGTCTGCACATTACGCAGTTCAGGGGGGTCCGGTCCGGTCCGTGCGATGTGTTTTGTTTCTCATCTGCTCTTATGCACTATTCATCGGGTCGGCGAATTCTTCCGTATAGCGTACTCCTCCATCTCAATAGCATGAGATTTTTCAGAGGGGTTATTGGGCGCAGCTTCTAATTGTAATTTTGGGGAACAATTCTAGGTGCCAGTTTCTTAGAGAGGCTATTGGGGGCAGCTTCAGAAATACAATTGCGAACACTTCTAAATGCAGCTTTCTTCAGAGAGGCTATTGGGTGCAACACCTAAATGCAATTGGGAGCACTCTTCAATGCAGTTGCGAATACTATTAACTGGTATTGGGAATACTTCTAAAATGCAACTTTCCACAGAGAGGCTATTGGGCGCAACACCTAAATGCAATTGGGAGCACTATTAAATGCAGTTGCGAACATTACTAAATGGTATTGGGAACACTTCTAGAATGCAGCTTTCCTCAGAGAGGCTATTGGGCGCAACACCTAAATGCAATTGGGAGCACTATTAAATGCGGTTGGGAACACTACTAAATGGAATTGAGTGATCTTCTAAATGCAACTTTCCTGAGAGAGGCTATTGGGCGCAACACTTAAGTGCAATTGGTAACAATACTTAATGTAATTGGGAGCACTACTCGAGGCTATTGGGCGCAACTACTAAATGCAAATGGGAACACTTCTAATTTAACTTTCCTGCGAGAGGCTATTGGGCGCAACTCCTGAATGCAATTGGGAACACTTCTAAATGCAGTTTTCCTCGGAGAGGCTATTGGGCCCAACACCTAAATGCAATTGGGAACACTATTAAATGCAGTTGGGAACACTATTGAATGTACTTGAGAACACTTCTAAATGCAACTTTCCTGCGAGGGGCTATTGGGCACGACTCCTGAATGCAATTGGGAACACTTCTAAATGCAATTTTCCTCAGAGAGACTATTGGGCACAACACCTAGATGCAATTGGGAACATTATTAAATGTAATTGAGGACACCTCTAGATGCAATTTTCATTAGAGAGGCTAATGGGTGTAACTTCGGAATGCAATTGGGATCATTTACTAAATGCAAAAGGGATTAGGTGAGAGGCTATTCTAAAAGCAATTGGGAACATTTCTAAATGCAACTTTCCTGCGAGAGGCTATTGGGCGCAGCTTCAGGATGCAGTTGGGAACACAGCTAGATGCAATTGTGAGTACTTCTAAATGCAACTTTCCTCAGAGAGGCTAATGGTCACAATACCTAAATGCAATTGGGAACATTATTAAATACAGTTGGGCACACTACTGAATGCACTTGGGAACACTTCTAAATGCAATTTTCCTCAGGGAGGCTAATGGGCGTAATACCTAAATGCAATTGGGAACACTTCTAGATGCACCTTTCTTCAGAGAGGCTATTGGGCAAAACACCAAAATGCAATTGGGAACACTTCTAAATGCGAATTTTCCTCAGAGAGGCTATTGGCACAATACCTAAATGCAGTTGGGAACACTTCTAATCAACTTCTAATCAAGCAACTTCTAAATGCACTTCTTAATTCAATTGGGCACACTTCTAAGAGCACTTTTAAATTCAACTTTTCATAGAGAGGTAAATGGGTACACTTCTAAGTTCACAGCGAGGCTATAGGGAAGACTTCTAAGTGCACTTCTAAAATCAACTTTCACAGAGAGGCAATTGGGAACACTTCTAAATTTACGGCGCTGCTATGGGAATGCTGTGCTCATAGGTCGGGCTCCTTTGAGCACATGATATGGGAATGCTGTGCTCATAGGTCCGGCTCCTTTGAGCACATGATATGGGAATGCTGTTCTCATCGTTCAGGCTCCTTTGAGCACATGATATGGGAATGCTGTGCTCATAGGTATGGCTCCTTTGATCACATGATATGGGAATGTTGTGCTCATAAGTCGGACTCCTTTGAGCACATGATATGGGAATGCTGTGCTCATAGGTCCGGCTCCTTTCAGCACATGATATGGGAATGCTGTGCTCATAGGTAGGGCCCCTTTGAGCACATGATTATGGGATACTGTGCTCATAGGTCGGGCTCCTTTGAGCATGTGATATGGGAATGCTGTGCTCATAGGTTGGGCTCCTTTGAGCACGGGTTATTGGAATGCTGTGCTCATGGGTCGGGCTCCTTTGAGCACCTGATATGGGAATGTTGTGGTCATAGGTCAGGCTCGTTTGAGCACGGGATATGGGAATGCTGTGCTCATAGGTCGGACCACTTTGAGCAGGGGATATGGGAATGCTGTGCTCATAGGTTGGGCTCTTTTGAGCACATGATATGGGAATGCTGTGCTCATAGGTCGGGCTCCTTTGAGCACGTGATATGGGAATGCTGTGCTCATAGGTTGGGCTCCATTGAGCACATGATATGGGAATGCTATGCTCAGAATGCTGTGCTCACAGGCCGGGCTCCTTTGAGCACGTGATATGGGAATGCTGTGCTCATAGGTCAGGCTCCTTTGAGCACGTGATACAGGAATTCTGTGCTCATAGGTCGGGCTACTTTGAGCACGTGATACGGGAATGCTGTGATCATAGGTCTGGCTACTTTGAGCACGTGATATGTGAATGCTGTGCTCATAGGTTTGGCCCCTTTGAGCACGGGATATGGGAATGCTGTGCTCATAGGTCGGGCCACTTTGAGCACGGGAGATGGGAATACTGTGCTCATAGGTTGGGCTTTTTTGAGCACATGATATGGGAATGGTGTGCTCATAGGTCGGGCTCCTTTGAGCACGGGATATGGGAATGCTGTGCTCTTAGGTCAGTCTCCTTTGAGCACATGATTTGGGAATGCTGTGCTCATAGGTTGGGCCCCTTTGAGCACATGATATGGAATGCTGTGCTCATAGGTATGGCTCCTTTGAGCACGGGATATGGGAATGCTGTGCTCTTAGGTCAGTCTCCTTTGAGCACATGATTTGGGAATGCTGTGCTCATAGGTTGGGCCCCTTTGAGGCCATGATATGGAATGCTGTGCTCATAGGTATGGCTCCTTTGAGCACGGGATATGGGAATGCTGTGCTCTTAGGTCAGTCTCCTTTGAGCAAATGATATGGGAATGCTGTGCTCATAGGTTGGGCCCCTTTGAGCACATGATATGGAATGCTGTGCTCATAGGTCGGGCTCCTTTGAGCACATGATATGGGGATGCTGTACTCATAGGTCGGGCTCCTTTGGGCACATGATATGGGAATGCTGTGCTCATCGGTCAGGCTCCTTTGAGCACATGATATGGGAATGCTGTGCTCATAGGTCGGGCTCCTTTGAGCACGTGATATGGGAATGCTGTGCTCATAGATTGGGCTCCTTTGAGCACGGGATACGGAAATGCTGTGTTCATAGGTCAGTCTCCTTTGAGCAGATGATATGGGAATGCTGTGCTCATAGGTTGGGCCCCTTTGAGCACATGATACGGGAATGCTGTGCTCATAGGTCGGGCTCCTTTGAGCACATGATATGGGGATGCTGTGCTCATAGGTCGCGCTCCTTTGAGCACATGATATGGGAATGCTGTGCTCATCGGTCGGGCTCCTTTGAGCACGTGATATGGGAATGCTGTGCTCATGGGTCAGGCTACTTTGAGCACATGATATGGTAATGCTGTGCACATCGGTCGAGCTCCTTTGAGCACGTGATATGGGAATGGTGTGCTCATGGGTCGGGCTCCTCTGAGCACATGATATGGGAATGCAGTGCTCATCGGTCGGGTTCCTTTGAGCACGTGATATGGGAATGCTGTGCTCATAGGTCAGGCTCCTTTGAGCACGGGATATGGGAATGCTGTGCTCATAGGTCAGGCTCCTTTGAGCACGGGATATGGGAATGCTGTGCTCATAGGTCGGGCTCCTTTGAGCATGTGATATGGGAATGCTGTGCTCATAGGTCGGGCTCCTTTGAGCACGTGATATGGGAATGCTGTGCTCATAGGTTGGGCTCCATTGAGCACATTATATGGGAATGCTATGCTCACGGGTTGGGCTCCTTTAAGCACATGATATGGGAATGCTGTGCTCACAGGTCGGGCTCCTTTTTACACGTGATATGGGAATGCTCTGCTCATAGGGCGGGCTCCTTTGAGCATGTGATATGGGAATGCTGTGCTCATAGGTCGGGTTACTTTGAGCACGTGATATGGAAGTGCTGTGCTCATAGGTCGGGCTCCTTTGAGTACGGGATACGGGAATGCTGTTTTCATAGGTCGGGCTCCTTTGAGCACGTGATATGGGAATGCTGTGCTCATAGGTCGGGCTCCTTTGAGCACGTGATATGGGAATGCTGTGCTCATAGGTTGGGCTCCATTGAGCACATGATATGGGAATGCTGTGCTCACAGGTCGGGCTCCGTTGAGCACGTGATATGGGAATGCTGTGCTCATAGAGCGGGCTACTTTGAGCATGTGATACGGGAATGCTGTGCTCATAGGTCGGGCTACTTTGAGCACGTGATATGGGAATGCTGTGCTCATAGGTCGGGCCCCTTTGAGCACGGGATATGGGAATGCTGTGCTCATAGATCGGGCCACTTTGAGCACGGGATATGGGAATTCTGTACTCATAGGTCAGTCTCCTTTGAGCACATGATATGGGAATGCTGTGCTCATAGGTTGGGCCCCTTTGAGCACGGGATATGGGAATGCTGGGCTCATAGGTCAGGCTCCTTTGAGCACATGATATGGGAATGCTGGGCTCATAGGTCGGGCTCCTTCGAGCACATGATAATGGGATGCTGTGCTCATAGGTCGGGCTCCTTTGAGCACATGATATGGGAATGCTGTGCTCATCGGTCGGGCTCCTTTGAGCACATGATATGGGAATGCTGTGCTCATAGGTCAGGCTCCTTTGAGCACATGATATGGGAATGTTGTGCTCATAGGTCAGGCTCCTTGAGCATGTGATATGGGAATGCTGTGCTCATAGGTTGGGCTCCTTTGAGCACGGGATATGGGATTGCTGTGTTCATAGGTCAGTCTCCTTAGACACATGATATGGGAATGCTGTGCTCATGGGTCGGGCTCCTTTGAGCACATGATATGGGAATGCTGTGCTCATGGGTCGGGCTCCTTTGAGCACATGATATGAAAATGCTGTGCTCATAGGTCAGGCTCCTTTGAGCACATGATATGGGAATGCTGGGCTCATAGTTGGGGCTCCTTTGAGCACATGATTATGGGATGCTGTGCTCATAGGTCGGGCTCCTTTGAGCATGTGATATGGGAATGCTGTGCTCATAGGTTGGGCTCCTTTGAGCACGGGATATGGGATTGCTGTGTTCATAGGTCAGTCTCCTTAGAGCACATGATATGGGAATGCTGTGCTCATGGGTCGGGCTCCTTTGAGCACATGATATGGGAATGCTGTGCTCATGGGTCGGGCTCCTTTGAGCACATGATATGAAAATGCTGTGCTCATAGGTCAGGCTCCTTTGAGCACATGATATGGGAATGCTGGGCTCATAGGTCGGGCTCCTTTGAGCACATGATTATGGGATGCTGTGCTCATAGGTCGGGCTCCTTTGAGCATGTGATATGGGAATGCTGTGCTCATAGGTTGGGCTCCTTTGAGCACGGGATATGGGATTGCTGTGTTCATAGGTCAGTCTCCTTAGAGCACATGATATGGGAATGCTGTGCTCATGGGTCGGGCTCCTTTGAGCACATGATATGGGAATGCTGTGCTCATGGGTCGGGCTCCTTTGAGCACATGATATGAAAATGCTGTGCTCATAGGTCAGGCTCCTTTGAGCACGGGTTATTGGAATGCTGTGCTCATGGGTCGGGCTCCTTTGAGCACCTGATATGGGAATGTTGTGGTCATAGGTCAGGCTCGTTTGAGCACGGGATATGGGAATGCTGTGCTCATAGGTCGGATCACTTTGAGCAGGGGATATGGGAATGCTGTGCTCATAGGTTGGGCTCTTTTGAGCACATGATATGGGAATGCTGTGCTCATAGGTCGGGCTCCTTTGAGCACGTGATATGGAAATGCTGTGCTCATAGGTTGGGCTCCATTGAGCACATGATATGGGAATGCTATGCTCAGAATTCTGTGCTCACAGGCCGGGCTCCTTTGAGCACGTGATATGGGAATGCTGTGCTCATAGGTCGGGATACTTTGAGCACGTGATATGGGAATGCTGTGCTCATAGGTTGGGCTCCATTGAGCACATGATATGGGAATGCTATGCTCAGAATGCTGTGCTCACAGGCCGGGCTCCTTTGAGCACGTGATACGGGAATGCTGTGATCATAGGTCTGGCTACTTTGAGCACGTGATATGGGAATGCTGTGCTCATAGGTTTGGCCCCTTTGAGCATGGGATATGGGAATGCTGTGCTCATAGGTCGGGCCACTTTGAGCACGGGAGATGGGAATGCTGTGCTCATAGGTTGGGCTTTTTTGAGCACATGATATGGGAATGCTGTGCTCATAGGTCGGGCTCCTTTGAGCACGGGATATGGGAATGCTGTGCTCTTAGGTCAGTCTCCTTTGAGCACATGAATTGGGAATGCTGTGCTCATAGGTTGGGCTCCTTTGAGCACGGGATATGGGATTGCTGTGTTCATAGGTCAGTCTCCTTAGAGCACATGATATGGGAATGCTGTGCTCATGGGTCGGGCTCCTTTGAGCACATGATATGGGAATGCTGTGCTCATGGGTCGGGCTCCTTTGAGCACATGATATGAAAATGCTGTGCTCATAGGTCAGGCTCCTTTGAGCACATGATATGGGAATGCTGGGCTCATAGGTCGGGCTCCTTTGAGCACATGATTATGGGATGCTGTGCTCATAGGTCGGGCTCCTTTGAGCATGTGATATGGGAATGCTGTGCTCATAGGTTGGGCTCCTTTGAGCACGGGTTATTGGAATGCTGTGCTCATGGGTCGGGCTCCTTTGAGCACCTGATATGGGAATGTTGTGGTCATAGGTCAGGCTTGTTTGAGCACGGGATATGGGAATGCTGTGCTCATAGGTCGGATCACTTTGAGCAGGGGATATGGGAATGCTGTGCTCATAGGTTGGGCTCTTTTGAGCACATGATATGGGAATGCTGTGCTCATAGGTCGGGCTCCTTTGAGCACGTGATATGGGAATGCTGTGCTCATAGGTTGGGCTCCATTGAGCACATGATATGGGAATGCTATGCTCAGAATTCTGTGCTCACAGGCCGGGCTCCTTTGAGCACGTGATATGGGAATGCTGTGCTCATAGGTCGGGATACTTTGAGCACGTGATATGGGAATGCTGTGCTCATAGGTTGGGCTCCATTGAGCACATGATATGGGAATGCTATGCTCAGAATGCTGTGCTCACAGGCCGGGCTCCTTTGAGCACGTGATACGGGAATGCTGTGCTCATAGGTCGGGCCACTTTGAGCACGGGAGATGGGAATGCTGTGCTCATAGGTTGGGCTTTTTTGAGCACATGATATGGGAATGCTGTGCTCATAGGTCGGGCTCCTTTGAGCACGGGATATGGGAATGCTGTGCTCTTAGGTCAGTCTCCTTTGAGCACATGAATTGGGAATGCTGTGCTCATAGGTTGGGCCCCTTTGAGCACATGATATGGAATGCTGTGCTCATAGGTATGGCTCCTTTGAGCACGGGATATCGGAATGCTGTGCTCTTAGGTCAGTCTCCTTTGAGCACATGATATGGGAATGCTGTGCTCATAGGTTGGGCCCCTTTGAGCACATGATATGGAATGCTGTGCTCATAGGTCGGGCTCCTTTGAGCACATGATATGGGGATGCTGTACTCATAGGTCGGGCTCCTTTGGGCACATGATATGGGAATGCTGTGCTCATCGGTCAGGCTCCTTTGAGCACATGATATGGGAATGCTGTGCTCATAGGTCGGGCTCCTTTGAGCACGTGATATGGGAATGCTGTGCTCATAGGTTGGGCTCCTTTGAGCACGGGATACGGAAATGCTGTGTTCATAGGTCAGTCTCCTTTGAGCACATGATATGGGAATGCTGTGCTCATAGGTTGGGCCCCTTTGAGCACATGATACGGGAATGCTGTGCTCATAGGTCGGGCTCCTTTGAGCACATGATACTGGGATGCTGTGCTCATAGGTCGCGCTCCTTTGAGCACATGATATGGGAATGCTGTGCTCATCGGTGGGGCTCCTTTGAGCACGTGATATGGGAATGCTGTGCTCATGGGTCAGGCTACTTTGAGCACATGATATGGGAATGCTGTGCACATCGGTCGGGCTCCTTTGAGCACGTGATATGGGAATGGTGTGCTCATGGGTCGGGCTCCTTTGAGCACATGATATGGGAATGCAGTGCTCATCGGTCGGGTTCCTTTGAGCACGTGATATGGGAATGCTGTGCTCATAGGTCAGGCTCCTTTGAGCACGGGATATGGGAATGCTGTGCTCATAGGTCGGGCTCCTTTGAGCACGTGATATGGGAATGCTGTGCTCATAGGTCGGGCTCCTTTGAGCACGTGATATGGGAATGCTGTGCTCATAGGTTGGGCACCATTGAGCACATGACATGGGAATGCTATGCTCACGGGTCGGGCTCCTTTAAGCACATGATATAGGAATGCTGTGCTCACAGGTCGGGCTCCTTTTAGCACGTGATATGGGAATGCTGTGCTCATAGGGCGGGCTCCTTTGAGCACGTGATATGGGAATGCTGTGCTCATAGGTCGGGCTACTTTGACCACGTGATATGGAAGTGCTGTGTTCATAGGTCGGGCTCCTTTGAGTACGGGATACGGGAATGCTGTTTTCATAAATCGGGCTCCTTTGAGCACGTGATATGGGAATGCTGTGCTCATAGGTCGGGCTCCTTTGAGCATGTGATATGGGAATGCTGTGCTCATAGGTTGGGCTCTATTGAGCACATGATATGGGAATGCTGTGCTCACAGGTCAGGCTCCTTTGAGCATATGATATGGGAATGCTGTGCTCATAGGGTGGGCTACTTTGAGCATGTGATACGGGAATGCTGTGCTCATAGGTCGGGCCACTTTGAGCACGGGATATGGGAATTCTGTGCTCATAGGTCAGTCTCCTTTGAGCACATGATATGGGAATGCTGTGCTCATAGGTTGGGCCCCTTTGAGCACATGATATGGAAATGCTGGGCTCATAGGTCAGGCTCCTTTGAGCACATGATATGGGAATGCTGGGCTCATAGGTCGGGCTCCTTTGAGCACATGATAATGGGATGCTGTGCTCATAGGTCGGGCTCCTTTGAGCACATGATATGGGAATGCTGTGCTCATCGGTCGGGCTCCTTTGAGCACATGATATGGGAATGCCGTGCTCATAGGTTAGGCTCCTTTGAGCACATGATATGGGAATGTTGTGCTCATGGGTCGGGATCCTTGAGCATGTGATATGGGAATGCTGTGCTCATAGGTTGGGCTCCTTTGAGCACGGGATATGGGATTGCTGTGTTCATAGGTCAGTCTCCTTAGAGCACATGATATGGGAATGCTGTGCTCATGGGTCGGGCTCCTTTGAGCACATGATATGGGAATGCTGTGCTCATGGGTCAGGCTCCTTTGAGAGCGTAATATGGGAATGCTGTGCTCATAGGTCGGGCTCCTTTGAGCACGTGATATGGGAATGCTGTGCTCATAGGTCGGGCTCCTTTGAGCACGTGATATGGGAATGCTGTGCTCATAGGTTGGGCACCATTGAGCACATGACATGGGAATGCTATGCTCACGGGTCGGGCTCCTTTAAGCACATGATATAGGAATGCTGTGCTCACAGGTCGGGCTCCTTTTAGCACGTGATATGGGAATGCTGTGCTCATAGGGCGGGCTCCTTTGAGCACGTGATATGGGAATGCTGTGCTCATAGGTCGGGCTACTTTGACCACGTGATATGGAAGTGCTGTGTTCATAGGTCGGGCTCCTTTGAGTACGGGATACGGGAATGCTGTTTTCATAAATCGGGCTCCTTTGAGCACGTGATATGGGAATGCTGTGCTCATAGGTCGGGCTCCTTTGAGCATGTGATATGGGAATGCTGTGCTCATAGGTTGGGCTCTATTGAGCACATGATATGGGAATGCTGTGCTCACAGGTCAGGCTCCTTTGAGCATATGATATGGGAATGCTGTGCTCATAGGGTGGGCTACTTTGAGCATGTGATACGGGAATGCTGTGCTCATAGGTCGGGCCACTTTGAGCACGGGATATGGGAATTCTGTGCTCATAGGTCAGTCTCCTTTGAGCACATGATATGGGAATGCTGTGCTCATAGGTTGGGCCCCTTTGAGCACATGATATGGAAATGCTGGGCTCATAGGTCAGGCTCCTTTGAGCACATGATATGGGAATGCTGGGCTCATAGGTCGGGCTCCTTTGAGCACATGATAATGGGATGCTGTGCTCATAGGTCGGGCTCCTTTGAGCACATGATATGGGAATGCTGTGCTCATCGGTCGGGCTCCTTTGAGCACATGATATGGGAATGCCGTGCTCATAGGTTAGGCTCCTTTGAGCACATGATATGGGAATGTTGTGCTCATGGGTCGGGATCCTTGAGCATGTGATATGGGAATGCTGTGCTCATAGGTTGGGCTCCTTTGAGCACGGGATATGGGATTGCTGTGTTCATAGGTCAGTCTCCTTAGAGCACATGATATGGGAATGCTGTGCTCATGGGTCGGGCTCCTTTGAGCACATGATATGGGAATGCTGTGCTCATGGGTCGGGCTCCTTTGAGCACATGATATGGGAATGCTGTGCTCATGGGTCGGGCTCCTTTGAGAGCGTAATATGGGAATGCTGTGCTCATGGGTCAGGCTCCTTTGAGCACATGATATGGGAATGCTGTGCTCATCGGTCGGGCTCCTTTGAGCATGTGATATGGGAATGCTGTGCTCATAGGTCGGGCTTCTTTGAGCACGGGATATCGGATTGCTGTGTTCATAGGTCAGTCTCCTTAGAGCACATGATATGGGAATGCTGTGCTCATGGGTCGGGCTCCTTTGAGCACATGATATGGGAATGCTGTGCTCATGGGTCAGGCTCCTTTGAGAGCGTAATATGGGAATGCTGTGCTCATGGGTCAGGCTCCTTTGAGCACATGATATGGGAATGCTGTGCTCATCGGTCGGGCTCCTTTGAGCATGTGATATGGGAATGCTGTGCTCATAGGTTGGGCTTCTTTGAGCACGGGATATGGGAATGCTGTGCTCATAGGTCAGGCTCCTTTGAGCATGTGATATGGGAATGCTGTGCTCATAGGTCGGGCTCTTTTGAGCACGTGATATGGGAATGCTGTGCTCATAGGTCGGGCTCCATTGAGCACATGATATGGGAATGCTATGCTCACAGGTCGGGCTCCTTTGAGCACATGATATGGGAATGCTGTGCTCACAGGTCGGGCTCCTTTGAGCAGGTGATATGGGAATGCTGTGCTCATAGGTCAGGCTCCTTTGAGCACGTGATATGGGAATGCTGTGCTCATCGGTCGGGCTCCTTTGAGCACATGATAGGGGAATGCTGTGCTCATAGATATTGCTCCTTTGATCACATGATATGGGAATGCTGTGCTCATAGGTCGGGCTCCTTTGAGCACATGATATGGGAATGCTGTGCTCATAGGTCAGTCTCCTTTGAGCACATGATATGGGAATGCTGTGCTCATAGGTTGGGCCCCTTTGAGCACATGATATGGAAATGCTGGGCTCATAGGTCAGGCTCCTTTGAGCACATGATATGGGAATGCAGGGCTCATAGGTCGGGCTCCTTTGAGCACATGATAATGGGATGCTGTGCTCATAGGTCGGGCTCCTTTGAGCACATGATATGGGAATTCTGTGCTCATCGGTCGGGCTCCTTTGAGCACATGATATGGGAATGCTGTGCTCATAGGTCAGGCTCCTTTGAGCACATGATATGGGAATGTTGTGCTCATGGGTCGGGCTCCTTGAGCATGTGATATGGGAATGCTGTGCTCATAGGTTGGGCTCCTTTGAGCACGGGATATGGGATTGCTGTGTTCATGGGTCGGGCTCCTTTGAGCACATGATATGGGAATGCTGTGCTCATGGGTCGGGCTCCTTTGAGAGCGTAATATGGGAATGCTGTGCTCATGGGTCAGGCTCCTTTGAGCACATGATATGGGAATGCTGTGCTCATCGGTCAGGCTCTTTTGAGCATGTGATATGGGAATGCTGTGCTCATAGGTTGGGCTCCTTTGAGCACGGGATATGGGAACGCTGTGCTCATAGGTCAGGCTCCTTTGAGCATGTGAAATGGGAATGCTGTGCTCATAGGTCGGGCTCCTTTGAGCACGTGATATGGGAATGCTGTGCTCATAGGTCGGGCTCCATTGAGCACATGATATGGGAATGCTATGCTCATAGGTATGGCTCCTTTGATCACATGATATGGGAATGCTGTGCTCATAGGTCGGGCTCCTTTGAGCACATGATATGGGAATGCTGTGCTCATAGGTCAGGCTCCTTTGAGCACATGATATGGGAATGTTGTGCTCATGGGTCGGGCTCCTTGAGCATGTGACATGGGAATGCTGTGCTCATAGGTTGGGCTCCTTTGAGCACGGGATATGGGATTGCTGTGTTCATAGGTCAGTCTCCTTAGAGCACATGATATGGGAATGCTGTGCTCATGGGTCGGGCTCCTTTGAGTACATGATATGGGAATGCTGTGCTCATGGGTCGGGCTCCTTTGAGAGCGTAATATGGGAATGCTGTGCTCATGGGTCAGGCTCCTTTGAGCACATGATATGGGAATGCTGTGCTCATCGGTCGGGCTCCTTTGAGCATGTGATATGGGAATGCTGTGCTCATAGGTTGGGCTCCTTTGAGCACGGGATATGGGAATGCTGTGCTCATAGGTCAGGCTCCTTTGAGCATGTGATATGGGAATGCTGTGCTCATAGCTTGGGCTCCTTTGAGCACGGGATATGGGAATGCTGTGCTCATAGGTCAGGCTCCTTTGAGCATGTGATATGGGAATGCTGTGCTCATAGGTCGGGCTCCTTTGAGCACGTGATATGGGAATGCTGTGCTCATAGGTCGGGCTCCATTGAGCACATGATATGGGAATGCTATGCTCACAGGTCGGGCTCCTTTGAGCACATGATATGGGAATGCTGTGCTCACAGGTCGGGCTCCTTTGAGCACATGATATGGGAATGCTGTGCTCACAGGTTGGGCTCCTTTGAGCAGGTGATATGGGAATGCTGTGCTCACAGGGCGGGCTCCTTTGAGCACGTGATACGGGAATGCTTTGCTCATAGGTCAGGCTCCTTTGAGCACGTGATATGGGAATGCTGTGCTCATAGGTCGGGCTCCTTTGAGCACAGGATATGGGAATGCTGTGCTCATAGGTCGGGCTCCTTTGAGCACGGGATATGGGAATGCTGTGCTCATAGCTTGGGCTACTTTGAGCATGTGATAGGAGACTGCGGGCACCTGCATCCCTGAACAGCCAGGAGGAGCCAGAGCCTACAGACTGAAAAGCTGGGAGGGACTGTGGGTGCCTGCATCCCTGACCAGCCAGGAGGAGCAGGGTCTACAGACGGGAAAGCTGGCGGGACTGCAGGCACCTGCATCCCGGAACAGCCAATAGGAGCAGGGTCAACAGACGGGAAAGCTGGAAGGAGGGGAGGGGTGATTGGGGGCGCCTGCATCCCTGAACGGCCAGGAGGAGCCAGAGACTACAGACTGGAAAGCTGGGGGGGGGCTGTGGGCACCTGCATCCCTGGACAGCCAGGACAAGCAGGGTCTACAGACTGAAAAGCTGGGGGGGACTGCGGGTGCCTGCACCCCTGACCAGCCAGGAGGAGCAGGGTCTACAGACTGAAAAGCTCGGGGGGACTGCGGGTGCCTGCATCCCTGACCAGCCAGGAGGAGCAGGGTCTCCAGACAGGAAAGCTGGGGGTTACTGTGGGCACCTGCATCCCTGAACAGCCAGGAGGACCCAGGGTCTACAGACGGGAATGCTGCGGGGTTACTGCGGGTGCCTGCACGCCTGCATCCCTGAACAGCCAGGAGCCAGGGTCTACAGATGGGAAAACTGGGGGTGGGGTCTCCGCGCGTCTGCATCCCTGAACATCCAGGAGTACCCAGTGTCTACAGATGGGAAAGCTGGGGGGGACTGCAGGTGCCTGCATGCCTGAACAGCCAGGAAGAGCAGGGTCTACAGATGAGAAAGCTGGGGGAGACTGCTGGCACCTGCATCCCTGAACAGCCAGAAGGAGCAGGGTCTACAGACAGGAAAGCTGGGGGGCCTGTGGGCACCTGCGTCCATGAACAGCCAGGAAGAGCAGGGTCTACAGACAGGAAATCTGGGGGGTCTACGGGCGCCTGCATCCCTGGACAGCCAGGAAGAGCAGAGTCTACAGACAGGAAAGCTGAGCGGTCGGCGGGCGCCAGCATCCATGAACATGCAGGAGGACCCAGGGTCTACAGACAGTAAAGCTTGAGGGGGGAGTCTGTGGGCGCCTGCATCCCTGAACATCCAGGCAGAGCAGGGTCTACAGACTGGAAAGCTGGGGGGGACTGCAGGCGCCTGCATCCTTGACCAGCTAGGAAGAGCAGGGTCTACAGACGGGAAAGCTGGGGGGGCACTTCGAGCGCCTGCATCCCTGTCCAGCCAGAGCAGCCAGAGACTACAGACGGGAAACCTGGGGGGACTGCGGGTGCTCTTGGAACAGTCAGGAGGAACCAGAGCCTGCAGATGGGAAAGCTGGGGGGGACTACATGCGCCTGCATCCCTGAACAGCCAGGAGCAGCAGGGTCTACACACGGGTAAGCTGGGGGGGGACTGCGGGTGCATGCATGCCTGAAGGAAAGCTGAGAGGACTGCGGGCGCTCTTGGAACAGCCAGAGGAGCCAGGGACTACAGACGGGAAAGTTGGGGGGACTGTGGGCGCTCTTGGAACAGCCAGGAGGAGCCAGAGCCTACAGACAGGAAAGCTGGTGGGACTGTGGGCGCCTGCATCCCTGAACAGCCAGGAAGATCACGGTCTACAGACGGGAAAGCTGGGGGGTCTGCGGACGCCTGCATCCCTGACCAACCAGGAAAAGCAGGGTCTACAGCCGTGAAAGCTGGGGGGACTGCAGGCACCTGCATCCCTGAACAGCCAGGAGGAGCCAGGGTCTACAGACAGGAAAGCTGGGGGGTCTGCGGGCACCTGCATCCCTGACCAGCCAGGAAGAGCAGGATCTACAGACGTGAAAGCTGTGCGGTCTGCAAGCGCCTGCATCCCTGAACAGCCAGGAGGATCCAGGGTCTACAGACGGGAAAGCTGTGTGGGACTGCAGGCATCTGCATCCCTGAACAGCCGGGAAGAGCCAGGGTCTACAGATGGAAAAGGTGGGGGATCTGTGGGCGCCTGCATCCCTGAACAGCCAGGAGCAGCAGGGTCCACATACGGGAAAGCTGGGGGGGACTGCGGGCACCTGCATCCCTGAAGGAAAGCTGGGAGGACTGCGGGTGCTCTTGAAACAGCCAGGAGGAGGCAGAGCCTACAGACGGGAAAGCTGGGGGTGTGCAGGGGCCTGCATCCCTGAACAGCCAGGAGGAGCCAGGGTCTACAGACGTGAAAGCTGTGGGGGACTTCAGGCATCTGCATCCCTGAACAGCCAGGAAGAGCAGGGTCTACAGATGGGAAATCTGGGGGTCTGCGGGCATCTGCATCCCTGAACAGCCAGGAAGAGCAGGGTCTACAAACAGATTAAGCTGGGGGTCTGCGGATGCCTGCATCCCTGACTAACCAGAGGAGCCAGGGACTACAGATGGGAATGCTGGGGGGACTGCAGGCGCTCTTGGAACAGCCAGGAGGAGCCTGAGCCTACAGACAGGAAAGCTGGGGGGACTGCAGGCGCCTGCATCCCTGAACAACCAGGAGCACCAGGGTCTACACACGGGTACGCTGGGGGGACTGCGGGTACGTGCATCCCTGAAGGAAAGCTGGGAGGACTGCGGGCACTCTTAGAACAGCCAGGAGGAGCCAGAGCCTACACATGGGAAAGCTAGGGGGGACTGCAGACACCTGCATCCCTGAACAGCCAGAAGGAGCAGGGTCTATAAACAGAAAAGCTGGGGGAACTGCACGCACCTGCATTCCTGAACAGCCAGGGGGAGCAGGGTCTACAGACGGAAAAGCTGGGGGTCTGCAGGCATCTGCATCCCTGAACAACCAGGAAGAGCAGGATCTACAAACAGAAAAGCTGGGGGTCTGCAGGTGCCTGCATCCCTGACCAGCCAGAGGAGCCAATGACTACAGGCGGGAAAGCTGGGGGGTCTGCGGGCGCCTGCATCCCTGAACAGCCAGGAAGAGCCAGGGTCTACAGATGGAAAAGGTGGGGAGTCTGCGGGTGCTTGCATCCTTGAACAGCCAGGAGCAGCAGGATCTACACACGGGTAAGCTGGGGGGGAATGCGGGCGACTGCATCCCTGAAGGCAAGCTTGGAGGACTGCGGGCGCTCTTGGAACAGCAAGGAGGAGGCAGAGCCTACAGACGGGAAAGCTGGGGGTCTGCGGGCACCTGCATCCCTAAACAGCCATGAGGAGCCAGGGTCTACAGAGGGGAAAGCTGTGGGGGACTTCAGGCATCTGCATTCCTGAACAGCCAGGAAGAGCCAGGGTCTACAGACGGGAAAGCTGGGGGGTCTGCGGGCATCTGCATCCCTGAACAGCCAGGAACAGCAGAGTCTACAAACAGATTAAGCTGGGGGTCTGCGGGTGCCTGCATCCTTGACCAACCAGAGGAGCCAGGGACTACAGACGGGAAAGCTGGGGGGACTGCGGGCGCTCTTGGAACAGCCAGGTGGAGCCAGAGCCTACAGACAGGAAAGCTGGGGGGACTGCAGGCGCCTGCATCCCTGAACAGCCAGGAAGAGCAGGGTCTACAGATGGAAAAGGTGGGGAGAGGGCAGGTGCCTGCATCCCGGAACAGCCAGGAGGAGCAGGGTCTACAGACGAAAAATCTGGGGGTCTGCATGCATCTGCATCGCTGAACAGCCAGGAAGAGCAGGGTCTACAAACAGAAAAGCTGGGGGATCTGCGGGCGCCTGCATCCCTGACCAGCCAGAGGAGCCAGGGACTACAGACGGGAAAGCTGGGGGGTCTGCGGGCGCCTGCATCCCTGAACAGCCAGGGGCAGCAGGGTCTACACACGGGAAAGCTGGGTTGGACTGCGGGCACCTTCATCCCTGAACAGCCAGGAAGAGCAGGGTCTACAGACGGGAAAGTTGGGGGAGGACTGCGGGCACCTGCATCCCTGAACAGCCAGGAGGAGCAGGGTCTACACTCGGGTAAGCTGAGGGGACTGCGGGTGCCTGCATCCCTGAAGGAAAGCTGGGAGGATGGCAGGCGCTCTTGGAAAAGCCAGGAGGAGCCAGAGCCTACAGATGTGAAAGCTGGGGGGTCTGCGGGCATCTGCATCCCTGAACAGCCAGGAGGAGCCGTGGTCTACAGACGGGAAAGCTGGGGGTCTGCGGGCGCCTGCATCCCTGAACAGCCAGGAGCAGCAGGGTCTACACACGGGTAAGCTGGGGGGGGTCTGCAGGCACCTGCATCCCTGACGGACAGCTGGGAGGGCTGCAGGTGCTTTTGGAACAGCCAGGAGGAGCCAGAGCCTACAAACGGGAAAGCTGGGGGGACTGTGGGCGCCTGCATCCCTGAACAGCGAGGAAGAGCAGGGTCTACAGACGAGAAAGCTGGGGGTCTGCGGGCACCTGCATCCCTGAACAGCCAGGAGCAGCAGGGTCTACACCCGGGTAAGCTGGGGGGGTCTGCAGGCACCTGCATCCCTGAAGGAAAGCTGGGAGGACTGCGGGCGCTCTTGGAACAGCCAGGAGGAGCCAGAGCCTACAGGTGGGAAAGCTGGGAGGACTGCGGGCACCTGCATCCCTGAACAGCCAGGAGGCGCAGGGTCTACAGATGGGAAAGCTGGGGGGGGACAGTGGGCACCTGCATCCCTGAACAGCCAGGAAGAGCCAGGTTCTACAGACGGGAAAGCTGGGGGGGACTGCGGGTGCCTGCATCCCTGACCAACCAGGAGGCGCAGGGTCTACAGATGGGAAAGCTGGGGGGGGACAGTGGGCACCTGCATCCCTGAACAGCCAGGAAGAGCCAGGTTCTACAGACGGGAAAGCTGGAGGGACTGCGGGCACCTGCATCCCTGAAAAGCCAGGAGGAGCCAGGGTCTACAGACGGGAAAGCTGGGGGGATTGCATGCACCTGCATTCCTGAACATCCAGAAGGACCCAGGGTCTAGCGATGGGAAAACTGGAGGAGTCTGCAGGCACCTGCATCCCTGAACAGCCAGGAGGAGCCAGGCTCTACAGGCGGAAAAGCTGGGGGGACTACGGGCGCCTGCATCCCTGAACAGCCAGGAAGAGCCTGGGTCTATATACGGGAAAGCTGGGGGGTCTGCGGGCGCCTGCATCCCTAAACAGCTAGGAAGAGCAGGGTCTACAAACAGAAAAGCTGGGGGGTCTGCGGGCGCCTGCATCCCTGGACAGCCAGGAAGAGCAGGGTCTACAGACATGAAAGCTGGGGGGTCTGCAGGCACCTGCATCCCTGAACAGCCAGGAGGAGCCAGGGTCTACAGACAGGAAAGCTGGGGGGTCTGCGGGCACCTGCATTCCTGACCAGCCAGGAAGAGCAGGGTCTACAGACGTGAAAGCTGTGCGGTCTGCGGGCGCCTGCATCCCTGAAAAGCCAGGAGGATCCAGGGTCTACAGACGGGAAAGCTGTGGGGGACTGCAGGCATCCGCATCCCTGAACAGTCAGGAAGAGCCAGGGTCTACAGATGGAAAAGGTGGGCGGGTCTGCGGGCGCCTGCATCCCTGAACAGCCAGGAGCAGCAGGGTCTACAGAACGAAAACCTGAGGAGGACTGCGGGCACCTGCATCCCTCAACAGCCAGGAAGAGCCAGAGTCTACAGATGGGAAAGCTGGGGGGACTGCGGGCGCCTGCATCCCTGAACAGCCAGGAGGAGCCAGGGTCTACAGATGGGAAAGCTGGGGGGATTGCAGGCGCCTGCATCCCTGAACATCCAGGAGGACCCAGGGTCTATCGATGGGAAAGCTGGGGGAGTCTGCAGGCGCCTGCATCCCTAAACAGCTATGAAGAGCAGGGACTACAAACAGAAAAGCTGGGGGTCTGCGGGCGCCTGCATCCCTGGACAGCCAGGAAGAGCAGGGTCTACAGACAGGAAAGCTGAGCGGTCGGCGGACGCCTGCATCCCTTAACATGCAGGAGGACCCAGGGTCTACAGACAGGAAAGCTTGAGAGGGGGTCTGCGGGCGCCTGCATCCCTGAACATCCAGGAAGAGCAGGGTCCACAGCCTGGAAATCTGGGGGGGGATGGAGGCACCTGCATCCTTAACCAGCCAGGAAGAGCAGGGTCTACAGACGGGAAAGCTGGGGGGGTACTTCGAGCGCCTGCATCCCTGACCAGCCAGAGAGGCCAGAGACTACAGACGGGAAACCTGGGGGGACTGCGGGCGCTCTTGGAACAGCCAGGAGGAGCCAGAGTTTACAGACGGGAAAGCTGGGGGGGACTGCCGGTGTCTGCATTCCTGAACAGCCAGGAGCAGCAGGGTCTACACACGGGTAAACTGGGGGGGACTGCGGGTGCCTGCATCCCTGAAGGAAAGCTGGGAGGACTGCGGGCACCTGCATCCCTGAAGGAAAGCTGGGAGGACTGCCGGCGCTCTTGTAACAGCTAGAGGAGCCAGGGACTACAGATGGGAAAGCTGGGAGGACTGCAGGCGCTCTTGTAACAGCCAGAGGAGCCAGGGACTAAAGACCGGAAAGCTGGGGGAACTGTGGGTGCCTGCATCCCTGAACAGCCAGGAAGAGCAGGGTCTACAGACGGGAAAGCTGGGGGGTCTGCGGATGCCTGCATCCCTGACCAGCCAGGAAAAGCAGGGTCTACAGACGTGAAAGCTGTGCGGTCTGCAGGCACCTGCATCCCTGAACAGCCAGGAGCATTCAGGGTCTACAGACGGGAAAGCTGTGGGGGACTGCCGGCATCTGCATCCCTGAATAGCCAGGAAGAGCCAGGGTATACAGATGGAAAAGGTGGGGGGTCTGCGGACGCCTGCATCCCTGAAGAGCCAGGGGCAGCAGGATCTACACACGGGAAAGCTGGTCGGGACTGCCAGCCAGGAAGAGCAGGGTCTACAGACGGGAAAGTTGGGGGAGGGCTGCGGGCACCTGCATCCCTGAACAGCCAGGAAGAGCGGGGTCTACAGACGGGAAAGCTGGGGGGGACTGCGGGCACCTGCATCCCTGAACAGCCAGGAGGAGCAGGGTCTACAGACAGGAAAGCTGGGGGGTCTGTGGACGCCTGCATCCCCGAACAGCCAGGAGGAGCAGAGTCTACACTCGGGTAAGCTGGGGGGGACTGCGGGTGCCTGCATCCCTGAAGGAAAGCTGGGAGGACTGCAGGCGCTCTTGGAAAAGCCAGGAGGAGCCAGAGCCTACAGATGTGAAAGCTGGGGGGTCTGCGGGCATCTGCATCCCTGAACAGCCAGGAGGAACCGGGGTCTACAGACAGGAAAGATGGGGGTCTGCGGGTGCCTGCATCCCTGAACAGTCAGGAGCACCAGGGTCTACACACGGGTAAGCTGGGGGGGGTCTGCAGGCGCCTGCATCCCTGACGGACAGCTGGGAGGACTGCGGGTGCTCTTGGAACAGCAAGGAGGAGCCAGAGCCTACAGACGGGAAAGCTGGGGGGACTGTGGGCGCCTGCATCCCTGAACAGCGAGGAAGAGCAGGGTCTACAGACGAGAAAGCTGGGGGTCTGCGGGCGCCTGCATTCCTGAACAGCCAGGAGGCGCTGGGTCTACAGACGGGAAAGCTGGGGGGGGACAGTGGGCACCTGCATCCCTGAACAGCCAGGAAGAGCCAGGGTCTACAGACGGGAAAGCTGGGGGGACTGCGGGCACCTGCATCCCTGAAAAGCCAGGAGGAGCCAGGGTCTACAGACGGGAAAGCTGGGGGGATTGCATGCACCTGCATCCCTGAACATCCAGATGGACCCAGGGTCTAGCGAAGGGAAAACTGGGGGAGTCTGCAGGCACCTGCATCCCTGAACAGCCAAGAGGAGCCAGGCTCTACAGGTGGGAAAGTTGGGGGGACTACGGGACGCCTGCATCCCTGAACAGCCAGGAAGAGCCAGGGTCTATATACGGGAAAGCTGGGGGGTCTGCGGGTGCCTGCATCCCTAAACAGCTAGGAAGAGCAGGGTCTGCAAACAGAAAAGCTGGGGGGTCTGCGGCCGCCTGCATCCCTGGACAGCCAGGAAGAGCAGGGTCTACAGACAGGAAAGATGAGCGGTCGGCAGGCGCCTGCATCCCTGAACATGCAGGAGGACCCAGGGTCTACAGACAGGAAAGCTTGAGGTGGGTCTGCGGGCGCCTGCATCCCTGAACATCGAGGAAGAGCAGGGTCTACAGACTGCAAAGCTGGGGGGGTCTGCGGAAGCCTGCATCCCTGACCAGCCAGGAAAAGCAGGGTCTACAGACATGAAAGCTGGGGGGTCTGCAGGCACCTGCATCCCTGAACAGCCAGGAGGAGCCAGGGTCTACAGACAGGAAAGCTGGGGGGTAGGCCTGCACCTGCATCCCTGATCAGCCAGGAAGAGCAGGGTCTACAGACGTGAAAGCTGTGCGGTCTGCAGACGCCTGCATCCCTGAACAGCCAGGAGGATCCAGGGTCTACAGACGGGAAAGCTGTGGGGTACTGCAGGCATCCGCATCCCTGAACAGCCAGGAAGAGCCAGGGTCTACAGATGGAAAAGGTGGGGGGTTCTGCGGGCGCCTGCATCCCTGAACAGCCAGGAGCAGCAGGGTCTACAGAACGAAAACCTGGGGAGGGATGCCAGAGTCTACAGATGGAAAAGGTGGGGGGGACTGCGGGCGCCTGCATCCCTGAACAGCCAGGAGGAGCCAGGGTCTACAGACGGGAAAGCTGGGGGGATTGCAGGCGCCTGCATCCCTGAACATCCAGGAGGACCCAGGGTCTATCGATGGGAAAGCTGGGGGAGTCTGCAGGCGCCTGCATCCCTGAACAGCCAGGAGGAGCCAGGGTCTACAGGCAGGAAAGCTGGGGGGACTACGGGCGCCTGCATCCCTGAACAGCCAGAAAGAGCCAGGGTCTACAGACGGAAAAGCTGTGGGGTCTGAGGGCGTCCGCATCCCTAAACAGCTACGAAGAGCAGGGTCTACAAACAGAAAAGCTGGGGGTCTGTGGGTGCCTGCATCCCTGGAAAGCCAGGAAGAGCAGGGTCTACAGACAGGAAAGCTGAGCGATCGGCGGGCGCCTGCATCCCTTAACATGCAGGAGGACCCAGGGTCTGCAGACAGGAAAGCTTGAGGGGGGGGTCTGCGGGCGCCTGCATCCCTGAACATCCAGGAAGAGCAGGGTCTACAGACTCGAAAGCTGGGGGGGAATGGAGGCACCTGCATCCTTAACCAGCCAGGAAGAGCAGGGTCTACAGACGGGAAAGCTGGGGGGGTACTTCGAGGGCCTGCATCCCTGACCAGCCAGAGCGGCCAGAGACTACAGACGGGAAACCTGGGGGGACTGCGGGCGCTCTTGGAACAGCCAGGAGGAGCCAGAGCCTACAGACGGGAATGCAGGGGGGGACTGCCGGTGTCTGCATCCCTGAACAGCCAGGAGCAGCAGGGTCTACACGCGGGTAAACTGGGGGGGAATGCGGGCGCCTACATCCCTGAAGGAAAGCTGGGAGGACTGCGGGAGCTCTTGTAACAGCCAGAGGAGCCAGGGACTACAGATGGGAAAGCTGGGAGGACTGTGGGTGCTCTTGTAACAGCCAGAGGAGCCAGGGACTACAGACCGGAAAGCTGGGGGAACTGTGGGTGCCTGCATCCCTGAACAGCCAGGAAGAGCCAGGGTCTACAGGCAGGAAAGCTGGGGGGACTACGGGCGCCTGCATCCCTGAACAGCCAGAAAGAGCCAGGGTCTACAGACGGAAAAGCTGTGGGGTCTGAGGGCGTCCGCATCCCTAAACAGCTACGAAGAGCAGGGTCTACAAACAGAAAAGCTGGGGGTCTGTGGGTGCCTGCATCCCTGGAAAGCCAGGAAGAGCAGGGTCTACAGACAGGAAAGCTGAGCGATCGGCGGGCGCCTGCATCCCTTAACATGCAGGAGGACCCAGGGTCTGCAGACAGGAAAGCTTGAGGGGGGGGTCTGCGGGCGCCTGCATCCCTGAACATCCAGGAAGAGCAGGGTCTACAGACTCGAAAGCTGGGGGGGGGAAGGAGGCACCTGCATCCTTAACCAGCCAGGAAGAGCAGGGTCTACAGACGGGAAAGCTGGGGGGGTACTTCGAGGGCCTGCATCCCTGACCAGCCAGAGCGGCCAGAGACTACAGACGGGAAACCTGGGGGGACTGCGGGCGCTCTTGGAACAGCCAGGAGGAGCCAGAGCCTACAGACGGGAATGCAGGGGGGGACTGCCGGTGTCTGCATCCCTGAACAGCCAGGAGCAGCAGGGTCTACACGCGGGTAAACTGGGGGGGACTGCGGGCGCCTACATCCCTGAAGGAAAGCTGGGAGGACTGCGGGAGCTCTTGTAACAGCCAGAGGAGCCAGGGACTACAGATGGGAAAGCTGGGAGGACTGTGGGCGCTCTTGTAACAGCCAGAGGAGCCAGGGACTACAGACCGGAAAGCTGGGGGAACTGTGGGTGCCTGCATCCCTGAACAGCCAGGAAGAGCAGGGTCTACTGACGGGAAAGCTGGGGGGGGGGGTACTTCGAGTGCCTGCACCCCTGACCAGCCAGAGCAGCCAGAGACTACAGACGGGAAACCTAGGGGGACTGCGGGCGCTCTTGGAACAGCCAGGAGGAGCCAGAACCTACAGACGGTAAAGCTGGTGGGGACTGCAGGCACCTGCTTCCTTGAACAGCCAGGAGCAGCAGGGTCTACACACGGGTAAACTGGGGGGGACTGCGGGCGCCTGCATCCCTGAAAGAAAGCTGGGAGGACTGCGGGCGCTCTTGGAACAGCCAGAGGAGCCAGAGACTTCAGATGGGAAATCTGGGGGGACTGCGGGCGCTCTTGGAACAGCCAGGAGGAGCCAGAGCCTACAGACTGGAAAGCTGGGGGGACTGTGGGTGCCTGCATCCCTGAACAGCCAGGAAGAGCAGTGTCTACAGATGGGAAAGCTGGGGGGTCTGCGGACGCCTGCATCCCTGACCAGCCAGGAAAAGCAGGGTCTACAGACGTGAAAGCTGGGGGTCTGCAGGCACCTGCATCCCAGAACAGCCAGGAGGTGCCAGGGTCTACAGACAGGAAAGCTGGGGGGTCTGCGGGCACCTGCATCCCTGACCAGCCAGGAAGAGCAGGGTCTACCGACGTGAAAGCTGTGTGGTCTGCAGGCGCCTGCATCCCTAAACAGCCAGGAGGATCCAGGGTCTACAGACAGGAAAGCTGTGGGGGACTGCAGGTGCCTGCATCCCTGAAGGAAAGCTGGGAGAACTGCAGGCTCTCTTGGAACAGCCAGGAGAAGCCAGGGTCTACAGACAGGAAAGCTGGGGGTCTGCAGGCGCCTGCATCCCTGAACAGCCAGGAGGAGCCAGGGTCTACAGACGGGAAGGCTGTGGGGGACTTCAGGCATCTGCATCCCTGAACAGCCAAGAAGAGCCAGGGTCTACAGACGGGAAGGCTGGGGGGTCTGCGGGAATCTGCATCCCTAAACAGCCATAGGAGCCAGGGACTACAGACGGGAAAGCTCGGGGGACTGCGGGCGCTCTTGGAACAGCCAGGAGGAGCCAGAGCCTACAGACAGGAAAGCTGGGGGGACTGCAGGCGCCTGCATCCCTGAACAGCCAGGAAGAGCAGGGTCTACAAACAGATTAAGCTGGGAGTCTGCGGGCACCTGCATCACTGACCAACCAGAGGAGCCAGGGACTACAGACGGGAAAGCTGGGGGGACTGCGGGCGCTCTTGGAACAGCCAGGAGGAGCCAGAGGCTACAGACAGGAAAGCTGGGGGGACTGCAGGCGCCTGCATCCCTGAACAGCCAGGAAGAGCAGGGTCTACAGATGGGAAAGCTGGGGGATCTGCGGACACCTGCATCCCTGAACGGCCAGGAGCAGCAGGGTCTACACACGGGTACACTGGTGGGGACTACGGGCGCCTGCATCCCTGAAGGAAATCTGGGAGGACTGCGGGCGCTCTTGGAACAGCCAGGAGGAGCCAGAGCCTACAGATGGGAAAGCTAGGGGGGACTGCAGGCGCCTGCATCCCTGAACAGCCAGGAGCAGCAGGGTCTACACACGGGTACACTGGGGGGGACTGCGGGCGCCTGCATCCCTGAAGGAAATCTGGGAGGACTCCGGGCGCTCTTGGAACAGCCAGGAGCAGCCAGAGCCTACAGACGGGAAAGCTAGGGGGGACTGCAGGCGCCTGCATCCCTGAACAGCCAGGAGGAGCAGGGTCTACAAACAGAAAAGCTGGGGGGACTGCAGGCACCTCCATCCCTGAACAGCCAGGAGGAGCAGGGTCTACAGACGGATAAGCTGGGAGTCTGCAGGCATCTGCATCCCTGAACAGCCAGGAAGAGCCAGGCTCTACAAGCGGGAAAGCTGGGGGGACTACGGGCGCCTGCGTCCCTGAACAGCCAGGAAGAGCCAGGGTCTACAGGCGGGAAAGCTGGGGGTTCTGCGGGAGCCTGCATCCCTAAACAGCTAGATAGAGCAGGGTCTAAAAACATAAAAGCTGGGGGGTCTGCGGGCGCCTGCATCTCTGAACAGCCAGGAAGAGCCAGGGTCTACAGGCGGGAAAGCTGGGGGTTCTGCGGGCGCCTGCATCCCTAAACAGCTAGGAAGAGCAGGGTCTACAAACAGAAAAGCTGGGGAGACTGCAGGCGCCTGCATCCCTGAACATCCAAGAAGAGCAGGGTCTACAGACTGTAAAGTTGGGGGGGACTGCAGGCTCCTGCATCCTTGACCAGCCAGGAAGAGCAGGGTCTACAGACGGGAAAGCTGGGGGGGGTACTTTGAGTGCCTGCATCCCTGACCAGCCAGAGCAGCCCGAGACTACAGATGGGAAACCTGGGGGGACTGCGGGCGCTCTTGGAACAGCCAGGAGGAGCCAGAGCCTACAGACGGGAAAGCTGGGAGGGACTGCAGGCACCTGCTTCCCTGAACAGCCAGGAGCAGCAGGGTCTACACACGGGTAAGCTGGGGGGGACTGCAGGCGCTCTTGGAACAGCCAGGAGGAGCGAGAGCCGACAGACCGGAAAGCTGGGGGGACTGTGGGCGCCTGCATCCCTGAACAGCCAGGAAAAGTAGGGTCTACAGACGTGAAAGCTGGGGGTCTGCAGGCACCTGCATCCCAGAACAGCCAGGAGGAGCCAGGGTCTACTGACAGGAAAGCTGGGGGGTCTGCGGGCACCTGCATCCCTACCAGCCAGGAAGAGCAGGGTCTACAGATGTGAAAGCTGTGCGGCCTGCAGGCGCCTGCATCCCTGAACAGCCAGGAGGATCCAGGGTCTACGGACGGAAAGCTGTGGAGGACTACAGGCATCTGCATCACTGAACAGCCAGGAAGAGCCAGGGTCTACAGATGGAAAAGGTGGGGGGTCTGCGGGCGCCTGCATCCCTGAGCAGCCAGGAAGAGCAGGGTCTACAAACAGATTAAGCTGGGGGTCTGCGGGCACCTGCATCCCTGACCAACCAGAGGAGCCAGGGACTACAGACGGGAAAGCTGGGGGATCTGCGGATGCCTGCATCCCTGAACAGCCAGGAGCAGCACGGTCTACACACTGGGGGGGACTGCGGGCACCTGCATCCCTGAAGGAAAGCTGGCAGGACTGCAGGCGCCCTTGGAACAGCCAGGAGCAGCCAGAGCCTACAGACGGGAAAGCTAGGGGGGACTGCAGGCACCTGCATCCCTGAACAGCCAGCAGGAGCAGGGTCTACAAACAGAAAAGCTGGGGGGACTGCAGGCACCTGCATCCCTGACCAGCCAGAGGAGCCAGGGTCTACAGATGGAAAAAGGTGGGAGTCTGCAGGTATCTGCATCCCTGAACAGCCAGGAAGAGCCAGGGTCAACAGACGGGAAGGCTGGGGGTCTGCGGGCATCTGCATCCCTGAACAGCCAGGAAGAGCAGGGTCTACAAACAGATTAAGCTGGGGGTCTGCGGATGCCTGCATCCCTGACCAACCAGAGGAGCCAGGGACTACAGATGGGAAAGCTGGGGGGACTGTGGGCGCTCTTGGAACAGCCAGGATGAGCCAGAGCCTACAGACAGGAAAGTTGGGGGGATTGCAGGTGCCTGCATCCCTGAACAGCCAGGAGCAGCAGGGTCTACACACGGGTACACTGGGGGGGACTGCGGGCCCCTGCATCCCTGAAGGAAAGCTGGGAGGACTGCGGGCGCTCTTGGAACAGCCAGGAGCAGCCAGAGCCTACAGACGGGAAAGCTAGGGGGGACTGCAGGCGCCTGCATCCCTGAACAGCCAGGAGGAGCAGGGTCTACAAACAGAAAAGCTGGGGGGACTGCAGGCGCCTGCATCCCTGAACAGCCAGGAGGAGCAGGGTCTACAGACGGAAAAGCTGGGAGTCTGCAGGTTTCTGCATCCCTGAACAGCCAGGAAGAGCCAGGGTCTACAGACGGGAAAGCTGGGGGGGTCTGCAGGCATCTGCATCCATGAACAGCCAGGAAGAGCAGGGTCTACAAACAGATTAAGCTGGGGGTTTGTGGGCGCCTGCATCCCTGACCAACCAGAGGAGCCAGTGACTACAGATGGGAAATCTGGGGGATCTGCGGACGCCTGCATCCCTGAACAGCCAGGAGCAGCACGGTCTACACATTGGGGGGTACTGCGGGCACCTGCATCCCTGAAGGAAAGCTGGCAGGACTGCGGGCGCCCTTGGAACAGCCAGGAGCAGCCAGAGCCTACAGACGGGAAAGCTAGGGGGGACTGCAGGCGCCTGCATCCCTGAAAAGCCAGGAAGAGCAGGGTCTACAGACAGGAAAGCTGGGGGGTCTGCGGACGCCTGCATCCCTGAACAGCCAGGAGCAGCAGGGTCTACACACGGGTACACTGTGGGCGAACTGCGGGCGCCTGCATCTCTGAAGGAAAGCTGGGAGGACTGCGGGCGCTCTTGGAACAGCCAGGAGCAGCCAGAGCCTACAGATGGGAAAGCTAGAGGGGACTGCAGGCGCCTGCATCCCTAAACAGCCAGGAGGAGCAGGGTCTACAAACAGAAAAGCTGGGGGGACTGCAGGCGCCTGCATCCCTGAACAGCCAGGAGGAGCAGGGTCTACACAGGAAAGCTAGGGGGCCTGGGGGCACCTGCATCCCTGACCAGCCAGAGGAGCCAGGGTCTACAGATGGAAAAGGTGGGAGTCTGCAGGCATCTGCATCCCTGAACAGCCAGGAAGAGCCAGGGTCTACAGATGGGAAAGCTGGGGGGTCTGCAGGCATCTGCATCCCTGAACAGCAAGGAAGAGCAGGGTCTACAAACAGATTAAGCTGGGGGGACTGCCGGCGCCTGCATCCCTGAACAGCAAGGAAAAGCAGGGTCTACAGACGTGAAAGCTGTGCGGTCTGCAGGCACCTGCATCCCTGAACAGCCAGGAGCATTCAGGGTCTACAGACGGGAAAGCTGTGGGGGACTGCCGGCATCTGCATCCCTGAATAGCCAGGAAGAGCCAGGGTATACAGATGGAAAAGGTGGGGGGTCTGCGGACGCCTGCATCCCTGAAGAGCCAGGGGCAGCAGGATCTACACACGGGAAAGCTGGGGGGGACTGCCAGCCAGGAAGAGCAGGGTCTACAGACGGGAAAGTTGGGGGAGGACTGCGGGCACCTGCATCCCTGAACAGCCAGGAAGAGCGGGGTCTACAGACGGGAAAGCTGGGGGGGACTGCGGGCACCTGCATCCCTGAACAGCCAGGAGGAGCAGGGTCTACAGACAGGAAAGCTGGGGGGTCTGTGGACGCCTGCATCCCCGAACAGCCAGGAGGAGCAGGGTCTACACTCGGGTAAGCTGGGGGGGGACTGCGGGTGCCTGCATCCCTGAAGGAAAGCTGGGAGGACTGCAGGCGCTCTTGGAAAAGCCAGGAGGAGCCAGAGCCTACAGATGTGAAAGCTGGGGGGTCTGCGGGCATCTGCATCCCTGAACAGCCAGGAGGAACCGGGGTCTACAGACAGGAAAGATGGGGGTCTGCGGGTGCCTGCATCCCTGAACAGTCAGGAGCACCAGGGTCTACACACGGGTAAGCTGGGGGGGGTCTGCAGGCGCCTGCATCCCTGACGGACAGCTGGGAGGACTGCGGGTGCTCTTGGAACAGCAAGGAGGAGCCAGAGCCTACAGACGGGAAAGCTGGGGGGACTGTGGGCGCCTGCATCCCTGAACAGCGAGGAAGAGCAGGGTCTACAGACGAGAAAGCTGGGGGTCTGCGGGCGCCTGCATTCCTGAACAGCCAGGAGGCGCTGGGTCTACAGACGGGAAAGCTGGGGGGGGACAGTGGGCACCTGCATCCCTGAACAGCCAGGAAGAGCCAGGGTCTACAGACGGGAAAGCTGGGGGGACTGCGGGCACCTGCATCCCTGAAAAGCCAGGAGGAGCCAGGGTCTACAGACGGGAAAGCTGGGGGGATTGCATGCACCTGCATCCCTGAACATCCAGATGGACCCAGGGTCTAGCGAAGGGAAAACTGGGGGAGTCTGCAGGCACCTGCATCCCTGAACAGCCAAGAGGAGCCAGGCTCTACAGGTGGGAAAGTTGGGGGGACTACGGGACGCCTGCATCCCTGAACAGCCAGGAAGAGCCAGGGTCTATATACGGGAAAGCTGGGGGGTCTGCGGGTGCCTGCATCCCTAAACAGCTAGGAAGAGCAGGGTCTGCAAACAGAAAAGCTGGGGGGTCTGCGGCCGCCTGCATCCCTGGACAGCCAGGAAGAGCAGGGTCTACAGACAGGAAAGATGAGCGGTCGGCAGGCGCCTGCATCCCTGAACATGCAGGAGGACCCAGGGTCTACAGACAGGAAAGCTTGAGGTGGGTCTGCGGGCGCCTGCATCCCTGAACATCGAGGAAGAGCAGGGTCTACAGACTGCAAAGCTGGGGGGGTCTGCGGAAGCCTGCATCCCTGACCAGCCAGGAAAAGCAGGGTCTACAGACATGAAAGCTGGGGGGTCTGCAGGCACCTGCATCCCTGAACAGCCAGGAGGAGCCAGGGTCTACAGACAGGAAAGCTGGGGGGGTAGGCCTGCACCTGCATCCCTGATCAGCCAGGAAGAGCAGGGTCTACAGACGTGAAAGCTGTGCGGTCTGCAGACGCCTGCATCCCTGAACAGCCAGGAGGATCCAGGGTCTACAGACGGGAAAGCTGTGGGGTACTGCAGGCATCCGCATCCCTGAACAGCCAGGAAGAGCCAGGGTCTACAGATGGAAAAGGTGGGGGGTTCTGCGGGCGCCTGCATCCCTGAACAGCCAGGAGCAGCAGGGTCTACAGAACGAAAACCTGGGGAGGGATGCCAGAGTCTACAGATGGAAAAGGTGGGGGGGACTGCGGGCGCCTGCATCCCTGAACAGCCAGGAGGAGCCAGGGTCTACAGACGGGAAAGCTGGGGGGATTGCAGGCGCCTGCATCCCTGAACATCCAGGAGGACCCAGGGTCTATCGATGGGAAAGCTGGGGGAGTCTGCAGGCGCCTGCATCCCTGAACAGCCAGGAGGAGCCAGGGTCTACAGGCAGGAAAGCTGGGGGGACTACGGGCGCCTGCATCCCTGAACAGCCAGAAAGAGCCAGGGTCTACAGACGGAAAAGCTGTGGGGTCTGAGGGCGTCCGCATCCCTAAACAGCTACGAAGAGCAGGGTCTACAAACAGAAAAGCTGGGGGTCTGTGGGTGCCTGCATCCCTGGAAAGCCAGGAAGAGCAGGGTCTACAGACAGGAAAGCTGAGCGATCGGCGGGCGCCTGCATCCCTTAACATGCAGGAGGACCCAGGGTCTGCAGACAGGAAAGCTTGAGGGGGGGGTCTGCGGGCGCCTGCATCCCTGAACATCCAGGAAGAGCAGGGTCTACAGACTCGAAAGCTGGGGGGGAATGGAGGCACCTGCATCCTTAACCAGCCAGGAAGAGCAGGGTCTACAGACGGGAAAGCTGGGGGGGTACTTCGAGGGCCTGCATCCCTGACCAGCCAGAGCGGCCAGAGACTACAGACGGGAAACCTGTGGGGACTGCGGGCGCTCTTGGAACAGCCAGGAGGAGCCAGAGCCTACAGACGGGAATGCAGGGGGGGACTGCCGGTGTCTGCATCCCTGAACAGCCAGGAGCAGCAGGGTCTACACGCGGGTAAACTGGGGGGGAATGCGGGCGCCTACATCCCTGAAGGAAAGCTGGGAGGACTGCGGGAGCTCTTGTAACAGCCAGAGGAGCCAGGGACTACAGATGGGAAAGCTGGGAGGACTGTGGGTGCTCTTGTAACAGCCAGAGGAGCCAGGGACTACAGACCGGAAAGCTGGGGGAACTGTGGGTGCCTGCATCCCTGAACAGCCAGGAAGAGCCAGGGTCTACAGGCAGGAAAGCTGGGGGGACTACGGGCGCCTGCATCCCTGAACAGCCAGAAAGAGCCAGGGTCTACAGACGGAAAAGCTGTGGGGTCTGAGGGCGTCCGCATCCCTAAACAGCTACGAAGAGCAGGGTCTACAAACAGAAAAGCTGGGGGTCTGTGGGTGCCTGCATCCCTGGAAAGCCAGGAAGAGCAGGGTCTACAGACAGGAAAGCTGAGCGATCGGCGGGCGCCTGCATCCCTTAACATGCAGGAGGACCCAGGGTCTGCAGACAGGAAAGCTTGAGGGGGGGGTCTGCGGGCGCCTGCATCCCTGAACATCCAGGAAGAGCAGGGTCTACAGACTCGAAAGCTGGGGGGGAATGGAGGCACCTGCATCCTTAACCAGCCAGGAAGAGCAGGGTCTACAGACGGGAAAGCTGGGGGGGTACTTCGAGGGCCTGCATCCCTGACCAGCCAGAGCGGCCAGAGACTACAGACGGGAAACCTGGGGGGACTGCGGGCGCTCTTGGAACAGCCAGGAGGAGCCAGAGCCTACAGACGGGAATGCAGGGGGGGACTGCCGGTGTCTGCATCCCTGAACAGCCAGGAGCAGCAGGGTCTACACGCGGGTAAACTGGGGGGGACTGCGGGCGCCTACATCCCTGAAGGAAAGCTGGGAGGACTGCGGGAGCTCTTGTAACAGCCAGAGGAGCCAGGGACTACAGATGGGAAAGCTGGGAGGACTGTGGGCGCTCTTGTAACAGCCAGAGGAGCCAGGGACTACAGACCGGAAAGCTGGGGGAACTGTGGGTGCCTGCATCCCTGAACAGCCAGGAAGAGCAGGGTCTACTGACGGGAAAGCTGGGGGGGGGGGTACTTCGAGTGCCTGCACCCCTGACCAGCCAGAGCAGCCAGAGACTACAGACGGGAAACCTAGGGGGACTGCGGGCGCTCTTGGAACAGCCAGGAGGAGCCAGAACCTACAGACGGTAAAGCTGGTGGGGACTGCAGGCACCTGCTTCCTTGAACAGCCAGGAGCAGCAGGGTCTACACACGGGTAAACTGGGGGGGACTGCGGGCGCCTGCATCCCTGAAAGAAAGCTGGGAGGACTGCGGGCGCTCTTGGAACAGCCAGAGGAGCCAGAGACTTCAGATGGGAAATCTGGGGGGACTGCGGGCGCTCTTGGAACAGCCAGGAGGAGCCAGAGCCTACAGACTGGAAAGCTGGGGGGACTGTGGGTGCCTGCATCCCTGAACAGCCAGGAAGAGCAGTGTCTACAGATGGGAAAGCTGGGGGGTCTGCGGACGCCTGCATCCCTGACCAGCCAGGAAAAGCAGGGTCTACAGACGTGAAAGCTGGGGGTCTGCAGGCACCTGCATCCCAGAACAGCCAGGAGGTGCCAGGGTCTACAGACAGGAAAGCTGGGGGGTCTGCGGGCACCTGCATCCCTGACCAGCCAGGAAGAGCAGGGTCTACCGACGTGAAAGCTGTGTGGTCTGCAGGCGCCTGCATCCCTAAACAGCCAGGAGGATCCAGGGTCTACAGACAGGAAAGCTGTGGGGGACTGCAGGTGCCTGCATCCCTGAAGGAAAGCTGGGAGAACTGCAGGCTCTCTTGGAACAGCCAGGAGAAGCCAGGGTCTACAGACAGGAAAGCTGGGGGTCTGCAGGCGCCTGCATCCCTGAACAGCCAGGAGGAGCCAGGGTCTACAGACGGGAAGGCTGTGGGGGACTTCAGGCATCTGCATCCCTGAACAGCCAAGAAGAGCCAGGGTCTACAGACGGGAAAGCTGGGGGGTCTGCGGGAATCTGCATCCCTAAACAGCCATAGGAGCCAGGGACTACAGACGGGAAAGCTCGGGGGACTGCGGGCGCTCTTGGAACAGCCAGGAGGAGCCAGAGCCTACAGACAGGAAAGCTGGGGGGACTGCAGGCGTCTGCATCCCTGAACAGCCAGGAAGAGCAGGGTCTACAAACAGATTAAGCTGGGAGTCTGCAGGCACCTGCATCACTGACCAACCAGAGGAGCCAGGGACTACAGACGGGAAAGCTGGGGGGACTGCGGGCGCTCTTGGAACAGCCAGGAGGAGCCAGAGGCTACAGACAGGAAAGCTGGGGGGACTGCAGGCGCCTGCATCCCTGAACAGCCAGGAAGAGCAGGGTCTACAGATGGGAAAGCTGGGGGATCTGCGGACACCTGCATCCCTGAACGGCCAGGAGCAGCAGGGTCTACACACGGGTACACTGGTGGGGACTACGGGCGCCTGCATCCCTGAAGGAAATCTGGGAGGACTGCGGGCGCTCTTGGAACAGCCAGGAGGAGCCAGAGCCTACAGATGGGAAAGCTAGGGGGGACTGCAGGCGCCTGCATCCCTGAACAGCCAGGAGCAGCAGGGTCTACACACGGGTACACTGGGGGGGACTGCGGGCGCCTGCATCCCTGAAGGAAATCTGGGAGGACTCCGGGCGCTCTTGGAACAGCCAGGAGCAGCCAGAGCCTACAGACGGGAAAGCTAGGGGGGACTGCAGGCGCCTGCATCCCTGAACAGCCAGGAGGAGCAGGGTCTACAAACAGAAAAGCTGGGGGGACTGCAGGCACCTCCATCCCTGAACAGCCAGGAGGAGCAGGGTCTACAGACGGATAAGCTGGGAGTCTGCAGGCATCTGCATCCCTGAACAGCCAGGAAGAGCCAGGCTCTACAAGCGGGAAAGCTGGGGGGACTACGGGCGCCTGCGTCCCTGAACAGCCAGGAAGAGCCAGGGTCTACAGGCGGGATAGCTGGGGGTTCTGCGGGAGCCTGCATCCCTAAACAGCTAGATAGAGCAGGGTCTAAAAACATAAAAGCTGGGGGGTCTGCGGGCGCCTGCATCTCTGAACAGCCAGGAAGAGCCAGGGTCTACAGGCGGGAAAGCTGGGGGTTCTGCGGGCGCCTGCATCCCTAAACAGCTAGGAAGAGCAGGGTCTACAAACAGAAAAGCTGGGGAGTCTGCAGGCGCCTGCATCCCTGAACATCCAAGAAGAGCAGGGTCTACAGACTGTAAAGTTGGGGGGGACTGCAGGCGCCTGCATCCTTGACCAGCCAGGAAGAGCAGGGTCTACAGACGGGAAAGCTGGGGGGGTACTTTGAGTGCCTGCATCCCTGACCAGCCAGAGCAGCCCGAGACTACAGATGGGAAACCTGGGGGGACTGCGGGCGCTCTTGGAACAGCCAGGAGGAGCCAGAGCCTACAGACGGGAAAGCTGGGAGGGACTGCAGGCACCTGCTTCCCTGAACAGCCAGGAGCAGCAGGGTCTACACACGGGTAAGCTGGGGGGGACTGCAGGCGCTCTTGGAACAGCCAGGAGGAGCGAGAGCCGACAGACCGGAAAGCTGGGGGGACTGTGGGCGCCTGCATCCCTGAACAGCCAGGAAAAGCAGGGTCTACAGACGTGAAAGCTGGGGGTCTGCAGGCACCTGCATCCCAGAACAGCCAGGAGGAGCCAGGGTCTACTGACAGGAAAGCTGGGGGGTCTGCGGGCACCTGCATCCCTACCAGCCAGGAAGAGCAGGGTCTACAGATGTGAAAGCTGTGCGGCCTGCAGGCGCCTGCATCCCTGAACAGCCAGGAGGATCCAGGGTCTACGGACGGAAAGCTGTGGAGGACTACAGGCATCTGCATCACTGAACAGCCAGGAAGAGCCAGGGTCTACAGATGGAAAAGGTGGGGGGTCTGCGGGCGCCTGCATCCCTGAGCAGCCAGGAAGAGCAGGGTCTACAAACAGATTAAGCTGGGGGTCTGCGGGCACCTGCATCCCTGACCAACCAGAGGAGCCAGGGACTACAGACGGGAAAGCTGGGGGATCTGCGGACGCCTGCATCCCTGAACAGCCAGGAGCAGCACGGTCTACACACTGGGGGGGACTGCGGGCACCTGCATCCCTGAAGGAAAGCTGGCAGGACTGCAGGCGCCCTTGGAACAGCCAGGAGCAGCCAGAGCCTACAGACGGGAAAGCTAGGGGGGACTGCAGGCACCTGCATCCCTGAACAGCCAGCAGGAGCAGGGTCTACAAACAGAAAAGCTGGGGGGACTGCAGGCACCTGCATCCCTGACCAGCCAGAGGAGCCAGGGTCTACAGATGGAAAAAGGTGGGAGTCTGCAGGCATCTGCATCCCTGAACAGCCAGGAAGAGCCAGGGTCAACAGACGGGAAGGCTGGGGGTCTGCGGGCATCTGCATCCCTGAACAGCCAGGAAGAGCAGGGTCTACAAACAGATTAAGCTGGGGGTCTGCGGACGCCTGCATCCCTGACCAACCAGAGGAGCCAGGGACTACAGATGGGAAAGCTGGGGGGACTGTGGGCGCTCTTGGAACAGCCAGGATGAGCCAGAGCCTACAGACAGGAAAGTTGGGGGGATTGCAGGTGCCTGCATCCCTGAACAGCCAGGAGCAGCAGGGTCTACACACGGGTACACTGGGGGGGACTGCGGGCCCCTGCATCCCTGAAGGAAAGCTGGGAGGACTGCGGGCGCTCTTGGAACAGCCAGGAGCAGCCAGAGCCTACAGACGGGAAAGCTAGGGGGGACTGCAGGTGCCTGCATCCCTGAACAGCCAGGAGGAGCAGGGTCTACAAACAGAAAAGCTGGGGGGACTGCAGGCGCCTGCATCCCTGAACAGCCAGGAGGAGCAGGGTCTACAGACGGAAAAGCTGGGAGTCTGCAGGTTTCTGCATCCCTGAACAGCCAGGAAGAGCCAGGGTCTACAGACGGGAAAGCTGGGGGGGTCTGCAGGCATCTGCATCCATGAACAGCCAGGAAGAGCAGGGTCTACAAACAGATTAAGCTGGGGGTTTGTGGGCGCCTGCATCCCTGACCAACCAGAGGAGCCAGTGACTACAGATGGGAAATCTGGGGGATCTGCGGACGCCTGCATCCCTGAACAGCCAGGAGCAGCACGGTCTACACATTGGGGGGGACTGCGGGCACCTGCATCCCTGAAGGAAAGCTGGCAGGACTGCGGGCGCCCTTGGAACAGCCAGGAGCAGCCAGAGCCTACAGACGGGAAAGCTAGGGGGGACTGCAGGCGCCTGCATCCCTGAAAAGCCAGGAAGAGCAGGGTCTACAGACAGGAAAGCTGGGGGGTCTGCGGACGCCTGCATCCCTGAACAGCCAGGAGCAGCAGGGTCTACACACGGGTACACTGTGGGCGAACTGCGGGCGCCTGCATCTCTGAGGGAAAGCTGGGAGGACTGCGGGCGCTCTTGGAACAGCCAGGAGCAGCCAGAGCCTACAGATGGGAAAGCTAGAGGGGACTGCAGGCGCCTGCATCCCTAAACAGCCAGGAGGAGCAGGGTCTACAAACAGAAAAGCTGGGGGGACTGCAGGCGCCTGCATCCCTGAACAGCCAGGAGGAGCAGGGTCTACACAGGAAAGCTAGGGGGCCTGGGGGCACCTGCATCCCTGACCAGCCAGAGGAGCCAGGGTCTACAGATGGAAAAGGTGGGAGTCTGCAGGCATCTGCATCCCTGAACAGCCAGGAAGAGCCAGGGTCTACAGATGGGAAAGCTGGGGGGTCTGCAGGCATCTGCATCCCTGAACAGCAAGGAAGAGCAGGGTCTACAAACAGATTAAGCTGGGGGGACTGCCGGCGCCTGCATCCCTGAACAGCAAGGAGGAGCAGGGTCTACAGACGAAAAACGCTGGGAGTCTGCAGGCATCTGCATCCCTGAACAGCCAGGAAGAGCAGGGTCTACAAACAGAAAAGCTGGGGGGACTGCAGGCACCTGCATCCCTGACCAGCCAGAGGAGCCAGGGTCTACAGATGGAAAAGGTGGGAGTCTGCAGGCATCTGCATCCCTGAACAGCCAGGAAGAGCCAGGGTCATCAGACGGGAAGGCTGGGGGGTCTGCGGGCATCTGCATCCCTGAACAGCCAGGAAGAGCAGGGTCTACAAACAGATTAAGCTGGGGGGACTGCGGGCACCTGCATCCCTGACCAACCAGAGGAGCCAGGGACCACAGACGGGAAAGCTGGGGGATCTGCGGACGCCTGCATCCCTGAACAGCCAGGATCAGCAGGGTCTACACACTGGGGGGGGGACTGCGGGCACCTGCATCCCTGAAGGAAAGCTGGCAAGACTGCGGGCGCCCTTGGAACAGCCAGGAGCAGCCAGAGCCTACAGACGGGAAAGCTAGGGGGGACTGCAGGCGCCTGCATCCCTGAACAGACAGAAGGAGCAGGGTCTACAAACAGAAAAGCTGGGGGGACTGCAGGCACCTGCTTCCCTGACCAGCCAGAGGAGCCAGGGTCTACAGATGGAAAAAGGTGGGAGTCTGCAGGCATCTGCATCCCTGAACAGCCAGGAAGAGCCAGGGTCAACAGACGGGAAGGCTGGGGGGTCTGCGGGCATCTGAAACCCTGAACAGCCAGGAAGAGCAGGGTCTACAAACAGATTAAGCTGGGGGTCTGCGGACGCCTGCATCCCTGACCAACCAGAGGAGCCAGGGACTACAGATGGGAAAGCTGGGGGGACTGCGTGCGCTCTTGGAACAGCCAGGATGAGCCAGAGCCTACAGACAGGAAAGTTGGGTCGATTGCAGATGCCTGCATCCCTGAACAGCCAGGAGCAGCAGGGTCTACACAGAGGTACACTGGGGGGGGACTGCGGACCCTGCATCCCTGAAGGAAAGCTGGGAGGACTGCGGGCGCTCTTGGAACAGCCAGGAGCAGCCAGAGCCTACAGACGGGAAAACTAGGGGGGACTGCAGGCGCCTGTATCCCTGAACAGCAAGGAGGAGCAGGGTCTACAAACAGAAAAGCTGGGGGGACTGCAGGCGCCTGCATCCCTGAACAGCCAGGAGGAGCAGGGTCTACAGACGGAAAAGCTGGGAGTCTGCAGGTATCTGCATCCCTGAACAGACAGGAAGAGCCAGGGTCTACAGACGGGAAAGCTGGGGGGGTCTGCAGGCATCTGCATCCCTGAACAGCCAGGAAGAGCAGGGTCTACAAACAGATTAAGCTGGGGGTTTGCGGGCGCCTGCATCCCTGACCAACCAGAGGAGCCAGGGAGTACAGATGGGAAAGCTGGGGGGGACTGCGTGCACTCTTGGAACAGCCAGGAGGAGCCAGAGCCTACAGACAGGAAAGTTGGGGGGACTGCAAGTGCCTGCATCCCTGAAAAGCCAGGAAGAGCAGGGTCTACAGACAGGAAAACTGGGGGGTCTGCGGACGCCTGCATCCCTGAACAGCCAGGAGCAGCAGGGTCTACACACGGGTACACTGGGGGCGAACTGCGGGCGCCTGCATCTCTGAAGGAAAGCTGGGAGGACTGCGGGCGCTCTTGGAACAGCCAGGAGCAGCCAGAGCCTACAGACGGGAAAGCTAGAGGGGACTGCAGGCGCCTGCATCCCTGAACAGCCAGGAGGAGCAGGGTCTACAAACAGAAAAGCTCGGGGGACTGCAGGCGCCTGCATCCCTGAACAGCCAGGAGGAGCAGGGTCTACACACAGGAAAGCTAGGGGGTCTGGGGGCACCTGCATCCCTGACCAGCCAGAGGAGCCAGGGTCTACAGATGGAAAAGGTGGGAGTCTGCAGGCATCTGCACCCCTGAACAGCCAGGAAGAGCCAGGGTCTACAGATGGGAAAGCTGGGGGTCTGCAGGCATCTGCATCCCTGAACAGCAAGGAAGAGCAGGGTCTACAAACAGATTAAGCTGGGGGTCTGTGGGCTCCTGCATCCCTGACCAACCAGAGGAGCCAGGGACTACAGATGGGAAAGCTGGGGGGACTCCGGGCACTCTTGGAACTGCCAGGAGGAGCCAGAGCCTACAGACAGGAAAGTTGAGGGGACTGCAGGTAACTGCATCCCTGAAAAGCCAGGAAGAGCAGGGTCTACAGACGGGAAAGCTGGGGGGTCTGCGGACGCCTGCATCCCTGAACAGCCAGGAGCAGCATGGTCTACACACGGGTACACTGGGGGGGACTGCGGGCGCCCGCATCCCTGAAGGAAAGCTGGGAGGACTGCGGGCGCTCTTGGAACAGCCAGGAGCAGCCAGAGCCTACAGACAGGAAAGTTGAGGAGACTGCAGGTGCCTGCATCCCTGAAAAGCCAGGAAGAGCAGGGTCTACAGATGGGAAAGCTGGGGGGTCTGCGGACACCTGCATCTCTGAACAGCCAGGAGCAGCAGGGTCTACACACGGGTACACTGGGGGGGACTGCGGGCGCCTGCATCCCTGAAGGAAAGCTGGGAGGACTGCGGGCGCTCTTGGAACAGCCAGGAGCAGCCAGAGCCTACAGATGGGAAAGCTAGCGGGGACTGCAGGTGCCTGCATCCCTGAACAGCCAGGAGGAGCAGGGACTACAAACATAAAAGCTGGGAGACTGCAGGCGCCTGCATCCCTGAACAGCCAGGAAGAGCAGGGTCTACAAACAGAAAAGCTGGAGGGTCTGCAGGTGCCTTCATCCCTGACCAGCCAGAGGAGCCATGGGCTACAGATGGAAAAGGTGGGGGGTCTGCGGGCCCCTGTCTCCCTGAACAGCCAGGAGCAGCAGGGTCTACACATGGGTAAGCTGGGGGGACTGCGGGCGCCTGCATCCCTGAAGGAAAGCTGGGAGGACTGCGGGCGCTCTTGGAACAGCCAGGAGGAGGCAGAGCCTACAGATGGGAAAGCTGGGGGTCTGCAGGCGCCTGCATCCCTGAACAGCCAGGAGGAGCCAGGGTCTACAGACGGGAAAGCTGTGGGGAACTTCAGGCATCTGCATCCCTGAACAGCCAGGAAGAGCCAGGGTCTATAGATGGGAAAGCTGGGGGGTCTGCGGGCATCTGCATCCCTGACCAACCAGAGGAGCCAGGGACTACAGACGGGAAAGCTGGGGGGACTGCGGGCGCTCTTGGAACAGCCAGGAGGAGCCAGAGCCTACAGACAGGAAAGCTGGGGGGACTGCAGGCGCCTGCATCCCTGAACAGCCAGGACGAGCAGGGTCTACAGACGGGAAAGCTGGGGGGTCTGCGGATGCCTGCACCCCTGAACAGCCAGGAGCAGCAGGGTCTACACAGGGGTAAGCTGGGGGGGACTGAGGGCGCCTGCATCCCTGAAGGAAAGCTGGGAGGACTGTGGGCGCTCTTGGAACAGCCAGGAGAAGCCAGAGCCCACAGACGGGAAAGCTAGGGGGGACTGCAGGCGCCTGCATCCCTGAACAGCCAGAAGGAGCAGGGTCTGCAAACAGAAAAGCTGGGGGGACTGCAGGCGCCTGCATCTCTGAACAGCCAGGAAGAGCAGGGTCTACAAACAGAAAAGCTGGGGGTCTGCGGGCGCCTGCATCCCTGAACAGCCAGGAGGAACAGGGTCTACACACAGGAAAGCTAGGGGGGACTGCGGGTGCTCTTGGAACTGCCGTTCCTCCAGGAGAAATGCCTGCTCAGGTTTCTGGAAGTTTTTGAGGCTGGCTGAGACTGCGGGCGCTCTTGGAACAGCCAGGAGGAGCCAGGGTCTACAGACGGGAAAGCTGGGGGTCTGCAGGCGCCTGCATCCCTGAACAGCCAGGAGCAGCAGGGTCTACACACGGGCAAGCTGGGGGGGTCTGCAGGCGCCTGCATCCCTGAAGGAAAGCTGGGAAGACTGCAGGGGCACTTGGAACAGCCAGGAGGAGCAGGCTCTACAAACAGAAAAGCTGGGGGTCTGCGGGCACCTGCATCCCTGAACAGCCAGGAGGAACAGGGTCTACACACAGGAAAGCTAGTGGGGACTGTGGGTGCTCTTGGAACTGCTGTTCCTCCAGGAGAAATGCCTGCTTGGGCTTCTGGAAATTTTTGAGGCTGGCTGAGGGCTTCAGGGGGGGCGTCACTTTGGGTTTCTGAGGCACTGGATTCCTCTTTGCCTGAGACTGGGCTTTTCTGGGAATTAATCTGCATGACCCAGCCTTGTCTCGGGAGGATAGCTCAGCGGCAACGTGCTATGACGCGCAGCAGCACAGGTTCGATCCCCGGGTCCGCGCTTAGAAACCTCTGGGTATTAAGCGCGTTATAAATAACCAATCATATCGTATGTTACCTTGTCCAGTTAATATAGATTGGGGTGATCTTGCTTTCAACGGATCTATTGTCTATTTACCAGCTACCATTTTAAGGTCTCCTTTGGGCATTTTGATGGTACTGTCAGCTTACATACATGGTTTATTTGGGTGTTTTGTGGTGTGGTACATGTCACCTTACTGCTGCTGCAAAGTGCTTGTCAGCCTTGTGGATGGCGCCAAGGTCGAAAGTTCGGGCCGCATCTTGGCCACCCCGATTTATGAAATTGGGCAACTGGTTATTTTGGCTGCTGCAGAAGAGTAGTGTCTCTGATTGGCGGGGCCCAGCCCCTACGGGAACCCCTCTAGTTTGCCATGCAGTATATTCTATGCGTCGGTTCCAGGGCTTGCAAAGACATAATGTGAAATGGCATAAGAGGACCCCCAGCATCCTGCCCAAGACCCCACGGGGAAAGAATAAAACGCCAAGACCTAAAACCAAAATATACACTTTGGTTACAACATTTAAATATGGAAGGGAAAAGAAAAGGCAACTAGAACATGTGAGCCTACTCCCATTCAGGAGAGGAGGGGAGGGGAGGGGAGTCATTAATGGGGGGGCATCATGGGATGTTAGCCTCTGGGCAGTGCTTTGTTGTGTTTGTAATCTGTTTAAGAAAGATGCACAGGTATCTAACTCTATATTCGTTTTTCCCACCAGCGGTGTCGGTGGCCCCCCTCCCAGCCGTGGACGTTATAATGCATCTCACACATGGACAGCTCTTCCCGATGGGTGGGTGTCCCCCGGGTGGGCACCGTGTCGCTGTTGGGCTGTCCCTGCCGCTGTATCTGCAGGCGGCCAGTGTTGCTGGGCTCCCATGGAGCACCGAAGCCACGCGGCCTAGTCACTGGGCGCTTCTAGCGCCGGGCTCTAATGGACAAGGCTTCAAGTTGCCCGGGCTGGCGACTCTAAGCAGGGGAATGAGGTGTGTGCACGTGGAGCCTCTGAACCACTTTCTAGCCATCAACAAGGCCCCCCTCGAGGAATTGCACGGCCTGGAAAAGCTATTATGATTCCCGCAGAAGCTCTCTGAACTGGGAGAATAAAGTGCATGTCCTCATTGGGAAGCTGTTTATTGTTCTGCTTAATGGCTGCCCTGGATAATGGACTCTGTGCTTCCTTCCTTCTCTGCAGCTGTGCACTGGGGTGTCAGTGTGAGGGGGGCGCAGCAGAAGATGCAGCGAGCAGGCCAACGGAGGAGGCTCTTCTCGGCAGCCTTGCTGCTCACCTCCGCCTGGACAGCAGGTAAGCCTACCCGGCCCTTTCACACTGGCCTGCCAGGCATGGGGGCCACCTGGGGAGGGTGAGGGTGGCGTGGCTGCATGCCTCCTCCTCCTTCACACTGGCCTGAGGCTTGCCAGGCATGGGGGCCACCTGGGGAGGCTGGCGTGACTACATGTCTCCTCCTTCACACTGGCCTGCCAGGCATGGGGGCCACCTGGGGAGGCTGGCGTGGCTGCACGTCCCCTCCTTCACACTGGCCTGCCAGGCATGGGTGCCACCTGGGGAGGCTGGCGTGGCTGCACGTCCCCTCCTTCACACTGGCCTGCCAGGCATGGGGGCCACCTGGGGAAGCTGTGGCTGCACGTCTCCTCCTTCACACTGGCCTGCCAGGCATGGGGGCCACCCGGGGAGGCTGTGGCTGCACGTCTCCTCCTTCACACTGGCTTGCCAGGCATGGGGGCCACCTGGGGAGGCTGGCGTGGCTGCACGTCCCCTCCTTCACACTGGCCTGCCAGGCATGGGGGCCACCTGGGGAGGCTGGCGTGGCTGCACGTCCCCTCCTTCACACTGGCCTGCCAGGCATGGGGGCCACCTGGGGAGGCTGGCGTGGCTGCATGTCTCCTCCTTCACACTGGCCTGCCAGGCATTGGGGCCACCTGGGGAGGCTGTGGCTGCACGTCCCCTCCTTCACACTGGCCTGCCAGGCATGGGGGCCACCTGGGGAGGCTGGCGTGACTACATGTCTCCTCCTTCACACTGGCCTGCCAGGCATGGGGGCCACCTGGGGAGGGTGAGGGTGGCGTGGCTGCATGCCTCCTCCTCCTTCACACTGGCCTGAGGCTTGCCAGGCATGGGGGCCACCTGGGGAGGCTGGCGTGGCTGCACGTCCCCTCCTTCACACTGGCCTGCCAGGCATGGGGGCCACCTGGGGAGGGTGAGGGTGGCGTGGCTGCACGTCTCCTCCTTCACACTCGCCTGCCAGGCATGGGGGCCACCTAGGGAGGCTGGCGTGGCTGCACGTCTCCTCCTTCACACTCGCCTGCCAGGTATGGGGGCCACCTGGGGAGGGTGAGGGTGGCGTGGCTGCACGTCTCCTCCTTCACACTCGCCTGCCAGGCATGGGGGCCACCTGGGGAGGGTGAGGGTGGCGTGGCTGCACGTCTCCTCCTTCACACTGGCCTGCCAGGCATGGGGGCCACCTGGGGAGGCTGGCGTGACTGCATGTCTCCTCCTTCACACTGGCCTGCCAGGCATGGGGGCCACCTGGGGAGGCTGGCGTGACTACATGTCTCCTACTTCACACTCGTCTGCCAGGCATGGGGGCCACCTGGGGAGGGTGAGGGTGGCGTGACTACATGTCTCCTACTTCACACTCGTCTGCCAGGCATGGGGGCCACCTGGGGAGGGTGAGGGTGGCGTGGCTGCACGTCTCCTCCTTCACACTCGCCTGTCCGGCATGGGGGCCACCTGGGGAGGCTGGCGTGGCTGCACGTCTCCTCCTTCACACTCGCCTGTCCGGCATGGGGGCCACCTGGGGAGGCTGGCGTGGCTGCACGTCTCCTCCTTCACACTCGCCTGCCAGGCATGGGGGCCACCTGGGGAGGGTGAGGGTGGCGTGGCTGCACGTCTCCTCCTTCACACTGGCCTGCCAGGCATGGGGGCCACCTGGGGAGGCTGGCGTGACTGCATGTCTCCTCCTTCACACTGGCCTGCCAGGCATGGGGGCCACCTGGGGAGGCTGGCGTGACTGCATGTCTCCTCCTTCACACTCGCCTGCCCGGCATGGGGGCCACCTGGGGAGGCTGTGGCTGCATGTCTCCTCCTTCACACTGGCCTGCCAGGCATGGGGGCCACCTGGGGAGGCTGGCGTGACTACATGTCTCCTACTTCACACTCGTCTGCCAGGCATGGGGGCCACCTGGGGAGGGTGAGGGTGGCGTGGCTGCACGTCTCCTCCTTCACACTCGCCTGTCCGGCATGGGGGCCACCTGGGGAGGCTGGCGTGGCTGCACGTCTCCTCCTTCACACTCGCCTGCCAGGCATGGGGGCCACCTGGGGAGGCCTGGATGGGGAGTGGGGTATCGGGCTCGAACTTATTGAATAGCCACACTTTGAGTGCCTTTTTAAAGCACTGTTGTGAGGGCTCAATTCTAGGGTGGCTTGGGAGTGTGTTCCAGAGTTTAGGGGCCATTACTGGAAGCTGCTTCCCCCTGCTCTGGAGCATTAGAAGAGTGGGATAAAGGGATGTGCACTGTTATTGAGTCTTAATGTTCTGGTGGTTCTCTTGGGGTAACGGTGTTGTTGATGTACGTGGGGACCCTTTTGGCAAGACGTTTCTTCACTGTATTATCCTTTGTTTCTTTCACTCTGTGCTTATTGATCGTAGCTATTGTAATTCACGGTAATGTAGATCTGTAACTCGTGCAAATGCGCCCGGAAAATAACGCTCCGGGTTTGGTGCGCTTTATAAATCAACAAACAAACAAACAAGCATTTCTGGGGGACACAGAGTGCTTTGGAAATGATTCTGGCTTTAATAGGAAGCCGGTGGGCTTCCCTCCTGATAGCGGAGATATGGTCCGATATAAATATATATATATTTTATTTTTAGTCCAATGGCTGCTCGCAGTGCTCTATTTTGTAACAGTTGTAGTTTGGCTAAGTTGGTGTTCGAGGAGCCTAGCAGTAATACTTTACAATAATCTAGCTTCGATAAGATGAGGGCCCTGGCTAACGCAGTACAGCTTTGTGGCGTGAGAAATTGGCGACTAAATGCAGTAGGAGGTGGCCGATGAGAGGGCGTTTACATGCTTGGTTATAGTTAAGTTTGCGTCTAGGTGAACGCCTAAGGATTTAACCTCCATCAATGGTGACTGTGGAGTAGTCGGAGAGCCCACAATGAGAATCTCCGTCTTCTCATCATTTAGGCAGCGGCTGTTAATAGCCATCCAGTTTTGAATTATCGGACATATTTTGTTAATCATGACGGTGACCTGATCGTAGTTTCCGTTATGGGAATTAGGATCTGGGTGTCATCAGCGAAGTTCTAAAGATGACACCCATGGCATCCAGGGCAGCGAACAGTCACTTAGTGTAAGCATTGTAAAGTGTGGGTGAAAAGCATGATCCTTGCCGGACTCCTAGTGGTACTGGTATATGGTCTGCAGCTTCCCTACCAATGGTGACTATCCGGATGTGCGATCTGCAAGGAAGGATTTGACCCAAGGGTGGCATCATGTCAGAACTGGAAATCGTTTGCCAAGGTGGAGCATAGTTTGTCATGATCCACTCGATCAAATGCAGTGGACAGATCCAATAATAAGAGAATGCAGAGTTTCTCAGCGTCTCTTCTGGAGTCCATCTGGATGTTAAGATCCAAGAGAGCTGTTTCGGTACTATGGGTAGGACGAAAGCCCGATTTTCTCACTCCTAGGAGGGGATTTTGTTCAAAGTGAGATTGTATTTGTGCATAGGCTATTTTACCAATAATTTTCAACAAAAAGAGAACCGTGATAATGGGGCGGTAGTTCATGGGGATTGTAGGGTCCAGGCAATTTTTCTTTAGGAGAGAGGTCACCCAAGCTTCTTTGATACTAGAAGGGACTGTATTTGTGCTGAACGATGCATTCATACATTTATTGATGATGGGGGTAAGCGTCGGAGTGCACAATTTGACTAGGTGAGCTGGGAAGCTGTCTCCTTTACAGTTGGACGGTTTTAGCTTGGAAATGGTGTCTATTACTTGTTCTTGGGATACTGGAGTGAATTTGAATTGGGTGTTTGGGTTTTTGCTGGATCTGTCTATAGTCTGTAGCAATGTGTTTTTGTTGGCCAGGAGCTTTCTTTTGGAGCAGATTTTCCCTTAGAGTACTTGTATTTTAGATACTAAGACATTTTGGATAGTGGTGCACCAGGCTTTGCTTGAGTTCACTTGAGAGGATGATGGGATGGGATTTTCCAATTCTCTTAGAATTGTAAAGAGCTCTTTGGAATTTGAAGACACGTTACTGATGCGGGTGTTCAGGGCATTAGCTTTGTGCATTATAATGGTTGTTTTGTAAATTCTGTTGGCCACTGAAAATGCTTCTGATGAGTCGGAGGATAGGGTCCTTTTATGGATATGTTCCAAGGATCTTTTATTGCGCCTGATTTGCACAAGTTCCTCATTGAACCAGAATGTTGTGTGTTTGTCTGGTTGTCGAGTTTTAGTTGGAAGTGGGGCTAATGAGTCGATAGTAGTTTTAAAACAGTTGTGGTAGAGGTCTGCAAGACAACTGGGATTAGTGCTCAAGAGGTGATTGGTGGACAGGGCTTCCTTCAGGATAGGAGCGAGGCTGTCCACTGTTAGGTTCCGCTTGTTCCTTACTTCTATGGTGTCCATTATAGTAGAAATGGGGTGGAGTTTCTTTTCAAGGGATAGTGTGAAGTTAATGTGGTATGGCGTGTAGACATTGTGGTGGAGCTGGTAGGGTAGCGGTGGGAGGTACGTGTTCTTAGCCTACTTAGCCTGGTAGTGCCCATGATAGGGCACAAGGTCTTAGTAGCAGGTGGTGTTGAGCTGGATCTGGCTTTGGTGTGATAGGCAACAGTGTCGCTGGGGGTGGTAGACATATTGAGGTGGGTTTAGTTCTAACAAAGTCAGCACACCCATGCCAACACGCATGCATTCAACCAACATGAAGTGATGCTCATTTTCCAACAGGGATCGCAAACATATAGGTCATGGAATAACCAAGAGACCTACAACTGCCAACTTTGATGTGAACACTGAAGCGATAATTGCATGGTTAACAATGAATTGGTGATATGAACACAGAGGCTATAAATGTATGGTGAACAATGAATTGGTGATATGCACACTGAGGGTATAACTGTATGGTGAACATTGAATTGGTGATATGCACACTGAGGGTATGAATGCACGGTGAACAACGAATTGGTGACATGCACACTGAGGCTATAAATGCATGGTGAACATTGAATTGGTGATATGCACACTGAGGCTATAAATGCATGGTGAACAGTGAATTGGTGATATGCACACTGAGGGTATACATGTATAGTGAACATTGAATTGGTGATATGAACACTGAGGCTATACATATATAGTGACCATATACAACATGCATGGTGATCAATGAATTGGTGATATGCACACTGAGGCTATACAACATGCATGGTGATCAATGAATTGTGATATCAGTCAGGAGCAGCACATCCCCCAGCTCTCCGAAGAAGTGCTAACCATGTTGATGTTGATATTTTATTTGTATCTCACTCATACACATGCCACACTTAGAATTGAGAACATTGGCCTGTGCCGCCTCTGGACAGAATTGTGAATGTTAGCATATGCCACACCTAGACGGATTTCATAACTTCGCCCTGCGTCGCATCTAGATAATTTGTGAAGGTTAGCGAGTGCCACACCTAGACGGATTTATAAAGATTACCAAGCACTACACTTAAAGGGAATTGGTAATGCTGCCATGTCCTACACTTGGATAGAGTTGTGAACATTGGCCTGTGCGGTATCTGGATGGTATTGTGAAGATTGGTGAGTGCCACACTCAGACTGAATTATGTAGGTCAGCAAGTGCTGCACTTAGACAGAACTGTGAATGCCTACATGTTAAATGTCACATAACCCACTAACCAATATAAACTCAAACTCCCTGCATACTTAAAAAACGCACACAACCATCTCTCGCACAACCAGCTGCACGAACTTCACCACACTGCAACAACACATAAGCCGCACCAACAGCACACGCGGACTGACACCGATCCAATACTCGCACCAAAGCTCAGCACCCAGTGTCTACCGAGTTGAAGCTGCCAACAGTACACCACTCCTCTCACTATCCTATGCCCTCTTCACCTTACTAACCCATCCCACCTTCTCATTTACAGATCCTCCAGAGCGCCTGGGTACCAATTCTGTTGGTGACGGTGCGCTATATAAGTACCGTTAACATAACATAACATATGCACACTGAGGGTATAACTGTATGGTGAACATTGAATTGGTGATATGCCCACTGAGGCTATACATCTATAGTGAACATTGAATTGGATATATGCCCACTGAGGCTATACATGTATAGTGAACATTGAATTGGTGATATGCACGCTGTGGGTATACATGCCTGGTGATCACTGAATTGGTGATACGCACACTGGGGCTATAAACGCATGAAACACGTGTGTACAGGCACGTTATAAATGACATATCATATCATGGCAGACAGAACGCAGGATAGTGTTTTGGGATTTATCAGCCATCACATTTCATGTATATGCTTCTTGATTACCTTATGTTATGTTAGTCTGTTGTTATACTGCGCCATCACCATTGTAGTGCTCTCACAGCACCTGACCTTGTCCAAGAAGTGACCTCATAACTCTGCTCATTGAGGGCCACAGTGGTGCCAGGTTTTCAAAATCACCACTATTTATTTTTATTTGTTTTATTGCATTTGGTTTAGTTAAACCTTTACAAATTTAGAAATATAAAACACAGCCACAATAACATCCCATAACCACAACAGAATCACATAAACATCATGGGATGAACAAAGAAAGCGAACAAAAGAGAGAAACAAAACCCAAAAATCAACCAAGCAAACAGTACATCACACAGAATAATGCAAATTAAAATATAACTGATTGAACATATAAATAACCACCGTAAAAAAAAGAAAAAATATAGAACATCAAGAAGGTCGTATGCAACATGCCCCCTGACACAATTTATAGTAGCAGGACAGCATATCGTAATAAAATCATAAAATTCATGTGAAACATTGTTCCAGGTACAGCCTCTACTTTACGCGAGCATAAGAAGAAAAAAGGCTTCGGGGTCGGGCAGTCGATCAAACTCTCATAATTTCCTTCCACATCAGAATATCTATAGATTAAGACTTTTGATAAAACCTGAGAAGGCCAGTCCCTCATGTACATTCTGGATACTGAGGCAGCGCTTCCATACCGTATCCTCACTGCAGAGTTGTAGATTCAATTCTAGGCCCGACAGCTTTAGTGAATCACACTCCAAGACTAAGTGTCGTAACGACTCCGATTTCAGCATACAGATCCTACAACCAACTGCATCATTCACAATTAAATTCCTCCTGAGCTGGATTTCCTTGGTGGGTAGAAGATTCCACCGGACCCTGAATAGTAGCACACGATAATAACGATTCGGAAATTGGAGCAGAATATTGGATGGGGATACGCGTCAACTATGCTTGTGTGCAAGATGACCCAAGGATGTGTATGAATGGAATGAATCAGTCGTCTGGATCCAATCAAAATCGAGCAAGGCTCTTTTTACGTTCAATGGGTCGGAAACCAATGTCTCTAGAGCCGATATCATAAAGAATAGAGTCACATCTAACCTCTGGGCAGATTCACATTTTCACCCATCAGATGGTACAAGGAATCACATATAGGGCCTCATTACACGGACGGCGGTGGACCAAGGTGCTATTAGCACCTTGGTCCATGCCGGTAAAATACCGGCACCGCCTTGGAGGAAAGGGGAATTACCGCCCTATTCCAAGGTTGGTGGGGCGGTAATTCCCCCTTCCCCCATTGCCCTACCCCATTCCCATTTTTGCCCCATAGGGCAAAATGGGAATGGGGAAGGTGCTAATTACGGCACCGCAAATTGCGGTACCGTAATTAGCTCCCTGGTCCCTTTGCGGGTTGGTTTTTAACGCCTGCAAAAAGCAGGCGTTAAAGTCTCCAACCCGCAAAGGGACCTCGTAGTAAGGCGGTAAGGGTTAACGGTCACCGGTACCATTAACGGTGACCATTAACCCTTACCGCCGTCCGTGTAATGAGGCCCATTGTGTTAAGAGGCACCATTGTACCCTTGATCAAATTGAAGAGACACCTAATTCAAATTTTAGTGCCGGTAGTGGCACTGCATTCGGTACACCAAGAATCCGCCACCACATTCTGCCCTCAATTTTGTCCAGTATTTTCTGCACTTTATCAGACTTTAGTTCAAGACCATATGTTCATTTTGGCACAATCTTCCCTTCGAAGAACATTAATACTGGTTTCAGCGAGAATCTACCGAACGTACGATCAATTTTTATGATCTAGGATTTAGGAGCATGGCCTTTTATAGCAATGCCTCAAAGACCATTTTAGTACCTTTTATGTGCTCCAAAATTGAAGCCCAGATACCTTTCACTCTCAGATAACTTTACAGCTGTACCTTCAATGTGCCCTACGGGTCGGTTGCGCTTCACCCTCGCTTTCCTGAATGCAAGAATTTTCGTTTTGTTGAGATTAATAATGGGCCCCTTTTTTTTTGTTGCATATCCCTCAAATTTATTTAGGAGCCTCTGCAGACTGACCCTGGTTAGGTCGAAGATCAAAAAAATCATCTGCGTATGCAAGCCATATGATTTTTGCCTGCCCAACTGTGGGCGCAATCAACCCTTCCTTTGCTAGGGTGAGCGCAACATCTGACATATATTGGTTGAACAACCAGGGGGCCAGAACACATCCCTGTCTGACCCGCCGGTAAGATCTAATTCTCTGAGAGACATCCCCCTTTTGACTCAAACAGACTTGTATCCCACAGTTCTCATAAACACCCATAATTAGCCTCAACAGCCCCCCCCGGCATACCCCAAGTAGCCAATTTTGCCCAGAATTCACCTCGGACTACGCAGTCAAATGCGGCCGATGGATCAATCGAGGCCATATAAGTACAGCCCTTCAGCCTCAGCCATGCTTCTTCCTCGGTGCATTTGAGAACAAACCCATTAATGTGTTTGAGTGCCCCTTTCGAAAACCGGTCTGAAATCGATCAAGAGGATGATTCACTTTGGCCCATTCTTCTAAGTGAGAGAGCCGAGAAGATTTTACAATCAGTGTCAATAAGTGAAACTGGCCGATAGTTCGTAGGGTCAGTCCTATTTCCACACTTATAAATGCGTATCACATGGGCCGTGCTCCAAGACGGTGGCATTGCCCCTGTACCAATGATATCCTTAAATTCCATGTTAGTAAGATATTGATATAGGTTAAAGATATAGGTTAATTTGCTGCTACTGCGCTTGCTCTTGTTTGTTCTTGTAATTTTTTCTCTAAATTCTCTTAACCCTTTGTAATACTCTAATAATGTAATTACGTAAAATTTATAATTGTGTATCTATTTATACTATGTGTTGATTCGATGTGTTGATGTTTTTTGTAAAGGTTTAATAAAACCATATACAAATAAAAAAATAAATAAATAAATAAATAAATTCCAGGTAGAGTAGATTCGCTCAGATATTTTTATCAGCCTTGAAGGTGTTGTTTGTTAATCCATTTGGACCCGGAGCTCTAAGTTTTTACATTTGGATCGCAGGGAGTAAATGGTACTAATATCTAATGGGGAGTCCCAGATGGTACAATCCAAAGAACTAGTTATCACAGGAGGGTTAATTGTAGGTGGCCTGAACCTTCCCTCAAATCTGCCATCTTTTTCTCTACCTGTGGTGTCCCCCAGGGGTCTAACCTCTCTCCCTGGCTTTTCAACCAATACCTGGCACTCCTCGCCCACTGCATCGCCGCTCTATGCCCCAACTTTCAGTGCTATGTGGATGACACCCAGCTCATTTTCAGGCTACCCTCGGCCTCCTCCTCTCCTTTGCTCATCTCTGACTGCCTGTCTGCTATCCAGGAGTGGTGTGCCACCAATGACCTCTGCCTTAATGCCAGTAAGACTGAGATTCTCCTTATCGGCACAGCCGCTCCCTCCTCCCCTTAGCTCTCTGGCTGGCCTCTCTTGGCCCTCTTCCTGCTCCCACCTGTGAGGCTACAAACCTTGGGGCCATCTTCAACTCCACACTCTCCTTCTCTCCTCACGCCTCTGACGTCTCTAAGAAGTCACACTACCAGCTGCACCTCCTCAGAGGTATTCTTCCTTTCCTCTCCTTCCCCCCCGAAGCTCACTGTCTTCAGAGCTCTGGTTCTCTCTAGGCTGGACTGTTGTAACAGCCTCTTTCTAAATCTGCCTGCTTCTACTCTCCGCCCTCTGCAACGTATCCAGAACAGGACTGCGAGACTTGTCCTTGGCCTCAAACCCAGGGATCGTATCTCTCCAGAACTTCTTCAAGCAACGAGTTGGTGGTAGATCTCTCTCCTCGACTGGTGCCTCCCTCTTGAACAGCCTCCCTGCCTCCCTTAAACTTGAGGAGAACCATATCCAGTTCTGGAAGCACCTCAAAGCCTTTCTCTTTGCTTCTGCCTTTTCTCCTCCTCTCCTCTGCTGACCTCCTGGCTGTAACCGGAACTGCACTGGCTACCTGGACACTCTCTGATCTCGGGCCCAGGTCCTTCCCCCACCAGCGCCACACACCTGCACTGCCCACCTGCTAACCCCCGCACTTGTGGACTGTTTCTGTATCCATACAGTCCCCCTACCAGCCCTTGACACCTGATGCCAGCACTTACCCATGCACTTGCCACATGTTGGCCGTTTATTTATTTACTTATAGTTATTCTCTTTCCCATGAACTGCACTTTCCCTGTCCCCTTCCCATGCACTTGAGTAAACTGAATGACACCTGGCCTAGTAGGATCGCTGTCCGTCCTCCCTCTGTTCCCCTCCCTTGCCTTGTCGCACCTTGAAACACTTGTGTATAGGCGCGTTATAAATGCCATATCATATCATATCATAACTCAACCCGTTCCAACTCAGAGATAGTATTTAGCTGGAAAACTACATAGTTGGGATCTTGGCCATTAGATAAGGTGCCAGAAGGCACTGACTTGTGTGTTGATCAATACCCCAAACATGGTTTCAGCATCCTGTTGCAGTATAATATTTTTAACTGACTTAGAGTAGTTTTTATAGGACTGCTTGGTTTTCCTAACAAGCTCTGAATGAGTACCCTCATCCATGCTTGATCGCCAGATCAGTCTAATTTCCCTCCTCGTGGTTCTTTTTGCTGAGGCCAAGTCCACATTATAGCAGTGAGTATGTCTAAGAGGGCCATTACCTCTATTCCCATTCCTGGTGCGGATACCAGACACCAGGAGACCAATAAACCTCTGGAACTCAGTTACATTGAAATTATTAATTTTCCAGTCAAGGGTAGAAAGATTCAAGGTGTACCTCAGATTCTGATTCAAAGTACAGATGTTAATATCAGTCTTACTGAATTACCCGCCACACTAGCAACAACCTGTGACTGGAGACGAAATTCTCCGAAATTTAATACAAAATCAAAGGTTGCCCTTAAGATACAGTGATCACTCACTCATTCTTAGACACATTAAACGACACACAACGATTCATAAGAAAGTTATCCAGGAAAATATAATCCAAAGGGGATGAACTATTCCCCCTATACAAGGTGTGCCATTCCAACTCCTTAGATGTCTGAGACCTTTTCGCCACCAAAGTTTGTAGCCCCAGACACCCCATACCCACATACCAAGTTTTCCCCCAATGTCACTTCTCAATATGTCCAGCTTGATCCAAATACACCTCATCGAGATCCCAGGGTGTAGTATGGAATCCACAATCAGCATTAAAGTCTCCCACCACTAAGACCCTCCCATTCAAGAATCTCCCGGACCACTCGTCAATAACTTGGCACACTTTCTCAACACAGGCATCCACCAACGAGATACCTTTGTGCCCGTAAATATGAACAATCAAAATCTTCACTGAACCATCCCGGGAGGTAAAGTCCACACCAAGTACACCAAAGGGTACATTTTCAATAAGTGGCCAGGGTGTTTTCTACTGTAATAAGGAAACCCCCTAAGGCCCTCCCCCCTGCACTCCCTTTTGCTGATTGGGTGAAGATCTTATAGCCATCTAAAATAGGTATAGAGGTCAGCCACGTTTCTTGTAAACAGATACAATTTGCCTCTCTTAGGTTAGCCAGACAGATCGGGTTAGTAAAAAGGATGTACACTTCCACAGGTATTCCAAGATTTTAGGCACAAGGGGACCTTTTTCCACTCAGTGTCCTCACAGATTGGTTGTTTACGGGACACGTTTCTGCCACAAGAAGTAGGTTATGGCAGCCAAATCTATTTCTTTTTCAACAGCCTTCCCAGTCCCATAGCCCACTCCCACACTCTCATTCCCCACCAGCGGGAGCAGACTTCTATGCTTGTCGTTTTCAAAGTAAGGACCCCCCTTCTCCATCTCCACCTGTTTAACTTCAAACCCTAGGTTCAGTAGTCCTTCACGTTGGGTGAGGATCAGTTCCTTTACTAAGGGAGGGTTCAGATAGATAATGCAGGTGTCTAGATGATCTTTCTCGGGGAAGGCCACTCTCCCAATATCAGGTGAGCCCACCAATGCCAAAGATGCAATTTCTGAGAATATTGACAGAATGTTAGATCGATTCAGACGTACCGGATAATCAGGGCCCAAAATGCTTGTCATTTCAATACGTTGTGGCATCTAAATGGCATGCTTATCCGTCCTTAATTCTAGTGCCCAGTACATCCCTCACCTTTATACCCCGAGAATCAGCCACTCGTTGGTTCAATAATGTACTACGAGAGCCCCATGCTGTAGGCTGCTGATCATTAGATCTATCTCTTGGTGTACAGTAGGGGCGTTGCTAGGGGGGGCTAAGGGGGCTGTAGCCCCTGATCTTTTGGTTGTAGCCCCGGATAGAATCTCAGGAGCTACAGCCAAAAGACTAGCTAGCCCCCAGTCCCAACAGTTCCAACATCAGCTTAGCCCCAGGTCTTTTCCAGACCTAGCAACTCCCCTGGTGTATAGGTTGAGGGCAAGTGTAGGCGTTGAAGCCAGTCCTTAACTCCTGAAGCCACCTTGGGATAGTTAGACATTGGGGCGACATCATTTGGGTTATCCAATAACCGAGATTTACCACTTCCACATCCCACCCTGAAGTGGAAGGATCCCACGCCAATGTTCTCAGTAGGGGGAGATTTCCCAACCTGCCCCACCCCCAGACCCACAAGGGTATCCACTTGGCTAAATACTCCCACTGTGCCATCCCACTTAGCTTCCTGTTCACAGGGTTTCCCACTACCATGGACCCCTCCAGGGGCAAACTGCCCCCCCGACATTACTGCAGGCTGAGCCGAGGTGAATACCCCCTCACTAGGTCCCGAGATGAATCTAATGGGGCCAGCCATGATGACCTGTGGGCACATTGTCACATGCCCCTCCATAGGAGTGGGGGCTGTGGCACTGCCAGCTTCCCTTGGGTCACCTTGTGTGCCCCCCTAGACACCAGGCCAAAACACAGAGGGTCAGCCCCCTGACATTTGCCCACCTACAATGCAGTTTAAGCCAAAGGGGTAAGGTCCCCATCCTGGCCTGAGTTTTCATCTGCATCATAATGAAAAAAACCAACAAATTCGGATCAGTTTGTGCCGCAGAATCAACAGACACGGTTTTGGAGGGCACCACCACACTCGAGCTACCATGCTCAATTACAGGGGACAGCCTAGAGCGAAAGAGGGATTTGTGGGCCGCTCTAATGCTAAGGATACGATTTCCTTCGTACTGCAGGTTTCCGCTTCACCAATTTCATCCTTTTATTTTTGCATTATTTGGTTTAGGTGAAAGGAGCTCTTCCACAGTTGCTGCCACACCGAGTAAGTCCCCCCCGACACTGCTGGGCACCCCACACTCGGGGTATGGTCAGTAGTTAGATCAACAATTGGGCAAGACCGGGGGGGTGGCCAACAGGCGTGGCATGAAGATGTGATCCTTCGGTGCTCCCGAGGCCGCCAGCCGTATCCTGTAATATCCTGCCCGAATAACATCTGCTCATGTAGGAAAAAAGATGTTTTCTGGGATCGGAACATAACTGGTCTCATATCCTGTGATCAAAGTGAGAAACCGGTCGCTAATTCTATAGAAATTAGCAGATAAAAGGTGGAGAGACGGCATCTGAAAAGAATTCAAGTGGCCACCGGGCGCTGTTGAGCGCGAACGCAGCAACGTTCCATATCCTGGTGCCTGTGGAGGTGAAGCCATGCACAGACAATCACTGCATCAGAAGGCGGGGAGTGTCCCCTGGTCCTTGCGCGGACCAACACACTGCCAGAGTGCGAGAGAAACCGGTCAGGAGAGAAGATCTGCTGCGCGAGGCCATCGGCACCGAGACCCCCGCCCTCTGTTCCCCCGAGCGGTCGCGGGTGCTCCGTGCAATGTTGAGTGCCTGCTGATCTGTGGAGAACATCGGGGGACGGAACCTGGACTGCAGGGGACCCGGTAAGGAGAGGGGGGGTGGGGAGAGGGGGGGTGGGCCCTGGACTTTGTACCCCTGCCCGGGACTTTGTACCCCTGCCCGGGACTTTGTACCCCTGCCTGAAGAACATCGTGAGGGGGGAAACCTCCTGACCCCCTCCGCCTGCCGGGACAGGCGGGCTCTCGCCTGATACTGGGCAACACGTGAAAAGATAGCGCCGACCCACTTGGGGTCGGCGTGAAGTGAGAAGTTGGCCCTAACCCCGCTGAGCCCTCACCTGTATAATTGTAAGAGTCGCTGGTTTGGGCGGAAACATCGGCACAAAATACTAGAAGCATACACATAGATCCGGGAGGGGCTTCCCCCCCGAAAGACTGCTGATCATGTGGTGAGTAACCAAGAAGCTGAACTGGGATCCGCCTGCTCTTCCAGTGCAACCTTCGCAAAATCGAAGCACAATCGCAGTCCCCACGACATGCGGGTACCCAGCAGCGGATCCTCCCACCCCAGAGATAACTGAAAGGGCAACCTAACGAACACCTAAAACCACCGGGACTGTACCGCTGCCCAAACTTTCGCTTTAGCACGGACAGGGGCAACAAGAATTGATAAACCAGGGAGCAAGAGCGGCGGTGGTCTGCCAAAATAAAACAACTACCAACTGAGGGTTCAAGCACGCAATATAGCAATAAAACATACGAAGAAAAGAACGGCGCGCATGTGAGGGTGTGCAGCAGTAACCGTAACTCGCCCCCTGACGCAAAGTGTGGCGAACCAAGGATCACCCTACCGCAATAGAAACACAAGGGAGAGCCTGGCGAACCTGCAGGCCCGCAACACAAGAACCGCGTGGTAATGGATGGAATCTCCACACCCTGAGGAGTGCAGAAGAAGAGCGCCACATCTTGCAAACAGGCAGATACTCGTTCTATCCTCAAAATGGTGACACCAGTATAAACCGTCACTACACACATCTACCAACTTCGAACTGTAGCAAAAGGAATAAACACTTCCCACCAGTAAATAACAAAGGCATAGGGCTTAAAACACGGAAGAAAGTGCACGCCACAACAGATATAGATACAAGCAACAACCTGCAAACTATAGCCACCCCTGGCAAAAACAGGATCAAGAGATCAATTGCCTTGACTGTGCACTACCTAAACTCTGCGTCCAACTGGGCTCGACAACCCCGTGAACAACAAACCCAAGATACCTCTGAAACAACATCACCAGACGCTTCCACACATAAAACGAAATTGCTTTCCACACTACAATAACTGCTTCGCAATATGGAGAAGGACAAGCCCAGGAAAACCTCCACACAAAGCAGAATAGAACAATATGCGACCACTCCACTGTCGCCGGAAAGGTCAGCATCAACTGAACCAGTGAACACAGACGATGACATCTCCCTCAGAGACGTGATGGGTGCCATTGCCAGCTCCAGAACATCAATGGGGAAGAAAATGGACAGCATTGGTGCTGAGGTATCCCTATTGAGACATGACCTGCAGAAGCTGACTGCACGCACTGGAGTGGCGGAAGCACGCATAGCGAGACCGAGGACAATCTGCATGGAGTCAACTGCCCGATGACTGGCATGTTAGAACGAGTTAGGGAAGAGTGGATGAAAGTGAAGGAAGGTCAAGGTGCAATAACATCCGCATCCTTGGCCTCCCTGAGAAGGCAGAAGGAGAATGCATGGAACTATTCCTTGAGAAATGGCTGATAGACATATATGATAAAGAATCCTTCTCCAAATTATTTTCTATCGAGAGAGCCCATCGCATCCCAACGGGCAGAACCCCCTTGGTGCACCGCCACGTGCAGTCATCGCAAGACTTCTAAATTATAGGCATAGGGATGCCATACTACAAATGGCAAGAACAAAAGGACCCATCACCTATAACGGCTCGAAAATTACTTTCTTCCCTGACTTCACCAGAGAAGTTCAAAAAGCGTGCCAATCCTTTGACCCACTCAAAAAACGCCTGCAATCACTGGGAACCAAATATGGCCTAATCTTCCCTGCTCAACTCAAAATATTTCACAAGGGCACAACAGTGCACTTCACAGATCCCAAAGAAGCTTGGAACTGGGCAGAAAGACATATTGAAGGTGACTGGGACACAAGGAAGAAGACAGGGAGTGACTGTAATAGGGCACATCCAGAGAGACCACCGGATAACAGACCCCTACAGCAGCAGGAGGAAATGCCACAACAGGAAAACGCATGAAAGAAAATGGCAACAGGCATGGCAAATGAAATCACTGGAAAGAAAAAGAAAGAAAAACCAGCTTAAAACAGATCTACCTGGCAGAAAGCACACAATGGCTGGCGACTGGAACCGACCCGCCCCCCTCTAACAGGAAACGTTCGTACAGCACTAGGCGAAAGTACTAGACTGCCTAGATATACTGTTTAATTAGTGTTTGAATCATAAAGGGGTGACAGATGCTTCAGTTGGGGGCGAAGTATGGGGAGGGGGGAGTTCGACACAAGTTTAAAAGATGGAAAAGCTCAATGAAACACTGCAATCTACATGAAACAGATGTCAATGAAACACTAACTATTGTTCCCTGCTGCAAGTCAAACGCAATCAATGCCCCCACTACGGGAGGCTCCACCATCAGCTGTAATCATGAACGCTAATGTAACTCTACAAGGCAATAAGAACAAAGCCTTAAAACTACTCACCTGGAACGTAAATGGCCTAGGAAACAGCCTGAAAAGAGGGCTACTAAGACAGTTCCTGAATAGGCATAGTCCAGATATTCGCTTCCTAACAGAGACCCATCTGGCAGGTACATCCAATGCATTATTCAAGCGCTCCAACTACCGGACAACCATACAAGCAGGCTTCACGATGGGAGCCAGAGGAGTATTGATATTAATACATAAAAGATTGCCGTTCACCCTTACAAAAACAATGCAAGACACTGGGGGAAGATTCACATACGTCACAGGCACGCTCTGGAACAGAACAATATCCCTCATGGCGATTTATGCCCCACCCACACTACAAACCAAGCTTATGGACGAAATAACACCCTTGCTAACCAGTGACACCTCGGACATCTTAGTCCTAGGAGGAGACTTCAGCGATGTTATGAGCAATGTACAAGATCGCACACACCTACTTAACAGAGACCCTAACCGCGGAACCAACCTGGCTACATTTGTGGAAGCGTTTGGTATTAGGGACGTATGGCGAGACCTACATCCGGAAGAGAAGGAGTACTCCTATCACTCCGGGGTACACGCATCGCTGCCACGCTTGGATTACTTCTTTATGCCTGCGGCAATAACATATACAGCAACACAAGCTGAATACCTCCCACGAGGCATCTCAGATCAATCCCCTCTACTCATATCACTCACGACGTGCAAACCAACTCCCCCACTGGTATGGAGATTGAACAACTACCACCTAGGCTCCCCTGAACTAATAGAACGTATACAAAACGCCACCACAACGTACTTTGAGTTAAATGACGGATCGGTGGAATGTCCCTCTATACTGTAGGAAGCCTATAAACCAGTGCTACGAGGAAATCATCTCCTGGACAGCGGCACAAAAGAAAATATACCTGGAATCACTGAGAGAGGCAGAAGCAAACGTAAAACAGGCAGAAGAAATACACCTAATCCAAGACTGTCCTGACACAAACAGAGCCTTAGTACTAGCTAAAAAAAAACTGCAAAATATTGCATTGGACAATGCCAAACAGGCACAGAGAGCAATGAGAGCCAGAATCTACGACACTGGTGACAAAGCGGGGAAAGTCCTAGCCTGGCTCGAATGGAGAGATGAAGGGCACAATCATGTGAGAGCAATTATACCCCAAGACTTGGAACCTCGACTGACGGATGAGGATATAGCTGAAGAATTTGCAAGATTTTATGAGGAGCTATACAAGGCACCTGCAGCTCCCCCTGAGACTTCCATACTAGACGAAATCACCCTTCCGTCCCTCAGTGACAAACAGATTGCTAATCTAGAAAGAGAAATCATGGAAGAAGAGATTGCAATGGCCATGATGCAGCTCCAATCCGGGAAGACCCCTGGACCAAACGGCTTTCCCATAGAAACCTGGAAGAAGATAGGCTGTAACAACCTGGCCCCGCATTTACTCAAAATGTTCCAACAGGCCCGAACAATGGGACGCCTGCCAGCGGAACTAAGGAAAGCTACAATAATTGTAATACCCAAAGTAGACAAACCCCCGGATAAATGTAGCTCATATAGACCCATCTCCCTCATTAATAGTGAAGCTAAAATACTAGCCAAATTGTTAGCGACACACCTGCAACAGGTCATAACATCCCTAATTCACCCAGACCAATGTGGCTTCATGCCCGGCAGATCCACAAGAATGAACATAAGGAGAATACACTTAGTCATCGAGCGTGCCCAGACCCTAAATATTCCCTTAGGTGTACTTGCAATAGACTTTAAAAAGGCGTTCGATTCCATTCAGTGGGAGGCACTCTGGGTTATCATGCGCAAAATGGGGTTTCGAGAAGAATTCCTATCCTGGGTCCAACTACTATATGAGGCACCAATGGCTGAAGTCCGAGTGAACGGCTGGACATCACGATCCTTTGTCTTGGGAAAAGGGACCCAACAAGGCTGCCCCCTATCAGCCCTCCTCTTTGCGCTAGCCATGGAACCACTGGCCCAGCTGCTGAGAGAAACACCCACATGGAGTGGCATCCCGGGTGGTCCAGAATGGGAAGACAAAGTCTCATTGTACGCAGATGACTTATTGATATATCTGAGAGACCCCAAGACGACATGCCCAGTGGTGACACAGCTGCTCCAGAAATATGAAGCCTTTAGCGGCCTAAGGGTAAACTGGTCCAAATCCACGCTATTTGCACTAAATGCTCTAGGCATGGAGACCCCTGAGCCCTGCCCATATAGAATCGCCCCCGAACACTTCCAATATTTGGGTATTAAGATCACGAGGAACCTTAATGATTATACACTTAATAACCTACAACCCATCACGGAACGATTTACAGGTGATGTGCAGCACTGGATGTCCCTACCCCTGACCTTAATAGGTCGAGCTGCACTGTTCAAAATGCTGACACTTCCCTGCTACTTATACGTACTCCAGAATGCCCCTCTGCATATACCTGTGAAGGAGTTCCGGAAAATAGACTGCACACTCAGAAAACTCTTATGGGGAGGTGGACACCCGAAAATAGCCCTTCAAACACTACAAAGGTCGATATGGGAAGGTGGTATTGGCCTACCAAGGCTACAGACATATTACTGGGCCAGCCAGATGTCGGTAGTAAATGATGCAATGCATGGAGACCCCACAATGCCACATGTACGGGCATCGCCGCCCTTGGAATTATACACGGCAACATCCAGAACGACCCCCCGAAAAATGGTAGCACAGGCATCCTGTATTTGGGCAGAATCACATACCTTTATAGGATGGGGGGACAGAGTCACGCCGATCCAACCATTATGGAATAGAAATTTCCATGAATTACCAAAATGGCCAGCATGGACGAGATGTGGTATAGAGAAAGTGGGTGACATTATAATAAACAGCGTCATTAGATCCTATGAAGAATTGGCCCTAACCTTCAACCTCCCAGAGGCGGAAAGGTACCACTACACACAGCTTCGGCATGCACTGCAACAGCACCTCCCTACCCTTGCTGACATGTCAGATACTACTCCACTAGAACGCAACATAACAACAGACCACATCCAAGCTAAAGTCACCACAGTAATGTACAGTGGCATTACCTCCTTTGCCACACCAGAACTGGTACGACTCAAAACAAAATGGGAAACTGAAGTTGGGGAGATTTTGCTGGAAGACTGGGTTCAGATACTAATGTACCCCCGTGAGGTTGCCATATCGACCAGATTGCGATTAGTCCAACTGAAAATACTACACAGGATCGACTACCCGAGGGTAGCCTTGCATCGCTGGGGTAAGATAACGGAACCTAACTGCCTACGCTGCCATGGAGAGGAGGGAACCTTCTTTCATACATTGTGGGAATGGCCAAATATCCCCTATTACTGGCAGCAATCCTTACTAGAGTTCTAAATCAGACGATCCCCAGGGACCCCAAGCTACTACTACTGGGAGCAGACAGCGAGATAGGCTTGTCAAGATATGAAAAGCACTGCTTCATGACAACAACTGCAATAATTAAAAGGAATATAGCGCAATTATGGGGAGCTGCAGAAACGCCACAAGTAAGCCAGTGGATAACTGATGTACAGATTTGCATCGCCATAGAATGGAGAGTGTATAAAGCCAGGGGATGCCCCGAAAAAGAGAATAAGATATGGCAATGATGGGAAGATGTGATGTGAACTCTAAAATCTGAAATTATATGACACCTTAGAATGTAGAATATGAGCACAGCAACAGGGAATTCTTCGTACAATAATTTGTATATGATTTACTTGAGCGAGTATTCCATCAAACGTTATTATTGTTGTTTTTGTGTTCTGGTCCGGTGAGGACCAGTGTTTGTATGTAACAAAACCAATAAAATATAACATTAAAAAAAAAACAATTGGGCAAGACCCATTAAGGACCTTCAAAGGGGAGCTAGAAGGAATCAAGCAAAAACTAGGCCCGGAACATGTATAGGGCTAGTTAAACGACCTTCCACATTGCTGCTATCTGAGAGTTCAGTAATTTCCGAGGAGCTTTCAACAAGAATGGGCTTAAGCTGTTGCCCCCCCACATCCAACCTATCCGCCCCTTGACACCCCTTGATAGTTCCACAGTGCAGTTCAAGCCCAATATCCTCTAGTTTACTGTTCACATCGGCCACCATTGCGTTGGAAGATTTTAATTCTGCCCAGATGTTATCATACAATGAGACAAATGAACTCAGAACCATGTTCAATGCGGAGACTGTGGGGTGGGTCAGGCGAATACGCTCGTCAATCTCCCTCAGGGTATGATGGAGTGCTGGGGAATCACTTTGGGTACCAAATTCCCCCGAACCATCAGATTGTGACTGAGCCTTGCCTTCTTGATTTCTTGATCGTAATCAATGTCATACCTATCAATTAGGTTAGTGAGCGCCGATGGCAAATCCTGCAGCGACGCATCGCAGGTTTGTTGCACCACACTTTCAGCGTGGTTACAGACAGACAGTTCAGGATTTGCCTCTTGATCCATTGCTTGATCAGCGCGTTCAATGATGCTGGTATCAGCCAAGTCCTTTGAGCCACAAGAATGGGCCTGCCGATTCATAACAGAATGATCCAACATCGCTTTTCCTTTCAATGCTGGAAGAGATTTCATGTCAGTGCTAGTTGCTGCAGCTTTAATAAAATCATGGTCCATAACCCGTTGTCCCGAGAGTGGCCTAGTCTCAGGAATAGCACAAGGGGTTTTAAACTGGACCAAGGGCGTATTGGCGATAGTGCTTGCAGTTGCCTGACTATTGGTGGAATGAATATCGGCTGAAACAACCAGTTTAGAAGCAGGAGGACCCGGATTGAATTGATCATCCAGATTTAATGATCGTTGTGGGACTGTCTGAGCATGGATTCTGACAGTACCCACCCCCAGGCCCAGATTCTTCACAGCTAGGGGAACTGGTGAGAATCTACATGGTGAGGTCGACACCCGTGGCAGTTCCGCTGTGGCAATATTCAGCGCAGAAGACCCCCCCTCAGTCCGTTCCACCGTTCTCGTAATAAGGCAACCTTCCACTAATGGGTCTTGCCTCATTCGGCTCCGTAGCCCTGACCGCATTCTGGTGGTTGGTACTTGCAGTGGTGATACTAGGGCATCAGACCAAGCGGGAGGAAAGGAGCGGTCAATCCCCCAAAGCCTCAACCGGCCGAATCACCAGGCTTCCTAGAGTAGGCATCCTCAAAGGTCCGTCCAGATCAAAGGGCAACCCAGATTAGGGGTTTCCTCAGCACACTCTGGTAGTGCACTGACACTACTCCTAAGGTTTGTTCCGTCAAGCAGTTGTAAAATAAAAAAACATTAAAAAATGAGACAGAGTTGAACCCAGGTCAAAGGGAAAGCCCACAGGCAGCCCCCGCAATCCCCGGGCACATGAAACAATTGAACAACTGCCAATTGACTTGAATCTTTGCTGGAATTAATCTTCCAAAAAGGTAAAGTCAGGAGGGGAGAATTTAAGGGAAATTCCAAAGGAGGCTTACCAGCACGGCACCATTCAGGTCCTGAGAGTCAACTTGCCGACAGCTCTATCAATTTCAAACGTGATGAGGTAGAATGCTGAAGGGGGGGTGTTAGGTGTGAGAGTAGCGAAACCTCAGCTAGACCCGGCTAATGCCGCTCACTGTCAGTAACTGCCTCAACTCTGCCTCGAACCCCGCTTCGTTCCGCGAGTTCGGCGAGTTGAAATAGGCTCCTCCTGCTGCTGATGAGAACACATACAGTGGACAGAAAAAACAGCCTCTTGCCAGTGACCGCCTCAACTCTGCCTCCAACTCCACCACTTATTAGTCACATGATTTCCCTTTGGATTGATTGTATGCACATTTATTTCATGCTGAAATACAGGAAACAGGAAGGGAATTTGGCACCCGAGGCATGACCCCCACCCCACACCGCCCTCCATGGGTCTTTTTAAGGTGAGCAGATGAGAACAATTTGAGAGTCATTGTGACCCCAAGCTTTGCACACAGGAAGAGCCTGAGCAGCAGAGCTACTGGTCAGTCCGGCCCTTTAAGGGGGTTCTGGTATCTCTGCGCGCACAGGAAGGAGGGGTCAGTGATGCAACCTGTGTGCCTGGTTCCTCAGGCCATGCAGGCAGTGGATCCAGGGTGCTCTCTGCTGTGATGCAGCCATGGCCACCACGTCCCACTGTAGATTGTCTGAAGGTGTGCACCATCAGTTACACTCATCCACGCTCATGAGACTCTGATGAACCATGGCTTGCGGCGTGGAGTGTTTCAGCGCCAGGTTAGGGTTCCCGCATGTGGGCATCAACACTCAACGTGCCAGATTTCCCCTGCAGAGCCTGCACCCTCCACCAGAAAGAAGCCCTTGACTGTCCTGGAGTTCTTCTGTGTATATGTATGTTTCTGACATACTAGTTTTAGGTTCATGTGTGTTCCCAGAGGACCCTTCTTTCTCCTGGATAGAGTCCACCCATGTCAGACGCAAAGCGGGAGCTGCTTTAAGAGCTACAAAAGCCTGGCGATAATTCCAACTCTTACTAATAACCTTATTTAAGACTGGTCATGTACCCATGTTCAGTGTTGCTTGAGAGGGGACACTGGTGCTAACTGGAAAGCTAAGGCAATAGTGCAGCGGAGGCCTGTGCATGGTGCATGTGTTGGGTGGACTGCATTTTGCTTTGCTTGGTCCGTCCAGTAACGCATTCATCCAATCTCTATTGCCGCCTTCTTCGTGGCCAAGACTAAAACCATGCATGCCAACACTCCCTATTTAAGCGCAACTCCCAATTTTACGGACACAAATGTTGCTATTTTTTACTTTCTGCCTTCTAAGCTATCCCTGATCGTAATGCAATTTAACAGGGAACATTCAATTCTCCCTCTTTCCGTCTCAAAATGTCCCTTCTGGGCGATTAAACATGCTGGCACTCCTGCTAAACCATCCATTCATCCCTGCCTAACTCAGTCCAGAGCTGGTAGCAAGGAGCATGCTGTGGGGCAGCAGAGGGGGCAGGGTAGAGCGCTGTGTACGTGAAGCTCGTCAACATGATATGACATGATATGATATGGCATTTGTAACGTGCCTATACACAAGTGTGATCCGCAAAGCCTCCTCTCACATCCTGAGAGAGGAGCTGTTTGCTGCAGAGTTATTTCTCGTTGTCTGGCTCTGCCCAGCATCCTCTCCTGCCCGGATTCAAGTGAAAGGCCTTGTGGGCAATAGATGTGCTCCCTATCTGCTAAGAGCCATGAGAAAGGAGCAGGATGTCCTGAGTCAGGAGAAAGCTACTTAATCCTCTCTGACTGTCCACACCCGCCTCATGCCATGTCAGAAGAAAGTAACCCTAAGCCCTGAGTCAGGATAAAACACTTCCCCCTCATCCCATGTGCTGAGTCAGGAGATAGGCACTTTTGTCTGTGAAATTATTCCCAGTTGTCTGACACCGCCTCCTCATCCCATGTGCTGAGTCAGGAGATAGGAACTGGGCCTGTGAAGTTATTCCCAGTTGTCTGACACCGCCCCCTCATCCCATATGCTGAGTCCCAAGTGCTGAGTCAGGAGAAAGCAGCTGTTTCTGTGAAGTTACTCCCAGTTGTCTAACACCGCCCCTTAATCCCATGTGCTGAGTCAGGAGAAAACAACTGTCTGTGTAGTTATTCCCAGTTGTCTGACACCGCCCCCTCATCCCATATTGTGAGTCCCAAGTGCTGAGTCAGGAGAAAGCAGCTGTGTCTGTGAAGTTACTCTCAGTTGTCTGACACCGCCCCTTCATCCCCAGCGCCTTGGTATAAAGCGCTCTATAAATAAACAAATCAATCAAACAATGTGCTGAGTCAGGAGAAAACAACTATCTGTGAAGTTATTCCCAGTTGTCTGACACCGCCCCCTGATCCTATGTGCTGAGTCAGGAGATAGGAACTGTGTCTGTGAAGTTATTCCCAGTTGTCTGACACCGCCCCTTCATCCCCAGCGCCTTGGTATAAAGCGCTCTATAAATAAACAAATCAATCAAACAATGTGCTGAGTCAGGAGAAAACAACTATCTGTGTAGTTATTCCCAGTTGTCTCACACCACCCCCTAATCTCATGTGCTGAGTTAGAAGAAAGCAACTGTATCTGTGAAGTTATTCCCAGTTGTCTGACACCGCCCCCTCATCCCATATGCTGAGTCAGGAGATAGGCACTGTGCCTGTGAAGTTATTCCCAGTTGTCTGACACTGCCCCCTCATCCCATGTGCTGAGTCAGGAGATAGGAACTGTGTCTGTGAAGTTATTCCCAGTTGTCTGGCACCGCCCCCTGATCCTATGTGCTGAGTCAGGAGATAGGAACTGTGTCTGTGAAGTTATTCCCAGTTGTCTGACACCGCTCTTCATCCCATGTGCTGAGTCAGGAGAAAACAACTGTCTGTGTAGTTATTCCCAGTTGTCTGACACCGCCCCCTCATCCCATATGGTGAGTCCCAAGTGCTGAGTCAGGAGAAAGCAGCTGTGTCTGTGAAGTTACTCCCAGTTGTCTGACACCGCCCCTTCATCCCCAGCGCCTTGGTATAAAGCGCTCTATAAATAAACAAATCAATCAATCAAACAATGTGCTGAGTCAGGAGAAAACAACTATCTGTGAAGTTATTCCCAGTTGTCTGACACCGCCCCCTGATCCTATGTGCTGAGTCAGGAGATAGGAACTGTGTCTGTGAAGTTATTCCCAGTTGTCTGACACCGCCCCCTCATCCCATATGCTGAGTCCCAGTGCTGAGTCAGGAGAAAGCAGCTGTGTCTGTGAAGTTACTCCCAGTTGTCTGACACCGCCCCTTCAACCCATGTGCTGAGTCAGGAGAAAACAACTATCTGTGAAGTTACTCCCAGTTGTCTGACACGCCCCCTCATCCCAAGTGCTGAGTCAGGAGAAAGCAACTGGGTTTGTGAAGTTATTCCCAGTTGTCTGACACCGCCCCCTCATCCCATGTGCTGAGTCAGGCGATAGGCACTGTGTCTGTGAAGTTATTCCCAGTTGTCTGACACTGCCCCCTCATCCCATGTGCTGGGTCAGGAGATAGGAACTGTGTCTGTGAAGTTATTCCCAGTTGTCTGACACCGCCCCCTCATCTCATATGCTGAGTCCCAAGTGCTGAGTCAGGAGAAAGCAGCTGTTTCAGTGAAGTTACTCCCAGTTGTCTAACACCGCCCCTTAATCCCATGTGCTGAGTCAGGAGAAAACAACTGTCTGTGTAGTTATTCCCAGTTGTCTGACACCGCCCCCTCATCTCATGTGCTGAGTCAGAAGAAAGCAACTGTATATGTGAAGTTATTCCCAGTTGTCTGACACCGCCCCCTCATCCCATGTGCTGAGTCAGGAGATAGGCACTGTGTCTGTGAAGTTATTCCCAGTTGTCCGACACTGCCCCCTCATCCCATGTGCTGAGTCAGGAGATAGGAACTGTGTCTGTGAAGTTATTCCCAGTTGTCTGGCACCGCCCCCTGATCCTATGTGCTGAGTCAGGAGATAGGAACTGTGTCTGTGAAGTTATTCCCAGTTGTCTGACACCGCTCTTCATCCCATGTGCTGAGTCAGGAGAAAACAACTGTCTGTGTAGTTATTCCCAGTTGTCTGACACCGCCCCCTCATCCCATATGGTGAGTCGCAAGTGCTGAGTCAGGAGAAAGCAGCTGTGTCTGTGAAGTTACTCCCAGTTGTCTGACACCGCCCCTTCATCCCCAGCGCCTTAGTATAAAGCGCTCTATAAATAAACAAATCAATCAAACAATGTGCTGAGTCAGGAGAAAACAACTATCTGTGAAGTTATTCCCAGTTGTCTGACACCGCCCCCTGATCCTATGTGCTGAGTCAGGAGATAGGAACTGTGTCTGTGAAGTTATTCCCAGTTGTCTGACACTGCCCCCTCATCCCATATGCTGAGTCCCAAGTGCTGAGTCAGGAGAAAACAACTATCTGTGTAGTTATTCCCAGTTGTCTCACACCACCCCCTAATCTCATGTGCTGAGTCAGAAGAAAGCAACTGTATCTGTGAAGTTATTCCCAGTTGTCTGACACCGCCCCCTCATCCCATATGCTGAGTCAGGAGATAGGCACTGTGTCTGTGAAGTTATTCCCAGTTGTCTGACACTGCCCCCTCATCCCATGTGCTGAGTCAGGAGATAGGAAATGTGTCTGTGAAGTTATTCCCAGTTGTCTATCACCGCCCCCTGATCCTATGTGCTGAGTCAGGAGATAGGAACTGTGTCTGTGAAGTTATTCCCAGTTGTCTGACACCGCTCTTCATCCCATGTGCTGAGTCAGGAGAAAACAACTGTCTGTGTAGTTATTCCCAGTTGTCTGACACCGCCCCCTCATCCCATATGGTGAATCCCAAGTGCTGAGTCAGGAGAAAGCAGCTGTGTCTGTGAAGTTACTCCCAGTTGTCTGACACCGCCCCTTCATCCCCAGCGCCTTGTTATAAAGCGCTCTATAAATAAACAAATCAATCAATCAAACAATGTGCTGAGTCAGGAGAAAACAACTATCTGTGAAGTTATTCCCAGTTGTCTGACACCGCCCCCTGATCCTATGTGCTGAGTCAGGAGATAGGAACTGTGTCTGTGAAGTTATTCCCAGTTGTCTGACACCGCCCCCTCATCCCATATGCTGAGTCCCAAGTGCTGAGTCAGGAGAAAACAACTGTCTGTGTAGTTATTCCCAGTTGTCTGACACCACCCCCTAATCTCATGTGCTGAGTCAGAAGAAAGCAACTGTATCTGTGAAGTTATTCCCAGTTGTCTGACACCGCCCCCTCATCCCATATGCTGAGTCCCAAGTGCAGAGTCAGGTGAAAGCAGCTGTGTCTGTGAAGTTACTCCCAGTTGTCTGACACCGCCCCTTCATCCCATGTGCTGAGTCAGGAGAAAACAACTATCTGTGAAGTTACTCCCAGTTGTCTGACACGCCCCCTCATCCCATGTGCTGAGTCAGGAGAAAGCAACTGTGTTTGTGAAGTTATTCCCAGTTGTCTGACACCGCCCACTCATCCATTGTGCTGAGTCAGGAGATAGGAACTATGTCTGTGGAGTTATTCCCAGTTGTCTGGCACCGCCCCCTGATCCTATTTGCTGAGTCAGGAGATAGGAACTGTGTCTGTGAAGTTATTCCCAGTTGTCTGACACTGCCCCCTCATCCCACGTGCTGAGTCAGGAGATAGGAACTATGTCTGTGGAGTTATTCCCAGTTGTCTGGCACCGCCCCCTGATCCTATGTGCTGAGTCAGGAGATAGGAACTGTGTCTGTGAAGTTATTCCCAGTTGTCTGACACCGCTCTTCATCCCATGTGCTGAGTCAGGAGAAAACAACTGTCTGTGTAGTTATTCCCAGTTGTCTGACACCGCCCCCTCATCCCATATGCTGAGTACCAAGTGCTGAGTCAGGAGAAAGCAGCTGTTTCTGTGAAGTTACTCCCAGTTGTCTGACACCGCCCCTTAATCCCATGTGCTGAGTCAGGAGAAAACAACTGTCTGTGTAGTTATTCCCAGTTGTCTGACACCGCCCCCTCATCTCATGTGTTGAGACAGAAGAAAGCAACTGTGTCTGTGAAGTTATTCCCAGTTGTCTGAGACCGCCCCCTCATCCCATGTGCTGAGTCAGGAGATAGGCACTGTGTCTGTGAAGTTATTCCCAGTTGTCTGACACTGCCCCCTCATCCCATGTGCTGAGTCAGGAGATAGGAAATGTGTCTGTGAAGTTATTCCCAGTTGTCGGTCACCGCCCCCTGAACCTATGTGCTGAGTCAGGAGATAGGAACTGTGTCTGTGAAGTTATTCCCAGTTGTCTGACACCGCTCTTCATCCCATGTGCTGAGTCAGGAGATAGGAAATGTGTCTGTGAAGTTATTCCCAGTTGTCTGTCACCGCCCCCTGATCCTATGTGCTGAGTCAGGAGATAGGAACTGTGTCTGTGAAGTTATTCCCAGTTGTCTGACACCGCCCCTTCATCCCCAGCGCCTTGGTATAAAGCGCTCTATAAATAAACAAATCAATCAATCAAACAATGTGCTGAGTCAGGAGAAAACAACTATCTGTGAAGTTATTCCCAGTTGTCTGACACCGCCCCCTGATCCTATGTGCTGAGTCAGGAGATAGGAACTGTGTCTGTGAAGTTATTCCCAGTTGTCTGACACCGCCCCCTCATCCCATATGCTGAGTCCCAGTGCTGAGTCAGGAGAAAGCAGCTGTGTCTGTGAAGTTACTCCCAGTTGTCTGACACCGCCCCTTCAACCCATGTGCTGAGTCAGGAGAAAACAACTATCTGTGAAGTTACTCCCAGTTGTCTGACACGCCCCCTCATCCCAAGTGCTGAGTCAGGAGAAAGCAACTGGGTTTTTGAAGTTATTCCCAGTTGTCTGACACCGCCCCCTCATCCCATGTGCTGAGTCAGGCGATAGGCACTGTGTCTGTGAAGTTATTCCCAGTTGTCTGACACTGCCCCCTCATCCCATGTGCTGGGTCAGGAGATAGGAACTGTGTCTGTGAAGTTATTCCCAGTTGTCTGACACCGCCCCCTCATCTCATATGCTGAGTCCCAAGTGCTGAGTCAGGAGAAAGCAGCTGTTTCAGTGAAGTTACTCCCAGTTGTCTAACACCGCCCCTTAATCCCATGTGCTGAGTCAGGAGAAAACAACTGTCTGTGTAGTTATTCCCAGTTGTCTGACACCGCCCCCTCATCTCATGTGCTGAGTCAGAAGAAAGCAACTGTATCTGTGAAGTTATTCCCAGTTGTCTGACACCGCCCCCTCATCCCATGTGCTGAGTCAGGAGATAGGCACTGTGTCTGTGAAGTTATTCCCAGTTGTCCGACACTGCCCCCTCATCCCATGTGCTGAGTCAGGAGATAGGAACTGTGTCTGTGAAGTTATTCCCAGTTGTCTGGCACCGCCCCCTGATCCTATGTGCTGAGTCAGGAGATAGGAACTGTGTCTGTGAAGTTATTCCCAGTTGTCTGACACCGCTCTTCATCCCATGTGCTGAGTCAGGAGAAAACAACTGTCTGTGTAGTTATTCCCAGTTGTCTGACACCGCCCCCTCATCCCATATGGTGAGTCGCAAGTGCTGAGTCAGGAGAAAGCAGCTGTGTCTGTGAAGTTACTCCCAGTTGTCTGACACCGCCCCTTCATCCCCAGCGCCTTAGTATAAAGCGCTCTATAAATAAACAAATCAATCAAACAATGTGCTGAGTCAGGAGAAAACAACTATCTGTGAAGTTATTCCCAGTTGTCTGACACCGCCCCCTGATCCTATGTGCTGAGTCAGGAGATAGGAACTGTGTCTGTGAAGTTATTCCCAGTTGTCTGACACCGCCCCCTCATCCCATATGCTGAGTCCCAAGTGCTGAGTCAGGAGAAAACAACTATCTGTGTAGTTATTCCCAGTTGTCTCACACCACCCCCTAATCTCATGTGCTGAGTCAGAAGAAAGCAACTGTATCTGTGAAGTTATTCCCAGTTGTCTGACACCGCCCCCTCATCCCATATGCTGAGTCAGGAGATAGGCACTGTGTCTGTGAAGTTATTCCCAGTTGTCTGACACTGCCCCCTCATCCCATGTGCTGAGTCAGGAGATAGGAAATGTGTCTGTGAAGTTATTCCCAGTTGTCTATCACCGCCCCCTGATCCTATGTGCTGAGTCAGGAGATAGGAACTGTGTCTGTGAAGTTATTCCCAGTTGTCTGACACCGCTCTTCATCCCATGTGCTGAGTCAGGAGAAAACAACTGTCTGTGTAGTTATTCCCAGTTGTCTGACACCGCCCCCTCATCCCATATGGTGAAACCCAAGTGCTGAGTCAGGAGAAAGCAGCTGTGTCTGTGAAGTTACTCCCAGTTGTCTGACACCGCCCCTTCATCCCCAGCGCCTTGTTATAAAGCGCTCTATAAATAAACAAATCAATCAATCAAACAATGTGCTGAGTCAGGAGAAAACAACTATCTGTGAAGTTATTCCCAGTTGTCTGACACCGCCCCCTGATCCTATGTGCTGAGTCAGGAGATAGGAACTGTGTCTGTGAAGTTATTCCCAGTTGTCTGACACCGCCCCCTCATCCCATATGCTGAGTCCCAAGTGCTGAGTCAGGAGAAAACAACTGTCTGTGTAGTTATTCCCAGTTGTCTGACACCACCCCCTAATCTCATGTGCTGAGTCAGAAGAAAGCAACTGTATCTGTGAAGTTATTCCCAGTTGTCTGACACCGCCCCCTCATCCCATATGCTGAGTCCCAAGTGCAGAGTCAGGTGAAAGCAGCTGTGTCTGTGAAGTTACTCCCAGTTGTCTGACACCGCCCCTTCATCCCATGTGCTGAGTCAGGAGAAAACAACTATCTGTGAAGTTACTCCCAGTTGTCTGACACGCCCCCTCATCCCATGTACTGAGTCAGGAGAAAGCAACTGTGTTTGTGAAGTTATTCCCAGTTGTCTGACACCGCCCACTCATCCATTGTGCTGAGTCAGGAGATAGGAACTATGTCTGTGGAGTTATTCCCAGTTGTCTGGCACCGCCCCCTGATCCTATTTGCTGAGTCAGGAGATAGGAACTGTGTCTGTGAAGTTATTCCCAGTTGTCTGACACTGCCCCCTCATCCCACGTGCTGAGTCAGGAGATAGGAACTATGTCTGTGGAGTTATTCCCAGTTGTCTGGCACCGCCCCCTGATCCTATGTGCTGAGTCAGGAGATAGGAACTGTGTCTGTGAAGTTATTCCCAGTTGTCTGACACCGCTCTTCATCCCATGTGCTGAGTCAGGAGAAAACAACTGTCTGTGTAGTTATTCCCAGTTGTCTGACACCGCCCCCTCATCCCATATGCTGAGTACCAAGTGCTGAGTCAGGAGAAAGCAGCTGTTTCTGTGAAGTTACTCCCAGTTGTCTGACACCGCCCCTTAATCCCATGTGCTGAGTCAGGAGAAAACAACTGTCTGTGTAGTTATTCCCAGTTGTCTGACACCGCCCCCTCATCTCATGTGTTGAGACAGAAGAAAGCAACTGTGTCTGTGAAGTTATTCCCAGTTGTCTGAGACCGCCCCCTCATCCCATGTGCTGAGTCAGGAGATAGATAGGCACTGTGTCTGTGAAGTTATTCCCAGTTGTCTGACACTGCCCCCTCATCCCATGTGCTGAGTCAGGAGATAGGAAATGTGTCTGTGAAGTTATTCCCAGTTGTCTGTCACCGCCCCCTGAACCTATGTGCTGAGTCAGGAGATAGGAACTGTGTCTGTGAAGTTATTCCCAGTTGTCTGACACCGCTCTTCATCCCATGTGCTGAGTCAGGAGATAGGAAATGTGTCTGTGAAGTTATTCCCAGTTGTCTGTCACCGCCCCCTGATCCTATGTGCTGAGTCAGGAGATAGGAACTGTGTCTGTGAAGTTATTCCCAGTTGTCTGACACCGCCCCCTCATCCCATGTGCTGAGTCAGGAGATAGGCACTGTGTCTGTGAAGTTATTCCCAGTTGTCTGACACTGCCCCCTCATCCCATGTGCTGAGTCAGGAGATAGGCACTCTGTCTGTGAAGTTATTCCCAGTTGTCTGACACTGCCCCCTCATCCCATGTGCTGAGTCAGGAGATAGGAAATGTGTCTGTGAAGTTATTCCCAGTTGTCTGTCACCGCCCCCTCATCCCATGTGCTGAGTCAGGAGATAGGAACTGTGTCTGTGAAGTTATTCCCAGTTGTCTGACACCGCTCTTCATCCCATGTGCTGAGTCAGAAGAAAGCAGCTGTGTCTGTGAAGTTACTCCCAGTTGTCTGATACCGCCCCTTCATCCCCAGCGCCTTGGTATAAAGCGCTCTCTAAAAAAACAAATCAATCAATCAATCCATGTGCTGAGTCAGGAGAAAACAACTATCTGTTAAGTTATTCCCAGTTGTCTGACACCGCCCCCTGATCCTATGCGCTGAGTCAGGAGATAGGAACTGTATCTGTGAAGTTATTCCCAGTTGTTCTTGGAACTAAATGCAGAAATATGTAACATGGTCACAGACAGTCTGGTAAGTACGTTTATGTTTTGTACACTGTTTTCAGTAGAGAAGGGTGGGTTTTAATGTCATACAATCCTCTGGTGAGGGGAAGCTATCGCCCATGTTGCAGGATTTTCAGTGTTGTTCAGTTGAGGATTTCCTTTCATTCTGCCTCTGAACACTACTGGGGGTTATGTGTCATAAATCATGACATCATTGTGTGAGCAGTGTCTCCATAATTTGCTTTGAATTAACTAGTTCTGGTGGGATTACATAAAACAATCACATATTAAAAGGTCTATGAGAACATGGCACCCACTATCAGGCTTAGTTTGACCCGAAAAGCGGCAGTCCAACTAGAACTGCTATGTCAGTTCCTTTCTGTACGAGATCTCATTGTTCATACGGGATGTGACCAAGACAGGAAGCTTGGGCTGGGCTGCCCCTTTTGGGGTGGGGCCAAGCCTGATTTGCAATGGCCTTTCCCCTTCTGTAATGGCTTGGCAGGCGAAGAACTATGGTCTGGATGGCTGCCCAGAGCAATGCCAGTGGTTAAGATTCATTCTAAATCTTCCAGCCATCACCTCTTTTGTTTTGTCCAAAATGTAAACCAGAAGTAATCGTTAGCCAGTTTACTATGCAAGCACAATGGAAATCCTTTCTTTATGTGTAGCTGCACTTGCCAAAAATACAGCTCAGTCCCCCGCCCCCTCTCAAGTTGACATTTATTTTCTGGTTGTGTGGCTATCAGCAACGGCTGGAGCGGCTCTAGCCAACGTGAACCTGGCAACGTGCCTCTCGGCCACAGAAACAGAGTGAGACACGGCGTGAAAGACAAAGAAGACTGGAAGAGTGTGAGTGAGTGAGCCAGTGAGTGAGCGAGCGAGTGAGCGAGCCAGTGAGAGAGTGAGCAGGTGAGTGAGTGAGCCAGGGAGTGAACAAGCCAGTGAGCAAGCCAGTGAGTGAGCCAGTGAGTGAGCAAGCCAGGGAGGGAGCAGGCCAGTTTGTGAGTGAGCCAGCGAGTGAGTGAGCCAGGAAGTGAGCGAGTGAAAGCACTCGCTCACTTCTGCTTTTGCTATTCCAGGAACAGCTCCAGTTTTGATGTGCATTTGCATCCATTTTATTCTCATACTTTAAATCTTCAGTTAAATAGATGTGCTTAATGTTATTGTGGCAATAATATGTTTGTGTATGTAGGTTTCCTATGTGGGCATTGTGGCATGATGGGATATTAATTTTACATTGGGTCTAAATTATAATTGTATGGTTTAGTCATCAAGGTAATGATGTGAACGTATTGTGTAGTTTACAGCAATCCGGAACATTTATTGTGGAGTATGTCACAGTTTGGACTAATCCTCAGTGGTAACTGGGTCACCTTTCCATGTTTAGCAAAAGATGAATTGATATGTTAAGCAACAGTGCTACTATGGTGTAATTCCTCTTATTACATTGAAAAGTCTTACATTTCATGGCCTTCATTGAGGCCAATGTTCGTTGTTTGTAATTGGTGAATTTTATGTTAAATGTTAAAGGTATTTATATTGCGTACCGTCACCAGCAGAGTTGGTCCCCGGGCTCTCAGGCGGATCTGTAAAACAAGAACCCGGGCGGGTTAGGTTACTTGGGTGAAGAGGGGGTAGGAGAGTGAGAGAAGTGGTGTGCTGTTGGCAGCTTTAGTTCGGTTTCCACCATGCACTGAGCTTTGATGTGAATATCGGACCGGAGCGAGACATTGTGTTCTGTTGGTGTGGTTTATGTGTTGTTTGTTGTTGTTGCGGTGTGGTGAAGTGCATATGGTTTGATGGGCGAGAAATAGATGTGTCGATCTTCGGGTGAATTAGGTATGCAGAGATTTGAAGTTGGGTTAGTGGGTTGTATGTCCTGGTTCTAGCAGATCTTGTTCTATTTAACTAGAATTCCTTTGGGTGGGCTTAGTTGCTACTTTCCTTTCTTGACCATCTAACTGTTGTGGGTGATGGTGCGGCACGTTCCTGGCTGTATTGTGTTTGAACTTAGTGTAATGGGACGGGGTATGTCTAGTCTCACCCTCTGGGGTTGGTGCTGTGGATTGGCCTTCCCCTATCCCTCGGTATCTATTTTGGCGGTGGTCTATTGGAGCTTGGGTGTAATTCGGGGCCAGGGTGCTATTGATGAATCGTCCTTGTCCTTCCGTCTTGGTCTAACTATGTATTCAGAGTTTAGTGTCGTCCTATCATAGCTATCGTTCAGTTTGTAGTTTGGTATGTCGTAGAATGTCTTCATTAAATTCGGTTTGTAGTTGATTGCTTGGTGGGATCCCGGGTTGGTATCTTGACTATCTTCACTCATCATTGTTTTAGCTGAGTGTGTGTGCCCCTACGGGCGTTCTTCTAGTTATGCAGTGAAGAGCCAGGATTTGAGCAGTTTCCTGAATAGTAGGTGGTTTCTTGTGTTATGTATGTTCTTTGGTAAGTCGTTCCAAGTTTTTGGTGTGAGATGAGAGAAAGAAGATCCTCAGGGTTTTCTTTTGTTGTAGGGTTTCAGTCCCAGGCGGATGCCGTTGCTGGATCTGAGCGTTCTTGTTGGGTGATATAGGCATAGTTTATCCCTCAAGAACTCTGTACCTTGGTTGTGGAGTGCTCTGTGTGTGATGCACATTGATTTGAATTTGATTCATTGTTTTATTGGTAGCCAATGTAGTGTTTTTAGTGCAGGTGTGATGTGTTCTCTTCGGGGTAGTTTGAGGAGCAATCTGGCCGCAGCATTTTGTATGTGTTGTAGTTTTTTTAGATGTCGTTCAGGCATACCCAGGTATAGACTATTGGCGTAATCTACTCTGGACATGACGAGAGCGATGATAAGTGTTTTGTTGAGGAAAGACAGGAACGATCAGATCCTTTTTGCCGCTCGCAGGAGAAAGAAGCATTTTCTGAGTAGAGCATTTACTCGTGGCTCTAGAGTAAGTTTGTTGTCCATTACGACCCTCAGGTTTTTTATAGCCGACGATGGGGCTGGGGTTGTACCGAGTTCCCTTGGCAAGGGATGTAGTGGTTGTCGCCTCCGTTTTGTGTGATGATCATTATTTCTGTTTTGCTGGTACAGTCGGTATAAACCCCTGCTGGTACAGTCAGAATAAACCCCTGCTGGTACAATCAGAGGTGAGAGATCAAATGAGTCCAGGGCCAACACATCCAATGGGCTGCATGTAGCTTATATGGGCTGTAGAATGATCAACATATATAGCACTGATAATAAAATAGTGACTGCTTAATGCGTGCATAATGATCGTATTTACCAGGGAGGCCTGAAAGTAGTCATGAGTGGTTGCGTGATGGGCATAAGGTGGGTTCCATGATCATGTGTACCCTTGAAGTGAGGGGACTTGTTTCTCTATTAGCTGCTACCATAACCTGATGGACCAAGGAGAGATACATTTGGGATTGCCTAACCCACTTAAAGATGTGACATACCCCAGAAAGGACAGTGTCCAAAGCGGGAAGAGAAATCTTCTGCGTCTGCTGTCTCCCGGAGCCATGCATGCATGGCCATGTACCAAGTGTAAAGTGTAATATTCTAATAATGTAGCAATCACACCCCAGCTGGGATGGGAGGCGTACATGGTCGGTAACAACCGGGGCATCAGCGAGGGCTCTGGCCATTATTAGCCATGTACGGCCCGCTGATCAGGCATGATAGCTATTCGCACCACGGGGTTTGCCCACGGTGCAATCGTTTTTTTTCTCCTCTTGGTAGATGGGTTTCACATTACATACTGTCCCTGCACAACTCAGCGTTTCTGGACAGGTGAATTGGTGAATCCAGTACCCAACTGTGTTGGAGGAAATTGTTTAATACTGAACTCTGTCCACTCAGTCCATCCGTCTTCTGGAGCGACCGAGCTATGCACACTGAGGCAGATCCTAAAGCCCGGCCTAATTTAAGTGTGGTGCACTGCAGTGTAATCATTCAGTGGTTGCAGCAGGATTAGCACAAAACCCATCCGTTGCCGTGGGTTGCGGAAAGGTCTTTTTCATCATTCATCTGCCGGGACTAGGAACATTGTGGAGCAAATATGAAAAATTGATACAAAGATGTGTAGAGATGAGTTCAATGGCTGTGTTCAGTGATTTCATAGAGCTTTCCAGGGACTATGGATGCCATCAAATGATCTTGATCCAAATGGAGGCCTACTTGGCACTCAAAGTTAAGTTTTAATGCATACATTTGTTAGATCCCATTTCCTCAGTGATGACTTTTTGTTGGGAACGGACGCTGGATGCTACTCTTCGATGCTAGTTCTAAGAAACACTGACTTGGCAATGAAAACTACTGCGCTCCTCAAACGCTTTCTGTTCTTGACTGCTTTCAGTGTCTGCCTCAAACAATCGCTTGTGTGAGGGCTACTATGGAGAGAATGGCCACTACCATTCTGGCTTCTACTGCCCCCGGCTGACTGATCCATCTGAGCACCTGTACTGCTGCGACCCCGGAAACTGCACCCTCAAGAACTGCTGCAGCCACCTGGAGTTTGAAGCACTCATGAAAGTGAACCTTTCAGAACTGCTCACCACAGAGATACACAGGTACGGGGCCACATGGCTGCCTTTAGACGTTCCATCATTTATTCAGAAGGAGCGGGTCAAGGGGTTGTGTCAGTAATACCGCATCCCGCCTTACTGCACCTCCACAGGCATGTGGTGGGGGCGTGGCTGCACTGAGTAATGGAGGAAGCAGGGGCACAGAAACCTGAGAGGACTCGGGGTCACAGGGTTGTTCTTGTGAATTGCACACAATCACAAGATTGATCTGCCATGATGGACAGGACCATACCCCATCCAGGGAAAAGAGGTCTACACAGAGTGGAGAGCACACCTGGGAGGGTGCAGTGAGTGGGAGACCCATGAAAGCATGTACCAAGGAGAGAACGCTGGTGGTAACGGGACCCTGAGCCATGTATTTTATAGTATATTTCCAGAAAGATCAAGTGCACAATCTAGATCCCATCATGAGGTAAAAACAAAGCTACACCCCTAACCTTGTGATGTCCCAATGACTTCTCATGGAAGAGACTTGGTGAAGACGGTGTCCATTGTAAGCACCGGTCTATAGCAAAAGATCCACACTACATTTGCAAACGTCTTTTTTTCTTTTCTTTACACTTCCCTCAGAGGCTACCCATGTGATGTGACTAGAGTGACTCACTGCTCAGAGAGAGGCCACCACGGTCCTTGCCTCTACCACGTGCTCCTTACCCGGGGTCATGTGAGGCTTCTGTGAGGAGTCAGGAATGAAACTTGTGCACAGGTTAGACATGGTTGTGGGTAAATACTTTTATTTATTAATAAAAAGGGGTTGGGAAAATGCCTCACTGTCCCTTGTGAGGAGTCAGAAAGGCGAGGCGGACAACTTGATGAAGGTTTTTCACAAGAAGCCATTGTATTAACTTAAAAGGGTGTGACAAACGCCTGGCTTTCCCTAACCTAACGTGGGATTCCCTGCCAATTAAACTAAAGCTAAAGGAAAACACTAACATAAAAAGGTATCTGTCCTTCACACTTATACATACAACAAAAACATTTCAGGTATTTATATGGCTGTTCAGATTCAACAAATTAATAAGAAGAACTAAATATTCTTGTCACCAGGGTTCGATCCCCTTCCCTAGGATTAAGGAAGAATTTCCAAATACAGGTTTCAGTGGATAAAGTTCACTCCAATGATTAGTTTTTACTTCACAAAGTAACACACAAAGGTTCCTCACATTAGCCAAGTATTGTTTCCAACAGAAAGTTCCTTCACTCCTGGAGGAGTTCACTTGGCCTAGTGATTATCTTATTATTAAACAAAGTTCAACACTCTTCAGCATAAAGGGCCCCCTGGTTTTTGTTTATCAAACCAAAAGTCTTTGTTTTCACTCTTCCAATGAATATTTCAATATGACTTTTCTTCTCTTAAAAAAATAACTACTACACATTTCTTCTTGATGTTAATGTTAATGTTAAAAGATATTTGTACCACGCACTGTCACCACCAGAGTGGTCCCCTGGCGCTCTGGCGGCTCTGAAAAGGGAAGGGCGGGGTGAGTTAGTGGGAATAAGCTGGAAAAATGCAAGAGAGCAGTGATGTGCTGTTGGCAGCCTCAACCTGGTGGGATCGTTGGTTGGGCTTGGGGTGTTTTACAGTCGGTTGTCGCCGTGTGCTGTTGTGCGAGTCTATGTGTGGTTTGTTTTGTTGTTGCAGTGCAGTGAAGTTTGTGCGGATTGTTGTGTCGTAGGCTTGTGGTTGTGTTTGGTTAGAGTTTAAGAGGTGTATGCAGAGGGGTGAAATTGTTAGTGGATTGGTTAATTGGCATTGCTGTCCGGAAGTGAGGCGTTGAATTTCCGTATTCTCTCCAGGTGGGGTGCAGGAGCATCTCTGCATCTCTGTCCTGATCTGGGCCATCCAATACTCACAGTCCCTTTCACACATGGCATCCACTCACATTCCTAACCTTAGCCAAGTTTGGCCTCAGCCACCTACGTGACACCTGTCTGTATGCGGTGCAGGCATGCGTTTGTGCATCCTTCAAATTTGGACCATAGAGCATTCCCAATCCAGTCGGTGCGCGGCATTGACTAGCCAAGGCTACTCCATCCATATGTGGCGGGGGGTTGGCATTCATCATCTTATACAGTTGTTTTTGCAGGCCATTGCTCCCAGCCCCTTTGAAACGTGGCACATGCCAAAGCTTGCAATTACATCCAGGGCCGCACCTGCGTTCATTCACAACTCCATACGGTCAGTGCCCATGCCAATGTCCACAACTTGGTTCAAGTGTGGCCAGTGCTAATATTCACACAACTCTATACAAGTATGATACCTGGTAGCAATTATGGGGCGGGTGAGGTTGTTGGCTGGAGTTAGCTAGGGATGCTGATTTCTGTCCTCATGGGTGTCGCTTGTGTCCTATTTGACTTAGCATCGTCTCTCTTGTTGTAGTAAGATTTTCGCTGGGCGGTTCTGGGTGTTGTCAGTGTCATCCTAAATGTAATCCTCCTTTTTCTTTGTGTTTGCCGTTCAGTTGTTTCGGTTTTTCAGTTTGAATCTGTGGTGTTGAAGAGCCAGGTTTTTAGTAATTTTCTGAATTGTAGGTGGTCTTTGGTGTTTCTTATTTCTTTTGGGATGTTGTTCCAGGTTTTTGCAGCTAAGTGGGAGAAGGAGGAGCCCCCAAGTTTTTTCTTAAGGTATGGTTTTTCTTCTAGGCAGATTTCGTTGCTTGATCTGAGGAGGAATTCAGCTCCTTGTCCGCTGATTGCCCTGTGTTTTATGCACATTGTTTTGAAGGTGATGCAATGTTTGACTGGGAGCCAGTGCAGTGTTTTAGGGCTGGAGTGATGTGGTCTCTTCTGGTTAGTTTGAGGAGCAGTCTGGCTGCTGTATTTTGGATTTTGTTTTCATCAGGATGGTTTTTACCACTGTTCATCCAACACATTAGTGGCCCTGCCACTTTCTTTCCACCATAACCTTTTTCCACAATGCAGTACTTTAATGTCTTCTTCCTGGTCCACTAACCTGCCAAGCCCACCACTAACAATCCCTTTCCTGGTGTACTCGCCTTCCAGGATAAATATCCTGCCACTACTACAAGTACTCTGCATTGTGGCTCACTTCAAACATCAATAAAGTCTTTGGCTTTCAATAACAGTACACTTCACAACTTCTTCCATGAGGATACAACACCCATTGATGCTGTTTGTTCCACTGGTTGATTGGCCACATGGAATGCAGGTTGTGTTCCTCTACACCCTGCTACTCTCCACAAGGAGGGCCACTTTCCTATCACCTTTGAGTTTACACTATCACACCAGGTAATTGTTGGTAACGTCTTTTATTCAGGTTTCTCTCTTCAAGAAAGCTGTTTTCCCTTTTTCTTCTAATAACTTTTATTTGGCTTAGGGAACGCTTGGTATTTGTCTCATATATTGCCCCCTCTTTACTTTGCCAGTGGTGGTTGCACTTTGGGGTCACTACTGTCCCCTCTTTCCTTGGGCAATGGTAGTCACAGCCTTTCTTAAATATCAATCTCTCTTTACTTGGGTAGTGAAAGTGATAAATGTTCTCTTCTCGTTTCCTCTTCACAAGCCTTTTGGGTCAAACACACTTTCTTTCATTAGTTCAATAGTCAAATCGTTTTTATGCGGTCAGCGGTTCACAAAAGAGTGCGCTGGGGTCACCTGTCAGAGGCCAACTCAGCGGTCTTTCCCTGCATGCCCGTGCTTCCCACTGCCGCTGCAACTTCTTCTCTGGTCGGATTCGTGCTTCCAACAGCTCCAGTTGCAGTACTGTGACACACGCCTTCCAGAACAGGAGCCCACGCTACTTCTCTCCTTCCCTGGTGCTCACCAGCCACAAAAATGATGCACACGGCACAAAGAGTGTTTCTCACACACAGGATAACCTGCAACAGCAGCGCTTCCCGATGCACGACCTCTGCAATTCGGACTCTGCCTTCTCACAACCTTCTCAGTACCATCAACTATTACAGACACGTAAGTGGTCCCAGCGTCCTCGGATCTCTGCCCCTGCTGCATACACAGCCGCTGATAACTAATTCTGCTACTCCTTCTGATCTGCACCTGAGGGGGATTTAAATAGTCAAAACTTCCACTCAGGTGTAGGTTGTCAGGAGCACTAGACTGCATACTGCAGTTCTGTGCCTCCGAGCCCCTCATTCCCGTCCCAGTACCTATGGCATTATGGTACTTGAAGTCCCCAAAGTTTATATTCTTCTTTTCTTTACATATTTTGGCTTCGTAATAGGCCATTAAGATTGAGTCCCAGGGGAAGCTGTTTAGAGAGTTCTCCCAATTCTCGTGACCTGAATCCCCGCCTATGTGATCCTCCCACAGAACATCAAACCCAGTGTCAGGATCAGGAAACGTCTGCCTTTCCCTGGTCACATGAGAACGGTCCCAACAATTCAGATTCATCACACCCTGCACTAGAGGTGTTTCCCTACCTAAACTCAAAACAAAGGATCTTTTAGTGCCAGAATGTTCAAACCCAAACCGTCCTGTGTCCAAAGTATTATTCTGACCCTTGAATGCTAAGGAAATAAATCTTAAGGTGAAAAGGATAATATCTTTGGCCTTCAGTGTTTCAAAAGTGTTCAAATAAGAAAAAGGATTAAATACCTTCAACAAAATGTACTTCAAGGATATTGCTCCTTAATCCAGAAGGTGTCTCCTTTCCCCTGGATTCTTCTACACAGTTCTTGAAAATAACAGTTCTTATCATGTACAATCACCTTTGGCCTTTGGGTTGTCAGGATACCTGGTGTACTCTCCTGCCAGGGTTTATTTCTGCTTACTTATATTTACACACTTGTGATTGCCTGGTGTACTCTTCTGCAAGGGCTTCTTGTATTCACACACTTGTAACGCCTGGTGAACTCTCCTGCCAGGGCTTTTTGTATTCACTCACTTGTGTCTGTCTCTGCAAATCCACTTTTGATAATTCACCACTTCAAGGTTCAGGTGCAAAATGAAAACAAGATCAGGAATCAGTGGCAGCACAGACCAAGACAACAAATGAAGGGGTGAATGATAGAAGTAAGGTATGGTCTTTGCTGCCTGAGATACTAACACAGGTATTTCAGAAGCTTGATGAAAATAGGGCTCTGCTTTAGGACATTGTGGCATGGATGTTCTATCTGGTAATACGAGGGGTTATAGAAGTTTTATTGAGGGGCAATTGAGATATTTTTGCCTCTTTTGATTTAATCCTGCTTCAGGAGATCTGGTTACTTGCAGAGCTGAGGCTGGATGGTTTTACCATCTTGCACCAACTTGCTACAAATTCTAAAGGGGGCCGACCTTCGGGGGGTCTAATCATGGCATCTCAAAATTCTAAAATTCTAAAGATGGTAATGATATAAAATTCCTTTTATAGGATCTTAGTATCTAAAATAGAGCTGATTGTCAATCATTCCAAACATAGTATAGTGGTCTTTTAACATTTACTATAACCCCTCCTGTTCCTCTCTGAAGGATTTCTTAGAAGAACTATCAGAAACTATGTCCGAAGTAGTGGGACGAGGAGAGGGGACGAGTAAACAAATTGACAGAGATTTGAACTCATGTGGATGGACCCAGGACATGAGATGAGTGGGCCAGCCTCCCTGGTGTGAATGGGAAGAAATGGTTAGACTTATTAATGAATGGGACTTGATTGTTTGCAATGGTAACCTAAGTGGAGATCTTCAGCCCGCATTTACCTGGAGGAAAATCTCGGAAAGTCAGTCATTGATAACTTAATTCTGTCTAGGGGTCTCTTTGATGCTTCCTCCAGGATGGAGCTTAGGCCTACCAACAGAAGCGACCATAATATGCTGACTTTGAGAATGTTAGGAGACGTCTCGCAAGATGAGGTGGATATGATACAGATCTGTGTGTGAACATAGGGGAAACCGGGTGGTTAAGTTTAAGCAAGACAGGAAACCGTTGAACACAAATCTGAACAACTCGCTCACGATGGAATCCAGGGAAGAATTGACAATTTGGTGCCAGACAGAAAAGTTCCTACACTTTCTTTGGGAGTTGGATAGACCCGATACGATTAGGGCTAATAAAGTTCCAGGGCATAAATATAAGTTTAACTATACGACCCTGTTATGGAAGAGGGAACTGAGAAAACCTCTAAGAGCTCCGAGTAGGGATGGCATAAATTAAGAGGCCTTCTTAAGGGAAAAGAAAATCTTAACTAAGGAATATAGAAATTGGTATAGGGCCCACTGATACCTAAAATACCTACATCATGGCAAAATGATGTTAGAAACTTTAATCACAAAGAATACTCGCAATTTCTGGTCCCTAGTAAATGGCAGCAGGATCTCCCAATCCTCGTCATAAACTAATTGTGTATCGGAGGACCTATAGTCTGGTCACATCCACACTCTTTTCTGCAAGATTTCTTGTGACATAATGGCTCCTGATCTTGACCTCCCTTGGTCTCAGTGCCTCTCTCTTGAGGTAGTTTGGGACTCATTATTAAATCTTTTAGTTCTAGAGCTGCTGGGCCTAATGGGTTGTCAAATTCTATTTTAAGAGCCAATGTTGACTCCTGGTCTCACTGTACCTTCTCTTTAAGAATTCTATTGGCAGAAGGCAATGTCCTGAGAGCTAGAGGTCTGCTGTCATAATCCCCATTTTCAAGAAGGGCGATCAAGCGGATCCTAACACCTACTGCCCGATCGCCCTTCTCGATGCGGATGGTAAAATCTTTGCAGGGGCGGTACTTCGAGAGTTGGAGAGTTGGGCGAGGAGTGCGGGTATCTTGGACAGGGCTCAGACTGGCCTCCGCCACGGCATGTCTACAACTCTTAATGGGCTGGTGGTGAATACTCTCGGGGATAGTTTATGGCTGGCAGGGAATCCTGTGGTTTGTGTAGCCATGTTGGATTTGAGTATGGTCTTTGATACTGTCAACAGAAATAGTCTATGGCAAACATTGAAGTCCTGTAGTATTCCATTGGGCCTGTTGGCTATCTTGGTCTACTTACATTAGAATACCCAGATCCAAATCTGACTTAATAGTAGGGGTCTCCCAAAGCCTATCCTCACAGAGAGATGAGTACGGCAAAGGTGCATCATTGCTCCTCTTCTTTTCATTCTATAACTGGATGATTTGAAGGACACACTAGATAAACATGCACTAGCAAGTCCTAAAATAGGAGGGTGGAAAGTTAGCTGGATAGCATATGCAGATGATGTGCTGCTCATTGGCTATGCCCCTAGGGGTTTACAACAACTGTTGGGTGCGATGAGCAGTTACGCGTCTGTAAACAATCTGGTGGTCAATGCTCAGAAGACCACCATTGTGAGATTTTCTAATGGGAAAAAAGAAATCTGTACCATATAGCTGGTTTATGCAGGCTAAGTTGATATCACCAGTAGTTGAATTAACATATTTGGTCTTTTAGTTAGCAGCACATCCTAATGTGGGCTTTGTGGAAGACCAGCTAAAAGCCAAAATAGATCAACTAGCTGCCCAAGTGAAAAATCTTAAAGCCATCTACTGTTGTTTTTCCCGGATCCCTCTAATAAAAAGTTATAAGGGGAAAGTTATCCCGACCTTACTATATGGGATGGATGTTGAATCTCAGGTTTGGAATTGGGACTGGGAGCACTTAGAAGGTAGGATATGGAAAAAGGTCTTGTGCCTTACCATGTCCACCCCAATTGTAGTGCTTTGCTACATATTGGGTCTATCTTCCGTGAGGTTGGCTCTGGAATGGAGACTCCTGCAATTGTTCCGGCTCATTAGGTCCCTTAGGGAAGATTCTTTTTATGAGGAATTCTGTAGGGAAGATCTGAAACAACTCAACCCGTTTATGAAAGGCTTGAGGAAGAATGCATGCTCCATCATATCAAATATTGGTAAATCAACCGCAGACTTGGTTGAGAGGTCAAGTAATGTGAAAATGGCTCTCAACAAGTCTGATTGGATCAGAAGAATGGATTGCATGTGATCATTATCATTGCATGGGAGCCTATAGTTTGTGGATAAGCCCAGTGGGTCCCTACCTGGTTACCTATCCAGATTTACGGATGGTAGATCTCGAGATGTCATTCTGAGATTTAGGCTAAATCTTCTCTCAACGCGAGATGTAATATCTAGCATGTCCAGACAGACGGTGGGCAAGGATGTGTGCTCTTTTTGTCTTCTAGAGTTGTGCCAGACATGGTACTATGTCTTAATTGAATGCCAGGGAACAAGAGCGAAAATCACACCATCGTTGCAGCATTTTGTAAGTGATCCAAGCCGGTTACAGACTATGAATTTCTGGCACTGACTGTCCTTAGGCCATGAAACATTTTTGGCAATGGAATTGATCAAATTATTCAAAATATTGGAATTGTATAAAGACGTTTCCTGAGGACTGGGCTGAAGAGGTGCATTTCTTTTTATTTTATTTGTAAATACTGTGATCCTGGATATGTAAATGTTTTTGTATTATGTGAAAAGTCAAATGTTTGGCTGAAACACATTTAATTAAAAAAAAATTAATAATAATAATTTACCACTTTATCCCTTTTGGCTAATTCCTTTTATTCATAGTATCTTGCCTGGTTAGTGTTTTGCTCACACCTCCAACACACCTGTGCTTGCCTGTTTCGGAAAGTCCACTTTTAATAATTTATCACATTAGCCCTTTTGGCTAATTCACATTGTCCAGTAAATATTGTTTTGTTATTGTTTCTTGTTCTTCATACAAAAGCGTAAGCTTCAAAGATTTCCTTTGGTAAATGCACTTTTACCCTCTAACTTTCAATATTAACAAATTGCTATCTTTCTTTATCCATTTTGAGCTGTTTAACTTTGAACATTTGGCTTGTTCGCCGGTACGCTCCGATGTTCCCTTAGCTCCAGCGTGGACTCACCAGCTCTTTGTGGCGTTTCCCGTTCTGCTTGCAGCCCGCCGATGACCACCACCGGATGCTCTCTTCCTCGTGCTGCTTGGCTTCCAGTTTCCCTACCTCCTGTGGGTCCTGCTGGGCTTCTCTTCTCTTCTCCTCGTCGGTCTCCAGTGAGTATCTTGCTGTTGCTTTCTACCGGCAAATGCCCTGGATCCCCAGACTCCTGCATGGAATATTCTTCATGCAGCATTCTTCTGGTCAGTATCTGAGCCGGTTGTCTCCAACGTCCTTCTCGTGGTTCTTCGGTAGCACGACGATCTGCAGCCCACTCCCACCAGCAGTCTGCCATTTCTTCAGGCGATCTTGTTTTAAACCTCCTGGGCACAGCTACATGCTTCCAACAACTAGAGCGTTGCCTGTGCTTGGGGCTTCTTCTACTCTGTATTCCTCCATTCCTCTTGCTTGTCGCAGTGTTAAGGTGATTCTGGGTATAGTAGTTCCTTTTAACTGACCTGAACGGAAACATTGTAGGAATGGGTTTAACATGTTCTGAAGACAAGTCAATGTTTGAGAGTTCATCTGTAGATTGAATTGAGAGAAATCCAGCACTCTCCTTTGAAGGGGCAGGGGAAGAGACGCAATAGGCCATTAAGGTATTTTGTATGGGAGATGCATCCTGTAAGGGGAATGGGGGATACCATGTCTCATCCGTTGATACCCCCACTCCCTCCCAGAGTTTATCTCTCCCCATGTGATGCTCCGACATATAGCTGCCCTGAGGGTCAGGGTCAGGATCAGGAAGCAGCTTCCATTCCCTGGCCACAGGGGGGAGGTGTGACGAATCAACTTCCGGGGTCAGTGTCTGAAGAAGTTGATGAATTCCCGAGCCGCTCAGACTCAGAAGGTCGCTTTGAATCAGGTTGAGTGCCGTCACTGAAAGGCACACACTCAGTGTCAAGATCATCAACCCCCTCCTTAACCCATTTGTCGTAGGCTAAAGGCAAGGGCACTCATTTCAGGTGCGTCGCATGTATCCAGTGTTATTTTCCTGCAACTCGAACAACAGTCTGAATAGCCAGTAGCACTTGATAGGGACCCTTCCAGCGAACTGCAAGGCATGATTTCCTCTCAAAAGTTCTTAATCAAAACAAAGTCTCCAGGCCGAATGCGAGGACCCGGTGCTTCGTATTTCTCAGGCAAAGCTGCTCGAACCTGTTGGTGAATCAAACGCAGGTTTTGAGTCAATTGGTCACAGTAATCAGTTAACAATGGGTACTCGATTTCTGATAGCTTTTTAGGTTTAGGTGCATTCCATACATTAGCATGTCTCCCCATCACTATTTTGTAGGGAGAAAGTCTGTTCCAGTCTGGACAGTAGTTCTCATGGACAACAATGCTAGTGGTAGGGCGTCAGCCCATTTCAGTTGGCTATGTGCACACACCTTTGCTAACTTGTTCTTAAGGATACTGTTATGGCGTTCCCCCAAACCGGCATTCTGAGGATGTCTCGCAGAATGGAACAGTTTATCAATCTGTAGCCCCTCGCATACCTGTAGCATGACAGCGGCTTTGAAGTGAGGTCCGTTGTTGGACCAAATTACTCTAGGTAATCCAAATCTAGGGAAGTATTCTTTCAGCATAACTTTGGCAGTGGATATGGCAGTGTTATCCTTCAGAGGGAAAGCCTCAACCCATTTATTGAATGCACATACTACTACTAAAAGGTATGTATAGTTCTGGCATCGCTCCATCTCAATGAAGTCAAAGTGAATCACCTCAAATGGCATTGAGGGAGGTCTGAAACTGCCCTTAGGTGTTGGTGTACCCTTTCCAATGTTGGGTTGTAGACAAATCATACAGTTCTGAACTAGTCATTCTGCAATTTTGAGAATGTTGTCATTATGCCACACAGGGTCTAGATGTTTACAAATAATCTTTGCACAGATGTGAGCTGGCCCATGTGCCATAGTAACTACAGCGGTTACATAAGCGTTGGGCAGCATCCACCTCTGTTTCTCATTATCAACCCAACAACCCTCATTATCTAACCCTGCAGGTCGCGAACCCCAATGTTTAATCTCTTCTGCTGTTGCTTCAGCCTGAATATCTTTCACACTGCTAATGCCTTCCTCCATCATCCCAGTTTCAGCAACCCACCTAGCAGAATCCAACACATACATTCTAGATTGTGGGTCGGTGGCAGATTGCTTTGCTATCTTGTCGGCAAACGCATTCCCTTTCTCAATATCGTCAGTCACCCTCGGTGAGCTGCGCGTTTCATTATAGCTAGTTGTTTAGGGAGTGCCAGTGCGAACAACAGTTGCACTACCAAGGGACCATGTTGAATCTTTGTACCGTGAGATGTTAAAAATCCCCTCTCAGGCCATAGTCTCCCAAAGTTGTGAGCTACTCCAAAGGCGTACTGGCTATCAGTATAGACATTTACGCTAAGCCCCTGGGATATCTCACAAGCTCTAGTCAAAGCAACTATCTCTGCAGCCTGTGCAGAGTTGTGAGGAATTCTCCTGCTCTCGATAATAGTGTCTGAAGTGGTGATTGCATAGGCAGTGGTAGAAGTGCCATCAGGCAACTTAAAGCAAGAGCCATCACAAAATAACTCCCCATCCGGAGATGCTAAAGGTGTATAACTCAAATCAATTCTGCCTTTAGTGTCCTGTTCAGTGACATATTGTTACGCTCACCTGGTATCCACAGGGATGCCACCCAGCCGGGTTACCCGCTGGTATGCTTCTCAGCTTTGCCCAGATGTGGTCTGCGGGGAAGGTTCTGCCTTGTGGTAGAGTTAGGCGTGCTCTCTGTCCTGCCTTCTTTTCAGGGGCGCGTTGTCTTTCATGGGCATGTGCGGTCCAGTTACTTCACTGACGCCGGCCCGTTTGATATTGTTCAGGTAGGTCTTATTGCTGTTCTTTAGTTTTGTTGCTATCCTGCATGCCTTTCTTTGTTTAAAATGTCTCTTTTTTTCTCCCTTAGGTATGCAGAGCTTCAGCGCCGCGAACTGGCTTGGTTGAGTCCCGCTGGTAAATGATGGCGTATTAAGAGCGCTATGATGCGGTAAGTAAGTGCTATGCACAGCGCTGCAAAGTCTTACCTTTGCTAGCCTGTGTGTTCCTTCCTTGTAGGTCGCGGTGTTCTTCAGCGCGAGTGGAATGTCCGGAGTGGTGCCAGCCGAGAGGCGACCAGCCAGGTAAGACTTTTGAGCAGTTCGTAACTTGCAAATGTCTCTACTGCTTTCTTTAATGTTGCTTCTATCTTCCTCTTTCAGGTCGTTCTGTCCGGGAGGCGTGCAGATTCGAGGAACCTGTTCTCAGTAGCTGCAAGTGGCTAAAGATGAAGACTGCAGGTAAGATGCTGCTGCTAATGATGTTCCTTTTGTCTCCTTGCAGGTTCTGCTTCTCCAAGGTTCGAGGGAATAGCTGGACACGGTGAGTGTCACGCTGCAAGCTGCAAAGTAACGCGAAGCGTGTTGTCTTGCTCGGGTGTGGTTTAAATAGCCCCAACAAAATAGTCCAGGTAAAGTAGTCCCTAGGCTACCACACCCAAAACACTAGACCGCATAGCTTGGTTCCTGGGAAATAAGCTATGTGGATGCCTCCATGTTGGCTGGCAACACAATAAGTAGTTCCCAAGCACATGTTTCTCATGGTGTATGAGCCTGGCGCCATAGGCGCTCAGAGTGTCCCCAAGAGGGCTTTGGAAAAGGATGCCTGGCTCTAAAGGCCCGAGTCCTGACTCCACCTAGCCAGTGGGTTTGCCAGAGGGGGTTTTCGGCGAGGGTCGTGACAGCACTCCCCCCTAAGGCCCCTCCCATGGCGTTCCTTCTGTCTGGCCCAGGTTTGGTTCGGAAATTCCGATGGAATTTCCTGATTAGACGTGGTGCGTGAATATTCTCACTGGGCTCCCAGGATCTATCTTGTGGTCCAAATCATTTCCAATCGACGAGATGATATAGTTTGGTCCTAGAATATTTAGAGTCCAAGATATCTTTGACTTCGAATTCTGGTTCTCCGTCGACAAGTATGGGCTTAGGTGGTTTCCCAATTCGTGTGCCGGGTTGCATTGGTTTCAGGAGGGACACATGAAATACCAGGTGGATTTGTAGATTAGGTGGTAAATCCAGTTTCACGGCTACTGGGTTGATAATTGCCTTAATGGTATAGGGTCCTAAGTATCTGGGATGAAAGGTCCGGGTTCCCTTGATGGGTACGAATTTAGCAGCTAACCAAACTTTGTCTCCTACTTGATAATCAGGGGACTTTTTCCAGTGTTGGTTGGCGAATCTCTTTTGTTTTTGTTTGGCATGAATAAAGTGTTCTTTTGCCCTTTTGAAAGCTTGGGTAATGGTTGTGTGTAGAGTCTTTACCGCTGGCATTTCCAAGCTGGCTGGAAGGTTTAGTTCAGAGGTACGTGGATGTCTGCCATAAAGGGTATAGAAGGGGGCGTTTGTCCCGTGCTTGAATGCAAAGAATTGTTATTTGCATATTCGCCTATCCATAGTAGGTCTTTCCAATTCCTTTGTTCGTGGTGCAGCATGCACCGTAAATATTGCTCGAGTGTCTGATTGGTTCTCTCGGTTTGGCCGTCTGTTTGGGGATGGTGACTGGTAGATAGCCGAACATCAATCTGCGCCATTGTAAAACATTTTTTCCAGAAGTTTGAAACAAACTGGCTGCCTCGATCAGAGACCAGAACCGAAGGGAAGCCATGTAGCTTAACCACGCCCTCCAGGAACACTTTTGCTAAAGTGGCTGCGTATGGGAGGCCTTTGAGAGGAATAAAATGGGCCATCCTCGAGAATAAGTCCACAACTACAAGGATGGTGTTGAACCCTTGGCTTGGAGGTAGATCAGTGATGAAGTCAAGGGAAAGAGTGTGCCATGGAACTGGAGGAATGTCCAATGGTTGTAGGAGACCAGATGGTTTTTGTTTCTGAGATTTATTTTGTGCGCAGACACCGCAGGACTGAATATACTGAATGATGTCCTTACGCCAGGTAGGCCACCAAAAGTTCTTTTTCATTTTAGCTAGGGTTTTGGCGATCCCAGGATGCCCTTCGATCAGTGAATCATGATAGTTTGAAATAATATGCTGTTGTAATTCCTTCTTGGGTACATATGGGTGATCCCTAAAAAAGGGTAGATGGTCCTTGATGGTAGATTGTTCTCCTTGAGTTTGCCATGCGAGGAAGGCATCAGGACTCATTGTCCGTTGGATTTCTTTCCGTAGTGCTGCTTGTGTTAAGGCTGTGGTGATACCCAAGAGTTTGTCTTCAGGTATAATAGGTACTGGGTCTGGAGTTGTAAATACTATTTAATCTATGCCCATGCGAGATAAGGTATCCGCCTTTCCGTTTCTGACTCCTGGTCGAAATGTGATTACATAATCATATTCGGCGAAGAAAAGGGCCCACCGTAATTGGCGCGAGGACTGGGCCTTGGCTGTTTTGAGATATTGCAGGTTTCGGTGGTCTGTGATGACTGTAATGGTATGTCTGGCTCCCAGAAGGTAGTGCCTCCAGGCTTTAAAGGCGGATTTGATAGCCAGGAGTTCCTTGTCCATGATGGCATAATTAATCTCTGGAGGTGAGAACTTTTTCGACCAGAAGGCCACAGGATGTAACTGGCCAGTTTCCGGGTCTCTCTGTGAAAGGACAGCCCCCATTGCGAGACTGGACGCATCAGTTTCAACGACATAAGGGAGGTCTGGACGAGGATGTTGCAGGATTGGAGCGGAGGTAAACCTTTTTTTAAGTTCCTGAAAGACTTTATCTGCTTCTTCGGTCCAAGTAAACTTTTTATTGTTTTTTCGTAATAATACTGTGATTGGGTGCACAACCTGAGAGAAGTCTGGGATGAACCGGCGGTAGAAGTTCGCAAAGCCCAGCATGCTTTGTACCCCTTTCAGAGACGTCGGTGTAGGCCATTTCAGAATGGCATCTACTTTGTGCATGTCCATTCTGATGTCTCCTGGAGTAAGGATAAAACCAAGAAACTCTCTTCGGTGACGTGAAAAAAGCATTTTTCAAGCTTTGCAAACATGCGATGTTGACGGAGCTTGGTGAGGACTGAACGAACATGCCTAACATGATCTTGTTTCGTATGCTGGGTATACCAAGATGTCATCTATGTACACTAAGGCGCACACATCAGTGAACTCCCTTAAGACGTCATTCATGAAATATTGGAATGCCGCAGGAGCGTTGCATAACCCGAAGGGCATGACTTGATATTCAAACAAGCCGTACTTAGTACGGAAGGCGGTTTTCCATTCATCTCCTTTTCTGACTCGGACCAGGTGGTACGCTCCTCGAAGGTCCAATTTGGTATAAATCTGGGCATCTTTAACTTGTCTAGCATTTCAGGGATAAGTGGCAAGGGGTAGCGGTTCTTCACAGTGATCTGGTTCAATGCGCGGTAGTCAATACAGGTTCTCGAGTCTCCTTCCTTTTTCGGTACGAAGAACTAAGGACTGGCTGTGGGGGACTTCGAAGGACGGATAAATCCGTTTGCAAGGTACTGGTATAAATAGGATTTCAAATGAAGGTTTTCTGGTTCTGTGAGAGTGTAGATCCTGCCGCAAGGGATTTGTGCACCAGGAACAAGGTCGATCTGACAGTCATAGGGCTTGTGCGGCGGTAATGTATTGGCTTGGTCCTTTCGGAAAACATCCTGGAAATCATGGTATTCACTGGGCAAGGTATTAATTGCTCCCAGGGTTGATACTGTCGCTCCGGGAGTCATGGGGATACAGACGTAGGGTTTCTCCTCTTGGTAATAGCAGGCAGGGGAGCAGTCACCGGGGAAGGTTAATTTTCGTGCCCGCCAGTCTATCAAAGGGTTGTGAGCCACCAACCATGGCATCCCTAGTATTAGCTTGAACTGAGGTGCCTTGATGAGGTCAAATGAAATAGACTCCCGATGTCCGTCCTGGCACAGCAAGGTTTACCCTGGCTGTGCACTGGGTTACTGGTCCAGAAGCGATTTCTGTCCCATCCACGGTGGTTATCTTGTCCATAGTTGGCTTAGAACACATAGGAAGCCCCATCTCTGCTGCCAGTTCTTGATCAATATAATTTCCAACTGCTCCGCTATCGATGTATGCTTCAACGGCATGCATTCTTGACGACTGTTGGTGGTTAATTAAGATCACTGGTATTGCAAAGTGCGAGGTCAGCAACTCTTTCTTCTCACTCGACAAATTGACCTCTACGTTTGTCAAGCTTGGTAGTTTTCCGATTCCTTAGCTTCATCCTTCTCTGTGGCCCGACTGTTCTTCTTGGGGGTTTTACTGGACAGTCCTTCAGGAAATGTCCTGGTTTCCCACAATGCAAACAAAGCTGTTGTTGTCTTCTTTTGTCCCGCTCTTGTTTTGTTAATGGAGGCCGTATCCCTCCAAACTGCATGGGTTCTACTGCATTTTCAGGTACACGGGGTGTGCTTTCCCTTGGTCGAACATACACGGTCCGAGGGTCCGTCTTAGACCGGTCTGCCTTTCGGTCCTGCAACCGGTGGTCTAGCTGCACGACCAGATTTATGAATTCTGCACAGTCTCCGGGTGGATCAACCACCTGGGCTAAGATGTCCTTTAATTCGCCTCGTAAGCCTCAATGGAATAACGTGGTTCTTTTGTTTTCTGGCCACCTACCTTCGGCAAACAGTCTGTTGAAGGTAGTAATGTACGTTAGCAAGTCCTGATTCCCCTGTCGGAGGGACAAGAGTTCATTGTCTACTGCTTGTTCCTGGGTATGGCGAGCATAAAGTTTTTCCATTTCTCTCTGGAACCCCCCAAAGTCATGTAATAGAGGATCGTCATGGGTTACCAACGGCACCGACCAATCTGCTGCACTACCACTCAGGTATGATAAGACAAAAGCTACCCGAGCTTGGTCATTTGGAAATGCTCCAGGCCTACAAAAAAAATGAAGGCGACACTGATTGATGAATGTGGCATACTTCCGTGGGTCGCCTGAGAACCGTCTGGTGGTGCCAGGGGAACTGCTCCAGGTAACGTGATCTGTACCGGAGTGGGTGGTATGGCGGAGTTTTGCATCATTGGATTGCTTCCAGGTAGAGGCATCTGTCCTGCCTGTGATTGCAAGTATTGCCTGCTAATCTCTTCAGTGCGTTCTTTGGTCACTATTAGGTCTCTCCGGAGGGCATTAGTCTCTTGTCGGGCAGAATGAACCTCAGCATGAAGCTCTCCAAGTAATTGGGCCAATTGGTCCATTTCTGATGTCTCCATGGCGCCCAGGTGGATGTGTTATGGTAGGCTTCACGTTCTGTTACGCTCACCTGGCATCCACAGGGACGCCACCCAGCCGGGTTACTCGCTGGTATGCTTCTCAGCTTTGCCCAGATGTGGTCTGTGGGGAAGGTTCTGCCTTGTGGTAGAGTTAGGTGTGCTCTCTGTCCTGCCTTCTTTGCAGGCGCGCGTTGTCTTTCATGGGTGTGTGCGGTCCAGTTACTTCACTGACGCCGGCCCGTTTGATATTGTTCAGGTAGGTCTTATTGCTGTTCTTTAGTTTTGTTGCTATCCTGCAGGCCTTTCTTTGTTTAAAATGTCTCTTTTTTTCTCCCTTAGGTATGCAGAGCTTCAGCGCGGCGAACTGGCTTGGTTGAGCCCCGCTGGTAAATGATGGCGTATTAAGAGCGCTATGATGCGCTAAGTAAGTGCTATGCGCAGTGCTGCGAAGTCTTGCCTTTGCTAACCTGTGTTTTCCTTCCTTGTAGGTCACGGTGTTCTTCAGCACGAGTGGAATGTCTGGAGTGGTGCCAGCCGAGAGGTGACCAGCCAGGTAAGCCTTTTGAGCAGTTCGTAACTTGCAAATGTCTCTACTGCTTTCTTTAATGTTGCTTCTATCTTCCTCTTTCAGGTCGTTCTGTCCGGGAGGCATGCAGATTCGAGGAAGCTGTTCTCAGTAGCTGCGAGTGGCTAAAGATGAAGACTGCAGGTAAGATGCTGCTGCTAATGATGTTCCTTTTGTCTCCTTGCAGGTTCTGCTTCTCCGAGGTTCGAGGGAATAGCTGGACACGGTGAGCGTCATGTTGCAAGCTGCAAAGTAACACGAAGCGTGTTGTCTTGCTCGGGTGTGGTTTAAATAGCCCCAACAAAATAGTCCAGGTAAAGTAGTCCCTAGGCCCACACCCAAAACACTAGACCGCATAGCTTGGTTCCTGGAAGCCAAGCTATGTGGATGCCTCCATGTTGGCTGGCAACACAATACGTAGTTCCCAAGCACATGTTTCTCATGGTGTATGAGCCTGGCACCATAGGCGCCAGGAATGGCCCCAAGAGGGCTTTGGAATAGGATGCCTGGCTCTAGAGGCCCGAGTCCTGACTCCACCTGGCAAATGGGTTTGCCAGAGGGGGTTTTGTGTGAGGATCGTGACACATATAGGCAGTTATGGGATGCGTCATTAGTGCGGTGCTCATTCAGAGGCGGCAAAAGTTCAGCCGGATTCACAGAACAGCATCTCTTAATTGTTATGTGAGGTGCAAATAGGATCAACACATACCTCTTGAGCTGAGGAGATGTGAGATGCTGAGTCTGTGTTCTATTTAACAGAACGTCCACTGAGTGAGGTACCATCACGGTTAAGGAGTGACCCAAAACCATACCTTCAGTTTGTTTCACTGAGGCAGTAGCAGCAGCTACATCCTTTAGATATTTCAGCAGAGCACATGCAACAGGGTCTAACGTGGAGGAAAAATAGCCGCACGGTCTGCTTCTTCCTCCATGTTCCTGTGTCAAAACAGTCAAAGCGCATCCATTCTGTTCATGCACAAACAGGATGAACCCCTTATTATAATTTGGTGTGCCCAAAACTGGTGCAGAACATAACGCAGTCTTCAGCAGATCAAAAGCGTCCTGATAATCCGTATCCCACGGCAGCGGTAAAGGAATATCCTTCCTCGTCAATGCCAACATTGGCTTAATCAAAAGTGAAAAATGTGGAATCCATTACCTTATAGGCCTATGACGACTGTGCCTTTTCTCTTAAAAATATTGGACAAGGTCGCATACGTACAAATTCAGAAGTACCTGGAAGAACATCACCTACTCGGAGCCAGGCAATCAGGCTTCCGTCCCCTACATGGAACTGAGACTGCCCTCATCGACCTTAAAGCCCAGATTGACAAACTGAGAGATAATGGCCAAGCCTCCCTACTCCTCCTATTAGGCCTCTCTGCAGCTTTCGACTTAGTCGACCACTCCGTCTTATGCTCCCACTTACATACATCAGCCCATTTCTCTGCTGAGGCCATTACATGGATCAGATCATTCCTCAACGGTAGAACAATGAGGGTCTTTTCACCTACAGCTGCAGCAGACCCCATTCCTATTACTTGTGGCGTGCCACAGGGCTCTTGCGTCTCTCCTACCTTGTACAACATATTTACCAAGCCCCTTTTCGATGATTTGGATCATCTCGGTATCACCTACACGAATTACGCAGATGATACCCAGATCCTCCTTCCACTTTCTGGAGATTATGGAAAGGATTTGGCCTTGGTGAATAGAGTGTACATCATCATCCAGGCATGGATGGCCACACAAGGACTATGCCTGAATGATGATAAAACTGAACTCATAATTCTAGGCACTACCACTAGCTTGAAGAAACTGGACTCTGACTACTGTTCCTTTATGATTGATGGCAACTGCATTAAGATGGGACAAGAGGTTAAAACTCTAGGTTTTTACCTGGATTCCACCCTCTCCTTCCACAGATAGGTGAAATCCCTAGCCTCATCATCGGCCTACACCTGTAAATTGATCCGTGCAGCTAAACCCTTCCTGTCTGACTCTAGCTGCTTGACCCTGGCCAGAGCCCTTATACTATCCCACCTGGACTACTGCAACGCTCTGTATCTTGGGTCTACCAAAGCCGTTACCAGTAAACTCCAAACCCTCCAGAACAACGCTCTTAGGGCGGCTCTAGGCATCTCTAGAAGAGAGCATATTTCAGCACATAGCCAACAGAGTAACTGGCTCACTGTCAGCAACAAAATCCTCCTCAAGACTGCCTCGCTTACACACAAATCACTTAACAATGATGCCCCTATATATCTTATCGACAGATTCCATAGACAGACCTCTCTGAGACCAACAAGAATACCATATAAAGACTGCCTCTCTGTCCCAAACTTTAAACGCTCCACCATAGGCGGTAACAGTTTCCCAGTCAAAGCAGCACAACTGTGGAACTCCCTTCCACCACCCCTCAGAATGGACCTGCACTATCAGAACCTCCGAGCGAAGGTCATCTCATGGCTGAAAACGTAGGCCCCCTACTACAGCCAGCCACCTAATCCTCTCAGACTCATCTTTTTGCACCTAACGATGCCCGCTTGCATATTTGTATATACTCCTGCTGTTACTGTATATTGTATATTTTGTTGTATTTTGTTCTTTTGTTGTAACTAAGCCTCACAATCTCTTGTAAATGCTGTGCACTGCTACCCTAGGGCATGGATTGCGCATTACAAATAATAAACAAACAAACAAACCTACAATACAAAGCCATACCAATAAAAGCCCTGACCTCTTTCTGTGTATTTGGAACATCCATGCCAGAGATGCTTTGTATTCTTTCAGGTGCAAGACGTCTACCCTCCTTCAACAGGAGTAGCTGACCTCCTGTTGACAATATTGAAACTTTTTTAAAGAAGCCTTATGTCCCTGGTCGGCAAGATGCTTCAACAACAAAGCAGTACCCTCCTTGCAAGCGCTCTCTGAATCAGCAACAATAAGGTCATCAATGTACTGTATAAGCGTGCAAGAGGACGGTAATTCAAGCATATCAAGTTGTTCTTTGAGGGCCTACTATAAATGCTAGGAATCTCTGTGTACCGTTGTGGTATCCATGTGAAAGTGATGGAACGCCCTCCAAGGAAAAATGCAAACAAATATCTACTGTCTCGATGAATAGGTATGCTAAAAAATGCATTCTTCAAATCAACGACAGTAAAATGCATACCTGTGGCTGGAATCATAGTCAAAATGGTGGTGACATCAGGGACAATGGGAAACAGTGGTGCTACTACCTTGTTAATCATGCGCAAATCAATAACAAAACGATAGGGTAAAGCATTGTCACCTTTCTTATAAACAGGCAAAACAGGACTTTTGCACGTACGTCCATAAATGTATTCAATAACACCTTGATGCATTAAATCAGAGACAATACTCTTGTGCTTGTTCACCCTCAACAGAAACTTTTACTGCGGAATACGCAGTAACGTAACACCAGATTTCAAAACTATGTTCAACATCCAGAATCCCTAGATCGTTATCATTCATCGCCCACAAATGTGTAGACGCTTGGCGTAACTCACTCAGTAAAGGTAAAGCCTTAAATTGTGAGCTGGAATTTAGCTGGGGAGAAATAGTTTACACTCCATCTGGAGAGCTGTAAATTACAGCATGCAACTTCTTCAACAGGTTCAACCCCAGCAGGTTTCCACCGCAATTGGTCGTCAACAAAAATGGACATGAGTCAGAGAATGGTCCTAAAGCTATCAGCAGCAGTCGAGAAACCGGACTCACTACTGGCATACCTGAAAACCCTACTGATACATTGTTCAGCCCTGACAATGGAATATCCGGAACCTTCAAGTGGTCAATGGAACATTTCTGAACTCCGGTGTCCACTAGAAACGTGTGTGCCCTATCCCCAACTTTCATTTCTACATCAGGTCCTTTCTGATCTACGGGAATAGGAGTAGCTTCCAGTCCCTGCTTCGGGCTGTCCTAGCGAAATAAAACATCGTCAGATGTGAAATCTTCAGAAAAATAAGTCGGTGTAACATTGTCAAAAGTATTCGCATTCCCATTGTTTTGTTGCCCCCCTGATTACCTGCATTATTATCATCTGCTGGTTCTGAGCAAACTGATTCCTATTAGCTCCTGGCATGCCATTGCCATGTGCTCTTGGTCCTCTACTAAGCGTACCTATCTGCTGGAGAGCCGGACATTGTGCCCTCCAGTGTCCTTCTTGTCTACAATAGACACATTGGTTTATATTCACAGGCCCTATCTGTGGCGCATACTGTCCTCTTGGTTGCATATTCCCTCCTCATGGACCTCTTGCAATCTGCTGCAAAAGTACCCTCGTCTTTAGAGCTACCTTTTTCTTCTCGATTTTCTTTTTCTCATTGTTAACACTGTTCTTATAATACTGAGCCATATGGAGAACTTCAGACTGGGACTTGTCTGCCATGCACTTTCAGAGGCAGTGATCTGCAACTGAATTTCAGGTAATGCTCCTTGTACAAACCTGTCAACAAACAACCTCTTTCCCGGTTCCGTACTCAAATCCTGACCACTGAAATCAGAAAATACTTGCTAAAACCTGTTAAAATATTCTGTGGCACCCTCTGTCTTCCCTTGCATGCATGTGGTAAACTTGACCCAAATTATTCTCCTTTCATGCACCAAAGTCTTAAGTTTAGTCACAATGTGGTTTGGTAACAATAAAATGCCCTGGAGAGGCTTCTCTCCAGCGTTTGTAGACCTGTCCGCTAATTCCAGTGCAGCCCAAGTATCGCCCATAGCAGGTTGATCGTCTATGGTCCTAATATGCTTCCTTAAATCTGCTGGTAAAATCACAGGGAAAATAATAAGTCGATGTCATCCAGAGTGAAAACCGACAAATTTAAAACAGACTCTATTTCTTTGTAAAACCCAGTGGGATTCTTCCTAATATCAGGGATAGATTGTTTAAGAGTGTTAACTTCCTGTCGTGAGAATGGAACATGAACAAACTGTGAGATATATTGTGCAGGAGTAGTCGAAGTAACTGCACCATCGGCAGCAAGTACCTCTACTTTAGGTACTAGTGTTGGTGGATCCTCTCTCATGGGTAGCTGCGTAGTGGGAAACTCTGCTTGCTTATTCAGGAGCAGAGCCAGATCAAGGGACAACAAGGTTAGCGCGGTGCCAGTAGAAAATGCACATTTATAAATTATCTTATCAGCAGGACAACACAATTTCTTCTTCAAACATTCATCCTGTAAATATTCAACCATTACCTGTAGTACCTTCTGCTGCATAGCTAGAGAATACTGGCTAAAAGTATCATGAATATCAATAGGTGAAATGGAGGCATCTGAGATACATCTAAGAGCATCTCTCGTGCATATGCGCAGTTCTTCACTGCCTTGTTTTAAAGCAGGCAAAAACCTTGTCTGTGCATAGGATGCTGGTTGTGCATCCTTATCTAACTAATTTTGGCGCAGGCGGACTAATTCTCGTTTAAAGGAAAACAATTTCGACATGTGTTCGTGCACTTTTAGTGGAGTGTCTCTAGTGAAAGACAAGTAATTCAAATCCCACCATTCTTGTGGAACAGCATAGTCAGTCCGATTGCCCCAAACCTCAGCTAGGTATAGTCCCATTTGCTCCAGCAATACTTTCCGTTCAGGAATACCCCCATGATTTGCTAGAGAACCCGAAGCAGAGGCTTTGTCGACATTTTCTATATATGTTTCAGCCCAATTCTGCAACTCTTTCTTCCGTGCAGGAAGTACTGCACTGCGAGTCACAGTTCTCTGATCGCTAGGGACATCTGTAAGTGCTAAATGTGGAGTGCCAGAAGTAGTCGTAAGCGATAATAAGAGTAAATCATGTGCACTAGGCGGTGGAGGAAATGTTACTGGGGGTGCGGCTGGTGCTGATAATGTTGGCTGTGCTTGTATAGGCAGTGGTACATATGGAGGTGGTGCGGTAGGATCTGTTCTCAATTCATTCAACAATTTATTTATTAATTCATGAAAGGCATGCAATTCTTTCGAAGGGTATATTTTGTGCATCTCTTGTTGGAAACCCCTATCCATGCTCCTAACAGCTCCTTCTTGTTTTGTTGGTCATGCGCTAAAGCTTTCCCAGCTTGGGTAATGTGTCTACGTGCGTATTTCTCTCTACGCTTGATGCGTTGGGTGGCTTCTTTCTGCCAATCCTTAACAGCGTCAAAGGCAGTAGGCTTCGCTTTCTTTCGCAACAACACAGGCTCTAGATACTGTATTCTAGCAAGTTCAAAACTCCCCACTTCTGGCCACTGAAGTTCAACCTCATTTCTGGTATGACGATGCCAAATACTGTTAAATAATATAGCACCCAATCCATGCTTCAGATACATCTCATAGGCCGGTGACTCTTCAGGTGGCGCCGGTTGACTATGTTCTAAACCCTTCGATTGTCTTCCCCTGCAACTAAATATTGCCCAACAGGATGACAACTTTCTGCAACCAGGCATCGTTATAGAAAAAACAGTGATTTACCTGGCCAATAAACTGTGCACAGCCTATTTATGGGTTCCAAATCAAATATCAAGTGCTTGCAGTTTGAAACAAACTCACCTGATCCAAATATGTATTCAAAATCCCCATCAAAACGATCGAACCCCCCGTTGTGGCTGGTGGTCTTCCCAAAAACGAAACTAGTCATTGCATACGGTTCAGTGCTCTTGCCGTGACGACCTCTGGGCGAAGTGAGCGAGCGGAGATCGCAAGCAGCAGTCTGTGAGGAAGCGCTTCTCTTAGATGCAGGTGCCCCGATACTCACTTGTCTCAGCTTCGTCTCACTTGGTCCTCGCAAATCACGACGGGTCATCATCAGAAGATTCCCCACATTGGGCACCATCTGTAATTACCAAATCTGGGCTACTGCAAAGAAATGAACACACACCAGTCACCACACATAAATATAACAGTTTTTATTCTCGCTTAAGCGGTCCCACATTCAACCATGCCTGTGTACAGTCATATACAGTCATATCGAAGATGAGCACAAGTATGGGGGAGCTGACATGTTTTATACAAAACCAGGAATGGTTCAAATCAGTTCCCGCTCCTCGTGTGTCAATAGTACATGACCTAGGAGATGTGGGCATTTTGCAATGGCAACATGTGTTGCACCGATCTGCGTCATTCCCCAGACGATTTACTGTCTGAGAACTGAGCCGAGCAGAGTGTGAGAGTTCATCATGCACCAATTATCTTCCTGTTGTCTCTTAGCAAAAGGTCAGTCTACATTTCGACTCAGTAGTTCAAGCCTTTACAAATACATGGCATGAATTGTGCTCCTTTTAATCGTCCATTTGCACAATTGGCCGTGGAGAATAAGGAGACAGGAAGACAGGAAGGTATGTAAATAAACTAATTATCTACGTTCGTGCTTGCTCTTCAAGGCCCTAGGTTAAAGGCAAACATTAGTCTCAGCATTCTCGTATTCCTGTGCAGAAATATGATAAGAGCTTCTCAAGCTGTGGCAAGCTGTTGCCTTTTACCATACGGAAAATGGAAACAGAATGAAAACCAGGGGAAATGAGCAAAACAGCCAAGATGGAGTCTGGACAACACAATTCAAATGTGTGCGCCAAGGCTAATGTTTTATAACACAAATGGGATGTACTTTTACAACTGTGGGAAACTCCTCTAACGGTACCTCCAACCAACAGGAAGTTGGAAGAAAAATGTAATTTATTTCCAGACTGGAAGTTGTGCCCAGCTGTTGCACCCCTCCCCAGTCAGTTGTTCAGCATAGTAGAGCACCAGTTTACTATTCGGGGGCTTCTAGTGCCCCAGCCGAAGTTTGGCAAAAGTGTTGAATGTAGTGGGGAGGAAAGTCTACTCCGGCAGTGACCTTCACCTCAGACAGGCTAAGGCTGATGCTATCTTGGCAACCTGCAACTTAGACCTGTGGAAGGACATGTCAGAATTCTACTCATCTTTGCTAGAGATGTGTGATCAATTTCAGACATGAGGGATATAAGACAGATGACCATGGATACGCTGGAGAATGCAGCTGGTCACATCAACATCACATCAACAAATAGGGTGGAATTCAGGTTGGCCAGATGAATGCCCAGTTGTAATGCCCAGTTGTATGGCACTGGGCTATACAACTGGGCATTCATCTGGCTGTCTCACGCCTTGGTGGAGGTTCTCAATGTGACTATGGATTCTCTCAACACGCTCATGTATGCACCTAATGCTGGACCTCAAGGACCACATTTACTCACTCTGCCACTCAGTCCAGCAGGGAGTGCCCCCTGTATGCATTGCTGAACGGCCAAGCGGGGGGAGTCCTAGGGAGAGCTAGTCTGGAGACCTAATCTATGGATATTTGTGGTTGTCTCAGCAAAATCGGGATATTTATAAAGCTTCTCTGAAGTCTACCAGTTTCACTCGCCACTAGCCATTGGCTAACATTTCTGACACCAGACGCAACTTACGTTGGCTCTCAGTAGCTAAAAGAATCTCCTTTTAAAACGCTTGCCCTCACCCATAAATGTCTGGGCAACCAGGGTCCCATCTACTTGGCTAGCCGATTCACACCTCACACTTCTCCCCGTCCTCAGAGAATTGCCCATGCTCACTGCCTCTCCCTTACCAGGTTCAAGCTTCAGAAAGCTGGCAGGGTTAGTTTCCCAGTCCTAGCCACAAAACTGTGGAATACACTGCCCAACCTGCTTAGATCGGAACCTTCCTTCCATTCCTTCAAGAGCAAAGCCAAACTGTGGCTCTCTGCTCAAGACACCCGTTAATCCCCTCCTGTCACTTCCGACATTAATCTCCCACTAGAATGACCTTGCACCTTTGTTTCTGCCACTGTCCGGCATGCACTCTGATTGTAAATACTGTGTGTATAGCCTGTATGTAATTCTGTTTGTATATATATTTTATATTCTTGTATTGTACATATATTCTGTGGTATCCAGTTATAATATCGAAAAAAAAAAGATGAATGCAAAAATGTTGAAAAAAATAATGTAAAAAATAAATCAGAATGTGTGTGTTTTTTTTTATTTGTATTTTTTTGGGTTTAGGTAGGAAAACAATAAACAGGGGGTTGAGGGCAACCTCCCATTAAAAAAATATTTAAAAAAAAAAACGCATTAGAAAAAAAAATGTTCTACATTATTTTTTTCGACATTTTTGCAGTCAACATTTTCACTATAAACCATATTCTGTATCTTGTCCCACTATCTTTTGCTGTATAATGTGCCACTGTAAATGAAGATATGCGCCCAGATGCCTTTGGGCCAGGCGCGCTATACAAATAAAGAAAATACAAATAGTGATAATTGACTCTTGGCGAGTAAGAAATGGTGTGCTGTCTGGTGTGCTGTCTGTATGTGCAGAATTAAGGTGGGGAGTGACTTGTTATGACTGGATAGGAGCTTGCAACTTGAAAGTTTCCACCCTGCACTGGATCACACTACACTGTGTAGTGTGATCCAGTGGACCAGGTTCTACTACGTGTGGAGAGAAAGACACCAACCTTCAGCTGGCAAAGCTGGATAATGTCCTGTACATCATTACCCGTTTGGCATTAAGCCACACTCTTTCAGGACCTACCTTTCAGCGGCTAGTGCTCATCTTGCCAAAGGCACAATGTATCAATGTCATATCCTATTGTGAAAAGACATGTTAACGGGCTGTCAACCTTTTTGTACACATCAGTCCGAGGATGTAAATGTGGACCTGCCGGTTCTGATGCACAAGCCATTCTGATACATGACTTGAGACTTCTTTCATGGAAATCCACTTTTCTGGTAGCTGTTAAAATCATGAGGACAAGCAGTGTGTTTGAAGTACTCTGCACTGATCCTCCCTTCCTCGGTTTTATAAAGACAAAGTGATTCATTACACATATCCTACTTTCCTGCCATAAATCGTCCCTGACTTTCACATTGACCAGGAGATCAACCTCATTGTTCATCCCCATTACTTCCTCGGATCCCGAGAGCATGCAACACAACACGGACATGGCAAGGGCATGTAAGGTTTACTTGGAAAGGATAAAAGTGACCAGGATCTGCTCAGAGCTAAGGCTGCCACAGTGGCCTTTTCAGAGCTGCAGCGTGGGCCAACCAGCACCTGCTTTGGAAGCACCACTTGCTGTATGCCAACACATTCAGGTTATGAGTTCAGACAGCCCATCCTTTGCAACAGTCTCGGGAGGATAGCTCAGGGGCAACATGCTCGCCTTGGAAGCAAGACGACACAGAGCAACACAGGTTCGATCCCAGGTCCGTACTTAGAAACCTCTGAGTATTAAGTGCGTTATAAATAACCTATCATATCATAACATCTTTGGCTGAAGGTGTTGCCCCTTGAGGTGTAAGTTTGTCTTTGCTTCTGCCATTGAAATGTTGTCTGCCATCCACCCAGAGTTCTGGCTGTTTTGTAATCTGCCATGAGTACGGTGGAAAGGGGGTGGGACATAGGAGTAAGGGAATGTTACTCACTCTTCTGACTATTGAACTCCTAGTCCACAGTCTGCTTTCCTCCATAGGGTCAACTCTGTGTGAACTGGAAGTAGCAGGGCAGCTCACTCATGCTGTGAAAAGTACTGACAGTTTGGGCATAAGTATGCACAGTGGAGCATCCTTTGTGGGGACCGGCACATGTGCACTGGCGCCTTACCGGTTTCTTTTTTTTAAAGGCTACTCCGCATAATGCTACAGACCCGCCCCCATACAATGAAATAACAAACATGTTTGAATGAAAGGGGACTTTGACATAGTACCGCTGCTGCTACGGTGAGTACATGTCCCTTATTCCAGTCAATTCAAATCTTTGGTTAGCTACAAGCATGATTGTGATTCTAATGACAATGACACCCTTGCACTCTGTGTGACAGCACTGAGAGGCCTGCTGCAAAATATCTGACTTACCCTCAAAAACTACCATCTAACTGTACATTCTAGCAAAATAGTACACTCGCGACTCTCTATTGAACTGAAACTCAAGAAATATACTTTAAATGTTTTCACTTTGGAAGAACAATGCACGCTCTTTCCAAAAAACACACACAAGCAGGGCTCACAACATCTACTAGCACACTTGCATTGGCGAGAAGATTTTATGAGGGGTGAGTACTATTTACGACCTTGCTGGTAAGTATGGGGATGTTTGAAACGTTTGACATTTACTGCAAACAAACTACGTTTGCAGTAAATGTCAAATGAAAGTTTCACTGTGTGTGGCTGACCGCATTACGCCAAATATGAAGTGTGCTTAAGGCGACATGCAAAGCACTGGTAAATATGTTGCTACCCTTCAACAGGGGGTGCATGCATTTGCTGAGTATGAGTCTGTAAACTAAGGAACTCGCCCTGCAGGTCTAGTGCAGGGGTCTGAAACCTGCGTCCTTCCAGATGTTTTGGACTACTACTTGAACCATCACCATTGACTGTACTGACAAGACCTGATGGGTGTTGTAGTCCAAAACATCTGTAGAGCCAAAGGTTGTAGATCCCTGGTCTAGTGGGATTTTAAAGAATTTGCATGGCCTGATCTGTATTTAAAAAACAAATATCTAAAAATGCTGGGGAGAGGGAGATTTTGTAATGCCTTCTCATTGATCACACATGTATCAATAGCTTCTACTCAAAAATAATACCCTAGTATGTGTTGGACTCCCTCTTCCGTAAGAAAACAGAACAAGCACTGGGTCCCTGGGGAGCTCAGCCATGCTGCAGAGGTAGCAAAATCACTGTGCACCCAGAGTAATGGATCGTGTACCTTTAACGCTTAGAGAGAGCCAGCTGGTTGCATCAAGGTATACACGAATGGGGGATGGGAGACACCGGAGAGAGGTGTGGGGGGCATGACACAAGGAAGATGGGGAAAGTATATCTTTGAGCACCCTATAATTCATATTGATGTGAGTGTACATTAAACATTATTGATGAGTAATTTCATAAGTGAATGAAGTTCCCCTTTTTACTGTGTGGCTGGGTGATGGTGATGCACTCCCTGATAAACAGGAGGTGGTGACCCATGTTATCACTTCAATGATTCAGCCCCAGCAGGGCAGGTCATGCTTAACCAAAAGTTGCAAAATTATTCTTTCCCTCTCTAACACACTCTCTCCCAGTTACCCTTATTTTCTTTTTATTTTCACTCACATGCTATTGACATCTTTGATTATCTCTCAGCCTTGCTTTATTGCTTTGTTTTTCTTTCTCCTGTCCTCTTTCACTTTCTCTTGCTCTCTTCTTCCCTTGCCTTGTATCACCATCTCTTTCCTTAGCTCTTTATTTTTCTTTATCCCAGCTCTTCCTTTTCTCTTGCCCTTTTTTGCTTTATGTTGCTCTCATTCTTCTTCCTCCATCTCCCTTTCTATCTCCCTTTCTATCTGCCTCTCTCCCTTTTCTCTCCTCCCTCCGTCTCCCCCTTCTCTTTTTCTCTTCCTCTTTTTCTCCCACCTTTTATTGTTCTTTATTTTATCTTTGTTCTTCTTATTGGTTCTCTGCCTTTCTCTTTTCTCCCCTCTCCCCTACTCACCTTTCTTCCCCTTCTGTTCTCTGTTTTTTTCTATCTGAAATGTCGTCAGGCCTAGTACGATAGTCGCTTGTTTTGTTCCTCCCCTCTCTTTCTGCACCCCTTTCCCTCACCTTTTGTTTTCCTCCTGCTCTACCAGAAATGTCGTCTGGCCTAGTACGGTAGTCGCCTGTATGTTTCCCATTTCCTTCCTCTCTGTGTCTTAGCTCTTGCACTATCGGAAATGTCGCTAGGCCGAGTACGATAGTTAATTTCACATTCTTGTTGTTCATGGCCTGTAAGAATGTCATTGTATTTTCCCTTGTTCCCTACCTTGCCTTGAAGCGCTTTGAAACACATTGTGTATATGCGCTATATAAATAAACTATCATATTATATCTTCCCCTTCCTTTCTCTCGTCCCCTTCTTTCCCTCTTCCTCTCACTTTTTCTCATGTTTTTGTCTTCTCTCTCTCTCACCTGTTATCGCCATCTCTTTCTTTATTCTCTCTTCTTTGCTCTCACCCTCTCCATATCCAGGAGCCCGCTGACACTTCTTGGAGTAGGATTCTACGGCCTTCTCATCTTCTCTATGATGGTTGTGGACTTCCTCTACTTCTACAAGGTCAATAAGCATTCTTTCCATGATATTGTCAGCCAGAGGCGCATCGGGAAATATCTTCTCAGCTCCATTCTCCATCGAGACGCCAAGGGGAGGCGGCACAGCATGGACTACAGTCTAGAAGACATGACGGAGCGGGCGACTCAAAGCAATGACAAAAATCAAGTGTGAGAAGTAGCAGAATAACCTCAGCAAGAACACATTTCTTATCGTGCAGCAACGAGCTTGGGTAGGAGGGAAGGATTAGGGTGTGAGGCTCACTAATTTAGTACTCAAAAGGAGAATTATAAACTAGACCGCTTGCAGTAAAAGTTGAAACACTGAAAATAAAAGGTTTTGTGCATCATTAGATGTGTGCGACACACTGGGAACACACCCATATGTCCTGCTGAAAAGAACTTCACTCTATATAGACCTGTGTCAAATTGTGTAGTGGGGGCTCTTCTCTTATGCAACAAAACATCAGCCGTGATGGGCCAGAATGTATGAAATTGACAGCTTTTCAATATTGCCATTTAAAGTTAGTCTTCTTACTAAATCTTGAATGACATTAAGATTTGGGACCGCAAGAAGAGATTGCTGCCCCGTGGGAGCATTGACAAGATCTTTTTCTGGAGGCTCTTTTTGTTGCTATCGTGTATCGTCCAGTAAACTTTAAAAACACATCACTCTAACCACAGCTGTTAATGCTTTATGGCAAAATTAGGTTTTATACATCGTTAACTTGAAGTGTTTGTCCATTATATATATCTTGTGTTATACAGTACTTTGGGCCCAGCTCGAGGGCCTAAAGAACATTTAAAAATGCTTTATAAATTCTCAAATGACAATACTTTCAGAATCACACAGAAGATCTGAAAGTGTTTGATAATGAAGATCTAATTTTATCCTGGAATTTAGGACAATGGACGTCAAACTACTATTCTAAACATCGCTTTTATCAGTTTCAATCATTGAGAGTCTATCAGAATATTGACACTGTGACGCACTGAAAGACTGAAACCTGCGAGCTTTGCTGTGTACAGTTGCATGCTTTTGCAGATGCTCTATTACCAATGCAATTTTTGGTTCAAAGAAACCGTTTTATATATACTGAAAAAATAAATAAATAAATAAATTAATATACTGAAATAGATTTATTCACTAATATTTCAAAATTGTTGATGGTAAACATCTGCTCTGGATTCAATAAAAGCTTTTTTGATCAATTACTTATTTCTTTCTCCTGTTATGCATTTATGCTACAGTACATGAGGGGCAATGGAACATTTAAAGTCCTGAAGACATATCAGCAAAGAGGAGTTTCTTAGGCACCCACCATCGTCCGAGCGGGTGAAGTGAATAGAGGCTGTGCAGGAAGTGGCTCTATTTCAGTACGAGTGGTAAGAGAATGTTCCTGGTATTGAGAGTATGATGGCAGCAGGATCATCCGTCTATGCTCCGTTATTCTGCATTGTGGTGTTGTCAAATAATGAGATTGTATACCACTTCCCAGATTAACCATTTAGGGTTAGGCTTTGATAATTGCTGACCAAGCAGAATCACATAATAGGGGAGGGTGCAAAATGTGCATCGGCCATTAGCCTTCGGCTAGTGATAATGGACTCTAGCAAGTAGGAAATGATGTACTGTGTGTATCTGTAGAATTGAGGTGGCGAGTGACTTTTTGTGACTTGCAAGTAGCTTAGCACTTGACATTTTGAGCCCTAGAATAGGGGTCATTTTCTTTATCTAGTGAAGCAGCATGGCAGCAAGGAGTACAAAGAGGGTGTGGAGTTATTCACACCTTGCTGCACTACACTGGCAGATTGTGATGGCTGCCTAATGGTTTGAGTAACTGGCCATATATGGTTAACTTCTGTCAATAGTTGCATGCCAGAAGGATAGCTCATGTGTGTGTTTTGGCAATTAATCAATACTGCGCGACTGGTTTGTGATCACGGTTGTGCTGACTAAGCCCTTTGTCATTCTGAGGGTGATGAAGAGAGTATCATTAGCGGGTAATAAGAACACTGATTGATACAGCTTATAAGTGGTCCATCTACATGAAGCTAAAAAAACATCCATTTATAATGATATGATGCAAATAATATCATTGAGGATAACAAAACCCAAGACAAAGAAAATCATTACTTTGACAATATTGGTTCATTAGTAGATATTTCATAGCAACCATGTTATGTATGTCAAATGCACTTTAATGGCTGTGGTGCATAAAAAGGTGTGAGTGGTATTTGGTGGTTTAATTAGTCCTAACAGGTTGGCACTTCACTTAATCATTGCTGTCAAGTTCAGATAAATTGTTAGCAATAATTGATTATGAATTATGTAGAATACAAGAGCCCAGGAGGAACTATTACATTAGGGATCTGCAGTCTGGCAATAAACTTTAGGGTCCGGTTTGGAATTGAGAATGATTATTCCATACAAATGATTCAGGAGGAGTTATTTCATGATGCTTCCAGAAGATATATGAAAAGGGGTTTGATTACCCCCAGGATGTATCCCTTGTGTCTAAGGCAGGAGGTATTACAATAGGGCGAGTCTAGTTAGACTTACGGATAGTGTACTGAAAAACCACAAGGGAATTTGCAGCTGTCACTTTCCATCTTTGCCTTCTATGCTAGAGCACTCAAATGTTGTTAACTAAGTTCGCTGATTTAGTACAAAATTACAAATCCACCCCCCCCCAATGTCATGAACCAACCTGTAAACACCCTCATTTCAGTTCTCACCTCTAGCTAACATGACATAGCACCCAATAAACTCCCACAATTACAAATCACTACACTAAAATACACATTTTCAGTGACCTAAACAGAATCTGTTAAAAGTCTACCTGCATGACACACTGTTGACAGTCACTTCACCCAATATCACTATGAACAACTAACAATCAGATCTACCATTCACCACACCCAAAAAAACACTCGCTGACCCCAACAGACCTCATAGACAATACTGTAAGGAACTCATGGTGGTAACAGTAAAGACAGACACAAGTGTTCACAGTCCAAGTGTGTTTATTAAACTGTATAAATGGGCTGGAAAAACGCCTAATCTAAACCTAGATCTTAGATGGGAGCAAACGATGACCATCAAACAATAATAAGGCAATCCTAGTGGCGTCTTGTCAAATAAAAGGGCCTATACTAAAAAAAAAGCTATTGCCAATCCTTAGAGCTAAATTCAAAATGAGTGTGGGATAGTGTTCACAAGAAAAGAAGTGTTAAAAAATGATAGGTCGTGATGTTATAGCAGGGGGTCTCCCTTCCCCATGTTTTTTAGCACGGGACAAGGCAGGACCTTTGAGCACAGCACACTCCTGGGCCTCGTCAGCACGAGGTTACAGTTCCTTTCAACAATTCCAGGATCTTCTGAGGCAAAGTCTCTTTCCTGCAAAGTCTCTTGCATTAAAAGGCCTGCTGACCCATAAACAAAAGTTCCTTTGGTAATCTTTCTTGCTGGACGATTGCTCTTTGCCCCTTGGATCCCCCTGATCCTTCTTGCAATGTTTGCCTCCCTCAATCGGGTTCACTACGGCCTTTGACTTAAAAATGTATCACTTAACAGTCTTAATGTCTTTTTCAACAACTATTAATTGCGGACATCCCTCAGCCGGGTTCACACTTGTCGCCACACTGTTCACGGGTATATCACTGTATACTCTTAATTTGCAGGCATCCCTCCTTCAGATTCACATTTGCCAATTTCACAATTCACTCAGTTTTATCACAATGCAGGATTTACTTCCTTTAGCTTTTCCCTTGGCATCCCTCCGTCGGGTTCACATAGCCATTCTAACACAGTTCATGATTCAATAATTTAATCATAAAAGCAGGGGATTCTCTTCCCCTAGCTTTCTTTCGGCACAGATTACAAGACCTCTTAGTTTCTTCCCTTTACCTAAGTTCGAGTCTCAGCCCCCAGTCAGGCTTTCCTTAAAGCCCCCTAACCAGGCTTTCCTTAAAGCCCACAGCCAGGCTTCACACAGTTTTCCTCTATGTGTCAAAGACTTTTGAGTGTACAAGGGGTTTTGCTCGACCTTCGTAGGACCACTTTGATACTTCACACCAGCCTCTCCTAAGGCCTCTTGGTTTTCAACACAACCCAAAAGGGCTTCAGTCGGAGTCCTTTGAATTAGCGCCCCCACTATGCCTGACCACTCTGCTTCTGAACCTTTTACTAGGGTTTCTTTTAAAGTTCAATTACACAAGTTCTTTGTTCAACAAGGTTGCCGTTTGCTACCTAGGGCCCAACATAGTTTTTACTATCTGTAATCTCCGACTCACCGGCTGAGCTGAACTGCTGGGAGTTTCTTGTCTCGGGAGTCAAGGGCGGCACCACAGCGGCAAGTGCTTCTCCCCGCTTTGACTATCAGCGCGGGAGGGCCCTTTGTGCCGTTAACCTCGTTACACCACACACCAGCTGGTTTTCCCGGTCTTATGCTTTCCCTTTCAGAGGCTTCACAGATTTGATTTGTACAGTGCAAGGGAAATTCCCTCTTGGTCGTCCCTCCAGGTCTCTCCGCCTTTCTCCTCCGATTGAACAGTCGGTCTGGAATAACTGCTTCCTCATGCGTTCGGCCTTGCCCGAAAGTACAAGCCCGGGCTCCCCTACCCTCCCCTACTCAGGTGATCCTCCCTCGCTCGTCTGCCCGCAGGGTTGGGATCTGAGAGCGCCAGCCTTTCCCTGGCCACCTGAATAAGGGATTCTTGAGGTCAGCTTGGAGAATACCCTCCGCTTTCTCACAATACCCAATAGCACAAAAACATGTACCATTTACAAGTTGGCACTAACCTACAAATTCACCAGATCAACTATATAGCCCTATACAGAAGAGCACTAGCATTTTCAGTTTCACACAGAACAATGTGAGCTACAATTACATTGTCGATTAGTAACAGGGGCTGACGTAGCAACCAGACTCGGTTGTGGGGCTGTTCCAATTCCATTGTTTTTAAAGACCGTAATCTGAATGACTGAGCAGGTGTGTGGAACATGAAGGTGTCGCTCTGCTGTCTAGACAGGCATGGCCGTCATTCTGTAACAAGGACACACTGTTGAGAGGCTGTGGTGATACAATTGAACTTTTGAAAATAGATCTGTCCGACAAAACGTTTGTAGCAGACAATTGACTGTTACTTATATTTTGCAGCTACAACTTTGGGAACTGCAACATTAAACAGAGACAGCTGCCAGTTTACTGCTGTCTTTCCATTGTCCAGGTGAAGTAACAGAGGGGGGTGCTGAGGCAGGAATGTAGGAGGAATGAAGAACACTAGCCATCCCTATCAAAAGACTTAGGTTTTCCAGATTTTGTGACCATAACTGTGAAAAGCCATTATTAAGTTTGGCAATAGTCAGTTTCCACCCATCAGCTTTTACAATAGAATTCTTTGTTTGCTTGTGTTTTTTCACTGCATCTTCTTGTGGTTCACGCAACACTCTTAGTTTTCTTTATGTCCTTTAAAAGACAAGCACCCGTTTCAGTTTCTTAAATGTAAATATCAACCTCTGTATGCTCAACAGCTAGGATGCCTTAAGAAAGTAGTCTTCAAACTGGAGGGAGGGGTGCCCGAAGGATGCCAGTGGGGGCACAAAGCTCTTTAAAACAAGATTATGGTGACTGTTTTTAATAGAAAATGTAAGTATTTATGGCTTGGGGGCAGGGCAAGCCCAGAAGCTATATTTTTACTCAGGGGGGCGGAATGGACAGCATAAAAGGTTTGAAGACCACTGCCTTAATAAAGTGGCCTCCCACTTTCAAATAGCAAAGCAAATAACAGCCCTCTTTTTACGACCAGGTCAGAAAACTCCTGCTACCGCGCCAGTCCTCTGATATACAAGGCGGCTGAAACATCTGGAAAAGCAAGAAAATAGCCCCAAACTCCATAACATCGAACAAGAAAGAACTGGTCCCATCATTAGAGACAACAAAAAAACTAACCATCATAAAAAGCATTCACCCCGGATCATCAGAAACAATCAAAAAAAGATCTTTTCAAATGAATGACATAGTGATCACAAATAGGCCTAGCAAGAATTCAATAAATAAGTTATAATGTTTACAAGCAAACTATCTTCAATTAACTGCTGAAGTGCAATGATTGGAAAAAACAAACCGCATTGAAGGGGCAATAAAGACCTTGCAGGAACCTCGTCAACCTATACAGAGAATGGGACATAAGTGTAACTAGAACATGCAGTAATCCCGCGTTCCTGAAACTTACATTTGTATATATTAAATCATGTTGAGATTTGTTCAACATAAACTAAACATAGATGGAGGAGAGCACGAGTCATGGAGGGAATTGGAACACTGTCCCCCGCGCCCAAAGGCTGGCACAACTTCGCCCTACTGTGAACTGGGGTAATCAAGCTCTCTATATGTTCTTTAAAATAAATGGCGTAAAAGCAGTACAACATCTCTGCCTCACGGGTATAGCATCTGTATAGCAGTGTAGAAATAATAATATTCTAAAGGATTACAATACAAAATGACAGTCTTTGAATGCCAGACAGTTCTCTTTTTATGGGGGCAGCTTTACAGAACCTCTTTAGGGGTGCTTTGACCTTGAACTTAACTTGAGAACAGAGTACCTGTCCTGTACACTTTTCACAAATCTCAAACGGATGCATATACTGTAAACAATCTTCCTCAACTTGAACAACATGGAAAAGGGGGGGGGACAGGGGTCAAGGATCTCCTTTAATGCAAATCTCTTTCAGTTGCTGGACAATTAATGGATGCCACTTAGAGAGTGGTGTTCTGTGTTTTTACTTTTTTTAGTTGGCTGGTGTTCAATTACTTAAGTGAAAGCAATGATCAGGCCGCAAGCAATGTTCAGAGAAATAAACAGATGGGGGGCATCTGTCCACTGTTTGGTTAGAGAAGCCGGGGAGGGTCTAAGTGCTCTTCCAAACTAGCAATCAACATATATGTCAGCATATAACAGTGCTAGCAAGATAGCAATCAGGTTTTTCATCTTTTTTTAAGAAAAACATGTTCTTTACAACAAACTATTCCCTCTATTGCAGTGGTCTTCAAACTAGTTTTACCCTGAGCCTCACCGAAGAAATATTTACCTGGCTGCCCCTCCACCCCCCATACACATGGGCCCTCATTAGGACTCTGGTGGAAAACCATGGTGGTAGACCAGCCGTTAAGGTCGGGTCCCGCAAAGGGACCTCGTAGTAAAGCGTTAAGGGTTTAATAGCGCCGACACCTTTTACGGCGCCGTTAACTCCTTAACGCCTGGGTCCTAATGAGGCCCATGGACTCTGAAATGTTTATTGGTTGCCAACGGTTATCACACACTGGTGTAGAATGGTGCCCCAAATGGAGGTGTGGGTGCCAAACACAATTTCTTTCTAAATCATTGCTTGCAATAACTCAAATTAGAGGACACATTTTTGTAAACACAACATTTAGTATGTTTTGCTACAATACAGAGGACTGGAGTAAAATGAGTTTTGGATATGTATTTCCCACCAAAGAAAATCCAAAATTGCGGTCCTACAGTAACATTGGATATGCAACTGATGTAACACTTTGTTTCTTAAGTACAACAACTTTGAGATTACTATAAATGCAGTCACTTCGCAAGTTGGACAGTGGAATATTGGAGAACTGCTGTGATGGGTGGGCCTGTCTGTCAGCAGCCAGCCTATCACTATTGTACCTCCAACTTTGACCGATTTTTTGTCTTTAGGGCTGCAAATGCTGAGAATTCAATCTCGCAAAGGTGCAAAGTGCTAAAAGGTAACAGTACATTGACTGCACATTTGGATTATGTTGGAAACTCTGCAGACACATTTTGCCAAAGACGATTTTTTGAATTGGCTCACCAGTAGGTGGTCACTTTGAAGCTCCATCCGTTCCTCCTGGAAGTATATTGGGAGGTGGGTCGCTACGTCTGGTAGGAAAGGCTGACCCACCCAGTCATTGGCGTTACAATTGTCCTCTGGAAAGTACTGGAGGTTCTGAGATGCTTTCCTGTTAGTCCAGCAACATATGAAAGATCATACTCCATCTCCTCAAGAGCATCTGCTAATGTGGCAAACAGATGGGCTCTTGTGAGGTGCATCTTAATAAAATGTACAATATTTACAACAGAAGTCAGCACCTCTGAGTTCAGACCCCATATTGCGCACAGGCAAAGCTTCCCGATGTATCATGCAGTGTGTCCGCAATATATGTGTAGCTACTGCCAACACTTTTGCTCTAGCACTAGCACCACACATTGAACGAGCACCATCCATGCAAATACCAACACACGCCTCCCGCTTTAGACAGTGGGAACCTAGAAAGTTAACATCAACGGCTTCAGATGCAGTAGTTCTGCTCCAAATTGGTTTCCAAAATAAGAAACCCTTCAATATTTCTTTTCAATGGCAGCACCTCACATAAGCAATCAAAAGAGCTTCTTTTGAAATGTCAGTAGCCTCATCCAGCTATAGGGCAAACTGGTTGTGTTTCAAGCGCGATATCATTTCTGCACTGATATCAGAGGACAGGTCAGGTGTCAAACATAGGGAGACTTTTGCATTTCTCTGCTGCACCATCACCAAGCATTTACCTGGTTGACAGCGAGAATTGTTGGCAGAATCACTTTCCCAGCATCTGTAAAAGGCTTCCAAAGCATTTGCAGGTACTGAGGCCACATTTTTAACAGTGTCTTTTTGCTTTTTTTTACCTTGCAGCTGCCGTACAAAGAAATCCATGTTTTTTTTTGTTCTTCTGCTTTTCGTTTGAGATTCCTACCGTCTTTGGGCACTAGGAAACGATTTATCTCAAAAAGGAGCCTGGATCTGTAAAAATATTGCAAACCCACGCCACATTCGTTTTTAAAAGCTATTTCAAGTTTTCAAATGTTAAAAATGCCTCCAAAAAAACATACCTATGAAAAGGTTAGGGGGAAAAATGGATCTGTGTGATCCGATCGTGGCTGCTTTGTTCGTGACGGAAAAGTTTGCATGAGAAATGCACGAACACAAAATGATCGTACATTTCCCATGCAAAAATAATATTACCCTACAAAATGCACACCCACACCCACACCCCAACACCCCTCCATGCACACCCTATGTAGCTTGCACCAGTTCCCTTTCACTTTTGTGAAGGGAACCGGTGCCGTCTTTTTTTGATTTTTTCGGGCAGCTGCAGGGGTTTTCCCCTGCAATCCCCGCTCACTATACTGTGTAGCTTAGTGAGCGGGGTGTTGCGGGGGAAACCCCCGCAGCCCCTGTTTCTTTTTTTTTGGGTGTTCTGTGGGGGTGTCCCCCGCAACACCCTGCTCAACAATAATATGCCGCAGTTTTTTTTTGCATGCCACCAAAGGTTCAAACCTTTGGTGTTCGAACCTTTGGTGGTATGCATTTTCGACGTTTTTGTATTGGTCGAACCTTTTTTATCGGTAATTTCTACCGATTCCGAAAAAAACACCCATGCAAAAATGGTTCCGAAATACTGGGTCGGAAAAAGTCCCCAAAAGATTTCAACAATTGCAATCACCAAATGCAAAGATTCAAAATGAACCATGTGAAAAGCTTGGGGGCGGGGCTCGCAAAAATTGGTCAGAAATACTGGTTGGATTAAAAAAAAAAAACACCACACTGATACAAGTCTCAGAAGACTCCCTGTTCAGTTTGTGAAGTCCTAGCTTGAATTCTTTCACATTGCACAGGGTGATATAAACCTTCAGCACTTCTCTTTCAGTACCCCCCCACCCCTGCAAAATGGACATGAGAAAGAACCAGCCTCAAAAAGAGGTTTGAAATCCCTAATTGTGACTCCTAACTATACCTTTAAAATTTGCCCCACATTCACCATCAGCAAAATGATAATAATAATTTGGAATTTATATAGTGCTACGAACCCTCAGGTATCTGAGCATGGCTTATTATTACCCACGGTGTGTGGTGCTCATTTATCGACCTCGGAAGGATGAAAGGCTGAGTTTGGCCCTGCCGGGATTTGAACCTGTGTCAGCAGGCTCTGCACCAATGTCAAAGCGAGCGATCTACGCGCTGTGCCACTTGACTAAATACAGTTGTTTAAAAAATAAAGGCATCTTTGCCTTCGGCAAGTCCTACTACAAATATCAGGATTGATGGTGCCACTGCTGCTGGAGACTTTGCTGTCCTAGATGGGATGATAGAGCCAATTTGTGTTCCTGCAATTGAAAAAGTATGATAAAAAAATATTATAGACCTACCAGATTGACCTTACCAATATTTGCGCACTACACTCTGCCAGTCAGCTCACATCCTCCCCCGCACACAAAAGGACCTAGTGTGCAGAGTCCTACCGGAAATTTCCAAAGTTCCCTATAGGCCAGTCCACCCCAGCTGGCAGAGAGAACAGAGGGCAGTTAGAGCACATACCTGAACACGCGACTCATACTCAATCACAGCAATAGAAAAATGTTACAGTGAGAGAAAGAGCATCAGCTTGCTAAATGTTACCCTTTGTATCACCTGCCTATTCCCTATTCCTGTTGAGAAATCCAGCCTGCTGGCATTCCAATCATTCATCTACATATCTTTCATAGGATCCAACACGGTAGTGCTCAACCCAACGAGCTAACTTTTGCAAACATCAAGTAATAGCCATTTAGCTTTTACTGCTGTCCGGTGACAGTGCTGAAGTAGCAGCAGACTCTGCCGCGGCTGCCGTGCCAGACACTAGGGCCTCTGGCTTCTATGCAGCATATGATGCTCCATGCAGGCCAAGGTCTGGCACCCACTGCAGGAAGACATCCATCAATTACACTTTAAATGACTTCTAAGGCAGTGGTGCACCTAATGTACTGTTGGCAATGCAGGGTTTTTAGAACATGAAGGGATGCATAGAATTGCTCTATAGTAGATGGCTACTGGGGTAGCTCGGCAAGTTTATAGACCTTTGCTGAGATGTTATATATGCAAAACCTGTTAATCGAATGACTTTTGAAATTACTCATTAAAAAAAAGTGCTATAAAATATGTTTAGCCAGGGGATGTGGTATGTCTGTCTCTGTGTCTCTGTAGTTAAAATCAAAAGTTGGCACCCACAAACCCACAGTTTAATTTCCTAATAACTGCTGTCAGAACAACAGAAGCATTTATTTGTGATTAACTAGTTTGACAAACATAACATCTTTATAAATATAACCTGTGACAAAAAACAAAGCAAGGGACACGCAAATTACAGAGTGTAAAATGCACATTTTAACAACAATAATTTGCCCAGCATGTAGAATGCCTGCTTTCAACAGTGATGTCCCCCCTCAACAGTGATGTCCATGGCCCATTGATTCTCGTGGTGTCCCTCCTTTCAGGACAGAAGAAAAGAAACTGGATGAGCAAATAGAGCCAGGAAATGCACGAGTGACGGCTGGGGAAAAGAGCACAGCAAACATTAAGTTACCAGGCTGGCTGTTTCCCTCAGCGAAGCTGGGCGGTTGGTATACTATGGTCAGGACGGAGGCAGGTTGGGTCCCGAGATCTGGCCAGACATCTGATGCTGGATCTCAGACAGAGCCGGCCCATGGACCAGAGGAGTGACCAGGAAGAGGGGCAATCAAAGCAGGGGGGGGGCGGTGTTGTATGATATCTGGCTCGCCCGAGAAGCAGCATCCCTTACTTGGCAAGAAGACACTGGCAGCAGCAGCAGTAAGCAACAACGCAGCCTGGACAGGCTGCGTTTATTTCCTGGTTCGTGGACAGGCCCCATCACGTCGCACTGACTGACCATGTGTATAGACAGCCAGTGGCTCGCCATGCAAAGTTAAGCGCGGCAAAATAAAAGTCTCTCTTCTCTCGCTGTCCTGGATCACGCGCCCCTTACAGATTGAAGACCTCTGCCTAAAGTATGCCTAAAGTATGGCTAGTTTTAAGGCAAAATACTAAATTTTTGTTATCAACACAGCGGCCTCGCAGGACAAGACCGCAGTGTTTGAACGACGCAGGTGCGCAGGGGACGCTGACTGATTATACTTAACACGCTTCACTAGGTCCACACTTCTGTGCCTATAAGAACCGAGGTACGGACCCTCTGCAGCAAAGCCTTCGCAGGACAAGGCCACAGTGTTGAGCAATGCAGCTGTGCAGGAGACGCTGCCCGATTGTATGTAGCACACTTCGCTAGGTCCACGCTTCTGTGCCTATAAGAACCGAGGTACGGACCCTCTGTGGCAAAGCCTTCGCAGGACAAGGCCACAGTGTTGAGCGACGCAGCTGTGCAGGAGATGCTGCCCGATTGTACGTAGCATGCTTCGCTACGTCCACGCTTCTGTGCCTATAAGAACCTAGGTACGGACACACTGCGCAAAATCCTCGCAGGACAAAGCTGTTTGCTTACATGTATTGCCTGCATTCCAGTGTGCTAATTCCTAACTTCTAAGTTCCTTTGGTGATTGACTTGTCTATGCAATGCATCTGATTTTCGTTCCCCAGGGTTGTTTGCCTACATTGTACTACCTGCATTTCTGTGTGTTCATTCCTTACTTCTAGGTTCCTTTGGTGACTAACTTGTCTACGCAATGCATCTGATTCTCGGTCTGTGTTCTGGCCTGTGTGCCCCCCTTCCTTCCGTGTCTCCCACCCTAGTGTCCCCCCACCTGTCTGCTTCCCAGCGCTATCACTCCCTCCGCTCTCCCTGCTTCGGCCCCCCCTCTTCTTCCCGCCTCTCTTCACCCTCTATGGTGCTCTCGGTGTCACTTATCTTCTCTAACTGCTTTTCTATCGACTCACCTATCCCTCTCACTAAGTCTGGCAGGAAGAAGCTCAAGAGGGATATCCTGGTCTCCAACCCAGGCCTCCCTATCGCTGATACCTATACCAGTGCTTCCTCCAGACAGACCATTACTGACATACTCTTTGTCGTTCTCTCTCCAAGCCACCCATATGGTCTCTGTTCTCTCACCTTTTTTTTCTTCACCCATTAATGGTGGCACCCGGTGGGAGGCCCTCCTGGTCCCCTTCCTCTCCTCCAAGATCATCATCAATGTTTACCTCAATGGCACCGTCTTGGTCCAAGGCCCACAGGCCAACCTCCTTTTTGATAGATGCTTCCTGCACCTTATCAACCTCCTTTCGTCTCCTGCTGTTCATACTTTCACCTCACTGCCACCTCTACGGCTGCCTCTGCTGCTTCTACAGCCACTCTGTTGCTTTCTTCCTCTGCCACCCTCTGGCACTCTCCTCCTCCTCCCTGGCTACCTGGCCTTCTCCTCCTTCCTCCTCTGCCCATCCATGGACATCTGCAACATTCCCACTGGGTGTACCTCTGACCTGTACCCCTTCACGGAAGTCTTTCAAAGGGCGCAACCTGCTCCACATTGCTACTCTTAACTCTTGCTCAGCTGTCACTCCTCTCACATCTGCCATCTCCACGAAGAACTCGATTTGGATCTATTTGGTCTGACCGAGACGCTTTGACACTTTTCCTTCATGATGGCTACAAGATTCTTTCCAAACCCAGAACCAACCGTCCCGTTGGGGGTGTAGCCTTGATCTTCCCAAAGTGGATCCCTGCTTCTATCATTCCTATGCAGGACTACTCCTCCTTTGAATGCCTGGTCTGCAGGCTCTCTCTCTCTCTCCCCTGGCCTTTCCCTCACTGTGGCCACTATCGACAGGCTGACTGGCCAGGTGGCCCTCTTCCTCTCTGAGGGGGCAGACCTCGCCTTGTCTCTCCACACCTCTACCTCTCAACTTCTCCTCCTCTGAGACCTGAACATTCACCTGGATGCTTCCTGCCCTTCTTCAGGACTCACTCTGTCTCTATTCTTCCCTCTGGCCCAACTCACTCTGCAGGGCACACCTTGTATGTTCTGATTTCCTCAGGCCGCCCCCTCTCCAACTCCCTCACCACTCCTCTCTCCTAGAGTGATCACTTTCTCCTTTCCTCCCACCCCTCTCTCCCTCTCCCCCTCAGGCCAAGCCGACTCCAGCACTGCCACCTACCCTCTCGATCATCCAACGCAGGAAGCGTGGGTCAGCTGAGGCTTTCGCCACTACCTTCTCTCCTCCTTCTGCACCTTAGGCTTACTCACACCCTAACACAGCCCTTTCTAACGTTCATCTTTCTATCTCTAACACTCTTGATGTACTTGCTCCTGTCATGGGGATCCGCTTGAAGCCCAAATCCAAGTGCAACTCTTGGTACGACTCCACCTTGTCACCCTCAAACGCAAGCCAGGGTGGCTGAGAGGAAGGCATCAGGCACACCCTCTGACAAACTGGCCTGCAATCTGCTCTAAAGGCAATACAGACTCTCTGTCCTCGCCAAGAGAGCCCACATCCAAGCCTGCGTCTCTGCGGCATCTAACAACTCAGCCAAACTCTTCAAAATCTGCAAGGAGCTGAACAATCCTGCTGCAGTCTCTCCCTCTCCTGTTCCCTCCCCAGCCCTCTACACGGCTCTAGCATCTCATTTGACCACTAAAACCCAGGCCATCCTGTCCACTGTCTCTTCCTTTAGCTCCTCCTCTCCCACCCCTGACCCCTCTTCAGCCATTTCTCCTCCTTCTTTCTCCTCCTTTCCCACGTTTACCCCAATGATATTTTTAGAGAAGTCTGAGCTATGAAAGTATTGTCAAAGCAGGTCCTCCCATGCTCCTCCAGAACCATTAAGGACCACATTGATACCTTTGCTCCAGCTTTGGCCGATTTCTGCAATCACTCCTTTGCCACTGGAACTTTCCCCTCCCCATTAAGCACTCCCTTGTGCACCCCCTTTTCAAGAAGCCCTCTGCTGATCCTTCCTCTCAGGCAAACTATCTCCTGATCCCCCCATCTCCCCTTTCCTGGGCAAACTCTTGGAAAAGCTGTCCATCTCCCAGCTTAATCTGCACACTGAATCTGTTGGTTGTCTCCATGAGCACCAGTCTGGCTTCAAAGCTGCCAGAAGCACGGAACGGAAACTGCTCTCCTGAACACCTGTGAAGATCTGTTCTCAAACATGGATTCTAACTTTCCTTCTGTTCTCATCCTCCTCAATCTTTCTTCTGCCTTTGATACGGTCAACCATGCCATCCTGCTCAATCGCCTCTATGATAACCTGGGTATCACTGATCAGGCCCACGCATAGCTGACCTTTCTCACGGACCAATCCTCCCACATCCAAAGGGGGTCTTTCCTTTCTTATATCTCTCTCTCCCCACTTGTGGTGTTCCCCAGGGGTCTAACCTCTATCCCTGGCTATTCAACCAATACCTGGCACCTCTTGCCTATCGCATAGCTTCCTTCTGCTCCAACTTTCAGTGCTATGCGGATGACACCGGGCTTTCCTTCAGGCTCCCCTCACCCGCATCTTCTCCTTCTCTCATTCCAGACTGTTTGACCGCAATTCAGAAATGGTGTGCTGCCAATGATCTCTGCCTTATTGCCAGTAAGACTGAGATCCTCCTCATTGGAACACCAGCTCCCTCCTTTCCTCTGTCTCTCTGGCCCCCACCCTGGGCCCTCTTCCTGCTCCTGCCTGTGAGGTTAAGAACTATGGGGTCATCTTCGACTCCACCCTTTCTTTCTCTCCTCACATCTCTGACATCTCTAAGAAGTCAAACTATCAACTGCACCTCCTCAGAGGTAATCTACCTTTCCTCCCTTTTCCCCCAGAAGCTCACTTTCTCCAGAGCTCTGGTCCTCTTTAGGCTGGACTAGTGCAACAGCCTCTTTCTAAATCTTCCTGTCTCTACTCTCTGACCTTTTCAAATTATCCAGAACAGGACTACAGACTTGTCCTTGGCCTCAAGCCCAGGGATTGTGTCTCTCCAGCTCTGAAATCTCTTCATTGGCTCCCAGTGGCGACAAGGATCAAGTTCAAGACCCTCTGCATCGTCCACAATGCCTTCTGGGGCCTGGGACCGCACTACCTCCAACTCTCTCTTCCTAAACATCCCCCCTCTCGAGTTCTCCACTCATCCAAGTCCAACTCTCTGAGGGTCAGCCGCTTTTCCAAACAGAGAGTTGGGGGCAGATCTCTGTCCTCGGCTGGAGCCTACCTCTCTCAAACTTTAGCAGAACCATCTCCGGTTCCGGAATCAACTCAAGACCTTCCTCTTTGCTTGCGCTTTCTCTCTTCCTCTCCCATGTTCATTCCCGTCTGCTCCACGCACTGGCCATCTGGCTACCCTCTGAACTTCGGCCCAGGCTCCTGCATGTCTAGTTGCACCTCTCACTGCCTCCCGGCTCCCATAGCACTTGTGGTCTGTATCTGCAACGCTACAGTCCCTTCTCCCTGCACTTACAAGGCACCAGATGGCTGCACTTCCTGATTTACCTGCACTGAGCCACACGCTGGCTGCACTTTTGAGTTACCTGCACTTCTCCCTCCATCCCCACCCCCCACTTCTCCCTTTCATCTTCCCTGCTCTTGCGCGTTCTAAATGACACAGGGCCTAGTAAGATTGTTGTTTTGTCCTCCCTATTTTTCCCCCTCCTTGTCTTGTCACGCCAAGAAACACTTGTGTACAGGCATGTTATAAATGCTGTATCATATCACATATCTTGCTGACAAGACTATGTAGGCGCCTACATTTTCACTGTATACTAGAATAGTATACATGAACATGCAGGCGTCTAGTCAGTGAGACAACACAGGGAAATGAAGGAACTCTGTCTTAGACAGACAGCGGAAGAAATGCAGGAGGGGAAGGAGGATTCAAGAAAGACAGCTTGTGGTACAGCTCAGTGCACTGCCTGGCAGCACTGAGCGGTAAAGTTAGTCACATCTCTCTGCAATGTTCAAATCAGAACACCTGCACCTCATAAAAGCAGTAAAGTTACAGAAATCATGGCAAGGGTACTTCATGCCGTAGCGCTCCCGCCTCTGCTGCTGTTCATCTAGAGCGCTGGGCTAATGCCGCACTCGTCACCCGCTGCAGGGGTGGCATATATCTCACCCCCGGCGCGGGAGGGCTCAGCAGCCCGAGGCACCTAAGCCTATGTGAGCCTGTGCAGAATAAGAAGCACGTGCATTTGGCTGTATTAAAAATGGGACCGAGATGGGGCTTAGTTTCTAAGTGGGTGAGTTAATTGCTGTTCAAACAGTGAAAGCTGTGTTGCGCAGATAAGGGTGAATTGCAGAAAGCCTGGGATGTGAGCCTGTGAATGCAGCAAAAAGCTGCTACCATTTGCGTTCTGTGTGACCCTCCTATGTGTATTGTGCTTTCAAGATGTGGGTCCCACCCAATGTGTAATGCGCTTTAAGCTAATGAAAGGAGCAACTGCAGGCATGTGCAACAGAACGCTGCAGACTCCAACGATGGAACACCTGTTGTCTCCGTTTTTCATTTTGGGCCTGCAGGCTTACACCATGTGATCATGACCCAGCAGGTCTGCCCCCCACCTTCCCACTCAGACTAGGTTGGTGCCCTGGGTCTAGCCCAGGTAGCCACCATGCAGAATACTGCCGGCATTCGAGGTGCTCGGGCACTCAGTCTGTGTTCCCTCAGCATCACGGGCCCTGCCCTGCAACACCAAAAAGTCTGGATGATCCCGGCACACCCACATGGTTCTGGGCCCCCCCCAGCACCTGTGAGGGCAGCAGCGTGACCGCCACCGGGCCCACAATAATGGCGACGCAGAAGTTGAAGCACCCCTGTGATGTCCCTCTTTTTTTCAAAAATAGAAAAAGAAGTGAGAAAGGAGGAGGCAGCATTCAGCGCCCTGGAAAGGAGGGGTGGATGCCATGCCTGGTGCCTTGCTGGTGGATCCTCCCTGGCCACAGCTCTCTGAGAAGAAGGTGCTTGTGCGGCCAGACAGAGGATCTGCACGCAGCCCCCCTGCAGCATTCGGCGCTGGAAGTAGAAAGGCAATGGAGTTGCCGCAGCTGCAGGGGATGAACTGGAATTCCTGCCTGGGTGAGAGAGTTCACTTAGTCACCTCTGGGGAAAAGAAGGGACGGACCCACCCGTGCATGCGGGCCCCCAAAGAGCGTTCCCAGGCCCACCAGCGGTGAGTGCAAGGCTCGGTGTAGCAGCAAAGATTTTAGAAGGCCCCACAATAACGTGGGGGTGGAAAACATGCAAGTACACAAACAATAAATCCGAATGCCTGGCAGCCAATGTGCAAAAAGCATCTGCCCTGAAATTGGGCCTTAACCTTAAATCACTTGTGTTTGGTGAGGGGCGGAAGGGATCCAGTGGTTACACTCACCAGCCAAGAAGACGCACAAAGACTCGCTGCTGCAGCAATGAAAATCAAAACAGGGAAAAAACCAACCCACCAGCGCTTAAATATACCCGGCGCCTAGAAGCACTCCCGATATATAGAGGCGCCCGCCTTATAGACACGTGCCCTCCCCTCATCCCGCCATGATTCCCTTCCTACGCACGTTGACGTCCTACGTGCAAACGTCACGGCGACTGAGCGGCGTTTCAGAAACACGTAGAAAACGTCATGACGCCTTAAAGGCGTTTCAGAAAATGTCGGCTAACTTTCAAACAAGCACACAATGTTAGCGGGTCTCATAGGGACTTTAAGTTGGTACTGGAAGGCCCGTCAGGGGCCGGGCTCCCTTTCCTGTTTCCGGGCAGCAGCAGCAGCGGGTGAGTGAGTGCCCGCGCTGCGGCTCTTGCGCTGGAGTCTAGGCGCTTAGCCTCCGCCCCCTGCGGTGGGGTGTGGGGGGAGAGGAGACCCCCCCTGCGGCCTCTGCATCCTCTGGGAATGCGCCTGGAGGCCAGGGGCTGCGGCACTGCAGCCCTCGCTCGCATGTTGCCATTGCAGGAGCCCCTGGCCTTGCAGTGCCCCGGCCCGGACAGCAGCAGCCGATTTGCAGATTTAAGGCAAAAGGCCCTGTGAGCCAAAGTGACAGAGGGCCCCAATGCGCTGAGCATGAGGGCCCCAATGCGCTGGGCATGGGCAGAGGGGCCCAATGCGCTGAGCATGAGGGCCCCAATGCGCTGGGCATGGGCAGAGGGGCCCAATGCGCTGGGCATGGGGCCCCAATGCACTGGGCAGAGGGGCCCAATGCGCTGGGCATGGGCAGGGGGCCCCAATGCACTGGGCATGGGGCCCCAATGCGCTGGACATGGGCAGGGGGCCCCAATTCGCTGGGCATGGGCAGGGGGCCCCAATGCGCTGGGCATGGGCCCCAATGCGCTGGGCATGGGGCCCCAATGCGCTGGGCATGGGCCGAGGGCCCCAATGCGCTGGGCATGGGCAGGCTTTCCCGTGTTTGGGGCTCCGACTCTGGCTGGATGGAGGCAGTAGGGCCTCTTTGCTGTCAATGGTGGCAATATTGAAAGATCACGCCTGAAGCCAATGCTGGAAATTACAGGCTTCAAGGCAATGGAAGGACACTACAGGAGGTGCTAGCACGGGAACATTCCTACAGCAATAGCCTGCATGTCGCCATGTACTTAACCCACACACTTGAAATATCATTAAACATCACAGATGCAATTAAAGGAGTGTGCCCAAACTATAGCGGTGTTTATAATTGGTTATTTTTAATGCGCTTAATATGAGAGCTTTCTAAGCACAGACCCGGGGATCAAACCTGTGTTGCTACAAGTCATCTGCGACGTCTTGCTTCCAAGATGAGCGCGTTGCCCTTTCGCTATCCTCCCGGGACTACAATTATTACATATTAATAATAGTGTCCATTCATATATTGCACACCACAAAATTATCTTGGTTTGCACAGGAAAACCTGGCATCCAGGAGTGGAAAATAAATGTTTATTCACATTCTTTTGCTTGACCTGTTTCTATAATGTGTATATATTGTCAAGTTCATTTATTATGTGATTTTCATACTTTTCAAGGCATTGCTAGACAGATAATGATATACTCTTTTGATTACCAAACCTTTAAAATACTGATATGAAGTTGCATACCTGGGAAAATTGTGGCTTTAATTTTCAATTCCTAAATGGTAAACTATAAGTCCCAGAATGCAAGTTAATGCCGACCTGAAAAATCTAGTTGACCCACTGTACTTTCAGTGATTTAAGACATGTAATAAAAGAACTTGTATAATAAACTCAGTTATTGTTTATAATACATATGCTATTGGTTCCGAAACTGAATCTGCAATTTAGTACACCGCACCAGTTTCCCAGGAAACGCCACTGGACATGTCCACATGACTACACAACCAGCCTGATCCCCTGCATTTCTGGGTGAAGGTCTTCCCTGAAGGCCTGGATCGAAACTCGGTATTAACCGAGCCCGAGTGAGAACCACTTGCAATAAACGGCCTGCACTTAAGCAATATCTGGAAATGTTGAGCTAGCTGCATAACTCAGGGTTTTTTTTATTTATGACTGACAGTTAACTGTCTCATTAGCTCTTAGCTCTGGCGTTTACTGTCAGTGGGAGGTATATGCACAAACGTCTCTATACGGCAGATGCACAGAGTGTGGTGAAAGCAAGCTCAGTGGGCTCATGCGCCCACTATTCTACAGCACTCCCTACCTGGACAGTGTGGGAGAGGCAGTGTATTGGCAAAGATGAGGGAGGGAGGAATAGATGAGCATTTTGCCATTACAATTCGGTAATGCCAGTCGTTGCTGAGGGTATGACTGAGGGGGGGGGGGGTTGTGGGGGTGCTGCACAGGTTTTCAGGGAAAAAACAAGAAGTGCAGGACATTTGCAAGTAATTCAGTTGTTATGCAAGGGGCGTTTGTGTTGTGGAAGGGGTTTGAACTATTATTTAAGGGACGCAGAGGCTATCGGAGGTATGTCACAGGTATTTTTGGGGTTATAACTAATGAGCCCCAGGCTGCCGACCAAGGGTAGCATGGAGCCGTTGAAGTCCAGCACTGTGGAGTGCCCGCTTCTGCAGCTAAAGCTGTGTGCGCCCCCTCAGAGAGCACACGTGACTTGGGGGGGGGGGGGACGCACAGCACTGCCTGTAGGGGCTGCAGGGCCCCCCATTATGCCAATGTTGATGGCCTGCCCTGCACCACCCAAGCGAGCATGGCGAGATCCGGTTCCAGGCCTGTCGCAACCAAATAAAGGCAGGCTTTTTCATTGACTGTAGCAGAAAAGCATGTGCAATACTGCGTTGCTTCAGCCTATGCTTTTCATGTAATGATGTACTCGGCCCCTCAAATATAAGTGCACGGGTGCCCTGCTGAGACTGGGAAGGGGCGGAGCAGGGCACAGGGGCCGCTCGCCATTTGTCTGCCCGGCGACCGTTCAATCCGCCACTGAGCTTATTCCCGGTGCAGTGCAGGCGCTGGAGTACAGCTCCTGCACAGACCCTGCCCTGGTAGAAGTGACTACATATATGATAATAAATGCGCTGGCTAATGCTCACACAGGCAGTGACTGCTGTACAGCTGCTACACAAACCCTGCTCTGGTGTCAGTGACTACATATATAATAATACCTGCACCGGCTAATACTCGCAGAAGCAGTGACTGCTGTGCAGCTGCTACACAGACCCAGCCCTGTTGGAAGTGACTACATATATAATAATACCTGCACCAGCTAATGCTCGCAGAGGCAGTGACTGCTGTGCAGCTGCCGCACACACCCTGCTCTGGTGTCAGTCACTATATATGTATATACGTGTGACGGCAGACAGGCCGCTGCCTCCAGCGCCTGCTCTGAAAGCAATGACTCCCCGGGGCCAATGGCTGCAGATCCCGTACTTTCACTGTCCCTAAGGACCCTTCCATGGGTAATAACTGCAGGTACAGTGTCTGTTCTAGGTCTAATGGCTGCAGGCACAGAAACAACCCCCCACCCTCCTGATGAATAGCAGCAGATTCTCTCTAGCACTAAAGACCCATCATGGAGAGAATGAGCTGAGCTGACAATACCAGCCCTGGGGCGAATAATTCAAGACACAATACCTGCCCTGGAGGTAATAACCTCGCATACAGTACCTACCTGCTTTTCAGCTACATCTGACAATACCTGCCCTGAGGCAAATCATTTCAGACACAATACCTGCCCTGGAACTAATAACTTCTCATACAGTACCTACCTGCTCATCGGCTACATCTGACAATACCTGCCCTGGGGCAAATAATTCCAGACACAATACCTACCCTGGAGCTAATGTCTTCCCATACAGTACCTACCTCCTCATCCGCTACATCTGACAATACCTGCCTTGGGGCAAATATTTCCAGACACAATACCTGCCCTGGAGCAAATGACTTGCGATACAGTACGTACCTGCTCATCGGCTATATGACTACCTGTCCTGTGACAAATAATTCCAGACACAATACCTGCCCTGGAGCTAATGACTTACCATACAGTACCTACCTGCTCATCAACTACATCTGAGAATACCTGCCCTGGGACAAATAATTCCAGACACAGTACCTGCTCTGGAGCTAATGACTTCTTCCCACACAGTACCTACCTGCTCATCAGCTACATCTGACAATACCTCCTACCCTGCGACAAATAATTAGACACAATACCTGCTCTGGAGCAAAAGACTTGCAATACAGTACGTACCTAGTCATCGGCTGTATCTGACAATACCTGCCCTGTGACAAATAATTCCAGACACAACACTTGCCCTGGATCTAATGACCTACAATACAGTACTTACCTGCTCATCAGCTACATCTGACAATACCTTCCCTGTGACAAATAATTCCAGAAACAATACCTGCCCTGGAGCTAATAACTTCTCATACAGTACCTACCTGCTCATCGGCTACATCTGACAATACCTGCCCTGGGGCAAATAATTCCAGACACAATACCTACCCTGGAGCAAATGACTTGCGATACAGTACGTACCTGCTCATCGGCTATATGACTACCTGCCCCGTGACAAATAATTCCAGACACAATACCTGCCCTGGAGCAAATGACTTGCGATACAGTACGTACCTGCTCATCGGCTATATGACTACCTGCCCCGTGACAAATAATTCCAGACACAATACCTGCCCTGGAGCTAATGACTTACCATACAGTACCTACCTGCTCATCAACTACATCTGAGAATACCTGCCCTGGGACAAATAATTCCAGACACAGTACCTGCTCTGGAGCTAATGACTTCTTCCCACACAGTACCTACCTGCTCATCAGCTACATCTGACAATACCTCCTACCCTGCGACAAATAATTAGACACAATACCTGCTCTGGAGCAAATGACTTGCAATACAGTACGTACCTAGTCATCGGCTGTATCTGACAATACCTGCCCTGTGACAAATAATTCCAGACACAACACTTGCCCTGGATCTAATGACCTACAATACAGTACTTACCTGCTCATCAGCTACACCTGACAATACTTGCCCTGGGGAAAATAATTACAGACACAATACCTGCCCTGGATCTAATGACTTACGATACAGTACGTACCTGCTCATCGGCTACATATGACAATACCTGCCCTGGGGCAAATAATTCCCGACACAGTACCTGCCCTGGAGCTAATGACTTCCCACACAGTACCAACCTGCTCATCGGCTACATATGACAATACCTGCCTTGGGGCAAATAATTCCAGACACAGTACCAGATCTGGGATGCTGATTACAGACCCAGTACCTGACCTGAAACTAATGACGTTTGTTGCAGTACCTGCTAATCCGTTACATATGGCAGAATACCTGCCCTTGGGCTTATAACCACAGATCCAATGCCTGCTTTGCGACAATGGTGGCATGCACATTACGTACTCTGGGGTTAACTATTCAAGTCACAGAATCTGCTCGGGAGCTATTGGCATTTAACACAATATCTGCTCATGAGCAAATCCGGGGTTAATAACTGCAGGAACAGTAAAAGCACCATGCCCCCCCTTCCTTCCCGTGTGTCCTTTCCCATTCTGCTCTGACAACTCGGACCAACCTCTCTGAAATGAATGTACAGCGTAAAGAAGTGATCAGTAGGGATACACCATCGCGTCACGATTTTCAAAACGCGATTGCTGCATCTGATGGGAAGTTCATTAGCTTCACTCGCGCCAAAAGGGTGGTGAACCTTGCATAAAGGACATTTATATGTGTGCATCATAGTTGTGCACATTGAAGTGCTCGTTTCCCACCAAATGCACAACTGCTCATAGCAAAGGGTGGAAAGGGCGTTCTGGGCATTTTCAAGTAAATCCCGATTTTCAAAACGGGTGCACTTTTCAAAGCACAGGGAAAAAAAAGATTTCTCTGTGGCTTTTCGGAATAGGTGCAGGGGGATATAAGATGTATGGAAAGGCCACTTCTGATCCTCTCATGAAGGGAGTGAGTGAATGCTGAGCCAAAGAATGTTTGTGTGCGTCTTGTCTGTGCTGGGCCAGGGAGTGAGTGAATGCCGAGCCAAAGAGTGAGTGTGTGTACATGTAACCACCCTCCCCATCCCTTCTCGCCCCCTCCCCCCATCGATCCCAACACATGCCGGTCACCTCCCCCCAGCCCCGGGGTTCATAAACTCTGTAGATGACTCCCGGTCTCAAGTTTCTGCGAGTGGCCAGCTCTCTCACTAGCTGGTGTAATGGTCCTTGCACCATTTTAGAACCCCCCCCCCCCCATAGTCCTCGCCTCCCCTAGAAACATCAGCCATATTTCCTCCCAGCTTCCTGTGAAGGCACCCTCCCCAAGTGGAGCGAGTAATCGCATGCTTTGGATTAAGGTGCTATATAAAATACAAATACACCAGCCCCAGCAATCTCATTTTCCTTGGGCACCAACCGGCCCGCGAGCCCCAATGCAAGTAATGCAGCCCGATGTACCAGTCTGAGAGAAACCTTTGGTGATCCCCTTGAATCGAATAGGTCACCCACTCCAGTGCCACAAAGTTACTGATTGCACTAACCCATTAGTGTTTTGTGGGGGCAGCTTTTTGTTTCCATTTGTGTGCCACCACAAGCATTGCCGCCACTATCAGGATGATGTATGTCTTTCTTTGACCTTTCGAGGGTAGATTTTCCAGAACCCCGTCCATTCCCAGGATGGCCATCCCTATGTTGTCTGGTGTTTGACTCCCAAAAATACTATTCATTGCTGCACGGATCATGTCCCATTAAGGCTGTACAACTGGGTATTCCCACCAGATATTCTTCCCCTTTCCCAGTTCCCCACATGCCCTCCAACAGAGCACTGACGCACTTGGGTAGAATGTATATCGTATTTCTGGGGTGAGATGCTGTTGGACCATTATCTTTACCCACATCTCCTGAATCTGGATGGCCTGCGTGAGCTTGGGGATATCTGCCCAGAACTGAGTCCAAAGTTCACCCTCCAGTGGCTACCCCACTGCAGTATTCACTGCTCCATATAGTGCCATGACTGGCTCCTTTCACCTTCTGCTATAATCCCATATAACGCTCCTACCAAAGGCCTGTCCCCTGTGTCCATCGTTACAAACCATTCAAAGGGCATGGGATCCCTGGTAGCCGCTGGGCTGACCATTGGGTTCGTAAGCCAATGCCCGAGAGTAGCAATACTTCTCTGCCTCATCTAACCCGAAGTCCCGCTTCCACTGTGCAAGGATTTAATGTCCTGACCCGAGAATATGCCGCGTAGTTTGCGGCACACTGCCGCCTCCCACGCATTGAAGGCACCCCTTTCCATACCCGGTGTGAACCTGGGATTCCTAAACAGCGACATCAGCGGGGAGAGGAAGGTGGTCACGTTCACCCTCTGCATCAGCTGATCCCATGAGTCTCCCACTAGGGCCCCTATCCTGCTACAGTACATGTTTGCAGGTCTATCACCCTTGGGTCGCCACAACACCTCATCCACAAGCAAGCCCATCAACGCTTTGCCCATTCGACACCAGACCTTCACGCGATCGCCGCGGAACCAATCCCAGCTCACTCTGATTTGAGCCACAAGGAAATGGAGGCGGAGGTTTGCCGCTCACAGCCCTCCCTTGCCTCTGGGAGACATTAGCATCTGCATAGCTACCCTTGGTCTCTTGCGGCTCCAGATAAATGACCCCACATGTTTTTGAAGGGTCCTGAAGAAACCTTGGGAACCCCCCACTGGCAGGGCCGTGAAAAAGTACAGAATTTTTGGCAAAATCACCATTTTAACGGCATTTATCCTCCCCATCCAGGATATTGATAAGGACACCCATTCCGCCAGCAGCCGGTGCAGCTTTTCTGCTAAAGGCGGGTAGTTTGCCTGGTAAAGAGCACCCAGAGAAACAGTAATCTGGACCCCCAAATATCTAATGCCTGTTTCTGCCCATCTATAAGGAATTATACCCCGCAATTCCTGAACATTTTCTGAGGGGGCGGTCAAATTCAATAACTCTGACTTGTGGGATTTATTTTTAATCCTGCCACTGCCCCAAAGAGAAGTTCCTGCGAGATCCCTGGGAATGAGGTTTCTGATTCTGTGATCAAGAGGAGCATGTCATCAGCAAACGCGACTCTATGCTCCTCACCTCCAAAGGGAATCCCCTAAAATCCAGGGAGGTCCTAATGCTGGCTAAGAGCGGCTCCTGGTGGATGGTGTATAAGAGTGGGGAGAGCGGGCAACTCTGCTCAGTGCCCCGTGAGACCTTAATCCTCTGCGAAAGTTGCCTGTAGATTGCCAGGCGCAAGGAGGGAGGTTGGTATTTAGCTCTTACCAACTCTTACTAGCTCTTTTTTTTCGTAGTGTTTTGCCCTTATTTGTATGTCGCTGCTGGTTCTTAGTTCCTTTCCTGGGTGATACTGACTAATCTTGACTTGAAGGAATTCTGCTCCTTGTCTGTCCAAGGCTTTGTGGGCGATGCAGAGTGCTTTGAATTTGATGCGCTTTTTATCTGGTAACCAGTGTAGGCGTTTCAGTGCTGGAGTGATCTGGTCTCTTCTGTTTAGTCTTAGTAGGATCCTGGCTGCTGTATTTCACACCCTTTGGAGTTTATTGGTGAGACTTTCTGGAATTCCTAGGTAGAGGCTGTTTGCATAGTCAATTATTGTGAGGGTACTGTGGGGAAGGAGATGTAGTGGACTAATCCTCGGAGTAGTCATAGAAGGAAGAAGCCAAGGACAGTACCACGGCAGCTGGCGATTCTCCCTGCCTTGATTATCGATGCAAGAGGGCCCCGGGTACCTCCGATACATAATGTAGGATTTGTCCGCCTGTTTTCCTGGTCTTGCGCTTTACAATCTGGAGGGCTCATGAAAGTAACCGTTCCTTGTCGAAAAGGTCATGGGAACCTCCCTGCTTGCGATCCCCTTCTGCTTTGCCGTCTTTCTTCTCTCGTTAAACAGCCATCTTGGAACTGCTGTTTCCTCGTGTATTTTGCCTCGCTCAGAGTGTGCTCTCGTGTTCTGTCTTTTATCTATATGTGGAAGGGATTGCCGATAATTGCTGGATCTTGCCTGAGCATGGTATTGGGACATATCAGGTATTCCGCTCGGGTGTTAGCCTGTTTTCCCCTTAAAGCCGGCTGTCAGTGAGAAAGTGTATGTGTTGTAAAAAGGCGGGGGGTAGAGTTTCTAAATATCCTACCAGGTAGGATGGGGTGAAGGTGTTAAAAAGAAGGGGATACCGTGTCTCACCATCCGGTGTCCCACTCCCCGAAGGCCCCTCACCCAGGAACTGGATCCAAAAGCGATGGCGTGTCCTGGCCACCTGGATGACAGATCCCCAGGGATTAGTGGGTGGGACACCTTCTGGTTTCTCACAGTACCGAGCAGACATCAGGAATGGATGTTCCCTCCACTTCAAGGGTTGCAGCTCCCTTGCAGGACTGCTGAAGATCAAGATAGGGCTCCACCAGAACATCAGCAGAAGTTGGTCGCCAGGCCTCCTTCAGTCGGGTCTCTGGTCTCTTCATGGGTGTCACAGCTGGACAGGAGTCTTGGCTCCTTCAGGTTACTCCAGGATCTACAGGTTACTCGGGGCACAGGGGTGCTCTTCTCCTAAAAGCCTGGTAAGAGCCGAAATTCCCTCTAGCCAATAGCAGGACTAGCCACACACACACACCCAATAGTGGTCTAATCAGGACCACTGTCGGGAACACTCATGCATACCACTCAGGCACACTGAAACCAGTTTGTGGATCAGGACCAGTCACAGCCCACATCCTGCCAGCAAACTCATAGCCCTCCACTCCAGTAGCCCGCCAAAAGCTTCTGCTTTCCCGGGCACTGGAAGTCCATATAAAGATTTAGGAGGAAGGCTAAAGAACAAGACGGCCAAAGGACAAGCGAAAAACCATGTGGCACGGCCATGTTTGGACACTAGCCACAGTTAGTAGCCAAACACAGTAAGGCTAAAACGAAAAGCACCAAAAAATTGTAAAAAGGCACTGTTGCCACCAGCGTGTCCATTTAGCAAGCCTAGAGTAACCAAAAATCCTTTGAGTGTCAGTCTAGGGCAAAACAAAAAAGTGTACTGCATTGTAAGATGCATTGTACAATGATACAAAGTTACCACAAGTGATAACAAGTTACTAAAAAAGTAGTAACAAAGTCACAAGACTAAGGGAAACAATGTTCAGTTTTCCCATAACAGATGAGCAAAAGACAGGGTACTGAGGCTCAAGGCTTCACTGCACTGTAAAAAGTACAGGCCAGGATTAAAAATAAAAGCAAAATATCATTTTTTATAACGGATCTACTCAAGTAGAGCAAAGTGTTGCACCATTTTAAATGGAGGACATTTTGGCTGTATTTTCTCCTCAGTAGGCATAATAATAATGAGGCACAAATGCAGTTTGGGGTATTGTGATACCATGACGATCCCACCTGAATACGTAAACATGCTTTGTAACAAGGAATTACAATCTATGCTCCATAGCAAAATGCAATAAATGGAGGTACTGGGAGGGGAAAAAAAATCAACCATAAGGCCCCCGTTACATCTGATATTGTCCCTTTACTGGGCTCTATCCAACAAAATGCTTGACCGAACTCGACCCAGGAGAATAAGGTTAGCACCCGACAGAAGGGATGACCTCACAGTTGACCTCCAGGTATGCCTAGAACCTATATGGGGATGTGGGCTAATTTGGATCCCCCTCCATTTCATCCTGCCATCCCGCTCGCGTTTTCCCAAGTCTTCATTTGCCAATTTCCAGTCCCAAAAGCCAGTTCCACAGTATCACAAGACTGATTGCCCACACTTGGCACTCCGTCACATCCCACCATGGAGTCCCTGTACACCGAAACACAGCCTCTTATGGACCGTAGCCAGTGTAAACTTTTGTTTAAAAGGGCATCCCTTGATTCCTGCGCGTCCCTAGCCTTTTTGGGAACCCTGTGAAGATACACCATAACGGGTCTGGGGCGATGTTGCGGTAGAGGCTGGAATACACCCCCACTGCCCTGAGAACGGTTGCCAGTCAAAGGATCGACACCAAAGGGTCGACAGGTCAAAGGATCACATTTTTTTTCCCACATTTTTTTGGGGGGGGGGGGGCCCCAACCCCTTTTTGCTTTTTCCCTAAACGAAAACCTAAGAAAATATATATAATTTGAAAATAAATCGATCCTTTGACCTGTCGACCCTTTAGATTCGATCCTTTGACTAGACACCCCTGAGAACCATAAGCACTCTTCTCCCCTGCACCTTGCACGCAGTTAGAATATTAGATGACATACCCTTCCCCTCCCTCAGTTCCCCTGCAAGATTCTGTAAGGGTTACGAGCAATTTTCTCATAGCTACTGGCTCAACAAGCACTTTGTTACAATGGCAATTACACCCCCTCGTTGTGTGGGCATTCCCTACTGGGGGGTCAGTAGCCGTTCCCATATCAGTAGCAGTTCTTCATCGTTGCTGAATAATGGCCCTCAGTGGAGAGGGGCAGAGACATGGGCTGGCTAAGGAGCTTGACGGAGATGGAGGTTCACTACAGGTGCTTCGGGAGCAGGAAGCATTGCTAGACATGGAAGTGTGGATAAGCTGTCCCACCACATTGCTCAGAGAGTCTGAGGAAAAAAGGGACAGGGCCACATCCATTCTGGGGCCCAGTTTGAGACCAGGTGCAGGGGTCAGATCCATAATTCGGATGCACCTCGGACTGAAGGTGCCAGGGGAGGGGCTAGATGGTGAACAACCACTGGCAGAAGCTGAAAACCAAGCAAGTGCCTCCTCCGTCCCTGGGCAAGGTTGGCCAGATGCACAAGGCAGATGTGGTGTACTGAGAGACAAAGCCCGGAGTTCAACTGCGACTGCAGCAAAGGGGTCAGCCTTTCTTAGGTCTAAGGCCGAAAAACGTCCCAAACTTAGCCGTCCACCAATAGTTGCTTCTTCGGGTATTAGGGCCTCTTTATAGACTTCCTTGGATGGCCCCCACCCCCGGATGGGTCGAACAAAGCACCCTGACCACCAAAACCTGAGACTCTGCAAACCCCTCTAATAGCCCCTTCAAGATGCCCCCTGTGGTCAAGTCTGCTGTGCCTCAGACGTAGGTGGGCCTGGTGGGCTTCTGCTTTCAGACTGGTGGGGTAGCTGAATGGGTTCACTGCCCCCAGTGCAGAGTCAGTATCAGGGCACGAGGAGACCAAGGTAAGGGTCTTTGCTTCGGCTTTTACTCCCAGCTGACTCCTTCTCTTGACAACCAGGAGCTTTCGTGCTGGAGTATGCTTGGTGGCTTGAGTGGCGGACTCGGAACAGTGCATGGGCGGGGTAGATGACAATATAGTGTACGGTTTTCTTGATACAGCACAGCCCTTATAGGACTTCAAGGACTTTAGGAAGGACATGACGAAATTCCCCGGAGCAGACCAGGATGACTGAGCTAAATTGCTGAGTATGATCCCCTCTGAACTTCACGGGCTCTACACTTTTAGAGAAACAGTCACAAACAAAAAACACTCCCCTGCACTTACTTTCCTTTTCTCCCCCATCCGGCGACTGACACAGGAGAGGCCTCCCTCCACGGATGCCGAACACCAGCAGCGCCAAACACTGCGCCCTTGCCCCGCCGCGGGCTTCACCATTGCAGGGCCGTGGTGGGGATTATAAGTTCAAGGGGGGCATGGCCACAGAAGCAGGAAGGAGAATCTGGGAGAGGCCGCCAAACGCCGCGCCCTTTCCCTGCCGTGGGGCCGTGATGGGGATTATAAGTTCCAGGGGGGTGTGGCCACAGAACCAGGAAGCAGGAAGGAGAATTCCACATATAGCACAAGCAATGGCAGGGTCCCTGAGTTGACATTGTTGATGGTATTGTATAAGGTAACTTAAAGTCAGTACTCCCAAGGATGAGAAACGCCCCAAAGAATGACTACTTGCATGTAATATTACCAGACAAGACTGAATAAAAGATATATATATATACAATCACTGGAGTAGGACAAAATACATAACAAACCCCTGCAAAGGAAGGTAAGTATTGGTGTGCAACCCTACTAGCCCACAGAGAAACAACACTAACTTTAAAAGTTCATGCCTAAAATGTATGGAGCATTGTGCCCAAAGGTTCACCAAAGTTCCACATAGTTTTGTGTGACAGGAAAAAGTTTGTGGAAGGCTTCTGAGGTCCAATGGAGAGTTCCAAGGTGAAGAGGACCGGTTATTCTAGCTAATAATTGCCCCCCACTTTTGGAATACTTGCGCAAACAAGCAGTGGCAAAACCAAACTGTTATAAAAGTTTCTAAAAGTTACCAAACTTTCAAAAGGGAGTTAGGGGGTCAGAAAAGGGCCGAAGGACACCTGTCCCCCCCTTTATCTACAGTCCTTGATGCCCAGGGGTTGCAGGCTTGAGCACGTCTCCAAATGCTGGCGCAAGATCTTCTGGTTGGAGAATACAGAAGAACTTGATGCAGGGCCCCCCTCAGCACAGGACTGGATGCTTGCTGCGGTCGGGCTTTGCCTCTTATCTCGGGTCCCCTTGATGCTGGAACCATGGAATGGCAGAGATGAGTCCTGTAGCACACGCCGTTGACCCCCCAAATGTCCGGGCCTCAATGTGGAACTGCAATGTCTGCAGCATGGTAGCCCAGACTCTGAGCTGGGCAGCCACTGGGTGATCCAGGAGCACGTCCAAGGGCTCTTCTTCCCAGGACTCCGAGCTGACATCGAGAAGCACTTTCGCGGGACTTCTGAAGATCCACCTACAAGACAGGGCTCTTTGAGGACAGCAGCAGAAGTTGGTCGGCAGGCCTTCTTCCAACGGGTCCACGTTTGCTTACACATCTTGCAGCTGTACAGGATACTTGACTCCTACAGGTTTCTTCAAAGATCTCTGAAGAATGGGTGCAGGGGTCCTCTTGTTATCCTAAAAGCAGGTAATAGCGGAAACTCCCACTAGCCAATCAAAGATCTTACAAACACACACCCTCCTCCCACCCCATCTACCGTCCCCCCCCCCAGCAGGAGTCCAATCAAGACCACTGGTGGCACAGATCATGCATACCATTCAGACACACTGAAACCAGTTTGTGGATTGGGACCAGACAGTTCCAGCCCACTTCCTGGCTGCAAACACAAATGGCCTTGCAGTAGTCCACGAAAAGCCTCTGCATTCCTGGGCACTGGAAGTCCATGTAAGGATATTTCTGCCCTCACCGGTCAGGAAGAAGGGTTAGAGAAAAGATGACCAAGGGACAAACGAAAACCTTGTGGCACAGCCATGTTTGGACTCTAGCCACAGTAGGTTGCCAAATGTGGTAAACGTAGTAAGGCAAAAGTAGAATGCACTAAAAAATTGAAAAAGGAACTGCTGCCACCAGCATGTCCCTTAGGCACACCTGGAGTAACCAAAAACCCTCTGAGTGTTAGTCGAGGGCAAAAAAAATGTGTAACCCATTGTACTGCAGTGTAAGCTGCATTGTACAATGATACAAAGTAATAACAATGTAACAGGACTAAGGTAAGCAATGTTTCCCGGTACTGACAGCCTGAAGGACACGTCAGTTTCCCCGTGACAAATGAGCAAAAGCCAGTATACTGAAATTGAAGGCTTCATTGCACTGCAAAAAGAGCAAGTCTGATTGAAAAAAAAAGCAAAATATTTGGGGGTCCATAAAAATGGAGGGAATGGTCCTGTAAAGAGAGATCTTCCCAAAATCTGGAATCGTCGATATAGGATGCTTAGCTGGAAGCCAAAGGCTTTAAATGAATACTGATATACTCTGATATCCTTTCAGTCAGAGATCCTATCCCATTTATAATTGGGCCGCACAGTGGAGATCTTGAATACTTAGTGTGTATTTTTGCTATGAATTATGTGGTTGCCATGATTGGAAACTGTACATGCATATCATTGTATTCACCATAGTTCAGAGGACCAGAATCACACCAACTTTTGCAGGTCTCTCCATTTCAGAATTAACTCTGGTAACGGATCATCTGTCAATTTCTTGTAGCACATTTTACTATTCAATTGAAGATGGGCCTCTGCTACATAGTCACATCTTGTCATCAATACTATTTTACCTCCTTCTATCAGCCGGTTTCACTATTATTTTAGGGTTTCCTTGAAGTGCTTTCCTTTCGTGATATGTTACATTTTGTTTGATTCTGGATTTCTTATTTGCAAGATACATTTTTCTCAAGCCTTCTGACACTGCTTTGTTAAAAACATCCACCACATTGTCTGCAGGCAAGTTCGATATACATTGGAATGTGATTGTAATTGCCTTTCTTCTGCCAGGTTGGTATAATATATGTCTTCCATTTTAAATTGTCACAGGGTATATTCTTCCTCACTATATTCTAAATTCAATAGAGTTATCACACTTAGTCAGATGCTGGCATTTGTGATTCTTCAATCTCAATTCTCTCTGGCGTCAATTAAAAATGTTCTATTAACAGCATCTACAGAATTTGTTGACATCAATTATTGTCGGATAGTAGTCTTTTAGTATTTGTTGGACGAAAGGATAAACCTTTGAGTGCTGTCAGATGTTTACTGACTGTAATATTGGATAAATGAATTACTTATTCTGTTTGTTTCTTTCTTTGTTCTTTTTGGATCTGTCATTATCCCTATTGCACTTTCGCATGTATCTCTTTTTCCTTCCCTCTACGCTCTCTTTTTCCTTCCCTCTACGCTCTTTTGTGTGATTGTATGAAGTTGAAGTACTTGGGTCTTCTTTTTTTTTTTTTTTTATTAAAATGCATTTGGTTTACATCTTAAACCTTACATTTATCGTTTACATTCAATCTACATTATTCTCATAAAATAACCAATTACAAACACCAATGTCTTTTATTTTTTATCCTTCTTCCTTATTGTTATTATTGTCCGACATGATGTTTTCCCAGAAGTGAATTATGGTTGCGACCATCTTCCTATTATTTCCCATTAAGATTTGACTCCATCTTTCTTCTTTTCCCATTTCAATTTTGGCACTAGCGTATTTGGCGCTAAAGATCAATCTTTTTTGATTTAGTGCCTCGCACTCCATAATTACATGATAGAGTGTTTCGGTTTTCCCTATTATCTGACAGAATCTGCAGTCACTACTTGCACTTTTATTTTGGCTCCATTTTTCCAAAACTTCTCTTGTTGGCAGTAGGTTTAGTCTGAATCTAAGGAACATGTCTCTGATTTTTCGATCCGGATATAATTTTAAGTAATTTGGCAGTTGATTAAGTGCTCTTTCCTCTCCCTCACATTTAAGTGTCATCTTATATAGATCTTTCTGCTCTTGGCTTTCAATCCAATCAGTTCGACTTAGTTTCTTTTTTGCGATTTGAGGCATTTTCGTCAATGTATCCAGTGTAATCCCTTTTTTGTTGCATATACACAGGGATGCTTTTTTCCATTTGTCCAGTGCAACATTATTGACGTGTACTTTTGAAGTTCTTAGAATTTCTACTGCCAGTATCCTTTCTTCGCTTTTGATTTTTCTGTAGAGATCTATTATTTTCCATTCGATTATTGATTCTAATGATTGGAGACCCAGTTCATATCGTATCAGTATCATGGGCGTGTTCTGAGGTAGACTCAATACTTTCCGCCAATACATGGCTTCCAGTTTCATCCATATGGTTCTATCATGATTAATCATGGTTTCTGCTCCATATGCGAGGATCGCTGTCACTTTTTGTTTATAAAACGTTACCGATGGTACTAGCGAAAATTTTCCAAATTTCTTATGAATTGACAGGCCTTGTCTGGCTAGCATTCTAGTTTTTGCTTTTAGCTGTTCTGCCCATGGTGCTTCTGTCAACGATTGGTTTATCCATATCCCTAGATATTTATAGGTGGTAACCTGGATCAATTTTTCTTCTTGGAGGTAGTATTGAAATGCTTTTTTCCCATTTGAATTTTTCTTTGTTGGATACATGATTCTTGTTTTCTTGGTGTTTTTGTTCCATGTATTCGTAGGTTTGGTAAAGAGATATCCGCGTAGATCAAACAAGGGACTGCAGTCGCATTTAATTTTGGAGGATTGATGGTTGGTGTATTTATAGCCTCTTCAAAATCCGACGTAAATAAGCTGAACAGGGCCGCTGCAAGCGGACACCCTTGCTTTAAGCCGTGCCGGGTGTTTATTTGTCTTGTTATTATTCCATCCGCTGTCATTCTTACTTGTATTTTTGTGTTGGTATACAAAAGTTTAATTGGTTCTAGTATGTCATTAGGGCATCCCCATTGTTCCAATTTCTTCCATAGCAGATCTCTATTAATTTTATCATATGCCAGGCTCAGATCAACGTATGCTACTATTGTGTTTGTTTTTGTTCTTTCAGCTTTATTTTTCATCAGATTTAGAATCATGAGGTTCACATTTGTTCCGACGTTGCGCACAAATCCTGTTTGGCGCACCGCTTGATGTTTCGTTTGTTTTGCCCATATGTTTAGTCTTGTCAGTATAAGGTTAGCGAAGATTTTCCCTAGCGGATCCAGAAGTGCAAGAGGTCGATAGTTCTTCGGTTCTTTTGATGATCCTTGTTTGTATATAGGGATTAGCATTGCTAATTTCCAGGACTCGGGCACGTTTTTCGTGCTGTTGATCAGATCTATAATTTTGCCACAGAATTGTGCCCAAGCTTCTGGATTTTGTTTTAATGTTGCATTCGACATGCCATCCGGCCCTGGTGCCCTAATATTTAGTTTTTTTATTATTTTGGTAATCTCTTCAATGTCGTATATAAAGTTCCATTGCTTTGGCGGATGTTGTTGAATTTCCTTTATCACCGTTGTTCGTTCTTCATAAAGAGCTGTAAAATAGTTAACCCACGCTGCTTCTGGGACATCCACTATCATTGCATTTTCAGCCTTTTTACTCGCTTTCAAGAGATGCCACAAATTTCTGGTGTTACGATTTTTCAGGGTGGCCATCATAGAATCAGCATTTTCTTGGTCTTGCATCATTTTGGCATTTTTGTGCCAATTTTTGAATTTTTGTTTTGCTTGGCCGATTATTCTTTTTTTGGATTGTGGTGTTTCCTTTTGTGCTCTTTTAATAGATTTCCTTTTTTCTTTTTTCTTTTCTGCAATCTCTTGATTGTAGATATATTTCCGTTCTGGTTTGGGTAATTGATTCGATCTCTGTTTCACTTGGAATTGATCTGTTAGCCACCCATAATTGATTTTGTTGGAATCTTTTTGCTCTGAATTCATTAATGTTTCTTTTATTTCAGTTAGTCTATTCTGCGGAATTCTCAACCGGTTCATTCTATTTACTAGCGTCAACGTGGGTATGTTTATTTTGTGTCGTTCTTCTTTATTCATTACCCAAGAACGCTTTAGTATTTAGTGGTCGCTATGTTCACTGAATAGATTTTTTGACTCGACTTTTGCTTGGGTGATTCCCGCACTAGTATAGATGTAATCTATGATTGATTTATTTTCCCCTCTTTACCAAGTTGGTATCGTTTTTTTTTCTGCATTGAGGGCATCCCATCTTTCAAAATTTCTGTTGCGTGTCTCTATTTTCCATCTTCGTGCTCTATTTTCCAACAGTTGATCTGCTAATAGATCTCCTTTGTCATCAAAAATATGCAGGTTGAGATCCCCGCATATAATAAATTCTACGTCTTTATGTTCTTGGGCCATGCTGTCTATCTTAGTGAAGATAGAATCAATTATCATTTCTTCTGGAACTTTCTTTGGATTCCAATATATATTGGTGATGTTTAGGTATTGGGTGCTTATGGGCTCTTTGTTCTTCTGCGTATCTATCCTCATTTGTCTTTTAACTAGAGTATTTTGCGCCCAGTTTCCAATATTCTGATATTCGGTGATTTCAGTTGCTAAATCTTGACTGATTAGAGTAATGAGGCCTGCTGATGGTCTTCCTCCAATGTTGTTAATAGCCGAGTTCATGTATGTTAGAAATCCTTCACATACTGGGGGGGTTGATGGCCATGTCTCCTGTAAACATATCACCTGTGTTGAATTTAATTCGGGTCGATCTGTTTGGAACAGATGTGTATATCCCCTAATATTCCATGAACATACTGTTACTTCTTGTATATTGTTTACCGTTCGTTGTTATTGGCTTGGTTTTCTCACTTCTTCATTTCTACTTTTTTCCATACTAATTTCCCGCCAGAAGGGTGATTTTTCAAAATTCCATTTGTTCAGTGTTTTATTGTCATATGGTTTTAAGTTCCTTCTTTTTTGTTCATCGTTATTCCTTCTTGCTTCCTCTGTGTCATCCCATCCTTCATTATATGTATTGTTTTCTGCACTGCTGATTTCCGAATATGTTCTCCTATCCTTATGCTGCGACATCCTGGATATTTCATTCATGTCGTCTGCTTTATGCTCATTTGCCACTCTGAATCCTCTATCTTCCAGTTCTTCCGCACATGATGCTATTAAGCGTTCCAATTCTCTTGTGTAACAGTATATCCAGATTTTATCCAATCTCTGTTCGTCTCTAAATTCGATTTGTTTCAGATCTTTTGATTTCAATTTTTCCAATTTAGGAATTGCCTTAAAGAGGCGTAATAGATTGGTTCTATTCATCACGATATTTGCCCCTTTTTCCGATCTTCCTTCTAACTTTAATCTAATTACACTTTCTTTAAAGTAAGGGTCAACAAATTGAAGATGTTCGGGCTTTGATCTTCCTTCATACCTCTGTTGTTTCGTTCTTGGGTCTGCTTTTTCATCTCTGTTTTTGTTTGTTTCTTCAGGTTGCTTTCCCAGATCTGATCTATCTTTTCTTATTGTGCTCACAGTGCTATTTCCCTTATACAGATCTTCGTCTGAAATTTCTTCGCGGGATAGCTCAACTGATATATATGATTCTGTAATAGTTTCCTCATAACAATCAATTACCAACATAGATGCAGGATTTGGTTGTTGTTCCTGTTGCGCTTCTCCAATTTTGTCTTCATTTCTAGCCTTTTCAGGTTCTTGTGTTGAATAGGTGGAGAGGTTCAACAGTAATTCCATATTTCCTCCTTCACTTGATGAAACATTCACAGCCTGTCTGTTTTCGCCCTTACTTGTTATTTCCTGTGTTTGGGTGGATTCTTCTACTACTCTTTTTTTTACTTCGCTTGTTTTTGTTGTCACATCCACTGTACTCGTTTCTTTGTGTTGTTGGGGCTGTGGTTTTTTACTATTATCTTTAGCACTTTGAGCAAGATTTCTGAGAAATGCTCTGGATCCTCTGTGTTGTTTTTTTGTCTGTTCTTTCGCCGTTATTATTTTTGTTTTATTTGAATTATTCATAGTCTGTTGTTCGAAAATGCTATAATTCGCATTCCGTTGTGTTGATTCAGGCTGCGGAACTGTAGTGTCTGTTCTTAATTCCTCTGTCCGTTCTGTATATTTTTTATTTATTTTTGTCTTAGTTTCTTCCGTTGTCAAGTCTATTAGTTAAATGTCGTTCTGGTTTCCTATTTCATCGTTGTGATTATTCTCTCTCATATTCTGTATGCTATCTTTTGTTATCTTAGTGGAGCCTGTTTTAGGTGCTCCCGAATTTTGATCTTTCTCTTTTTGGTTATTTCCTTCGATGTTGTTCTTCGTTATGGTTGTTTTTGTGAACGAGATTAGGGCTTCCATGAGTGTTGCTTTGTCCATTCTGTCTTGTCTTGCTATCTCTGCCAATCTTTGTTGCCATATGTAGCTATTTTCTGCTTCTATGCTGAGCCGTTCTTGTATTGTGTGTATCAACTGTTCTAGATTCTTTTGTTTAGTGAATATGGAATTAAGTATCATAGTGTGTTCTTTCATTATTTCATGACTTGCTTCTTGTAACTTTATATATGGTACCATTGTTTGTGTTGTTACAGCTATCAGCATGTTCTGTAAGTCCAGCATTGATGTAGCCACTGTCTCTTGTTTATTTTCTGCCTTGGGTGTACCCTCGCCAACCATTTCCCCAGGCTTCTGATCTGTTTTCTTTACCTTTGTTTCTCTATTTACTCTTTGTGTCTTATTTGTCGTTGTGTAATTTGAGTCGGTATAATTTTGCCAGCTATTGGTTTCATAACATGATTCTACTGATCTTTCATCTAAATTAGCTTGTTTTTTGTTGTTCCTATTTTTCTGTTGTAATTCCATCAATGTTTCAATTTCTGTTAAATCCAACGATAAACGTTCCATTCTACATTGACTAATTGGAGCAGTCTCTTTTATATCTTTCTGATTTAGTCGCTCTTTGGTAATATAATTTCCATTGCTCTTTTGCCTTAATTACTTTTTCTTTCTGTGATACTATTGGCTGATCGTGTTTACTAGTATCATGTTCTTGCTGTAACTTTTTTAGGCCCGGCTTTGGTTCAGTGGATGTTATTTGATCTTTTATTTCCCTTTTTTCTGTTTTTTCCAATGGCTCTTTTTCCCTCTGTCTTTGGGGATTAATTTCTTCCTCCATGTTTGTAATTTTGGGATTTGTCTCTTTGTTGTCCTGTTGAAGGCAGCTTGGTTGCCTAAATTCTTCTTTCTGCATATCGCCGGTTTTGTCATTTATTGGTAGTGATATTTCATGGTTTGTGTTGTTAGTGTTATTATTTAGACCCTTAATAATTTCTTTCTCTTTTAGGAATGAGTTATCCAGCATTTCTGTCAGGCTCAGATTATGGCCCTCTTCCGCAACACTGTTCTGGCTCTCATCTTGTTTCTTTGCATTTCCTAACATTAGCTTTGATGTTTGTCTCGTGTTTCTTCTCGGTTTTTGAGGGGTTAATGCTATGTTAACTTCTTCCATTATGGTAGTCATTTCCCGAGCTTCGCACTGTTCTTCCATGGGCAGCCTTGGTTCTATCAATCCTTCCTCTGTGTCGTCCACCTCTTTCCCTCCTTCCGACGCTACTCCTCGTTTGGCAAGAGCCGGAAACGCGTATAACATGCTCCGCCCGCACTCCCTGCTTCCCGCTTCTTGCTCTGCACAGACGTCCGCTCTCTCTGCCTGCACAAACGCGCTTCAGCTGGGCTCAGCAGCCTCAAATCAAGGTAAGTTGCTATCGGGGTATTGGAAGGGGGTAACTATTGCTGTTTCTTAGCGTTTGTGGGGGTCAAAGGACAAATCTCCCGCAGTCCCCCCACACAGATTGCTTTCCAGTAAGGGTACACAGACAATATTACTCAATGTTCCGCCCTGCTTTTCTCTATCGGAACGGCAGGTACAATTTCTTTTGTTATGATGTTTCCCCCAGCTTTGCTGTATTCCCAGACTCTGGTTTTTGGGGTTAGGGGGTCAAAGGAAAAATCCTGCAGTCCCCCCTCTCTACACTTTTCACCGCTTATGGCAGAGAGGCAGCGTGAGGTGTACTCCTATGTTAGTTTTTTTTTTTTTGTTTTTTTTTCCCCTTTCTTTCACTTTTTCACATGGGCTAGTCCGAGTAAGAGTCCTGTTGTAAAATAAATGTTTCCCACTGTGTAGTTCTTACCTGCCAGGGTCCATCCGCCTTTCCGCTGATCCCGCAGACTCCTGCAGACTCCACACTCTGCCTCCACACTCCGCGGCCCGCTCCGCTGCCGGTTGGGGTAAATAACACCTCCTTCAAAAAATGAACAGGGAAGACAGACTTTGCCACCTGCAGACTCCACACTCTGCCTCCATGCTCTGCCTCCACGCTCTGCCTCCACGCTCTGCCTCCACGCTCTGCCTCCACGCTCTGCCTCCACGCTCCGCGGCCGGTTGGGGCAAATAACGCCTCCTATTCTCTTGCTCTCAGACAAGATGATCGGATGGTGACTGATTTTGTGAACAAGATCAAATATCGCTGGCCCCCTTGTAATGTTGGTGCAGTTGCAGGTTTCTCGCCCTTGTTATCCTTTTTTATGCGCATGCGCTAGTGAATAGTGTCTCAGCGCTCTCCATGTTTAACACCTTGGGTCTTCTTGATTCCTTCTCCCTATTCTCTGTAAATCGATTGGAGAATATTCAGAGTTCCTCTCAAAAGGGATATTCTACATCTTTATATCTGTGATAGGAGATGGCGTTTTTAGCTCTAAATCACTACTATTCTCTAATTCTACTTCTGAACATGATTGTGATGAGCTGACTGCAGGGGTTCTGGGTTCTTTTTTTGACTGTTCTAAACGGTCGTCTTTTATCATGTTTTTTTTGGATGGTACAAATACTATTGGTCTTGTAATCATTTTCATCTTAAATGAATTTCTTCTTCTGTTTTTTGAGTTTTGCTATACATTTGGATTAATACTCATCCATAATTTGATAGTTGTTAGAAGTAATTTCCAATAGATTCATTCGTTCTTTAATTTGATTAATTTCTGTCAGTCTGTGGCCATGGATTTTGGTTGATTGGTCTATTACTCAAATAATTATTTCTTTCAATGCAGTAGTCAATAGTTGTTCCCACTCATTTATTTCAATTTTGCCTTCTTCCTCAAAGGTTGGGAAAATCCCTATTCTCAATCCTCTTGGTTTAACGTCTGACTTCTAAGTACATCTAGAGGGTTTTAATTTCCCAGCATTTAGATAGTTCTTTTTTAGAAAGTGCGGCTAGCTGTTCAAAAATGTTTCATTGATGAAATGGATGATTGTGTTACAGATTGACTGGATCCATGCTTATGTCTCAAAAAAGGTTGTTCAGCTTCTGCATCCCTCGATTCAAATTCAGTTACCATCTTTGCCAAATACTGCTTAAAGTTGTTATTTATAAATCCAATAAATGATTATTCAACCAATAAATAACTTGTGAAATATTGAAAATTACAAAATATTGCAGACATATGTTGTCTGCGATAATTGCAAATGTTGAATGATCCTGTCTTTGTCGCAACCCGATGTGTTGTTTACCCAATTCACAAACTTAATAATTTAGAGTCCAGCGTTGGCAAATGCGCCTGATACTCATAATCCAGAGATGTGTCTTTATCCACAAAGGGTTTCTTTGTTTATATACAATTTGAAGACACAAAAGCCGATCCGAATGAATTTGGTGTTCTAAAATGGTGAACAATACATAGACCTTCACACAGGAGCAGGACAAAACGGCACACCACGCTTAATAACCAATGGGGAAACAAGGGAGAGGTGCAGGTGAAATCTAAGAACAGACCCCAAAAGAGAGTCGGGGAACAGGAGCAGGGAATACAAGATTGCAAGCTCAAAATGTTCCCCACCCCACCCAGAAAAGGAAAAGGGAACAGAATGGCCATTCTCTCAAATATGGGTATCTAAAGGAACAAATGAATGCTGCAGAACACAAGGCAAAAGAACTATAGAACACAGACAAACTGGGCTGCACAGGAAAAAGAAACTGGAATGTGCTGACTGCAAAACAGAAAGCTAGAAGGGGAATCCAGGAACCAGAAAATATTAATAAACATATAAAAATCGAAATCAGAGGAGTTAAACTAGAAACTTAAAAATAACAAAAAAGGATCAACAAAGGACCAGCCACAAATGGGAACACTGCAGCATTGGCCAGCGCTGTACTCCAGCAAACGGAGGCTTTCAAAGCTGCCAAACGATCCCATGCCTCCGGTGTGATGTTTGCTAGCACCTGCCAGCCACATCTGTTCTTATCCTTCCCCCAAACATGTACTCCTGGAGTGGAGATAAACAGTAGACGAGGCATTCTGGAAAGCTTAGTCTGCCAAAAATCTAACTTGATCCAGAAGGGAGAAGTGCAATGGAAAAGGAGCGGTTAGAGCTCACAAATCACCGAAGTATTGGGTCATGAGGTTTTATGAACGGCAGTGGACCTCAAAGCATGTCCCTAAGTGGCAGGAAAGGGAGCGAAATGTTGATGCGTACAGAAAGACATCTACGTGCAAGCACTCCCTGTTCTGGGAATTCACAAGTGCCTTGCAAACATTTTAAGCAAACTAGTTGTCCAGGAACTAGGATGCTATTTCGAAAAACGTACACTCAAACACATTTTCAATAAAAGGGACATCCAGAAATATACCTATTTGCACCAAATAATTACGAACAATTCCTCACCTTTTCTTCCAGATTGCCACAGACAGACCAGATAGCACAATGCTCTGTGGATGAGATTGTCAGTGAAATGTCCGTTCTCAAAACACAAAGCAGTATACAAGTACTCGTCGATACTCATTGCTCACATATGAGCATTGCAAGTGTGTTATTCACGTCTCCTACACATGTTGCTACAACCACCAATCGGACTGCAGCAAATTCTCAGTCTGTTAATGCAACAGCGTTACAAGATGACGCATCCCAATCTACAAACTGTTAACTTTGCAGCCTGGCTCCTCAAGTCATTGAATTGGGTCACTTGAATCTGCCACTCAAAACTGCATGATTATACCACAGGAGGCAAGGAAATCAAATACCAGAAGCTGCTACATTAATATGTGGATGAAGTTTGTTTTCTGGTGCCAATACTGTCGTGTAAATCCTATTGAATGTTCAACAGCAGACACTGTCCTCTATCTACCTTGCCAGTCTCTTGAGTTGTCTACAATTCCCTTAAGGTACACTTAGCTGCATTGACAGCATACATGACCTCACAACGCAAGGTGTCCTGGTGGAAAGTGACGGTTGTTAAAGCATTCTCAGAAAGAGGTGAACGCACCTTGGACCATGTGGCTCCACGCTGGACTATTAACACAGTGACCACAAAAGTGATGGGTGGAAGGTTTCGAATGAATCTGTACCACTGGCGTTGCTCTGGGCAACCTTCCACACCACCGTTTTTTAGCCCGTCTGCGCCATTGCAAAAGGGGTCCAGCCATATGCAAATCAGTCTGGTACTGCCACCAATGGTAGCAGCCCAGCCCGAACTGCTACGCCAGGTCCCCTCTGCACGGAAACACAAGCAACCCCAGACATGTTTCGGCCTTGTTGGGCCTCCTCAGCTTGGTGCAGCTTGGTTCCCTATGGCGTAGCGAGCCCATACATAAAGCACAGCTCAAGTTCCTCCCACACAAAGTAGCCTTCTTAGTAACCATTATGTCAATTACAAGAGCCATGGAACCCCAGCTCTGCCAGTAGATGATTTTGTAGCAATCCACAACGCCAAGGTTTTACCTGGGACACATCCACGTTTTTCATGAAAATGTATTTCAAAGTTTCATGTCAATCAATCCATTAAGCCCCAGGCATTTTCCAAGAGCCCTCTTACAATGGATGAAAGGATCCAACTTTCACGTAACAGGTGCAGAGCATCCATGTTTTTTTTTTGGACAGAGCAAAGTCGCTGCAAAAAAATACTTTGTTTTATGTGTCTCTCGCAACAGGTTGGGAAGGTGTCACAATAAGATTTTGAGGTGGGAGTATTTCACTCCCTATATTTAAACTTGGAGTGTAAATGCAATTTCAAGGGAGTCAAAATGAGTTTTCTCCTTCGCAAGAGAGTACAAAGTATGGGACATCCAGCTGACACGTGCAAAAGCTGAATGTATGGCTACGATTCTCATGTGTCAGAGCCCATATTGTGACAGAAAAGGGTTCTCTCGCAAATAACAGATACAACAGAGTGAAGTAACACCCTCTTACCAAAGGCACAGATGTGCACAAACATTCTGAGCTTCCTTTGCATGCACAGAATCCCATGGTTAAATGTTTGCTGGACAATTAGCCTTGCATCCTTCAGAAGTCGGTTAGTTATCGACTAAAGCAATAATAATTGCAGTGTTTAGAAGTTGAAGGAACTCAGAATGAACCACTACATAAAGTTAAATACCTATCTGGATTACCTCTGCAGGGACATGTCTTGCTTAGTTTCTATTTCAGTTACAAATGAAACTATTTAATTTTTTGTGTTATGTATAGTGCTTGCACTGGATGGAGTGTCAGATTTTAAATGTTAGAATTGTAGTCTTGAAGCTTGAACGATACTGTGATCCCTGCGAATGGTGTAATAACAATCCAGGGACTTCCTGCCGCTAACCAATTATAGTAGGTACCATTTACCACATTGGCTCCAAGTTAAGGTTAGTGGATTTTTTAACTAGACATTCCATACTCATCCGTGCCTCATGTATGGTTTTGAGGCGCAAGTAATTTACACCCTTTTTATAATCAGAGTGCTAATTAAACTGTAAGAGTAAAAATGACTTGCCTACACAAAAGTGTCAAAATGTACGCGATAGCCAATCAAAACATGACTAAACTTGAAAATGAATAGAACAAATTGCCAATAAAACTGTTGTGTAGCAAAGATGTCTGGCTCAAACGATATATTAAATGTGTAGAAAACCATCTACACATTAATATGAATGAACACACCACATATATGCATCTTGATTATAAATGCACACAACGCAGGAACTTCGAAAAATACCTGTGTAATGCAACCATGTATTCACTCATCTGTTTGTTACAAAGGATCCTTCCCAATGGTAACTAAGTTTTCCATCTTATTACTGATAGAACCATAACATGCTCCTCTTCATATCTGCAGACACAAAACACAGCAGACATTGAAGAAAAGAAACCTTTTATTTTCGCACTGTACGCTGTTTCTTTCTGAAAGTCTAAATGCACACAGATCAGGGAGCAAATGTCTTGTTTTCAGACTGCTTCTCCTCGGTGTGCAATTTCATCCGGGCAGATCAAGTGAACTGACCCTAGCACTGCCTTGTGCTCGCAACTACTGCGTAAATAAACGCACAGAAAAATAAAAGGTGTCATACTTGCAATATTTGAGTGTGTAAAAGGCCTGGTACGACCCTTGTCTGGAGGCCTGTATCCATTCATCAAATCTACCTTTGCAGAGTGGATTGCGTGATGCATTGAGGGATGCTATAAACTAGCAAACACAATTCTTTCATTCAGTCAAAAAGCTCCACACGGAGTACTGGGGCAACCTTAACTTGCATTACACATGTTCCCCTAGGGCCTAGCAGCTAATTGCAGGGCTGCCACATGGAGTTCACTGCACACGTTCCCACAACATTGCGTAGGTACATAAGCAATGGGCAGATTCGCAGGTGGGCCAAGCAATTATAAATTGTTTACCACCGTTTCTCCTCTTCACCCTTCATCTGCTTCAGGCACTGCTCACTAGCATGCAAGTCTAAATGGATTCAAAAGCCTCAGCAAACAGACATTACTTACCTAGTATGATATTGTTATTTTGCATTTATATAGCGCCTTATATACCATTGGTATGGTCTGAAGGCGCTGGTAGGTTGATATGATATGGCATTTGTAACGTGCCTATACACAAGTAAGTGTCTTTCTGTGGCTTTTGTCTGTTTGTAGTCACTTGTGCCCACCGTTCCACCCCACGTGGGAGTAAAATAACAGACACCTCACACCCAATACTTCCTGTGCTACTGCAACAGATTGTATGTCAGAAAAAAAAGAAACCCTGCCAGAGCCTCGACGTGTGGAGCATCATAGGGCAGGAATAGTATCACAGGAGCGATCCCTCACCATTGATGCTTGCTAAGGCTGATGCCATTTCTAGTACAAAACATCTTGAGAGCCAACGGTTGCAGATCCCTGCTCTAAACAGATGCAAAGAAAGACAGACTATTACTGGGTGAGTAACGTTTGATATACATGCAAAATGTGCACTCGCAATTCGCAAGTAATAATTAGGGTCGGGTGAGTAAGGAATTGGGTGCATGTGAGCTGGCAGCCAGTGGTGTATTACAATTAGGCTGGGCTTAAAGCGGCAGATTGCCACTGCAGTGGCATGTTTAAAGTTTTTTATTTCCCTGTGTCAGGCCGGCCCATGTGATGTTGTTGCTGGTAACCTTTCTGATCTCAGCACTAGCAGAACACAGACAGTAGCCACCCAGGTAGCCTTTCTGCCCAAGGCCCCGCTCTGCCCTGATCTGTCTTTCAGTTCCCTTGTCGAGAAGAGATCCCAATGGTGATCAAAATTTAGCAGGCTCAAATTAGTCTGATTTAAATAATTTGCATTCAGACACCTTTTAACACTCAAAGCCTTTTCTGTCCGAACATTGTGTATATGTATAGTTGAGTTTATAAAAGCTTTATCGTTCAGGTGACATTTGTAAATTAAATAAAAAGGAAACTAGCACAAAACCAAGTTGTGCATTAGGCATTTAGTGATTCAGTCATACAACCCTTACCCCAGACATGTTTGTCAGATATACAATGTGTGTTCGTTGTGCCCCTGCCCATTCTCACTGGTTTTTAATCAATGTGCACAAACTGTACTAAGCAATCACTTTTCACACACAAACATTCTTGTTCAAATACACAACATGCATTGTTTAAGCCGTTGTGAAAATCAGGAATGCTCCCACAGTAGAGTAAAGCTTGCATATGATGCATCATATAGCGCTTCAAGTAAATTGATCCTGCTTCTAAGCACTTTAGTTATAGTTGTTATTGTTAGGCAATTTATTTGTGCTCAAATGACCAGCCTCTGGCGAATGAACGGCTGAGTCAGCTCTTACATGTGACATGCAGGCTGGCTCCATGATTGATGCGTGCGATTACCTTGCTGAGCTATCTTCACAGCTTACTACTGATGTGATAAATAGGAAAGCATATGGAACAGTTACAGTGGCTAGCAGCAACTGCCAATGCTGCTGGCTTTACCAACTTTCATGGTTGTGGGTGTAGAGGTGCACCTATATATTAGTGTTCAGGTTTTGGTGTGCAGTCACTTTCAGTATCTTGTCATGCCAGCCCTTAGTTCCCAAATGGGGGCAAGTACATTTTTTGTGTGGCTAGTAGTTACAGACTTCCCATTTTGAACCCTGTATGCAAGACACCCTGCAAACATGTAGGCAAACTCATTTGATCAGTGATGCAAACACTAGGCTTGTCCAGACAATAATAAGCCCTGGTGCACCAGCATGCACAACGCCCTCAACAACAAAATCACAGGACTTCAAACTAAAATTGAGGACAAACGTCAACAACTCTTCAGCAACAAGACCACTAACCCAACTCTTAACTCACCAACGCCTATCAAAGATAATATAGGCTTCTCCTTTAAAAAAGTAACTATCTTAGAAGTCCAAAAAATCATCACCTCTTTAAAACCTAACTTTAAAGGGGACAGCTGTCCTGCCCAGATAATAAAAGACGCAGCCAGAGATCTCTCCCCTTTTACCACCAAGCTAATTAACCTCTCATTCACTAATAACTCTGTCCCCAGCAACCTAAAACAATCCTGGATCCTCCCTCTTAAAAAAACAATCACTAGACCCAACCATACCAACTAATTATAGACCCATCACCACTGTCCCTTTCCTGCTGAAAATTCTGGACAGAGTCGTCTACATCCAGATTCAGGAGTACCTAGAATCGAACCAACTGCTAGGCATACGTCAATCTGGCTTCAGACCTCAACATGGAACAGAAACCGCTCTGGTTGACCTCAAAAGCCAGATTGATGAAATCAAAGACAAAGGTAATGCCGCAATCCTTCTCCTCTTAGACCTCTCAGCGGCTTTCGATTTAGTCGACCACGAAATCCTTGGCAGCCACCTCTCTAGCGCAGCCCACTTCTCCTCCTCTACCTCCTCATGGATACAATCCTTCCTGGCGAACAGAACCATGCAAGTCTTCTCCACAACAGCAGCAGCGGACCCTATCCCCATCACATGCAGAGTTCCACAAGGCTCCTGTGTCTCCCCCACTTTGTATAATATATTTACAAAGCCACTATTCGACAAATTAGACCGTCTGGGTGTCACCTACACTATGCAGGTGACACCCAGATCCTCCTCACCATCTCGGGCAACTACAATGCGGACATCACCCGGATTAACGAAATCTTCTCCATCATTCAGGCATGGATGGCCACCCACGGCCTATGCCTGAATGATGAGAAGACGGACCTTCTTCTAGTCGGCTCTCCCAACAACCTGTCAAAACGCAGTCCTTGCTACAACAACATTATCATAGATGGTAATACCATCCCCATTGTTAAGAGTGTGAAAACCCTAGGCTTCCACCTAGATGCCAACACCAACCTCTCTAAACAAATCAACGCAACCGCCTCAGCCACTGCCTATACAGGCAAGCTAATCGGGGCTAGCAGACCCTTCCTATCCCCCAACAGCTGCCTCACTCTTGCCAGAGCCCTCATTCAGTCCAAACTGGACTACTGCAATAGCCTGTACCTAGGAGCCAACCAATCCATAATCAACAAACTCCAGGTTTCTCAAAAATAATGCCCTACGCGCAGGACTTAACATCCCAAGGCGAGAGCACATCTCCACAACCAGAAAAGCGTGTAAATGGCATTCCATACAGCAAAAAATTGACCTCAAAATCATCTACCTCACTTACAAGTCCCTAAACCACTTAGACCCACCGTACCTCACCAATAAATTTACACTAAAAACCACCACCAGATCATCCAACTCCTTATGCCTGTCAGTGCCTAGATCTGCCCTAAAAAGAGCAGGAGGCCCTAGTTTCACAGTGCTTGCCTCCCAACTTCGGAACACCCTTCCTTTCAACATTAAAACTATTGAGTCCTTTCCAATCTTTAGGAAACAAGTTATTGGCTGGTTACTGAATAAAGAATAGCATTTACCCTCACCTTCAAAGACCTTCACCTCCCTAAGGCCGCCACCCTGCCTATATTATATGTAATTGCTGCCTGCACCATGTAATCTATGTAAACTGCTGTACTTTGCAAATGTATATCTCATGCCTGTAACCGCTTCCTTAAGCGCACTTCTACCTACGGGTCTGGAGCGCTTTACAGATTAATAAAACAAACAAACAATGTATTTGAGTATGTATGGATTGTAGGTTTTTACCATGAAGTGCAGTTTATATTGACTTCTTCTGCCTTATAGTTGAGCTGGTCGTTCACTGGGTTAATCTATTATTGCATCTGTCAGTGCACGCGATAGGTTGTCTCAATAGTGAGATGCACCGTGGTTGGATCTACCCCTGAAAGTAGCCACTGGGACATACCTGACTGCTAAATTCTCAAAATACTTCCAAACACAAATGCAAACCGTCTGTGTCGGTGCTGGTTTTTTTCTACTATGTTTGTTCTTTGTAATTATTGTTGTCATTGCTGGTATACAGTGTCACCAACATTCTGAAAGAGTTGTTTTAGTCCAGAGCTGATGTGTGCAGTGAATCTAGCATAGTTTTAGACATATCTTTTAAAACAACTTTGTGTTATGAGGGACCCAAAAACAACTGCTCTAGTGAATCTGTAGTTGATTTTGGAAGAGATAAACATGGATTGTATGAGTTGAAATGAGCTAAAACGTAGCTTTTTAGGGCGGATTAACGCCATCAAAATAATTCCTATTTTTAGAGGCTCCCCTTTCATTTAGAGTTAAGTACCTAAAAAAAAAAAAAAGTAAATTTGACATAAAGGTAACTAGATTTCTATGCTTTGTCCAGAGGGAAAATAAGAAGAAAAGGGATGCAGCCCCTCCCCCCCTGGATATAATTAAGCACCACAAGGCATTTATTCCCCAAAGGGTGTTTAATTGGTTCATTGTGGCCATGATTAGAGGTCGAAGTGGAAAAACATTGAGAAGCATTCAGTTAGATAGGTTGCCCTGGATTTTCTGTACTCCATGGAGAGGAAAATCGCCAATAGTTCAGTGCCACCACCTGTTCAACTAAAAATATTCATATAGGCTGGCTAGTGGAAGATAGCCCAGACTTTTTTTATCCTGCAAAAAGAGACATCATTCTCGGATAATCCTGCATTGGAACTGTATAACGAGATGCTGTTGTGGAGGACTTGGATAGTTGTGATACTGATGGTTGCAAATGGTTCTGTCCAACAGAACCGGAGTGGGACCATCAAACTGCGATCGCTGTTGAATAGGATATTGTGATTGCTGTTGGGTGGTTTTCTTAAGAGCCTGGACATTATGGTTAACAAGACACTGTCCCTACAGCACTGCTATATTTCTAAACCCCATGAATGAGGGGAGTGATGCAAGGGCGAGGTAGGGGACCAATGGTTAGCGTGGGTCAGTAAATGTGTAAATGTCAGGAAATATGATTTTCCAGTTGGATCATGGTTGAAACTGTGCTCTCAGCCCTTTGATAGACTCATTAATTCAGCAGAAGATAGTGCCCCCTCCATCCCCATATAGGACATCCATCTCTGCTAAAATGCATGACTAGGGACTCTTGCCATTTGATAAATGCTGGGTTTGTGAACAGAACGATGGCTGCTTTCTTTGGGAGTGCAGTAGGGTTACGGAATTCTGTGGATATTGTAGAGATGGTATTGGATATGGGTGATGAGGCTGGCTGCCTCATCATGCCTGCATATTGTACATGATTAATATGAAATGGGGTACACACAAGCTTGATGGTTGTGCGCAGACTTGATTGTTGCCACAACCAGGTACTAAAAGTGTAGAAATCTAGGGAACAGCTCACTGTGCCCAGCCAATTTAAAGGATGGAAGGAAAGTGGTAGATTGCTGCTGTTGTTGAGAAGACGTTTCACCTCTCTGCGAGGCTCGAGATTCGGAGAAGCATAGACTAGTGCAGTGGAGCAGCGCGGCTCACCATTCCAGAAGAAGGGATACGCTTTAAGGTCGGGACGCGCTGCAAAAATGCCAGGAGCTGGAGGAAGACTCCTGGGTGTTCGTGACCATGGAAAGCAGTATATTACCTCCCAGAAGCGAAGCAGGCGTGCTTGAGCAAAGCCACGAGAGACAGCGCAATGAGTAGAACGCAGTCACAAGAAGAAAGCAGGCGGTGCACATTTGCCGGTTGACCGCGATCTAAGCCTGAAAATGCCAGCAAGAGTCAGTGAGTCAACTCAACAATAGTGGGGATCCTGGCCATATCGGCGAGCACGCCGAACAAGAATAATAGTAAACCGAATGGAAGAAAGAGAGAAAACAAAGAGACTCATTGTGAAGCGAAAGTGAATTTCAAAAATGAACCCTATCAGTATGTGAATGTATGGAATGCAAAAACATGGGGAACCGGAATCAGATAATATAGCAAGAGGATATATTATACAGCAAAGGAAAGTGCAACTGTGGAAGTCGAGAGAAACATCGTGTGAATACATGAAGCCATGGCAGGAGGGTACACAAGCAATCACCAGTGTGTGTGAATACAAACAGTCCTGGCAGGAGAGTATACCAGGCAAGTGCAAGTGAGTGAATACAAGAAACCCTGGCAGGAGAGTATACCAGGCAATTGCAAGTGTATGACTACAAGAAATTATAAGAAGGAATAATAGAACTGTGTTGATCGGGGCGTGGCTAGGCGACACGCCATGCGGCTGTGTCTGCCGTGAGCTCCATGTTAAGGCGCCCAGGTCTAGAACTTTTGATGATCTAAAGTGGGACTTTTCGCCCGATTTTCACCCCCAGGGCGAGGCTGACGGAATGGCAATGGCAAACGGAGGTTTGGGGGCGAAACACCCCGAACTCGGAATTATCCTGTGGAAGCAGCACGGTGTGGACTGAGGAGTAAATGGTGGCGCTCGCCAACAGGAGCGCCCGTTTGTAACATAGTGCTGCCGGCCGCACTTCACTGACATTGCGACCTCGTCGCACTGACCCATCGGCTGTGCGGTGCGGGAGAGTGTGCCCTGGCACCCCCCCATTGGGGCTCTGTGGGGGCCTCCGGGGCTCGCATGGTGTGGAGCGTCCCAGGGGCTGAGGGGGAGAAGCAGAGCGGAGGTCTGGGCGGGACGCCCGACACAGCCGAGCCTGGTGCACCCACCACCCGACAACGTTCCCCGGAATTACAGCACACGGACCCTCCCTGTCACCCGTATTGGAGCTGGGGCGCCGGGGCGTACAGGAGGTCTGTGCCCTGACTTTCCCTGCCCGTCACCCGCTGGGAGCGGGGCTCCCGCTGGAGATCCGAGTGGATCTGAGCTGAGCTCCAGCGCATGGTGAACAAAATCCCTGGTGCCCGGACGGCGGCTGGCAGGTGGGTGTTGGCGGGCTCCTGGGGGCCCATGCTGAGAAGCCCATGTCCCTCTGTGGTCTTGATATAGACAGTGCAAGCGGCGCAGGGGGAAATGCCTGCGTAGCAAGATTAAGACTTGCGTATAAAATTGCAGGAAAGCTCCCCACTGCCTTCGCGGGCCAGTTGAAGACCTAAGACCAGCACATATGGGAGAGGTCCCTGCTTGCCTTTGCTGCTTAAACATCAACCTCCACGCTGGCTGATCACTCTTCTGACCCACACTGGACCCATTGGCGATGCCTAAAGCGGCTGGAAAGAAGAAAGTACGCGGTATACAGGCCTTCCTGATGCCGCAGTCTGTAACCCCGTCCTGCACACATATAATCACAGCAGATGTCCACCCAGCCCCATCTCTAATGCAGGATCCAAACGTGGCCCTTTCCAGAGAGGATTTGTAGGGAATGCTAAGGTCCTTCAAACAAGACATCACCCAAGAAATCAAAAAGGAAATTAAAATCTTTAAGGACTCGCTTGCCCAATCCCTTGCAGACTTAACATCACATCTAGGGGGTTTGGAGACCAGAGTCAACGAGCTGGAAAACAACCTGTGAACATACGCACAATAGTGAGGTCCTCACAGAAAGGGTGAAGATCATTGAAGAGCGTCTGGAAGACATCTGGGCAAAACAGGCGGACCTTGAAAACAGATTGAGGAGAAATAATGTGCACCTTTGTGGCATTCCCCGTCAAGTCTTAGGACCTGCCCGAATTTGTTGAAGCATTATTCAGATTCCTCCTGGACCTTTCACCAGCTGAAAATCTGAAGCTAGACAGAACTCACCGGGTATACTCTCCAGCCCAGCTTAAAAGGAATCTACTGCCGGACGTTCTTACTCGTGTGCACTTCTTCTGCCAGAAGGAGGAGATCATGCTGGCAGCCAGGAACTCAGACTCAATACAATTCCGGGGAGCGAAGATACAGCTTTTTCAGGACCTCGCTCCGTACACCCTAGCGAACAGACGTCGACTGCAGAGGGTGACAACTTGGCTAAGGGCTAAAAAGGTCTGTTATCGCTGGAGATTCCCATGCAAGCTGCTCTTTGACCTCCATAATCAGCACTATGTAATCTCCTCAAGACGAGGCGGAGGGATTAATGTCAGAAGCACCCCATGATGATTCTTCGAGGCCCCTTGCCTGAGACCCAGACGGAACCACCTTTGACTCCACGCCAAAGGATAAGCGTAAAAAGCCCCGGGGTTGGCATTGTCTGGAAGTAAACCCACACCAATAATCTGAAACAATGAAAGCCGCCGAAGAGCGGGGGGAGCCCATGACCCCACCTGCACCAGAGGGAGAAGGCATTGTGGCTACCTGACTGGAGCTGCATCTGACCTAACGACTTTCAGTAAGGGGAAAATGGACGCCCTGTTTGCTTTTGCCTAACTATTGATGCTCTCCATGAGGTGAAGCCCCTGTGTCACCGGACTGGAGGGCTCAGACTTATAGAACCACCTCCTTCCTCTTTTTTGCCCCAGGCATTGCCCGCCAGCTCCCTCGAGGAGCTTACTTGGGAACCTCAAGCTAGCTCAACTTAAAATCCAGAAAGTACTACAGAAATCTATGGCTCCTGAATACCTGACTCAGCGCCGACTGAGGGTAATAGAAGTCTCTGCAGCCTGGCAGACTTGGGCGCCCGAGTGGATGGCGCCCGACATGTTTAACATTTGGTTAAAGTTGACTTGGGAATTGAGATTGGCAAAATCTGCAACAATGTTATTTCACTCACTTTCTTCTGATTGTTTTTTTATGTTTGCTATTTTATGTTTAATTTGAGGCCATTAGGCTTGAGTTACTATCCCACTCACCACACAATACTTATAACCTGCACCGCAATGATGTGCCTAGTGGGGCATCTTTTTTCTGACCTCTCTCATTGGGTCTATATAATGTAGAAGCCTGAGTGAACCTGACATGGCAACCCAGAGTATTAAGTGCATCTCTCTTAATGTGCAAGGCCTAAATCCCCCCCTGAAATGTAAAGGGACCTTACATGCAGCGTTCCTATTTCTCCAGGAAACCCACCTACGATCGGCTGATGAATTTTGCCTCAACGATAGGCTCTAACCCACAAAGTTCTTTGCTTCTAGCGGCCTAAAGAAACGAAGGGTTGCCATCCTGGTTCGCAAAGGCACCCCCCTCAAGACCCTGGAGGTGGATGGGGACGAGGAGCAAAGGTTCTTGCTAGTAGTTGCCATGTTAGAAGGACGCAAAATTACGTTGGTGTCTATATATGCTCCAAACACTAAGCAAGATGTATTTTTGGTTAAATTGTCTATGGTTTTATTCGATCACACAGAGGGGGGGGAGTGATTTTGGGCGGAGATTTTAATGCTGTAATTAATCCCCTAGTGGATAAAACTCTGCCACCAACGGCTAGCGACAGGAGTAACTTTAGAGTTCTTACCACACTGCTGAGGGAACATTCCCTCATTGAGATGTGGCGGTACTGCCATCAGAATGAGCAGAATTATACTTACTTCTCAGCGGTGCATGGGGGATTTTCAAGGCTGGATATGTTCTTTATCTCGGACTCACCAATCCCTTCGGTGATAGATGTAGAAATACTCCCTGAAGCGCTCTCAGACCACTCCCCTGTGAGATTACCAATGGTCCCCCTTCCTACTACCCCCCACCCTGGAAACCCCCCTGGAGATTAAATGATTTCCTACTAGAAGATCCATTAATCCGTGCTCATATAAGAGAGCCCATGGAACTATATTTACAGGGAGAATGATACAGATGATGTGAACTGGGGCACGATTTGGGATGCAAGTAAGGCAGTAATTGGGGGGGCACCTGATAGAGCAAGCGACACAGAGGGGGAATGCCAGGAGCTTGCTACAGGAACAACTAGAAATTGAAGCCCGTAGACTAGAGGAGATACACAAGGAAAAAGCCTTGCGGCGCTCATTAAGAGGCCTGCGGATGGCCAAGAAGGCGCTTGAGGCACACCATATGGGGAAGGCGGCCTATCGCATGATGCTCACTGAGCAATATTTTCACACGAGGGGGAACAAGGCCAGTAAACTACTAGCAGCTAAACTAAAAAAACAGACAAAACAAAACAGGATAGACACCCTACGAGATGACGAAGGCAATTGCATCTCCTCTGAAGATGGTATGCTTCAAATTATTGAAAAATTCTTCAGGGAACACTCAGCCCCACTTGTGGGGGACCCACAAACCTCCAATGACTTCATAACAAAAGCAAACCTCCCACAAGTTTTACAGGCCCTGCGGGAACCTTTAGAAGACCCGATATCCACAGAATAAGTTGAAATAGCAATCAAGTCCCTTCCCCTTGGTAAGGCTCTAGGTCCAGACGGGTTTACAAACAAGTTTTATAAGACCTTTTGCACTGAGCTCACACCCCACCTCACAAAGCTGTTTAACTTCCTATGGGAAACAGGCTCTGTTACACAATGGCAGAATCCTCTACACTTTCGGGGAAGGACCCGACAGAGTGTACGTCCTGGTATCCAGTTATAATATCGAGGGAAAAAAAAAGTCGAATGCAAAAATGTCAAAAAAACTTTTTTTAATTTGTATGTTTTTGGGTTTAGCTAGTTTTTTAAAAACACATTTTTTTCAACATTTTTGCAGTGGACATTTTCACTATAAACCATACGTCCTATCGACCTATAGCTCTACTTAATACTGATGCAAAATTGTTCAGCAGGGTTATAGCATGGCGGCCTGGGGTGGTTTTACCAACAATAATAAAAAGAGATCAGACTGGGTTTATCCAAGGCCGTTCTGCTCATGACAACATTCACAGAGCAATAGACCTGATAGCTCTTGCCCCCGCTACCCCAGGTCCCGTCTCATTGCTATCATTAGACGCTCATAGGGCATTTGACAGCATGTCTTGGGACTATATGTACTTGGTGTTAAAGGGCTTTGGTTTTGGCCCGAAATTGTGTAGATTGATCCTGTCGAATTTCCAACTCACAATGGACACCCCAGTGAGCCTTGGGCAAGGGAACTAGACAAGGATGCCCCCTATCCCCATTAGTTTTTGCATTCGCAATGGAACCTATAGCTCAGTGAATCTGTCTGCACCCGAGGATTCAGGGGTTTGAAGTGGGAGGACAGTGCCATAAAGTTGTGCTATACGCAGATGATGTGCTGTTTCCTGAAAGAGGCCCGAACCTCGGTTCCCCCGCTTATGGGCCTGCTTGCCCGGTTTGCAGTGGTCTCGGGTTTTACGATAAACATGGCTAAATCGTCAGGCTTGAATCTGTCAGAAGCCCCGGACACTCTGAACGTCTTGCAGAATGCTTACTCCCTTAGCTGGAAGAATACAAAGATTATGTACCTCGGAGTGCACCTGACCCCTGCTTCTTCAGGCCTATTGAAGGCCAATATCCCTACCTTACTCAAAGACTCAAAGGAATCCTTACAGAGGTGGGCTTCACAAGAAATATCCTGGCTCGGACGCATCAGCGCAATTAAAATGACCTTGCTCCCTAGTCTTTTATACACGTTTCAGTCCCTCCCCATTTTGATCCCAGAACGAGACCTACTTGACCTACAAAAAGAAATAGGCTGCTTTGTCTGGCAGCGGAAAACACCAAGAATTCATCGTAAACTTCTCACTCTGGGTAAGCAGCTGGGAGGCCTGGGGCTCCCCTCTATCCCAACATACTATTGAGCAACGCAGATTGCTGCTATCCTGAGCCGGACTAATCCAATAGAACCCCCCCCAAATGGCAGGACATTGAACAGGACTCTTCTTGAGCCCCTCTCTGTCACCTGCCCTTCCTCCCGTGGGAGGCACGCATTTCTCGGGGATCTCTCCTCCTAGCCACAGTAACTACTCTCCGGTGTTGGGATAAATGCTGTGCACAAAGAGGGATCCCTTCAGGTCTGGGCCCGCTTTCCCTGGTTATGCAGAACCCAGCCTTCACTCCTGGGCTTCAGCTCAACTCATACCAGCTCTGGTCAAAGGAGGACACCCTGAGACTACAAGAGCTTTATGCAGACAACGTGCCCCTGACTTTTACCCAATGCAAAGAGAAATTTAATCTCCCGGAAACTGCGAGATTTAGATGCATACAGCTTCGTCATTGGATAACTAATCCGAATACAAAAAAGACAGCCACTAGGCCCCCGACAGGCTTAGAAATAACGGCGTTGGTAGGGCAGGACACCCGCAGGATAGCTACCTGCTATCGCCTCCTGGAAAATGTCCCGTAAGATGAGAAACTCCCTTCTATGTTAGTATGGGAAAGGGAGCTGGGGATCGAAGTGTCCCAAGAATCCTGACAGAGGATCTGGGACAGAGCTCATAGATCATCTAGGCGCACGACAGTTAGGGAATGCACGCTTAAAATCGGTTCCGATGGTATCTCTCACCGCAAAAACTACATGCGATGAATCCAGATTACCCTGACTCATGCTGGCATGGTTGTGGGGTGTGGGGAGATCAGGGTCACCTGTGGTGGCATTGCCCCATCATTCAATCCTATGGGCTGGAAATCGGATCAAAGATCAAAGACATATGCGTGACCTTACTGCTCATGGATCCGCTGATAAAGCTGCTGGGTGTTGCACCCGATGATGGGTTGTACCCGAGGTCAGGTCCCAGAGCTAGCCTGATTACTCAACTACTTATGGCAGCTCGCCTCACACCGGCCCGCTTTTGGAAAGAGGTGGAGGGTCCTCCTATAGCTTACTGGTGGGTGAAGGTTTGGGAATTCCTCGGTATGGGAAAACTAACGGCCACGATGGAAGGCCAGACATCCAAATGTTCCCGCATCTGGGGACCATTCCTGGAACACGTAGCAGAAAAGGAACACATGTTTTTTCCAGCCTAGACTGGTCAAGTACCTCCTTCAACCATTACAGGCTTTGTGCACGGATGGTGCACCTCACACACAGAAATCTGGACTTAGGTGCAATACGCCCCCTTAGAGGGCAATATCACAAAATGTTGATAGATGTGGTGTTTTTTTTTCTCCTCTTCCTTTCCTCTCTCCTCCCTTCTTTTCTCTCTGTAGCGTTATAGGATGTGAAGTTGAGTTTTCTTCCTGAGCATGTTGATGAATTTATGTACAACAGATTAATGACAATTGTGTTAAAATGAAATTTCGATGCGTTGATTAAGAGAAATTATTAATGTTGCATCTTTGCAGTGTTATGCAATGAATTCTATGTTTGATCGATGTTTCAATAAAAAGATATTGATAACAAAAAAAAAGAACTGTGTTGATCAGACAAGAAAGAGCAAAGTTCTGGTAGAACAGTAAACCAGGAATTCTGATAGAAACAGAATTACAACGCTAAAACACTTTATTTATGACAGTGCTATTGTGGGCCAAGAAAGACACAAGGAACTATTGTATGAAGAATTGTCTGTAATACAGAGGAATCCAGGGGAGCTAAGACTCTTTATCCTTGGAGAACCTTTGAGTTAGAACCATTTATTCTTCATTTGTCCATCTCTTTTTCAAGCAACTATGGTTAAAGACATTTAACTTTTCACCTTATAGTTTAGGTTATAGTGTGAGGGTCCAAATAGAACCTTTGGACACAAGGACAGTTTGATTTTGACATCCTGACAGACAGATACTTGGATTTCGTTTTAGGTAGGGAACTCCTCTTAGAGCAGTGTCAGAGAGGCCTTTTCCCAACCTCCCTTTTATTTTCAATAAACGTCTTTAACCAAAAACATGGCTAAATGTGTCTGAGTTTCATTCCTGACTCCTCACATAGACGTGTGACTGGAACATTAAGTAACTAAGGCTGTGTTGTGGATGTTCAGATTTTTATTCTCTCACGTCCCCCAACTGGTAAATAGACTTTTTTAGTTTTCCCCTTCCTTTAACTAAATGTGCATTTATATTTGTATCCCATTAGCATTTCTTCCTCCTCGATTCAAGATGAGTGCAGAACACCTGAGGGAGGAAGGGAACAATCTCTTCAAATGTGGGGATTATGAAGCTGCATTGTCCCTTTACACCAAAGCCATCCGACTGTCCAGTAGCAACGTGGATCAAGCAGTTCTGCATCGGAATAGGGCAGCCTGCCACCTCAAGCTGGTAAACATGGTTGTTAACTTAATGTATATGCATGTATGCGTTTTATTTCCGGTCTGTTTGATGGTAATGGGTTTGTGCTTACTGTAATGTCTTCAACAATTGGATGACGTCAGATTATAGTTGAAAGTAAAAAAAGACTTTTTGATGTAAGCCCCTGATCGTTGTTTCTCCATCACTAATGCCCTTATGTCTTTCCATTGGTTAGTCTCTTCTCTCTCTCACTGACGCAGAGACTCTGAAGTGGCTCCACACCACTAGCATGTCTGTTTTCACACGGGAGAAACACAGTCTCAGCATTCACAATTGCTCTTGGCTCTACTCAATGCATCAATGCCACATGCGTTCAACTTGGATGATGGAGGCACCATTGCCAGCACGGTTTACTGCTTTCTGCCTTGGTTTCCTCTACTTGCTCTGGAAAATAGACACTTGGCGAAGGTGTTAGTTGGACTTCAGAAAAACTGTACTAAGGGCTTAGTAAAACCATTCAACTGAGGCAGTACAGGACTCTACTCTTAGTATAAGGCTGTACCACCTGAGTTCAGGGTAGCGTAGACCGAGCAGCCAGGCTTATCTTAAGAGGGAGAGACGGCTGTAGAATCAGTACAAAGAAATGGTAATACAAGTGGTCCAAAGAAACTGAAACACTATATTAAGACCCCATGCGTCTTAATAGAGTAACATTTGGGGGACAACCCTTTGTACTCTCAGCTGTAAAACTGCCTGCCCTAGGACACTGTTCCTTGGGGCACCCTTTCAGGGTGTCACTCTAACCTCTGTGAGTCAACTTGTAAAAGCCGCCTTTATTTACCTGCCACACTGTGGGATCCCTCCTGGAGCCTAGTACTCTGAACACTGTGTTCTGCTGCTTCCCGTCTTTTCCTGGCCAACCTCCAGTCCCTGGCGATCCAGTGGCCCATCTGAACTTTGAGAGACACAAACTAGATAGGGTTGGACTGTTAAGACAGGATTGGGTGGAATTTATAAAAAGTTATTAAGAGTTTGATATGATATGGCATTTATAACGCACCTATACACAAGTGTTTCAAGGGGGCAAGGGGAGACGGACAAACGATCCTACTAGGCCAGGTCTCATTCAGATCGCGCAAGTGCAGGGTGGGGGGAAGGGAAAAGTGCAAGGGGAAAAGGGAGAGAAGTGCAGTACAGGTTTAGTAGAACAAGATAAATAATAAGGGCCAGCTGGTGGCAAGTGCAAGATAAGTGCAGACAAGTGCTGGGAAGAGGGGCTGTAGGGATACAGAGACAGTCCCACAGTGCAGGGGTTGCCAGGTAGGCAGTGCAGGGGAAGAGTGGCAGGGCCACAGACCGGGGTAGGTGAGTGGCCCCGTTGCAGATTCAGTGCAGTTTCAGTAATATTAACAGGGGAGAGGGGGAGAGAAAGCGGAGGCAAAGAGGAAGCTTTTGAGGTGCTTCCAGAACCCGAGATGGTTCTCTTCAAGTTTCAGGGAGGCAGGAAGGCTGTTCCAGAGGGAGGCCCCTGCAGCGGAGAGGGATCTATGGAAAGTTTCCATGCATGTTTCTGGTTGGTTTACTGAGTGATTTGTTATCCTAAAGCATTTTTTCCCATTGAAAAGGTATTGCAAGTGATCCTATACTGTATATATGTTTTGCCTTTAGTACTTACCTGAAATCAGTATTGCACCAGTGTGCCTCTACATTTATATAACTTCTAAGTGTGTAAGTGTTTTCTTGAACAAAGGTATGCTCTGAGGTCTTTGTACCTAACTACAGCCCTCCTCCATACTTAAGACTAAGCCTGTCTGACCGCCTCTCTACTATTCCCTTGGGTAGTTCAGGCTGATCCTAAGAGGTGTAACCCTGTTCACCCTTGGCAGGCTTTCCTGAGTCCTGTCCCAGACAGTGACTGTTGAAAGAAACTGCCAACAATGCGTTCTGGCTTCTTTTTATCATTTCTTTTGGTTTGAAGTAGTTCGGGCCCTTGTCTGTGAGAATTGCAAGTAATGGTGGCCCGAGAAGCTCAGCAAGACCCGTTCTGTTGCTGCTTTTTGCTGACTATGCAGTCCTATTGGCTTTGCACCGTGACTCTACTGCTGCTTAATTTCTCGATTTCCTGCAAAGGGGGCCCAAGACGAGAATCCTCATGAAAGCTAACCAGTTGGGAAGTGGTTTAGATCCTTGATTACTAATACTTTGGCATCTGCTTCTCTGCTAACAAATCACCTATACGAAATGTAGCTGAAAGCAGTCCTCTGTGGCCGTCTAGTTGGGAGCACGTAAGTAGCATGCACCTTATTGGGCTTTAAGACGAAATCCATCCGCTCCATCCTGGGAGCTCCGTTTCTCTGTCCTCATGCCTCTGTTCTTGAAGGGAAATGTCCAAAAAGCCAGCAGGAAAAGCCTGATTGGGAGATTTGGCCGAAAAGCTTGACCAGATCCCCTATTCAGTGCTAAGAGCCGCAGGGGCTGCAGGGGTGTCCCCGGCACCCTTGTTCACTATGTTGTGAGCGGGGGTTGCGGAGGTGTCCCCCGCAGCCGATCCCAAAACATAAATAAGTAAAGGAAAGGACCCTGCAGCACCGGTTCCCTATCGCGGAAGTGAAAGGGACCAGGCATTGCAGAGACACAGCGAGGCGGCATGTGCCGCCGCAAGTTAAGTAGGCGGGTGGGGGCGGGGGCCAAGTCGGAAATGTTCAGGGGAGAAGGGACCGAAGGTTAGTTTCAGAAAAATAATCTTCAGTCTTTTTTCCCTGAAACATTTCTGTCACTGGATTCTAACCCTGGTTCTTCTTGAAGATGTTATTAGGCGTGTTGAAGCCAGCATCTAAAGTGTTTGTGCAGCGTGAGACTAATATTGGATGGATCTCCTGTTTTTAGTGCCTACCAAGATAGTGTCTTCATCTCCGAGTCTTTTATCAAGACCTTAAAGACAAGATATGAACACCATTCGTGTCCCTGTAGGCCAACAAAGTAGTAACCCTGGGTAGCGCTTTATGCAGCGCGTATCTAACGGAGGATGTTCATGGGGATCCTTGTCATACAACTCCCTCTCTGCAAACACTAACCTCGTCATTCATATGCAATTCCTAGGCGTCTCTATGCATTTCTTACAATATTCCTGGGCCCAGTTTACTAAAAAAAAATGGATAACACTTTCATGTGAGAAATACTTCTTTGGCATACAAGCAAATATTCTATAACATCCTCATTATAATTCTGCCTTGGATTGTTCATACAGTAAAGTAGTCGAACTGTCCTATGGGATAATAGTCCATCCTTATTTTATTTATGTTTTCATTGTTTTTTTATAACCCCTTAACACCCGAGTTTGGTTTCTAAGCACGGATCCGGGATTCAAACCTCGGTTGCTCTGCGTGGTCTTGTTTCCAAGACCAGCACGTTGCCCCTGTACTATCCTTTTTTGATTTATTGGACCAGCTTACCTTGTGTAGTCCGGTTTTCCTCTCATTCAATGAGCAGTCCTATATTAAGTTGTCAAATGGTTTCCGCAAAGAAATGTGGATTGTAGTCCTCATGACTAGGCACCGCTTTCATCTGCCCGGTGCCACATTTTCATTGGGGATGTTTCATTTGGGTTCCGCCACCCTAAGCTCCTGTGAATAGGAGGCGTTGTACAGTCTAGCCAATAGTCTGATCAGTTGAGTAGTGGGGACGCAGCGCATTCCATCCTTGCTTATCTCCAGGGGCTACAGTACCAGGCAGAGCACATTGCAGCTCATTCATATGGAGCCCCCCAAACACATGCGGGGGGAGCGTCTCTCGCTGGAGTGAATCCATCTTGTGGCATCCTGCAAACAGTCCATCAAATAGCTGTCAGCAAGTCTACAGTGCAAGAAAAGGAAAGTTCGTGCAGGTCTGAATCACAGAAGCGTGAGAAGTTATTTGAGTAGCATGAATGGAGCCGACTGCCTTGAATATCTTGACTTGGTGGCCAAACCACACGGTCGTTCTCACCCGAGTAACATTGAGTGCATGCAACAAACCAAAGTGGAGGCCCAGCCAATCGCTCTCTGATCCCTGCCCCTGTTTGTTGCATAGACAAGAAAACCGGACTCCTTTTTCTCCTCTGCTGTCCACATTGCCAAGATTTGACAGGCTGGCTGGGGTCCATATGTAAGGCACTGGGGTGCGGATGCTGGAGGCAGTCCAGAGATACAGTGTACTTCCTTATGAATTCAGAAAGTTGGTGCTACTTCTACAGTTTGACAGCTTCTATTAGGTTGGTCTTTCTACACAAAAGCCTTCAGGGAAGATGGAGCAAAAGGAACTGTCTCCCTGGGACTATGGCAATATTTGTTTGCATTCCTCGGTTCCTTGGCGGGCTAATCATTGTACGCGCTTTTTAGGGGGATGCAATATTTTCCTTTGTATTGTTTTTATAATGTTGTACATGCATATGTTGTATTTATTAACGGAAAGGTGTAAGTATGGATTCTGAAAGGACGCTTGCTTTTATGGCTTGAATCCTCTTGATGGGAAGTTGACTGAATTGTGGAGAGGAGGGAGGGGACACAGAAGCATGTCTTGCTCTACCTGATGTCAACTGTCTAGAAATGTAGGACTCCTCACCAACAACATCTCTTTAGACAATAATGTTTTTCTTTTTTTACAGGGGAATTATGCAAAGGCTGAGGCTGATGCCACGAAAGGTACATCTGTTTGAAAGTTTGTTTGAGAAGGAGCTGCAGTCTGGGTGCAAGTCTGCTCTCTGTGCAATGCCGACACGTACATAGATGTCCAGCAGTGTAGGTTTAACTCTTGACTTTGCAGAACGACTCAAAAACATAACATCTGTACGAATGGCAGGTACACACCTAAATGTGGAGCTGCAGCAAAGCTACAGTCCTGATACCGACAGCCACCTCACACTTATGAGTAATCCTAATAAACTGTTATTCTAAAACAATTCCACACAAAGACTGAAACACCCACAACTGGCTACTTTGTCTGTGTATGAAAAATCCACTCGCAATGATCACTAAGATGCAGCTCTTTGATTAGATGACACGTGTTGGTTTTTAGACACCATCGAAATAACTTGCAAACATTAGGAAAGCGGCGATAATACAACTGTAAACTGGACAACATTAACCCCAACAAGGATGATGCAGCAGGTTGAAAGCATACATGCCTTGAAAACCTTTTAGTGTCTTGTGTTTCCTGTATTAACCCTCTGAACCCTGGAGTGTTCTTAACAATCACGCAGATGAAGGCAGCAGTCGCTCCAGTTGCTAAACCGCGCTAAAGCCATATATCAGAAAAACATAGCTCATACGGCCTGCTTTCTATTTCTCTTTTGTAATCTTGATCACAAGAATAATACAGTTTACACTTACACACTTTTCAAATTGGTTGCCTTTGTTTAAAGTAGTCGTGCTAGCAATATACAGATTTACATAGCATCTTGTTTGATATTTTCAGCATTCTTACTCGTTTGCAGAATTATCAAAGACAGGGCAGCTATTGGCCCTGATTCTTCACTGCCACCATCCATTACAGATGTAGCTACTGTTTGTTTTTAAGTGCACGCCATTGTGGATTTGTTGGAGATATATGTTCCTAAACCCCTTCTCCGCAATGGTTTTGCCAGTTATATAATATTTTAAAAGCTGATTGTTCACAAATCTGATGTGCTGTTTGTGCATTTGTCCTGTATCACTACAGCGATCGATGCGGATGGTGGAGATGTAAAGGCTTTGTTTCGACGCAGTCAGGCATTAGAAAAGCTGGAACGGCTTGACCAAGCTATCGTCGATCTCCAGAGATGTCTTCTTCTGGAACCCAAAAACAAAGCCTTCCAGGAAGCTCTGCGAAGCCTTGGAGTGCGTGTTCAGCAGAAGGTGGGCACTTGGAATTAGTTTTCAACCATGAGAAGGAAATCGTATCTGTAGCATCGTTAATTAGGAAATGCACCACCTGAACACATCTGTATACAGTTTGCTGGGGTGTAGCCCATAGCTGCGTGGACAGAATGTGATGACCACAAGCTCCGCTGGCTGTCCATGTAATCCTGCTTAATCCAGTGTGTGTTGGTGATCCATTGAGCCCAAATGTGGCTCATCCATTCGGGCTGTGTAGAAATGTGAGCTGGTGACATTCTGCCACGTTCGACATTCCCCTTTGCGCCAACTGAGCTGTTCCCTAAACCTTTGCTTACCGTGATTTGTTTTTGCAAACATTGAGGTTTTTTCCTAAGGACTGTTCTGCCACTGGTTGCCCGTATGGCTACGCAGGCAGGGGTACTCGCAGAGTACCCCATTTTGTCTTTGAGTCAGTTTCCTTACCCAAACAGTGTGCCTTAGTGTACACTGGTGGTAGCTGTGTATTTTTATTTTGGTTGCACTGCAGTGTCGGTGTTTTGCCGTACTGGTGGCCTCTTCCTCCCTGGCAATGAGCATTTCCTTTGGCTCTTATGGTTCTATTTTTATCACGCGCAGGTCATTTTGGCAGGTCTGTCTATGTGTGTGTGAGCTCTGACTCCACTCACAAAGGCTTCTGTGCTAGAATGGAATCCACTTTTTACCAGGTGAGGCTCTTCTAGACACCTACATTAATATCTCCTCCTGTATTCTCGTGAATGTCAAATTTGGATGGGCTTGCCTGATTGGATGCCCGCAGAAGCTCAGAATACTCTATGAATGCTGACTGGAGGGCTGGAATAGCCCTCCAATCAGTACCCCACGCTGTTTAACGGTACCTGGAACAGTGTACAAGATATGGAGATGATGAAATGTCCCTTATGCTCCTTATTGCCTGATATACTGCTAACCGCCCGTCCACGACGGGGGAACCAACTTCCTTTCGGTACAAGGGAATTTTGCTTAAGGCTCTTCCTCCTTGATCCAGCAAGGACAGCTTAACCCTTCTGTCTTGTAGCCCTGCGTGCCACTCCTAGAGATTCCTGGATCATGGAATACACTGGAGCATAAGTAAGAGCCTTGCTGAAGAGCGACTGTTCACCGATGGCTGCTCGATAATGGGATATCCTGGCTTGGGCCTCTGCAGTTGCTTCTTCTAGTGGGACCACCCGCTTCCTTTCAATGTCATGTGGTGTATCTTCTTCACTCGGCCATCCAGGGGCTCTGCTTGCAGTGCCGGCAGCATGAACCAGCACCGTGACCAAACTGAAACCTGACACCAAGCAAGACCTCTGTACCCGCAACACCTGGGCCTCTTTGACTTCTTCCTATGCTTTTTCTCCTTCTGTGGATTCTTCAGACTTCCAATCCATCACTGGTCCCGTCGTCTTAGAGCTTTGCTGCAGATTTTCTCCAAGCTGCCCTACCCACGGCACTGCAGTGTGGCTTGGCTCTATTTTTGCTATCTACCTCTATGCCTCTGGCTTTCAAACCTGGGTCTGCGACTTTTCTGGTTGGGGTCATACATCCTCGCCAGCCCGAAGGTTGCCACTCTGCATCTGTCCTGCTGCTCTGGTATAATTAGCGTGTTTTTTAAAATTAAAACCACAAGGTACCTACTGCTTTGGTTAATGTCATGGAAAAAAGTTGAAGTCTTTCTAAACTAACAAAAAGTATTGAAATTTCTGATGTTTGTTAATCTGCTTAGAATCACATGCTGTGCATAGGTCCGACATCCAGTGGTCACTGCGGAGTATTGCATTTTGTTTTTCGTAGTCGAAAAGGGGACGTCGACAAGGCGTGTCTGCAACACTATCCCTATAGTGACGTGCGTTGTACCCACAATACCTCACGCGTCGAGGTCCCTCAGATTGTTTTTTTCCGCCCAGCTACTGGTCGCCTTTATGCGGAGCTCCTCGAGAGCCATTGCCAAATAGTTTCTTCGACCTTTGGTCGTTTGTTATTAATACCAATAACGATAGATCCCTCCCTCGACGCAGAGCTGTTTCTCCGCCGAGCAAGATCTTCGACGGAAGGACGAGCGGAGGAGATCCTTCGGCGCTGCCGAACACGTGGCCTGGCCTCGCCGGCCATACACAGTAGGGAGAGTGGGGCTTTGTGGTCTTTCTTTCTTTTCTTTAAGAATTCTTTTCTTTCTCTTTCCCCTCCCTCTCTTTCGAGGTCGTAGTCACACCTATTACCCTCAGCTATGGAGAGGACGCCATTTAGGTTTTGCCCGCTTTGCAAGGGTAAATATACCTGGAAGGATAAGCATAAACGGTGCAACCGTTGCTTACCCCTCGATCACCGGGAGGACGGCTGTGCGGCCTGCAAATTACTAAAGCCCAAAACTCTAAAGGACCGCAGGGTCAAAAGGTGGGCGGCCTACGCCATGTCTAGGCCTGACTCCTCGCCCGCTGCCGCCGAGTGTGACGAGGACAGTGACTACACGGCCCCCGTAACGGAGGCTGTAGACCTCTCAAAGGAGCGTTCACGCTCCTCCTCGTCCGTCCCCGGCCCTGACAAGCCCGGCTCATGCCCAGCTTATGGGGATGAACACCCTGGCGACAAGGACACACACAGAAAAACACCAAAGCACATACCCCCAGGCATACATAAGACGAAGACAGCCAGAGCGCCAACGGGGACGCCGGGCCCACTGACGTCTTCCACCGACCGTAAGGGTCGTCAGCCCTCCCCGCCACCGCTTCCGCGACAGGCGACTGGGCACTCTAAAAATAAGGGCGCTAACACCAAAATTTCTGGCGACACGCATCGCAAGAGCGCTCACGTTTCCAACAAGGACTCGACGACCAAGGACTCGACGAGCAAAGGCTCGACGCTCCATAGCGTGACAGCGACCGATCCCTCGCAAGAGAGAATGATCGCCGAAAGCCTCGCGCGCATAGCATCTAAGGACGGCCAAAGACAATACGGCGAGTGAAACGCCGAAAACCGCACACAAGGCTAAAGATACGCCCAAGGCGCCGGAAAACAGATCAAGTCAGTTCCCGACGCCGTCGGAAGGCCCTAGCCAGCAAGAAGGCTACTCAGAAGGCGAAGGCTCTCTTTCTTAGATGTTATGGGACAGAACCAGACAATTACAGGAGGAAGAAACCCCCTTTTCTTTCCCAGACCGTCCTGGCCGACCTCAGTGGACCTTTGAAAGGTTCCAGACCTGTATGGACAAACTAGATAGGTTCATGTCCATCCCAGAAGAAAGGGTGCCCAAGAGACCAAGGGAGGCACCCCTGGAGAGTCCAAGGGCTAAATACCAGAAGTTTTATAACCCCATACAGGAGGACATAAACTCTTACAATCCCACTGAGGAAGACACCTTCTTCCAAGAGGAAGATGAGTTCACCTATGTTGAGGACCAACAAGAAGAGGAAGGTTTTCACGAGGAATCTAACCTATGTGAGGAAGGATTCCATGAAGACCCAGGCGAGGGCGACCAAAATCCCTGGCAGTCACCGGCTAGGTCGAATGACACAGGCAGTAGCAGTATAGGCATCAGGCCTACTGAAACTACACCAGTCAGGAACCCTTCGCCTGTCGATGATCAACCCACCTTCAATGCACTGCTGAAGAAGGCAGCAGCACATTTCGAAATCGAAACGGGGGACGTCACCCCAGACACCGATTTTGTGGAGAGGATAATCAAAGAAAAAACACCCACTAGCCAGGTTATACCTATCCTCGCCTCAGTTAAGAGACGTATTACACCTTCTCTTTCCACTCCTGCATTGGTGAGAGGTGTCAATCCGAGAATTGAGAAACTGTTCTCTCCCTCTCAATCAGACCCATTATATATTAAGGGTCACTCAATCCCGGACTCCCTGGTCGTGACCAACACCAGAAAAAGGGTAGGAGTCCCAATATCTACTAGCGAGGCACCCCCAGATAAAGAGGGGAAGAAGCTGTATGCCCTAGCAAAGAGAATCACCACCTCTGCAGCAATCTCTACCAGAATTGCCAAATAATAATACCCTATTGGCAAGCTACGCCGATGCTCAATGGGCTAAGCTCAGACAGGACATCGAAGAAGCTCCCGAACCCCTAAGGACTCATTTACTGGCTACAGTTAACGAGGGCTCTCTGGTCAATCAAAGCATCATCAAGAATACCCTCGATGCAGCAGAGACGGCTGGCCGCACTTTGGTACAAGGAATTTTACTGAAGCGTCACGTCTGGCTTCGCAATTCCGGATTAAAGGTGGAAACACAAGCATCCCTTATTAATAAACCCATAGAGGAATCCAACCTCTTTGGGAGAGCAGTGGATGACGCGCTGGAGAACGCGAAGAAAGAATTTGATACAATAAAGACCTTAGACCAAATTTCTAAACCCCCTAATAGGCGGGGATTTGGTAATAAGCGCTTTTTTCGTGGACAACGGCAGCAACAAAACCAACAACAACAGTACTCTGCCAGCAACTACCAGAGTAATAGCGACCAGTACAATCCGAGGGGTCAACGTCGTGGCAAGGGAAGAGGTCGGGGTTCCACCCCTAGAGGCTCCCAAGCCAACAACACCACCAAGTGACACGAAGATTCGCGTCCCCTCCCATGCAACGCCGGTCGGGGGCCGGTTAACATCCTTTCTTCCAGCATGGGAGGGAATAACATCAGACCGCTGGGTACTTTCCACCGTAGCCCGCGGCTACTGTATAGAGTTCAACAGTTCCCCAACATACAGACCCCCGAGGGGACGCCGCATAACACCAGAACACCTCGCCATCCTTCTCCAAGAAGTGGACCAACTGCTGGAAAAAGGAGCCATAGAGGTTGTGCCTCTATCTCAGGTAATGGAAGGTATTTATTCAGTGTACTTCCTTGTACCCAAAAAGGATCTAACCATGCGCCCTGTATTAGATCTGCGCCCAGCGAACAAGTTTGTCAAACCCCAGAAGTTTCGTATGGTGACCTTACAGGAAGTGATCCAACTGCTATCACAGGGAGATTACATGACAACACTGGACATGAAAGATGCATACTTTCATATTTTAATGTTGCCAGCGCACAGAAAATACCTCAGGTTCATGATAGAGGGCAAACACTACCAGTTCAGAGTTATTACCCTTCGGCATAGCATCTGCACCAAGGGTATTCACGAAGGTACTGGCAGTGGCAGCGGCACACCTGCGCAGGTTATCCATCCCAGTATACCCTTACCTCGACGACTGGCTCATAACAGGGGATTCTTACGAGACATGCTTCTGAAACACCCAAAAGACTGTAGACCTTTTGTTCCAACTGGGCTTCTCCATCAACGAGAAGAAGTCCAGCTTAGCCCCCAGCCAAGTCAAACAATTCCTAGGGGCTCTAATTCGAACAAAGGACGGCCTCGTCTTCCTCTCCAACGAGAGGGTCCAAAACATGCTGTTTCAGATCCCCCAATATGTGGCAGGTCGAGAGGTGACGGTGCGCAAAGCGATGCGTTTGCTAGGTATGATGGCGTTGTGTATTTATTTGGTACCTCATGCGCGCCTGCGCATGCGCCCAATGCAAGAGTGGCTCAACAGCCAGTGGTGTCAGGCCAGCGGACAATGGGACGATCTAGTGGTGGTCTCGCAGGCCTTGGTTCTCTCGCTACGGTGGTGGACAAAGGAAAACCTGATAATAGGGAAACCCTTTGCCACACCCGCAGTGGAGGCCACTCTAACCACGGACGCATCCCTCACAGGATGGGGGGCTCACCTATCCCATCAAACTGCTCACGGAGTCTGGACTCCGAACGTAGCATCCAAGCACATAAACCTACTGGAGCTACTGGCGGTGTTCAAAGCACTAAAAGCCTTCCAGGAACACCTACAAGGGAAGACAGTGATGGTCCTTACAGACAGCACCACAGCCATGTACTACATCAACAAGCAGGAGGGCACCCACTCTCCAGGACTGTCCAAGCTGTCCCAGAATATATGGAAGTGGGCTCTCAAACACATGTTCCTACTGTCACAACACGTACCAGGGGAACTCAATCTTCTAGCAGACGAACTCAGCAGAGACTTCCCCCTGCCCGAAGAGTACGAATGGCAATTGCACGAAGACATCGTTTTAGACGTCTTCACGCAATGGGGATTCCCGGAAATAGACCTGTTCGCAACACTGGAGAACTCACAATGCCAAAGTTACGCCTCCAGGTACCCCCAAAACCAGTCCAAAGGGAACGGTCTGTCGATTCAATGGTCAGGGAAATTTGTTTACGCCTTTCCCCCGACTCCCCTTCTCAACAAGGTGGTGCACAAGATGCACCAGGAGCATGTTACCATGATACTTGTGGCCCCAATGTGGGCCCGGCAGCCATGGTTCGCTCACTTGATGGAGATGTCCCTATCTCCCCCAGTGAGACTTCCCTGCCCGTACAACATGCTGTCACAGGACAAGGGCAGGACACTGCATCCATGCCCTCAGACCATGAACTTAGCAGCCTGACTCCTGAGATCATAGAGTTTGGACATCTACAACTCCCGCAGAGATGTATGGACATCCTCAGGGAAGCCAGAAAACCTAATACTCGCCACTGCTATTCTAGCAAGTGTAAAAGATTTGTCATCTGGTGTAGAGGTAAGAGCATCAACCCAGTTGACTGCTCTCCCACAAACATTGTTCTGTACCTGACCCATTTACTGGATTCAGGTCTAGTGTTCAGTTCCATTAAAGTCCACCTAGCGGCACTTTCTGCATACACCACTTCCCAACTTAAAGTGTCGTGGTGGAAGATACCAGTTATCAAAGCCTTCATGGAGGGGGTAAAGAGAATACACCCTCCGATAGCTAACCCAGCTCCCGGATGGGACTTAAATGTGGTACTTTCTAGACTCATGGGCCCTCCCTTTGAACCCATGCACAAGGCAACTCTCAAAGACCTCACTCTTAAGACTGCTTTCCTAATAGCTATCACCTCCATTGGGAGAGTAAGTGAACTACAGGCTCTTTCTGTTCTAGACCCCTTCGTAACAGTTCACAAGGATAAGATGGTTCTACGCACACACCCAAGGTTTGCACCAAAATTCATCTCGAAATTTCATGTAAACCAGTCAATAGAACTACCACCTTCAAGCCAAGAGCACATTCCACTCGAGGCACTGGGGCTTCCATAGCGTTCATTGCAAATGTTCCCCTTGAGTCCATCTGCAAAGCGGCTACCTGGAGTTCTGTGCACAACTTTACAAAACACTACTGTCTAGATGAACACTCTAGATCTGACTCACAGGTGGGACAGGCAGTACTAAGACATCTTTTCTCTACTGTTCCTTCTCATAACCCACCGCCAACTCCGGGTACTGCTCACTAGTCTATGCACAGCATGTGATTCTAAGCAGATTAACAAACATCAGAAGACAATGCATTACTTACAGTAAAAGCATTTCTGATGGTTGTATCTGCTTAGATTCACATGCGCCCACCCTTCCTCCCCGCTCGGATGGAAGGAACATAGACATCTTTCTACATCTCTCTCTTTTCTGTACTCACTTACGTATAGAAGGCTCCCTCAGGGCAGATAAAATACAAACAGAGGGACCTCGAAGCGTGAGGGATTGTGGGTACAACGCATGTCACTATAGGGATAGTGTTGCAGACACGCCTTGTCGACGTCCCCTTTTCGACTATGAAAAACAAAATGTAATACTCCGCAGTGACCACTGGATGTCGGCCCTATGCACAGCATGTGAATCTAAGCAGATACAACCATCAGAAATGCTTTTACGGTAAGTAATGCATTGTCATTTTACCAATAGATTTTCAGAATCAACCCCAGGGATGGATTCTGAGAGTCCACCCTTTTAGAAGAAGACACTGATGTCCAGCCAAATTCAATGAAGGTGGTGTAGCAGAGCAGTAAAGCTAAAACGGAGGAGAGCTAGAACATGTGGCTGCGGACTCTTGAACGGGTACATTCCCACGGAACTGGTTATCATGGCATGTTCCTTCTCAAAGAGGGGCGCCTTGACCTCCCTTTCTGGGTAGAGGGTAGTTTAGGGCTACGACGATTTCACACAAAACCACGCCAATAGTTCCAGTTGGGCAGAAGATATATATATATATATATATTTATTAGCAAAAAGTACCCACACTCTGCACAGGTTCTATAAACAGACATAATAACAATAATCAATTATTGAAAATCGATGATCCTGTAGGTCGCTGTCACGAGTCGCTTAGAATGAGAATGGTCACGTGTGGCTGGCTGACATACCCCGGAGCAGACATGGAGGGGAGGCGAGAGTTGACTTCCTGCAGCATACTGGAACCTTCTGTGCGCTCTCCCCACCTGTTACCTCATCCGGGCATGGTGCGGTGTAAATATTTCTCAAACGGTGCGTCCTAGGGTCTTTAAACATGTTATTTGGGACCTTTGAGTATTGTTCCTCGCGCCGAGACGCTTAAAATGAGCTTTGTCCGGTCCTTCTTTGACCACATTAATGTTTTGACGATTTCAGGCAACCGTCTCATGTGTGAAGGGGCTGAAATCTGGGGCAAGGTGTGGGCTGTCCAAATGTCATGTAGCCAGTAATATCCAGAGAGTCCTAACGGGTAACGATGCAGCATTTGGTGCAGATCGGTGGAACGGTGTGGAATTGTATAAGGAGCAATCCAACAGATTTTCTACTTTATATTTATAGAGACAGACTGGGCCTTTCAAAACTCTCTAACAATGAAAGCGTCAGGTAATTATTGTTACACAGCTACTACAATGCACATGTATACATTCACAGCAACACTTTATTTTCTTAAATAGTGAGGCAGTTATAAGCAATGCTAAATGCAATACTTTAGGCAACTGTAGGGCAACGCAAGTGAAGAAAAGAACGAACAGAAGTTTTCAACCCGTTTGAGACGGGTACGTAAATCATTACAACACTGTGAAGACGTAATGAAAAGCGAGGCAGGCACGGCAAGGGAAAAGGCAGCACAGCGCATCACGGCACCAAAAGGGTGTGCAGCTGGCTGAAGGAGGAGGGACAAAGGAAGTGATTGATGGACAGCAGAGAAGACCAAGGGGCTAATTGGGTCCTTTTCTCTTGTGTGTTCGTTGACCCGAGATGCTGGAGGAGGTTTAAAGGTATGAATGGGCATAGTGAGGGACGCCGTAAAGAAAGCTGGGGAAGGTTAGCCCCCGCTGGGGCTGAAATACGGGTGGGTCCGGAGGAGATTCTTTTTGTTGCGCCACAAGAGCACTCTTGAGGCAGCCTGCATTCAGGGCTAAGCAGCAGGCACTGGAGAACCGGCTATCACGTCACTGTGTGGCCGCTATCAGATAAGGCACCGTTGAAGAGTGAAGGGCAAGCGAAGGAAGCAGTGGAAAGGAGAACCCAAGCCCGCTCCTTACCCCTTTTTCTCTCCCACTACAACGACACTACGAGGGACAAAAGGTCATTCACAAGAACAGTGATAGCCCTGCCAACATTGTAAGAGCTGACAGGAAGTGGAGGGGGCCAACAGGAGCCAGTTATATGGGAGTAACACAGCAATCCCAAGACACTGACAAACTTCCCAGAGTTGAGAGTTCTTAAGTCGTTAAAGACAGTTGAAACCAAATAAAGAATTGAGTGTTAAATCAACCCTCTGAGAGCCAGTCCTTATTCCCATACCGCACTGTGACAAGTTGTGGCAAGCGGTGGGATAAGGAGGAAGACCATGTAAGCCCTGATCCAGACCCTAAGCGAGGGACAGCACCACCTGCAACAGGCGCTGCAATTGCAGAGTCAACCGGCGCAGGCTGACCGACAAGCATTCCAGCAGGCCATTCAGGTACAGCAGGCACAGATGCTGGACGCAGCGAATGTAAGGAGGCACACACAGGTACCAGCTACAGTCCTTCAGAAGTATGCAATCAGGGAAGACCCCCGCGCACTTCTTTGTGAACTTTGAAAGGGTGGCGCGCAATGGCCACCAGACCGCTGGTGCCACTATATTGCCCCGTTGATGACCGGCAAAATGCAGTGTGTGTACCAGGCAGCAAATTCGACTGAGGACACAGGTTCTAGGGAGAATTCTCATTTCTGTGCTAATTCCCTTCAACCTTAGAGACCCCCAGCTCTTTTGCTGAACTTTAGGACTTTTAATTTTAACCCTGGAGTGAGTGAGCCCTTTTTTTTTTCACTCTCTCTCATGCTTCGACAGAGCAAAATAATTCATGGCGCTTCGGACTTGCGCCACCAATTGCACTTTGGTGGGGCCGGCCTGCTCAAAATGTGATCAAGGGGGGCTCTGGTGAAAAGGTTTGAAAACCACTGATCTAGGGAAAGCCCAGGTAGAGATCCTTGACCAGAACACCCCACAGCGTATCCAGGCAATGGAGAGGTAGGGTTAGGATGTTATAGCAATACAACCTTGAGGGGTGTATGAGGGCTAGGAATCGGAATGCAAACTCCCACCCCCTATTGTATTTCAGCAACCACTTCAGCGGTTCCCAAATTTCTGCTCGGACCACCTAATTCTAGGTATTGTCCATCATGGGAGGTCATTGGGCCGAGGGTGCAGAGGTCGCTTTCGGTGCCAAGATTGGATCCGGCTGGTCCACAGTTCGGGGCTCTGGTGAAACAACAGTACTGAAGTTTGAACAGCTGAACATCCTTGGTTGGCATGACAGGATGAAGACCTCCACGGAGCAGGCAGCCTCGAGGGACCTCTAGAATGCAAGGAAGGCGGGTTGCAGGAGATAATCAGCATAATCGGGCAACGAAAGGAGGTCCACCTGGTAAGAAGAAAAGACAGGCCCTGCACCTCTCCTCTTCATGTCTTGTCAAACAAGAAGATCATCTGCAGTGTCCCAAGGCTGAACTCTGAACAACCACCAGTGCAGCAAGGTGGGCCGGGAGAGAGCTGGTCAGTCCTAGGGTGGGCCAGGAGAGAGCTGGTCAGTCCGTAGGGTGGGCCAGTAGAGAGCTGGTCAGTGTCACGACCCCCATCCAGAAGACCGCCTGGCAAGCCCATGGGCCAGGAAGGGTCTCCACTAAAACCAGGCATCCTTGGCCTAGGCCTTCTTGGGGCCAGTAAAGGCGCCATGCTCATACTTGATAAAGGACTTGTATTGGGAACTACTTTATTTCAGTGTCAATCAACATGGAGGCATCCACATAGCTTGGCTCCTTGGAACCAAGCTATGCGGTATAGTATTTTTGGGAGTGGTACCATAGGAACTATTTTACCTGAACTACTTTCTTAAAGCTATTTAAACCACACCCGACTGGGATAACACGCTTCGCGTTACTTTGCAATTCTGCAACGTGACGCTCACCGTGTTCAGCTGCACCCGCGAACCTCGGAAGAACGGCATCTGTAAAGGAGAAAAAGGACATTGTTAGCAGCAGCAGCTTACCTGTAATTTCTTCGTTAGCTGTCCACGGCTCTTGAGATCAGCATCCTGGAACCAGCGCTCCTCCCGAACCGTCGGATCTGCAAAAAAGAAAGAAAAAAGGCATTAGACATTTTCACAATTTAATGAACGCTGCCGAAAAGCTTACCTCGCAAGCCGCTCCTCGACCAGCATCGCCTCAGGAATTCCATGCACCGGTTGAGCACCGCGACCTGTGGGAAGACAAGACAACAGGTTAGCAAGAGGTAAGGCATCATAGCGCTGCGCGTAGCGCCTACTCACCGCATCAAGGCGCTCTCAAAACGCCATTACTTACCGGCGAGACCCAATTCAGTCTATGCCACATATTGGGCTTCCGCGCACCTAAGGAAGAGAAAAGACATTAGTTAAACCAAAAAGTCATGCAAGGACAATAATCTAGCACAGCAATAAGACCTACCTGAAAGACTCAAAGCGGGCCGGCATCAGTGAAGTAACTCGATCACAAACGACAACCAAGCACAATGCGCCCCTGCCAAGAAGGCAGGACGGAGAACACACCTGCATTCAAAACAAGGTGAGGAGAGGTCCAGTGAGGCCGCGGTAAACGGGGTGGTGGGAGACTGTTTACCCCAGTTGCCCAGTCTTGAACATTGCCCACCTGTATTCCAGGCAGAACCCTCCCGCTGGTCACACCTGGGAACCGCAGAGAAGGATACCCGAGTCCCAACTGCTGGGTGGCGTCCCCGTGGAACCAGGTGAGTGTAACAGTCAGTCCATAGGGTGGGCCAGGAGAGAGCTGGTCAGTCCATAGGGTGGGCCAAGAGAGAGCTGGTCAGTCCATAGGGTGGGCCAGGAGAGAGCTCCTCAGTCCATAGGGCGGGCCAGGAGAGAGCTCCTCATTCCATAGGGTGGGCCAGGAGAGAGCTTCTCAGTCCATAGGGTGGGCCAGGAGAGAGCTGTGCAGTCCATAGGGTGGGCCAGGAGAGAGCTGCTCATTCCATAGGGTTGGCCAGGAGAGAGATGGTTAGTTCATAGTGTGGGCCAGGAGAGAGCTGCTCATTCCATAGGGTGGGCCAGGAGAGAGATGGTTAGTTCATAGGGTGGGCCAGGAGAGAGCTGCTCATTCCATAGGGTGGGCTAGGAGAGAGCTGGCCAGTCCATAGGGTGGGCCAGGAGAGAGCTGCTCATTCCATAGGGTGGGCCAGGAGAGAGCTGGTCATTCCATAGGGTGGGCCAGGAGAGAGCTGCTCATTCCATAGGGTGGGCCAGGAGAGAGATGGTTAGTTCATAGGGTGGGCCAGGAGAGAGCTGCCCATTCCATAGGGAGGGCCAGGAGAGAGCTGCTCATTCCATAGGGTGGGCCAGGAGAGAGATGGTTAGTTCATAGGGTGGGCCAGGAGAGAGCTGCTCATTCGATAGGGTGGGCCAGGAGAGAGCTGGCCAGTCCATAGGGTGGGCCAGGAGAGACCTGGTCAGTCCATAGGGTGGGCCAGGAGAGAGCTGATCATTCTATAGGGTGGGCCAGGAGAGAGCTGCTCATTCAATAGGGTGGGCCAGGAGAGAGCTGGTCAGTCCATAGGGTGGGCCAGGAGAGAGCTGGTCAGTCCATAGGGTGGGCCAGGGACACATCAGGGAGATAGTTGGTATTTTGGTTAAATGAATCCCGATAGAGTAAATGTTTTTGTTTACTTTTTTCTTAGCTAGCGATAATTCTAACACACAAAGCTTGATTGATTACCTTCAATCCAAACCTGAAAAATACACACACTTCACCACGGCCTTAACCTGGTAAATCTGAACAAAAGGGCACTTACACCAGGCAGAACGTTCCTTTCCAGGTGCACCCCACACCTCAAACGGTTGCTATTTAGCTCCGGCTTTATCGTATGCATTTGTGGTGGTATGATATTGGCACCCTGTAGGAATTTAAAGTGTGACAATTTGAAGTGGATGTTCTGGACACTTTCTTGTGCCTCCATAGCTCCTCTAGTGGACTGTTCGTGCATGCGTCTCATTTTCCAAGAAGCTTATTGACTGATTAAATGATTGTGCTGGGCATACTTTAAATAGCATTGTTATGTTTGTCTCCTGTTCCCCGAGAAGAGAATGACGTAGCCATGTGAACCGCATACATTTTGGTAAATGTTGCTAGTGGCGTTGTGAGGGGAGGGCTGAGGAAGGCCATTGCCCCGGGTCTTTTGGTTGAAGCTCTGGATATTATCTCAGGGGCTGCAACCAAAAGGCTTGCTAGCCCCGAGTCCCGACATTAGCATAGCCCTGCATCTATTCCAGACCTAGCAACCCCCCTGCATATTCCACACGTTAACCTTAGTAGCAAGTCTAACATGGGTCCGAAAGTGCTCTTAGACACCATTCATGGCCAAATATTTAAAAACCAATAAACTGCTGGTCCTTGTACAATACAAGTGTCACCATTTATTATGAGGCTTGAAGGCACACCCCTAAGCGCTCACACCAGAGAGAATACAACCTGCTAGGGAAGAAAGGCCCAAGTCGATCTTGTAAGGATAACAAGTTTTAATCTCACACGCAGATGAGAGCAGAAGCAAAGAACGTTCTGCCGATAAAAATTGGACATGCAGAATCTTGTAAATGAAAACATTGTCATGGATGACGCAGTGCATACAGTAAACACCTCCGCTGCTGATTGGACAGACCCTAAACATGTACCATCTTTATCCATAAGGGATGACAGTTTATTGGTTCCAGCCCAGTCCGTGTATCTTCCATCACGTGGGTGCTGCGGGGCTCATCAGCTTCTCACCTTGAAGGTCTGAATACAAATTCATTATACTCCTACTATACGGCATGTTTTATCACTTATACTGTGCACTTGGCAGGCCTTAAGACAGACACACAGGAGGTTCTGGGGCACTCTAACCTTCACTCACACATTTCACTCCCTCCCTCCGTGCCATCCGGCTCCAAGGTCTCCACCCTTGTTTTGAACTATACTTTATCCCTCCCAGCACCTCGCAATACAAATCACACGATTGTCGCTTCAGTGATATGTCCTATCCATCCTCTTTGAACATTTCAGGTCTTGTTACTTTGGGGTTGGTGGTCACAGGGCACCTGGCGCCATGGAATTCAGGGGTTTTAGGGTTTAGTCATATATATGGGCTATAAATCGTGGCCACCCGGGAGTGAGCCGGGCCATGAATTGGCCAGTGTGAGATAACATGTACACCTGGCGCCGGTCTCTCATTGCGGCTTTGTAGGGCACATTCATCTTTGTAACACTTTTGGAACCATGAATAGAGGTTGTGGTGGGTACGGGTGCAAACTGTCCTCATCCGAGCTCAAGCATGACTGGAGATTTCTGTGGCCTAGTGCATGCAATGCAATGCCACATTTACCACGCAGGCCTACCCTTCTATCCTGGATTACTAATATCTACGCAAAATAGCGAGGCTCCCCACGCTTTGGGCCTCACCATGTAGTTACACTATCATTGGTTATATTAGCATGGGTTCTGCTGGACAGGAAGTTGTACCTCTCACTGTTCCCCCTGCCCCCTGGCTCATCACAGTACCTCAATGGTGTCTCGCCTTACTTTAAAGCGCTTCGCGGGGGAGGGCTTTCCTCTTCCCAACAGGCTTTGTGTACTGCCCCATTTAAAGGGCTAGTTTCTTGGATGATGCATTATTGGAAGGAAATTGTTGGAGTTTTTCTATGTCCACTTAGGGTAGGACTTTATAAAACGGTCTCCTTGGTATACAGAGCTTCAACTTCTATTATAGGCCTATACCCCTCAAGGTATTGGTAGTATGGCAGAACAGCCAGGCTTATCTTAGGAGTGAGATGTGAGCTGTAGGTCTTGGGTCCCAGTTCTTTATTCCTGCAGGAGCTGACGATGGCCCCACAGACCCCCTAGGTTTGTCCCCTCTGCAATTCTCTAGTTTATAATTGCAGGGCAGACAACCCTGAGGGGAAAGGAGAAGTGGATAAAATAACAAAATCCGGTTCTGCTTGCCACCCTCTGAAGTCTTGCTCTGGGCTAACGACTCACCAATGACCTATGGACAAACATACAGATAATATATAACCACTTGGAAAGCTTTCTAACATCCCATGTGGATTTTCCAAAATGTTCTTCTCATACCTGATAGCCTTTGCTCTCTGCTGAAAGGCTTTTGAGTAAAATCCTTCTCTGTGCCTCTCTTCGCTTAAACTCTGACTTGTCTGAAACTTGTTCTACACCATACTAGAGTTCTGTACTTCGCTTTGGTTTTCAGATAATGTGTTGGGTAGATTCCTAACTGAAGAACCTCTAATCAACCTCTTAGTTCGTAAGAAAATGAAATCTTGTATGGTTTGTTCTTTCTTATTTTTTCCTTTAAAAACTCTGGAACTAGAATTTTCTAACAAGAAACTAAATCTCCTAAACATTGTGAGAAAAATGTGGGTTTAATATTTTAAAATGCCGGTGGATTGAAGCTTTAGCATTGACTCCTCATGATAGTCTACTTGAAGAAAAAGCGTACCTTGTGCTCTCAAAAACTATAAGCCACTGGCTCCGAGCTGACTCCCACACCATGCTCACTCTCACAGTGATATCGGGAAAAACGGCAGTCCCTTCAGAAGTTTTGCTTCACGGACGCGATGACTCGACCCGTGAAAAAACAAACTCCAGGGTCCTTTACTCGCAAGCCTGCAAGGACGTCCAAGGCACCGAAAAACCTGTGACACACAAACACAGGTTAAAACGTGTACACAAGTTAAATAGTAGTACGTGCGCTATCCCGTGGTTCATTAGATCTTTAATTCAATGGATTGGTGTCACTTCACGCGCACGCTAATGCTTGAAGACAACGTTGGAATTCACTTTAGAAAATGCTCCGCAGAGCAAGTAAAAGCTTTTGGCAAACTTCCTGAAACTAGTTGTTTATCTAGCCAGAGTAGTATTTGAAAGTCTCTTAAAATAACAGTTCTAACTTAATCTTTAAATAAACTTCACTTAGCTTCTGTAGTTGCTGTAGGCTGTGCTTTCTCTTGGAATCAGTCTCCAGTTGCAGCTCAAATCTGCGCCTCTTCTTTTAAACTCTGTACCTTTCTTCCTCTGGACCTTGACTAGGGTTTTCTTATCCTTTGCTTGGCTTTTCAATACATTTTTATGTGGAGCTAGATGAACTGCGACCATCTAAACTGAGTATCTGAATGAAAGGCAGTTTAGAACCTCTCTCAAAGTTCCAAGCGACCTCACTGAAGTTGGAGAGCCAATCAGCTCCAAGAATAGCAGTCACTATCTTTAACTGGGATCTACTACTTTCTCTCACAGTGTGCAAGTTGAGGAAGATTGGATTTTGACTTGGTAATATTACATAACATTTTTAGAATCTAACATGCTTAGTGCTTTTCACACCTGCTCTGCACTTCTAAGAACCTTTCCTAGCGTGTAGACTAAAAGGGAACCTGACAGTAGGTCAGTACAAAGAACTTAGATTATACAAAGGCCTACAGAAACACTTACACACTTGAGTTGTATCAAAATTAGTTAGTTACTTTAGGACTTTAAGGAGGGGGGGATCTTGCCTCTGGAGGTCTGGAAGGAGTCCACCAATGTTTCTGGAGGATTTGTTATTGGCAAGACGATGCACTGCACTCAGGCTCGAGGTCCCAGGGTATTGGCGGTTTGCAGCATAGGAACGTTGCAGCACGTCGTAGGATTGCTTAAATTGAAGGTTGCCGCAGGACTGATTATCCCCACCAGTCCAAGGGAGGTAGCCATCCTCTTCAGAGCTTCCCTGTCGATTCGAAAACAGGGTCAGGACAGCAGTTGTACTTCAGCAGGCTTCTCCGGTCGTTGTAAGGCGCTGCAGGCGTCTCTGGCTGTCTTCTTCGGTTCTTCTGTTCCAGGGGCTGACTTGTCTCCAGCCTCAGAATTCTCACCTTTTATACAGGAATCCAAACAATCAACACTCATGCTACATTCAAACTTTGGGGGTGGCTGTCCTTTCGGTACAACCTGCCTCCCATTTGTAACTCGTTCCAGGCAGGCATCCCAGAAACCAACAGCAGAGTTTCAGACTCCTTCCCTGCTTCCAGTCCTCACAGACACACTGCAGCCTCAGTGGGCTTCATGAAGGATTCCCGCCGAAGACAAAAGTCAAACCAGGACCTCCCCCAACCAGGATGGCAGAAGGACCCAGAAAAGACAAGCACACAAGAAATTGCGAAAAAAGAATGCAGCCACCATTTTAGGTCAATTGTAACTCTTCTGTGCATTACAGCAACTGTGAATAATGCCTGCAAGTAAATATTACAAAAGTCGGTAGAACACGTCCACTGCCACCAGCCATTCAGGTATGCTTGTCACTGTTAAAGAAATGTTACAGGAACAGTGAAAAAGGGGACACCATGTAACCCCTCAACACTACACTTAAGGTGTTGTGTGCTGATCTCACAAAATAAAAGGTAAGAAGGATAAAACGTATCCCCTATCCTTGGCAACAGTAGTTCTCTCAAGGAAAATAAAAGCATATAAAAAGGAAAGACCAAAGGGCTCCCAGCAACACTACCCAAAAGGTGCTGTGTGCTGCAAAAGTGGATCACAGATGCCTTAAAAAATTTGGAGAAAAGCAAGACTCCATGATAGAAAGTAAAAGCATAATGAACAAAGGTCCCCAAAGTCAGAGCAAAATGAATGAATGAGGGGAGAAAAGGATCCCCTTATTCAGGAGAACAAACGAAAAGATCCACGAGTCCAACAAAAAGTGCTGGGGTCTCACAGGTGCAGGGGATTTGACATAAACATGAAACATCTCCCTTACAGAAATGTAAGGACTGGGAGTGTGGGGTGGCTGACTTATGTAGAGGATCTGAAGGCATAAAGCCTGCTACATGTTATGCTACAGTTGGTTTCTGGACTATCTTTTATTATTATTTTTATGGTATTTATTGAGCGCTGACCCAGCTTCATGAAGCAACGGAGCTGTCCGCCGGAGACGCAGAGTTTCTCTGCGAGGTTGCTGGAAGCGGTGGAAATTATGACTATGTGGGAGCGGGAAGGAGGGAAACCTGTAGTCTCACTAATTTGAAAACTTTGTTTGTCTGTCGTAGGTTCAGCGCATGTCCACAACTGACTCCCGAGTGGAGCAAATGTTTCAGATCCTGTTGGACCAAGAAGGAAAGGACATGGAGAAGAAACAAAAGGTACCAGCTCTGAGTGGGTGAAGGCAACACTTCATGTAACCACTAGCTCCATAGCACTAAGCAACGTTCTATCAGTGATTGATGTAAAGCATTCTGCAGTTAGTGTTAAGGTTTGCAAATTCATGTAATGTCAATATGGCTGTTTTATGTGGTTGATTTTCTGATTTGGGAAAAGGTCCACCTTTTTGTTCCTTTCTCTGATTTTATGGTCCAGAGTTTCAGGTGATAGCAATCAATACATGGCTATAACACAACATACTGCAAGGGGCATTGTTGTACAATCACTGCTGCTTCTTTCTTCACGATTGTATCTTCCCACTGCTGTCCAATTGTACGGGACCCCTAAATAATGTGTTTCTTCCCCATGGTTTTGTGGGAGATTTGACTTCATTTCTGTTGTAGGAAGGTGGAGATGTGGGGTGGGGGTAAGGGGTTGTACTGAAGTACCCCTGCCACTGTAGCACTTTTTCTATACTGTTCTAGGGTAGCCCATATGACTGTCTGAGCATGGATACATTTTCAGCTCCCCGATTTGCACCTGGGGTGATTGTCTGACTCTGAAAGTGAATAGTGGGGAAGGCTGGTGGCTAAGGGTTTAACCACTCTCCTTACCTCACACTGCAACACTTGTCTCACCTTTCATGTCAGGCATCTTTTCTTCTATCTACGCCTTACCACGCTCTCTCTGCCTATCTCTTACCACTAGCTTCAACCCCCTTTCTGCTTCACTCCGCCCACACTTACTCCCACTGCCACCTTGGCATCGCTCCTCACCTTCCCCTGTACACTCCGTCTCTATCTTTCATTCTCTCTTCCTCGCTCACCTTTTACACCCCGCTCAAATTGCCCTATATCCAACTGGTATCCCTCCCACTAACTACCATTTTGTAAGGGAACCAGGTGTTGCGTAAAGATTTGGGGTAGTACCCTTACGGTGCACTACTACAACCTTAGCCACCTGTCAATAGGACCCAGCCTTTGGTATAAGCCTGCACAACACAGGTTGGCATTGTGGCTGAGCAGCCAGGCTTAACTCAAGAGGGGCCAATGTGAGCAGTAATGTAGCTACAGGGAGATTCACAGTGACTATTCAAACAAACACTGAACTCAAGGTTTCTTGATAAAACAATTATTAATTTATTTACCAGGCATTTAAACAAGACTTCTTCAGAAGGAACACTATAAAGCAACACTCAAATACACTCAAAAATCCACACTCTTAGGTTTCTTAGATTGAGTAACTTCCCATTGGGGATGACCCACAGACAATTCCTATCCTCTCAGGTGACGTAAATAGCTAGGAAACGTGTAGTCATTAATATAGAACTGTTACATCTACAGTAGGCAGAGAGTGTGTAAAAAGAAAGGTTAAACAGAAAAAACAAGAGACCTCAAATATTTCTTTAAGCAGGCAAATACTTTTGAACCTCCCAATGCAGAGTAAGTTTCCTTCCTGGAAAGACAGGTGCACAACAACAACAACAAGAGGAGAGAAGAGTCTTTCAAGGAACCAGTCTAAGCCAATGTCAACGGGCAAAGGTCTATGTAACTGAAGCACTTCTTGAAGGTGAGTAAAAGTCTTTGCACCATGTTTTTAGACGTCTTTGATGAAGAAAGAAGAATCAAATGTAGGGCCACAAGCCGGGAGATTTGTGAAGTAGAAGAGAAAGCAAATCTACAGTGAGTGGTAAGTTTTCTCAGAATTGACAGTACTGCAGCTGGTGACTTCTGTTCCTGTGCAGCTTTGCAGATCCTGTTGTTCCTGGGCCTCAGTCGTGAGGACAAGAGGCAGGACTTCTGGGGACTCCTGCAACACAACAGGACGGTCACTGACCGCAACCGGAAAGCTTTCAAACAAGTATCACTTCAGTGTTTCAGCTTCTCGCGACTACCACAAACAGCAACACAGTGGTTCCTGGCTGTCGAGATGGGCCTTCCTTGCACCTGGGGTCCCGCACTCTGTTGAGGGGGCTCAGGCTTGGTCAGTCCCGAGTTCTGCTTCGCAGGAGTCCGGAGGATCTTCCTGGAGCTCTTGGCCAACTTAAAAGCAACGCACACAAACTGGTGTTCCTCTCTCTGGCTATACGGTTTCCAGCAGCACTCTGTGGAAATTTCAACCAGCTCCGAGATGGATTTCCAGGTGGCTTACTTTGGAGTTGATTGGTCCCACCAACTCAAGGGGATAAGTCGTCTTTGCAGAGCTTCTCTGTCGAGGCGAACTAGGAGCTTCAGCACACCAGCAGGGCTTCACCGAGCAAACCAACGGTCCAGGAGTTGCAGCAGGCGTCCTCTTCAAGTTCTTCTTCGGATTCCTTTGTCCAGTGGTCGACTCGGCCTTCCAGCCAAAAAGCCTGCAGGTTTCTCCCATTCATTCCGGCCTAGCTGTCAATCACCCAGCAGGGTGGCTGTCCTTGCCGGACAGCCAGCCGGCCAATCGTCAGTGCATTTGGGTCTGCTCACTTCCTGCCCCCACTAGACACACTGGAGCCAAAGGTGGGTTTCACTCGTGAAGCCCGCCAAAGACAAAATGAACAAAGGGACTAATCCTGGTTTGGCGTGCAGAGTAAATCTCAAGAGGGACCAAAACAACAAGAAATGGCGAAAAAAAGACCAGGGCCATTTTGACAAAATGACCCATGGGTGCTTTACTGCAGCTGCGAAGGCAGCCCGAGGTAAAGACACAACACGGTAGTAAAAAGTAACTACTGCCACCAGCCATTAATTGTGTAAAGGGTAACATAAAAAATGTTACATGAGATATTAGACTAAGGGGGGGGGCTAAGTAACCCCTCCAGCACCCTATTGTAAGATAGTGTGTGCTGGGTCTAGAAAGTCACAATGTACGATAAAGCCAATTTTGCTTTACTGCTCTTGGAAACAGTAGTTAATCCAAAAGAAAGTTATTTAAACCTTGGGAAATCTAAAAAGACTTCCCTGTGTCACTGCACTAAAGGTGCTGTGTGACACAATTCAAAAGATGCCTATGGAGTTTGTCAGACTTAAGAAACAAAACAAAAACTGTCAAAATCACAAGAAAAATACACGAGAGCGTGGGAAAAAGGTCTCACTCTCTCCAGGTTAGAAATTGAGTCCTAGAGTCCAACAAAAGTGCTGGGGTCTCTAAGGTAGAGAGGAATTAGCACATTTCTGAGAATTCTCCCAAACACCAGGCTTTGTGCAATTCATGCTTCCCTTAAAAGAAATTACACACATGTCCGTGATTGGAAGTAACTATTTCCAGGACCTGGAGGTGGGCCATGAGTGCGCAGGTGAGTGGGCAGGGGGGCTGGCTAGGGGCCTTTCGTGAGGCACTCCAGTGGAGACTCAGCCTGGAGCACCACATCCAAGGATAAGGTGGTAGGTGGGCAGAAGCGCAGTGGGCTGGCATGAAATGCGGGTGGCCACTTGCAGATTCTGCTTCTGCTCTGTACCTCCTGATTGGCCAGCTCTCTACCCCATGTGCTAATATATAGTAGACTCCTAATCACAGAGCAACACGAGCCATGGAGACTACAGTGTACTTATGGCTGTACGTCTGTACATGTACAGATTGGATGGAGCTGTTTATAGCTACTTTGTGTAAGCATATAGTTAGGCTTGTGTTATTACAAAAGAGGAAAGAAAGTAAGAGACTAAGCAGAGTGGATAGCGAGAGCTGGGCAAACTGGGTGGAATATTGGAGCTTTTGGTCATCTCACTTTCAGGGTATCTGGTATAAAGCAACATTGAGGTAAGTTAGAATGTCAAGGAGTTTGGGATGAGCTCATGGGTTGAGCACCTTTTTCCACAGATGAATGCAACCAGCAGTTTGCAGAACCAGGTTTTCCATCAAAAGCATTTGGCAGTGCGATCATGTACATTTTCAAAAACATGTACTAACTTGGTGGCTCCTTTCTTTTTTTAGCCATTACTAGCGTGGTTGTTCTTTGTCAGCCCTTCTTCTACCCTACTTGGTGGGGGGGGGGGGCGAGGGTGTGTGTGTGTGTGTATATATATGTATATATGTATGTATATATATATATATATGTGTGTGTGTGTATATATATAATGTATATTTTGCAGGAGTTGATGTCATTCCCTTCCTGGCTTATGGAAACAAGCTGTGAGACTTTAGGGTCACCCCACTAAGCACTGCTGAATCCTCCCGTTTCCGCTCCTTCCAACCCCTTGCACCCCTGCACTGGAACTCACTCCATCTCACAATCCGCTCCACCACGACCTTCCCCTCATTCCGCACTTCACTTAAATCCCTCCTCCTCCATTCTACTCCTTGAAACCTCCCCCTCTACCCTCTCTGCTTCCCCTCCCCCCTCATTCTTCCCCTTGATTTTCTCTCTCCCCTCTCCTACCCTCCTCTCTCTCCCTTCAATTCCCTCTTCCAACTCTTCACCACCCCTCCCCCACCCACCTTATCCCACTCCCCTATTCCCCCTCCCCTTCAGTTAATTGCTCTTTTCACTGTTTTATCGAATGATTCATGATGTAATTTTGCTTCCTCTGTTACATTGTTGATGTTATGTATTATGTTGTTCCACTGTACAGCGCCTTGGTGTAAAGCGCTTTATAAATCAATCAATCAATCAATGTACATTCTCTAACATGTCACATATAAGTACTATAAATCAAGGTGAGAAACTCCACAGACTCAAGGGCTATCCCCGGAAAATGTCTGTAATCTGATAAGTAGCTTTTTTGTCACTTTGCAGAAGGTCAAGCGTTTGTAGAAACTTTCCCTTTTGGAATAAATGAGGCACAGTCCATAGGCAAAGTCCAGTTATGAGTTGAAGCCAGGTCAGAACCAGTTCTGCCCCACAGTCGCTGCCAAAGAAGCAACCATCCACAGGGAACACTGTAGATGGCCCCTTAAAGAGCTCCAGCTCCAGGTAGTCCGAGACCCAGTCAGCTCGTGAAGGATGGGAAGCCGAGCAGGAATCGGGCGAATTGAAGTCAGTGGCGATTTGGAGTTGGTTTGCTACACCACTTGACTACTCCAGGACCCAGGAGACCTATGGCTATCCTGTTGTTCCCACAAAGTAAATTATTTTGCTGTAATTTACTTTGTCGTCATTACTGCGCGTTTTTATATGTCTTTGTGGGTTAAGTGAAAAAAAAGAGCGTGGGAAGGGTTTTGGGACGAGGGGTGGTAGTGATGGGGAAGAGGGGCATGGGTACAATGAAATATTTTTAAAGGGCAAGTTGGCAGAAAAAGTCACGATCCACAGCGCTTATAACTATCAAGCAAACAAAAAGCATCAAGGCTGCAGGTATCTGGGTAGTGTGGATATACTGCCAGTATAATTCCAATGAGGTAAAGACAAAGACAACATTGTTTTTTTCCCCTGCTCTTTTGATTTCTCTTTTGGACATTTGAACATCTACCTCCTAATGAACTTTCACCATAATTTGGTATGGCTTTTAATTAATTTTTATTTCCTTTGCACTTTGGGTTCAATATGATTTCTTCTTTTTGTTTTTGTCCTGCACTTACCCTATTGCAAATCACATTCATCTAATTTGGCTCATCCACCACTTGTATCTGTCCCTGAATGCTATGCCTTTATTTATTTTGCTTACGCTATTGTATGGTGTCATTATTTTGTTCAATTAATTCTTTATTGCTTATGTATTATATGCCTAATATTAGCCTCAGATGAAGAGCCGTGGTAGGCTCAAAACACTTGTTAGGCTGTTTCTTGAATCATTCCTTTGGACTTCAAAGGCTGTTCCTCAAATAAATGACTTGGACTTCTTACTCTCATTTGCTATTCTTGACGCAGTGAAACTGGGACTTGCACGTGTTGTCTATGAAATATTTTTAGTTTGTTGAACTGACATGGAACTAACTGACCAATGAAGATGATTCTGATGAATAGATCAGGACCACAAGAACGTAGGGCTCCAGTCAAGGAGGGCTTATATAATGACAGGATAACCCATTAAGTACAAGATTTCAGACCTGGGGCAATAATTCAATAGCAGGGACTTTATGCCCAGACCAGCAACGATGTAGACGGATTTAAAAAAAAGTAATCCGTGTTCCCAGCAGGGCTACCCATCAGCAAGAAGGCAACAGGAAGTCAGTAGAACCTGACCAGGAGGATCTGGGTAGGTTGTGGGGCAAGACGTGGCAGCCAGCCTTTAAGGAACTGTCAAGCACAGGAACAACAGATGAAGGTGAGCCAGAAAAGGCCAAGATGGAGCTGAAGTGGATTAGTGTTGACACGTCGTTCATCTAGCCCACGGAGGCTCCAGCTATGTCCAGGAGTATTAAACAGGGAGGCAATGCAGTAACAACCTAAAAAGGGGCCCAGCACAGGGAAGTCGGTACCGCTAGCAAGGAGGACAAGAAAGACCAGAGGATGGACTTCCAGCAGCCTTAAGAAGAAAGCAGGACAAAGAACCAGGGACCAGCCAATATTGCCAGACCAGGTCCTCAAAAGCAACAATGCACCTTATTTGCAATCCCTGAACAATTCAGAATGGAAAATGTCTCCCAGATTAACACATTCACTTGGGCTGACCTAATTGAATCCTCCAATCACACACCAGGTAGACAAACAAAGGTTTTGACACACGCACGCACGGACGCACGCACACACACACACACACACACACTTTATTTTTTTCTCCACAACTCTTAATATGTAATTTTATCTGTGATACAGATCACACTGCTCAGGTTTGCACAATGAATTGTTCCAATTACAAGATTGTTCAATTATCACAAATCCTTTTTTGTCAATTGACTTTATATTACAATTCTTCTAGTGCTGAATTCATCCCTCTTTGTCATTAGTTTATTTCAAACCCTCTACACGTGTTTCCCCATCATGTAAAATGGTTCATCAGGAGGGAAAATTGATTGTTGATAATTTGTCCTTTCTTCTATGTTACAATCCCTCTTTGTCAGTGTTTTGCGGTATTATGTAATTATCAGTTAACATTGGATAGTATCTAAGAAGAAAGTATGGGAACAAGAGACAATAAGTTTGTTTTGGGTTGTGTACCCGAAAAGGTTATGTTTCCATATATCATTTGCATATTTAATTCTTTGCATCAACAACACGATACAAACAACCAACCACGGAAACAGCAATTCCATCTGAATTAACCATCACACACTCGGAAGACACAGTGAATATACTAAGTATTGGGCAAATAGAAGACATTCACACGTTGGACACATTTGTATCGCAATTTAATTTAGAAACAGGATTGATTGAAGCAACCAAACTCAAATCAAAATCGCATTTCCACCCACAATTAGCTGCGGACTACGTGATAGACATCTTCCTAATTGCAGTACAAAAGGATCTAAGGAAAAACGACCAGCTCAACAAGAAATTCAAACCAATTAAACATACTTATTGCTATACAAGAACTAAGGTCAAAATGTTGAAATATCAGTAAAATCAGCGGTGGAAAAATAATACTTCTGAACACCAAAGATTACATAAAAATGGCAGAAACTCATTTGTATGATCAAGAATGTTATGAAAAACTGAAAGAGAATCCACTACCAAAATTAATTAAAGAATGGACAACTCTAAGTACATACTGGCATGAAAATGAGTTACTGATGGATGATGAATTTGATTTCATGAAAAATGCACACCTGATCCTTGCTACCATTTACTTCCTACCAAAGATACACACAAAATACACAACTTTACCACCAAGTAGACCAATAATAAATGGTATTGGCTCCATAACTGAACTGATATCGGCATATATTGATCAATATTTGCAGCCATTGGCAGCAGGTCTAGCCTCTTTTATACAGGACACAAAGCATGTTACACAGTAGCTGGAACTTATTGATTGGGAACAGGATTACAGACTAGTGACTTTTTGACGTAACATCGCTTTACACAAGCATTTTGCATACCAAAGGAATAGAAATAGGTAACTATTTTTTTAAATCAACAGCCATCTCATTTTTGGACCAAAATAATATGATCCTAGACATGTTAAACTTTACTTTGACAAACAATGTCTTTTTATTCAACAACGAAATATATAGGCAAAAACAAGGAATCGCGATGGGCGCCAAGTTCGCCCCGGTGCAAACCTCTATATGGGGAATTTTTAATTAGAACACGCGTGGTAGCATCCGGCACATCTATTGGGGTAGATTTATAGATGACGTTCTCGTCATCTGGAAAGGAAGTAAAGAATCACTACAGGAATACCATACATACTGAAATAATAATGATTACAACTTGAAACTAACAATGGAACAAAGTACAGACAAAATGTATTTCTTAGGCTTGGAACTATACATTGAAAATAATCAAATTCAGTCAACACTTTACATCAAACCAACATCTGGGAACAGTATTTTACACACTAGGAGTAATCATCCTCACCATATTACCAAAAACATATCAAATGGAGAATTTCTCAGAATAAAACGAAATTGTACACAAGAAAAAGACCTGGAAAAGCATGTCAATATAGAAGCGGCTAAATTTCGGGAAAGAGGATATAAAAGCAAACAAATAATTGAAGCCTACAACAAAACCAAACATCGCACAAGAACAGAACCCTACTACAAAATAAATCACAGGTACAGAACAACACTAAAAAATGAATATTCATCACAACTTACAGCTCAGACATGTACTTACGGAAAATACTTAATAAACATTGGTCTTTGCTACTACTAGACCCTGATTTAGCAGCACACCTGGATGATAATCCATGCATTGCATTTCGAGGAGCCAAAAATCTTAACAAATACTCTGCCCTTCACATTTCATGGCGAGGAAGAAAAACAAAGGAAAAGAGAAATGATGGTCATCAAATAATATAATAGGAAACTTCAAATGCAACAAATGTACTTTTTGCACATATTCTGATAATGGCAGATCAGAAATGATGTTACCAAACGGATCAAAATACCAAATTAAAGACTTTATGAATTGCAATGCAACTTAACGTTGTTTATGTAATAAGATGCCTATGTCTGAAACTCTACATAGGAAGCACTACGTGACCTTTGAAGGTTAGATTCTCAGAACACTTGAGGACAATCAAAAATAGGGATTTAAGATACCCATTGGGACAACATTTTGCATTAGGACACTCACAGGACAAAGTAGAAGGAATACAATTTGTCGGACTGGAAATTGTCAATTTGCCTCCAAGAGTTGGCAATAGAGAAAGACTTCTACGGCAACGTGAAGCGAATTGGATTTGTAATTTGGATGTTTGTATAACTGGTTTCAATTTTGACTCAGAGAATGGGTCATTTTTTATGAGTAATTGTATATAACCAAGACCGACCAATGTTACAATGTACCATTCTTGTGATATATGCATATTTAATTCAGCCGCGTGATTTGAGGTTAATAATTCTTAAACATCATCAAACATTATAGAAACCGAAAGGTTGGTCTCCATTAATTATGTTGAAGAACTGCCTCTATTTTACATCACTTAACACAGACACGGAAATCCCAATACAATAAATAAAATAAAGAAAACATAGTCTTTAATATTTAGGAATACATAATCAACTTAATCTGAATTTTAAATGTATAAGAAAACAGTTGATAAATTGAAGATATTTCATTTTCATTCTATCCAGTATGAGGTATGGACATAATAATAGCAATTAAAGAACGCTTAATCCCAATTCAAGATGGCGCTCGGGATGTAATGATGTCATTACGCACGTAAAGCGTAAGCGTCTGCACTTAGAATATAAAAGCGGCCATTTTTAGACCAGTCATTGGATTATCATGTCCACTTGACACACGGAATCAACGAGAAAGCTAGGAAAACTTCCTGGGGTAAGTTATAGCGGTGAAAAATGTAAATCTATAAAACATGCATTCATAATGGTATCATATGAGAATCATCTTTAATTTATAGATATAAGAATGAAATTGGATTTAACATAAAATGGAGGTATATTTAAAAAAAATCCGATCACAAAATATTGAAGATGAAGAACGGAAAATGAAGAATTGGAATTGATTATGAAACGGAAACCAGAACGTGTCTATCCCATTTATTTTACATAAATTGCATTCCGATTTGGGTTTAAATTAAGTTGGCAAATGATATATGGAAACATAACCTTTTCGGTTACACAACCCAAAACAAATTTATTTTCTCTTGTTCCCTTACTTTCTTTTTAGATACTAACCAATGTTAATTGATAATTACATAATACCTCAAAACACTGACAAAGAGTGATTGTAACATAAGAGAAAGGACAAATTATCAACAATCAATTTTCCCTCCTGATGAACCATCTTAAATGATGGGGAAACACGTGTAGAGGGTTTGAAATAAACTAAGGACAAAAAGGGATGAATTCATCACAAAGAAGAATTGTAATATAAAGTTAATTAACAAAAAAGGATTTGTGATAATTGAACAATCTTCTAACAGAGTGATCTGTATCACAGAAAAAATTATATATTAAGATTTGTGTAGAAAAAATAAACACTGGAAAAGAAATCATTTTTTGTTCTTTTGGAGCACACAAACTATAGAATGTTTTCTTTACTCCACAACACATCCCTTGGATAAGACCCATGGCAACTCTCAAAGGCTCTATCTGGTGACTCCGGGTGGTAGAATACCCCTACTCTAAAGTGAAAGGAGAGAGTGAAAACGGGATTTCTAGACCGCAGGAGAGTACATACACCTCTGTTACTAGAATCAGAGCTGTGTTTTAAAAAGGTTGATAGAATGTAAGCACCTGATTTTATTGTTGTTTTTAATTATGCTTTTGTGTGTTGATTTTGATTGTATGATTTTTATGTAAACCTGAAAATCTGAATAAACTGAACATGATGCCTTCATAAACATCACAAACGTACGTACACGTTTGCTAAAAGGCTATCTAAATAATATATCTGCAAACTCATAGTTATATCACATCACCCAATGTTCTCCTTTCCCTCCATGTTCTCTAGGCGGCCCAAAACCTCATTGTCTTGGCTCGTGAGGATACGGGTGCAGAAAGGATTTTTCAGAGTGATGGAGTGAAGCTACTGCTACGTATGATGGACACAGGGAAGACGGACATGATGTTGGCGGCGTTGAGGACTCTTGTTGGGCTGTCGTCTGGTCATCAGTCCCGTGTTAGTGCTTCATAGCATCATTATTGCTAGTTCCTGAAGCAGTTTGTGTCTGGGTAGAAACCTGCAATGCATAACATCTCCTGTCTTGATGACGGTATTTGGAAGCAGTACACTGGTGTGGTTATGGCAATAGCAGAACATAGTTTGATGCCTTTGGGAAAGCATGCGGTCAGAAAGAAGGAATATGGGGTGTTTTGTATGTATTAGTTGGGGTGTAAAATCAGATGAAATATTTAGCCAAATGCTTCATGGAAACATGAGGTAACATTTGCTGGATAATGGCAAGTTCGCTGTGTGCTTTCATCCTGTGCAGCTTTCCATTGTTTCAAACTTCCTAAATGAAAGCTGGTTTCCCTGTTTGTGATCTCCACCTCTAGAATTGGGCACAATCATATGCCAGGAGAGCAAGACCCCTGGTTTATTAGTGTGATATTTGCTGATGCTTCCAAAGTGGGAAAGATTACTAGTTCTAGGCGAACACCAAATGTTAATGGGCACAAGACCACTCGTTTGGCAACGGCTAAATTGCTGGTCAAGTGGTGTTCCGAACACTGCAAAGTGGTTGATGTAGATCAGAAAACTACTAAAACTATAGCCTGATAATCGCTTTTTCCAGAAATGTGTCACATTTAAATATCACCTAACACTCAGGGTATAGACCTTTTCTAAAGCTATGAAATTGATACATTGCCTCTTTAAGTAAATGAACCATTATGTCATCAGCCAACACTTCTGTTATGTGATGCCTCAGAGTGTTCATATAGGTGTAATCATATGTCAGGGCAGGTATGCAAACGCAGCTCTCGACTATGCTAATCTCAAAGGTCTGTCTAGTAAAGAACCAAGCAGCCTTATCTACTGTCCATGACCTGTCTAGTAAAGACCCAACTAGCCTTGTCTAGTAAAGAACCAAGCAGCCATATCTACTGTCCATGATCTATGTGCAGACGTGGATCAAAGGTTAAAGGGCTCCTAATTGAGCCAATGGGAAGAGCAAGGGTGGTTGTCACAAAACATAACCCAGTTGAAAGGTCAGTTTGCGTTAATTCATCACCTTTCAGTGGGCACTGGTTTGGCTTTGCTTAGTATTGGTCACTCAGTACAATTGTGAAGCTTCCTTTTTGACAGTTTTTAGTATCGGTTTATACTTTGAATGTAATTTGATTGGTAACTTGAGACAGACCTATGTTGCCATAAGTATTCTCATAACTCTTATATTTACACCTGCTTTGTTTGGCATTTCCAGACTATGGCCATCCTCAGTATGGTGGGAATGGAGCGGCTCAGTGCGGTGATGGGAACGGATGATGAGCAGGTGTCTCTTGCTGCCTGCAATTTGCTGCAGGTCATGTTTGATGCTCTCAAGGAAGGCATGCAAAAAGAGTTTCGTGGAATGGAAGAAGCTGTTGTCCTTGGTAAGCAAAGAATTCAAGCTACTGTGGGTTGTCTTATGCTTTGTGTGGAGAGCACTACTTGATCTTTTATAAAAGGTGCATCGTCGGGTTCAAGGAATACGATAACCAAAGTGATCGTACTCTGATTGCATGGGTTTACCAACATGGGACCCCTTTTCCAGTTCTGTTCTCTTTCACGTATGGATTAAGAGTGGTTCTGGTTGTGTCCTGTCTCCATCAGTGTCTTTTACTATCTGGTTAGAAGGGTCAGAAATATTGATTTCTGGGTCTTTTAACATTTGGTCGACAGTTCATCTAAGGGTCTTCTAGTGGCCCTTTAGCATTCTGTTCTGGTGCAATACTCTCATAAAAGTGGAACTTCCTTCCACCCGAACTGAGACCTCTTACTGGCCCTTTCAGAAATCCCTTAAAACCTGGCTCTTCGCCTAACAGGTTTACCCTTGTACTGGACACCCTCGTCAATCCCAATTCTCATCAATATGCTTACATTTAACCGGTTGTAACAGCGCTCCGATGCCCTTAAGCGTGGGTGCTTTACAAATCTAATAAATAAATGGATATATCTTTTACTTTTGAATTGTGAGTACATGTTGTGGTATGTCAGAAAAAGGAGATGGAGTAACTGGTGGCATTTTCACAGGTGGATCTATTTAAATAATAATTAAGAAGGCCTATCTATACCTAATATTAGTGAGTTTGCCCTACCTAACACAAACATAACTAGGGTGTTTGCTATTGAGAGTGTCAAAAGTAATAGCCTCCGCCCCAAACTACCCTATTCTGTCCCTGCCACTATTCAAACAGGCTCAAAAGAAAAAGTGGTCTAGGAGCAGGACGTCCTTCCCCTTGAGAGGCTTCTATAGCATCAACAACTCTCTCTTGCGACAGTGTACAATAATGAGGTGCGGGGGAGGGTGTGTGTGTGTGTGTGTCTGTCTGTCTGTCTGTCTGTCTGTCTGTCTGTCTCTTGGCTTGAAACAATGAACTCACTTAGAATAAAAGGAAACGCTTTATACTTTGCATTTATTTAGCAATTAGATAAAATGGCAAATACTCACTACAAATTGCACAGGAATTAATGTTGAAAACTGGGACGAATATGATTGGTCCCTTGGTATTCTTTATTAGCTTGCCAACTTTTACTTATCCTGGGATGAGTAGGATTGGTCCCTTGGTATTCATTAGCTTGCCAACTGTCACTTATACTGGGATGAGTATGATTGGTCCCTTGGTACTCTTCATTAGCTTACCAACCTTTACTTCTACTGGGACGAGTATGAGTATTCATTAGCTTGCCAACTTTCACTTATACTAGGGCAAGTATGATTGGTCCCTTGGTGTTCTTCATTAGCTTGCCAACTTTCTCTTATACTGGGACGAGTTTGATTGGTCACTTGGTGTTCATTAGCTTGCCAACGTTCACTTATACCAGGGCAAGTATGATTGGTCCCTTGGTGTTCTTCATTAACTTGCAAACCTTCACTTTTACTGGGACGAATATGATTGATCCCTTGGTACTCTTCATTAGCTTGCCAACCTTTATTTATGCTGGGACGAGTACGATTGGTCCCTTCGTATTCTTCATGAGCTTGCCAATTTACACTTATGCTGGGACGAGTATGATTGGTCACTCAGTGTTCTTCCTTAGCTTGCCAACTTTCACTTATAATGGGACGAGTCTGATTGGTCACTTGGTGTTCTTCATTAGCTTGACAACTTTAACTTATACTGGACGAGTATGATTGATCCCTTCGTATTCTTCATCAGCTTGCCATCTTTCACTTACACTGGGAAGAGTATGATTGGTCCCTTGGTAGTCTTCATTAGCTTTCCAACATTCACTTACACTAGGGCAGTATGATTGGACCCTTGGTACTCTTCATTAGCTTTTCGCCCCTAGGTCACCCGCTGCTCTGTTACCTCTCTTGTACCGGGCTGGCGTCACCGTTTTTTCTCGCTGGGTTAGGTGTATCTGACTGACACAACCTGCATGGGCTTCTGTTCCTTCCTCCTTCAGTTTAGGACTCTGTGGAGTCTGTTTTTGATATGTTCTTGGCGTTAGAGGACCACACGGTCCACCGCCTCTGGGTCAAGCCACCGCCTCAAGGTCGTCTTCTGGCACCCAAGCTGAGCTCCTATCTCCTTGCTGCTTCTTTCTAATCCAGGTCCAGAGCGTCTGTCTGGCAAGAGTGCCCTACGTCCTTCTACTGCTTTCTCCGCCTTGGTTCAAACTTCTGTACATGAAGACGAGAACGACATTCATTGGTCCTTTTAACATTTGGTCGACAGTTCATCTAAGGGTCTTCTAGTGGTCTTCTTTGGTTTTTATGAGGAAGCATTGGGCCCTCCCCAGCGTTATGCCTTGTTCTATCTAATTTATCTCAGTGTGGTTGGTTGTGAACCACTAATAACTCTTCATGGTTCTCCTAATCTTCTTCATAGTATGAGTGGCAGCTGAAGGTTGGTTATTGATATTGCAGTAGCAAATAGTGACTGGTTTGGAGTAAAGGTTTTGGTTCTTTTATGTTCTAATTATCTCTTTGGCAAAGGTTATAGGGAGTTCCTGGACAGAACGGTAGTCCCTATCTCCAGGAGGGGAGTCTCTCCCTGTGAGGTCCCACTTTCCACACCACTAGGGGGGAATGTTGCTTGGCAGGCTCACCTCCCGAACCTCACAGGGAAGGGCTTTCCCCTGGGGAGAAGTGACGAGATACTGTGAATCGTTACAATGTCCAGTTCCAAACTCTGTGTTCATCTTGATGTCTGTTATTTGATTGTCCTATTAGTGTTGGGTCCAGTTTTCTGTTAATTGGTGAGAGTTTTATTGGGTACGGGGGGAGAGTTAAGCGGGGGGTAGTTGGCTATTGTGGGACTTTTATTTGGTTTATAATGCACCTTTTCATCGTCATCGTCTTTCGTAGGAACATTTATGTATTCTGTATTTTTCTGTTTAGTTATAGAGGTACAATTTACTGAAAAATAAGCTGTTTGAGAAAATGTTTGTGTTCAATGTATATTGGAAAATAAGTCTTTGCAAAGATGATGGATGTTGTTCTTAATATCATCTTCTTGTCTTGGACTTTTAAAGATCCCTCAAAGGAGCTGAAGTCGATGATCTTTCACTTGCTGGAGATGCTTGTCCAGAAAAATGTCTCTGGCCAAGGTCGAGACAATGCCTTCAACCTACTGATTAAAGTAGTTCCTCGGAAGTCCCTACGAGACCCAAACAACAGCTTGACACTTTGGGTGATCGATAATGGTGAGTGGATGGATTATTGGGGATTTCTGCAATCTTGTTAATAGAAAGTTCTTCTGTTGTTTTGAGACCTGCAATGATGTTTGCTTCAAGAGCCTCGATTCTGTTGCTACCCCTGTAAAAGTATAAAGGTAAGCCTGCTAGTGGATCTCGCAGAGTGTATGTGTTCACACAAACCTGCTTGAAAATAGGTTTGTAGATTTTTAGAGAAACTTAACGTATTCGATAAGGTAAGCTAGAGTAAGTCGGTCATTAGATATTCAGTTCTGAAACTATGGCGAGATTCAGTTTTCTGCAGTAGAGATAAGTTGAGTCACAGCATCTGTTACTGTGTGAAATGTCACAATATTGCTGCACCTGTATTGTTAGGGAGTTTTACAAAGATCAACTAATTGTAGGATTTGTGATGACACACACTTGGGACACAAGGCTCCAGCTCTTAGTGTAGGCCTGAACCACACATGTTTTGTTGGTAGTAATGGCTTAGCATCCCGGCTTGTTTTAGGAGGGAGAAGGGGCTGTAGGTGTTACAAAGAATTTAGGGTTAACACACAGTCCCAAATAAACACTGACACACTAAAGTTATATGAGAATAATGGTGTATTTGACATACACACTAAAGTAGGTAATTATTCAGCAAGGTACGTACTATAACACACAAAAAGTAACTTAGAAAAGCCAATGCATTATTCACAATAAGTAAACCACTTTGTAATATTTTTTTGAATGGCAGTATGCAATTCAAAGGTAAGTAAAATACTCTTGTAATAACTGTTTCAGGTAAAATAAATTAAAGAAAACCAACATAAAGTATGTAAATACTTTGCAATAATTTCACAAAGGCCTAATGTTAGGTAGGAATTGATCCAGTGCAACTGGTGTGGGGCTACACAAGACTTATCTCTTGGTATTATGTAGCCCACCTTTTAATATAGGCCTGTACTACACAAGTTGGTAGTGTGACTGAGCAGCCAGGCTTATCTTAAGAGGGGTAATGTGAGCTGTAGAGCTGCACAATGAAATCAGTAAATACCGGTATTCAGGTAAACACCTACACACAACATTCTATAGTAAATATGTATTGATACACAAAGATATTTAAAGCATTCTTTAAAAAGCAGTAAACTAACAGTAACATTAATCCCAAATTCGGATTCAATTCAAAAAGTGAACAGTAAAGTAGGTGAGTAATTAATTCATATGTTAGACATTTTCCAGCACCCAAAGAAGACATCATTTGAGGTCAGTATAGCACTTATTTTGTATCACCTTTGCAGTATTGAGTTATAAAGGAGGGAAAGGTTAGGGTGAGATCAGAACAGACAATTAGATTATACCAAAGGGATGTAGGCAGTTTTGTATCCCAGCATTAAGAGTGTTCAACAATTCAAACCTGTAAGGGAACAAGCACTGCCAAAGTCAATACATTCAGAAGGAAGCCTTTAGGGATCCAGGACTGCCAAAGTCAATGGGCAAAGTCAAAGTTTTGATGCTCTTCGTCTTAGAAAACTGTTCTTAAATAATCAGTTTTCAAAAAGAAATCACAGCAGCTCAAGAGGAGATACCTTGAAGCACAACCTGAAGTGCAAGTGAGTTGAGGTGAACCCAGAGTAGGGATAAATATCACTCCCAAAGGTAGGAAACACCCCAAATGGCAAAAGGTTGATGTACGCCAACCCCCACGGTACCTGTTAACTGAAGAAGTTATTCCAGCTGTATGCCTTCCTCTTTCAGTGTAGCAGACCCTTGTTCCTGGTCCTCGGTCGTGGTAACGAAAGGGAGGACGTCTTGCGGACTCCTGCCGCAGCACTCGAGAGAAAGGACTCTGCAGCAATGGATTTCCATGGATTCAGCGGCACTTTGTGGTTTTAGCAGCTTTTTCTCAGCGCCAAAGAAGAACGAACAGCTCTGGTTAGAAGTTACTTGATCGTCCAGTGCACACAGGCCCACTGCTGGAATCCTCCTAGGGTGTCTTCTGCAAAGCCCCTGGACCCTCGACTAACTCTTAAGCAAAGTACTTACTTGTTCTAACAGTCTTTCATAGGAACTCTGACTTTTGATACTTAAGAACCTATCCTTACCTGCCTGTCGCACACTAGACTGTAGTGACCCCCTTTTTCCACTGTGAACACTCATGCTCCAAGAATTAGGGAAATACTTCTAAGGTTTGGGCCTTTTGCCTAGAAAAGAGAATAAGTGTTTAAAAGTTACTTACTTGCAGAAGAAGTTGGTTGGTAACTGTAACTCTGAGAGTGTAGTTTAAAAAGTTACCACCTACCTTAGTAATGTTCTGCCATTCTGAAAAGTATATGTAACATCTTTCTTTCCTTAAACTGTTTCGCCATTCTCACAGAAAGTAGATATAAGGGTATTTTACTCCCCTGTGATTTGGTTGTGCCTCTTCCCAAAAGTAATGTTGTTGGCTTCACTAAGTATTTCTTTCAGAGAATAGGTGCATACGTTTCCCGACTGGGTCTGGGTTCCCCTGACTCGCTGCTAGCCTGTCCAGAATAAGTCTGCCTTAGGTTTTACCTACCGAGAATAACTTTCAGTCATTCTTCAAGTGTAACACTTGGTTTTGCTTTGCCGGGTCTGTTTTAGACAGACACAAAAGCAAGTCTTAAGATTATTCCTGCCTTTAAGTTGCAGATAGCTTTTTTAAAAAGTTTATAGGTTTTACTTACCTTGAGTTAGCTGTGGGCCAACCTAAAATAAGTTACAAGAGTTACTGCTTATCTCAATCTCTGTTTCACTGATCTCAAAAAGCACATGTAATAGTATATTGCGCCCGTTGGTTTTACTCACCTAGTATGTGTGTTATCACAAATGTAGTTATAGGTTTGGTTTTTACTGTTCCTGGAATAAGTGTCCCACTATTCTGAAAAGTTTATTGTCCAGTTGAGGTACTATGTGATTTCCTTGCAGAGTGTCACAGTACAACTATTAGGGTCTACTACCCTTGTATTACTAAAGGTAATCAGAAAGTAACTAATGGTCTTGCCCCCCCCCCCCCTCCTAGAAATATTGTTAGGTGTTCCAAATAAGGTTTGTGTTTTGATTCGTGTATTTAAAGCAGAGTGTGTTTGTATAATGTGTTTATATGCTTTATGATACTTCTTACCTATCCAAGAATCTCTTGGTCTGATTGTATATAAAATAAACCCTTTATTTTTACAATACATAGTGTGTCAGTGTTTCTTTGGAACATATGTATAATACAATTTCTTTGTACTGATTCTACAGCCCTCTATCCCTCCTAGGATAAGCCTGGCTGCTCTGTCTATGCTGCCATGAACTTGTGGTGCAGCCTTGTACTGTCTCAGTTGGATGGTTTTGATGAAGTCGGGTAGGACTTCAGAAAAACTGTCCTAACATTCCCCACTGAGTCTCCAGAGTGTCTGAGAAGGCAGGGAGCGAGGGAGGAGTCCAAAACTCCACAGTCCTTTGTCTTACACCTTGCCTGAAAGGAACCAGTTTCCACTGAGGAGGCTGACTGTCCTGATTGGACAGCTAGACCACCCCTTTATGTCAACTGCAGGGAGAGTTTGCAGAAGTTGTGGTATAGTTCCTGATAAATACTCCGATCCTGGAAGCTGCTGACAAGTCGACCGCTGCAGCTGAATCCAAAGAGGAAGATGAAGAATTTGCGGCTGCAATCATTTCCAGTAACCAGAGATCCCTGCTGTGTAACCGGAGCCTGATGTAACCCTTCCTTCCAAACGACCTGTTGGTCTTGAATGCGAGGACTCCTACCCAGTGCTGGTGAGACTCACTAGTATCTGGAAGACCTACATTTTGAGCCATCCCTTGACAAGCTGTGATCTTGCTGCGCTGCAAACCGCCTATACCCTGGGACCTCAAGCCCGTGTGCAGTGCATGGTCTTTCGAAGTCTGAATCCTTCAGAAACCTTGGTGGACTCCTGCTAGACCTCCATGTACACGGTTCGAATCCCTGACGTCCCCTCGCCAGAGTGCAGGACCGAGAGAGTAAAGAATCCGACTTGCAATATTCGTTCTTCATATGGTTCCTGTAAAAGGGTGCCAAATGTACAGAGCCGCGAGAAAGCGTGAAGAGCCCTTGCTGGAAGCCTCCTCTGGTGACTGCTGCTGCAAGTTTGCATCCAGAGTCCATTTCTTCAGTCTTGAGATCAAGACTCCAAGGACCGGGTCCTGTGCTGCTGCATCCTGAAGGCATCCACCCAGAAGCTCATTTCTCCTAATGTACTGTGTGGGCTTGGGTAATACTTACCTTAAGTCTGGTGTGCATCCTGTGAGGCTGAGTGGGTGATTTGTGTGGTTGGTAGTTTGCCCATACCACTTGCCCAGGCCTAATGCTGGAACGCATATAGGGAGCCTTCTCAGTATTCACTGAACACTTTTAACTCATTCTAAAGTGAATACTTACTTGTTTAAGAAGATGGCCTCTGGAACTCTGACTTTCCTGCAACTGAACCCTATCCTGACCGGCCTACAGCTGGCTCCTAGACGACAAGGGTCCCTCTTCTGACTGAGAAAACTCATGCTGCATACTAGGGATGGAGTTTATAAGATAAGACTTCTGTCTAGCAATTATAACAACTTATTTGCTAAAGACGTTAGTGTGGTAACTGTAAAAGAGGTTACAAAGTGGCATTAAGTATATACTTACTTATACTTACCTTTGCATTGCATACTGCCCCTCGAAAAAGTATATATGTTATTTTATTTGCTTTGACTGGTGTTTTCCCCATTCTAAAAAGTAATAAATGTTGGTACTGTTTTATCATTTCTAATGTGAATGAGTATACGGGTTTACCAGTAGGGGTTACCTACCTTTAAATACACTGTGTCATTCTTAAAGTGTACTATTGTCTTGGAGTTAATACTTGTCTTTGAGTTTCTTGTAGACCTAATTAAAAGTATATGAGGTTCCTTAGTTACCCTGAAATACATTGTGTGTTTCTAAAACTGGCAACACGGGGTTGTGCTTTCCCTGAAGTGCTTCGTTCTCTTTTAAAATAGTTTCACAAAGTTCTTACTTGTCTTTGAGTTGCTTGCAGCCCCTCTGAAAAGTATAGTAGGTTACTTACTGACCTTGAATAGCTGCTGCTCTTCTGAAACTGTAAGGTTGCTGAGCTAGTTCAAGTAAGTGCTCTTACTTGCCTGACTGAAGTCACGCTGTGTGTGGTTAGAAGAGTACATGGTAAATTACTCCCCTTTTGGCTTGTGCTTTCCCTAAATTGCCCCTGGACACTTATAAAATAGTGTAACGGTGTGTATACTTATCCCCGAGTAGCTTTAGGCCTCTGGGTAATATACAAGTTAAGTTACTCCCTCTGAACTGTGTTCTAAAAAGTAACATTGGTGTGTAAATCTAACCATTCTTGAAAAGGGAAATTAGTTTGCAAGGTGTATACTTGTAACAGGGTTGGTTTATTATGTGATTCTGTAATTGAATAACACTGTGTGATCTGACCAATAGGGTCTACTACCCTTAAATGACTTATTGTAAGCTAAAAGTAACTAACCTGGTCTTATTCCCAAAGAATATTATATTGTTGTCCTGAATGTATAACCTTAGGGTTGACTCACCTTGACCTGCTTCTGGCTCCTCTGAATAAGGTTATACCTTGGTTTGCATACCATAGGTATTGAGTTGGTTTTTATGATTGTGTTTCTGATGCTTGTGAATCTGCTTAGAATCACATGTTGTGCATATAGTCCGACATCTAGTGGTAACTGCAGGGTATTGCATCTTGTCTTTCGAGGATCGAAAGGCGACGTCAACATAGGCGTGTCTGTAACACTATGATATGTTATAGTACCTACTTACCCAAGATTTATCTTGGCTTATTTGCATTTAAATAAACCACGTATTTGTACAATACATAGCGTTTCAGTGTTTCTTTGGATCATATGTATGTTACAAGTTCTTTGTACCAAGCTACAGCCCTTTCTCCCTGCTAAGATAAGCCTGACTGGTCTGTGTATGCTACCAAATGTTCTCCGGTGGTAGAGCCTTACACTAAGGGTGGAGCTTATGTACTGCCTCAGATATGGTTATATGAAGCCCTTAGTTGGACTTTAGAAAGACTGTCCTAACAGTAGGTGGGTGACTGATATGTTGATTTGATGCTTGCCAGAGGTGCTGGATTTAGAGCCCTGGTTCATGAAATCATACATGGCAACACAAGCTTGTCCAGGTTAGTCATTAGAAACAACCAGGTGGAGCTGCCTGGCACACTATCTGCTGCATGAATGATGGCGCCCAAAGGCGTGTCCCTTGATTTACCCTTTGCTGCCCTGGATTTACCCTCTGCTACCCTTGGGCAATACCCATGTTCCTGAATATGGTTGCTGCTTGACTATGTTCTTATATATGGTCCTGTATCTATCTATCATTTTCATTTACAGTGAAGTCGATTTTTAACTCTGTCTGTTTCTTTAGGTTTGAAAAAGATCCTTGCGGTGGGTGGATCAGTGACGGACATCCCAGGAAGCCTTGCTGTCACTGAGAATACCAGGATGAGTGCCTCCGTGCTGCTCAACAAGCTTTTTGATGATCTAAAATGTGATGCAGAGAGGGAAAACTTCCACAAGCTCTGTGAAGATTATGTCCGGTGAGGGAGCGTCTCAAAGCTGCACATGTTAAATTAAGATATGGAAAATTCAGAAAATGTTGTAGAATTTACAATCTGCTTTGGCCTTGAGATTGCATGGGTCCTGCAAGCCTGTTTGCCCTTCACAAGCCCATAAACCTGCTTGTATGTGCTGGGGATTTCCGTATATGGAAGGTCCTTTCCTGGGGAAAGCCTGTTTTCTCAGGCAAAGTGGGGGGGGGGGTGTGTGTGTGTGTGTGTTTGTGTTTGTGTTTTTGATTGATCTGTCTGGACCCACTCCACATGCAAGCCAAAGTGCGTGTGTTGCTGGGCAGATGTGGTGGCCAGAGGCTCTCCTGTCAGTATGAATGGTACAGATCCTGACCATTGGTGGTGGTGACTCCAGTCCACATTTTGGATACAAAGAGGACTCCTGCAACCATTCAAGAGATCATCATTGGAGCCAAGACCCCTACGAAGAAGTACAGCCCGCTAAAAAGCACTGAGGATGACTGTTGCCGCTGACCACAGTGACTCCAGCCAAATACCAGTGAAGCCCTGCTCATCTTTCCCCATTTCATGTCTCCACCTGACTGTGATGACTCCCAGTGCAACTGTCTACTCCACTCCCCATGGATCTCCTGAGGTCACCTGCTCAGCCAAAGTCTTCTTCCTGTCATGGCAAAGGTGACAAGCTGTCAAATCTCTGAAAACGTAATAGAGGTACGCAAACTACCAGAACTAAATCCTGTGCTCGAAAACAACCTCGGCGGCAACCACAGCAGGATCAAGCACAGAATGACCTGACCCCAATGGATTCCGGAACCCGTGAAGTGGTCTCTGGGGAAAGTCTTAGTAAGGGGGGAATTTTTGCATGCCTCTTTTCCACCCCCCCCCCCCTCCCCCCCACCCTGTTCAGTGTGGGGTTGCATGGGTGTAAGGTCATGACCCTATCTCTCTCTTACCTGACTCAGATGGTCAAGTCTGGGATCCCGTTATGCCTCCTTCAGTGTTGTGGGGCTGAGAGATACTTTTCCTATTTTGTGGAACTTTGAATCACAACCACTGCCATTGTCCAATCTAATTGTGTACCTACATGGACAGTATAACATTTGAAATTGGTGACTCTAGGGCACTAGGCCATATTCCAGCTCAGGGCTTCACTTACTAAGTATTAGGGATTTAGTGTAGAGTTGCTCAAGTGTTCCTACTGTGTTTTTCTGAAACCAGATCAATGGCCTGTATTGCATTGCTTTTGAATCAATTGCTGTTCCATTTTTTTGCTGACTTTACCACATACAGTAAAGTATTGCTGGTAACTCTGCTAAACTGTTGCTTAATTGTCTTTAGAGCAATGTTTTGGGGCTCCCACTAGAACCCCCTAGGGTGAATGTATTTCATAGGAGTTGTATGACAATACTTACCTATAGGTTTAATTACTTATTTTGCTTATTTCAAAGGAAGTCCTAATAAATGATTGTATATTTTTGTTCTTCTCCCTAACAGGAGTCTGAACCAAGCAAAAGGAAAGTGTATCCCCGTTAGAAAAGATTTCTCTTTTGGCAACTTTCCCTCCAGAGTTTGGCTTTGTTTTTGAACGTGTCCTGACTTTGTGCAGAGAAGTGAAGCCTTCAGCTTCACTCCCCTGGCCTTTTTGCTCATTTGTCATGGGGAAACTGATGCGTCATTCAGACCATTAGTACTGGGAAACTTTTCCTTTTTTCTTTTGATAACTCTTTAACATTGCACACAGCATCTTACAATGCAGTGCAATTGGGATACTTTTATATCACCCTAGCCTTTTCCACTTGGGATTCTTGGTTACTTTTATAGGTGCTGTGACAAATCCCAGAGTATTATCACTGCTTCCATGGGGGCAGCCCCTGCCCATGAGGACAAGGAGTTGAGGCTGCTACTCGATAGTCCCCCTTGGGGTGGTACTCAGTGGGTGTATCTCATGGGGAGGCAAACCCTCTATGGGACCAGTGTCAATTATCTTGGAGAGTGTGGTATGCACCCCCTCCATTTCTGTCCTCTCTTTCCTCTTACCCCACTCAGTTCTCTGTGGTCCTGCACACACCTATGTATGTATTTAGGATAGAAGAACCCATCCACACAGACCATACTGGAATGATGAGAAGTGAGGTATACCCAGAAGGAGTTTATACAGCCACTGACACAAAGAACAGGCAAGGAGGAAAAAGCTTACCACGGAATCAACATACGTGCTACAGTCAACTAGAGCCAGAGCCAAACATAAAAAGGGAAGAAGGACTGTGTACTTTGTTAGATCCTTCCTAGAGGAACCAAGAGCCGGGTGGAGGCTTGCAGTGGAGAACAGGTAATACTGACGGAGCCTCAGGGAGCACACGCTATGTTCCCTGTTGTCCAGGTTGGAGAATCAGAGGCCCGGGAGAGACAGGGAGTCGGACCACACGGTCGGACCGAGAAACACTCACCGAGAGGGACCAGACCTGGGAAGGCTGCAAGGACACGTAGAGAATGCTGGAAGGCATCTGGAAGCCTGCAGCAGGAAGAAGCAGTTCCATGAAGCCACCTGAGCAAGCCAGTAACGCACAAATGATACCTGGGTTACTGTAGCGGGTGGAAGAGGTAAAGGAGAATGAAGGAGGTGGTTGGGGAAGGCTGAAGAACCCCGGGAGTGGGGAGGGGTTAGGAGTAGGGAGGATGGTGGGGGGGGGTTGAATGAGGGTGGTGGGGTTGTCGGATGGCGGGGGTGCGACACAGAGATAGAGAGATAGAGAGAGAGAGAGTTCATGTTTAGTGCGCACATTCATGTTAACTGCGTATGGCTACTAAACGTGGCTGGTGCCATGAAAAGGCCAAGCCACACGATTGTCACTTGTTCTTTGGCCATATTGTAGTTTCTTCCTGCCTTGCCAGGTGGGGAAACCCAATTAAGGTCATGAACGTACCTGTATGTGTGTTGCACAGATCATTACCATTGCTGGGCTTGTTCTTGCTTCCAGGCTGGATTTTATATAAGACGACTACTCCTGCAACCATTTCTTCACATCGGCGGTGGAGGCAAAAATCTCCCCAAGAAGACTCCTGAAGAGGCCTGGCGTTCCTTCCTGCATCTGACCTGATTAAGCCCTGTTGGACAACCTGGTCTGTGAAGGCCCTGTGCAGTGCTTTAACCCCTAGACTGGTGGCTCCAACCAGTATCAACGTGTTCTCGAGGATCCAGCCATCCTTAGCCTTCGTAGGTTTCCCTGGACCACCTGTGCACTGTCCAGCTCTCCAGTGTGGTACCTCGATAGAACCATCACCGGAACAGTGGTGTTCCTCAGATTGTGGTATAAGTCTCCTTCCAGCCTCCCAGCCTGAAGGGATTCTGTCCTGGAAGAACATGTACAACCGTGACTGGAAAGATGCCTGCTGTCGTCGATGTGCGGTGGCCATCGGTGGACCTTGCTTTTCCCCGTCCTGTGAAGTGTCCTGAAGAGGGCTGCATCAGTGCATTCGTCATTTCTCCATCGCCAAGGGTTGCTATCCGCTTCTGGACCTGACCGAAGAATCCTTGCACCCGCAGCTCCTGGGCACCTCTCACTGGAACCAATGGTAAGCAATCCAACCTCCACCCCTTTTGACCCATCCAGTCACCTGGGAAATCGGAGTGAGGGCGATAAGTAAACACAAAGCAGTTGTTTCCCCTGTCCTCTATATAAAGAAACAAACAAACAGGATAACATTCAGAACAATTCTATCCTTCCATTGCACTGCTTTTTAGTCGTCGCAGCTAAGCAGTAAAACCTGAAAGATAAGAACGCATTTTACTCACCCAGTAACCTTGTTGTATCTCTTTTCAACAATCACCAACACAAGTAACTTGCCTGCTACAGGTGCATTCTGGGAGAAGCATTGTGACTATTCTTCGGGACTGGACTGCTGAAATTAGCAAAGATCACTTATGGCTTGGTTCCATTTTTACTGCATCACTTTACTTACCTCCTTTGTTGATTTTAGTCACTGAATTTATTTTACAACCTATGGTGACTGTATATAGGTTTATTATTGCGTGTTGTGTGATATGATCAACTGCTTGTTTCATTTTTTAGTGTGCGTTTAAGGCCTAGAATAAACACTATTTGTATACATTGCTGCCAAAATGTAATTGTGTGCTTCGCTGTGTGGACTCATTGTGGACCTGTGACTCCACTCCCACACACCTGAGAATAAACTTGACTGCTCTCCATTGCCACTTTGATTGGATTTTGGCTATCCTCCCAAGGTTCCCATGTTCAGTATGACTAGGGTGGCATCCCAAAGTCTGCCCACCATGCCAGATTCTAGAAATCCACCTTCATAGTCCCATTGAAGTCTGGAAGGAAAGCCGAAAAAAGTAAATATTTCATCATAGCTACCATGTGGGTGCATTGGGCTATTTATGTGGCAAAAGTGGCTACTATTCTTGTGTAGCCAAAACTAAATCATAGCTGTCACCATCATTTTCGAAAACACACTTTCAGTGTGACTGAATCAACCTGGGAACAAACTGGGGTGCTTAATATGCCCCCTTCTGCGGTAGACATATGGGGTGATAAAGGCAGCACACCAGAAAAAGGTTATAGTGGTGGGGCGACTTCAATAGAGTCACTCTAGCCAGAAAAGAAAAGCCAAAAAGACATGGAAGCAAGCCACACATTTAGAGGATCCTGAAAGTTAGTAAACCAGAACCACACTAATAAAGTTGTGCCCCAACGCTGACCATTGTGCCCTCTGCCTACCTCGAACACTGATGTTTGTTTGCCTTGTTGATCTGTATTGTGATTTCTATTAATCCCTGCTGAGAAGCAGAACTTTGGCCTGGCCCAAAGGTTTCTTATGCAGCGCTATATGAATCATCGTTTAGAAAACACAGCTGAAGGGTGCGGTAGACCTTTCCTCACAATGTAGTAAATGGAGGCTTCATTGGACAAGCCTTAATCACTGATTTGAACCCTGTGTCACCACAATCCACAGTGACTGCCTTTGGGCTCTGCCCTCTCAGGATGGCACATGAGGTGTCATTGGACCTGGTCCCACAGGCACCATGAGCAGACGAGTGTTAGGCAGAATGTTCATTTCGAAGGGATTGTGTCCTCCGACGTATTCCTTATCTTAGATAGAAATCCTTCAGCTTTGCTGGCCTCGGAAAATTTTTTTCGCCAGAGGGCGCTGCGCGTCGATGATCGCCGAGTCGATGACCCTCGACGGCCTCCGTGCCGACGTCGACGTCATCCTGCCTATAAAGGCCGCGCGCAGCGTCCGTTGCTCAGTTCCGTTTTTCCGCGCTTCGTTGTGCCTCGGAACACCGTTGCTCAGTTCTCGTCAAGATAACGTATATAATAACTACTATTTACCTCGATATCGATGGCATCCTCCTCCGACCCGACGACCCCTCGGTCCGGTTTCAAAAAGTGCCGAGACTGCGGGAAGAAAATGTCGTTGACGGACCCTCACAGGGTCTGTTTGTGGTGTCTGGGAATCACGCACCAGAGTTCGGAGTGTGAGGAATGCCTTTCCATGACGGCGAAAGCCTTGAAGGAGCGTAGGGGGAAGCTCGAGAGAGGTAGGTCAACTTTAACTTCCTCGAAAGCTTCTTCGGTAGAGTCGAGACGTTCGTCTCCTCACCATAAAAAACACTCTCGATCTAGATCACGAAGTGGCTCCCACCACTCGTCGACATCGAGACACTCGAAGAAGAGACGTAGGAGATCCCCTTCGTCATCTTCGTCGAGTTCTCCTGAGAGAGTTCATTGCCCCACAAAACGCAGCTCGCAAGCTGAGTGGGAGGAATTCAGGAAAAAGATGCTAAGCGTCTTCGAGAAAGCGGCCTCGTCCCCCTCGAAGACAGCTGAGGGTGATACCCCGGGTAAAAAACCCAAAAAATCTAAACGCCGCGAGTCGCAGTACCCGGCGGAAAAGTCAACCCGAAAGCGCCTCGAGCCATCGGGAGATAAAGCATCATCGACGCCATCGTCGAAAACTCCTTCGAAACAGAGGTCGGCGCCATCGACGCCGTTGTCGAAGGATTCATCGGCGCATCAGTCGATCGAGTCGACGCCGACGTCGACGCCGATATCGACGCCGGTGAAGGAAAGAACCACGGCTACTCCACAGCCAACGGTTAGACAAAAGACCTCCGACTCGACGCCGAGAACGTCGACGTCGTTCTCGAGCAAGACTCCGATCCTTTCGAGTTCTTCGAGGCCTAGTACACATTTCTCGACGCTTTTCACGGCGCCTTCGAGTACTTTCACGTCGGTGTCGACGACATCGACGTTTTCAAGGCCTGTGATGATGGCTCCTTCTGCATTGGAAATGGGGTTTATACCATTCCAAAAACCAATGTATCCCCCTTTAACCTCGATTTTTGAGGAAAGGGAGGATTCAGACCAAGATATTGATTTACAGAGGACCACATCACCAGAGCCAGAGACTTTCGCCTCTGAGGAAGGAAGATTAAAAAATCTTCAGGATGCACTTCAGGAAGCTAGTGGCTTGGACACTTCTCCTGAAGCAGAATTTATCAAACCAGACCCAGGAGAACATGCGGAGACTCCATATAGAGCTCTGATGTCTAGAATCATAGAATTTATGGGTTGGTCTGCACCTTCTCCTGCCTTTCAGCAGGATGACCTCACTGACATACTGGACAAGGGCCCACAGGAGGATCCTGTGGTTCCATTTCACTCTGCTCTACAGAGAAGGATTTTGACAAACTGGGAAACGCCAGAAATTATCCCGGCAGTAAATAAAAAACTGTCAACAAAATACAGGGTGGCTAGTTCTGACCCTGAATATTTGTCAAAACACCCTACTCCTGAGAGCTTGGTTGTACAGGCTGCAACCTCATCAGGCAGCACATCTGCATACCCCACTGCTCCGCAGGATAGGGATGACAAAAAATATGATGCCATGGCTAAGAAGGTTTTTTCTGCCTGTAGCATGGCGTTAAAGTCTATTAACGCGACCTGTACGCTCGCTAGGTTCAGCCACACCCTTTGGGAGTGCGCTTCATCAGCGGCTGACTGCCTCCAAGAAGGAGAGGAAAGGGACGCATTTTTAAACATCATCAGGGATGGTAAAGATGCGATGTGCGAGACCCTACAAACTGGCCTAGATTCTGCTGACAGTATCAGCAGGGCCATGGCGGCAAGTACCACAATCCGCAGGCATGCGTGGTTGAGGAAGTCTGGTTTTGCCTCTGACGTGCAGACCAGGCTTTTGAATATGCCCTTTGACGGTTCTACCCTCTTTGGAAAGAAGGCGGATGACAGTTTGGAGAAACTGCAAACGTCCAAGGCAGCAGCCAAGTCATTGGGAGCTGCTATCCGTCAGAATACCTTTCGTCCTTCGGGATCATCGTGGAGAGGACGGTCCTTTCGTTACTATTCCTCATATGGAAGGGGCAGGGGACGACCGGCTCAAAGAGGCCAAGGAAGATTTACCCGTGGTGGACGGGGTAGGGGAAAGAAAGCCGCACCCGCAGGAGCAGGAGCCACTTTACCTTCGGCAACTGCATCAGCCGCTTCAAAACCACTCTGAGGTCTCCCCTCACAGAACACCAGTAGGGGGCAGGTTAACTCACCATCTGACGGAATGGCAGGCTATTACGTCAGATGCTTGGGCTCTGGAGACAGTAGCCCAAGGTTACTGCCTGCCCTTCCTACATATCCCTCAGAGTCATCCACCGGGGAACAACCCTTTGAAGCTTCCAGATCCGCTCCTCTTGCAGGAGGTTTTAGACCTGCTAGAGAAAGGTGCCATAGAACTGGTACCTGTAGCGGAAAGGAACAAGGGTTGGTACTCCCCCTACTTCATAATACCGAAGAAGGACGGAGGACTGAGACCCATCTTAGACTTACGGGAATTGAACAAATTCCTCCGAAAGGACAAGTTCAAGATGGTGACTCTCTCTCAGATCCTTCAGGCCCTCCAGCTTCAGGACTGGTTGGTATCTCTAGACCTCCAGGACGCTTATTTCCATGTGCCGATCCATCCCAGGCACAGGAGATACCTGAGGTTCGCAATTGGCAGCTCTCATTATCAATTTCGAGTTCTGCCATTTGGGCTAACCTCCGCCCCGAGGGTCTTTACCAAGCTAATGTCGGTTGTGGCTGCAAGTCTAAGGAGGGAAGGGATTCATGTCTACCCTTACCTAGACGATTGGTTGATCAGAGCTGTATCTTCGGAACAGGCTCAGAGACAACTAGATTATGTTTGCCACTTCCTTCACAAGCTGGGCTTCTCCCTCAATTTAAAGAAGTCACAGATGATACCATCACAGAGACTCCAATTCATTGGAGCAGTCCTGGACACTTCCCTGGGAAAAGCCTTGCCACCAGAGGTGAGGGCTCGAGATATTCTGCAGATGGTCATCAGATTTCAGAATGCCCAATATCTCCCAGCCTACGACTTTCTGAGGTTGCTAGGCCTCATGGCATCCTGCATATTCCTCGTGCCGGAGGCTCGCCTGAGAATGAGATCCCTCCAGTGGGCACTGAGAACTCAGTGGTCACAGTTCTCAGGAAGGATGACAGATCTCCTTCGGATCCCGGTCAAAGTAGCCCGAGACCTTCAGTGGTGGGCCTGTCGGGAGAACATCCTGAAAGGAGAAATGTTTTGGCAACCATGGCCGGAGATAACAGTAGTCACGGATGCCTCACTCACGGGGTGGGGAGCTCACGCCAACGACTTGACCATCAGCGGTCGTTGGTCTCCATCGGAGTCCAGACTACATATCAACCTGTTGGAGCTGAGAGCCATCAGACTAGCGCTGAAGGCTTTTCTGCCGTCTGTACGGGGAAGAAACGTCCTAATAATGACGGACAATACAGTGGCCATGCACTACCTCAACAAAAGAGGAGGCGTAGGCTCACTACCACTGTGCAGAGAGGCGATGCAGCTCTGGTTTTGGGCAATTCAGGAAGGAATCTCTCTATCGGCAATTCACCTAGCCGGAGAGAAGAACTTGACAGCGGACGCTCTGAGCAGGCAGAGCACAGTCTCTCACGAGTGGGAGATAGCTCAGGAAGTCCTTCAAGAGATCTTCGCCCTTTGGGGAACCCCTCAAGTGGATCTGTTCGCCACCAGTATCAACAGGAAGTGCGACAGATTTTGCTCAAGGGAATTTCCCCCGAGAGGAGCTCTAGGAGATGCGTTCGTAGTGGACTGGGAGTTCCCACTTCTGTACGCGTTCCCTCCGGTCCCTGTCATTCCTCAAATGATCAGGAGGTTGAGAAGGTTTCGGAAGACCATGATCCTAATTGCCCCGGATTGGGCCAGGAGAACGTGGTACCCGGACCTTCTAGACATGTCCATCTGCCCTCCAATTCGACTGCCATACAGAGAGGATCTTCTCTCGCAGAAGGAAGGTCAGGTTCTCCATCCAGCCATCAAGACCCTCAACCTTCACGCTTGGTGTCTGAAAGGTTGAGGTACAAGGATTGGGACCTTCCGGATGATGTTATGGAGGTGTTGCTTTCGGCCAGAAGGCCGGCAACTAAAACTCTATACCGCTGCCGTTGGAACAAATTTTGCAGCTGGTGCAGAGAAAAGAATATTGAACCCTTTTCTTGTGGTACACCTATGGTGTTGTCATTCTTACTTTACCTGGCTAATTCAGGCCTACAGGTTGGCACAATTAAGGGCTATCTCGCAGCGCTATCAATCTTTAAGCGCACTGCAGAGGAGCCTTCATACTTCAAAATTCCATTGGTAATACAATACCTAAAAGGATTAACTAATGTTTATCCCCCGAAACCTTTTCAAGTTCCCTTATGGGATTTAAACCTAATTTTAAACTTCCTAAAGGGTGCCCCTTTTGAACCACTACACTCTTGTTCATTGAAGCTTCTCACCCTCAAAACTGTTTTGCTAATAGCATTGACATCTGCTAGAAGGGTTAGCGAGTTGCAAGCCTTATCGTGTAAACCTCCACATACAATCTTTTACAAGGACAAAGTTGTTCTTCAGGTGAAGCCTAACTTCCTCCCGAAGGTAGTCTCGGAGTTTCACATCACTCAGAAGATTATATTACCTTCTTTCTACCCTCCTCCTCATCCGGGGAAGGAGGAAGAGAGACTGCACAGGCTGGACCCTAAGCGAGCCTTGAGCTTCTATATCAGCAGATTGGCTAAGATCAGACAAGCAGACCAACTCTTTGTAGGTTATGCAGGACATAAGTTGGGCCTTCCAATAACAAAACAAACCATCTCCAGATGGATTATTTTAGCCATTCTGGAGTGCTACAAATTGGCAGGAAAGGAGCCTCCTCAAAATCTAAGGGCTCATTCTACCAGGGGTATCGCAACATCCTCAGCCCTTCAAAGAGGGGTGCCAATTCGAGATATATGTGCGGCTGCCACATGGTCGTCCGCACATACATTTACCAAATTCTATAGCCTGGATTCCTCCTCTAGTCAAGAAACTAGATTCGGCAAGGCTGTGTTACACTCTGTCCATTCTGGAAGGGTAACATAACTTTTATTACTCCCGCCTCCAGTCACAATACCACTGCTATGGGAGTCTATCTAAGATAAGGAATACGTCGGAGGACACAATCCCTTCGAAGAACTAGTTACTCTTACCTTGTAACGTTCTTTCGATGGGATGTTCCTCCGACGTATTCCTTATCGACCCTCCCATCCATCCCCGCAGTATGACTTCCTGTGGGTTTGCAGCCTATGCTCCTTCAAGGTGATTAGTCTAATCCAAAAACATTACTGGGGACTACAAAACGGAACTGAGCAACGGACGCTGCGCGCGGCCTTTATAGGCAGGATGACGTCGACGTCGGCACGGAGGCCGTCGAGGGTCATCGACTCGGCGATCATCGACGCGCAGCGCCCTCTGGCGAAAAAAATTTTCCGAGGCCAGCAAAGCTGAAGGATTTCTATCTAAGATAAGGAATACGTCGGAGGAACATCCCATCGAAAGAACGTTACAAGGTAAGAGTAACTAGTTCTTCTGTGCCAATTCCCTTCAACCTTAGAGATCCCCAGCTCGTTCGCTGGACTTAGAGTTTTTTTAATTTTAACTCCTGAGTGAGTGGGACTTTTTTCTCACTCTCTCTTGTATTTTATGGACTGATTTTCTATGTTTTTTTCTGTTTTATAGAGTCTGGTAAACTCCATAGGCATCTGCTTTTTATTTATTTTCGGTTTTATATCACGCTTCATGCCCGTAGGCCTCGGGGCACACAAATAACAAGACAAGACACACAACGAGCAAAGAGATCAGATCAGGAGGGAGCAAGAGAATGCTCTTTAATTTGTATTGTGACACACAGCCCCTTTTTGTGCAGTGCCGCTGAGAAGTCCCTTGGACTTCTCTTAATGTTTATCTACATTTTCTTGGGTTAACTACTGTTTCCAGGAATAGTAAAATGACCACTGTCTTACTTAACTTTACTTTGAGTCCAGCACATACCACCTTATGTGGAGTGCTGGGGGCTTACATAGTAACTCCTTTAACCCATTCCTCATGTAACATTTTGTTACACTAACGCACTTGAATGGCTGGTGGCATGTTAGGGAGAATTCTCGAAATGTGCTAATTCCTCTCTACTTTAGAGAGCCCCCAGCTCTTTTGCTGGACTTTGGGACTTAGAACTTTTTTTTATCTGTTTGTTTTCTGTGTTTATTTCTTTGATTATGGAGTTTTAGATAACTCCATAGGCATCATCTTTTCATGTGTGTTACACAGCACCCTCAGTGAAATTGACTTTACTAGTCTTTCCAAACTCCTAGACCCAGCACACGCCATTTTACAATGGAGTTCTGGAGGGGTTACTTAGTATCCCCCGTGTCTAAATACTCATGTAGCAGTCAAATGCTACCCTTTCCTATTGAAAAGGCTGATGGCAGTGGTTTTACAACAAACTATTATGATTTTTCCCGACCGCGAACACCAGTAGCTAAAAATCACGGGAGCCATCTTTTTCAAGATGGCGTTTTAAACCCCTTTGTTTAAACAGGTCCCAGTCTTCTTTTTTCGCTGTTTATTTTTGGAAAGGTCCTTCTAGAGTTTGTCTATGTGCGCCAAACCAGGTTTGGTCCCTTTGTATGCCTTTGGCGGGTTTCAGGACTGAAGACTGCCTCTGGCGTCTGAGTGTCTGGGGTGGGCAGGAAGTGAGGGAGGTGCCCGACAGCTAGACTGGAATGAAAGGGAGAGAACTGTTTAAAAGGCGAGTCTCTTGGACTGGAAAGCAGAGTTGACCACTGGAACGACAGAACCGAAGAAGAGCTTCGGATGGCTGCTGCAACTCCTGGACCATTGGATTGCCTGGTGAAGCCTTGTTGCAGGTCCAAATTGGCAAGTTCATGTCGACAGAGAAGCCCCTTTAAGGACGACTTCTTCCTTTGAATTGATTGGGCCAACCAACTTGTAAGCCACCTGGATACCAAAGGCTGGTTAGGTTTAACCAGGGAGAGGGATACCAGCTTGTGCGCTTGAATCTACAGCTACTGGAACTGAAGTGACTCCATCTTGTTTGCTTTTTCGACAATCCTGTGCAGTGCAGGAATCCCTCAACGTCCTCCCTCCTGTCCCAACGACTGAAGCTCAGGGGCAGTGAGATCTGCAGGAACTGCCAGGAACCAATGACATCAGCTGCATTTGTTTCTTCATACTAAGGTACTGTGCCAATCCGATTGAGAGAACACCACTCTCGCAGTGAAAGTTTGTGAAACTTTCCCAACTTGCAGGCCTAATCAGCTTGTGACCCGACATATGATTCTTTTTCGCCTAAACTACTTCTAAGAACTTTTGCAAAGACTTTACAGTTTGATACCAGAACTGTTCTTTCCTATCCAGAACACTAGCCCATTGACATTGGCCTGGCCCATTGACTTGAATTGAACTCTTCTGGTGAACTGAAACTATTTGCACTGTCTAACAAGTATATGTGATCTATTCTACTTACCTTGTCCCTTTTGCTCACTTCTAAGTAAATTAACTGCCATTTGGCTCCTATTTCAGGGGAGTTCAAACTGTCTCAAAATCTTGAGTTTTGTATTGAAGTGTATTGGTATATAATATTAAGTTGTCTCCTTCTAGCCAAATGTTTTCTAAATGATTGTGTAATAAATTAATAAGTGTTTTACCAAGAAACCTTGACTATAAGTGTTTACTTGAACCACTGTGATTGAAAGTCCTCTGTGTAATTACTGATACTGCTCACATTCACTCTTGATATAAGCCTCGATGCTCAGCTCGCTACCAAAAACTGTGTGGTACAGACTTATACCAAAGGTTGGTTTGGCTAACACCTGTAGTCGTATCTGTGATTAGTGGTCCCAGGGGTACTGCATGCAATTCTGCCTAACATGGCAGTGGTTTCTTTTTTACTAACTCGTGACATGTATCTGCAGGCTGATACCTCAGCTGCAGAACAGCACCCAATGGTAACCATTTTCCCAAAATGGCCCCTGGCTTCTTTTTTCGCCATTTCTTGTCAGTTACTTTCTTCTGGGCTTTTTTTTTTGTTTAAATTGGGTTTGAGTCCTTTGTTTGTCCTGCCTTTGGCGGGCTTCAGCCCGCCCAGGCTCCATTGTGTCCGGAAAGGCAAGAAAGTGAGGGAGGGTCCCGAAACTTACCTGTCCTTTGTCTCTAGGTGGGCCTGAGTGAAACCAGTTCCAATTGGCTGGCTGGCTGTCCTGGAGGACAGCCACCCTGCTGGGTAATTGACAACCTATGGCTGTGAATGAATGAGAAACTTGAATAAAAAGCGAGGTTTTTGGGACGAGACGCAGAGTCGGTCACTGGAGGACAACATTCGAAGAAGAAGACTTGAAGAGACGCCAGCAGCACACTCCTGGACCGCAAAGTGCCCAGTGAAGCCCTGCAGCTGTACTGACCCCATTTTCGAATACACTTGGAAGACCCCTGCGGGACAACTCCCCCCCCTCTCCCCGCCCCTTGGGATGGTGGGACCAACTAGCCTCAAGACAAACTCTACTTTGGCGTAACCCCTGCCTTGCTGCGACTTCCCAAGGCTGCATAACCTCAATACCTGGGGTCCCTCGACCATCTGTGAGTGCGTTGTCTTCCAAAGTGTGAAACCGGGCAAATCTTCGTGGACCCTAGATAAGCAGGAAATTCGCGTCCAGTCTCCTCACCAGATTCCAGGACTGAGGGATCAAAGAACTTCTAACCGGAGCTGTTCGCTCTTGTTTGGCGCTGAGAAAAAGGTGCCAAACCAAAAAGGGCCGCTGAATCGAAGGACATTTTTTGCTGCCGAGTCCCCCCCTTCGTCACCACGACCAAAGACCAGGAGCAAGGGTCTGCTGCACTGCAACCAGAAGGCATCCAGCTGGAACAAATTCTTCAGTTCACAGGTACTGTGGGGCTTGGGGTACATTATCCTTTTGCCGTTTGGGGTGCTTCCTATCTACGGGAGTGCCATTTAATCCTACTGTGAGTTGACCTCAACTCAATTGCACTGGCCTTCCAGCTTGTGCTTCCTTAAGGTGACTCCTGTTGAGTTTCTGTGATTTTCTATTTGAACTACTGACTATATAAAGATATTTTCTAAGAAGAGAGCGTCAGACCTTTGAACTGGCCCATTGACTTTGACTGTCCTGGCTCCCTAAAAGCCCCCATCCGAACCTATTGGCTTTGGCAGTGCGTGTTCCCTTACAAGTTTTAACTGTTGAACACTATTATTGCTGGGATGAAAGACTGCCTGCATCCCTTTGGGAGAATGTAACTCTTTTGTAGAATACCAGTATGTTCTGATCTAACCATAACCTTTCCCTCCTTGATAACTCAATATTGCAAATGTGATACAAAATAAGTGCTATACTGACCTCAATTTACGTCTCTCCATGTGCTGGTAAATGTGTAACATGTGAAGGAATTACTCACCTGCTCTATTGTTCACTTTTTTAATTGAATCCTAACTTGGGATTAATGTTACTGCTAGTTGCTGCTTTTTAAGGAATGCTTTAGATAGATCTGTGTATAAATAAATATGTATTATATAACTTTAAGTGTTTACTTTGATACCTGTATTTACTGATTTCATTGTACAGCTCACATTACCCCTCTTAAGATTAGCCTGGCTGCTCAGTCACACTACCAACTTGTGTAGTGCAGGCCTATATTAAAAAGTGGGTTACCTAACACCAAGACATATGTCTTGTGTAGAGTTGGACTGCCCTAATTCTTACCTAACACTGAGCCTTAAGCTGCCAGGGTGCTATTTGAGAATCCTGAAGGTGTCTCACCCGCTAGTCGCCAGCAATCTGTCATCCAGGTGGCCATGACGCAGCCATAGCTTTTGGATCCAGTTCCTGGGAGTGGACTAGTGGGGGAGGATCACCTGGATGAGGGGTCCTCGGGAAGTGGAAGTGGGTCATGGGGGGTTAGAAAAGGTAGCCCCTTCCCAATAACACCTTTTCCCCATCATACCAGTTAGGATACCTAGGAATTCAAAGCCCTAACCCCCTTTTTCTGAGACAAACACTTTCTCACGGACAGGTCACTGTGAGCAACAACGGACTAACACCAGAGCCGCATACCTGACCTGTCCCAACACAAGGGTCAGGCAGAGTCATGCAACTACTGATAATTACACACACCTGACTTCCATCGCACTTCCCCACACGGATAAAAGGCGGAGCACGAAAGCACACTCTGAGCAAGGCAAAACCCACAAGCAAGCAGCAGTTCCGAGATGGCAGTTTAATACGAGGAGAAGATCGGCGAGACCAGCAGGGTTGAAAGGAGGGAATTGCCCTTGGTCTTTTCAGAGGAAGGAAACCGCTACTTTCACGAACACTTGAGGATAAGAAACATAAGACCGGGAGATAAGGCTGAAGAAAGGTGCATTGTGTGTCAAAGGTACCCGGGGCTTTCCCGCATCGACAGTCGAGGCAGGGAGGAGCGATTGCCGCTGTGGTACTGTGCTTGGCTCCTACAACAAAGCCGGTGAGTTGGGGAGACTGATAGCAGACCGGTCTGTGTTAGAACCAAGGTTGAAAGTCGCAGTTGTATGAAGAAATCTGTAAAGAACAGAGTGTGAGCCTATGTGATGACGCAAATATAATTAAATATCCAAGGAGTGACTGACGTTTTGTAAACCAAGGCAGATACTGTATACAGAGTGGTCCGGCGCCACGTGGGTGCTAATTCGAAAGTCTCTGTAATTACTGAGAGTGTAAAATTGTAAACTGTGAAATCGAAGATGTCCTGCAACGGGCCAAGCCAAACCCTGTGCACATTCAAAGTCTTCGATAGCTAATGCAAACTGTAATTGGTCTGAGTCCGGCTCTTGGAGACTAATTATGAAAAGGGAATCTGAGCCCGGCTGAGGGGGATCCAGGGTGAAGAGTGAATCGCCCTGTTTGAATATTTGGAAAGGAACTTTTTGTTTGTTTGATACATCAGGCCCTCTGAATCAAGAGGCTTTGAAAACGTAAGAGACTTGTGCATAGAAGGCCCTGATGTTGATAATGGAATTGTGTCCTCGTGCCGAAGAAGCCCAAGAGTGTGCTATGCTCGCGTGAACCTCCTTGTCCTGTGCTGAAAACGTGGGGACGGGAGGCCAACGGCCCGAACATCCTGACGTATCATTTTGTGAACACTTCTTTCTTTTTCATGAACATTTCCCCACACTATTTGTAAATTAGCTGTAAGGATTGGCAATAGGTTTTTGTAGTATAGGCCCTTTTATTTTGACGAGACTCCAATAGGACTGCATTATTATTATTTAATGGTTGTAGCTTGCGCCCATCTGCACATTTAGTATTTGATAGGCATTTATCACACCCTTGATAAAGTTCAGTAAAACCCCTTGAACTGTGGGCACTTGTGTATGTCTTACTTTGATACCATGCCTTCCTTACAGCAGCTACTGGCAGCAGTCTGAGAATGCTGGCTGTATGCATGTCTTCGTGTTCAGAGAGCCGCATGTCTTTACAGAGGGAGCTTTCTTTATAGTCCCACTTCTCGCCCAGGAAGCTGCCTTGTGTTATCGGACTGCCTCCTTACAGTATAATGCTGCACTAATGGGACTGAGCTTATGCATCAGCATTCCAACTTTAATATTAGGGTAAATGCACATTTCAACCATATGAGTTTTACATGCAGTATTAAATACAAAATGGTGTGTCTGATGTATATGTCTCTCTAAAGTGCACCTCATTTTGTCCATACATTACAATCTGTAGTGGTGCAGGGATCCGTGGAACAACAGTTTGAAAGCCAATTACCATGTTAGCATCTGTAATGGACTGACGACCCCACTTGCCCTGCAGTGTTGTTCAAAGCTTCCTTTCTTCATATCTTAACTGCAGGAACTGGTTTGAAGGTCAAGATCTAGACGGTAAGCTGCGGGCCATACAGACTGTCTCCTGCTTGTTGCAAGGTGCGTCAGATGCTGGAAATCGCATGCTGGAGTTGAATGGCATCATGGAGAGTATCATAGCCCTGTGCTCCTCCAACCGTGAGGTTGACCAGATGATAGCCGTAGAGGCATTGATCCATGCCGCTGGCAAAGCTAAACGCGCCTCCTTCATCACTGCCAATGGGGTCACTCTTCTGAAGGACATCTACAAGCGGAACGAGAACGATTCAATCCGGATCCGGGCCCTTGTGGTGAGTCAGTGTTTTGGCAATTGTCACATTTCTTAACAGTGGTTAACTTGAATCGCAGTGTGACACACTAGTGATGTTCAAGTGGGATAGAGGAAACTATTTCTCGGAAGCGAGTGCAGTGGGGCACTGGAATGGGACTCGTCTGCAGTTCTCTTTCGGGTGTCATTTGGCGAAGATGGCATGTGGAAACAACATTTCATGTTTTTTATTTTGGAGTCTGGATGGGTGAATTCACAGTTCCACCCTGAGTCTCAGGGTCAGAGCGCTGGGTAGAGTGTTCAGAGACAGGCTGAGCCATTTTCCGTTGGGCAGTGGAGTTTGCATTTGGAAAGGCAATTCACAAAACAATAAGATATGTCCAAGCTAGTTTCTTAAATAAATCTCCAGAGAGCGATGAGGTTTCAGGTGTGAGCACGGGGGAGGGGAGATACACCAAGGTAAATGTCGGTTAGTACCGCAGGGACACACACATATACCACTGGGTATGCAGGAGCCAGATTTAGAGCTAAGAAGCCTGTCATTCTTGTTATCTCGCTGGCAGTGAAATTGCTTGCCATGTCACTAAGCTGCAACTCGGGATATCAGGCCAGGTGTCTTTGCACTCAGGCCTTCATCAGCTTGCTGCCTGTGAGCTGTGGAATAGCTCTGCATAGAGTAAACAGAGAAGGGGAGCCAAAGTGGGACTTACCTTCCTCTTCCCTTTCTCGGGAGTTTGGGACACTTTTCCCAATATGCTAGTCTTACATTGTTGCTTTAAGGACTGAGGCTGACTCTTCGAAATACTAAGCCATATAAACACACCTCAAACCTATATTTACTAATTGCTACGAAGTCCTGGCAAAATGTCTCTGATTTGCCAATGTTTTTTTTTTCCTACGACCTTTGCATTTACGTTTCATTCAATACTCCCTTTGCTTTTTACTTTCCTCTTCCTTCTCACTGCTTTATCACCCACCTCTTTTTCACTATTGATCTTGTATTTCAAATAAGTTGGCCTGATCTCCTCTCCGAAATTACTGTTTCTCTTGAAAGAATGAATTCAGTTGCCCTGTATTTTCTTTCACATTTTTGTGGTTTGGGGTTTTAGGGTCTTTGTAAGCTTGGATCTGCGGGAGGAACAGACTTCAGTATGCAGCAGTTTGCAGAGGGTTCAACATTGAAACTGGCAAAACAATGTCGCAAGTGAGTTCTGCAAATTGGACAGTAATATGATTTACTGTGAATTAGTTGTGTGTTCTGTATTAAGCAGCTGGTTGTTTTGTGTGGTTTCAAATATACACTGTGGGATGATGTTAAAAGAAGTTCGCCGAGATAGTAAATGTTTTGCAAAGTCTCATTTTCCATTTTGTCATATGCTAGTACAGGAAGATGGTTTGGAATGCAGTTATATAATGGCAATTATAAAGGGAAGACTAAAGTTTTGAAAGCCGGTGTATCAGCGGAATTCATTTGAAAAACCTACACTTATGAATTTCTCTTAAGGTTTATCTGAAAGTTCAGTAGCGCCAGTTCGTTCACTCACTCAAGGGCTGCCAAACAGTTGGCTCCATGATTTCTATTTGGTTGTCTTCATCCATGATTGAATGTATTGGCCACTATCAAAGGGCTCATTGGCATTGTTAGGGCAGAATTGCATTTTTGGGGTCCTCTGGTACCGTTTTATGGGACCCCCTCAGTGTCTTGCTTTATCCAGATGCTTATGTCTGATCTTTGACTCTATTTTTGTGGTCAGGGCGACTTCCACTACAACCCCCTTCAATCTGCTGGTATATAGTAGCCTAAATGGCTTCTAGGACTTAAGCACCCCATTTTGCTTCTAAGGTTATCCCGCTACCCTAGTAATTATTGTGGAGGAGGCTGGTGGCAGCTGTAATTCAGTTTTGGCTTAATCAGGGGTGCCTAATACTGGTGGCAGGCGGTGAGGATTTGTGTAGAGTTGTTACATTGAGTATTTTGCTGGGCTTGTGTTCAACTAAACCTCCACAAGGCTAAGCTCCACCAGAAAGTAAAAAGCAATTGTTACATACCAAATATGGATAACTTCAGTCAGGAAGCACTGATTGTTCTAACAGCAGAGCAACTGAAAGAACTGTGTAAAGTCAGGGGCTTTGCTGTATAAGGAAAGTAAAATGAATTGATTACAAGCTTGTTGAATCACCAAAGTTTGGGTACTAGGCCCACAACACCTACTAACCCAAGAAATGTGGAAAATGATGATGAGGATGACATAGGGTCAGAAGAGTTAGAGGAGTCTCAGGATAAGGATCTGTCTCTGCCACAACCTGTCTTGCTACCCCAGCCTGTTTCCATGGGAACCCCACAAGGTCCAACATTGAGCCCAGAATATGTTTCTCTTGACACTAAGAGACTAGAGTGGGAAACTGAAAGAAATGTGTAAAGTCAGGGGCCTTGCTGTAAAAGGAAAGACAAATGAATTGATTGGGCGGGCTCTCGAGAGCCTGAGGAAGATGGCCGTGGGTTAGAGGAGCTCCGCCGATATTCGGATTATGTAACCGACACATCCCGTTAACGAGCAGCAGCTGCCGAAATAAAGGAGATACCAAGGATCGGAATGCAAAAGGCAACGGCAGAAGAAACGCTGTGGAAAAACGCGCACTGGCCACCCAAGCAATCGACAGAGATGGGTCGGGCACACCGCGCCATGAAAGGCAGGAGCACAGGAAAAAGGCACGAAGACCAGCTCACGGCCGATAAACTGCCTGGCCGACCCCCTATGGCGGCAGACCTGTAAGGCGTATCAGCGCTTTTCAACAGATAAGGGTGGAATGAGGAGCCTGGAGGCCTAATAGCAGAGGACGCCAAGGCCTGCCTATCGACCGAACCCGCCGAAGCATGAGACAGACCAGGGAGAGCTAGTGTGACAGCACAGAGGTGAGGGCATCCGCCAGGGTGACACCATCGGGAGAAGGAAGGCGCTGCCGACAAGGAATGCACAAAAGACATGGAGGGAGAATGAAGCACCTAAGCAGACTCGACCATTGACTGAGCGGCACCCCGCGGTACGGAAGGCGATTCGAGTTGCGGATCCTAGACCCTAACTCCTCAAGTAAACCAAGTAAGTCAGCGCAATGCGGTGGGCCCCCCGGCGACAATATGTACTCAACACCAGCGGCAGGGGTAGTGGCTCGCAGTGGGTTACACCCCCTCCCCCAAACAGAGCGACGCTAGGCACGGCAAATGCCCAGACGCACCACACATCAGTGGGCCAACCTCCACCCATGTCCGCCCCTGGGGGCCCGCCTAACAGCAGACCGAAGTCCCGTCTCCCAACCACGTGAGCTTCACAGCTCCTGGGAAGGAACAACTGCAACAGACAGGGCGCAGGGAGTGCCCCCAAAAAGCCTTCAACCTTTTCCAAGAGGAACTAATCACCGGAGCACACCACACCCCTTAATCCTCTGGTGGCCCAGCACCCACGATCACAGACACCCCTGACCCTCAAGTACCAGCAGCGTCATTACGTGGGCCGGCCCGTCCTCACCCAGAGGCGAACTGTAAGTCTGACAAAGCCCTCGCAAACCATCTGCAGGAAAAGGGATACATCCCAGATTTACCAGACTCTGAGGACCCCACAGGGGAGACACTATAGTGTTGCACAAGGGCACAGGGTTGGTGGGGCGGTGAGAATTTATGCCGTGCAGTTGAGACCCAGGTAAAACGGACTCCCCCTGCTGTTCAAACACTTGGCCACCCAGCCAGGGTCAGGGACAACCGTGGGACAAAACCAATCACTGCAAGTCTGGTAAAATTAAACGCGATCCACACTCAGGCCCTGCACACAAGGGGTTATTTTTATACGAACAAAAGGGGTGCAAGGGTGAGGGAGGGCAAAATATACTTTTGAAACAGGACCAAACAAGGTACCCACGCTGTAGACAGTCCTAATTTCTGTCGGCTATTTTAGTTATATCTCCAAAGTAATGCAAAAGGAATGTGCTTTAAAAAAGTCACATAGAAGGAACCAAGGAAAAGTCTCTAGAGTACAAAAATTTAATAAACAAAACAAACGTATTCAAATCACTTTTTACAGAAGTTTAATGAAAATATTGAAAAAGAAAGTAAAACATAACATAAAACAAAACATTCATAATATATACATAGATTCAAAAAGAGAAGCGTATTTAACCAAAGCAATTTGGATAAATTTCAACAACTTAATTTAAGGGAAAAGTCCCAGTAGGAAACAAATTGTCCTACAAAATAGGGAATACCAGGGTGTAGAAAAATTACCCTGATAAGTACAGAGAGATATTAGTCAATCAACTCAATTTGTATGGTTATCTGCCAACGTGTAGGAGAGTTTGTAAATTCGTTCCCAAAGTGTTCCAAGACAAATAGGGAACAAAGCACATGGATAACATGTTTCGGTGTGCCAACTGGGCATCGGTAGTTAGAGCCTTCCTCAGGGCAGGAATGATGTGGTAGGATTAGTTTCTCCCTAAAGGGGGCAGAGAAGAGTGGAACATAGTTTGTACAAAAGGTACTCTATTGGACTTGTTCTCAAGTGTAACTAAATATAATGCTGCTGATCTAAATCACAAATGCACGGCTCACTCACCCTGTATACACATTGAGGACAGGGGGAATCTGTGATGTTGTCTTCCCGAGATATATTGGAGTTCTAGCACTAGATAGGGATAGTCTCAAGTACAGTTCTTCAGCCGGACAAAACAACCTGGACCGGTGCTCTACCTTGCTGTAGAGAGAGTAAAACAGCTATGGGAGCAAGGAAAAAGGAACAGGTAAAAAAGCGGGTGGTTGGCAAAGTAAAGTGCTACAGAGAAACATCAACATGTTAGATGTGAGTGTGCTTGTATGCACATGCCATGAATGAATGTGCTTGGTTAGAATGATCACAACAGAAGGGTGTGACCAAAGGGGAGCCGATCGCACCAATGCCCGACCCCAGGGAAGACCGCGAGCCTCAACACAGTGTACTGACGGCACGAGCACTAGACCAGGCGCCCAGCAGGCAATTTAACAACTCTGTAACTAAGGCGCAGAGGCGCCTCTTCATTGGCCTTCAACCTTGTAGAGGGGGAAGCCGCTACAAGAATTACCCCACCCCCCAAAGGCCAGGCGCACACCCTGCGTTCCGGACACAAGGCAGATCCATCCTGCCCACCAATACCTCACCGAAGCCTTACGTGGACTAAAAGGAATCAGGACACAAACAACAACCGAGACCCCAGACCATTGTAACAAATGGGGAGAGTGGACGGGCGCCACAGACAGTTACGCAGGGAAGAACCGCCAAAAGTAATCGCCAGGGCCCAGGCATATCAACAAATTATCTGCAAATGTAGCAAAGAAGCAAGGGCATAGGAGAGGTACAGACCCAGGCGCTCATCAAAGGCAGACCCATAACGGGAAAACCCCCTGGTGACCAACCGGCGAACCACGCACGCAATCCTGGGGAAGAACCGCAGATGGGCAAGGCCCCCCGAGTGATTCTGCAGGCGCAAGAAGCACACACGCCACCAAGAGCGCAGGGAGGACCTCCACAACAGCCCACCGGAAACCCATAACACACGCTCAGGGGCAGAACCCCCCCACCCCACCCCAAAAAAACGCAGAGGAACACCTCCCGCAGGCACCCTCCGGGGCACAAGCGCGAACGGGGGGCATGCAACGGGAAGCCTGTGCTCCAGACATCAGAGACACCCTAGACAACAAGCAAGCAGGAAGTCTACCCAGAAGGTCAGCAAGGAACAAGCTGGAAATGGAGGTCCAATCGCAACTCCAGGTGATACTGGCCGAGATTAAGCTAATCGGCCAACGAACACAGGAGAGGAATACGGCAGTCCACGACATAAAGTGGGACCTCCAAGACGTTCAAAGTCGACTGGTGGCCCAAGCTGAGCGCACCACAGACAATGAGCATCCCATTAGCACCCTGGAGGACAATCAAATGACCACCGAAAAAGATCTGGATGGGGTCATACAGGAGGTACAGCGGCTGGGTGAAAAGATTGAGGACAAGGAAAACAGATCCCGGAGGAACAACCTCAGAATTGTTGCGGTCCCGGAAAACGCGGAAGGTACAGACATGGAAAACTTCATTGGTGACCTCCTACTGAACTCCCTACACATGGTCAACGCCAAGAGCCTTGTCATAGAACGAGCGCACAGAGCTCCGATCCCCAAGCAAGCAGTCAATGAATGCCAGAGGCTAATTACCATGCGCCTGTTGAATTTCCAACACAAGGTGGCAATACTAAAATCCATAAAGGGCGGCATCACCAGTGCGACTAGGCGGCTCCGAGATACAAATCTTTCACGACTACTCACTATCAAGAAGGTGCAAAGGTTTCAATCCCATATTTGAAGCACTCAAAAACACAGAACACAAGCACTACCTAAAGTTCCCAGCAGTGTGGTGTTTTCAAATTGACAGTCTCTGCCACTCGTTCGATGAACCGGAGGTTGCCTGGCGATTTCTACTACAACAGAGTATAGTGACTTCAATAGCGTACCAGCAGAGCACTCAAGACCAGATGACCATACTCCCTCCACCCCGGCCGCGCCACAAACACACAGTCAAAGGGAAGATGGCAAAAAGCAGTCGGGGAACCCAAGGGGTGGGACCCAGAACATAGGAAACGCACAGGAAAGCATGAAGCCTGACTGCCTTGGGGGCACAGTAAGAGCGATACATCCCACTGAAATGTCACACAAACAGGTAACCTGCAACAAGAAGCGCCAACCAGCGCAAAGCAAAATGCTTTCAGAAGACGTACTAAGCCGGATCCAATCTCCACAAGAACAAATAGGGTGAGCGAACGGATGGCCGCTAGAAGGAGCTGCTGCTATCACACATGTCGCCCCCAGCCCCAGTAGGGCCACCAACACTAGATACATGGGAAGCGGCGGCGAACACACGGTTCGCACCCACCAACCCATATATGGGCTTTTCAGCCACGTATTGGGCTAGGGCCGGTTGGTTGGTCCACCCAATGTTATTCAAGTTTGTTTGATACAGGCCCACTGTTGGGCCGGAGTTTTACTATGTTGACAAAGTTTACCTACAGGTTGTTAAGTTTAAGTGTGAGTAAGGGAATGGAGACGTGCTCAGCACTAACAGCAACACACATGGCTAAATCTGACAAGGGCCCCCGGAACCCGACACTAGGACACCCCACACATTCGCACAATAGCTAAACTCACCCTAGTGACACTAAATATCCAAGGGTTGGGCCACCCCATCAAACGCAAGCGGCTGCTAAACTACATGAGAGACATCCAGGCAGACATCGTAGTCTTACAAGAGACCCATCTCAACCAAATCAAAGCTGGAAAATTAGCACGAGAGTGGGTGAGCACGGCTGTACACTCACCATGCCACGGGAAGCGGGGGTGTATCAGTCTTAGTACACAAACGGGTTCACCTCCAGGTGCGACAGACCTAAAATGATAAGGAAGGGAAGGTAGGACTGATCCAGGGCAGATACAACAGCACGCAATCACCCTTCTAAATCTATATGCTCCCACTAAAGACACACCAGCGTTCTTCACTCACACCTTCTAAGTGCGCCCAATACTTGCAGAACCTAACAGTGATTGGGGGCGACCTGAATGTAACTCTGGACCCCGCTCTAGACCGGCTTGGGACGCAACCCAGCAACATATCCAACTGCAGGAAAAGAAAGGCCCTACAATCCCTAATGTCCGACCTTCACTTGATAGATGTATGGCGACATACTCAGAAGACCCGGCGTAACTATACGCATTACTCTCACAGCCATTCCAGCTACTCAAGACTGGACTACTGGCCCACAAAACACATATGGTAGCCGACTGTAACATACTACCGACCACGATATCGGACCACGCACCGTTTACTCTAAACATCACTCTCCCTGACACAACCCGCGAACCCCCGGCATGGCGCCTAAACCTCCATATGCTACAATACCCTGACGTGGTGGTGCATCTTCATGACGACATCGAAGGGTTCTGGGAAGAACACCTGGCTTCACCCCATGCAGAAGCTGGGACGCCTTTAAGGTATACCTCAGAGGGAAATGCATTTCGCCTTGGGCATACAAGCAGAAAAAGTGGGGGGAAACTGAAGCCTGCCTTACTGCTGAACTCAAGACATTGGAGACACAACACAAAACAGTCAGGGACGAACAGTCAATGAATCAAATTCGGAATATAAGGTCGGAAATTAGACAAATAACCACAGACAGGGCGCAGAGATCGTACACGAATTGGTCACAAACGTATTACATAGAGAATGACCAGCCACTTCATTTAATGGCACTGGCCCTGAAAAAGCGGCAAGCCACACAAATGATCATGGCCATCGGAGACAATGTGAACAAACTAGTAGTAGGGTACAAATCGATTAAACGCAAGATTTGCAGAGTTCTATCAGGAACTATACACCGCAACAGACACTGTCTCACCCCAGGCCATTGAAACATTCCTGGACTCAATGCCCATCCCAAGAGTACCCATAGAGAAGGCTAACGCCTCGACACCCACATAACCGAAGCCAAAATCACACGTGCAATCCTATCCCTCTCACACGGAAAATTGGATGGCCCCGATGGGATACCAATCGATCTTTATAAATGCATAGTCGCAGATATTGCCCCAAAACTGGAAGCAGTATTTAAAGAACCTCTCGTCTAGAAACGTCTACCAAAGTCAACGCTGGCAGCCAACAACATTGTATTCCATAAAGGCGGCAAGGACCCGGAAGCATGTGGCTCGTACAGGCCAATATCGTTAATAAACTCTGACGCTAAGATATTAGCGAAATGCCTTGCCCAAAGAATCGAAAGCGCCCTACCACAACTGATACACAAAGACCAAACGGGCTTCATTAGGGACAGACATGCTAGCGATAACATCCGCAGACTATTGCACATCAGAGCGGGTAGCAGGGATCCCCATGACGCCATCCTGGCTGTGGACGCGGAAAAAGCATTTCATAAAGTACAATGGGAATTGTTTAGTTTACTGCCTAGGTATGGCTTCCCTCCGTGCCTCGTCCACCTGATCAAACTCTTATATTCCGGCCCGACCGCCTCAGTGGCCACCAATGGAGTAGCATCTGCTGAATTCCATCTTCAATCGGGCACTCGCCAGGGCTGCCCGCTCTCACCCCTGCTTTATGACCTGCTGTTCAGTCATTTGGTCAACAGACAAATGGTCGACAGACAAATGGTCGACGCAATTTGGTCGAAAGACAAATGGTTGAATTTTTTATTTTATTTATATATATATTTTTCAGGTTTTCGTTAAGGAAAAAAAAGGGTTTTTTTTAGCAAAAAAGGGAGTTGGAGGGACCCCCCCCCAAAAAAGAAAAAAAAAATGTGAAAATACAAAAAAAAAAATTCGACCATTTGTCTTTCGACCAAATTGCTTCGACCATTTGTCCTGTCGACCATTTATTTTCGACCAAGTGACCTGTAACCTTATGCCCTATCTATTGAACCCCTGGCTATAAGAATGCCACAGACCCGAACTAGGCGGGCATAGGCCAGGTATCTGAAGAAAATCGAGTATCACTGTATGCAGATGATCTGTTAGTATGTCAGCGATACCGTAGCGTCCATCCCCTGTATGAAATCATTCCTACGGACTATGGCCCATGTTAGGGTACAAAATAAACTGGAGTAAGTCGGAGGTAATGCCCCTAAAACAAGACGTACCGTGGGACCCAGGTGGGGTTATACCATTTACCCTGCAATTCCGATCCATAAAATATCTACGGATCCACGTTAGCGCCACAATAGGAGAATTACGCGACATGAACCTCCCTCCGATCATCCACAGCATAAAGGCAGACCTGGTCCGATGGTACACACCCTAATGTTATCCCTGTCGGGGAGGACCAATGCCCTCAAAATGAATTTGTTCCCCAAACTAATCTATAAAACCATGATGCTCCCATTCAGCCCAACCCAGAAAATGCTCAAAGAAGTAGACATAGCCATCACTGAATTCATTTGGGGTGGTAAAAAGGCCTGTGCTCGGTGGTCCATTTTGCAGGCAAGAAAAGCAAACAGCGGGCTTGCAGCCCCCTCACTAAGGGCTTACCATCAAGCAGCACAATTGTGTTGGATTAAACGTTGGCTAAACGCGATTGATGACACCAGCTGGCGCAACATGGAACTGACCCTGATGTTTCCACTCACACCCATAGAAATAATAGCCACACCGCTCCCCCAACACCCACAGATGCTCAAAACGCACCCAATCATAGGGCCAACTATCCTACAATGGCACAGACTTCGGGCAGCACAGGGAGCCCCCACCAGAGCTGCACCACCATGAGCCAGTATTCGGTCGGTAATGGCCTACGGGCAACTGCAACCAATCCAGAAGAGCCAGACAATGGGATGAGCAAACACAAGGGTGATGGACATCATGGAAGATGGGACATTCATAAGCTTTCATAAAGCTCAGCGCCTACTAGGGCTCGGGGTAGGGGTCTGGTTCTGCTACCACACCATCCAAGCCACAATTCTCAGATACACCACAACCAAGTCCCGCCAACTCCCCGCCCCCTCAAGTGTGAGAGAGAAATGGAACTAAATAGAGAAGAATTCCCACGGCTTCACACATTCTATGCTATAGCCATCCCAGACAATAAAAACAGAATAAAGCTCTAGCTGATATATGGACATTAGATCTAGGAATTCCAGTCAGCGGTCCCGACATGCTTACATTATTCCAAGCCTTCCCTAAAGTCTCAGCTAACCTTAAAAATAGAGGGCTACAATTCAAAATTCTCCACAGGCTCTACTATACCTCGGCCAAGCTCCACAAAATGGGCCTCCAACCCTCAGCTAGCTGCTGGAGGGGCTGTAAAGAGATAGGAACCATGGGCCACTTGCTATGGGTCCTGCCCAGTGCTATCCCCCTACTGGCTGGGAATATACTGACTAATCTCTACCATAGAGGGGGCGGACATACCCTATTCACCCAGCGCTATGATTCTAGGGGGCGACGGCGCAGACTGGCATGGAGACGCACTTGCACACAAAATCATAAGCCTTGCGCTATTCACCGCACGTAAACGCCTAATCGCGCGCTGGAAAGCACCAGCACCGCCCTCCCACAAAGAATGGGACACCACTCTCTCCAGGACATGGAGGCTAGAGCGGGCCGCTTTCAGTCGCCAACCCAGGCTCAATCCAGAAAGGGGGGACCGATACGCAAAAATGCTAAACTTGTACATTCAGCAGTCAAACGACAACCCAATTAGATAGCCCTCCACCGGGCCAAAGGACACACGGTCTCAGCAACTGCACCACAAGCACGATAATATAGATATGAGCACGTCTCAGGGGGAGGAAAGGGCAGGGGGATGGGGGGTGGAAGGAAGAGGGATATTCTCATATCCTTATTTTTAGTTAATGTTTTGTGTTGCAATGTACTGCCAGGTTCAGACTTTCATGAGACACGGTCGCTGAAGGATACTGGTGCCTAATTCTTACCATTTACAACCATGAAATTCAATAGAAAGAGTTTGAAAAAATAAATAAATTGAATACAAGGTTGTTGAATCACCAGAGTTTGGGTAGTAGGCCCACAGCGTTGTGTCAGAAGGAGATCAAATGCTGCTATTTGTTGATACTTTGACTATTGTTATAGTGCAAAGTTGCAAGATATCAACCTGTGGGTTTGAGCAACACCAAATCCCAAACTAGACATGTATTATATGCCAAATAACAGAAAGACACAGCCTACATTAATATAAAAAATAGAAAATTATTATTATTCCACATCAAAAATAGTAAATGTAAAACTGAGAAACACAAAACGTAAAGTGATCCATGCAAAAACACAAAATCTTGATCAATCTGAAGTCAAAAAGGGAAAAAAAGAAAATACAAATTTTCATACTCTGGAGATGTTGATCTATATAAACAATGTAAATAGACCACACTTAAGCGAAGAAATAGTGTACATTAATGAATGGACAAGACCCAGTGTGGAGACAGTGTGAGTGACCCAAGAGATGGTCACATCAAGTACAGGAAAAGGGAAATGACAGGTTAAAAGAAACCTGCTTAATCAAACAGTTATTTGCGATTAAATCAAAACAAAACAATTCAGCAATTGTAACATCTAAGTTACACTCTGGACGTTTTCAAAGTACAATCTCCGTTTCAAAGTACAATATCTTAGTCCAATTGCCTGTCATCTGAAAGTGAAGACAGCTCAAAATGCAGTGAATGTCCTTGTGTGCGGCTGAAGGCTGTTACATTTTCATTAACATAGTATACCAATGACAGTGCACCAATTACTTAAAGGAAAATCCCCATTGAGTCTCCTGTAATTCAGTTTTGGCTTAATCAGGGGTGCCTAACACTGGTGGCAAGCGGTGAGGATTTGTGTAGTGTTGTTACATTGAGTATTTTGCTTTGCTTGTGTTCAACTAAACCTCCACAAGGCTAAGCTCCATCAGAAAGTAAAAAGCAATTGTTACATGCCAAATATGGATAACTTCAGTCAGGAAGCCCTGATCGTTCCAACAGCAGATCAACTGAAAAGAAAGGTGTAAAGTCCGGGGCCTTGCTGCAAACGGAAAGTAAAATGAATTGATTACAAGGTTGTTGAATCACCAAAGTTTGGGTACTAGGCCCACAACGCCTAATAACCCAAGAAATGTGGAAAATGATGATGAGGATGACATTATAGGGTCAGAAGAGGTAGAGGAGTCTCAGGATGAGGATCTGTCTCTGCCACAACCTGCCTTGTTATCCCAACCTGTTTCCATGGGGACCCCACAAGGCCCAACATTGAGCCCAGAATATGTTTCTCTTGAGACTAAGAGAATAGAGTTGGAAAACAAAAGAATTGAAGCTCAAAGATGAGCCAAACATCAGGACATCAGACTCAGGAAGTTGGAAATGCAACATGAAATGGATATGAAAAGATTGTCTCTTGAATCTGCTTCCATCCCAGAGTCCTCTAGGTCTTCCAGTCCCAAGAGGCCTTGCCTGCCCAAAGGAGCAGCGAGTATGTATGATGTGAAACTTGATATATTGGATTGGTTGAGTACTTTTTGAATATACTCGTGGGATTCAGGGACTCAAAGGGAATGAATTAATTCCCTGGCTTTTGTCTAGGCTCCCCCAGAATGCATCTGAAGCTGTAATGGAGTTGGATATCTTAGAAAGACTGAGTATGAATCTGTGAAACTGGCATTAATAGCCAGATATGGAAACACTCCTTCCCAATACCTTAAGAGGTTTAGGACCCTCAAAAAGACTGATGGTACCCCCTGGGCTACCTGGGGGTGTGAATGCTTGAAGAACTGAGAGGGTTGGGTTAAGGGTTACAAAGTGAACACCTGTGAAGGAATGAGCAATCTGTTTTTATTGGAATATATTTTTGATGACTGAGCTGAGACAGCACTTGGCTGACTCAAAGGACTTGTGAGTAGCCAACCGGGCCGCTCACAAGGATTCTGGGGATACTCACAAGAAGGATGATGGGAAGCAGCACACGAAAGAGGGGAAAGAAAATTCTAATTCCAACCATTCAAAAGAGGGCCACAAATAAAATAAGGGTACATTCCAAGGGAAGCCTAAGTCTAGTGAACCCTCTGGTGCTAAACCAGAGGGAGGTCAGCAGAATCCCCCCATTCCAGAGAGCACTTGGTACGTGCTATGCATGTGGGTCAACTGACCATGTGAAAGGGGATCGCAGGTATAAGGGTAAACCTTCAGGGGTCCACGCTGCCTCCTAAGCCTTCATTCCTGAGGGAGAAGTTCATATGGCAAGTGGTAACTTTCAAATATTGGCTGAAGACCCCATTGGAGTTTCAGCCAGTGTTGCTTTAGTGTCCCTGGGTCTGTCGGAACAGCAGAATGTGGATGTGTACTCCTGCTGGGGAATGACTTAAAAACTTTTGGAGTTGTATCAAGCACCCACAGGCCTCCCAATGAAAGGAAGCAGGAGCAAACAAGATTGGCCAGAGAGGCAACTTTGGATGACTCTCAATGGGAGGTTACAGAGATTCCTATAACCCCCAGTCCACAGGAAGGACACCCTTCTAATTCCCGGCCAAAGAAAGAGACAAAGGGGAAACCCAAGGTCTCTGAAAGAAAGAAAGATTTACACCTAAACCTGTTCCAAGGACATCCCCGAGAGGACAAACCTGTAGGTATCAGGGCGCATAGTTTACAAGTACATTCTTAGCTTAGTTACGCAGATAAATAAATAAACATACATTACATATACTGGTATGGATACAAGTGAATATAAGACATTAAAAGTACATAGTGTAAACAATCCTATGACGGCCCAGATGAGGTATGAGGCTAGGTCAGGGTAAGGGTCACAAGATTGGTGGGCAGAGAGAGGTAGCACCCGCCGGGTGTACTATATTGGAGCAAGGTGGCCAGCAGGGTGGACCGAGAGCGAGGAGAGAATGGTCCTAATGGTCAGTGGACTTCAGCCAGTTAATACAGTTGGATCTGAAGTTTTGGTAAGATTGGTCTTCTTGAATTGAGGGTGGAAGGGAGTTCCAGAGCTGGGCCGCTTTGGTCGGAAAGCTACTACCTCCCACCTTGGATAGTTTGAATCTAGGGATGCGGAGGCAATTGGTATTGACTAGTCGGGTGGGTCTCATTGAGGTCCTTCTAAGGAATCTCTCTGAGAGACAGCTGGGGGCGGCGTTATTCAAAGATTTATAGGCGAGAGACGCAGTTTTCAGTTCGATTTTGTCATTGGTGGATAGCCAGTTATTTTGATGCCTGATCTCGGAAATATGGTCTCTCCTAGCCACTCCAAGGGCCGCTCTAAGGGCATTATTTTGGAGGGTTTGGATTTTGCTGATGATAGCTTTGTTGGAGCCAATATACAGGGCATTGCAGTAGTGAAGCCTGGACAGAATGAGGGCTCTGGCCAGGATGATGATGCTGCTGTTATCAGAAAGCAGTTCTAATCAGTTTACAAGTGTAAGCTGTAGTGGAGGCCAAGATATGGACTTGTTTGTTGAATAAGAGGGTTGAATCGAGGTAGAATCCTAGGGTTTTTACCTCGATGGCCACTTTGATGATGTTGCCATCGATAATGAATGAAGAGTATTCATGCCCTAGTTTTTTGAGGTTGGTGGGGGTCCCCAGAATGATGATCCCAGTTTTGTCATCATTCAGGCATAGTCCGTGGGTGGCCATCCATGCCTGGATAATGAGATACACCCTATGCACCCAGGCCAAATCCATGTCATAATCCCTAGTAAGTGGAAGGAGAATCTGGGTATCATCTGCATAGTTCGTATAGGTGATACCAAGATGGTCCAGATCATCGAAAAGGGGCTTACAAAATATAGTGTATAATCTAGGTGAGATACATGATCCCCAGGGCACACCACACGTGATGGGTATAGGGTCTGCAGCTGCTGTGGGGGAGAATATCTGCATAGTCCTGTCACTTAGAAATGACTCCATCCAGACTATGGCCTCCTTGGAAAAGTGAGCCGCTGAATCTAGGTGGCTACATAAGACCATGTGGTCCACAAGGACAAATACAGCCGAGAGGAGAAGGAGGGCTGATTTCCCTTTATCCCTTAGCTCATCGACTTGGTCTGGTGACGAAAGGCTGGACTCTGATCAGGATTTCTCAGCAGCAGTCTTGAAGGCGGACCTCTGCCATGGATTTCTTCAGCTCCTCTGGACAGTCTGGTTTTTGGTGCCTATTCTGCAGCACCAACAAAGGACTTGATTCACCCGGGCAATCTTATTTGATTCCTGGAGTCCTGACCTCTGGTGAGGGGACATGGATGAGTTGGATTGTGTCTCTGGAGGTTCACCTGGAGCTCAGCAAAGACTTGGACAGATTCGGCCTCGGCAAGATGTTGCACTACGATTGGGTCGGAGGTCTCGTGGTATTCGCGGTCTGCAGCTCTGGAGAGGCACAGCACCTCGGGAGATGGCTCAGATTGTAGTTTGTCTCAGGGCTTGTTGTTCGCACAAGCCAAAGGGAAGGAGTCGTCCTCTGTGGGTCTCGTCTGCATAGAAATATGGGGTCAAGTCTTCAGTGGTCACTTCACTGTTACAAAGGGTCTGCGGGCGTCTCTGGTCGTCTTCATATTTGGTTACTTCAGTTTCCAGTGGTCGACTTGCCTTTCACCTCAGGAACCTCACCTTATATTCAGTTTTTGCACACACCCTCCTATCTCTCTCAGCAGTTTACAGAAAGGGGCGGGTGGCTGTCCAATCAGGACAGCCAGACCCCGAATGGGAGCTGGTTCCATTCAGACACTCAGTCAGACAAAGAACAGGGGGGTGAAAAACTCCTCCCCCACTTCCTACCTGCCCAGACACTCTGGAGCCTAGGCAGAGACACCCAAGTATTCCCGCCAAAGGCAAAACACACACAGACCTCCCCCTCCCAGAATGATTGAAGGGCTAACAAAGAACAGCCATGCTAAAATGGGCGAAAAAAGAAGGGAGCCACCATTTTAGAACATAGGTGACCTTATTGTGCTCAATATAAAATGAGGCTTCTGTCTTGAAAAGTATAACAAGTGGAAAAGTACTTACTTGCTAAAGCAATTAGTGTGGTTACCCCGGCAATAGAATAATTTACAAAGTATCATTAACTTCATACCTACCTTTAAGTTGCATTCTGCCCCTCGCAGAAGTATATACATTATTTTACTTATTTTGAATGGCGTTTCCCCCTTCTATTGGTACTGTTTTATTATTCTGAATTGAATGAGTGTAAAGGCTTACCAATAGGGTTTACCTACCTTGATATGCATTGCGTCTTTCTTAAAGTCCTACCATTGGGTTTTGCTTTCCCGGATCTGCTGTATACAGATCTAAAACAGTCTTAGGGTTTATACTTATTTATTTATGTTATTGTGCATTTGTAAGGTGTTTATACATCAAGTAGATTGTGTTTGAAAGCACCCAGAGGGCAGCAGGGAGGGAACATGGGAATGAAAATCAATTAGAACAATGAAGGAAGGATAGTCAAACGTTTCAGGGCAGAAGCATTGTCTCTACTTGGCTTTCTGCCTTTGTTTCCTATATTCAGTCTCAGTACAGCTTTATTTCAGTTAAAAACAAAACCACAAAAAACAACACAAAAAACAACATAGATAAAAACACATCCCGCAGCAGCTGCCAGATATAAAATCATCAATTAAAATCCATTCCATAATTCGGTATAAAATGCATACAATACTTTTCACGTATAAAAAACATCAATATTCAGTTCAAATTATATGGACAGTGTTATACAGTTGATAAAAACATCTCGAGGCACTATCTACAAGAAAGGACAAGTAGCCAACAGTTCCATTCAGACATACGTTTGTTTTGAAGCCAGGTTCGGTACTAGGCAGGATACATTATTACTTGAGCTAGCCAGTTTCAATTTCTTAATCTGCCTTCTACGCCAAGGCCATGTCAAGTCGTGTGAGGTAGAATATGTGGCGGCCAGGCTGTTGCTGGAGAGGCTACAAAGAGTCCTCGCCCCTGTCATGATCCTGACCCGCCTCTCTCTAAAAAGGAGTCCAAGGAACCTTTTCCTTGAATCCAAATAATATGGACATATTTGTTAAAACAAAGTGCCTAGTGCTTTCACTTTTAACCGCACAAAAAGGGCACTTTGCTATGGCACTCATTGCACAGACTTGCAAATGGGAGTGTATCCAACCGCAGCTTTATGACGAGAACCTTCATAAATCTAGGACTTACAGCTAAGTCTCGTACCCACACATTGATTCAGACTCAAGTAGCTTATCAATTTATAGGATCAGCCTATTTTGTCAAGTGCATCACGCTTGTTTCCTATGTTAAACAGTTGAATATATGTTTGTTTTTCCCCCCACAGATGGCTTTGTAATGAGGAAATAAAGGCCAGCACGCGCCGCTGGGCTGTAGAAGGGCTTGCATACCTTACCTTTGATGCAGATGTAAAGGAGGAATTTGTCGAGGATAAGCCAGCCATGCAGGTCATGTCCCAGCTTGCCAAGGTATTGAAGAATTGTCCCCTTTTAGAATGACTAATCCTTGTGCTTGCTCTGTCAAGCCTGAGAGACCACTTACTGTACCAAGTGTTAAGAAAGATTTTACTTTGTGCTGCTTTCCCCCCATAAGACATCAGGGACTCTGTTCTTTTGCTAGTGTTTTGAACCTTTCCTGACTTTGAGAAGGAAATTAATTCCCTTTGGCTCCACTTACCTTGCAAAGCTCATCTTTCTCGGGGACATAGATTCGTCCCTACGGATATCTGTGCAGGAGAAATCAGTTCTCTGTTGTAAAGTTCTTTGTTTATTTTTCCTGCACATTTCACCTTCTCTCAGTTGTGTTATGGGCACTTTGTGTCCTTGCAACTTTTTGTTTTTAGTAACTTTCTGGTTACTTACATGATATGCCCAGGATAAGCGGGTGGCAGCAGATACCTTTACAGTGTTTTCTTTTTTTCTAGTCTTGTGCACTTTTATGTCTTGGTTAGGGAACATTTGGTCTACGGTTATCAGTTTAGGCAGTCAGCTTAGACGATTAACTTAAGAATACAGATGACAAAAAGTATGTAAATAACTGATTATTCAGTTACCTGTTGAATAGGCGTTTTAGCTTGCTTCATGGATGAGGGCTACCTGTGAGTAGGGTTGGCAGAAGTAGCTAGCTGGTATCATTGAAGGTTAGTTCCTTGGTTGTTTACTCACAGAGGCTGTGACCACGCAGAGGTAGACCTCTACAGATGACGCAATAGATAAGAGGACCACAAGAATTATTGGAGTTCCCTGTTAGGTAGACAGGAAGGGGGCCACAGATTGTTATTTATGTATTGTTAAGTTTGTAAGTGTGTTATGGAAGTATTTTAAGTGGACTTGTAGTGAAGGGGCAGCTGTTGTCTATTTTTTTGCCTTGCTGTAGTGTTTGTGACGTCACAAGTGAGGTTATTGAATAGGACTGAAAGCGCTTAGAAGTTGGCAGAGTATATATGGGTGGATTGGCGCTTGAATTGGCTCGAGGAGCACATGACAGATTTTTATATTGGCCCTTGGGTGCAGAGAACAGAAAAAGGGCGGTGGAGAGATGGAGGGCTTGTTGTTACTCTGGGAGAAGTGGGTTATCATTTATGCTAAGTGAGCAATGCATTGTGATCCATCGTGAAGCACAGACTTGGTGGACAACGTATCGAAGTCTTCAAGTTTTGGGAAATGAAAAATGAATACTAAAAAAGTGACATTATTGGGATGGGTTTGAAAATCATGTGGAAGAATGATGGACTGCCCTAGGGCGGAGGTTAAAATGAAAGTGGGTTTGTGGTGTGTATGTGTGTGCGCTGAGGGCATTTGAACAAGTGGGGGGGGTGTGTGTGTGTGTGTGTGTGTATGGTTATTGTATTTGTCGTGTGTGTAGAGTGTATTTGAACCGTGTCATGTTTTTAGTGCAGTTGAATATGTAGTGTGTGGGGAGGAATGCACAACATTGTGGGTTATGGAAATATTGTTACTGTGTGTGTTGTTTTTCTTTCTCACTTTCTATCTTTTGCCGTGGCAGCCTAAGATATGTTGTTTTCTTTCTTTAAATGGGAGGCTCTGCTTGCGCTGTCTATGGAAAGATGGAAAACTCCCCCCCCCAATAGAATAGTTTCTTTTTGAAGAGTTTTGACGACTATACTCCTGCCAACAGGCTTTGGAAAATGATATACAGTGAAGGGGGTGGGGGCACCCAAGTAGGCAAAGCTGGCTTCATGTAGCACGGAAGGCGATGGCGCATGCAGCGGATTTGTTAATATATGTTTTGGACAACATTAAATAAAACCAAGTAAGCAAAAAGAAGGTGTATTGAGCATCATGTTGGGCAAATGAAGTGTGATTGGCCAGCACCCCAAGAAGCACGTCGGAATTTTAACATAGAAAGAAACTGTGAATGTCACCTTTCATTGCATAGCGAACAGGGCAAAGTGACTTTGTGCATTGGAGGAAAATGTGCATGAACCAAGGCATTGCAAAGTAACAGAGACCGTTAGCTAGAGAAATGGCTGAGAGGGGAACCTTTGGAAAACGTGGGATTTTGGATGGCTTGGACAGAGTGTGGGGGGGAGAGGGGGCTTATGAAATGTGACGTGGGGACCAGACGAGAAGGGGGTTGTGGAGTGAGTTAAGTAAGAAAGGATTGTGCTTTGAGGAGCATACTACACGAGATTACACATTTATATTGGGATGATGAATAACACATATTTTAACACAAGCATGTTTTATGTGTTTGATTTTTTTTTTAACAATGTATTACTGCAACCGTTGTTGAATTTGTAAAGCTCTGTCTTACAAACTGTATTGACAAGGCATTCGTTTTGTGTTGGAGGCTTAAATATTTACTTTTTCGCAGTGTTTTCTTTGGCCCGCTTAATGGTGAGCACCAGTTCTGTCGGCATGAGCATAGGTGCGGAACATGTATACACGTAATAGTTGTGATGGCATGTTTTAGCAGACACATTATTTTAAGTATTGTTCAGAGCCAGAACAGGTAAGAATGTTGTTTTGACAATGGGGGGTGGTTTCTTGGGAGCGAGTAGAGTGGATATTTTACTAGAAGGAATTTAAAATTGGTTTTAATGAGGAGGGGGCAGTGAAGGTAGGGGGTTTTAAGGGGATAGTGTAAATGGATGTGCTTGGGTGCAAAGATTCTTTTTGGGGGGTTTATAAAACAATTTCTTTGGGTTATCTGAGCAACTGTGCTGCTTTAACGTTGACACTGTGCCAGAGTTGTGTAAAGCATTTTTTCAGACACTGCATAGAAATGCGGTAGGCGGATATTTAGTGGATATATTCTTTAGTTCTGGCGAGCGCTTTTAGTTAGCAATAAGTGGAATACCTTAAGATATCTAAGGCCGGCACACGAAGTAAAAGGGAGTCACGCTTTGTGATTTATGGGGAGGGATAACCCTGGAAGTGTCAGATGCATTTCGTGACCATGGGCTGGCAAAGGAATGTATCCACACACACACGTATTGAGGCAGGAATTTTCATGGGAAAGGATAGGGCTGCGATGACACACACAGGCACAATTATGGGAATTAGGAAGCCACAGATATAAAACGGACATACTTTAGCTGCGCACAGGAGGCACATGTGGGAGGAAGATTGACACATTTCTGAAGCATGCAAGAAGGAAAAAAACAGAAAATACAAGGGAAATTTGGCAAGACTTGGGAGGGGGGACACACCTTTCACAGTACAGTGCATAACCACATGAACAGTAGGCCCAAGATCAGTTTCCGGCGCATGCGCCTCTAATGTAACACACATCGCAGACAAATATGGTCACTGCAGGCACCAAGGCAATGCAGATACACACACATAGAACAGGGGGGTGTATCACATTGAGGGTTGGGCCTATTTTAGGAGAGCATGGTGGTCATTTTTATTTACATCATTTATGTTAGCATGTTATTGCTAGAATACACACAACAGCACGCCATTACAATGGGAAGTGGTTCCACAGGAAGCACACACACACAGCAAATATGATTCTGTGAATTGTGGTATGGACACTTTGTGTCCTTGCAACTTTGTTATTAGCAACTTTCTGGTTACTTGCATGGTGTGTCTAGGATGGGCCGGTAGCAGCAGATAACCTTTTACAGGGTTTTCTTTTTTCGTAGTCTTGTGCAATTTTTAATTTTTCCACTTAATGCCATATACCACAAGATATTTGCGTGACCTTTGGCATCTTGTCTTTGGACCTTCTTCCTGCCCTGGAGTGACTGGATTTTCCATATATTGTAAGCCCTTTCACAGGGAAAGCTGTTGCGGGCATAGGTGTGGTTGATAGGTAGAATTCTCATTTTTTGTGCCTATTCCCCTCAACCTGAGAGACCCCGAGCACTTTTGCTGGAATTATGTTTTTTTTTTAAAATCTTCTGAGTGAGTGGGAGTTTTCCTCACTCATTCTTTTCACTCTGATCTGGGAACCCTTTCTTTTAATGGAGTCCTGCTTTCCCCCATGTATTTCACTACATCCATCTGTAAGTGATTGTTGCAGCACACACCCTATGTGCAGTGTGCAGTGTTGCTGGGGAGTGCCTTGGGCTCCCCTTTTTATTTTTGTACCGTTTTCCAATGAGAGCTACTGTTCTCAACACTAGTAGGATACTTTTCATCTTACCTTTTCTTTTGTGGGGTTAGCACACACCACCTTATGTGGGTATGCGGAGTGGTTAAACAGTAACTCCTTTCTGTGAGAAAGCTGAAGGTGTCTCACTCGCTAGTCCCTGGGGATCTGTCATCCATGTGGCCAGGACACGGCCTTCGCTATTGCATCCAGTTCCTGGCGGTGGACCAGTGAGGAAGGATGGATCACCTGGATGGGGGGTCCTCGGGGAGTGGAAGTGGGACACCGAAGGGTGAGACACAGTATCCCACTTCTTAAAACACCTTTTCCCCATTTTACCTCTTAGGATACTCAAACTCTCCCCCCCCCCCCCCTCCTTTCCGACACAAACACTTTTGCGCAACACGAAAGACGACAGACAAATACCAGAGCTGTTCACCTGACATGTCCCACCACAAAGGTCAGACAAAGTAGGAAATTGACCAGAATCACACATACCTGATGGCCCTTTCCCTTCCCTACAGGGATTAAAGTTGGCGCACAAGACCACAATATGAGCAAGGCAGACCGCACGACGAGAGAGCTAAGTCAGCACGGCAGTTCAAGAGGAGGAGAAAGACGGCGTGAGTCGAGAAGGTGACAAGGAGAGAAGCAATCTTGCCCTTTCCGAGCCAGGCCCGTGAAACCTCCACGGAAGGAATTGTAAGATCGCGAACAATAGACAGCGTGTGTTGCAGCAGACGTCAATGGTACACAGGGCTCTCCTCCGCCGATAACCAAGCTGGGGAGAGACGCTTGCTACCATGGTACCGACTGTTGGGAAGGAACTAGGGTCCTCCTGAACCCCCATGCGCTTTAGAGTGAGGCAAGACCTCTTTAAGGTGCTATAATGGACTAGGGGGGAGGAGGGGCACTGGGAAGGCTCTCTCATGCCAACATAATCACATACACAGACATATGCAAGCACTGAAGAAGCTAGTTATTGTCTAAATATAAGGCGCAATTAACTATTAGTTGGATAGGTTTGTAATGTCCGATCCTAGGCATTTTAAAAACTTAACTAGTGCTGTGGAGAGTCAAACTCCCCCTCCTTCCCAGAAGGAATGTGGCCTGTGGGATTCAAAATAGACTGCAGGCTTAGTGTGCGGTGACCGTCACCATGGCCAGCATTAACTGACTCACCAGGTGTCCACTGTCCATCAAGAGTCCATGCGCGTTCAAAATAGGACTCGCATGTTTTTGTGCGGCAAAATGCAGAATGGGATAAATAAGTATTAAGTGTGGAGAAAACTACAGGACTCCGATGACGTTAGCAGGAGGAGTGAAATATGGATAAAATGAATGAAAATTGTTTGTACATAAAAATGTTTAGTTTTTCCTTGTGCTAGGCCTCAAGGTTTGTAAAGGTCTGCAGAGCTGCTGTGTGTTTTTGCATAGCTAGCAAAATGTAGAACAGCATACTCTGACAAAACTGCTGACAATGAAGAAAGAAGGCTTTGAGCATCCCTATAATGGAAACAGGACGGATTGGGATGAAGCCATGATCCAGCTCCAGTGACACCACCACAGCAAGAAGGCCTATATAAAACCCTGCCTGAAACCACTTTGGAAGGAAGGAACGGGGAGAGGGACAGGAGAAGACAATTCAGGCAGCAGAGTCTTTTGCTGCTATCCTCATTTTGTAAGATTAAACTTAGTATCCTTACAAGATTGCCTTTTTGCCTTATTTCTCGAAAGGGGTGTATTGATTCTGGCGTGAGAGTAATTAGGGACACACTCTTACAAATGGTGACTATCCTGACGTGATCCCAGTTCCCCTGTACTTTGCGGAAAGGCTCCAGGCCAATTCTTCAGGAAAAAGAGCCACGCCCGCCTACAGCGACCGGTCCCCCAAATAAAGAAACACGTGTTTCCTGAACGGCTTTAGAAGGAGCCATTTTAATAGAAATCCTCTCTGCTCTCTGAAGCGGGGAGTGGCTCCAGAGAGGAGTACAGGCCGGTATTGGACCCCGTAATGGAGGAAACTCAGGAGAACACACACATGTAAGTGGACTCTTGTAACAAGAAGGGGACATGTGCGTATGACAGTATGAGGTGCGAATGGATGAAGTACGAGGTCAATGACATAGAGTGGATGGGACTTTTGGTGAAGTGTTAAGGTATATATTGGATAGGACCTTTGGTGATGTGTTATGGTATAGACTGGATAGAATTTCAGGTGATGTGTGAAGGTATAGATTGGATAGGAAGTGGATTATGTATAGAAATTGTCACGTATTTCTGTTTTTCTAATTTTTATAATGGAAAAAGGGAGCCTCAGCATGTAAAGACTGGGAAGAAAGGGAGCCTCATCATGTAAAGAAAGGGAGCCTCAGTGTGTAAAGAATGTGAAGAAAGGGAGCCTCCGCATATAAAGACTGGGAGGTAAGGGATCCTACGCCATAATAGGTTGAGAAGGTAGTGCCACGCAGAATTCTTTTATGACGATAAAAGCAATGGGATCCTCAGCATGTAAAAAAAGCTGAGAAGGTGGTACTACGAGGCTATAAGGAAAACATAAGTAGTGGCCCGGTATAAGGAATGGGCCTGGTTTTTAGTCAATTATTAACATTTACTCTTGCTGTCTTTTCTGGTAAAAAAGAAGGAAGGTGGATGATGAGTCGTGTGTAAAAGTGGGAAAAAGGGGGTGGGAAAAAGTGTGCTGATCTTTATTTTTGTGTAACAAGCAGCAGCGTGTGCAGCATAGCAGTAAGGTCTAAGTGAAGCATCAGGGACGTGCGCAGTATTATGAGGGAAGAAACCCCAATAAGATACATGCATAGGGACCTGCCACTGTACTGTGGCAGGATAGAAAAATATCATAGACAATGGGTGTTGGAAACAAAGGAAGGGGGGGTTGCCCTGCTCCTGGCCAGAGCAGGGCTCCCATAACAGGAACACGCTAGAAAAAAATGCCCATCTTTTTAGCAGTAAAATATAAGGGAAAAGGTTACAAAAAAGAAAAGAGATTTTAGATCTTTGGCGATTATTCGAGGATATAGAAGAAAAGGAAGGTAAAAAAGAGATCCAATGTAAGGGTATACAAATCCAGTCTATAAGACTCCAGTGGTAGAGAAATTGTCGACAACAGTATCATCAGGATCAGCAACGGGGGGGCACTCAAGAGCTTTTGCACCTCCACTTCCATATAACCCATCCACAAGCGCTGACATTCCTGTAGCATCAGTGTACCCAGGGGGTTAACAAGCAGATATGAACCACAACTTGAGAGCGTTTCGGGAAAGGTTGGTCAGGTTAAAAGAACCTGGAGATGTACCACCAGAAATAAGGTTACCGGTGCAATAAATAGGGGATTGGAAGTTAGGTGATTTTTTGCTTCGATTCAACCCTGGGGCCATAAGAAATGTTTGTGTCGAAAAAGATGATGGGGAGAGGGTATTGACAGTTCTGGGACAAGAAGTCGAAGCAGCGAGGGAAAAAGAATGGGAAGATCAAGGTGGCAGAAATAATGAAGAGGCAGGGGAAGAAAGAGATCGAGGAGAGGAGGCGGTGAGAAACCCATCCCCGCCACAAGAGGCAGTGGGAAGGGATAGACCGAGAAATGGACCAGATTTAATGGTGGTATTACAAAATCAGAAAAATACTAAAAACGGGGTTGAAAACAAAATAGACATGTAGATGCCTCTTAAAATTAAAGGAGTAGGGATAATGCAGTATTTGCTATGGCCTCAAATGGACAAACGTAATTTGATAAAAGTTCTCCCCCCAGCTTACAGCCAGAGCCAGTAAATGGATCTATGAATTTGAGAAACAAACAGCAGCAGTAGCTTTAGCACTAGGAGACCTTAAGAGTTTACTGGTCGCCATAGTTGGATACCAGGCTGGGGACATATGGGTAAGGGCTGGGTACCCTGGAATAATTCTTGCAAATTACGAACATGATGGAGCAGCTTTTAATGAAGTAACGGCATGGTATGGGATGCCCTACGAAAGATGTACCCATATACCACTGACTTACATTCTTTAATGCAGACGAAAGATGTACCCATATACCACTGTCTTACATTCTTTAATGCAGTGCACAATGGGTGATGATGAGGACCAAGTTAGGTTTATTCTTAAATTACAGGAAATGTGGAGAGTTGAGACAGGAGGGCAATGGGACCATTCTGTACCATTTTTCTACTTTATTATAAAGAGGGGATTACCAAAAGAGGTCCAGAAGGCACTAGATGAAATTGTGGGAGTTGAAGCCAAAGGGTGGGCGGAGATACAAAGAATAATAGTCCACCATTGTAAGGGAATCAAGGAGCGGGACAGTGAGACCGCCCAGAAGCAGCAAACGGATGAGGCAAAACTAGTGGAAAAGAAACTAAATAAGGTTGTCATCGCTGGTGGCTCAGGGGGAAAGGACATGAGATACTCAACAGGGTGTGAATGCCAAAATTGCGCCACTATGGGCCAAAGAAGGACAGGTACAATGGGGTTGGGGACCAGTACCCCCACCCACAGTGGCAGTATGAAGGAGCACCAAGGGGAAGAGGGGGATTTGGAGGAGCAAGGGCAGGAGGCTTTGGGGGGGATAGGGCCCCGGGTAGGAGGATTGGGAACATCACAGTGCTGGTATTGCTGGGGGTGGGGGCATTTCGGAAGGGAATGTAGGAACAGACCCGGGATGGGATTTAATTATGGACCATCACCTCCACGGCAGGGATTCCAAGGGCCTCAAGGAATGGGACACCCGTAATTCAGACAAGGGGGTCAAAATCAGTTCCCTTATGGGGCTGACGGACAAGGGTAACGTGGACAACAACCACAGCAGGGTGAGGGAACACAGTTTAACAGGATGGCGGGGGGAACGGGGGCCCCATTCCAAGGAGTTGCGATAGCGGGGGTGGCCCTTTTTTCCATTACCCGGGTCAAATACATATTCTGAATAGGACAGCCCACAGAGAGCACTTGAGTGTCCAATCCTATTGACAACTGCACACCCTGAAGAGGAGCCGTTGGTTGAGGCGGAAATAGGAAACAAGCAATTCATATTTATGCTATATTCAGGTGCAATTAAATTATGCATTATGGAGGGGAACTTTCCATAATCAGGTAAAACATTTGACACGCAGGGATTCTCGGGTCTATTCTATGGTTCCAAACACATAGGAGCTGGATTTAAAAGTGGGAGGAAAGGTAGTACGAGCCCCCTTGTTGTATTCAAAGAGGTACCCTGTTAACTTGTTCGGTAGGGATCTGCTCAGTAATCTACATTTAACTAGATCATTCACAGATCAAGGGGTAGTGTGTTCTACTCCGGGGATGTGTGTAGCTCAAGCAATGGCAATAATCAATACAATGGCAAGGGAGTCAGTAGTCAGTGGAGTTCCTGTGGTCCCGGACATATTTGTCTATGGGATCAAGGTACTAGCAAAAGCAGTGCCTCAAATTGCAACAAAATGTTGGTGAGTTCCCACAGATTTTATTTTCCGACCCATGGTGCCACCCGAGGTGGTGGCGGGGACAATATTGTCATTAGATTTGCATGGACTATTAGGGTCAGACAACAGAGTAGTCCTGATTGGAACAGATCAGGACGGGTGCGAATGGCGCAAAGTACTATGTGTAGACCCGTCAGTACAATTGAAGGAAATGACTGATTAGTAGTAGCAGCAGGGTGTTCAAAAGAAGCAGAGAAGGGCTGGAGGTGTGCAGCACGCCGGTGGTTCAAAGGAGTGCAGCCCGGCAGCTGGTGCTCCGTGCAACCGAACAAACTCGATAAGGGGAGCCGTGCATGGAGGCTACCCCTTTTCGTGGAGTTCACAGTGCTTGTTCTCCTGGGGTCAGAAGCCTACCCAGGAGTGCCTGAGGGGCAGAAGGTGGAGTCCGCAGGCAGACCATCAAAGGCCGAGAGATCTGCACTGAAGGAGCGCCAAAAGATGTAACCAGTGAGTTTCTAGGTGAAAGGAAACCCGGTATGCGAGTGTTTAAACATTACACAGAGGATTACTTTGGATCGGAGTGGTCGCATGCATGTTAAACCACGTTTTCGAAGGTCTCCGAGTGGAATCCTCATTAACTTTGAATATGTAAGAATACTTTGTAGCGGAGTGGCCATGTGTATATAAATAAATGTTTTTCTAAAGTCTCTGAGTGCGGGGCACGTTACAAAGGCAATCTACCAAAAATTATAACGAGGAAATGAGGTGATTGAAACCTTTTTAACAACAAGGTGAATTGAGTAAAGATCTTTAACAATTATTGAATTCCGGACCAAATGAAAAGCTTACCAAGCTTGTTAAATACCGTACTGAAGAAAACTGTTATATATGAAGATCATAAAAGAAAGAAGCTTTTAAATGCATCATGTGTCAAGCTCAAAAGTGAATGCAATTTAAAATACAAGTCAAATTATATATGTTGAATTTACAAGTCAATAAAGCATTGAATCCAAGAAATCGATCATTATTGAACCTTAAAGTGAACAGAACTTCAGCAATACAAGTGAGCCAAATATACCTTGGACTCCAGTGTGAATGGATCTTTGGAGAACTTCAACCAGTGAATAAACTGCTACTTTCAGTGAATGCATTCTTGTACAAAAACCAACCATATCCAGAGGGCGCAAGTGTGGCCCAGACCTTACCATATCCAGAGGGCGCAAGTGTGGCCCAGACCTTACCATATCCAGAGGGCGCAAGTGTGGCCCAGACCTTACCATATCCAGAGGGCGCAAGTGTGGCCCAGACCTTACCATATCCAGAGGGCGCAAGTGCGGCCCAGACCTTACCATATCCAGAGGACGCAAGTGCGGCCCAGACCTTACCATATCCAGAGGGCGCAAGTGTGGCCCAGACCTTACCATATCCATCGGCGCAAGTGCGGCCCAGACCTTACCATATCCATCGGCGCAAGTGCGGCCCAGACCTTACCATATCCAGAGGGCGCAAGTGCGGCCCAGACCTTACCATATCCAGAGGGCGCAAGTGCGGCCCAGACCTTACCATATCCAGAGGGCGCAAGTGCAGCCCACACCTTACCATTATCCAGAGGGCGCAAGTGCGGCCCAGACCTTACCATATCCAGAGGGCGCAAGTGTGGCGCAGACCTTACCATAGCCAGAGGACGCAAGTGTGGCGCAGACCTTACCATAGCCAGAGGGCGCAAGTGTGTCCCAGACCTTACCATATCCAGACGGCGCAAGTGTGGCCCATACCTTACCATATCCAGTGGGCGCAAGTGCGGCACAGACCTTACCATATCTAGAGGGCGCAAGTGCGGCCCAGACCTTACCATATCTAGAGGGCGCAAGTGCGGCCCAGACCTTACCATATCCAGAGGGCGCAAGTGCAGCCCAGACCTTACCATATCCAGAGGGCGCAAGTGTGGCACAGACCTTTAAGAAAACTGGAAAATATCCTTATAGATGGAAACTGAATCTTGGGGAATAGAGCACTGAGGTTTAACCTGCTTATTGACTTGAGGACAGAGTCTCAAGATATGTTGTGTTTGGAACTATGTTTTGAAACTTGGGGGAACCACAAGTGTTGGTTAACTCAAAATAATTTTGAACCCGAGACAATCCTGAAACTTTTATTGGAACTGCTTTATACTTGGTGAAGGGAGCTGAAAGAAAGCTACGACATCCCTACACATTGTGTAAGATTAGTTTTGAGGGCCAGTATAGGTTTTGGACACAGACAGATTCCTAAATTGAACTTTTGAACTTTGCCATTCCTTAGTTTTGGTTTGGTATGGAAATCCCACCATAGTACAGGCAAGATGAGCGTTTTTCTATCCTGACTTTTAATTTAATATTGTTAATCCAGAATCTGTTGTTTGTGTTTTACTCCAGGATGCCTTCACAATACCTGTACTGAAGATTTGCACCAGAATTGTCTTATTTCTATTGGTATGGTATGGCAAGTGTTTCAAAGCGCTCAAGGAGGGTGGGAACATGGGGAAAAAACAACAGTAACAGTCCCTCAGAGCCCTTGAATTTCTGAGGCGATAATAGTCTTCAACAGGCAGGGTAAGTGCAAAGAATACATTTAACAATAGAGGACACAACAAATAGGCCTGGCAGCGATTCTGCAGTTTTATCAGTGCAATTAAGGGGAGAAGACAGGGGAGAACAGACAGACGATCTTCAGGCGCAGTGTATTCGGATCGTGCAAGTGCACAGACAGTCACAGGGATGGGGAGATCCAAGTGTGCCCGGTCAGTGGAGCCTAGGTAAGTGCAGAGAGAGCCACTCTCTTGGGTTATTTCTTAAGTGCAGTGAAGTTGGGTGGGTGTAGGTCCTGAGGCAAGTGCGAGAGAGGACTGTAGTGGTGCCCGGGACCTGTGAGACTCTCAGGTACACCAAGCGGCCATTCAGCAAGCCATAAGGAAGAGGAGAGATGGAAGGAAAGAGCAGGGTAGAGGGAGAGAGAAGGAAGAGGAGGATCTTGGGGAGTTTCCGGAACTTAAGATCAGGCTCAAGACAGAGGGCGGCAGGGAGGCTATTCCAGAGTGTGGCACCTGCTGAGGATAAGGATCTCCCTCCAAGACTCGTAAAAGGTTGAAGGTAGATGAGCGGAGGGTTCGTGAAGGACAGTATTTAGGTAGGCAAAGTTGCAGGCAGGTAGGTCCCAGGCCCTGGAAAGCCTTGTGGACAATGCAGAGGGTCTTAAGCTTGATCCTTTCAGCCACGAGGAGCCAGTGAAGGGATTTCAGCGCCAGAGAGAGAGATGCGGTCCCTGGGCTTGAGACCAAGTATATAAGTATCACGGTTCCGTTCTGGGTGAGTTGTAGAGGGCGCAAGGCAGAAGAAGGGAGGTTGAGGAAGGGGATGTTGCAATAATCCAGCCTAGATAGAACCAGGGCTCTGGAGACAGTGAATGGCTGGGGGAAAGTAAGAAAATGTAGAGTACCTCTGAGGTGCTGCAGCTGGTAGTTGGATTTTTTAGAGATGTCAGACATGTGCGAGGAGAAGGAGCTTGTGGAGTCAAAGGTGGCCCCAAGGTTTTAAGCCTTGCATCTGGGTGCGGCCGCAGGGCCAAGGGAGGCCGGCCAGAGTGAAAGTGGCAAAGCGGGACCAGGGGTCCCAATGCAAACGATCTCAGTCTTACTGGCATTGAGGCAGAGGTCGTTTGCAGCACACCATGGCTGAATAGCGGACAGACAGTCAGATATGTGCGTGGAGGCGGCTGAGGGTAGCCTAGAAGGATAGCTGGGTGTGATCTGCGTAACACTGGAAGTTAGAGGTGAAAGTGTCAAACGCACGTGCCAGGGCAGCCATATAGATGTTGAAGAACCAGGGGGATAGGTTAGATCCCTGGGGAATGCCACAGGTTGAGAGAGCTATAGACGAGAGAAAGGCTCAAAGTTCCACCTGGGATGGGCGGTCGGAGAGAAAGGACGTTAACCACACCAGTGCCTGACCTGTGATTCCCAGGGTGTCACAGAGACGTACAATCAGGATGTTGTGGTTGACTGTGTCAAAGGCAGAGGAGAGGTCAAGGAGAATGAGGACAGAGGGAGTGTTAGTGTCAAGATTTGAGAGCAGGTCTTCACAAGTGTTTAGAAGAGCAGTTTCCGTGCCTCTGGATGCTTTGAAGCCAGACTGATAGTCATGGAAGCAACCAATAGATTCAGTGCGGAGGGTCAACTGAGCGATAGCAACTTCTCCAGGAGTTTGCCCAGGAAATAGATAGAGCTTGTAGTTTGCCGGAATGGAGGGGTCGCCAGAGGGTTTCTTGATCAGAGGGTGCACAAGGGAGGGCTTAAGGGCAGTTGGGAAAACTCCAGTGGAAAAGGAGAGGTTGCAGAGATCAGCCAAGAATGGGATAAGGGAGTCAATATTGTCCTTAATGGTTTTAGAGGGGGAGGGGTCCACCTGTTTGGATGAACCATTCATAGACCGGACTTGTCTGAGGACCTCATCGGGTGTGACCGTTGAGAGAGAAGAGAGGGTAAGAGTAGGGGGTGCTTTAGAGGCTCTGGTGTTGGTGTATGCTGTGGTTTGGAAGAGAGGGAGGAAAGGATGTCTTGGGTTTTTGTGATGAAGAGTGCAGCCAGGGCCGAGCAAAGGTCCTGGGTGGGTGTGACGGAAGAGGCTGCTGCAGGATTGGCCAGTTCCTGCCCGACTTTGAATAGTTGGGCCGTGTTGTTTGATGCCGCGGAGATGCAGGCTTGAATAAAGACTCTTTTCTTGGAGCGGATGCAGAGTCAATCTTTCCTTTGAAGGAGGCGGCCAGTTTGTCAGATGGTCTGCCCGATGCGTTCACTTAAGCTCAGCTGCCCTACACTTGCTTTTAAGGGAGCCAGATCGGAGTCGCACCAAGAGTTGCACTTTTTGGATGGCTTCAGTCGGACCCTCATGTCAGGGGCAAGAGTGTCAAGAGTGTTGGAGATATAGAGATTGCGGTTAGCGAAGGCTTTGTCAGGGTGGGAGTCAGCCGAAGGAGTGGGTGGAGGAGAGTAGGCGGAGGCAAAAACAGCCACTGTCACTATTTTCATGGGTTTGGTGACTTTGAAGCCAAGTGGCTGTGTTCGATGTATTGCTGCAAGAGGAGAGAAGAGCTCCAGGTGTGTTTAGAGAAGAGAGTGGTAGGTCCAAGAGAGTGAGGTAATGAGAGAGATAGAGGGAGGGATGTCAGTAGAGATGAGAGCATCCAAAGTGTGGCCCGCAGTGTGCGTGGAGCCAGAGGGTAGGATAGAGAGGGAGAAGGAGTTGCATCGGTTGCTGAAAGGTCCTGAGGAGTCAGGAGAGTCCAGATGGATGCTGAGATCACCCATTAGGAGGAGTTGAGAGGAGGAGGAGGAGAGAAGGGAGGAGGTCAGGTCAGCCTATTTCGAGAGGAAGAGAGTGGACTGTCCTAGTGGCCGTTAGAAGGTGGCCGATTGGAGAGAAGATATGGGAGAGAGTGAGAGCTTGCAGGCTAGGCAGATCTATCCTCCCGATACTTGTCTCGGGAGGATAGCTCGGGGGAAGCGTGCTCGCCTTGGAAGCAAGACGACACAGAGCAACACAGGTTCGATCCCGGGTCCGTGCTTAGAAACCTCTGGGTATTAAGCGCGTTATAAATAACCTATCATATCATATCATAGGCACTCAAAGGAGTAGGCCTGAGTAGGGATGATGGACACAGGTATCCATTCTGGGAAGATTAGCGCCACTCCACCCCTGTCTTCTTCGGCCTGGGTGCAGAGAGGATTTTGTAGCCTTCAGGGAGGAGCACGTTGAAGCTCGTGACAGAGCTGTCCTTGAACCATGTCTCTGTAATGGCGAGCACATCAAGGTCCATAAGGAGGTTGCAGATGTCACACGAGTGTTTGACAGCGGAGCGAGTGTTGAGCATGGCAGTTTGGAGCCGCTTGCCATCTTTGAGGGACGGCCACGGGCAGCGCAGGGGACGGTGCTCCACCCACAGGACAGTGCGGCACGGCAATTGACTTGGGCATTGCTGGTCATTCCTACTGGCTTTGACACTGCTTGTTTCCCTCCAAAACCTGAACTGAACAGTTTCCTAGTTCGGGAAAGACTGCAGACACCTTACAAAGGATTGTTACAGTGTTGCTCACCTGTTAATATTGCTTCTTTACACTCTGGACTTACTTATAACCGAATAATGCAAAGTTGATACAAATAAGTGCTCTTACTGACCTGACTGAAGTCACTGTGTGTGGATAAAAAAGCACACGATCATTTACCCTGATCTGTGTTTGTAATGTTATTAGTTGATACAGTATTTCTTTAGTTATTACTTGCCTTGTGTATAATCTAGAATTATTTTTTCAGGTTCTTTTTTATAAATTTTGAACAAATAATAAATCCCATAACCCCCCTCCTCCTGCTCCCAATCCCCTCCTCTCCCCTTCCTCCCCCCTCGGGGCCAAACTGATAGACTTTTTAGTGTGTGAGTCTTTCTTTGGACCTGTGTGTGTTCTGGTTGCCATGTACTGATTTACAGCTCACATTCCTCCTCCTAAGATAAACGCTTGCTGCTCAGCCACTCTACCAACCTTGGGTAATACGGGCCTAAATTAGACGTTGGTGCCTGAAGCCAAGGGATACGTCTTATAGAGTTCAATACCAATTGGACTGTAGAAAAACGAACCTAAAGGTGGTCTGTGTGTGTGGGTGGCGGGGTCTGTCTGGACCCACTCCACATCCTGACCAGATATATCTGTTGTTGGCCGGATGTTGTCCAGGATTGGACAACCTCAGCCACTTTGAAAGCTGCAGATCCTTGCCATTGGTGGGCTGGAGCCAACTCCAGCCCGGATCCTGGATAAAAGGAACGGCTCCTGCAGGCACACTCCAGATCATCTTTGGTGCCAAAGCCCCCTACCAAAGAGAGCAGCCCTCTGAAGACCCGGAACTCACTGTTGGAAGATCGCCAGCAGTCCTTTCTTCGGTTCTGTGTGATAATTCTGCATCAGCCTGATTTATTGCTGCCAATTTTGTGTGCTCTTCAAAATATCGAATTATTACATTGTACTCCGCTCCCCCAGCCAAACTCCCCATGAAGGCGATCCCACCCTCTCCTGCTTTGTTTGCTTCCTTTTATCTAGGGGGGTTTCCCCCCACCCATCGCATTCACCCTCACCACAAACATAACCACACATGCACACAGTTTCGTTTACCGACTCCCTGCCCCTCCCTTCCCACACACACGCATGCACGCACACACACACACACACACACACACACACACACCCACCCTTACTCCCCTCCTGTCAGCCGTGACTGGCCGTGCATGCACTTGTTCTCAGCACAGCATAGCCTGTGGTGTCTGGCAGGCCCTGCACTTTCAGGAGCATTGCATAGTAAGGTTAGTGAATGGGGGTGGTGTGCGGGTCTGGTTATGGGCTTGGCGATGGGTGATAGGTGTTTTTCATGATCGGTTTAGAAAGTCTGAATAATCGCTTTTGTGCAGTTTTCTAAATCAATCACAAATCTTTTTTTTCACTTGGTACCCTTTCTTCACTCGTTTGGCAAAGCCATGTCTCTCTGCCGATCTGAAGAAGACCTCCTTTGGTGCTTCTACCCCCGGACCAGTAAGGATAATCAATTCCGACCTCTGCTCTAAGATCCAGCTGCTGGAAGCACTCAGAACAGTCCCAGAGCCACCCTGTGGGGTATGCAGACGTTGTGTATGACTTCATGTCTATAATGATCGCCGTCCCAGGTTTGATCCTTGGGGCTCGAAAGATCAACGGCTTATCGAATGAGAAGGATTACCCCCAAGTTGTATCCCTCCACCACAAAGAGGGGCCTTGAAGAAGCAGCTTCTTTGTTCTTGCTACAAGGATTGCCAGCCGCAAATTTGAACAAGTGGTCAGCGCTGCTTGTCAACTGTGTCGCATACTGGGAGTCCCCTGAGGTCGTTGCACAAGTGTTGGTCCCAAAGTCTGTCTCCTGAGTGTTCAGCTGTCCAGAATTTAGTCCATCGAAGCTCGGAACTGCAAACTAGCCAGACCCATGAACCTGACGTTACCTCGGCAGCCGCAATCCATAGGCTTTGTTCAATAGAACCAAGGCAAACATTCAGAAGGTCCAGCGATTTGAGGAACTCCTACTGTAGTCACTGAGTGAATTAGAGTGCAGGGGATGAGTAACCATACCCGTTGTGACCCCCCTGTCTCCATAGGGTGCTATGGGTGTAAATCCCTAGCCCTATTTCTCCCTTGCCTAGCCCTGAACAGTGTTGCTTTGGCCTGGTATGATTCCCTGGGTGTCCCCTAAAGTGGTTGGATTGGAAAAGGGTCTTTTAAAGACTTTTCTTGAACTTTGATACAATTACAAGTACTCAAGCCAACAATTGTTCAGTCTTCCTAAAAGAGTCTCTTCGACTCCTGAAAGTACTTGTATTGGGACCTGTGACTCTAAGAATACTAGGCATTTTCTCTTCTAGATGGGGAAGGACATTTAAGGGTAGAACCTTGAGTCTAAGGTTTTTATGGTGTTCGCTAACACCCCCATTTTCAATCTGACTACTTATCTGGTTTTCTGTCTGTATTCACCTGCTTTGCCACATTTACAGTATATTGAAAAGTGGTTCTGACGGTACTTGAAAGTGAAGTAGGAGTGCCCTTAGCAGGGCACATGAAGTTGCATGTGCCTGTATCGACAGCAAATGTTTTAGTGTGTTACTTACCTGTGCTTTCACATGGAGAGTTGTCTGAGGCCTAAATAAATAACTGTATTTGATTACATTCTAACTTGTATTGAGTGCTCTGTGTGTGCTTAACTGAATCCTTCGCCACTCTCCCGCTCTCCTAAGTCTAAGCTTTGCCTCTCGTCCACACTACCCAGCTAGAATAGGGTGACCTCTCAAACTCTGTCCACATGGCTGAATTCTGAAAATCCATCTTTACACGAAAAGTCTGACCGCTCGCAGGAGAGGAAAGAGAAAAATGTAGAGCATTGAGCAGAAAACCCATGCACCGCGCAAACAGGAACTTCCCAAGGAAGTTTACGATACCATTTTCAAAGACTGGGGAAATCCTCTCCCAAATCTTTTCACATACAAATAAAGTGAGCGATGCGCCCCGTCTTCTTCGTGGAGTTGGGAGGGCGTGGACGACTACTTCTCCCCTGGGATGGACAGATCCTTGCTGCATCTCCCCCTCTGGCCATTCTTGCATTCTCTAGACGGGGGAATGAGTCATTTGTAATTTTGGTTTGACATTCAAGGCACTGTTTCATTTTTGGATGTTCTTTACAGTCCGAGGACAAGACTGTTCTGTTTGCGGTTGCTTCTACTTTGGTGAACTGCACCAACAGCTACGACAAGGAGGAGCTGGACCCACAGATGCTGGAACTGGCTAAATATGCTAAGCAGCACATCCCCGAGGAGCATCCCAAGGTGAATGGATTAGTAGAGTGTTGTCACTGCAGATAGAAGTGCATGTTTCCAGGGAGGGCTTTGATGTTGGCTCTTCTGGATGAGGGCTGTGTACACATCCTGGCCGAGATTGCTTTGTGGCACTGGGCCTCTTTCTGCTTGCTTCATCATTATCAGCTCTATCCTGTCCCTTCTTTCTTGGGGCTCGCTGATTTGTGTGCATTTTACCTTCTCTCTCGTTTGCCTGATCTTTCTACTAATGGCATATGCCAGTTCTGGTCGCCATGGGCTGAGGCTGTCGCTTCTATTATGGTCGTATGAATGGGCCAGTGAATTAAATGGGTACAAATGTTGCAAGACCACTGGAGAGAAATCGAGGTGCAGAGTAATCGGGGTGACACATTGAGGTTCTGGTGGTCTAACCTCACATCTTCTAACCCTGTTGTCATTCTATGTTAGGATAAGAAGGACTTTGTAGTGACGCGGATACAGAAGCTGCTGGCCGCTGGTGTGGTTTCAGCTCTAGCCTGCATGGTGAAGAACGAGAGCCCGGCCCTAACCGAATCCTGCCGAGAACTTATATCCAGGTGAGGAAATGGGATGTCTGCATGCCTTGAGTAACACTTATCCCCAAGGCCTGCGTTACACACATACGCTGTGCCACCACGTTCACCTCAATAAGTGAGCTTCCCCCCAATGTGGAAAGCAACTGCTTAAGTTCATTGCTTGTTCCTGAAGAGACAGTTGAGCAGCGTGCTCTTTCAACTTTATCCAGTGGTTCACACCCAGCAGCTCATATTCAGCAAACAAGAGCAGGGTACTCAGGGGCGTTGCTAGGGGGGGCTAAGGGGGCTATAGCCCCTGATCTTTTGGTTGTAGCCCCGGATGGAATCTCAGGAGAAACAGCCAAAAGACTAGCTAGCCCCCAGTCCCAACAGTTCTGACATTAGCTTAGCCCTGGGTCTTTTCCAGACCTAGCAACTCCCCTGAGGGTACTTAAACATTATTAATTGCAGTCAGTGGAAGCAAGCAGCGATATGCTTTCGACAATGATGGCAATCCTTTGTTGTGAACAAATGTTCAGAGAAAGAAAACGATGGAACCTGCAGGATCAAGTCGCAGTCTCCCCAGCAAATATCAGTGGTGGCAATGCTAAGGTAGGCATGTTGGGATGCTATGCATGTTCCAGCCCACACGATTCTTCAAATTCTTCGCAGTATTAATAAATGTTCTTTCAGTGCATGTGCTCGAGCAACCTTTTGCTGTCAGGGAGCACGTATGATTAAAGATACGTGCGCAGGTTTTCTGCTGTCAAGTATAAACCCTTCCTTCGGCTGAATAGGTTAGGTGTCTGTAATTTCACAGAATTGCACATGGATCAGTGTGACTCCGTCCATCTTAGTATCTGTTCTTTTCTTGCAGGGTTTTCTTGGCCTTGGTGACAGAACCAGATGACCGAGGAACCGTGGTCGCTCAAGGAGGAGGAAAGGTGGGCAGCTTCACTCCAGTCCCTGAACTTGGAATTCATTAACGTTTGCTGAATCTTATTGGTACATAATGGGCAGCTTGCAGACTTTTTTGCAATGAATCAGGAAGAAATGTCTAGGATTTGGTACTTTGTGCTTGTTCAACTAAAGACATTTCACACTACTTTCCTACGACCTGCTGTAGTAGGCCATGATTGCTATTGTGTGCGGTAGTAAGTCTATAGTGGTGCACGTGGTATTACTGTGTTTGTTAGGAAAAGGACTTCAGCATTGGTGCAAATAATTGTCTCAATGTTGTTTCTCAGGCTCTTATCCCACTGGCTTTGGAAGGCACAGCAGTTGGAAAGACCAAGGCGGCCCAGGCTCTAGCAAAGATCACCATTACCTCCAACCCAGAGATCGCTTTCCCAGGAGAGCGGGTGAGCACATAAAAAGCATGGAGCATTAAACGCAAAGAAAGTGGGAGGGGCTGGGGGGCTTGTTTTTTATCTGTTGGACAGGATTATTAACACTTCATGCTTCGTCTTATTTCATAAGCACCGGCTCATGCCATTTAAGAATTCATAATATATTCATTTTAGTAGTGGTATTGTGTCCCTGTGGGCACATGGACTTCTCTTGCTAGACACCTGTTGGGGAGATTTCTGTGCAAACCTCTGTGGAGAGCAGTGTGATCATCTTGCCTAATGGTGGAGCAGTGTGTCGCCCCAAAAGGAAGAACATGACTAGCCAATGGTGGCTGCAGCAGAGCACACTGGTTACTGTACAAATATACTCTTTATTATAAAGTCACAAATCAAATATTTATGATGGGAGAAAATAAGTACTCTGGTTACACAGAAAACTTTGCATAGTGCGGGTAAAAAACAGAAAATTGCCAGTCATGGCCTAAGGCAATCCTTAACCTAAAATTTAGGCCCCATACCTGGCGGAAGGCCTCATACATATAAGCTTCCAGACGTGAGTTAAAAGAAAGACCTCTAGACAATATTACCCACTATAGCGATGATGGGCTTCAGAATCCCGGGGTACCAAACGGAACTTAGCGCAGCTTCCTATTACACATCTGCCTATAGCACATGTTAGTGCTAAATTCCTCCCACCTTAGAGACCCCCAGCTCTTTTGCTGAATTATGGGACTTTGTACTTTTAAATCTATGTGTTTTCTGTGTTTCGTTTGACTTTGGAGTCTGACAAACTCCATAGGCATCATCTTTGCATTGTGACGCACAGCACCTTCAGTGCAGTGGCACAGGGAAGTCTCTTAGATTTCCCAAAGGTTTAAATACCTTTTCTTGGTGAAACTACTGTTTCCAAGAGCAGTGAAGTGAAATTGCCTTTACTTACTTCACTCTAGACCCAGCACACACTATCTTACCATAGGTTACTGGAGGGGTTACTTAGTATCCCATTTGCCTAGCTACTCATGTAACATTTTTATGTTACCCTTTCTACAGTTAATGGCTGGGGACAGTGGTTTACTTTTTCCAACCATTGTTTGTACCGCGGGCTGCAATTGCAGCTGCAGTAAGACACACATGGGTGCACATTTTGTCAAAATGGGCCTGGTCTTCATTTTTTGACATTTCTTGTTGGAAAGGTCCTTCTTGAGATTTACTCTGCGCGCCAAACCAGGTTTGGTCCCTTTGTTAGTATTGTCTTTGGTGGGATTCACTGGTGAAGCCCGCCTCTGGCTTCAGTGTGTTTGGCAGGGGCAGGAAGTAAGGGAGGTGCCCGAAACTCCCTGTGCTTAATCCCCTTGGTTACAGGAAGGTTCCCAAAGGTGATTGGCCGGCTGGCTGTCCTTTGAGGACAGCCACCCTGCTGTGTGATTGATAGCTAGGCTGGAATCAATGGGAGAAACCTGCATAAAAGATTAGGCTTTTTGCTTGAAAGGCGGAGTTAACCGCTGGCCGAAGGAATTTGAAGAAGAACTTGGAAGAGACGCCTGCTGCAACTCATGGACCGTTGGGTTGCCTGGTGAAGCCCTGCTGATGTTCTGAAGCTCCGAATTCACCTCGACTAGAGAAGCCATGCAAAGGACGACTACTCCCCTTGGGTTGGTGGGACCAGTCAACCCCAAAGTGAACTTGTCTGGACATCCTCTCGGAGCTGGCTGTACTTCCATTACTGCTGCAGGAACCGATTGCCAGGGAGAGGAACACCAGATCGACTTTATCGCTTTTAAGTCGGATCCGAGCTCCAGGAAGATCCTTGTGACTCCATGAAGCAGGTCTGGCCAAGCCTGAGCCACCTCAACAGAGTATTGGATGCCAGATGTGAGGAAAGTCCATTACGGTATCCGAGAACTGCAGTGGTGCTGTTTGGGAGAGCCGCGAGGAGCTGAAACCGTGAAGTGCCGCTGATCTGATGTTTGCCCATTGCTGCGGCCGACCTTCAATTCGTAGTGCAGGAGTCCTCAGACGTCCACCCTCTTGTCCCCACGACTGAGGCCCAGGAACACAGGACCTACACACCTACACAGGAACAGAAGTTTTTCTTCTAACCAAAGGTACTGTAAAACTAAAAGGACTTACCTCTTGTTGTGTAGCCTTGCTAGCTCTCAGTTGAGACTAGTCTTGGTTGCCCTTGCAAAGCTGCTTGCCGCTTTGCCCCTCACAAACCTCCCAGCTTGTGGCCCTGCAGTGATTTCATTTTTATACAGAAACTTCTAAAGCATTGTGCAAGACGTTTTACCTACCTGCAAGAAGTACTTCAAGTCAGAGACTTTTGCTCAACTAACATTGACTGTCCTGGCTCCCTGAAAGACTCTTCTTACTTCTGACTTTGTTCTTTGCCTTTCCACCAGGAAAGGGTTAATATACTTTGCATTGGAGGGTTGTAGAAATGACTTATCTGCTTACGAATATTTGTTAACCATTGTTTTATTTCCTCAACGTCTTCTTTTGACAATAGCCTCAGAATTGCTCTAAAAGTACCAGTGATATATTAATGGCCACAGTGTCCTAGGAATTTAAGCCACCTCAGGGTGTAGGAAGAATCTGTGTGCCATCCCAAATGGGTATTTACTGATTTAGAGAAACTAAGAGTGTGTATTTTGAAGCATATTTTAGTGTTACGTCTATATTGCCTCAGACTGTTTTTGTGTCTGTCTACAACAGATCAAGGAAAGCAAAACCCAGTGTCACACTTTATAAATGACTCAAAGTTATTCCCGGCAGGTAGAACCTAAGACAGACTTATTCTGGACAGGCTAAGAGCACGTAAGGGGAAGCAAGACCCAGTTGGGGGGGGACACTCATACATTTATCCCAACAGGAATAGTGAAGTGAAACCAACAGCATTACTTTTGGGAAGAGGCACTACCAAATCACAAATGAGTAATATAACCTTATATCTACTTTCTGCGAGAATGGCGAAACAGTTTCTGAGGAAAAAAAGATGTTACATATAATTTCCAGAATGGCAAAACATTTCTAAGGTAAGTAATAACTTTTGTAACTGTTCATTCTCAGAGTTGCAGTTACCAAACAACGTATTTAGCAAGTAAGTCACTTTTAGAGACTTATTCTCTTTTCTAGTCAAAAGGACCAATCCTTAGAAGTCCTTCCCTTATTAAGACAGGACACTGAATGGACTTTTGCAGCAAGAATCATGGGCAAGGGTCTAGGCAAGGTTTTCCTTGCGGATGGACGCAGCTCTGTGGATTCAGGCGATCAGAAGAAGACAGAATATCGCTGGTCGGATTCTCGTCGTTTGCAAGGTCCAGCACTCTGGTGAGGGCACTTTTCGGACTGGAATCGTGCCTCTGGAGATCCAGCAGGATGCCCACGAAGTTTCAGCGAAATTAGGAAGACTGTGCACCGCATAACGGCTCGAGGTCCCAGGGTATTGCAGCCCTGCAAGGACGCAGCACAGCGTGAGATGGCTCAAAATACAGGTCTTCTTGACTCTAGTGGGTCTCACAGGGCTCTGGGTCGGGGTCATAATTTTTGGAGTACTGAGGTCAGTTGGAAGGAAGAGCTACAACAGGCTCCGGTTACAAAGCAGGCTCTCTGGTTGCTGAAAATCATTTCAGCCGCAAATTCTTCATCTTCCTCTTCGGTTTTGGTTCCAGTGGTCTACTACCTCTTCAGCTTCCAGGATTTGACTTTTATGCAGGAACCCAGCCACTCAGACAGCCTTCCAACATTCAAACTTGGGGTTCGGGGAGCTCCAGGAGAGCCGTCCTCCCAGTTTGAACTGGAATCTCGCACTCCGGCTAGAAGAGTTTTGGACTCCTCCCTCGCTTCCTGCCTTCACAGACACTTCACAGATAAAAACCACACAAAGGAATTTCCTGCCCCGGATGTCAGGATAAGGAACAAGAAAGCACAAGGAACACTAAAATGGCAAAGAAACTAGACAGGGGCCATTTTGGTAAAATGAGCACCCATGCGTGCCTTTGTGAGGCTGTGCAAACAGCCTGCGGTATACCGGGGCTGTGCCAACAGCCCGCATTAAAGGTGCACCAAATGAATAAAAAGGTTCACTGCCACCAACCATTAAAGGTAAGCTTGTCCATGTAACATACATGTTGCATTTAAAATGAGAAAGGGTATACTCAGTATCTCCCCAACACTCCACATAAGGTCGGGGTGCTGGTCTCACTTAATGAAATGTAAAAGGTATCCAAAGATCCTTTCTACCCTTGGGAACTGTAGATCTCAGAAGAGTAGCCAGAGAAAGTTAAAAGGGGAGCCTCTAGGGCAACCCAGCAACAACAGGCCCTTATTGCCAAAAAGTTGTCAAAGAGGATAACTTTTAAAAGACACTATGGAGAGTCTTAAAAATGACACCCATAAAAAGAGTAAAAGGATCTGTTAGTGTGGAAAAAGGTTGCCACACACTGAGGTATAAGGAAAAATAATCCACCAGTAAAAGCAAAACGTTCTGGGGTTGACACAGATCAGGAAGATTTTTCAATTCTATGAAAATCTCACCTAACAACACCATCAACCCAGGGCCCAAAGGAAAGTACTCCTACTGGCTGCCTACAGAAATGTGGTTCCCAGAAGGAGAAACAACGCAGTAAGTAGCAGCTTCTTTCTAAAAGGCGAAAGGAAGGTTTTGGTCGCCCACGGATTGGCACCCCGAGCCAACGATGATCCCAACAGCCCAAAAGAACAAGTCATTCTCCAGTGAAGTGAGAGCCACCATCCAGAAGCGGAATCAGCGATGGGCATGGCTCCAGGAGGATGGAGTAACCTGCACACAGCAAACCCAAGTGTCTCAGCAGGCAAACGTGAACAACGCACACACGTTCCAAAAGACCGAGCCCAAAAGAATGAATGAATGAGTGGGAAAAAGCTCCACACATTCAGGATTGAAAGAAAAAGGTTCAGAAGTCCAGTAAAACGTGCTGGGGGTCTCACTAGAAGAGGGCATACAGCATACAGATGATAAATCTCCCTGACACTGCAGACACCACCTTATGTGGAGTGCCAAAGGGATACCTAGCATCCCCCTTCTCTCTGCTCCTGTGACTTTTTAGTCACATAGACAATCTTCTCGTTCTGGCTGGTGGCAGTGGATGCGTTCTACCAACTATTGTGTAATTTTTATACTGCAGGCTATGTCCATAGCCCCGGTAGTGCACAGGTTGGTAGTGTGGCTGAGCAGACAGGCTTATCTCAAGAGAGGTCAATGTGAGCAGTAGGGTTTTTACACAGAGATTCAGTGACAAGTATTCAAATAAACTCTTACACTCAAGGTGTCTTGGTTAAACAATTATTAATTTATTTAACAGTCAGTTGAAAAAGCCTTCTTTAGAGGGGAGCAATTATATATGTAACACAAAAATACACTTCAAAATACCTCTTAGTTTATCTAAATCAGCAAGTACCCTTTTGGGATGGCACACAGACACTTCCTACACCCTGAGGTGACTTAAATAACTAGGAGACTGTGGGCATTAATATATCACTGGTACATTTAGAGCAATACTGAGTTTGGTGTCAAAGAAAGGGGTTTAAGAATAAAACAGAAGTTAAACAAATATTCTGAAGCAGGTACGTACTTTGCAACCCCCCAATGCAAAGTAAATGAACCCTTTCCTGGAGGAAAGCTAAAGCACAAAGTCAGAGGGTAAGAAGAGTCATTCAAGGAACCAGGCCAGCCAATGTTAATTGAACAAAAGTCTAGGTGAGCTGAAGCACTTCTTGCAGGTAAGTAAAAGTCTTGCACAATGTTTTACAAGTCTTTGTAGAAAAATAGAATCATTGTAGGGCCACAAGCTCGAAGGCTTGTAAGCGGCAGAACTGCAAGCAGCTCTCCAAAAGCAACCAAGACAAGTCTCAACTGAGAAGTAGCAAGACTACACGACTAGAAGTAAGTCCCCTTAGTTTTACAGTACCTTTGGTTCGAAGAAATTGGTTCCAGCTGGCTTCTGTTCCTGTGTAGGTCTGCAGATCCTGTTCCTGGACCTCAGTCGTGGGGACAAGAGGGAGGACGTCTGGGGACTCCTGCACTACGAATTGAAGCAGCAATGGGCAAACTTCAGATCAGCGGCACTTTGCGGTTTCAGCTCCTGCGACTCTCGCAAATTGCACCACTGCGGCTCTTGGATACCACTATAGACTTTCCTCGCATCTGGGGTCCAGCACTCTGTTGAGGTATCTCAGGCTTGGTCAGTCCTGCTTCCTTGGAGTGCGAGGAGTCTTCCTGGAGCTCGGGTCCAACTTAAAGACACTTGCTCGATTCTGGTGTTCCTCTCCCTGGCACTTCGTTCCTGCATCAGCAATGGAAGTACAGCCAGCTCCGAGAGGATTTCTAGATGAGCTTGTCTTGGGGTCGATTGGTGCCACCAACCCAAGTAGAGAAGTCGTCCTTTGCAAGGCTTCTCTAGTCGAGGCGAATTCGGAGCTTCAGCAATGCAGCAGGGCTTCACCGGGCAAACCAACGGTCCAGGAGTTGCCGCAGGCGTCTCTTCCAAGTTCTTCTTCGGATTCCTTAGTCCAGTGGTCGACTCTGCCTTCCAAGCAAGAAGCCTTGCCTTTTATGCATATTTCTCCCACTCATTTGCAGCCTAGCTGTCAATCACACAGCAGGGTGGCTGTCCTCCAAGGACAGCCCTCCAGCCAATCACCCGTGGGTGCATTCCTATAACCAAGGAGACTAAGCACAGGGAGTTTTGGGCATCTCCCTCGCTTTCTGCCCTGCTAGACACGCTGGAGGCAGAGGCGGGTTTCACTCTAGAATTGCACCAAGGACAAAACCAACAAAGGGACCAAACCTGGTTTGGCCCGTAGAGTAAATCTCAAGAAGGACTTTTCCAACATGAAATGGAGAAAAAAAAAAGACTGGGCATATTTTGACAAAATGGGCACCCATGGGTGTCTTACTGCAGCTGCGATTGCAGCCTTCGGTAAAAACACACAATGGTAGGAAAAAGTAAACCACTGCCCCCAGCCATTAATTGTAGAAAGGGTAACAAAAAAATGTTACATGAGAAACTAGACCAAGGGGATACCAAGTAACCCCTCCAGCATCCTATTGTAAGATAGTGTGTGCTGGGTCCAGAAAGTTACAAAATGTAAGTAAAGTCAATTTCACTTCACTGCTCTGGGAAACAGTAGTTTCACCAAGAGAAGATATTTAAACCTTTGGCAAATCTAAGAGACATCCCTGTGCCACTGCACTGAAGGTGCTGTGTGACACAATGTAAAAGATGATGCCTATGGAGTTTGTCAGACTCCAAAGTCAAAAGAAACAGAGTCCAAATCACAGAAAAATACACGAGAGAGTGGGAAAAAGGACTGACACTCTCGAAGTTAGAAATGGAAAGTCCTAATGTCCAGCAAAAGAGCTGTGGGTCTTTAAGATAGAAGGGAATTGGCACATTTCTGAGAATTCTCCCCAACACTTACCTGATTCCAAGAAGTCACTCCAGAGCTTTGGAGTGCACCAAGAGGTGTCCAGTGTCACCCCCTCTTACCTCCAACTCAAGCCGCTGCTGGTGTCCCTTCATCAAGTCCTTCTACAGGTCCCCCTTGTTAGTCGTTAACTTGCTGCTTCTAGAAAATTAGAGACTCGAACAAAATCCTCTGGAACTCTTTGTATTCTGCTGCTTGTCAAGACTTTGAGCCCTCTCCGAACTGCCTTTAACAAGGGTTGCGTTTTTGGACTTAAAAGACTTGCTGTGCGAAGAAACCCTCTCTAGAACCTTAAACCAAGCTAATGTTACACTAACCATTTCCCTCCATTAAAGTGACTTTACTGTATGTGTTTGCAGAGTAAATGTATTACCGTATGAACTGTTAGAAACCGCAGGTGCGCGTAGTAACCGATAATACGATAACCTTGTCTTTTCCGTTTCTAACGTTGCTACAAATATGACCGCGAACAAACACAAAAGTGAAAGTGTGCTTTCAAGTGTATTATCAAGTATTCAGAAGTGTTCTAGTGTAAAGTATTTAAAGTGAATCTGGTGTACATATATAATAAAAATATATCTTTATATAGATTAAAAGTGTAAGGGTTTCTTTGATGTGCTTGTCTATCTAAGATTCAGAGTACTTACCTACAGCTCAAATGTACCTCTTAAAATAAGCCTGACTGCTCTGCCACACTGCCAAGGTCCTGAGTTAGTACAGACTGATACTAAGATTTGTGGATCGACAAACCACTGGGATAGCTTACTAATGTCTTACTGCCAGTAGGACTTTAGGAAGACTCCCCTAACATGTGCCAATCTCTCAGACTATAAGGTTTTTGGAGAGATTCTAAGTAAGAACTGTAGTTATTCTAGGATAAAGAAAAAGGAATCTTAAAGGAGGACACTAAGGGTCCCCAGCAACACTGCCCATAAGGTGCTGTGTGCTGCAAATAGTAAATTGCAGATGCCTTTAAGAGTTATGGAGGTAAATAGACTCCATAGGACAGGTACACATTCAAAGAATAGAATTCCAAAAGACAGAGCCCATAGAATGAATGAGTGGAAAAAGGCTCCACTCATTCACGATTTTAGATAAAGGTCCAGAAGTCCCGCAAAAAGTTCTCAGATTCTCACTAGGAGAGGGGATGAAGCATAAAAACGATAAATCTCCCTAACAGCCGGTAATTCCAGCGGGATACCTACCATTACCAGCGTCTGATATCCCAGTATTATTGGGATATTACAGGTGCAGGCAACGGCAGTCATTCACCATTCCATAGAGTACCATAGGACTCTATGGGGAGGAATTGTCGGTATTACCGGCACCATACCAGCTTTTTTTGACGTTGGGGGCCCAATTTACTTTTAGCTCTTGGCTGGAGGTAAATCTGTCAACCCCCACCAGCAAACGTGTAGTTTGGCGGTGCAGGAAAAATGGCGGTAACAGAATTACCGCCACTTTTACCACATGTCCAAATTTATGAGGCCTAATGTGTCCAGGATGGCCTGGTGGCAGCAGATATTTTTCCACAGTGTTTTGAACTGTTAGGACAGCTTTTCTAAAGTCCAACTAAGGGACTCGTAAAACCATAGATCTGAGGCAGTACATAAATCCACTCTTAGTATAAGACTGTACCACCTGAGAACATTTGGTAGCGTAGACAGAGCAGCCAGGCTTACCTTGGGAGGGAGAGGGTTGTAGGAAGGTACAAAGAAACTGTAGCATACGTATGGTCCAAAGAAACACTACATATTGCAAAAATAATGATTTATTATAAATACATGTAGGCCAAGATAAATCCTGGGTAAGGTAAGTACTTTTACATATTATATAAAACACCATCATTAAAAACCAACGCAACACTTATGGAATGAAAACCAAAGTATAACCTTGTGTAGAGGAGCCTTAAGCAAGTCAAGGTGAGTCAAACCTAAAGTCATACCTTCAGAGCGGCACTCTGCTATTTCTCGGGAATAAGACCAGGTTACTTCTACTTTCTGAATACAATAAATAATTCAAGGACAGCAGACCCTATTGGTCCTAACACAGTGTTATTCAGTTACAGAATCACTTGATGAGACCAACACGCTGACAAGTATATTTTGCAACTGTTAGGACAGTTTTTCTAAAGCCCTACCAGACCTCAGAAAAACCATATCTGAGGCCGTACATACGCTCCACTCTTCATTAAAGCTCTACTACTGAGGATGGGGGTAGCATGGACAGAGCAGCCAGGCTTATTTGAGATGGGAGTGTGGGCTGTAGCTTGGTACAAAGAAATTGTAGCACACATATGGTCCAAAGAAACAATGAAACACTATGGGCCTCATTACGAGTGTAGCGGTAAGGGGTTAACAGCGCCAGTAAGAATCCTGGTGCCATTAACCCCTTACCGCCGCATTCCGAGGTCCTTTAGTGGGTTCCGCTTAGCCGCCCTTAGCGGGAGCCGCTAAAGGACCAGGGAGCTAATAACAGGCCCGTAATTAACTGGCCCATTATTAGCTCCCTCCCCATTCCCATTGAGCCCTATGGGGGCTCGAATGGGGATGGCTTCCCTGAATGGGGACTTAACGGGTCCTCCAAGGTTGGAATGACCCGGAAAGTCCCCATTCAGGGAACCCGAGTTTGGAGGCAGCCATGGCACTAATAGCAGACTCGTAATGAGGCCCAATGTATTGTAAAAATAAAGGGTTTATTGAAATACCAGTAGACCAAGATAATTCCTCTGTAAGTAAGTACTATAACATCATATAAACACAATCATAAAAACCAACTCAATACCTATGGTATGCAAACCAAGGTATAACCTTATTTAGGGGAGCAAGAAGCAAGTCAAGGTGAGTCAAACCTAAGGTTATACAATCAGGATAGTAAGATGCTATTCTTGGGGAATAAGACCAGGTTCAGTATACTTTTATAATATAATCAGTATTTCAAGGTTAGTTGACCAGGTCAGTCATGCAGTGACAGTCAGTTATGAAATTCTATAGTAAACCAACCCTGTTACAAGAATACACTGTTAGGAAATAATTGGTACAGTCACACTGTGTAAGACTACACAAGACTTATCCACTTGGTATTCGGTAACCTCCCATTTGGGATAGGCCTGTACTACAAACGTTGGTAGTGTGACTGAGCAGCCAGGCCTATCTCAAGAGGGGTAAATGTGAGCTGTAGAGCTGTACAAATGAAATCCGCAAATATAAGTAGTCCAGTAACACACTCAAGGTTGCAGTTATAAGTAGTTATTTATTTATATAGCGTACCAAACCCGGAGGTATCAAGGCGCTTATGCTTAATCATTTGGTTACAGGTCAGTATGAGCAGAAAGTAATTACATCATTGAAATGGTTACAGGTGCAAGCAAACAGAAGGTAATTACATCACAAAAGTGCAAAAAGAGTACAAGTGGGTGCATTTGTGGAGCCCTAGCCCCATGTTGCAGGGCGGCTTCGACACGAAGATGCATTAAAGTCAATCAGGTGGGCACATTCATAGAGTCTAACCGCATTTTGCAGGGCGGTTTCAACACAGGGATTCAGTAGGGACAAGTGGGCGTAGGAGGACAGCAACGTACAGGGTTCAGGCACACTGGCACATACATACAACAGGAGTGGACAGCAAGCTTCCGGGTTCAGGCACACTGGCACATACATACAACAGGAGTGGACAGCAAGCTTCCGGGTTCAGGCACACTGGCACATACATACAACAGGAGTGGACAGCAAGCTTCCGGGTTCAAGCACACTGGCACATACATACAACAGGAGTGGACAGCAAGCTTCCGGGTTCAGGCACACTGGCACATGCATACAACAGGAGTGGACAGCAAGCTTCTGGGTTCAGGCACACTGGCACATGCATACAACAGGAGTGGACAGCAAGCTTCCGGGTTCAGGCACACTGGCACATGCATACAACAGGAGTGGACAGCAAGCTTCCGGGTTCAGGCACACTGGCACATGCATACAACAGGAGTGGTCAGCAAGCTTCCGGGTTCAGTCACACTGGCACATGCATACAACAGGAGTGGACAGCAAGCTTCCGGGTTCAGGCACACTGGCACATACATACAACAGGAGTGGACAGCAAGCTTCCGGGTTCAGGCACACTGGCACATACATACAACAGGAGTGGACAGCAAGCTTCCGGGTTCAGGCACACTGGCACATGCATACAACAGGAGTGGACAGCAAGCTTCCGGGTTCAGGCACACTGGCACATGCATACAACAGGAGTGGACAGCAAGCTTCCGGGTTCAGGCACACTGGCACATGCATGCAACAGGAGTGGACAGCAAGCTTCCGGGTTCAGGCATACTGGCACATACATACAACAGGAGTGGACAGCAAGCTTCCGGGTTCAGGCACACTGGGACATACATACAACAGGAGTGGACAGCAAGCTTCCGGGTTCAGGCACACTGGCACATACATACAACAGGAGTGGATAGCAAGCTTCCGGGTTCAGGCACAATGGCACATGTATACAACATTAGTGGACAGCAAGCTTCCGGGTTCAGGAACACTGGCACATACATACAACAGGAGTGGACAGCAAGCTTCCGGGTTCAGGCACACTGGCACATGCATACAATGATCAGCTGTTGCTGAATCGAATGAATGAGGGAGAAGGATTTGCATTTATGTATTCAACCAATATACTTTGTAGATTCTGAGTTGCTGAAAGGAAAGGTTAAGGGAAGTCAGAAGGTTAGAACAGTTTCTCAGAACATGTGTGGACAACTGAATCCTCCACTGAAGTCTAGATGAGCCTTTCCCAGCAGTAGCAGTGCTTAACAAGCCGCAACCTATGGACGGAGAAGCAATACCAAAGTTAATGGATTTAGAGGAGTGCCTTCAGGGAGCCAGGACAGCCAAAGTCATTTGGACACAGTCTTTAGTTCTGATGCACTGCTTGGATAAAAGTCTTGCACAAAGTTAGAGAGTTAAGAAAAATCACTTGTAGGAACCGAGGCTGGCATGCCTGTGCAAAACGAGTCGAAATCAACTTAGACATTTTATTTTATTGTTTACATTTATATAGCGCACAGACAGCCCAGGGACATTGTGGCGCTGTTACTTGCAGCAAACTTAGTTACATTATGCATACCTTACAACATTGGAGCACAGAGATGTAGTACATGTTATACATAAAACGAGCATAGTTAACATATCCATGGACGTCATGATAGGGGTATGGTGATCAGGCGAATAAAGTAAACAGGTGCAAGTCTCAAGTGAGACAGTATGATTTAATGCAAGAAGGTAAGTACCCACAAGCCCCAAAAAGTACCTTTGATTAGAAGAAAGGGGTCCTGCTGGATTCCGTCTTGCTACAGCCAAGCAGACCCCGGTTCCTGAGCCTCAGTCGTTGGGAGTAGAGGGTGGACGTCTGGAGGGCTCCTGCGGCAGTACTTGGGGAAAATCGTTGGTAGCTATGGGTTTTCTTTGTTTCAGCGGCGCTACGTGGTTTCAGCACTTCGCAAACAGCACTGATGCAGAACGATGGACACCGGTTGGACTTTCCTTGCTCCCTCGGTCCTGCACTCTGGTGAGGGATTTTCTGCTTCTGGAGGTTCCTTAGGAGGCTCCTTGAGCGTTTGGCCAGATTCGTTCCACGGCAGACATTGCACTCGACTATGGACACTGGACCCCTAGCATTGGGCTTCTGCAGCAACAGAGAGGCACAGCAAGTCAGGGATTGTGCCAAAGTGGAGTTCGTCTCAGGGTTAGTTGGTCGCACTACCCCAAGGGGAGAAGTCGTTCCTTTGGAACTTCTCTGTCGAGGTGAAAAAGGGAGGTCAGCAGAGCAGCAGGCCTTCACTGGGCAATTGAGGAGGTTGCAGCGGACTTCTCTTCACGGTTTCTTCTTCGGATGTTTCTTCCATTGGTCGACTCTGCCTGTAGTCCCAAGAACCTTGCCTTTTAAGCAGGTTTCTCCCATTCATGCACAGCCTAAACTGTCAATCACAGCAGGGTGGCTGTCCTTTCAGGACAGCCAGTAGGCCAATCAGGACTGGTTTTGTGCAGGCATTACTTAGAAACAAAGGACAGGGGAGTTTCGGAAGTCATCCTCACATCCTGTCCTTTCAGAAATACTCTAGCCAGGGGCGGGCTTCAGGGCTTTAAGGACCCCATTGGGTTACATGGGGGTGAAAAGTCCTGGGCCTATCTTTCCTTGCCTGACTAAGATCAGTGGTGGTCTAGGCAAGGATCCTCTCCTCTACCATCACCCCACCCCAATCCCACCCCAGGTCTTCTCTAGTGTGGTGGGTCTGGGAGAAACCTTTACCTGAACATTTCCTGGTTTCTGGAACACTTAACCACAACCACTGGCATTGCACATTCTAATTCTAGTATTGCTTGAAAGGCTGTTAGTATATTTTTCTATGTGATTATTTACCTGGTTAAAGGTTTTGAATCTACTTTTTTCACACTCTTCACTTGCTGAAAGTGTTTATGATTCTCCTAACTGTTGCTTAGCTGTCCCCAAGGTAAAGCAAACCACGGCTTGTTAGGAAGAATTCTAATTTCTGTGCTAATTCCCTTCAACCTTAGAGACCCCCAGCTCTTTTGCTGGACTTAAGGACTTTTTAATTTTAACCCTGGAGTGAATGAGACCTTTTTCTCACTCTCATGTGTTTCGACCTGATTTGTATTATGTGTTTCCTTTGTTTGTAAAGTCTGACAAACTCCATAGACATCTACCTTTTGTATGATGACACGCAGCACCTTCAGTGCAGTGTCACTGAGAAATCCTTTAGATTTCTCTAAAGGTTTAAATACCTTTTCTTGGGTGAACTACAGTTCCCAAGAATAGTAAAGTGAAATGGACTTTACTTACCTTTTCTCTTTGTGGGTGCAGCACACACCATCTTATGTGGAGTGCTGGGGGGTTACCTAGTAGCCCCTTACCCTACATTCCCATGTAAAATGTGTTACCCTCACTACTTTAAATGGCTGGTGGCAGTGGTTTACTTTTTCCTACCATTGTGCTTTTCTAACGCAGGCTCAACCCTCAGCTGCAGTACAACACCCATGGGTGACCATTTTGTCAAAATGTCCCCTGTCTTCTTTTGCCACCATTTTCTGTTTGTAAGGTATTTCTTGGGTTTTACTCTGTGCGTTGAAACAGGTTTGAGCCCTTTGTTTGTCTTGCCTTTGGCGGGTTTCAGCCCTGAAGCCTGGCCCTGGTTCCAGTGTGTCTGAAAGAACAGGATGTGAGGAAGGATCGCAAAACTCCCCTATCCTTTGTCTCAAGTAATGCCTGAATGCACCTAGTCCTGATTGGCTGGCTGGCTGGACAGCCTGCTGTGTGATTGACCGCCTAGGCTGTGCATGAATGGGAGAAACCTGCTTAAAAGGCGAGTGTTATGCGACTACAGGCAGAGTTGACCACTGGGAGCTGCAACCTCCTGGACCTTTGAATTGCCCAGTGTAGCCCTGCTGCTGTGCTGAAACTTTTTTTTCACCTCAACAGATAAGCTACGGATGGAACAACTTCTCCCCTTGGGTTAGTGGGACCAACTAACCCTGAGACAAACTCCACTGTACCACTATCCCCCACTTGCTCTGCCTCTCCATTGCTTCGGAAGCCGAATGCCAGGGGTTGAGTGCCTGTAGTCGAGTGAAATGTCTGCAGCAATAACAAATCCGCCTAGAAGCTCCAGGGGCCTCCTATGGACCCCCCCAGAAGCAGGACCTCCAGATCCAGAGTCCCCTCACCAGAGTGCAGGAGTGAAGGAAGTCCAACCGGTATCTGTGATCCACATCAGTGCTGTTTGCTAAGCGATGAAACCACAAAATGCCCCTGAACCGGAAAGAGCCTGCAGCTGCTGATGATTCCCAAGTACTGCCGCAGGAGCCCTGCAGACGTCCTCCCTCTTGTCCCCATGACTGAGGCTCAGGAACAAGGGTCTGAACCGCTGTAGCAGGATGATATCCAGCTGGACCACTCTTCTAACCAGATTTACTGTTTAGGCTTGGGGTACTTACTTCACCGCCTGCAGCCGCACCTTTCTCACTTGGGAATTGCATTGGCTTACCTTCTCTTTGAGTTGATTCAAACTCTCTTCTCATAGGCTTAACGGCTTTGACCCTACAAGTGATTTTTCTACCACTCTTTAACTTTGTGCAAGACTGTTTCTGATCTAAGAATTGCCTCAGCTCCGTAGACTTTGCTCCAATTCACTTTGGCTGTCCTGGCTCCCTGCAGACTCTTCTAGTCCATCGACTTTGATACTGTTTGTCCCTCATAGGTGGTAGCTTGTTGTGAACTGTTACTGCTAGGAAAGGCTTATCTAGATTTCATTGGAAGGTTTAGTTGTCCTCACATATACTGAAAAACTGTCTAACCTTTTTTCCTTCCCTAACCTTTCCTTTCTGCAACCCAGAATCTGCAAAGTATACTGGTGTGATATATAAATGCAATTACTGTCCTTGTGATTGCAGTCACCTCAGGGTGTAGGAATTATGTAAGAAGCATATCCAAAGATTATCCACTAACTGTTTTGATTCTGAAAAGTAATTTTAAAGTCTATTTACATTGTTACAATGAATTTTCTTTTTTAAAGAAAGGTTATTTAAAAATTGATGTTAAATAAATAACTATTTATAATTGAAACCTTGAGTGTAAGTGTTACTTGGCTACTTGTATTTACACATCATTTGTACAGCTCTACAGCTCACATTTACCTCTCTTGAGATAGGCCTGGCTGCTCAGTCACACTACTAACTTGTGTAGTACAGACCTATACCAAAAGGTGGGTACCTAAGACCAAGCAGATAAGTGTTGTGTAGTCTCACACAGTGTGACTGCACCAATTCTTACTTAACACTGCTCCCATCTATTTTGTTTTTGGGCCCTCTGGTTGTTTGTAGAGACCAAAAGGCACGGCCAAAATGTCTGTTTCGCTGACGTGAGCTCACCCTGAGCCTACAGTGGCACCTTAGATGGTAGTTTAGACTTTTTTCAAGCCCTATCTCCTTCAAAATCCGCCTCCTGTGCGTTTGGCAGCTTTTAGAGCCCTCCTGATTGCCTGGCTGCCCAAACCTCTGTGCTCCCACTTAATGTGCTCGGTGGGCTGGCTTAGACCAGCCCCTGGGTGAGTGCATCATCAGTGGGAGACAATGTTAATTCCTGCGATCTGTACCTGAACTCCTGAATGGCTACTGCTGAGGATCCTGGTGTGAGCAGACTGGCCGGACACTCACTCATCTGTCCTTGCATCCTGCTCCTGCCCTCCTGTAGTCCAGAGCTCCTGCTTCACTTGTAACATATTATGGCAACACCAGACCACAAAGTGCTTATGGAGGAAATACCATTTCAAAGTTTATAAAGGTACATTTGAACGATTCCCCCATATCTAAGAGTATTTAAATTCCCACCTCAGGAAGATTGTGTCCTGGAATATTAATCCTGAGCTTTTAAAACTATGTAAGCATTATGTGCTCATTTGGGAGGTGTAAAGCATTTAACACTTGTGATATGTTAACAACGCGTCATGCTTCATTCAAGACATCCATTGTTTGCATGTTCTCTAGATCTATGAGGTTGTTCGCCCTCTCGTCAGCTTGCTACACCTGGATCGAACCGGGCTGCAAAACTTTGAGGCACTGATGGCTTTAACTAATCTGGCAGGAATAAGTGAAATACTAAGGTATGCCCTTATTACTCGCCCTGCTATAAGAATATGACCTGTTGATCACTGTCATGAATTTAAATGTGTACTGGAGCACTAAGTGTATGTGTAATTCATGTGCAAGTTGCATATTTGTTGAAATTAAGTAAGTGTTATGTATACTGTGATTTATTGGACACTGCAAAGATCTCCAAACATGTGTTATTCAGAAACTTATTAGGGCTTGTAGACAACTTGCCCTGGACAACCTCACTTGTTGCCCCACTCGTCCACATTACTTCCTGTCACAGGATGGACATTTGGGACTAAGGAAAAAGCCAACTCCCAAAGACCCTCCATTAAGAGCTTTTTATTGAGAATCAGTGTAGTGTGGAAAGGCATTGGAAGCAGGAGTTGGACATGAGGTTGGCATGGTTCAAGAACATGGTTTGGAACACAACAAAAAGTCCTAACTCTCCCTAACACTTTCGGGATTCCCCAATCATCTCGGGTGCAAGTTGTCAGAATGTCCATATAACTAATAAACCTGTCATCCATCCAAAAAAACTCCTGCTCTGACCCTATCACTAGTAAATGGAAAATAACAAAATACTGCCCCTAGGAGGATGACTTAACGAAAGAGTCTCTTCGGGGAGATCATAATAGTTCAAGTGCAGAAAGGCAACCAGGAAAGTGCCTCTCTTCTCCTGCTAAACCAGTCTCTTCCCAAGTTCAACCAACACTTCATCAGCAGCTGCCACTCTTGCCACAATTCCTGCCAGGGGTGTTTAGATTCCTTTCTTCCCCTCTGACAAGAGTCAACCACTTTATAGATGTCACTGGGACGAGGGAGATTACTCCTGATGCAACCTTCTACACCCAACCCCATACCGGGTCGCCTGCTATCTTCTCGTGGAGGCCACCCAGTCTCCGGTACTGCCTGGGGTGTTGGTAACGGTTGTTATCTTTCTTTGCCCTTCGCCACTCCGTCCTGCTTCCACGAGGCCTGAGAGCGGTTGGCTTCGGGGTTGTTGTGGGACCCCCAGGTCCACCTCGCTGTCACGCCACTGCCACTCTCCCTCCAGCTGCTTCTCTGGCCAGCTTTTCCACCTTCTTGGATCTGCTCCGCCGACTGCTTCTTGCGGACCTGTGCTGTGGCTTGTCCTCCCAGGTTTGAACTTCGCTAGTGTTAGGACAGTTTTTCTAAAGTCCACGTCGGTAAGATCACATATAACCTAAAACGGTACCCAGTCAATTTATCGAAAATAATAGAGTGGTACATTTCACTGAAAACCATAATACTGAAAATATCAAATATAAATTTCTGATGTATGTTAATCTGCTTAGAATCACATGCTGTGCATAGTCCGACATCCAGTGGTCACTGCAGAGTATTACATTTTGTTTTTCGTAGTCGAAAAGGGGACGTCGACAAGGCGTGTCTGTAAAACTATCCCTATAGTGATGTGTGGTGTACCCACAATCCCTCACGCGTCGAGGTCCCTCAGATTGTTTTTTTCCGCCCAGATATTGGTCGCCTTTACGCTGAGCTCCTCGAGAGACATTGCAAATTAATTTACTCGACCTTTGGTCGTTCCTTATTAATATCCATTACATAGATCCCTCCCTCGACGTAGCTGAGAAGCTGTTTCTCCGCCAAGCAAGAACTTCGACGGCGGGGACGAGATGGAGGAGATCCTTCGGCGCTGCCGAACACGTGGCCTGGCCTCGCCGGCCAAAAGACAGTAGGGAGAGTGGGGTTGTGGGGCATTTCTTGTTTCTCTCTGAGAATGCCTTTCCCCTCCCCTCCCTTTCCCTCAGGGTTATCATCACAGCTAAATATTTCCTAGGCTATGGAGAGGACACCCTTTAGGTTTTGCCCGCGTTGCAAGGGCAAGTTCACCTGGAAAGACAAGCATAAACGGTGTAACCGTTGCTTGCCCCTTGATCACAAGGAAGACCGCTGCGTGGCTTGTCAGCTTCTTAAGACTAAGACTTTAAAGGACCGCAGGGTCCAGAGGTGGGCGGCCTACGCCATGTCGAGGTCCGATTCCTCACCCGCCGCAGAGAGTGACGAGGAATGTGATAACCCGACATCCGTTTCGAAAGTCGTAGACCTCTCTAAGGAGCGCTCACGCTCCTCGTCGTCTGTCCCCGGCCCCGACAAGCTCGGCTCACGCCCTGCTTATGGGGATGAACACCCCGGCGACACTGACGCACACAAAAAACACTCCCATAAGCACATAACCCACGGCTCTTCTTCGTCGAAGACGAAGAAACCATCAGCGCCAACGGAGACGCAGGTTCCATCGGCGTCCTCCTCAGACCGTAAGAGTCTTAAGCCCCCCTTGCAACCGCAAACGCGACCAGTGACTGGGCTTCCCCCAGATAAGGGCGCTACCCCCAAACCACCAGATGAAGCGCTCCGTCTGAGAGTGCCCGTCGACGTAGAACACGCAACGCCCGTAACGTCGAGACCAGAGCCCTCCACAGACAAATTAATCGTCGAGAGCCTGGAGAGGAGCGTTTCCACCGATAGCCAGAGGCGGACGGCGAAAGATACGTCGAATACCGCTCAGAAGGCTAGAGAAACGCCGAAAAGGCCGGAAGGAAGGCAGGAACTGCCCCCTACATCTAGAGGGACTCCTAGCCTGCCAGAAGGCTTTTCAGACGGCGACGGAAACCTTTCTTCGACGTTATGGGAGAGGTCGAAGCGTTTTCAGGCCGAATACCCTATCCCCCCCCCCCCAGACCGCCCAGGGGTACCTCATGAGACCCTGGAGAGACTCCAGTTCTGTATGGAGAAGATGGAGAGGTTTATGGAGACTCAAAACCTATCAACACCCAAAAGGGCAAGGGAGGGACCTCGGGGACCCCAGGGCTAAATTCCCTAGGCTGTTTAATCCCTCCCAAGAGGATGTAGATTTATATGACCTCACTGGAGAGGACCCCCACTTCCAGGAGGAGGACACATTTTTTGGCAACGAAGAGGAACAAAACCCAGAGGAGGAGGGTTTTGAAGGTAATCCAGATATATGTGAGGGGGGCTTCGGAGAAGACCCAGAGGGAGGTGCTTCACAGCCCTGGCAGTCCCCATCAGCGTTTTCGGACCCTGATACCCTAAACCTGTCCCCTCCCAAGGACTCACCTAATAGGAACACGTCACCTATAGACGATCAACCTACATTTAATGCACTACTACGCAAGGCAGCAGCGCATTTTGAAATAGACACTGGGGAGATTTCTCCTGACATTGACTTTGTGGCGAAGGTAATCAAAGAGAAGCCACCTGTCAGCCAAACCATTCCCCTCCTCGCCTCAATAAGGAGACAAATTATCCCTTCTCTATCTACCCCCGCGTTGGTCAGACGGGTCAACCCGAGGATAGAAAAACTATTCAGTCCCTCGCCTTCAGACCTGTTGTACGTTAGGGGCCACTCTGTACCAGACTCCCTAGTGGTGACAAATACAAGGAAAAAAGCAGGGGTCCCGCTGTCAACCAGCGAAGCACCACCAGATAAAGAGGGTAAAAAATTGTATGCCCTAGGGAAGAGGATCACAGCCTCTGCTGCTTTTTCCACAAGGATTGCAAACAACAACTCCTTGCTAGCAAGTTACGCAGATGCACAATGGAGCAAGCTAGGTAAGGACATCGAGGAGGTGCCAGAACCCCTAAATACACGACTTCTGGCCACGATTACTGAAGGGACCCTAGTCAACCAAAGCATCGTGAAAAACACTCTGGATGCTGCAGAAACGGCTGGCCGTTCCCTAGTCCAAGGAATACTCCTCAAACGCCATGTCTGGCTGCGTAACTCAGGGTTTAAACCTGAAACACAAGCATCTCTAATCAACAAACCTATAGAAGATGCCAACCTCTTTGGGAAGGCGGTTGATGAGGCACTAGAAATGGCAAAGAAAGAGTTTGACACCATCAAAATCCTAGACCAGATTTCTAGGCCTCCTAACAGACGTGGCTATGGCAATAGGCGCTTTTTTCGAGGCCAACGCCAGCAGCAAAATCAGCAGCAGCAGTACTCTGCAAACAACTGGTCCTCCAACCAAGGTACCAGTGGACAATACAACCAGAGAGGACAAAGCCGTAGCAAAGGGAGAGGTCAGGGTTGCACCCCCAGAAGTTCCCAAGCCACCAACACCAAATGACTCGAAGATTCACGTCCCCTCCCATGCATCGCCGGTCGGGGGCCGATTAACATCCTTTCTTCCAGCATGGGAGGGAATAACATCAGACCGCTGGGTACTATCAACCATAGCCCGCGGCTACTGTGTAGAATTCAACAGTTCCCCAACGTACAGACCCCCAATGGGACGACGCATGACACCAGAACACCTCGCCATCCTTCTGCAAGAAGTGGACCAGCTACTGGAAAAAGGGGCCATAGAGGTTGTGCCTCTATCTCCGGTAACGGAAGGTATTTATTCAGTGTACTTCCTTGTACCCAAAAAGGACTTAACCATGCGCCCTGTACTAGATGTGCGCCCAGCGAACAAATTTGTCAAACCTCAAAAGTTTTGTATGGTGACCTTACAGGAAGTGTTCTCCCTGCTATCTCAAGGAGATTACATGACAACACTGGACATGAAAGATGCATACTTTCATATTTTAATGTTGCCAGCGCACAGGAAATACCTCAGGTTCATGATAGAAGGCAAACACTACCAGTTCAAAGTGCTACCCTTCGGCATAGCATAAGCACTGAGGGTATTCACAAAAGTACTGGCAGTGGCAGCGGCCCACCTGCGCAGGTTGTCCATCCCAGTATACCCTTACCTCGACGATTGGCTCATAACAGGGGATTCTTACGAAACATGCTTCTCAAATACCCAAAAGACTGTAGACCTTTTGTTCCATCTGGGCTTCTCCATCAACGAGAAGAAGTCCAGCTTAGACCCCAGCCAGATCAAACAATTCCTAGGGGCTCTAATTCGAACAAAGGACGGCCTTGTCTTCCCCTCCAACGAGAGGGTCCAAAACATGCTGTTTTAGATCCCTCAATATGTGACAGGTTGAGAGGTGACGGTACCCAAAGCAATGCGCTTGCTAGGTATGATGGCGTTGTGTATTTATTTGGTACCTCACGCGCGCCTGCGCATGCGCCCAATGCAAGAATGGCTCAACAGCCAGTAGTGTCAGGCCAGCGGACAATGGGACGATCTAGTGGTTGTCTCGCAGGCCTTGTTTCTCTCGCTACGGTGGTGATCGAAGGAAAACCTGGTAATAGGGAAACCATTCGCCACCCCCGCAGTGGAAGCCCCTCTAACCACAGACGCATCCCTCACAGGATGGGGGGCTCACCTATCCCATCAGACTGCTCACGGAGTGTGGACTCCGAGCGTAGCATCCAAGCACATAAACTTACTGGAGCTACTGGCTGTGTTCAAGGCACTAAAAGCCTTCCAGGCACACCTACAAGGGAAGACAGTGATGGTCCTCACGGACAGCACCACAGCCATGTACTACCTCATCAAGCAAGGGGGCACTCGCTCTCCAGGACTGTCCAAGCTGTCCCAAAACATCTGGAAGTGGGCTCTCAAACACAACATGTTCCTGCTGTCACAACATGTACCAGGGGAACTCAATCTGCTAGCAGACAAACTCAGCAGAGACTTCCCTCTGCCCTCAGAGTACAAATGGCGGTTACACGAAGGCATAGTCTTCGAAGTTTTCACACAATGGGGATTCCCAGAAATAGACCTGTTCGCAACTCTGGAGAACTCACAATGCCAAAATTACGCCTCCAGGTACCCCCAGAACCAATCCAAGGGGAACGGTCTATCGAGTCCATGGTCAGGGAAATGTGTTTACGCTTTTCCCCCAACTCCCCTTCTCAACAAGATTGTGCACAAGATGCACCAGGAACAAGTTACCATGATACTAGTGGCCCCTATGTGGGCCCGGCAGCCATGGTTCGCTCACTTGATGGAGATGTCTCTATCTCCTCCAGTGAAACTTCCCTGCCCGTACAACATGCTGTCACAGGACAAGGGCAGGACTCTGCATCCATGCCCTCAGACTATGAACTTAGCAGTCTGGCTCCTGAGATCATAGAATTTGGACATTTACAGCTCCCACAGAGATGCATGGACATCCTCAGGGAGGCTAGAAAGCCTAACACTCGTCACTGTTATTCTGGCAAATGGAAGAGATTTGTCATCTGGTGTAGAGGAAGAAGCATCAACCCGGTTGACTGCTCCCCCACGCACATTGTTCTGTACCTGGCCCATTTACTGGACTCAGGTCTAGTGTTTAATTCTATTAAAGTCCATCTAGCGGCACTTTCTGCATACACCACTTCCCAACTTAAAGTGTCATGGTAGAAAGTCCCAGTTATCAAAGCCTTCATAGAGAGGGTAAAGTGAATACACCCTCCGATAGCAAACCCAGCTCCCGGCTGGGACCTAAATGTGGTACTTACCAGGCTCATGGGCTCACCCTTTGAACCCTTGCACAAGGCAACTCTTAAGGACCTCACTCTTAAGACTGCTTTCCTAATAGCTATCACCTCCATTAGGAGAGTAAGTGAACTACAGGCTCTTTCTGTTCCAGACCCCTTTGTAACAGTTCACAAAGATAAAGTGGTTCTACGCGCACACCTGAGGTTTGCACCGAAATTCATCTCGAAATTCCATGTCAACCAGTCAATAGAACTACCAACGTTCTTTCAAAACCCTTCAAATTTGGGCGAAAAAAGACTGCATACACTTGATGTGTGCAGAGCTGTCATGTTTTATATGGAAAGAACTAGACCACTAAGGAAAGACTAATCAGTTCTTTGTCTCGGTGGCAGCAGGAAGAGAAGGGGATGCAGTCTCAAAGTCCACTATGTCTAGATGGATTGTTCAATGCATCACTCTCTGTTACACTCTTGCTAAGGGAGAACTACCCTTCAAGCCAAGAGCACACTCGAGGCACTGGGGCATCCATAGCATTCATTGCAAATGTTCCCCTCAAGTCCATTTGCAAAGCGGCAACCTGGAGTTCTGTACACACCTTTACAAAACACTACTGTCTAGATGCTCACTCTAGATCTGATTCCCAGGTGGGACAAGCAGTATTAAGACATCTTTTCTCTACTGTTCCTTCTCACAACCCACCTCCAACTCCGGGTACTGCTCACTAGTCTATGCACAGCATGTGATTCTAAGCAGATTAACAAACATCAGAAGACAATGCATTACTTACCGTAAAAGCATTTCTGATGGTTGTATCTGCTTTGATTCACATGCGCCCAGCCTTCCTCCCCGCTCGGATGGAAGGAACATAGACATCTTTTATCTCTCTCTTTTCTGTACTCACTCACGTCTAGAAGGCTCCCTCAGCGCAGGAAAAATACGAACAGAGGGACCTCGACGCGTGAGGGATTGTGGGTACACCGCACGTCACTATAGGGATAGTGTTACAGACACGCCTTGTCGACGTCCCCTTTTCGACTACGAAAAACAAAATGCAATACTCTGCAGTGACCACTGGATGTCGGACTATGCACAGCATGTGAATCTAAGCAGATACAACCATCAGAAATGCTTTTACGGTAAGTAATGCATTGTCATATATGGTAGTTGGGTAAGGAGTTAAAAGGGGTCGGGATAGTGTTATAAGGCTAGAAAATCAAGGAGTTAAGAGGGACCCCCCCAAATAAAAAGAAAACTGTATTTTTTGGTATTTTGGTCACAATGAAATGTACCACTCTGAATTTTCCATCTGTAAAATCAAATATAAACTATAAATCTATGCACAATTTCACCTTTGGTACAAGCCTGTACTACACAGTAAAGTGGTAGCGATGGCTGAGCAGCCAGACTTATCTCAAGAGTTTTAAGTGAGCAGTAGAACAAGTTACACAAAGGACCAACCAATACAGTGATTCAAGTAAACACTTACTCAAGGTTTCTTAGTAAAAGAATATACATTTATTTACTCAATCATTTATAAAACATTACACTAGCACAAGCAGCTCAACATCACACACTAATACATCACAAAAATCCAACCAGTAAGTAACTGAACAAGTTTAGCTAAAAAGTAAAAGTAGGAGCAAAATGGCACTTCAGATACTTAGAAAATGGAGGGAAAGACATGGTTATAAGAATAGACAGCCCAAATACATTCATAGGCAGGGCCAAGGGTTTCAGTTAAATACAACCAGCAATTCTTCTCAATAGGCCTGGGCCAAAGTCAATGGTTCAGAGTCTCTTGTATAGGATAGCACAGTTCTGGTATATAACAGTTAAGTCTTTGCCACTGATTTTTAAAGAATTTGGCTAGGCGAAAAGTTTGACGAATGTTTAGGGAAGGACAAGCTTTTGTAGTTGAGGAAAGTTTCACGCACTTTCTCGATGGCCGAAAAGATTTCCGGACCGCGTTTGCACAGTACCTTTTAAATGAAGAAAGCTGTAGCTGAGGCAGTTGTTCCTGGACGTTCGAGCAGATCTCGCTGTTCCTGTGCTTCAGTCGTAGGGACAAGGAGGATGTCGGGAGGTTCCTGCACTGCCCAGGGAAGAGGTCAAAAGCTGTAGCAAGACGTCGGTTTAAGGTGTGAGTGCCTTAAAGTCCCCCTGGTTTCCTTCCCTCTGGCTATCGGGTTTTCAACAGCACTCTGAAGAAAATTCGACCAGAATAGGACGGTGTCCAGGTGGCTTGCGAGTTGGTTGTTCCCACCAAACTCAAGGGAAGAAGTTAACCTTGAAGGACTTCTCTGTCGTCAGAGTTTCAGGCAATTCGGACCAGCAGCAGGGCTTCACCAGTCGTCCAGGAGTTGCAGCAGTCCTCTTCCTTCCTCTCCTCTTTGGTTCTTTCGTTCCAGTGGTCGACTCTGCTTTCCAAGTCCCAGAGACCTGCTTTTAAACAGTTTTGCCCCATTCATTCCAGCCTGGCTGTAACTCACGCAGCAGGGTGGTTGTCCTTGCCGGACGGCCAGCCAGCCAATAACTCCAGAGTGCATTCAGGTCTCCTAGGAGACTAAGCACAGGGAGTTTCGGGCACCTCCCTCACATCCTGTCCACCCCAGACACACTGGCACCAGAGGAGGGCTTCAGTACAGAAGCCCGCCAAAGGGCACGAACAAAGGGACCAAACCTGGTTTGGCGCGCAGAGACAAACACAAGAAGGACTTTTCCTAAAAGAAATGGCGAAAAAAGATGACCGGAGTCTGTTTTTACAGATAGGTCTGGGGTGCCATATTGAAAAACATGGCTTCCCCTGATTTTGAGCTACCGCTGTTAGCGGTCGCAAAAAATCACGGTAGTTGATCTAAACCACTGCCACCAGCCATTTAAAATAGGAAAAAGTAATATTTTAGTGTTACATGACTCAGGGGAAGCTAAGCAACCCCCCCAGCACTGTATAGTAAGATAGGGTGTGCTGAGTCAGTACTTTTAAAAAGACTAGTAAAGTCAATTTAACTTTACATGCCCTGGGAGACAGTAGTCAGTCCCAGGAAAGGTATTTAAACCTTGGGGAGTCTGAAAGACACCCCTGTGCCACTGCACTGAAGGTGCTGTGTGACACAGAAAAAGATGAGGCCATGGGGGTTGTTTTAAAAACTCCATTACCAAAGAACACAAAAGTAAAAAACACACAAAATACATGAAAGAGTGGGAAAAAAGGCTCACACTCTTCCCAGGTAAAAAATGAAATCCTAGAAATCCAGCAAAGTTGCTGGGGGTCTCAAAAAGTAAACGAAATTAGCACATTTGGAGAATTCTCCCTAACACTACTCTGTCGAGGGAGTTTCAGGCAATTCGGACCTGCAGCAGGGCTTCACCGGGCAAACCAACAGTATTTGCAGCAGCAGTCCTCTTCCAGCTCATCTTCGGTTCTTTCGTTCCAGTGGTCGACCCTGCCTTCCAAGCCAAGAGACTTGCCTTTTATTCAGTTCTCTCTCATTCATTCCAGCCTAGCTCCCACTCACCCAGCAGAGTGGCTGTCCTTGCGGGACAGTCAGCCAGCCAATCACCACAAAGTGCATTTGGGTCTCCTAGAAGACTAAGCACAGGGAGCTTCGGGCACCTCCCTCACTTCGTGCCCGCCCCAGACACTTGGGCGCCAGAGGCGGTCTTCACTCCTGAAGCCCGCCAAAGGCGATGGAACAAAGGGACTAAACTAGGTTTGGCACGCAGAGACAAACTTTAGAAGGACCTTTTCCAAAAAGAAATGGCGAAAAAAGAAGACCGCGACCTGTTTTTCGAGAGGGGGCTCAGACGCCATTTTGAAAAACATGGCTCCCGCGATTTAATGTTACCGGCACTACGAATAGTTCAGTCGGGAAAAATCATGGTAGTTCGTTGTAAAACCACTGTCACCAGCCATTCTGAGAGGAAAGGGTAGTATTTGACTGCTACATGAGTATCTAGACACGGGATACTAAGTAACCCCTCCAGCACTCTATTGTAAGATAGGGTATGCTGGGTCTAGGAATTTAAAAGACTAGTAAAGTCAGTTTCACTTTACTTACTCTGGGAAACAGTAGTTTATCCCAGAGAAGGTATTTAAACCTTGGGAAAGCCTGAAAGGCTTCCATATGCCACTGCACTGAGGGTGTTGTGTGACACACATGAAAAGATGACTGATGCCTATGGAGTTGTTCAAACTCCATAACCACAGAAAATAAACACAGAAAACAAACAGAATTAAAAAGTTCAAAGTCCCAGAGTTTATCAAAAGAGCTGGAGGGCTCTAAGGTGGGAGCAATTGGCACATTTATGAGAATTCTCCATAACAAACACCTAACAAAGGAGACCTAAAAACAAACTCGAGAAGAGGACACAAGCAGCAGCTTGGGTCAGAGGCAAGAGGGGGTTGCGTTGGACACCTCTTAAGTGCACTCCAATGCTCGAGAGCGACTTCTTGGAATCGGGTAAGCAATACCTTTTTCCCCACAGGACCTTTGGTTTGAAGAAAGTGTTTGTGTTGGTTCCTCCACGATGTGGCAGCTCTGAACCCATCCTCGGCATTCCTTGGTCTGGTGACAAAAGGCAGGACAATGGACGGTGTCCCTCAGCAGCAGTCTCGAGAAAGGACCTGTAGCATGACTTTCAGCAACTTTTTGGTTCACTGTGCAGTTTTGGTGCCTTTTCAGCAGCAACAACAAAGGACACGGATCGTCCGGTCAATCTTCTTTGCTTCCTGCAGTCCCATACTCTGGTGAGGGGGTCTGGGCGAGTGGGATCGGATCTTTGGGGTGCCCTTACAGGCTCTGCACGGATTTTGATAGATTCGTCCTTTCCACGATGATGCACTTGAAATGGGCAGCAGGTCTCCTGGTATTGGGGTTCCGCAGTTCTGGAAGCTCCTAGGACCTCGGGAGATGGCTCGTTTCAAAGTTCATCTTGGGACTGGTTGCTCCCACTAGCCAAAGGGAAGGAGTCGTCCTCTTCGGAACTCCTCTGTCGCATAGAATACGGGGGCAAGACAGCAGTGGTCGCTTCACAGTGTTGCAAAGTGTATGCAGGCGTCTCTGGTCGTCTTCGGTTACTTCCGTTTCCTGTGGTCGACTTGCTTTACACTCCAGAAGCCTCCCCTTTTATACATTTCCAGCACAAACTCCTCTGCAATCTCTCTCAGCATTTTACAGAAAGGAGTGTTTGGGTGTCCAATCAGGACAGCCAGACCCCCTGTGGGAGCTGGACCTATTCAGACACTCTGGCAGACAAAGGACAGGAGGGTGGAAGACTATTCCCCCACTTCCTGCCTGCCAAAGGCAGAACACACACACAGACCTCCCCCTCCCAGAATGGTAGAAGAAGTTTGACTAACAAAGTTGAACCATGCTAGTAAATGGGGGGGGGGGGAAGAAGTGCACTACCGAGGCTATGGGCATAGCCTGCGGTACAAAAATGGCACAATAGTTGGTAGAATGGTATGATATGGTCACGTTTATTTGTAAAGTGCCTATACACAAGGAAAGTGTTTCAAAGCGCTCAAGGAGTGAGGGAACAAGGGGGAAAAACTCCAGCCATTCAGAGCCCTTGATTTGCTGAACGATACAAGTCTGCATAGGCAAAGTAAGTGCATATAATACAATTAACAATGTAGATAACAGCAAATGCATCTGACGACGATTCTGCATTTTTTCCAAGTGCATTGAAGCGCAACCATACAAGGAGGGGAGACGGGGGAGATAGATAAATGAGCTTCAAGGCATGGTACGTTCAGATTGTGCAAGTGCACAGACGGTACAGGAGAGGGGAGGGTGGGTGGACAAGTGCAGGGGTGGGTGGGGGGGATCCAAGTGCGCCCAGTTAGTCAGAAACTGGGTAAGTGCTGAAAGATTGCCATTCTCATGAGTCATTGACCAAGTGCAGTAACAATGCAGTAAGTGCAGGCCCGGAGGCAAGTGCGAGAGGACTGGCGACGTTGCCAGGGACCTGTAGGACTCTGAGGTACACCAGGCGGCCAGGCGGCAAGCTGTGTGGAAAAGGAGGGAGAGAGGGATAGAGCTGAGAGAGAGATTGGCAGGGTAGAAGGAGAGAGAAGGAAGAGAAGAGGAATGTCTTAAGAAGTTTCTGGAAATTAAGGAGATCAGGCTCAAGATACAGGGTGGCAGGGAGGCTATTCCAGAGGGAGGCCCCTGGTGAGGATAAAGATCTCCCTCCAAATCTCTGCTTGGAGAACGTGCTCACTCGCAGAAGGTTGGAGGTAGATGAGCGGAGGGCTCGCGAGGGACAGTATTTAGGTAGGCATTGTTGCAGATAGGTAGGTCCCAGGCCCCAGAAAGCCTTGTGGACTATGCAGCGGGTCTTGAACGTGATCCTTGCAGCCACGGGGAGCCAGTGGAGGGATTTCTGCACTGAGAGATCCGGTCCCTGGGTTGAGGCCAAGGATAAGTCTTGCGGTTCTGTTCTGGATGAGTTGCAGAGGGCGCAGAGCAGAGGCAGGGAGGTTGAGAAAGAGGCTGTTGCAGTCTTCCAGCCTGGAGAGAACCAGTGCTCTTGAGACAGGGAGAGTAGCTCTGAGGAGGTGCTGCTGGTAGTTGCACTTTTTAGAGATGTCCGAGATGTGAGTGGAGGAGAGCGTGTAGCGAAGATGACGCCAAGGTTTCTTGCCTCGCAGGTGGGTGAGGGTGCAGGGCCACAGGAGGACGGCCAGAGTGAAAGTGGGAAAGCGGGAGCAGGGGTCCCAATGCAAACAATCTCTGCCTTACTGCCATTGAGGCAGAGGTCGTTTGCAGCACACCATGACTGAATTGTGGACAGACAGTCGGATATGAGCGAGGTAGAGGAGGTGGCTGAGGGTAGCCTGAAGGAGATTTGTGTGTCATCCGCATAGCACTGGAAGTTAGAGATGAGATGAAAGCGGCAATCACATGTGCCAAGACATCCATGTAGACATTGAAGAACCAGGGGGAAAGGATAGAGCCCTGAGGAACGCCACAAGTTGAGAGAGTGATAGAAGAGAGAAAGGACCCAAATTCCACCTGGGATGGGCGGTCGGAAAGGAAGGAGGTTAACCACGCCAGAGCCTGACCTGTGATTCCAAGGGTATCACAGAGATGTGCGATCAGGGTGTTGTAGTTTACTGTGTCAAAGGCAGAGTAGAGGTCAAGAAGAATAAGGGCTGAAGGAGTGTTAGTGTCCAGATTTGAGAGCAGGTCTTCACGGGGGTTCAGAAGAGCAGTTTCCGTGCCTCTGGATGCTCTAAAGCCAGACTTATGGTCGTGGAGGCAGCAAGCAGATTCAGTGTGGAGGGTGAGCTGAGAGATAGCCAACTTCTCCAGGAGTTTGCCCAGGAAAGGGGTGTTGGAGATGGGGCGGTAGTTTGCTGGAATGGAGGGGTCGGCAGAGGGTTTCTTGAGCAGAGGATGTACAAGGGAGTGCTTAAGAGAATTTGGGAAGACTCCAGTGACAAGAGATATTGCAGAGATCAGCCAAGGCTGCAGCGAGAGAGTGAATGTACTCTTACGGCCCGTCCCCTTTCCTGCATACTGCATGGGCATCCCTTCCATGGGACGACAGACGGAACCTTTTTCAACAGAAAAGCCTCCTTCCCCTTTAAATTTAGAGGCACATGGGGGTGTGGCCCAGGGAGAATGTGCTGCCCTGACTGCGCCCTCCGGCGCCACACCTCAGTCCCCTTTTCCGTGCCGACAGGAACGTGCCGAATTCACCAGCGCTCCTGGGTTTGGCTTTGGCCATGTAATTCCACGCACAGATACTTCTTCTCTTTGTCTTTTTTGCCTTTTTATCATTCAGGTACTCGGTCCTCAGGTGCCACGCCCCCTCCCCAGCGCATGTCGACTTCCACAGGATTCAGCAGGTTCCATCCTGCAACGGGCTCTTCCCAAATTCAGACCCCCACGCCCTCTGCCTACGTTGCCCTGGCCCAGACCACAGTTGGCAAGCTTGTACAGCGTGTGGCTTGCTGTCATTGAAAGCGCTGAAGAACAGACTAGCCAGGTGGAGGGAGCTCTTCCAGAAGTCGTTTCCAGAGGACCTCAAGACCTTCGTGAACCACTGAGCCATGCCCAAGGAAGGGCTGCTATTTTCCATCGCACCCCGCAAAGGAGACTCCTTTCCAAGGACTCTCCCGTGCGGCAGGGACCGTTCAGGTCCCTGTACCAGAACGTGCACCGAGGCTGCTGCAGCTACCGGTTTTCGGCCCGAGGGATCCTCGGATCCTCCCGGTGGCAGTGTTGAGGGACCGGAAGGTTCTTGTACCGGATTGTCATCCGAGGGGTTTTGCCCTTGTCCCGGCAATATGGCTGAGGGGCTATGCCCTAGTACCGTCAATACGCCTGAGGGGGCGCCTAAACGCAGCTCTGCCGATCCCCGGGTCGAGGGTGTCTCACCTACCGGGCCTAGGCACGAGTAGCAAGGTAGACCTCGTGATCCACACACAAGAGTCTTGAGGGAGGCTGGGCCCAGCGAGCCGAGCAACACGTTGCATACATGTGGCAGGCAGCTCGACAAGATGGCTACCGCGCCGACAGAGGCACCCGTCTGACGCCATTCCAGGAGTTCGGTGAAGAACGAGTGTCAAGGTGGGACTGGCCTCAACCAGGTATGTGGCCTACAGCCTATCCTTCTTATGTGCAGGGCAGCTTTCCACTGCATCCATATGGTCAGGGTATGCAGCACCTCCAGCAGCCCTCAGCTACCCCGTCAGTACCCCCTACCACCTCTCAGGCCAGTGAAGAGGGGTTCTTAGAGAGGTTCCTCAGGCTCATGAAGTCACCTCGGATGGGGGTTATCGTCAAGCGTCAAGGACGCCATCGGGGAAGTCCTCCCAACTATGCTAGCGGCAACACAAGCGCCTCCGCCAGCACCACCAGCCCCGGTGCAGCCGCTGCCTCCGGCTCCCCAGCTGACGCCTCATGCGCAGGGCCTCATGGGGCCATGCCATCTGTATCGCAACGGACATGAGGACAGCCTGGCTCCGAGTCACGAAATTCAACCCGGAGGTCTAGGAACGAATATTAGATCTACCGTTCGTGGGGGGGGGGGCCTCTTCCACTCCACCGCAGATGAAGAGCTGGACAAGAAGAAAAAAAGCTCACAAACGGCCAAGTCTTTATCCATCTTGAAAAAGACCACCCCCAAGTCGTACACCCAGTCACAGCAGCGCTCCGACAGAGGGCATACGTATAGAGGGTTCTGCGGCTTCCAGGAACAGAGATCCAGGCAGCCGGACCACTCGCCGTCTCAGAACCGGAGCAAGCAACAAAAGGGGGTGGGGGGAAGTAAGGACTTTTTCCAGTCCCCCTCCTCCGCGACAGCCTCCAAGGGTGCAGGCTTGCACTCCATGCACATTTCTGGTGCCAGAATTTCGCGGACCCCTGGATCCTCTCCTTAGCATCCACAGGGTACCGCCTTCCTATCCCAGCCTCTCCTCTCCTCCCCTCCCCTCCCCTCAGGTTGGGACAGCAACTCTTCTGGCGGAGATCCGGTCGCCCAAAGAGAGCCAGTTAGTGGAGGAAGTCCCAGCAAGGCTTGGGCTTTTACTCCAGGATTTTCGTCATTCCGAAGAAGAACCAGGTGGGCCTGAGAGTTGTGCTGGACCTTTCCACTATCAACCTCTCCTTAGCCCTACAAAAATTCAAGATGGTTATGCCAGCTTTTATAGCGGAGACCTTGTGCAAGGGAGACTGGATGTGCTCCCTGGATCTGAAGGACACGTACCTACACGTCCCGATTTGGGCAGCCCCATCGTTCTTTCCTACTGTTCAGGATCATGGGCTACCATTTTCAATACAAGGTCCTTCCCTTTGGCCTCAATTCGGGCCCCAGGGTCTTCACCAGGCTCATGAATATGGTGGCTGCCCTCCTCAGAGCGCAGGGCCTCCACATCTGCCCATAACTCGATGACTGGCTCGTCAGGGCTACATCTCCAGAAGCGGTTCACCACTCTTCCCATGCCCTTATGAACACACTGCACGATCTGGGCTTCTCGCTCAATCTCAAGAAGTCGCAGCTGCAGCCCATGCAGACACTAACATTCTTGGGCCTCATCTGGGACACGTGCTCCGAGAAGGTATTTCCGTCGGAGGACAAGATCTCGGCCATCAAGATGGCCACCACCCACTTCCTCAGCAGAGAGGTGACCTCAGCTTGGTGGTACCAGCATCTCTTGGTGGCTGTCCTATTAGCCGTTCCACACACGAGACTGAGGATGAGGAGGATTCAGTTGCACTTTGCGGCCTCGTGAAATCGGGAGCAGGGCTCCCAATCCGTGATGATCAACATTCCTCCATCTCTCCACCCGGACCTAGCATGGTGGTCTAGGGACTGCAACCTGCGGACGTGCAAGCCCTTTTGGCCGCCCCCCCCTGCCCCCTCTGCAGGCCACCATCACCACAGACTCCTCCCTCAATGGCTGGGGAGCCACCCTGGACAATCTCGGTCCACGGCACCTGGACTTGACAGGAGCAGGAATACCACATCAATTGGTTAGAGCTGAACGCCATCTGGCTAGAGCTCAGAGCATTCCTCCCGCTTCTCAGGGGCAAGGTTGTCCTCATGCAGACAGACAACTCTACCAGCATGTACCACATCAACAAGCAGGGAGGCACCAGATCCCCTCCTCTGTGCAGACTGGCAATCAGCATGTGGAAGTGGGACTTGGAAAACGACATCTATCTCACGGCAGTCGACCTCCCGGGGGAATCCAACCTGGAGGCGGACAGGCTCAGCACGTTGGGAGAAGACAATTACGAGTGTCAGCTAAACTACCTTGTTATGGAGATCGTCAGGAGACCTTCAACAGGTGGGGTCATCCCCAGGTGGATCTCTTTGCCACCTGGCACAACAAGAAATGCCCTCAGTTTGCCTCCTGGTAGTGACAGGGACCCGGCTCCCTGGGCGACGCATTTCGGCTTCAGTGGGACGATATGACGGCTTACGCCTTCCCGCCCACTCCGCTGATTTACAGAGCGATTTGCAAGATCAAGGAGTCTCGCCAACTCAACATAATTCTAGTAGCTCCAAGGTGGGACTGGCCTCAACCAGGTATGTGGCCTACAGCCTATCCTTCTTATGTGCAGGGCAGCTTTCCACTGCATCCATATGGTCAGGGTATGCAGCACCTCCAGCAGCCCTCAGCTACCCCGTCAGTACCCCCTACCACCTCTCAGGCCAGTGAAGAGGGGTTCTTAGAGAGGTTCCTCAGGCTCATGAAGTCACCTCGGATGGGGGTTATCGTCAAGCGTCAAGGACGCCATCGGGGAAGTCCTCCCAACTATGCTAGCGGCAACACAAGCGCCTCCGCCAGCACCACCAGCCCCGGTGCAGCCGCTGCCTCCGGCTCCCCAGCTGACGCCTCATGCGCAGGGCCTCATGGGGCCATGCCATCTGTATCGCAACGGACATGAGGACAGCCTGGCTCCGAGTCACGAAATTCAACCCGGAGGTCTAGGAACGAATATTAGATCTACCGTTCGTGGGGGGGGGCCTCTTCCACTCCACCGCAGATGAAGAGCTGGACAAGAAGAAAAAAAGCTCACAAACGGCCAAGTCTTTATCCATCTTGACAAAGACCACCCCCAAGTCGTACACCCAGTCACAGCAGCGCTCCGACAGAGGGCATACGTATAGAGGGTTCTGCGGCTTCCAGGAACAGAGATCCAGGCAGCCGGACCACTCGCCGTCTCAGAACCGGAGCAAGCAACAAAAGGGGGTGGGGGGAAGTAAGGACTTTTTCCAGTCCCCCTCCTCCGCGACAGCCTCCAAGGGTGCAGGCTTGCACTCCATGCACATTTCTGGTGCCAGAATTTCGCGGACCCCTGGATCCTCTCCTTAGCATCCACAGGGTACCGCCTTCCTATCCCAGCCTCTCCTCCCCTCCCCTCCCCTCCCCTCAGGTTGGGACAGCAACTCTTCTGGCGGAGATCCGGTCGCCCATAGAGAGCCAGTTAGTGGAGGAAGTCCCAGCAAGGCTTGGGCTTTTACTCCAGGATTTTCGTCATTCCGAAGAAGAACCAGGTGGGCCTGAGAGTTGTGCTGGACCTTTCCACTATCAACCTCTCCTTAGCCCTACAAAAATTCAAGATGGTTATGCCAGCTTTTATAGCGGAGACCTTGTGCAAGGGAGACTGGATGTGCTCCCTGGATCTGAAGGACACGTACCTACACGTCCCGATTTGGGCAGCCCCATCGTTCTTTCCTACTGTTCAGGATCATGGGCTACCATTTTCAATACAAGGTCCTTCCCTTTGGCCTCAATTCGGGCCCCAGGGTCTTCACCAGGCTCATGAATATGGTGGCTGCCCTCCTCAGAGCGCAGGGCCTCCACATCTGCCCATAACTCGATGACTGGCTCGTCAGGGCTACATCTCCAGAAGCGGTTCACCACTCTTCCCATGCCCTTATGAACACACTGCACGATCTGGGCTTCTCGCTCAATCTCAAGAAGTCGCAGCTGCAGCCCATGCAGACACTAACATTCTTGGGCCTCATCTGGGACACGTGCTCCGAGAAGGTATTTCCGTCGGAGGACAAGATCTCGGCCATCAAGATGGCCACCACCCACTTCCTCAGCAGAGGGGTGACCTCAGCTTGGTGGTACCAGCATCTCTTGATGGCTGTCCTATTAGCCGTTCCACACACGAGACTGAGGATGAGGAGGATTCAATTGCACTTTGCGGCCTCGTGAAATCGGGAGCAGGGCTCCCAATCCGTGATGATCAACATTCCTCCATCTCTCCATCCGGACCTAGCATGGTGGTCTAGGGACTGCAACCTGCGGACGTGCAAGCCCTTTTGGCCGCCCCCCCCTCTGCAGGCCACCATCACCACAGACTCCTCCCTCAATGGCTGGGGAGCCACCCTGGACAATCTCGGTCCACGGCACCTGGACTTGACAGGAGCAGGAATACCACATCAATTGGTTAGAGCTGAACGCCATCTGGCTAGAGCTCAGAGCATTCCTCCCGCTTCTCAGGGGCAAGGTTGTCCTCATGCAGACAGACAACTCTACCAGCATGTACCACATCAACAAGCAGGGAGGCACCAGATCCCCTCCTCTGTGCAGACTGGCAATCAGCATGTGGAAGTGGGACTTGGAAAACGACATCTATCTCATGGCAGTCGACCTCCCGGGGGAATCCAACCTGGAGGCGGACAGGCTCAGCACGTTGGGAGAAGACAATTACGAGTGGCAGCTAAACTACCTTGTTATGGAGATCGTCAGGAGATCTTCAACAGGTGGGGTCATCCCCAGGTGGATCTCTTTGCCACCTGGCACAACAAGAAATGCCCTCAGTTTGCCTCCTGGTAGTGACAGGGTCCCGGCTCCCTGGGCGACGCATTTCGGCTTCAGTGGGACGATATGACGGCTTACGCCTTCCCGCCCACTCCGCTGATTTACAGAGCGATTTGCAAGATCAAGGAGTCTCGCCAACTCAACATAATTCTAGTAGCTCCACGGTGGCTTGCCAGGCCATGGTTTTCGCAGCTGCTCAGCCTCTCGGAGGCTCATCTACTGGTGCAGCAGGGGGGGCAGGGTCATCCACTCCGTGCCACAGAAACTAGCCCTAACAGCGTGGTACCTGAGCAGGTAACGCTGCGGCACCTCAGGCTCTCCCAGGCTAATCTGGAAATCATACAGGACGCAAGGCTACCAGGGCCCAGTATAAAAGTAAATGGACCAGGTTCTGCCACTGGGCAGACTTTAAGGAAATCGATCCCCTGGCATGTACTTTGGACGACGTGCTCTCCTTCTCGGCACACCTCGCCCACTCGGGGATCCAGGTGGTCACCTGCCGTATATACCTCGCAGCAGTAGGGGCTTAAAGGAACTTGGAGGAGGGGACCTTCTCTTCCTCCAATCCTATCGTCAAGAAACATTTGACGGGGCTCGCAAGGCTCTACCCGCCCATCAAGAGGCAGCACCCCGTGTGAGACCTTAACATAGTCTTGGGCGCCCTGGCGCACAAACCGCTTGAACAAATGGAATCCGCAGACATCAGGCTGGTCACCATCAAGACGACCTTACTGGTCGGCCTCATCTCGGCTCGTAGAGTCAGCGAAATCCAGGCAGTGGTCGCCTCAGAACCATATACTTCCTTTCACAGGGGCAAAGTAGTCCTGCGGACACACCCAGCATTTCTGCCCAAGGTGCCGTCTGCTTTCCACTTGAACGAGGAAATGGTCCTTCCTACATTTTTTGCTGATACTAAAGACGAAGCTCCAAGGCCTCCATATCCTGCTGGATGGTCTTAGCCATCAAAGAAGCATACGAGGGCCATCACAAGCCTCTGCCGGCCATAGGACAGGTAAAAACACAAAGAATAGGGTTCCAAAAGAGGGAGCGCATAAGAATAAATGAGTGGAAAAAGGCTCCACTCATTCAGGATTTCAGAAAAAGGTCCAAATGTCCAGCAACAAGTGCCGGGGGTCTCACTAGGAGAGAGGATGAAGCATAAAAACGATAAATCTCCCTAACACTGGGGGCTGCAGATAGCTTGTATCCTGCTACCCCTCAGGTCTCCATAGAGTAACATTGGGTGGACAACCCTTTGTACTCTTATCGGTAAAACACCTGCCCTTGAACACTGGTTCTAAAGTAGTTACCTAAGTCCATCTGTAGTTTACCATTGAATGACTATTGCAAGTGATCTTATACTCTATATATGTACTTAGAACGTTAATAGTATGCTTTAGACTACATAATAAATGTCTATTTTTATATATAACTATTAAGTGTGTTAGTGTTTTCTTGGACTAAGGTGTGCTTTGAGGTCTTTGTACCTAACTACAGCCCTCCTCCCTCCTCCGAGTAAGAATGGCTGCTCGCCGCTCTACCCTTGGGTAGTTCAGGCTGATTCTAGGGGTGTGGGCTTATACATCCAAGGGGAATCCGTATACAAAATCGAAAATAAAAAAAACAATGGTAGATTTGACCGAATTCAGCTGAATGAAATTTTCGAACAGCTGAAAATTCCGGTCAAATCTCACATTCAGTGTGATAATAGTGAAGACGGAAAGCGGGGGTTGCAGTGGTGTCCCCCGCGACCTACATGATCAAGTTCAAAAAGAAAAAGAGAGACCACCGTGTTGCGCCGGTTCCCATGCATGTAAGTGAAGGGAACCAGCGTTGTAGAGGGGTGGCAGAGTCTGTGGCACACTGCGATGTGTGCCGCCGGGCCAGAAGGTAAGTAAGGGGGTTGTGGATAGCGGGTTGCAAGAAATGTCAGCGGGAGACCAAACCAAAGTTATTTTCGGTCAAATTACTTGTTTTATTTTTTCTCTTGGACATTTCATATTTGAAATGGACATCCCATCCAAGGTGGGCTTTCCGAAGTCCTGCCCCAGACGGTGATGTTTGTAAAAATCCCCCAACATGAATTATTCACTGTATTCGACTATTAGACTCTGGCTCATAATCCTCTTCCTTTTTGCCCCTAGAACCACTACACGTGGTACTGGAGCAACCCAGCCTTCTTTGCAAATATACCAATAGAGGCGGTTTACAAAGCTGCAACATAGTGTTCAGTTCACGCATTCACATGCGATGTCGGATACTCGAGTGTGCCTGGAAATAATAAAACATCTGTTGGCGATTGTTCTCTTAGCTCACCCGCCACGTCTACTGATATTGCTAGCAAAGTTTGCTATTCTCTTAGATCACCCGCCATGTCTACTGATATTGCTAGCTAGTTTGCTATTGTTCTTTTAGATCACCCGCCACATTTACTGATATTGCTGGCTAGTTTGGTATTGTTCTCTTAGATCACCCGCCATGTCTGTTGATATTGCTAGCTAGTTTGGTATTATTCTCTTAGATCACCCGCCACGTCTACTGATATTGCTAGCTAGTTTGCTGTTGCTCTTAGATCACCCGCCACGTGTACTGATATTGCTAGCTAGTTTGCTATTGTTCTCTTAGATCACCCGCCATGTGTACTGATATTGCTAGCTAGTTTCTTTTGTAGTACATAGCATAATTATGTTTTACATGCATTTGTGTTAAGGCCTTAAAAATGGTGTATGTGTATGCTTCTGTGTGGAAATCGGTATACCATTTCAATTTTTCCTGGTTTTTTTCCAAATGTTTCTTCTCTAAAAAAAAAAATAATTGAGAAATATATGTGGGTGTGGGGAATCGTGTAAAATTAATAGGGGAGAGGCAGGTTGGGGGAACCTCCCATCTCCCAAAATAAAAATGTAGATGAATTTTATAAGAAAGACAATTCTGGAAAAAAAAACATTGAAAAAACGATTGTTGATGAATGAACATAGTACAGTGGAAATCTACTACTTGGCTATCTCTAATTGCATGTGCACACCTACTCCTGATCTCCTAAATCTGACTAAGTGATCAGCCTGCGTGACCTTGAGAGAGTAAAGGCCAAGTGTAAAAAGCCCTTACTCATCACCTAGGTTGACCACTCCGAACCCTTCCATAGGGCTGCTGCTTAAAGTCACAACTGATATTCTCACAAACACGCCACCTCTGGTTATGTGGAATCAGGTTAACATTTCCCCCTGTCGGAACCCCATAGCTCTGCAACAATACGATATGAAGTATGTAAGTGTGCCACTTGCGTGGACTTTGCTTTATTCTGCATATTAGAGTATCCTGTATCCCCCTGCAGAGTGCCTGGCCACTGCTATCTTAGTGAGTGAAGTGATCAGTAGGCCCACTGTGAACTTTCACTAGTGATATGAGAGAGGCTGCTGACTGTCCACCATCCATGTTCTTAGATTGATGAGAACAGCACAGGTATGGGGTACTTGCTTACACATTCCCTTTGCGGCCACCGATGCCACGCTTGGTGAGGAAGCGGCTCACTGTTTTATTTTCATTTTTACAGGCAGAAAATCATCAAGGAGAAGGCTGTGCCGATGATTGAGGGCTACATGTTCGAAGAACACGACATGATCAGATTGGCTGCCACAGAGTGCATGTGCAACATGGCAATGAGTAAAGAGGTAGGGAGCAAAGGCGGGGGCTGGGGTTCATGTAAAATAAAAAGGGGTGGCAGTGTAGTGACTTCCAAACAAGTGTGTTGGGAGAAATAATAACATGGCAAGCATCACGCTCCTGTTAGGGCAGTTTTTCTGAAGTCCAACGAAAAGCTTAGTAAAACCATTCAACTGAGACTGTACAAGACTCCACCCTTAGTATAAGTATGTACCACCTGAGTATATGGTAGTTTAGACTGAGCAGCCAGGATTACCTTAGGAGGGAGAGAGGGCTGTAGGAAGGTACAAAGAACTTGTGGTATACCATGGATTCAACAGAAACACTTCCAACCAAAAGTATTATAAAAAATACCTTAGAAGTTGTGCAGTGACACTCAGTTGAGAAATCACTTAGTAAACCAACCTGCAAGTATACTTTTCTGAATAGTGGAACACTCATTCAAGAAACAGCAGAAACCTATAACCACATTCAGGATAACACAGATTTTTTTGTGTAACTTACACTTAGTTGCTTTTCGGCTCAGTAGAACACAGACTAATGTAAGGAATTCATGGTGGCAACAGTAAAGACATACGCAAGTGATCACAGTTCAAGGGTTTTGATTGAGCAATGAATGAAGGGTGGAAAAACGCCTAATCTAAATCTAAATCTAAGGTGGGAGCAAGCGTCGACCATCAAATGAAAAATAAGACAGTCCTAGTGGCATTGTGTCAAATAGAAGGGCCTATAATAAGAAAAACCTATTGCCAAGTCCTTACAACTAATTATAGGAGTGGTGTGGGATAGGGTTTCAAAAAAGAAAAGTGTTCTCAAATCATAAATCAGGATGTGATTGCCAGGTTCGCACGAGGCAAGGTGGAGCTGTGGAGCATAGCACACGCTCGAGCTTTCTCAGCACGAGCTGACAGTTACGTATCAACTATCGGGCTCTTCGATGTCCAAGTCTCTTTTCCCAAAGGTCTCCTGCCTTCGAGGCCTGATGTATTCCACAACAAACAAACAAAAAGTTATTTTCCACAGTTCATGTTGAGTGATGGATTCACCTCTGGGTCCTCCTCTTTTGTGCGCCAACCCCTCACATGACGTATTCAACCAATCAATTGAACGGTTGCTTTCTCAATGAACTTTGGGTGATAGCTTTTCACCCCTGGATCTCCCTCGACCGGGCTCGGACCCACTTCATATGGGGGACAATTCACTTCCCCTGGTCTTCCAATACCTTTTTACATTCACAAGTCTTAATGTCTTTTTAAACAGTACTTCAGGCTCCGTTCCTGATTGTCGGCTTCCCTCTTCCGGATTCACTGTCGCCAACTTTTACAACACACTGTTCATGCGCTCATTTCACCAAGCAGGATTCATTTCCCTTTGCTTCTCAATCAGCTGTAGGTCAAATACTTTCGACGATACAGAGGATTTTACAAGACCCCTGTATGGTCACTTTGACCTCTTTTCGCCGCTTCCCAAGGGATTCTGATTTTGGTAGTTTCTACCATTGGGTAATCTCCCAGAGTTTCCTCCCTGAGCACCCATGTGGTGCCGGGATTCTCTGTTACTGGTTTTCCCCCTCTTTCCTCAATCGTATCATTGTCTTTCAAAGTTCAAATTAGCCGGTGGCTACTTTTCGTTTAACACAGTTCGGTGTCTTATTGATTCACCCCTCGACTCAGAGGCTTTGATGAATCGCTTGCCTTTCTTTATTCTTGGAGTCACGGTTGGAACCACCGAGATCAGCGTCCTTCCCTGGCTTGGTTATCAGCAGAGGAGGGTCTCGCGTACCATTGACTGCGGGAGAAGCCTAAGGTACAGTAAAAGGCGACCAACCTGCCTAAGAAGGCCCAGGCGGCGCAGGAACAATCGTCGACGATCGAGATGGTAGCGCCGCTCTCTCGAAGGCCAAAGGGGCTGACCCGGTCAAGGTAGCCCCGGCTGCACCCAGAGTGTCCCTGCCCCCGAGGTGGGATGCCTAGGCTGGGGCCGTGGTGAGGACACCGGAAAAGAGGATGCCGGAGCCAAGTCCAACTCCGACCCCTCAAGATGCAAAAAAGGGGGGTGAAGGGAGTCATTAGGGCAAGTCGTACTCCAAGGAACTGATTTTTTCTTCCGCGGATGAGGAAGACCAGGAGTCCATATACACAAACCACGAGGACGTGACGGAGGGGCGACGGCAGAAATGCTGACGGCGCAGGGCCTAGTAGGCCTGCCACCCCAACTCCAAGAGATGTATCACTGGACATCCTCTCGACCCTACACACATTGTTGTCGGAAATTCAGAAAAGGATGCCTGGGTGGCCCTGGTGACTCTGGTAGCCACGGATCAACCTCCAGCGAAAAAGAGGAAGCGTCACCCAGCACCACCTCATTAACCTCCGCACCTTTCCCCCCAAGGGATCAGGACACAGGGATGGACACACCCACAGTGGACGGCTCGCCACAGCCAAGGGCGTCCCCACCGGATGAAGTGGGGTTGTTTCATGCCATGGTCACCAGAGCGTCTGAGCTCTTCCAACTGACACCCGAAGAGACCAAAAAGGAAGGTTTCCTCTACCAGAGGTGCAAGACAAAAAGGAAGACCATCATGGTGCTGCCCCTCTTGGAAGTCATTTGGGAGGAGGGTCTGGCCTTAATGAAGAACCCAGGAAAGTCTAGAGAAAAAATACTGGGTGCCGGAGTCTGCACCCAGGTGCCTACGGTCACAACCATCGCCAGACTCGGTGGTATCGGTGGCTGCGAGGAAGAGATCTAACCCCTCATCTGCGTCATCTGTCCCTCCGGATAGCGAGTTGGACGCCATGGGGAAAAGGGTCATCTACTCGGCTGCATTGACCGTCAAGGTGGCCAAGGCACTGGCGATCCTGACTAGGCACGACAGGGAACTGTGGTACAAAATGACCCCGATTCTGGATTTCCTGCCTGACGACAAACGGGTGGAGGCGATCTCTCTCCTCCAGGAAGGGGAGGTGGTGCCGGACCATGCCATCACAGTGGCCCAGGATATCGCCGACACAGGCTTCCGACAGATGGGGAACAGTTTCTGCCTCCATAGTCGAGCCTGGCTGAAGGTCACCAATTTACGCCAGGAGGTCCAAACGAGGGTACTGGACATGCCCTTCAATGACAACCTCTTTCGAAAGACGGTTGACGAGTCCTTACAGCCCATCAAGACTGACACAGAGAGGGCTTGTGCCCTGGGCACTCTTCAGCAACACTGCCCTTCCTTTCGTGTCTCTGGCGTAAAGTCCACTACATCAATGGAGGTTCCTCATCTTACCGTCAACCCTCCCTGTCCACGACCAAGGAGGCCTACACAGTCCGTTCCAAGGCTTTCGATGGAGGTGGCCAGCGTTGTCGCCACTCCCAAGGTGGAACGCTGGCGCCGAAGCAGGACTAAACCGGCCTGGACATCAGGCCCCCACCCATGCACCCCTGTAGGAGGCTGGCTGGCTAGTTTCGTCAGCGAGTAGAAAAAGATCTCCACCTACAGGTGGGTGCTGGATGCTATCACCCACAGACAAACCCTGGAGTTTCAACAAAAGTGTCAGTGGATCCCTCCAGTGGCCCGGCAGGAGCAGCACATCCCTCAGCTTTTGCAGGAGGTACAGGCCCTGCTAGGAAAGGGGTGATAGAGCTAGTTCCAAGATGACTCTGGGGATCCGGAGTCAGATACTTCTTAGTAAAAAAGACCATTCTAGACCTTTGACGTCTCAACAAGTACCTGAAGTCCCAAAAATTCAGGATGGTCACGTTGCAGCATGTGCTCGGCCAACTGGAGGAAGGAGACTTCTTGATGTCGCTGGATATGGAGGACCCATACTTTCAGGTCCCCATTCATGGGAAGCATCAGAAGTTCCTGCGCTTTGTGGTTCTGGGAAGACATTGCCAATTCAAGGCTCTCCCTTTCGGCCTGAAGTCGGCGCCCAGGGTGTTTACGAAGTGCCTGGCACCAGTGGCAGCCCATCTACATCTACAGGGGATACACGTGTACCCATACCTCGACGACTGGCTCATCCGGGCCAAGTCAAGGGACATAGCCGTCAAACACATGGAGAGGACCACCCGGCTGCTGGCGAATCTGGGGTTCTCTGTCAATTATCCAAAGTCCTGCTTGACACCATTGCAGAATGCACAGTCTCTTGCTTGGTGTGGTCCTTGGGAGAGAGGGTAGCAGCCATACTGTGGAAGGTGCAAAGGCTGTTCTCACTGAAGGCTGCCACAGTGAGTGTTGGGTAAGAATTGATGTAGTAACACTGTGTGAGACTACACAACACTTATCTGCTTGGTATTAGGTAACCCACCTTTTGGTAAAGGTCTGTACTACACAGGTTGGTAGTGTGACTGAGCAGCCAGGCCTATCTCAAGAGGGGTACATGTGAGTTGTAGAGCTGTAGCAATGAAATTCGCAAATGCAAGTAGCCAGTAACACTTGCACTCAAGGTTTCCGTTATAAACAGTTATTTATTTAACATCAATTTTCAAATAAGCGTTCTTTAAAAAGGGCAAGGTAGGTAACAATCAAATATTCTTTAATCCTTTTCCAGAATCAGCGCAAGTTAGTGGATACTCTTTAGAGATTTTTTTACACACTTCATTCACAAGGACAGTAATGGCATTTATATATCACTTTTTATACTTGCAGATTCTGAGGTTGCACAAAGGAAAGGTTAAAGGAAGGAAAAGGTTAAACAGGTTCTCAGGGCATGTGAGTATACTTAAATCTTCCAATGAAGTCTAGACAGGCCTTTCCCAGCAATAACAGTTTAGGACAAGTTACCACCTATGAGGGACAGAAATATCAAAGTCCATGTACTAGAAGGGTCTGCAGGGAGCCAGGACAACCAAAGTCAATTGAAGCACAGTCTATGGAGCAGAGTCACTTCGTAGATAAATAAAAGTCTTGCAGAAAGTTAGAGAGTTTTGTAGAAATCATTGTAGGGTCACAAGACGTTAAGCCTGTAAAAAGTAGAGTTGGGATCCACTCTAAGGTAAGCCAATGCAAGTCTCATCTGAGAAAAGAATAGCTCAAAAAGACACTGAGACTGTTCTGGTTTGAAGAAGAGTGGTCCAGCTGGATTCTGTCCTGTTTCAGTGTTGCAGACCATGGGTTCCTGAGCCTTGGTCCTGGGGACAAGGGAAAGGACGTCTGAAGGGCTCCTGCAGCAGCAATTTGGAGGTCGTTGACAGCTACGGGCTCTTTTTCGGATCAGCTGCACTTTCCGGTTTCATCGCTCAATAAACAGCACCACTGCGGATCTCGGATACCAGTTGGGCTTCCTTCACTCCTTGGGTCCTGCACTCAGGTGAGGGGACTCGAGCTCTGGTCGTCCTGCTTCTGGAGGGTCCTTAGAGACTCCTTGAGTTTCTGGTCAGATTGCAGACGTTGCACTCTACTACGGATTTCTCGACCCCTGGCACTTGGTTTTTGCAGCAGCGAAGATGTACAGCCAATCAGGGAAAATGGTCCAGTGGAGTTCGTCTCGGTTAGTTGGTCCCTTCCGGAGAGTCTCTTCTTGATCAGAAAAAGGAGGTTCAGCACAGCAGCAGGGCTTCACTGGGCAATTCAAAAGGTCCAGGAGGATGCTGCAAGCTTCGTTCACGGTTTTGTCGGGTGTTTCTCCCAGTGGTCGACTGACTCTAGTCCCAAAACCCTCGCCTTCTAAGCAGGTTTCTCCCATCCATGCACAGCATAGTCTGTCAATCACACAGCAGGGTGGCTGTCCTTAAAGGACAGCCAGCCAATCAAGACTGGCTGCATTAAGGCATTCCTAGAGACAAAGGACATGGGAGTTTCGGGACCCACCCTCATATCCTGCCTTTTCAGACACACTGGAGCCAGAGGCGGGCTTCAGGGCTGAAGCCCGCCAAAGGCAAAACAAACTAAGGCCTCAAACCTGGCTCAGCGCGGAGAGTAAAACCCAAGAAAGACCTCACAAACGGAAAGCCAGGTGAAAAAAGAAGACCGGCCCATTTTGACAGAAAGCTCAGCCATGGGTGCTATACTGCAGCTGAGGATTCAGCCTGCTGTAGAAAAGCACAATGGTAGGAAAATTAAACCACCACCAGCCATTTAAAGTACTGAGGGTAACATACAAAATGTAACATGAGAATGTAGGATAAGGGGGTACTAGGTAACACCCCCAGCACTCCACATAGGATGGTGTGTGCTGGACCCACAAAGAGAAAAGGTAAGTCAATTTCACTTTACTATTCTTGGGAACAGTAGTTCACACAAGAAAAGGTATTTAAACCTTATGAGAAATCTAAAGGATTTCTCTGTGACACTTGTTAGGCAAAGTTTGAATGCAGTACCCTCTGGCAACACTACAAACAACTATGACTGCAGTTATAGGAAAACCAACTTTTGGTATAAGCTTGTACTACACAATTATGGTAGCATGTTGAGCAGCCAGGCTTATCTCAAGAGGGGAAATGTGAGCTGTAGTGGAGTTACACAAAGATTCACAGTTACAGGTATTCAAATAAACTCTTACACTCAAGGTTTCGTGCATAAACCATTAATAATTTATTTATCAGTCCCTTATAAAGCCTTCTTTAGAAGGGAGCAATAGAATAGTAACCCACAAATATACTTCAATATTGTACACTCTGAGTTTCTGGATCAGACCAGGCCCTTTTGGGATGGCCCACAGACACAACCTACACCCCCAGGTGACTTCAGTAACAAGGGTGCTGGGGACATTAATACCTTACTGTTGGCATACAGAACACTCTTTAAAAGTTCGTAAAAGGCAAAGGTTATTGGAACACAAAAGATCACAAATTTCTTAAGCAGTGCAGATACTTTTAGAGTTCACTAGAAAAGTCATTCAATTCAATAGGCTAAGCCAAAGTCAATGGTCAAAAGTCTTGGATAGGAGAAAGCACTTCTGGTAGGAAAATGGAAAAGTCTTTGCACAAGTTCCTAGGAGACTTTGATGAAAAGAAGAATCAAATGTAGGGCCACAAGCTGATTAGACTTGTGAGTTGTGTAAGTTACAAGCACTTCTACAGTAAGATGTAAGTTCTCTCAGACTTGTTTTACAGTACCTTGGTAAAGAAGAAAAGATGCAGCTGATGACTTTCCGTTCCTGTGCAGCTCTGCAGATCTCACTGTTCCTGGGCCACAGTCGTGGGGACAAGTGGGAGGATGTCGGGGGACTCCTGCAGTGCACTGGGACTGTCAAAACCTGCAACCGGCAAACTTCACTTTCAGTGGCTGTTTCGCATTTCAGCTACCGCTAATAGCAACAACGCGGTTCCTGGCTGTCAAGGTGGACTGTCCTTGCTTCTGGGGTCCTGCACTCTGCTGAGGGGGGCTCAGGCTTGGTCAGACCTGCTTTGTGGGAGTTCGGAGGATCTTCCAAAAGCTTTAGGCCAGTTTAAAAGTAACGCACACAATCTGGTGTCCCTCTCCCTGGCTTTACGGTTTCCTGCAGCAACTCTGAGGAAATTCATCCAACTCCGAGATGGGTGTCAAGGTGGCTTACTTTGGAGTTGATTGGTCCCACCAACTTAAAGGGAGAAGTCGTCCTTGCAGGGGCTTCGAATGGATTGTGTCCTCCAACATATTGCACATCTTTGACATGTAATGTCCACAGCTGTGTAGTTCTGAAACTTTTTCGGAAGAGGGTGTCCTGCGTCGATGGTGTCGGGTCGACGTCCCTCGAAGGCCTCTGTCGAAGGCGACGTCACAGGATGTTATAAATAGGACGCACAGCGCCGGTAGCCTCAGATCTGTTTTTTCCGCAAACGTGTTTGCTTCGGAGACTGAGTGCCTCGTGTTTTACCTTGTGAAGATGTCTTCTTCGACCCCTGCGACTCCGCGGACTGGCTTCAAGACTTGCCGGGACTGCAAGTCTAAAATGTCGATAACCGACCCGCATCGCAGTCGTTTGTGGTGCTTGGGCGAGAGTCACAACACTGACTACTGTTCCAAATGCCAGTCGTTGACTGCGAAGGCCTTGCGGGAGCGTAAGGGAAAGCTACAGGTAGGTAGGGGTTCTAAACCCAGTAAATCCCGTAAATCTAAGTCCAAGGGGATGTCCATTGATGACTCGAGGGGCGAGTTTCCGCGCCGGGAGGAGTCCCGGGAGTCTCGCCTCGGAGTGGTTCCTGCCATTCGTCGTCCTCGTCTCAGCATTCTAGGAAGCACCGTCACTGGTCGCCTTTCCCGTCCTCCTCGTAGGATGGTGCTGTGAGGAAAGTGGCTTGTCCGACCAAGTCCTCGACCTCAGAGGAATGGGCTGCTTTTCCGGAGCAGATGTTGGCGATTCTTTAATCGCAGGGCACAGTTCCATCCGTGCCTTCTGACGAAGCCGGCAAGGAACGGTCTCGTACCGTGGCTCGCACGACTTCGGGCTCAGGTCCTCGACGCAACTCATCGGGAACCTTCAAGGTCACTTTCGGACAATGTTCAGGATAGTCGCAAGAGACGTGCTTCCCGGTCTCGGTCCTCATCTCAAGCGAGACCGCAGAAACCGGGCAAGGGCTCATACCAACGTCAAAGCTGTGTCTTTGTTCCAGCCCTTGGCGCCATCGGCACCGTTCTCGACGTCGACACCAAAGCCTTCGACGCCTTTGGGTGTTTTTGCCCGAAATTTACCTTTGGAGGTCCCTGTGCTGTGGATCCTCCTAGGAAGGCTACTTCTAAGTCTGTGAGGCCGGTGGTGGACTCCAGACCCTCTTCTGTCCCGAGGCAGGGTTTTTACCTTCCTCTGGATGACCTATATGAGGAGGAGAGGTCAGACTTCGATCTGGACCCTGTTGAGCCTGATGTAGCTCCTGTCTTTTCAGGAGACAACCAGTTGGAAGAGTTGAGGCAAACTCTTCATGATCCCAGTGGTTTGGACACTTCTCCGGAAGTGGAATTTCGCAGGCCTTGGCATGGGGCTCATGCTGAGGCGCCCTACAGGCTAGGGTCACAGAGTATCTGGGCTGGTCAGTCCTCCTGAAGATTTTGTGCAAGATAATCTAACGGACATTTTAGATCAAGGTCCGTCCTCTGACCCGGTGTTACCTTTTCATCTGACATTACAGAAAAGGGTGGCGGCTGCTTGACAGTCTCCGGAATCTCTTACGGCTGTTAACAAGTCGTTAACCAAAAAATACCGCCCTTCCGGTAGCAAACCCAGCTACCTTTTAATCTCACCCCACTCCCGAGAGTTTGGTGGTTCAGGCGGCTACGGCCACATCGAGGCAGGTGGCGTACCTTACCATCCCTCCGGATAGGGACAACAAACGCTTCGACGGTTGGGCACGCAAGGTATTTTCTGCTGAGAATATGGCATTGAAGTCAGCCAACCCCACTTGTGCCTTGGCAAGATTTTCACACACACTGTGGAATTGTGTTTCGTTAGTGGCCGAGCATATTCCCGAGGGGGAAGAAAGGGATGGGTTCCTTGCTCTCATGCAAGATGGCAAGGATGCCATGTGTAAATCCCTTGAGTCAGGTTTGGACACGGCCGACAGTGCTAGCTGGTCCATGGCTGCGAGCACCGTGATACGAAGGTTTGCGTGGTTGCGGAAGTCGGGTTTTGCTCCGGATGTGCAAGCCTGTCTTTTGAACATGCCCTTTGATGGCGCGCATTTGTTTTGCAGCAAGGCTGACGAGAGCCTTGAGAGGTTGCAGACCTCAAAAGCGGCTGCGAAATCTTTGAGCGCAGCTGTGCATCGACCTCCGCCTTTTCGTCTTAGGGGACGTCAGTGGAGGGGAGGTTCTTTTAGTTACTACTCCTCTTTTGGTAGAACGAGAGGTGCCGCCAGTCAAAGGGGTCAGCGAAAAAGTACCCGTGGTGGTCGGGTTAACAGAGGTGAAAAAGCTGCTCAGGCAGCTGCCTTGTTGCCTTCAGGCACTGCCGCAGCCGCTCCATAACAGTAATGAGGTCCCATGGTTCGCCGGTTGGGGGCAGGCTGTCTGAGCATCTAGAAGAATGGCGAGCCATTACTTCAGATGCGTGGGTTCGGGATACAATAACCCATGGTTACTGCCTTCCCTTTCTAAAGCAGCCTCACGACAATCCACCGGGGACTCTCTCTTTGAAGCTTCAGGATCTGCTCCTTGTGCAGGAAATCTTGACCCTGCTAGAGAAAGACGCTATAGATCTGGTGCCTGTAGCGGAGAGGAACAAGGGTTGGTATTCCTCATATTTTTTTATTCCAAAGAAAGAGGGAGGAATGAGACCCATCCTGGATTTACGTTGGTTGAACAAACTTCTCAGGAAGGACAAGTTCAAGATGCTTACTCTTTCTCAAGTCCTCCAGGCCGTTCAACTTCAGGATTGGTTGGTGTCTCTGGACCTACAGGATGCTTACTTTCATGTGCTGATTCATCCTAAGCACAGAAAGTACCTGAGGTTTGCGGCTGGCGACTCGCACTTTCAGTTTTGGGTCCTGCCATTCGGATTGACCTCCGCCCGAGGGTCTTCTCCAAGCTAATGGTGGTGGTGGCAGCGTATCTCAGGACGGGGGGGGGGATTCACGTCTACCCCTACCTGGATGAATGGCTGATATGTGCACGCTCTCCAGAACAAGCATTGGCTCACCTCAGTCTCACCTGACGCTCCCTCCACAAGCTGAACTTCTCCCTCAAATTCAAGAAGTCGCATCTGACACCTTCCCAACAGCTCCAGTACATCAGGGCTGTGCTCGACACGTCCCCAGTGCAGTGTTCGCCTCCCCAGGTAAGGGCTCATCACATTCTGCAGATGGTGAACAAGTTTCAACATGCCCAGAGTCTCCCTGCGTTCGAGTTCTTGAGGTTGCTCGGCCTCATGGCATCCTGCATTCTACTGGTGCCAGAGGCCAGGCTGCGGATGAGATCTCTGCAGTGGGTTCTCAAGATGCAGTGGTCGCAGTCCTCCGGCAGGATGTCGGATCCCGTTCAGGTGCCGCCCTCGGTCGCCCGGGATCTTCGGTGGTGGGCCGTCGAAGGCAATCTGATGCGGGGTGCACCATTTTGGCTACCCTGGCCGGAGGTAACGATCGTGGCGGACGCATCCCTCACGGGATGGGGAGCTCATGCCAACGAGTTGACAGTCAGCGGTCGTTGGTCTCTGTCGGAGTCCAGACTCAATATCAATCTGTTGGAGCTGAGGGCCGTCAAGCTAGCCCTGGAGGCTTTTCTGCCGACTATGCGGGGGAAGAATGTCCTGATTCTGACGGACAACACAGTAGCCATGCACTACCTCAACAAAAGGGGGGGGTAGGGTCACTCCCTCTGTGCAGAGAGGCAATGCATCTCTGGTTCTGGGCCATCCAGCAGGAAATTTCGATCTCGGCAGTTTATCTGGCCGGAGATGAAAACGAGGCGGCGGACGCTCTGAGCAGGCAGAGCACGGTCTCTCACGAGTGGGAGCTGGCTCAGGAAGTTCTTTTGGAGATCTTTGCCCTTTGGGGGACCCCACAAGTGGATCTCTTCACCACCAGTGTCAACAGGAAGTGCAAAAGATTCTGTGCGTGGGAATTTCCTCTAAGAGGAGCCTTAGCGGACGCGTTCGTAGTGGAGTGGTCCTTCCCACTGCTGTATGCGTTTCCTCCAGTCCCCGTCATTCCGCAAATGTTGCAGAGGTTACGGAGGTTCGGTTCCCTAATGATCCTCATTGCTCTGGCATGGGCCAGGAGAGCGTGGTACCCGGACCTTCTCGACATGTCCATCTGCCCTCCACGCCGTCTTCCCTACTGAGACGATCTGCTCTCACGGGAGGGGGGAGTCAGGTTCTCCATCCAGAGGTCAAGTCTCTTAACCTTCATGCTTGGTTTCTGAAAGGTTTAGTTATAAGGATTGGGACCTCCCTGAAGACTTGATGGAGGTGTTGTTTTCGGCCAGAAGGCCCACAACAAAGTCCCTGTACTGTTGCCGTTGGAGAAAGTTCTGCGACTGGTGCAGGGTAAAGAATGTGGATCCTTTTTCATGTGCCATTCCTGTGGTTCTGTCTTTTTTGCTTTCATTAGCCCACAAGGGCCTGCAAGTGGGTACCATTAAAGGTTACCTGGCGGCGCTGTCCATATTTAAGCGTTCGTCTGAGGAGTGTTCTTATTTAAAGATTCCTTTGATTTCAGTTTCTTAAAGGGCTCACTAATGTGTTCCCGCCGTCCCCTTTCCAGGTGCCTGGTTGGGATTTGAACTTAGTTATTAAGTTCCTGATTGGAGCTCCGTTTGAGGCATTACATTCTTGTCCTTTCAGACTGTTGACCTTTAAAACTGTATTTTTAGTTGCGGTTACTTCCGCTCGCAGAGTGAGTGAGTGAGTTGCAGGCACTGTCCGCCAAGCCACCTTTCACAGTGTTCCATAAGGACAGGTTTGTCCTTAGGGATCGTCCTTCTTTTCTTCCGAAGGTTGTGTCGGAATTTCATTTGAGCCAGAAGGTCATTCTTCCGGGGTTCTATCCTCCTCTGCATCCTGGTAAGGAAGAGTAGAGGCTCCATAGGTTGGATCCTAGGAGAGCTTTAAGTTTCTACATCTCACGCATGTCCCGGGTCAGAGTGGATGATCAGCTCTTTGTAGGATGCGCTGGAAGGCGTTTGGGACAAGCTGTTACAAAGCAGACTTTGTCTAGATGGATTATCTTGACAATCTCTGAATATTATCGTTTGGCGGGTAAGAACCCTCCGGTAGGCTTATGTGCTCATTCTACTAGGGGTGTGGCTGCCTCTACTTCTCTGCAGAGGGGGGTCCTATTCGTAACATTTGTGAAGCAGCCACATGGGCCTCTGTCCATACTTTTGTCAAACACTACTCCCTGGATTCTATCCATGGGCAAGATTTGGACTTTGGTAAGGCATTTCCTCTATTCTGCAATTTGATTGGGCATTCTAAAATTCTAAATTCTTTTCCCACCTCCATATGTTGGTACTGCTTTGGGAGTCTGTCATAGATGTGGAATACGTCGGAGGACACAATCCCCTCGAAGAACAAGTTACTTTCTTACTTGGTAACGTTCTTTCGATGGGATGTTCCTCCGACGTATTCCACATCGCACCCTCCCGACCTGCCCCTCTACAGAATTTCTTATGCGATTGCAGCTTAAGTATCCGCAAGGCTTTCTGTAGTCATACTGGCAGAAGATTGGTGCCACACGTTCTGGGGAAAAAAACTACAACTGAGGCTACGGGCGTCGTGCGTCCTACTTATAACATCCGGTGACGTCGGCTCGACGGAGGCCCTCGAGGGAGCGTATCGACGTCATGGACGCAGACGCCAAAAAAAATTCCGAAGCAGCACAGCTGTGGTGATTACCTGTCATAGATCTGGAATACGTCGGAGGAACATCCCATCGGAAGAACGTTACCAGGTAAGAAAGTAACTTGTTCTTCTCTGTCGATGCGAACTTGGCAAGTTGGCACTGCAGCACGGCTTCACCAGGCAAACCAACGGTCTAGGAGTTGCACCAGGCATCCTCTTCAAGCTCTTCTTCAGTTCCTTCGTCCAGTGGTCGACTCTGCCTTCCAAGCCAAAAGACTTGCCTTTTATTCAGTTCTCTCCCATTAATACCAGCCTATCTCTCAGTCACCCAGAAGGGTTGCTGTCCTTGCCGGACAGTCAGCCAGCCAATCAACACAGAGTGCATTTGGGTCTCCTGGGAGACTAAGAACAGGGAGTTTCGGCACCTCCCTCACTTCCTGCCTACAATAGACACTCTAGAGCCAGAGGCGGGTTTCACTCCTGAAGCCCGCCAAAGGCAAAATGAACAAAGAGACCAAACCTGGTTTGGCACGCAGAGAAAATCTCTAGAAGGACCTTTCCACAAAGACATGGTGAAAAAAGAAGACCGGGGGCCATTTTGTCAAGGATAGCTCTGCGCCATTTGGCAAAAGATGGCTCCCGCGATTAGCGTTACCGGAGCTGCGAACTGCCGCGGTAAATGCAAACCATGGTAGTTCCGAACGAAACCACTGCCACCAGCCATTCCTTGAGGAAAGGGTAACATAAAAATGTTACATGATCATTTAGATGCAGGGAATACTAATAGTAACCCCTCCAGCACCTTATTGTAACATACGGTGTGCTGGGTCTAGCAAGTATAATGCTAAGTAAAGTCCATTTCACTTTACTGCTCTGGGAAACAGTAGTTTATTCCAGAGAAGGTATTTAAACCTTGGGAAATCTAAAAGACTTCCCTGTGCCACTGCACTGAAGGTGCTGTGACACAATGTAAAAGATGATGCCTGTGGAGTTTGTCAGACTCCATAATCAAAAGAAACAAACACAGAAAACAAATAGAATTAAAAAGTACCAAGTCCCAAAGTTCAGCGAAAGAGCTGGGTGTCTCTAAGGTAGAGAGGAATTAGCACCTTTTTGAGAATTCTCCCTAACAACGCCTAAGCTAAACCTAACTCTAGGATGGGAGCAAGCTACGACAATCAACTAATAGTAAAACAGTCCTAGTGGCGTCTAGTCAAATAAAAAGGCCTAAACTAAAAAAAAAACGATTGCCAACCCTTACCACTAGGTTACAAAAGAGTGTGGGTTAATGTTCACAAAATGATAAGTCAGGATGTTATGGCCGGGGTCTCCCTTTCCCGCGTTTTTAACACTGGACAAGGCAGGACTCTCAAGCATAGCACACTCCTGGGCTTCTCCAGCTTCTCCAGCACGAGGTTACAGTTCCTCTTCCATTATCAGGGCCTTCTTGTTGTGAACACTCCTTGGTCATAGGGTTCACTCATCAAGGACACTCAGGATACTCAGGCCAGGTACTCTTAGTTGTTACTTTATTAGCTTCTTAGTTGCAGGATCAGATGTCATCAAGTCATTGAGATATCAAGAGGATCAGGGATAAGAGCCCACTGGCTCCCACCACCCAGGCTCACATATTGTAACTATAAACACAAGGGTGTGCCTGAACATACAAAGTCAAAAAATATCTGATATTTTTATAATAATGATATTTTTTGACTTTGTATGTTCAGGCACACCCTTGTGTTTATAGATGTCTGTTTGCTCCATTTGAGTGCCTGCACGTTTTGGAGTCCCTCTTTTGTTTATATCCCATATTGTAACTGCCTGGGTTAGAACCAATTCAACTCCAAACATTCTAACCTCATACTCCACACTCACAGCCTACATTCTGATGATGACATCAATCCTAGCACAGCACACATCCAAGCATAAGAGCCAACCCCAACACCTCCTTTCCTACAATAAACAAACACGTACACCTCAGGCCCACCTGGAGGAAGCCAACCCTAACACCACCTCCTCTTATAGAAAAGCAAACCCACTACCACACACTCGCAAACAACAGAACACTCCTCACTCTCAACCATGTTCCACAAACACCCGGGGAAAATTGTACCAACAGGCATAACTAACATCCTACGACAGACCCAGCCGCTACAACTAACGCTCCTAACCAATCAAAACACCACAAATCACCTTCCGTTCCCCCCTGCCACAAAGGAACCCCGAACTGCCACTTCGAGCACTAACTCCCAAAACCGGGAAAAAAACAGGTACTATCGTAACAACACAAGACACTTACTAACAACCCAAAAATCTACCCGGGTCAACAAGGAACCCCAGTCTTAAGTCATACCGCTGTTAAATCCACTCAGAAATGCAAGCAAAGACACAACAAGTCACCACTCACTCACCCAATCACACCAATAAATAAAGGCAACTAGCTGTCACTAAAACAACCACCACCAGCACTAGCTACAAATGTTGGCCAGACACTTGAGCCCTTCTAAACAATTCAAACAACCCAAAGTGAACACAGCTGCAGATGAAACGTTGCCAGGCTTCTGAAATTGATCACGAGAAACCTCAAGAACAATTCCAGAAACCACCTAAAAGTTCTAGAAAAGAAAACACAAGATGCAATGTCAGATGCAACTTCAGAATTTCAAGCGAAATCCCTGGACCCTAACAACTCTATAAGGTCACCAAAAACAACATCAAAGCTTCACACAGCTTTAGGCACTAGTCCCCTGCTAGATGCCTCTCGGCTCCGCAGAGCCACAACCCAAAACAACACCAAAGCTTCACAAAGCTTCATGTGAACTCCGCAGAGCCACAAATCACCACAACATCAAAGCGTCAGGGTCTAGTCCCCTGCTAGATACCTCTGGACTCCACAGAGTCATGAACCACCACAACATCAAAGCTTCACAAAGCTTCTGGTACTAGTCTCCTACTAGATACCTCTGGACCCCGCAGAGTCACTAACCAACACCCATCAAAACTCTGACAAGTTTCCATACTAGCCGGCCACTAGTATGTTCGTATCTGACCTCGCAGGGCCACACACACACAACACCACCAACTCCGCAGAGTTCCTTGACCACTACTTGGTCATGCATTAAACTGACCCAAAACACTCACATACTACTCCAAAACCTACATCTGACACAAGATACACACAACCCCACCATAGAATGTTAACTGCTAAGCAGTGCTGCGGTTGCTCTAGCAGTCATCATGGGCTGCACATCCACACACGCACAAACAAAATGTCACCTACAATGCCTCAAAACTGGTTATACTGAGCATTGCATTGACATATGTATAATCACATTATAAATTAAAGATCTCATTTCCTAAAAGTCCATGTTGCCAAAGCACAAACAACTCTAACTGCTGAAATGCCTCAGAAATGTTATGCTTAGCATAATATGGATAACATTACTCTGATCGTGCACCAAAACCACATACTTCACACAACCACTCAAGCAAAGACATCCTGATGCACAAATGTGACAACCAACTTTAGCTCAAACCTAAAAGACCATGCTGTCATTTTGACTGGAACTCTAAATGCTGAAAAGCCTCAACATTATTATACTAGCATGTAAAGCATGCATGTCATTGCCACACCTGAAATGCCATACAGTTTTCCACACAAACCTTCATTTATTATTATGCATTTCATGACCATATCTCTCATGCAAATCCATGTAGCGTCTAAGACATCCATGCTAAAACCTGATTAATAAATGCCTCCGTCCCCAAGTACCACACAGGCAGAAAAACCAGTCACTGCCTATGCAATCTTTGAGGCCACAGGTGTAGTGAGCCGTCAATCTGGAACCAGGAATGCCGGAAGGACCCCCTGACCACTGTAAGGCAATGAGTGATACTTCAACAAGGTGCAATGTGAACAATATGCAATATAAGAACACGTCGTAGCAATGGCTTACCTAAGTGTAATGTAATCAAGCGCCCAAATGGGATGATAAACAGCAGGGGACCAACAGCAGAGTCAGTGAGCCGGGTATCCAGTGAGGCTTGGGGAGCAGATCAACACCTGGGCCAAGATGAATTGCACAAGAAGTAATTCGTAGCAGTCCAGTGTACAAAACGAGGTCAAAAGCCAGTGGATTTCAAGAGCCAAAAAGTTCCATGCAAAGGATGATCCGATATGCAGTCCGGTAAGCAGATCCGAGGTCGAAAGCCAGTAGAAACAACAACAAAGGTCCAAAGTAATGGTGACAGATGCAGGGAGAAGAAGAAGCAATCCGTGCAGCTGTCCGTGGTCGTAGTAACTAGTAATCCAATGGTAAACAAAACGCCAAACAGTCCTTACGAGAAGCAGCTGTGAAGCACTGCTTCTGTGGCTTCCGATGCCTTTAACTGCTAGATGCAGTCACGTGATGCGCATCACGGAAGCGTGCGGAAAGTCACGTGATGCAAGATGATGAACGAGGCTGTTGTGAAAGTCACATCACGCGACGCATGTATCTCCGTGTACCCAGGCGGCGTACTAGAACATGCAGGAGTTTCCATGGCAGCTGCCAACAAAGGGAGGGTCGGAAAACTACCGGAATGCCAACCAGCGCTCTCCTTTGTCTGGCGGAATGTCGCCGCTTCTGTGTGCGAGCTTGTGAGTCCTGAGCGCCCTGATGGAAGGTGACTGCTGTGCCAGGTAGGTGCGGGCTGATCGGTTTAACTGTAGGATGCCTAGCAGGGTGTGTACTGGGAGACGTGACAGAGCCCCCCCCCTAAAGGCCCACGACCCCGTGGGCTGGAAGGATGATCCCGATGGAAACGTGCAACCAGGTGAGGGGCATGGACATCCCAGGAAGGGACCCAAGAACGATCCTCAGGACTGTAACCCGACCAGTCCACAAGATACTGCAGCCGACCCCTGCCAAGACAGGATCCCAAAATGGCACTGACCTCAAAAACATCAGGAGAGGATACAGAGACAGGGGCAGGGGGCGTGATGACACGTGTAGGGGCAAGGTAAGGCTTGAGCAGGGAGGTATGGAAAGCTGGGTGTATACGCCATGTATAGGGAATCGAGAGTCGCAAGGCCACAGGGTTCAGGACTTTGGCAACCCTGTAAGGGCCGTCAAATCGAGGAAGCAATTTGCGGCAGCCAGGGAAATGTAAATTGCAAGTCGACACCAAACGCGGTCACCCACATGATGGTCAGGGGCTGACACCCGTTTCTTGTCCGCATTCACCTTCATAGTAACCTGGGCTTCACGTAAATGGACAAGGGTCTGGGCATGAACCGAGACAAGGTCGCGGGCGCAGGCATTAGCAGCAGGGGTAGCAGCGGAAACGAAATCTGGGAGAGGAAGGGTTCAGGGATGTTGTCCGTACAGTGAAATAGAAAGGAGAAAAGCCTATGGATGAATGCCGGGAATTGTTATATGCGAACTCAGCAAGATGGAGTAGATTCAGCCAGGTGTCTTGATACTGAAGGGTTAGGCAACGTAAGTATTGTTCTAGGGCCTGATTCACTCTCTCCGTCTGCCCATCGCTTTCCGGGTGGCATGCTGAGGAGAAGCGGGCATCAACACCAAGAAGTTTAGTGAGGGCTTGCCAAAAACGGGATGTGAATTGCGAGCCGCGATCTGATACTATGACTTGTGGCAGACCGAAGAGACAAAAGACTGACTTGAAGAACAACCGGGCCAGTGTAGGAGCTGACGGTGTACCCGTACAGGGTATAAAACAGGCCATCTTAGTGCAGGAATCAACGACTTCCCAAATAGTGTCATAACCCTGTCTGCGGGGTAGATCCGTGACAAGATCCATTGAAACCGTATGCCAAGGTTTGGGGGGGGGGGGTAATAGGCAAAGGCTGGAGTAGACCTAGTGGACGGCCCCGGCGTGATTTGCATTGTGCACATATAGAACAGGTGTTTACATAGCTCTCCACGTCGCGCCTCATTGATGGCCACCAGCACCAACGTTTCAATAATTCCAAGGTGCGACGTTGTCCAGGGTGTCCATTGATGGTGGCATCATGGGACCAAGCAAGCGCCTGATTGCGTACATCACTTGTGGGAAGAAACAGTTTTCCTTGAACGAACGGTAATCCCTCCTGAAGTACCAAATCCCATTCTGCCAATGCGTGTGGATGTTGTGAAACCCACTGCCGTATGGTGGATAGCATGGGAGGGGATGGAGTGCAGATACAGACATGACCCTTAACTAGCAGTGTGTCAGGAAACAAAGTTAGGGAATCCCCCCCCCCCTCCCCGGAGAACGGGAAAGCGCATCCGCCTTGCCGTGGGTTGTACCCGGCCTATGTTTCACCACAAAATTGTATGCTGCAAAAAACAGGTGCCAGCGTACCTGTCTGCTGTTCACGCACTTAAGGGAGGCCAAATCTTGTAGGTTCTTATGATCTATATACACCACGGTCTGATGTTTAGCCCCTATAAGATGGTGTCCCCATGTCTGTAATGCGTCTTTTATGGCCAGTAATTCTTTTTCAGTAACCGTGTAGTGGGATTCGGATGATGTGAACTTCCGCGAGTGATAAGCTACAGGATGTATGTCCTGTGGCCGGACAAGGCTGAGAAAGCACTGCACCTAATGCAAAGGAAGAAGCATCTGCTTCCAGGACAAACGGGAGTTCCGGGTCAGGGTGTTGAAGCACAGGAGCGGTGATGAACCTGGATTTAAGGGCTTCAAAGGCTTTTTGATGCTCCGAGGTCCAACAAAACAGGACAAGAGGACTGGTCATGGCAGTTAGCGGGGACACAATGGAGGAGAAACCAGCGATAAAACGCCAGTAAAAATTAGCAAAACCGAGACATTATTGTAACTGTTTGAGGTTGGTCGGGGCAGGCCACTCTGTGATAGCACCGACCTTTGACAGGTTCATGGACAGGCCTCCGGGCGTTATATGGAAACCCAGGAAGTCCACCTCCTTCGTATGAAAAAAACATTTTTCAGGTTTAGCGAACAGGGCATTTTTCTTGAGGCGAGACAATACTTCGAAGGGATTGTGTCTTCCGACGTATTCCTTATCTTAGATATCTCTTTCCAGCTTTGCTGGCCTCGGAAATTTTTTCTCTAGAGGGCGCTGCGCGTCGACGTCCGCCGAGTCGATGTCCCTCGAAAGCCGCCATATCGACGTCGACGTCATCCTGCCTATAAAGGCCACGCGCAGCGTCCGTTGCTCAGTTCCGTTTTTCACGCTTACTCAGTGCCTCGGAATATCGTTGCTACAGTTTCGTAGAGAACTTATCCTATTTCCTCGAGATATTCGATCCATACTCGATGGCTTCCTCGTCGGAACCGACGACCCCTCGGTCCGGCTTCAAAAAATGCCGAGACTGTGGGAAAAAGGTGTCGCTGACTGACCCTCACAGAGTTTGTCTGTGGTGTTTGGGAGCTGAACACCATTGTTCGGAGTGCGAGGACTGTATGTCCATGACAGCTAAGGCCCTGAAGGAGCGTAGGGGGAAGCTGGAAAAAGGTAAGACTTCAAAAGCTTCTTCTTCCTCGACGAAGGCGAGACATTCGTCTCCTCGTCACCATTCGCGCTCCAGGTCTCGGAGTGGGTCCCATCACTCCTCGAGATCGAAGCACTCGAAGAGGAGACGTCGAAGATCCCCTTCTCCGTCCTCCTCTTCCTCTGTTTCTCCTAAGAGAATCCCTTGCCCCACGAAACATAGTTCCCGGGCTGAATGGGAGGAATTCCGCAAAAATATGATGAGCGTCTTCGAGAAAGCGGCCTCGACCCCCTCGAAGACTGCCGAGAGCGATGTTCTGGTCGAAAGACCCGAAGGTCAAAAACGCCGCGAGTACCCGGCAAAGGAAGCTTCTCGAGCGCGTCACGAACCCTCGAGTAAAGCTATGACCTCGAAACCTTCTTCGAGGTTCCGTCGACGCCGAGGTTGGTGTCTTCGACGCCGTTGTCGAAGGGACCTTCGACACACGGGTCTGTCGACTCGACGCCATCTTCGACACCGGCGTCGACGCCAAGGAAAGTCACGGTTGCGGCACACCCAGTGGCTATCCCCAGGTCCTCGATGACGATGGCGTCGAGATTGTCGACTTCCTCGAGCAGAATCCCAATTCTATTGAGCACCTTGAGGCCTCCGCCTTTGTTTTCGACGCCACGCTCGAAGCCTTCGACGTCGGCGTCGACGACATTGACGTTTTCGAGGCCGATTACAAGAAGTTTGGCACCCTCTGCCTTGGAGATGGGTTTCACACCCTTTGTGAGTTCAGACCAATTGAGAACTATGTCCTCAATTATGGAAGAGGGAGAACTATCTGACCAAGAAGAGACATTTGAGTTGCAGGGACCTTCAACCCCAGTTCAAGAGGAGTTATCCTCAGAAGAACGCAGGTTAAAGGATCTCCATGATTCCTTACATGAGGCAAGTGGGTTAGACACTTCCCCTGAGGTGGAGTTCGCCAGGCCAGACCCGGGGGAGCATGCTGAAACCCCCTATAGAGCCTTAATGGCCAGGATCACAGAATTTATGGGGTGGTCAACACCTTCACAGGCTTTCCAACAAGATGACCTCACGGATATTCTTGATAAAGGTCCACAGGAGGATCCTGTAGTGCCTTTTCATAAAGCTCTTCGTAGGAAAATCATGACGAACTGGGAAACCCCAGATGTCGTCCCGGCAGTAAATAAAAAACTGTCTACTAAATACAGGGTATCTTCTGCAGACCCGGAGTTTTTGTCAAAACACCCATCCCCAGAAAATCTAGTGGTACAGGCAGCATCTTCTACTGACATCAAAACTGCTTACCCTACCGTCCCACAGGACAGGGACGATAAGAAATATGATGCCATGGCAAAGAAAGTTTTTTTCGGCATGTAGCATGGCGTTAAAATCTATTAATGCTACTTGCACCCTTGCTAGATTCAGCCATACACTTTGGGAGTGTGCTTCTACAGCGGCTGACTGCATCCCGGAGGGAGAAGAAAGGTAGGCGTTCCTAAATATCATACAGGACAGTAAAGACGCTATGTGCGAATCCCTCCAGACGGGCATTGATTCGGCTGACAGTATCAGCAGAGCAATGGCGGCAAGTACAACAACCAGGAGATTCGCTTGGTTGAGAAAGTCTGGTTTTGCCCCAGATGTGCAAGCCAGGCTCTTGAACATGCCATTCGATGGCTCTTCTTTGTTTGGGAAAAAGGCGGATGACAGTTTAGAAAAACTGCAAACATCAAAGGCAGCAGCAAAATCCCTAGGCGCTGCAATCCGTCAGACACCTTTTCGTCCCACAGGAACCTCTGCGAGAGGCAAGTCCTTTTGCTTCTACTCCGCATTCGGAAGAGGGAGAGGACGACCGGCTCAAAGGGGACAAAGAAGAACTACCCGAGGTGGACGGGGTAGATATTCAAAAGCCGCAGCAACAGCAGGTGCCTCTTTACCATCGGCATCTGCATCAGCCGCCCCAAAACCACTCTGAGGACTTCCCTCACAAGACACCTGTAGGAGGCAGGTTAACTCAACATCTGGCAGAATGGCAGGCTATCGCGTCAGATGCTTGGGCATTGGAGACAGTTGCACAAGGTTACTGCCTGCCTCTCCTAGGCATACCTCAGAGTCATCCACCGGGGATCAGCTCTCAAAAAGCTCCAGATCCGTTCCTCTTGCAGGAACTTTTAGACCTGCTAGAGAAAGGTGCCATAGAACAGGTACCTGTAGCGGAGAGGAACAAGGGCTGGTACTCCCCTTACTTTCTCATTCCAAAGAAAGAAGGAGGACTGAGACCCATCTTGGACTTGCGAGAATTGAACAAATTCCTCAGGAAAGACACATTCAAGATGGTAACTCTTTCTCAGATCCTTCAGGCCCTTCAGTTCCAGGACTGGTTGGTATCTCTGGACCTTCAGGACGCTTATTTCCATGTGCCTATCCATCTCAAACACAGGAAATACCTGAGGTTCGCAATTGGCAAATCTCATTATCAATTTCCAGTGCTGCCATTTGGGCTGACCTCCGCCCCGAGGGTCTTCACCAAGTTAATGTCGGTAGTGGCGGCAAGTCTAAGGAGGGAAGGGATTCACGTCTACCCCTACCTGGACGATTGGTTGATCAGGGCTGTATCTTCGGAACAAGCTCAGATCCAGCTAAATCACGTTTGCAACTCCCTTCACAGACTGGGCTTCTCCCTCAATTTAAAGAAGTCACAAATGATACCATCACAGAGACTCCACTTCCCTGGGAAAAGCCTCGCCACCAGAGGTGAGGGCTCAAGATATTCTACAGATGGTTACCAAGTTCCAAAATGCCCAACGTCTCCCAGCCCTCGACTTTTTGAGGTTGCTAGGCCTCATGGCATCCTGCATTTTCCTAGTGCCAGAGGCTCGCCTGAGAATGAGATCCCTCCAGTGGGCACTGAGAACTCAGTGGTCACAATTCTCAGGAAGAATGACAGATCTTCTTCAGGTTCCCGACAGGGTAGCTCGAGACCTTCAGTGGTGGGCCTGTCAGGAGAACATTCTGAAAGGAGAACAGTTTTGGCAACCCTGGCCGGAGATAACAGTAGTCACGGATGCCTCACTCACGGGGTGGGGAGCTCACGCCAACGACTTGACCATCAGCGGTCGTTGGTCTCCATCGGAGTCCAGACTACATATCAACCTGTTAGAGCTGAGGGCCATCAGACTTGCGCTGAAGGCGTTCCTGCCATCTGTACAAGGGAAGAATGTCCTGATAATGACGGACAACACAGTGGCCATGCATTGCCTCAACAAAAGAGGAGGCGTAGGATCACTACCTCTGTGCAGAGAGGCGATGCAGCTCTGGTTTTGGGCAATCCAAGAAGGGAATCTCTCTATCGGCAGTTCACCTAGCCAGAGAGAAGAACTTGACAGCGGACGCTCTGAGCAGGCAGAGCACAGTCTCCCACGAGTGGGAACTAGCTCAGGAAGTCCTTCAAGAGATCTTCGCCCTTTGGGGAACCCCTCAGGTGGATCTGTTCGCCACCAGGGTCAACAGGAAGTGCGATCTGTTCTGTTCAAGGGAATTTCCCCCGACAGGAGCTCTGGGAGACGCGTTCATAGTGGACTGGGAGTTTCCGCTTCTGTACGCGTTCCCACCGGTCCCTGTCATTCCTCAAATGATCAGGAGGTTGAGAAGATTCCGGAAAACCATGATCCTAATTGCCCCGGATTGGGCCAGGAGAACGTGGTACCCGGACCTTCTAGACTTGTCCATCTGCCCTCCAATTCGACTTCCACTCAGAGAGAATCTACTCTCACAGAAGGGAGGTCCGGTTCTCCATCCAGACATCAAAACCCTCAACCTTCACGCTTGGCTTCTGAAAGGCTGAGGTACAAGGATTGGGACCTCCCTGATGATGTTATGGAGGTGTTGCTTTCGGCAAGGAGGCCAGCAACAAAGTCTTTATACCGCTTCCGTTGGAACAGATTTTGCAGCTGGTGTAGAGAAAAGAATATCGACCCCTTTTCATGTGGTACACCAATGGTTTTGTCCTTCCTACTATATTTGGCAAATTCAGGCCTTCAAGTTGGCACCATTAAGGGCTACATTGCAGCGCTATCCATCTTTAAGCGCACTGCGGAAGAACCATCCTATTTCAAGTTACCCTTGGTAATACAGTTTCTAAAGGGGTTAACTAACGTTTATCCCCCAAGACCATTCCAGGTTCCCCTATGGGATTTAAACTTAGTCCTAACTTTCCTGATGGGCACACCTTTCGAACCACTCCATTCTTGTTCGTTAAGATTTCTTACCCTTAAAACTGTTTTATTAATAGCACTTACATCTGCTAGAAGGGTGAGCGAGTTACAAGCTCTTTCTTGTAAACCCCCTCATACAATCTTTCACAAAGACAAAATTGTCCTGCAAGTGAAGCCTAATTTCCTCCCAAAGGTGGTTTCTGAATTCCATATCACTCAGAAGATTACCCTTCCATCTTTCTATCCTCCTCCTCATCCTGGGAAAGAGGAAGAGAGGTTACACAGGCTGGACCCAAGAAGGGCTTTAAGTTTTTACATCAGTAGATTGGCTAGGATAAGACAGGCAGACCAGCTGTTTGTAGGCTATGCAGGTCACAAGCTGGGGTTACCGATAACTAAGCAGACCATTTCCAGATGGATCATTCTAGCCATTTTGGAATGTTATAAACTGGCAGGAAAAGAGCCCCCTCAAAATCTTAGGGCTCATTCGACCAGAGGAAAAGAGCCCCCTCAAAATCTTAGGGCTCATTCGACCAGAGGTATCGCAGCTTCATCAGCCCTCAAAAGAGGAGTGCCGGTTAAAGACATATGTGCGGCTGCCACATGGTCGTCCGTCCATACCTTTACACGGTTTTACAACTTGGATTCCACCTCCAGTCAAGAGACTAGGTTTGGAAGGGCAGTATTGCACTCTATTCATCAATAAAAGGAAGCATGAAGTCAGTAATCCCACCTCCAATAACAGAATACTGCTATGGGAGCCTATCTAAAATAAGGAATACGTCGGAGGACACAATCCCTTCGAAGAACAAGTTGCTTCTTACCTTGTGTCGTTCTTTCTATGGGATGTTCCTCCGACGTATTCCTTATCGACCCTCCCATCCATCCCCGCAGTACTACTTCCCTTGTTGTTGCATCTTACGCTCCTTCAGGGTGATTAGTCTAGTCCAGAAAGAATAATTGTGGGCTACAAAACGGAACTGAGCAACGGACGCTGCGCGCGGCCTTTATAGGCAGGATGACGTCGACATCGACTCGGCGGACGTCGACGCGCAGCGCCCTCTAGAGAAAATTTTTCCGAGGCCAGCAAAGCTGGAAAGAGATATCTAAGATAAGGAATACGTCGGAGGAACATCCCATCGAAAGAACGTTACAAGGTAAGAAGTAACTTGTTCTTCTCTAACATGGACGATATGTTCCTCCAAGGAGGGTGAGAATATCAGGATGTCATCCAAATAGACCACTACGTATATGTTAAGGATGTCACTGAACACTTCATTGATAAAGCGTTGGAATGTAGCAGGGGCGTTGCATAGGCCGAAAGACATTACAGTATACTCGAACAGGCCTTGTCGGGTACAGAACGCTGTTTTCCACTCGTCTCCACGATGCATGCGGACCAGGTTGTACGCCCCCGAAGGTCTAATTTGGTAAAGATAGATGCGCGTGTGAACCTATCTAGTAGCGTGGAGATGAGGGAAATGGGATACCTTTTCTTTATGGTAATAGCTTTCAACCGTCTGTAATCCACACAAGGACGTAAGTCTCCTTCTTTTTTGGGCACAAAAAAGATGGGACTAGCAGCCAGGGAACAGGAGGGCAGTATGTGGCCTAATCGTAAACCTTGCTTGATGTATTCCTTTAGGGCTTGTTCCTCTGATTGGGATAAGGAATATGTTCTGCCCTTTGGTATCAATGCGTCAGGAACTAGGTCAATGGGGCAGTCATGGGGTCTATGCAGTGGCAAACCCTCTGCCGTGACCTTGTCAAAAACCGCTAGGAAATCATGATACACAGTGGGGATACCAGCCATTACAGCCCCCACAGTGTGTGTTGTGGTTACAGTTGGGACTGCTTCTTCTATATGGGAAGTGGCCACAGCCCCAAGAATACTGGCAGGAGAGGAGAGTGCCTCAGGTTCCGTTAGGCAGTAATGTTGGCATATCTCGGACTCAAAAGTAACCTGTCCAGTCCCCCAATTGATCAATGGATTGTGTTGTCTCAACCAAGGAATGCCCAGAATGATACCGAACTGTGGGGTGTTGATTGATGAGATCAAATTACATTGTTTCCTTATGGATGTCCTGGATTACCACTTCCAGAGGAGGAGCAGTTTGATGCTTGATTGGAAGCAAGGGAGGTACCATCAACTGCTTGCACTGGTTCTGGGTGTTCCTCCTTAATCAGGGGCAAGTTGAGATCGTGGGCCAGTGTAATGTCTATGAAACAGCCAGTGGCCCCGGAGTCGATCACTATGTGTACTGGGTGTGTAAGCTCCCTAGTAGGTTTCAACAAGGCCTGGACCACAATAGGTCTGATAGGACCGAAAATGGGTTCAGTGGGAGTCAAGGAAGTGCTCGCCCGTACCCCCGGTCTCAAGGGCGAGCCTTCTGAAAACCCGGATTCTTGTTTCTTGGCGACGGGGGCATTCTTTCACATAATGCCCATTTATACCACAGTAAAAACAGGCATTATCCGTTCTCCTGCGTTCCCGTTCAGCCTGAGTTATGGGACTCCGAATCCCACCGATTTGCATGGGTTCAGGATTAGTGGTCGCCAAAGCTGGGGATGACTGATTAGAAAAACCCGTCTCTGCCCTACGTTCGGATCTGCGGGCCTCCACCTGCAGAGCAAGATCCACTAGATCTGAAAAGACCAAGGGAAAGGCTTCAACCACTGAGAGGGCATCTTTCATGGCATTACATAGACCTCTGTAAAACACAATGGCCTTTTTTTACTCAGGCCATGAGGTCTCTGCAGCGAGTTGGCTAAAACGGGTTATGTATTCAATAAGCGTTTGCCTACCCTGTGTGAGATCTAGTAGTTCCAGGTCTCGAGATTGTGCCTTATACCTAGTATCAAATACCTTCGCCATTTCACTAGAAGATCGAAATCATATAAAGAAGGATGGTCATTTTCCAATAATGGGTTCGCCCAGATAGCTGCCACACCGAATAAGTGGGAAAGAAGAAAAGCGGCCTTGGTGACAGAATCGGGGAAAGCTTGGGGTCGACATAAGAAATGGAGTTTGCACTGATTCAAGAATGTGCGGTACTTCCTGGGATCGCCCTGATATCGTTCTGGAGCAGCAAGAGGGGAATGAGGTTGGGAGTACCAAAGGAGTGGGGGTTGTGGATGGAGCGGGAGGAGACTGTGCTTGGGGGCTGGGGTCCCCAAACTCGGCATCAGTGGGTAAAGGATGGCGTGAGCTTTGCAGAGCATCGAGACGGTGGTGGATTGCCGTCGTGGCTGCGGCCATGTCGGTCGTAAGGGCCGCAACTGCCTGCATTAGGGCGGTCACAGGGTCCCCGGTGGAGGGGTCCATAATCGGGACGACCAGGAAGGCTTCACAGTCTGTTCTGATCTTGATGGTCGTGCAGATTAATAAATGCCTCCAACCCCAAGTTCCACACAGGCAGAAAAACCAATCCCTGCCTGTGCAATCTTTGAGGCCACAGGTGTAGTGAGCCGTCAATCTGGAAGCAGGAACGCCGGAAGGACCCCCTGACCACTGTAAGGCAATGAGTGATACTTCAACAAGGTGCAATGTGAACAATATTCAATATAAGAACATGCCGTAGCAATGGCTTACCTAAGTGTAATGTAATCAAGCGCCCAAATGGGATGATAAACAGCAGGGGACCAACAGCCGAGTCAGTGAGCAGGGTATCCAGTGAGGCTTGGGTAACAGATTAACACCTGGGCCAAGATGAATTGCACAAGAAGTAATTCGTAGCAGTCCAGTGTACAAAACGAGGTCAAAAGCCAGTGGATTTCAAGAGCCAAAAAGTTCCATGCAAAGGATGATCCGATATGCAGTCCAGTAAGCAGATCCGAGGTCGAAAGCCAGTAGAAACAACAACAAAGGTCCAAAGTAATGGTGACAGATGCAGGGAGAAGAAGAAGCAATCCGTGCAGCTGTCCGTGGTCGTAGTAACTAGTAATCCAATGGTAAACAAAACGCCAAACAGTCCTTACGAGAAGCAGCTGTGAAGCACTGCTTCTGTGGCTTCCGATGCCTTTAACTGCAAGATGCAGTCACGTGATGCGCATCACGGAAGCGTGCGGAAAGTCAAGTGATACAAGATGATGAACGAGGCTGTTGTGAAAGTCACATCGCGTGACACGTGAATCTCCGTGTACCCAGGCGGCGGCGTAGAACATGCAGGAGTTTCCATGGCAGCTGCCAACGAAGGGAGGGTCGGAAAACTCCCGGAATGCCAATCCAGCGCTCTCCTTTGTCTGGCGGAATGTCGCCGCTTCTGTGTGCGTGTTCGTGAGTCCTGTGCGCCCTGATGGAAGGTGACTGCTGTGCCAGGTAGGTGCGGGCTGATCGGTGTAACTGTAGAATGCCTAGCAGGGTGTGTACTGGGAGACGTGACATAATCTCTCACCACAAACATATCCCCCAAGCTAGGTACATCAAACCATTGATGCCTGTTTACATCACGGATACCTACTAAACAATAGGCTGAAACCTACAACCTGTCAAGCCTAGTCCCCCCCCCCCACCTACACGAATCGAGCGGTACCTCCCTCTGTTTGCTCATTATATGTGGAGACCTCCTGCACTGCGAAACCTGGGCCGCCTGCCCACCATACAGGATTCTCAATCTTGGGTGCACCCCTCCAGCCTAGCTTACTATACGACGAATCACACTGCAGCGTGATACCCAGGCCTCTCTACCCTATACAGAATCCTCAATACTAGTTGTAGCCTCAATCTAGGTTTGCCATATGCTTATACCTTTGAAACAGTGAACATAGGCCTTTTCCCACTTTACAGGATCCTCTAAGCTAGGCTCAGACACCGTCTCTGGTTATCATGCGCTGATACCAGCTACAGTAGGAATACGCGGCCCATTGTTATAAGACTCTCAAATCTCGACCCGGACAAATAAGCAGTCCCGCAGCCTACAGTACGTATTGCTCACACCACTAGCGTGGACACAGGCCGCAGGCACGGCCACGCATTCATGCATGATAGAACACGTCTACGGCTAAGCACATCCGGCCTAGTTTCACACATAGCTGTGCAGACTGAAACACCTGGCATACCACAATACCTCTATCACTAGCATACAGCGACCACCACTCGAAAGAACCTGGTCTAGCTGGCCTCACATAGACTCAACATCAGCAATCTATCTCTATCCTCAAGAGCACCCACCCACGTGTCTGACCTCTACTTATCTGCTTAGTCGAGCCTTGCCAGCCACCTAAGTCTTAGAATGGCAAACATGCACACACGCATCTAAAATTATTTCCTAGAATATCTAACCACATCGACTACAGTCACCAAGGGCGTTCAACCAAGGAAAAAGCGCATTGAGGCAACGCAAGTGGGGAAAGAGCGCTATATAAATAACAAAATACAATAAAATACAGTACAGGCTGCTCTACTATCAGGTGCTTCCCACTTACCGGTGGTGTTGAACTCGTTCAGGCCCTTTTTCCGCTGATGACCAGGACGGTACCTTGATGGCCACCATCCCCATCATAATCAGTGCGGGAGGCGGCCATGTACCGCTGACATCCGTCGCACCACCTGTCTGCTGCGATTCCCGGTGTTACGTATCTTTCATCAGAGGCTTTGCGGATCTGGTTTGAAAAGGGCCAGGGCAACTCTCTCCTTGACATCTTTCAGGTCTCGCCGCCTTTCTCGTCCCTTTGAACTGCCGTCCTAGAATGGCTGCTCCCTCGTGCGTTCTGACTTGCTCGGAGTGTGCTTGTGTGCTCCGCCTTTTATCCCAATGGGGAAGGGAAGGAAAGGGTAGTCGGGTGTGTGTAGTTGTCGGTAATTGCCGACTCTGCCTGATCCTTGTGTTGGGATGTTTCAGGTAAACGGCTTGGGTATTGGTCCATTGTCGTTCACGCTGTGAAAAAGTGTTCTTGATGGAAAGTGGGAGGGGGGTAGAGTTTCGGAGTATCCTACCGGCCAGGATGGGGAAAAGATGTCATAAGGAAGTGGCTACCGCGTCTCTACCTTTGGTATCCCACTTCCACTCCCTGAGGACCCCTCATCCAGGTGATCCTCCACCACTGGTCCACCCTCAGGAACTGGATCCAATAGCGATGGCCGTGTTCTGGCCACCTGGATGACAGACCCCCAGGAGCTAGCGGGTGAGACACCTTCAGGTTTCTCACAGTACACAATCTGGCTTTTTTTGACACAAGGATACCATTCCCATTCCAGCATCAGGGGCCTCTGTGCCAAAGTCTCTTTTCCATCAGTCTTTTGATTCGGAGAACCTGATGTACAAAAATAGAAAGTTATTTTCTTCTTAAAATTATGATTTGGGTGTCTCTCCCTGGATCACCCTCAGCCGGGCTCAGATCCCTTCTTCACATTCAATTAGTCTCTCTCAGCCAGACTCGGACCAAATGCAGTTCACTTTATACTTATCGAAGACTTTCGAATGTGCACAGGGTTTAGCTTGACCCGTCACAGGACCACTTCGATACGAAGTTCCTTTTTTTACAATGCAGTTGCCACTCCGTTGAATACCTTACAGAGTCCTTTAAATGAGCACCCACGTTGCGCCGGACCACTCTGTAACTGGTATCTTTTTTAGCTTTTTCAAAGTACATTCACTCATTTAGTTTCCACTTGTTCGCGCCTCTCATCATGTGCGCTTCAAACACTGTCCTTTGTGAATTTCTTCCTACAATGTTGCTGCTTGCAACCTTGGTTCAAACATAAGCTGATTTTGTATTGGTTTCTCCGACTCACTGGCTGTGCTGCTTTTACTGGCACGGCTTTCTTGCAGGAACCAAGGACAGTAGCAAGGCGACAATCGTTCCTCCCGACCTGGGTTATCAACGCAGGAGCGGCCCGGATACTTTTGATGCACAGTGTCAGATAGCTCAGCGTCACTTCCCAGTCTTGGGCTTCTCACTTTCCAATGCTCGTGAAAGTACCGGTTTCTAGAGATCAAGGGCACTTCCTTCCTTGTAGCCCTCCCCGGTCTCGCCGACAGACACTCTAGAGCCTGAGTGGACTTGACCAAGGTCTCCTGCTGAAGATAAAAATCACACAATGGATTTCCCCATCCTGGAGGGCAGGGGGAGATCCAAGAAGGGACAAGAAGCGCAACAATTGTATAAAAAGAAGACTGGGGCCATTTTGGTAAAATGGGCACCCATGGGTGCCTTTACCAAGGCTGTGGAAACAGCCCGCAGTAAAGGTGCACCAAATTAGTAAAAAGGGTCACTGCCACCAGCCATTAAAGGTAAGCTTGTCCCTGTAACAGAATTGTTACGATGTCAGTGAGAAAGGGGATAAATTGTATCTCCCCAGCATTCCACATAAGGTGGGGTGTGCTGGTTTCACCTAACAAAATGTAGAAGGTATAGAAATATCTTTTCTACCCTTGGAAACTCTAGTTCTCAACTGTAGAGTCTTGGAAGTAAGACGATGCGGAGCAACACAGGTTTGATCCCTGGGTCTGTGGTTAGAAACCTCTGAGTATTAAGCGCATTATAAATAACCAATTTTAATTATAATGTAGTTATAATTAAAAGGTTAGCCAGCGAAAGTAAAATGGGAGCCCAAGAGGGCCACCCTGTAACAATAAAAAGTCATATACCAAAAGTTGTCAAAAATAAAAACAATTAAAAGGACACTATGGCGAGTCTAAAAAATGACATCCATAAAAAGAGTAAAAGGATCTGCGAGTGTGGAAAAAGGGTCAAATAATCCATCAGTAAAGCAAAAGGTTATGGGGTTCTCACAAGTGAGGTAGATTTAGCACTAAGGTTAACATCTTGCCTAACAACGGGTAGGATACTTTTGATCCTTTCAACAAACTCCATTGTGAGATCAGGTTTTTACTGTTCCTTGAATGAGTGTTGTACTATTCAGAAAAGTATACTTGCAGGTTGGTGTATGGGATTTCTTTGCTGAGCATCACTACCTAACTGACAGGGTCTACTACCCTTGACTAACTGTAAAGTAATCAAAAGTTAACTACTGGTTTTACTCCCCATGGATAGGTGTGTCCTATACTAAATGTGTATGATAAGGTCTGACTTGCCTAGAAATGCTGTTCGTTTTCTAAACAACTTCTATGCTTTGGTCTGTGTTCTTTGAAGCATGGTGGGGTGTTTTTATATTGTGTTTTTAATTCTATGTATGACCAAGTACTTACCCCACCCCCCCCTCCCGAATTTATCTTGGCCTAAGTGTTTCCATTGAATCCTTGGTGTACTACAGGTTCAGTGTACCTTCCTACAGCCCTCTCTACCTCCTAAAATAAGCCTGGCTGCTCTGTCTACGCTACCATGAACTCCGGTGTTGCAGCCTTAACTTGGGTCCTTCCTATCATCTATCTTCCTCTCTACCTGTGATGTTCCCCAGGGGTATAACCTCTCGCCCTGGCTTTTCAACCAATACCTGGCAACTCTCGCCCACTGCATTGCCATTTTCTGCTCAAATTTCCAGTGCTACGCTGATAACACTCAACTCATTTTCAGGCTGCCTTGACCACCTCCTCTCCCATCTCTGATTGCCTAACTGCCATTCAAGATTGGTGTGCTGCCACTGATATTTGTCTGAATGCCAGCAAGACAGAGATCCTCCTCATCGGCACACCTTCACCATCCTTTCCCCTCACTCTCTGGCCGGCTTCCCTTGGCCCTCCTCCTAGCCCCACCTGCGAGGCGAAGAACCTCAGGGTCATCTTTGACTCCACCCTTTCCTTCTCTGCCCACATCTCTGAGGTCTCTAAAAAGTCAAACTTCCTACTGCACCTCCTCAGAGGTACTCTGCCTTTCCTCTCCTTCCCCCAGAAGCTCATGGTATCCCAAGCTCTGGTTCTCTCTAGGTTGGACTATTGTAACAGCCTCTTTCTAAATCTACCTGCCTCTCCTCTCCGCCCTCTCCAAATCATCCACAACAGGACTGCAAGACTTGGCCTTGGCCTCAAGCCCTGGGATTGTATCTCTCCAGCTCTGAAATCTCTGATTAAATTCGAAACAAGCTGTGGGTAGATCTGTCTGTAGCTCGGGCCTTCCTCTGGAACATCCTCCCTGCTACTCTACAACTTGAGGAGAACCATCTCCGGTACCGGGAGCACCTCAAGACCTTCCTCTTTCCTTCTGCCTTCACTCCCCCTCTCCCCTGCCGATCTGTTCTCTCTTGGCACAGTGCACCTGGCCACACACTGTCCTCCGGGCCCAGGTACCTGCTCACCCTGCGACCCTCCCGCACTGCCTCCGGGCCACCCCTTGCACTGGGGTCTGTATCTGTACCCATACAGACCCCCCTTTTTCTTTCTGCACTTATCAGACCTACCCTGTCTGCTGCCTTAAACCTAACACTTGCAAATTGTTGGCTGCATTACCACTGTGTGTTACCTATATAATTTATTTATTTATTAATATGTATCTGTTTCTCCTTTGCTTCGCACTTTCCACTTCTCCCCCCTTCCGTGTACTTTTCCCCTCCCCCTCTCCCATGCACTTGCGTGTTCTCAATGTCACTGGGCCTAGTAAGATCGCTGTTTTGTTCTCCCCTGTTCCCCTCCCTTGCTGTGCTCTGAAACACTTGTGTACGAGTGCGATAGAAATAAAATATCAATATCAATTATACTAAGAGTGGAGTCTTGTACTGTCTCGGATGAATGCATACATTCCAGGGGCATTGGTGTGCTCACCTGAAGTGTTGCTGGTGTTTTCTATTGTGTTGATGAGTTTAAATAGTACCTACCTGAATATAACCTTGCCTTGTGTATATAAAATAAATGTTTATTTTCTAGAACTACAAGTGTGTGGGTTTCTTTGGGCCTATGTATTTACTTAGTTCATTGTACTTACCTACAGCTGACATCCTCCTCATAAGATAAGTCTGGCTGCTCTGCCATACTACTAAAACTTTTGGGAAGTACAGACCTTGGGGCAGTACTCTTGGGGAAGTAGGAGTTGGGGCCTGTATACCAAGGTATAGTTTCATAGAGTCTTGCCTGCTGGTAGACTTAGGAAAACTCCCCTAACAGCATATAAGCCACTTGTACTCCCCAGAAATAGGCAAATACACCCAAAAACAAAAAAACAGGCCGTAAAAATAATCCCAACAAAAAATAGAAAACAGACGTGTGCTCCTGCTTTCACCCCCACAGCTCCATGGATATGGTTAACTGCTATCATGAATGCCTTATGGGAAGAAGTAAACGTATATATTGTTTAATGTGTATGAATAACTAGGTGCAAAGTAATAATTTTTTTTTTTGATGTTTTAGTTTGGTGTCAAACTTTTCCATCATTGTGGGTCAGATGTGAGATAATTTGAAGAAGGGAAAAAAAAAGAGAAAAAAGTCTGTTGTCTATTATCATGGTTCAAGCCTTTCTTCCATTGAGATCAAGGATGCTGGAGAGGAAGAGGGAAATTGTGTATATGTATTTGTTATTCTTTCCACTGAGGATGGCAGCCCATCTTTCTTCTGTGTTCATTTGTTGCAATGCGAGATCAAAGTGGGAGCCAAGTGCTTGCGTTGGGGTGCAAGAGACTGACATTCCATCACCAGGTGGAATATGGTTTCCGGTGTATTTTCAGCTTTACAGAAGCGACAGTAGTTTTGTGATTTGATGATCTGTCTTGTTGCAAGGTAAGAGTTTGTTGGTAGAATGTTCAGGCGGATTCTCAGGAATATCGATCTGACGTTTTGATCTGGAAATAGTAGCAAGTACGGCTGTGGTTCGTTTAGGTTTCTGTTGTTTTTGTTACATTGGAGAGTCTGTTTGTAGGTGTTTTTCAATTGAATAGTTTTGATCCAATCGTACTGTAATAATTTGATTTTGGTGTGTTGAGGACGCATAATTAAGAGTTCTTCAGAGATCTCTTCCTGTTCCATTTCTTTAATGATAGATTTTTTCCATTTTTCTAGGACCGTGTTGTTAAAGGTGTTTGGTTGGGTTTTCAGAATTTGAATGGCAGGAGTTTTCTCGTCCGATAGTAGTTTACGATAGATGTCTAATCTTTTCCAGCATACAATAGATCTAATAGATTGTGTTGCGAGTTTGTATCTAATTCTCGGCATCGGAGACGAGTGAGGGAGACAGAGAATCTTTCGCCAGAAGGTTGATTCAAGTTTCATCCAGTTTACTTTTTCTGTATTCAACATTGCTTCCGTTCCGTATGTTATTATCGGGATGTATTTTGATCGATAATAGGCAATGATCGGTTTAAATGAGAATTTTCCATATTTTCTGTGGAGTATGCATACCTGACGTGCCAGTGTTTGTGCCTTTTTGTTCCACTTTGTCCAACCATTGTTCTTCAGTCTTGGATTGGTTGATAAGTATGCCAAGGTATTTAAATGTTGTGACCTTTTCCAATCGAATTCCACTAATGTTAAATTGTGGTTGGTATTTTGATTTTGATTGTGGTTTTGTTAGAGTCATAGTCTTTGTGTTTGAGACATTGATTGTTAGCTCATTGTTGTCCTTATAGTTGCTCAGTAATGTCAAGGCAACTTGTAGTCCAGATGGAGTTTTGTCGAGCAGAATGATGTCATCCGCATATGCCATGACAGGGACAGGTGTTGAATTTATTTTCGGCGGGTTCATTTGGCTGCTGGTCAGATGTTGTTCTATGTCAGATGTGAATAGGTTATAGAGGGTTGCTGCTAAGGGGCATCCTTGCTTTAAGCCATTCGATGTGGTTATTGGGTTGGTGGTCAAGCCTTGTTTTGTAAGTCTTACTTTTATTGAAGTATCTGAATAGAGTAAGATGATTGGTTCCAGAATGTTCGGGGAGCAATTCCATGTTTTACGTTTTGCCCATAGGTTTTGCCGTGATATGGTATCAAAGGCCATCTTTAAGTCAATTAATGCAGCATATATCGTGGTCTTGTTGTTGATGGCTTCATGTTTGATGAGATGGAGTAGCAGTAGATTTATATTACTTCCACCATTAGGAGTGAAGCCTGTTTGTCGTGTTGAGATCCGGCCATTGGATGTTGCCCAAGAGGTTAGTTGTCTGAGAAGTGTTGTTGCGAAAAGTTTTCCAAGTGGGTTCAACAGAGCAATTGGGCGGAAATTCTGGGGTTGGTCGCGGGGTCCTCCTTTGTGTATGGGGACAATTGTAGCCGATCTCCAGGAGGTTGGGATTTGGTGGAGCCTGTTTATGATGTGTATTATCTGGCACATGAAGTTTGCCCATGCCGGAGGGTCTTGTTTCAATACGGCGTTTGAAAGTCCATCAGGACCAGGTACTCTTGATGCATTGAGGTTGTTAATCATACATAGCAGGTCCTCGTAGGTGGCGGTTACCATCCATTTTACTTTGATATTGATCGATTCTTTTTCAGGTTGGAACGTACGATCTGTGTAGATGTCTGAAAAGTGGGCAACCCAAGTTTCTTGCGGTACATTGGCCGTTAACTTGTGCTGTTTTTGAGCATTGTCATTCAGTAGATTCCAGAGATCTCTTGTGTTATTCGATTGGTATGTCTTCATTATGGTTTCTGTAGCTGTTTGCAGCAAGATTTTTTTTTTTGGCGACTCTTTCCAATTGTTGTAAGCTTATTTCAATTTCGAAATCTGCAAGTTGTTTTCTGTTGTTTTTGTTTTCTTCAGCTGCCTTAATGATTTCGCCAGGGCCTTTTTCTTTTCTGCTATTTCCTGGTTGTACGAGTGTAGGTGGGTGTTTTGTGGTCGATTTTTGGTTGTTTGTTGGAATGGAAGGAGGATCCACTCGTAATTCAGTTTTTCAAGTTCAGTCTTGTTCGAGGCGTGACATTTCGTCGATAGAAGAGATATCGCTGCTTGCGGGATGCGGAGCCTTGAGGAAGTACCGTCGAGTTCAACTGGACATAAGTTCGGGGTTAAGTCTTGTTTGATGGTGGCATGAGAAAGCACTGTTAACTTGTTGTGGTCGCTGTTTTCTGAGAGTATCGTTTGGGCTGATTTCACCGATTCATGCAGGGTTTGTGAAAGGAAAATGTATTCGATAATTGCAGATGAGAATCCTCTGGCCCATGTTGGCACATAGGAGGTTGAGTTGTTCCTTGCATGGTTTAAAAGGATGAGCTCTCGAGTTTGTATTTCATTCATCCACCTTGTTGCCTTTGATGAAAGTTGTTCGTGATTTCGGAGGGTGCCGCTTTGTGTGATTAGATTGATGTTAAGATCTCCGCAGAGTATTATTTCTAGGCGATGATAAGTTCCGACTAGTTTATCAAGTGTGATAAATACACCGTCGATGAATGCCTCAGTTGTAATTACTGCGGGGTTCCAATATAGATTCAATATAGCAATTGTTATTTCAGCAGTTTTTTCGGATTGGTTATTCTCAATCATCGTTATTATTGTTAATTGTATCCAGGGGTTGATGTTTTCATTAGTCAATACTTTCCATTGAGGGTTTATTTTGATTAGAGTAAGCAGGCCTGATGCTGGTCGTCCTTGTTTTTTAGTTATGGCGGGATTGAGGAAGGTGAGGAATCCATCGCACGCTGGCGTCTCGCTGATCCAAGTTTCTTGGAGACATATGATGTGATAGTTTTCAAGATCAGTCGAAGGCTGGGTAAACAAATGCATGTTTCCTCTAGTAATCCATGAGCAGAGCGACCATATGATGTCTGGTTTCAGTGGTTGTTATGATTGAGAGTAGACAGAGATTCTTGAGGATACAGTTTCTGTGAATGAGGATTATAGATCGTAGATTCTTTTGAATGGTCGTTCACGTCTGTTCCACTCTTCCCGTTGGCCGCAGTGAGTCCAAGGTGTAGCATTTTCTGAGCGATCCTTGGTGTGGTTGCTCGTCTGCTTTCTCAGTTGATGTTTTCTTGTTGATATAGATGCCCAGCAGTTAAAGCCCAGTTTGAGAAGTTGGGCGCGTTTTGATAAGATCAGTTCTTGATCATTTGGGTCAGAGAGTTCAGCAACAATCTTGTCTAGGTGCTTGTCATCTTTGAAAGTTATTAAGTCAATCTTTTTTGTTGTTATTTGTTGTAGTTGTGGAATCGCTCCATTTAGTCGTAGGGTGTTTGTTCTGTTAAGTATTAATGGTTCAGGTCTGTTTGTTTTGTTTTCAATGTGGATTTCGTATATTTGGTTTTGTTGGAGCGGATTGACAAATGAAGGAAAAGTACAATCAGTTTTGGTTGATGAACGTGAGCTGAGAGAGTCATCTGATACTTGCTCATAAGATTCTGCTAGTGATGAGATAGGGGAGTCGGGGTTGTGAGATAAATCTGAGGTTTCTTGTAGTGAGTCCTGTGAGATTCCTTCGTAGATGTCTATTTGTTGTGGTTCGTGATTGTTGGTGTATTCATCTATTATTATGAAACTTGAGGGCGTTGCGGGATGCCTGGGTGGCGGTGTGTCATCTGTTAGCTGGTCTCCTTGGGTTGAGAGGTTGAGAAGATCTTCATCTTGGGTCGAGTGTTCTGACAGTGGATCTGTTGGTCCGCGGGTCTGTAAGGCCACAGTCTGTTTGTGCTGATTTGAGGTTTTATTGTCCTTTGTGGAGGGACGAGGAATTTTCTCTTTGGCTAGTGAAACGCTTTGTTTCATCGTCTTGTCTGTTGGTAATTAATGACTTTGTTCTGTCGTCTTTATTGTTCTGAGGAAGGCTCTTGAGCCAGTTTGCCTTTTTTTGGTTAGTTTTGAGTGTGGTGGTTTCATAATAGTGCCCAGGTTGTCCTTCGAAAAGATCTGGTACTGTTCTGTGGTGTTCTTTATAGGATGATTGGTATCTTGGGTCTCTAGCTGTGCAGTTATGGCAGGTTCCGTTTTCCGTTGTGTATGGGTTGCGCCAATGTTTTGGAGTCCACCAGCTGGTTGTGGGAGCGTTTCCTTAGGTTGAGGAGCTGGTGCCAATTGATCCCTTGTTGTATCTGGTGTCTGTGTTGTTTGATGTTGGGCTTTGAGTAGTGCTAATACTTCAGTATTAAGGTTGGTTTTTTCTTGACGGTCGCTTCTTTCTATTTCTGAGAGGCGTTGTTGCCATTGATTGGATTTCTCTGCTTCTGAATTCAAACGAGATTCGATTGTAGTTATGAAATTCTCTATTTAGATCTGTTTGGAATGTATCAGTGCCAAAAGAGTTGCTTGGTCCTTGATATTATCGTTCATGGCTTCGTGTAACTTCATGTATGGGATCATGGATTGCGAGAGCACTATGATAAGCACGTTTTGTAGGTCAAGCATAGTAGTCTGGATCCTTGGGTTGGTATGATCCTCATGATCAGGTTTGTTGGATGTTGCATTGATAGATTTGGTTTCTGTTGAACTCAAATGGGGTGTGGGATGTTCGTTCTTGGTCATAGGATCCGGTGTGTAGTAGGATTCGTCTGTATCATAAGTGAATTGAGTAGGAATGTTTTGGTTTCTTGATTGAGTTGATTCAGTTTCTCTTTTATTTGGTCTTTGTCCGTTTCCTTGTGTCATGCATGGAGTCGAGGTAAGCTGTGATTGTCGGTTTCCAGTTATGTTGCCAGATAATTCTTTTCGTTTTTCGAGGCTTAGCATGATTGATTCAATTTCTGTAATATCCATTGAGAGTCTTCTTGCCTTGGTTATGGTTTGGTTATCGAGATTTTCTGGAGCTTGAACAAGTTTGATTGAGTTATGAGTATGTAGCCATGCAGGTTTAGCTAGTCTTGCTCTTTCCTTCTTCGTTTGTTGAGTTAGGCTGTTTGGTGGTTTTTGTAAGCTAATGGTAGGTCGTGGTTCATCTGAATGAGATTCGTTGATTTTCTGAATGTTGGAATTTTTCATAATCGCAGATGGATCTTCTTTGTTGACAGGCAGAGTCTTGAGTGTGTCAGTGGTATGTTCGTTTGGTTGTTTCTTGGCAGTATCGTTCGAGATCTCATGTTTGTTTGGTTCGAAGGGTGGCACAGATAGTTCTTGATGTAGTTCATCAGGAGACTTGTAGGGTAAGTTGGTGAATTTTTCTGTTATCACAGAAGCTTTCTTGGTGGCGTTTGTGTCGCGTAGTGTTGATGCAAGTCGTTCATGTGGCATCGCAACCTTCATGTCACATTTTGGTTGTGTGGTACCGTTAACCGAGGTGTCGTCTATCATTAGATCTGGCTTTCCATTTACTGCGGTTTCGTTGGTGTTTGGTTGGTAGAGAGGGTGTAGATTTAAAGACGACGGTGGTGGTAGTTCTTGATGTTCGTTGTGACTTCGTGAGTCAGCATCTATTGGTTGAGTCTCGTTGGATGGTTGAGTAGAGGGGTTTCCTGGTCCTGCAGGTGCTAGATTAGGGTCCTTATCAGTGTCGGTGCCTTGAATAGCATGATGCTCAGTTGTGGCATTGGTGCTATGGATTTGTGCTTGTATGTTAGTCTGATTCTGAGAGCCTTGCTGATCGTTCATTTGTCTATTTAGATCCAAGGTTTTAGGATCAGTTTTTATTTTCGGAAGGTCATCTGGGATGGGGGCATGCTCGATATCCAGGTCTGCTTTCTGTTGATGGTGGTTCAGGACGGGTTTTATTGTCTGAGCTCTACAAAGTGATTCTTCCAAAGTTAATTGCGAGTAATCTGGGGCAGACATAGCAGCTGTGTTGAGTTTAGTTCTTAGTCTTGTTTTAGGGCATACAGCAGATTGCTGGTTGGGTCCAGTTGCCGACATTTCTCCTTTGTTTGTCTAGGGTCTGTTTCAATGTTTGTCGGACAGGCCCTATCAGGATCCAAGGCGCTGAGCGTGTCACAGTTGCTCTTTTGAAGTTGTTGAAGAGATTCCTTTAGGTCTCCTGGGCGGAGAAGGAGAGTGTTTATTGATGCTGCAATGTAGAATCCTAAGGCGATATTCTTTCTGGGTTCTTGGAGGAAGCTGCATTATAGAAGTTTCGTTTAGGATCCAAGGGGTAATCCCTTTCGGTCTCCTAAGTAGAGGGTGTTGCAGAGGATCTCTTGTGATCCAAGGGACTTGCCCTTTTGGTCTCACAGCAGATGTGTTCGATTAGTGAGAGGTTCGAAGGTTGATGTTGCAGTTACAAGCTACAGGATCCTAGGGACAAGCCCTTTCGGTCTCCTGTGCAGAGGGCTTTAGAGAGACTCTGTTGAGATCCAAGGGACGAACCCTTCCGGTATCTCAGCAGAGGTGGTCGCTTGGTAAGAAGCAATGATGTTGAGACTGCAGGCTACAACGTCCAAGGGGCAGGCCCTTCCGGTCTCCTGTAAGGTGGACGTTGAAGAAGCTCTGCTGAGATCCAAGGGGCAAGCCCTTTCGGTCTCTCGGCAGGTGTAGTCGCGGAGTATCATTCGCTTTGTGGGGTATTGTTTCCCGGATGCAGTTCCTTCTTGTTTCCTGAAAGTGTATTGTCTTGGCTCTATGTGGATCTGGGTGCCATGCTCCTGCAGCTTTGTGTCGGTGGTGGTCCTAGTTCTTCTGCAGAACTGGACCGGTTTGCACACAGAGTTGGATCTTGTTCTGGGTGATTTGTGGTCTTAGTGAGACACTGGTGAGTCAGTGCTTGGAGGATCCGTCTGCATTCGTTGTGCTTTTGGTATTTGGTGGTTTAGCTGTGTTTTGCAAGAGTTGGGGTAGCAGCTGGGCTTGTGAGTGTATTCCGGCAAAACGCAGGCTTATCTTGAAGACTGGTTGTTTGTTGATATAGCTGGAAACTGATGGTGCGAGCAAAGAAGTCCAGCTTTTCGTATCAGGTGGGCCGTTGCTCTCAGTGTGGTCCTCCAGCGGCACGGGCGGGTGGAATGCAGTCCGGGAATGAGGGTGATGTGCGCCAAGAAATTGACTCGAGTGGAGGTTGAAAGGTTGGGCACAGAGGCGGGGACCAGGCGATGCGGGCAGAGAGAATGGTCTCCTGGGGCGGAGAAACAGCGCTCACAGCGCGGTCCACGAACAGTCTGGCAGTGAGGAAGCGGAAGGGAGGAGGGGGGTGGACAGTGTCTTCCTGGTGGGAGTGGTGAAGGACGAAGAGAGCAGGTGGCTCTGTCAAGTGTTGGGATGGAAACGGCAGCACAGGGAAGCCGCAGACACTGGAGGGAAAGGCGTCTGGCTGGGGAGCTAAGACGCTGTTGTTGCAGTGCTTGGTAAACGGAGGCTTCCTAGTTCAGTCGCGGGAGAGCGAGGAGATCTTGTTGGTCCACCAGATAAGTGCAGGGAGGTGGCCGCCAGGCGTGAAGGCGGATGCCGGAGACCCCCAGCGGGGCCCCACTGCGGGGTGGGCGGGCAGCTGAAGAGGCACGCCCCCGTGCCAGGTGCAGTCCACAGGTAGGAGGAGGAAGGCACAGAGGGGGCTGCAGGTGTCCGCCGGAGCACACGCCGTGGGAGGGGAGGGAGCGGTGCGGGGGTGAGGAGAATGATCGGACGAACAGGGGGGTGGGAGGGAGGGCTTATCACTCACCGCAGGGGGAATGTTGTGGTTGTGTACTGTGCGAAGTCAGTCAGCGGGGGTTTTCTTTCACGGAAATCCTTTACAGCAATGTCCGAGCGGGGTATTGCAGCGCAGCAAAGCCTGCAGAGCCTAAAGACCGAAAGACTCTGCAGCAGACTCCACGGCCGCTCTGCGGCTTGCTGGGTATTTTGAAGGAGGCAGCAATGGTAATAGAAATAGGACAAGAGGCCAAGAGGGATTTCAGTTTCTCACAAAGTTCAGGAGCAAAACGCTGTAGAGTCTTGTCACAACCACAGACCGAAAGACTCTGCAGCAGACTCCGCGGCTTGCTGGGTATTTTGAAGGAGGCAGCAATGGTAATAGAAAGAGGACAAGGGGGATTTCAGTTCCTCACAAAGTTCAGGAGCAAAACGCTGTAGAGTCTTGTCACAACCACGGACCGAAAGACTCTGCAGCAGACTCCGCAAAGTAATAATGATTACAAAAACATTTCCGTTTTCCAGTTAAAACATTTTTTACACTAAAAAAATACTCCCATTGGGAATTGGACTTACATTTTTGCTTCCTAAAAAAATTATTTTACTTCCAACTTAAAAAAGCAGAGAGTAGAATATTCCTGCTTCAAAATCTTATCTGGGAACTGGGTCAGATGGTGTGTTTTGTTGGCCTGTTTGGGTTCATTAGAGTGGATCTGAGCAGACATAAAGACAGGCGACCACATGTGGAGGAAGGAGATCAGTATTAGGGGCTGAATAACTGTCAGTCTTTCCTGTTCTTTATTTTGCATAAGTTGAAAACCAAAAAAGGCCTTTTCGATGGGATTGGGTCCTCCGACGTATTCCATATCTATGACATGTAATCACCACAGCTGTGCTGCTTCGGAAACTTTTTTCCTGCGTCGATGCGCCGCCGTCGAGGACCTCCTCCGACGTCATCCGATGTGATAAGTAGGACGCACGACGCCCGTAGCCTCAGTTCCGTTTTTTCCGCAAACGTGTTGCTTTGTAAATCTCGGTTAACACCTCGACTCTTTGGAGTTCTGTTCTTCTTGGTTCTTCGAACCTGTTCGTTTTTGTGAAAATCCTTTGTGTGAAGATGTCTTCTTCTTCGACCCCGCGTCCGGGCTTCAAGAAGTGCGGGGAGTGTGGGTCCAAGATGTCGGTGACGGACTTGCACGACGCCTGCCTCTGGTGCCTCGGGGAGGCCCACGACACGGATGACTGTATCGACTGCCAGTAGCTCACGTCCAAAGCCTTACGTGAACGTAAGAAGTTGTCGGTAGGTCGGGTGTCCAAGCCCCGGAAGTCGAAGTCTGCGGGGCTTTCGACGGATGATTCGAGATGAGACTCTCCACGTCATCGTCTGAAGTCTCGTGGGTCTCCTTCTAGGAGTCGGTCTCGCCACTCCTCAGCCTCTTCGAGGCATTCTCGGAAGCGCCGACACTGGTCGTCTTCCAGGTCCTCTTCGGAGGACTCTGCCCAGCATGTCGCTTACCCCACCAGCCGTGCGACGCCGGAGGAATGGGCTTCCTTCGGGAAGAAAATGCTGGCGATTCTCGAGTCGCAGGGTACTAAGCCGTCCGCGCCCCCGAGTGGGGTCGGTCGTGAGAGGTCGAGAGACACCGCTCGCAAGAGTGGTCGGCACGAGTCACGGGAGAGGTCCTGTTCGGACAAGGGGACTCGTTCTCGACGTACCCGTTCCAGGTCCCGGTCCTCGACGCGTTCCAGACCGTGTGCACCTGTGATGTCTTCGAGGAAGACATCGACGTCTGAGGCGTTGAGGGCGTCGACAGGCTTTCTCGAGGTCGTCGAAGGACACGCTCGGAGCTCCGGCTTCGAGGACTGTGTCGACGCCGCCGGCGGCGCTGCACCCGACGTCAACGCCGATTTCCTCGACGCCGATGCCTGTTCTCTCGGCGCCGATTCGCTCGACGCCCTCGACGCCTTTTGTGTCAGAGGTACCCCGTGGCACGGGGGAACCCCCTAGGAAGGCTCTGGTTAAGAGCAAGCACTCTCTGGTGCCTTCTTTTCGCCACCTGGAATATATTTCAGAGCCGGATGATGATTCTGATGGCCTGGTCCCTAGTCAGGTTCCAGATGAAATTGTCTCGGGCCATAGTCAGTTTGACGATTTGAGGCAGGCACTGCATGATGCCAGTGGACTGGACACCTCTCCGGAGGTGGAGTTTTGTCGGCCTGAGCCTGGCTCTCATCCCGATTCCTCGTACGACGCCTTATGGCTAGGGTTTCTGAGTACTTGGGATGGTCTGCTCCACCAGGGGAGTTTGTGCAGGATGATCTCACGGACATCCTTGATGTTGGTCCCCCAACTGACCCGGTACTGCCGTTCCATATGGCTTTACAGAGAAGGGTGGCGGCAGCTTGGACTGCTCCGGAGAGTCTCCCGGCGGTGGGCAGGTCCTTGTTGTGAAAATACCGCCCAGCCAGTTGCGACCCCTGCTGCTTGACCAGGCACCCCACTCCGGAGAGTTTGGTGGTGCAGGCGGCCATGGCCCCGGCAAAGCAGGCGTCGTTCCCTACCATCCCTCCTGATAGGGACGACAAACGTTTTGATGGCTGGGCGAAGAAAGTGTTTTCTTCTGGTGGTATGGCGCTTCAGGCGGCCAACTCCATTTGTGCCTTGTCTCGTTTCACTCACACTCTGTGGAACTGTGTTGCGTTAGCGGCTGAACATATTCCCGAAGGGGACGAACGGGATGGTTTCCTTGCTATGGTCCAGGATGGTAAGGATGCCATGTGTGAGTCCGTTCAGTCGGGTTTGGACTTGGCTGAATGCGTCAGCAGGTCCATGGCGGCGAGCACCGTGATACGCAGGTTTGCGTGGTTGCGGAAGTCGGGGTTTGCTCCTGATGTGCAGTCCCGGCTCCTCAACATGCCCTTTGACGGTGAACACCTTTTTGGCAGCAAGGCTGACGAGAGCCTTGAGAGGTTGCAGACTTCAAAAGCTGCAGCAAAGTCGTTGGGCGCTGCAGTTCGCCAACCTCTGCCTTTTCGTCCTAGGGGACAGCAATGGAGGGGTGGTTCCTTTCGCTATTACTCGTCCTTCAGTAAAGCGAGAGGAGCTGGCAGTGAAAGAGGCCAACGCAGGGGAACCAGAGGTGGACGACAGGGTACCCGTGGTGCCAAGGCCGCTCAGGCAGTTGCCTCTTTGCCCTCAGGTAACGCCGCAGCCGCTACCACTCAGTCATGAGGCCATGCCCCATGGTTCGCCGGTTGGGGGAAGGCTGGCGCAGCATCTTGTAGAGTGGCGTGCCATTACTTCAGATGTGTGGGTTCTGGAGATCATAACCCACGGCTACTGTCTTCCCTTTCGGCACAGGCCTCGCAACAATCCACCGGGGAACCTCTCTTTGCAGAGTCCGGATCCGCTCCTTGCGCAGGAAATTCAAGCCCTGCTGGAGAAAGGCGCCATAGAACTGGTGCCTGTAGCGGAGAGGAACAAGGGATGGTATTCCCCTTATTTTTTGATTTCGAAGAAAGACGGGGGTTTGAGACCCATCATGGACTTGCGCGGTTTGAACAAACTCCTAAGGAAGGACAAGTTCAAGATGGTTACTCTCAAGTCCTCCAGGCCCTTCAGCTTCGGGACTGGTTGGTGTCTCTCGACCTCAAGGATGCTTACTTCCATGTGCTGATCCATCCCAAGCACAAGAAGTACCTGAGGTTCGCGGTTGGAGACTCGCACTTTCAGTTTCGGGTCCTGCCGTTCGGATTGACCTCCGCCCCGAGGGTTTTCACCAAGCTCATGGTGGTGGTGGCAGCGCATCTCAGGCAAGGGGGGATTCACGTCTACCCCCTACCTGGACCATTGGTTGATCAGGGGGAGCTCTCCCGAGCAAGTCCTGGGAGCAAGTCCTGGATCATCTGTCCGTCACCTGCCACTCCCTTCACAGGCTGGGCTTCTCCCTCAATTTAAAGAAGTCCCATTTGACGCCAACACAGCGGCTCCAGTACATCGGAGCAGTGCTCGACACTTTCCTGGGGCAGTATTTTCCTCCCCAGGTGAGGGCTCTTCACATTCAGCAGATGGTGCACAAGTTTCAGCATGCACAGACACTCCCAGCGTTTGAGTTCTTGAGGTTGCTCGGCCTCATGGCATCCTGCATTCTTCTGGTGCCAGAGGCTCGCCTGCGGATGAGATCTTTGCAGTGGGCACTCAAGATGCAATGGTCGCAGTCCTCCGGCAGGATGTTGGACCTGGTTCAGGTGCCGCCCTCGGTCGCCCGGGACCTTCTGTGGTGGGCCGTCGAAGGCAACTTGATGAAGGGGGCTCCATTTTGGCTTCCCTGGCTGGAGGTGACGATCGTGACAGATGCATCCCTCACGGGATGGGGAGCTCATGCCAACGGACTGACAGTCAGCGGTCGTTGGTCTCCGTCGGAGTCCAGACTCCATATCAATCTGTTGGAGCTGAGGGCCGTCAGGCTAGCCCTCAAGGCTTTTCTGCCGACTGTGCGAGGAAAGAGTGTCCTGATCCTGACGGACAACACAGTGGCCATGCACTACCTCAACAAAAAGGGGGGGGCAGGGTCACTTCCTCTGTGCAGGGAGGCGATGCAGCTCGAGTTCTGGGCCATCCAGCAGGAAGTTTCGATCTCGGCAGTTCATCTGGCCGGAGACGACAACGTGACGGCGGACGCTCTGAGCAGGCACAGCACGATCTCTCACGAGTGGGAGTTGGCTCAGGGGAGTCTCCTGGAGATCATCGCCCTTTGGGGGACCCCTCAAGTGGATCTCTTTGCCTCCAGTGTCAACCGGAAGTGCGAAAGGTTTTGCTTGCGGGAATTTCCTCCAAAAGGAGCCTTAGGAGACGCGTTCGTGGTGGAGTGGTCATTCCCGCTGCTGTACACGTTTCCTCCAGTCCCCGTCATCCCGCAAGTGCTCGGAGGTTACGGAAGTTCGGTTCCCGGATGATCCTCATTGCTCCGGCGTGGGCTCGGAGGACATGGTACCCGGACCTTCTCGACTTATCCATCTGCCCTCCACGTCGTCTTCCCTACCGAGACGATCTGCTCTCACGGGAGGGAGGTCAGGTTCTCCATCCAGAGGTCAGATCCCTTAACCTTCACGCTTGGCTTCTGAAAGGTTGAGGTATAAGGATTGGGACCTCCCTGAAGACGTGATGGAGGTGTTGCTTTCGGCCCGAAGGCCAGCAACAAAGTCTCTGTACCGGTGCCGTAAGTTCTGCGACTGGTGCAGAGTTCAGAATGTGGATCCTTTTGCATGTGACATCCCTATGGGTCTGTCCTTTTTACTTTCTTTGGTCCACAAGGGCTTGCAAGTGGGTACCATTAAAGGTTACCTGGCGGCGCTGTCCATCTTTAAGCGCTCGTCTGAAGAGTGTTCTTACTTCAAAATCACTTTAATTTCACAGTTTCTGAAAGGGCTCACTAATGTGTTCCCTCCGTCACCTTTCCTGGTGCCCGGTTGGGATTTAAACCTTGTTCTTAAGTTTCTTATGGGTGCTCCGTTTGAGCCTTAATATTCTTGTCCTTTGAGGCTGTTAACTCTGAAAACTGTGTTTTTAGTTGCGGTTACTTCCGCTCGCAGAGTGAGTGAGTTACAGGCACTTTCAGTTAAACCACCCTTCACTGTATTTCACAAGGACAGGGTTGTCCTTAGAGTTCGTCCTTCTTTTCCCCCGAAGGTAGTGACGGAATTTCATTTGGCCCAGAAGGTTGTTCTTCCGGCATTCTATCCTCCTCCGCATCCTGGTAAGGAAGAGGAGAGGCTCCATAGGCTTGATCCTAGGAGAGCTTTAAGCTTTTATGTTTCACGCATGTCCCGGGTCAGAGTGGACGATCAACTCTTTATTGGTTACGCTGGAAAGCGTTTGGGGCAAGCTGTGACAAAACAGACTTTGTCTCGCTGGATTATTTTGGCCATCTCGGAGTGTTACCGCTTGGCGGGTAAGGACCCACCGGCTGGCTTGCGGGCCCATTCTACCAGGGGTATGGCTGCATCTACTGCCCTGCAGAGGGGGTGTTCCTATTCGCAACATCTGTGATGCAGCCACCTGGGCTTCAGTACATACATTTGTACGTCACTATTCTCTCGATTCCATCCGAGGACAGGATCTGGCCTTTGGCAAGGCGGTCCTTTGCTCTGCTATTTGATTGCAATTCTAAATTTGATTCTAAATTCTTTCCCTCCTCCTTGCTCTGGTACTGCTTTGGGAGTCTGTCATAGATATGGAATACGTCGGAGGACCCAATCCCCTCGAAGAACAAGTTACTTTCTTACCTGGTAACGTTCTTTCGATGGGATGGTCCGACGACGTATTCCATATCGCTCCCTCCCTGCCTTCCCCGCTGCAGAATTTATTTTGCGATTGCAGCTTACGTTCCGCAAGGTTTTGTGTCTGACTGGCAGTTGACTAATGTCACACGTTCTGGGGGAAAAAACTACAACTGAGGCTACGGGCGTCGTGCGTCCTACTTATCACATCGGATGACGTCAGAGGAGGTCCTCGACGACGGCGCATCGACGTCATCGACGCAGGAAAAAAGTTTCCGAAGCAGCACAGCTGTGGTGATTACATGTCATAGATATGGAATACGTCGTCGGACCATCCCATCGAAAGAACGTTACCAGGTAAGAAAGTAACTTGTTCTTCTAAATCAATGTAACACACATAATATTCATCCGGCGCTTATGTTAACAGTCTGTGTTCTGTGATAAGTTAGAAGACCTTTGAAGATCTGGAATTGAATTGTGAGGAAGTGGAAAGAAAGCGCTTCCTCCTCTGATATTCTGTAGTAAGTGTGATGTGTTAATTTTAGGTACAAGAGCTGTTTTTGGCCGAGGGCTCAGACCGGCTGAAACTGATGGTTTTGTACAGTGGCGAAGATGATGAGAAATTGCGGCGCGCTGCTTCAGGAGCCCTGGCCATGCTGACCTCATTAATGCCTGAACTGTGCGAAAGAATTCCTAAAGCGGTGAGTTTAGACCCGATACTGCACAGTGATGAAATGTAGGGCTATAATGGGCCGCACCCTGAGCTCTGGAGACACAGGGGAAATGTAGTGTATGCAACCGTTTGTGGTAATGTGCTGCAAACCATGAAGGAGCCTAGAGAGAAAGAACCATTCCATGAAATGTCCGATTCCTTTTTCCATCCCCTCTTCCGATGAGGAAAGAAATCACTGTTACTTTTAACTTCCTTGTTTCACCCTCTCGAGTTATCCTTTTAATAAAGCAGCCTGTCTATCTTTATTGTCAAATATGAATTCGAAGCAGGCATCTAATGTACATTTTTTACACAAATATTGGAAACAAATTGCTACAGAAGTTAGCCAAGAACGCACTGTGAACCAGTGCCATACTGTATAGAGAACCATTTGGGAAGAATGATTTGTCCTACTGCATCAGGAGCCCCTCCCGCTGCTCAGTGCACCAACTCTTCTTTTCTGGGACTAAAATTAGTCATCCTATCAGATTGTAAATCCTGCTCCATTTTCGTTATTAAGTTTTCATATATATGTATATATTTTTGACACTGTGCAGTTAAATGAGAACAGAATGGACCCCTCGGCGAGGCGGCCCTCAGGCCAGTGGCCTCTTGGTGGGATTATTTCCTAAGAGTTTCTCCTAGACATTGACTTTAGTCTCAAATGAATCTTTTCATCTTTGTCTGCAGACCGTACACTGGCTGGAGATCCTGCAGGCCCTGCTGCTGAGCGAACAAGTGGAACTCCAGCACCGGGGGACAGTGGTGGTTCTGAACATGATGACGGCCAATCAGGAGCTGGCGGGAAAACTGATGGAGAGTGAGATGCTGGAGATTCTGTCTGTCCTGGCAAAGGAGGGTGGGGACAAGAAGAAACTCCCAGTTTCTTTAGCTGCAAAGGAGTGCTTGGCCAAAGCTGTGGAGTTTGGGCTGATCCAGCCTAATAATAACGAGGATTGTCTCTGAAAACATTCTGAGTATTCTCACCCGCACACCATGCCTTGTACTGTTTGGATGGCATTATAATGCTCTGCGTGAGGGAACGTTTTCTGCATTGGTTCTACGGACCTCTGGGCATGTCACCCGGCTTTCTTTTTCCAGCAGCCCTTAGTGTTGCCTGTATCTTCATGTGCACAATCCTATGCGTTCCACTCACTGCTGCAGAGACGTTCCTGGCCTTGTGCACACTCCTACGCGTTCCACTCACTGCTGCAGAGACGTTCCTGGCCTTGTGCACACTCCTACGCGTTCCACTCACTGCTGCAGAGACCTTCCTGGCCTTGTGCACACTCTTATGCGTTCCACTCGATGCTGCAGAGACCTTCCTGGCCTTGTGCACACTCTTATGCGTTCCACTCGATGCTGCAGAGACCTTCCTGGCCTTGTGCACACTCTTATGCGTTCCACTCGATGCTGCAGAGACATTCCTGGCCTTGTGCACACTCTTATGCGTTCCACTCGATGCTGCAGAGACATTCCTGGCCCCTGCGAACAGGGGAATGATCTGCAGGGGCCAAACGAAAGTAGTGGGGCCTCTGCTTTCTAGGTCACCAGTGTATCTGGTTCGTCTCAGTTTTAGTATTTTAAATGCTAGTTTTACATGTGCACGACTTGCCTCCCCACACGTCTGATACACTTCTGCCCCATCTCTTTAAATCAATCAACTATTGTCACATGTGTAGCTGTTTTTGTTTCACACCACCCCCATGGAGGGTCACCTGCCTTAAATAACACACATGTTTTATGCACATTGAGTGTCAGCATTTGAAGAATCTTGGATTTGTTATGCACCATTTTCGCCGTGGGGGTTGGGGGGGGGGTTGTCATTGTACATTGGTTGGTAGTAATGGACCCACAAAAAGCATTTACAAAACATTTGAAATCTACGTCACTTGTCATGTATTTTGATGCACATCTAAATAGAATTGTGCGTTTTACTGCTGTTTTTTTTAAAACTTTTTCAGTGTTTCATACATGTCTTTGTTTACATATGAGTGTTGATTAGGGCTTTTGGTAAGATAACGCGCTGTGATGCAGACATGTTCCGTCCAATCTAATTATTCCTATTAAGGCGATGGAAAGCTACAGTTCGGTGGGGGCACCTAGGCATGTCGTGGGTACGGCATGACCTGAAACGTTAATCCTTGGGCCAAGTATTCCTTGTGGTATTTTCAAAGGAAGGTGATTAGATTAGGAGTGTTTGACAATCCAGCTGTGCTGTAAGTGTGTGCCTTCGGTTATAGCATTGATTTCTTGTTCTGATGCTTTTAAGTTAAGTTTGTCCTAAATCATCCTTTACAGGACACCGCTTTTACTTTGGTTTCTGCTGACGGCGAGCCCCGGCCATCAGGGAGCCCCTGTTTTAGGGCCGAGTGTTTCCAACCTGCGCTACGTCTTCGTATGCACAGGAAGAGAGCCAGCACTAGCTCCTTTGCAGAACCTCTTTTCTTCCCCAGAAGCTTTACTGGGAGCATAATTGCAAGTTAAGATTTGCATTTTCAACACTACAAAGCTGTAACTGGTCAATTATACAAGCTCTGACTGTTTTGTGTTTGTGTGTTTTTTCAATCGAACAAATGATCACAGTTGCATGCATGTCCGCATCCTATGAATATCACACCTGTGGTCTGCTCTGTGCACTTTTTGATTACAGAAGGTCTTAAAGGGTTCAATCATACCCCAAATAGTTGTCCAACGTCTACCCAGTTGCAGGCTCCAAGCCTACCCTAGAGACTGACGACGCGGTCTTCCTTGCTGCACCGAAGGGACAAATGAAGCACCCTTTCCTGGGTGTCTTCCCCCTTGTTAACCACTAGTTGGAGATTGTACCTTCCCAGGCCATAGTTCCTACCTAAAGTTAGTGTAATTAGAATTGTTTGAGATCAGCTTGCATTGTCCTCACTGGAGCAGCCCCGGTGACAGCTGATGCGCAAAGTCGATGTGTTTTGATTTGAATATGTTTTTAAGGCTCTTCTCTTCAGGTTTGTCTGTTTCCTAGGACTCTTCTATTATAGGAGCGTTGAATGTAAGTGGTGAATACGCGTGTCCATTTTAACTCCAATAACTGAGTTCTCGCTTTGATGCATGAAAGATTGGCATCCTAAATAGATGCCATAGTTATATCACCTGGATCATTATGACCACAACCAATACTGATTGTAATCAATTGATGTAGATAGTATAATCAGTTGGTATCCCAAATCCCGTTCACGTTACTGCGGAACACATTGTTATACAGTGCTAATCCCATTCAGCACTAAATGTATTCAGAACACATGTCAGGTTGTTCGCACTAGGAACTTGGTGCCAAGAATGTGACGCATACATTCGCCGCGGTGGAGGGTTGAAGTGATGCACTAAACTCAGCGCTGATTAAACAAAGTCCTGATCAGAGGACTTTGCATGGCAACAGGTTTGACCCTATAAAACACTGACATGAATCAGGAAAGCTTTTTGTGAACATAGACCGAGGTTTGCTGATGTGTCGCTACTTGAGAGAATGCATTCCTGTTTTCTTGTTTCTTATTCTCTGCTCCTGGTTCTTATGCTTCGATAAACCTTTGTATTTTTATGTTCTGATGCATTTCACATGTCATGGCGGTAGACCATCATTATTTTCTACATGCACTGCATGGTGAACCTTGTTTGCACAGATGCTGTATTCTTTACGGCAAAGATTTATTTTTGAAGACGTCGGGACTCGATACTTGATGTTCGTACACTTTAATTTATTTTTTATGCATTTCCTGAAATGCACTGTTGGATTTCGGCTCATGTGCCGCAGGTCCTAGGTGCTAACTATTTAATACACGAATGCCCGTACATAATCACAATATAATAAAGCTCACACCTTTTATAAACCTGTGTCTTTATTTCTTTATTACATGTGAATTTTCTCCAGAGCTTTTCGCTGATATCCCGCTTGGGACTACTGGAGTAACTGGCAATCACTTCGTTTTTTATGTATATCGCTGCCATATTGGGCCAGGTATTTTGCTATTGTTTGCAGAAGGTGAGTAACTAAATGACATGCTGCCTAGAATTCATTTCAGCAAAATATTTGTTGAGAGATTGTTTTGGGGCAAATATGCATCGATGAGTGGATTTTATGTTTTGTCTTGTTTTAAAGCTTCCTGTTGAGCTGCAATACTATTGATACCATCTTCATGAGGATGGCGGGAGGCAACATACGTCCGGTCCGGAGTTCTCTTGTCCACAGGAGCTGCTGAACCACACAGACCCCTAAAGATGTTTGATCAACAACTGGAATTTAGCACAGCTGAAGTCCAAACACCCCCCAAGGGAAAGGGGAATTGGAGAAATAATAAACAGATTCCCTTCTTCAGGTGAAAGACATCTGCAGAAAACGAACAATATTAATATTGGCTTTAATTCTCTTAGTCTTTCTTCACTTCCCTCCCTTCCCTGTAATGAAACCTGTACCTCTTGTCCCTCCTCGAAGAACTGGAAGGAACAGTTTTTACAAAAAAATACAAGTCTTCATCTCATTGAGAGTTTAAGAACAGTCACACAAAATGTTGCTGAACACTATTTTAGGTTTGACTCTTTTAACTGACTTCTGTGTTCAAGGTAAACATAGCTTGCTTTTCCTGAAGATTACTTTAGTTCCAGAAATGTATTAGAGTTCATCTGTCTTTCCTTTTTACGTTATACAAATTACTTTCTGGTTAATCATGAAATTCAACAAGTATTTGCAGGCGCTCAGCTAATTTCACTCGCTCTGAGGGTTCTTTAAACCAGTACTGTCTCTGCAACTCCTGCAATAGGCATGAACACTGGAGCTTCTTCCACACAGGCTTAAGCTTGATATGATAGGTTATTTATAACACACTTATTACCCAGAGGTTTCTAAGCGCAAACCGGGGGATCCAACCTGTGTTGATCCATGTCGTCTTGCTTCCAGAGCGAGCATGTTGCCCCTGAGCTATCCTCCCAAGACTCCTTGGACAATGAAAGGCAGTTTAGAATGCCTGTGAAACCTTGAAGAACACCTGTCCGCCAATCGGCTGTCTGTTCCGTCAACACCATGATGGATTGGTGAACTCTCCTTCGGAAAGGTAAGGTTAAGGCCAAACCAAAACTGCCAAATCACCCTACAAAGTGTTTCCTACCCAGAAACTAATAAAGAAACTGTTAATTACCCATGCAGTGTATAATTTACAGATAATCTGGCCCAGACCTGACAACATAATCAACCTTTTGTTTGTTTTTGGCCATTGATATGACTCTACCGCAGAAGTTATTGATTCCATTAACGTTTCATGCAACAAACCCAAGCTCGTTGACAACCAGTATTACTTGTGATGGAGAACTTAACTTTCAGTAGAAACTTCCTCACTTTAGGCTGATGTCAAAGGCATACGCATCAATGGATTTGGCTGCTGTGTTACCACAATTGGAACATTTGGGAGAATACATGGCGTTCCCCAACCTTTATGATTTGATACTCAAGACTGCGCATAGTGGGCAGCTCAGTAATTCATTCGTATTCCTGGAGCCTACGACTCAGATGCAAGGTGAGTACAGACCAGAGGGAAAGCCTGTGTAGCAGTAACGCTGGAAAGGTGTTAAGAACTTGTAAACGTGCAGCCCTACACTAGCTCTTCTGTCACTTCTCAGTGTACATCTCTTATGTATCACTGTTCTAGGTTTGTCCCTTTTAGAAAATGGAACTTGCAGTGCTTCTTATTTTCCATCTGCATCACCTCTGAGATAATCTCTCCCCTTTTGTGTGCAGAGGACTTTCTGAGTGACTGTGAATTGTTAAGCTTTACTGAGAGTGGAACACGGAGTGCAATTTGCACACTAAACATTCAGACTGTAGGAACAGCTATTGTGTTTCAAGCATTACGTTGTCTTTTTGTTATTTCAGCAGTCTTGTAACTATCCATAATAAACCTGTGTTTCATTATACATCAGAGTCTGATGCCTGTTAATTGTTCCTGTCTTGACATAGGGTGTCAGAAGTATGATCAGGCGGGCCTGAGAGGAAAGCCCCACCCTAGCCTCCGAACTCTCTGTTAAAGATTGTAAGGGATACCAGAAGGGTCCACATGCTTTAGTCATAGGACTCTCCAGTTATTCTGCTTTTTGATGCCCCATACAACTGCTTTAGGGACAGTCCGAATTGCTGCCTGTGGTAATACCGCATTGACTGTGTGGAGAGCTGAGCTTCGGTTCTTTATTTGGCAGAGTGAGAAAACATTTGCTTTTGAAAAATGGAGGTTTTACTACTCCACTGAGTTTGTTGCCGAAAGACCAGAGAAAGAAATGGTTGGATCAATGTAAAACCCCAATTTGTATGTATTGTTAGATGAAATTTGGAAGGGTTTGAAATGTTGGATCTCACTTCATCTTTCGCTGATGGATAGAATTTCACTTTCTAAAATGCTCTCCATTACGACACATGCTGTATTTGTTTACTGTGTTACCCATGTCTGTCCCTGCAAAATACTTCAAAAGGATGTCCAGATGTCATCTTCAATTTCTGTGGCGGGGATGAAAAGCAAAAATGAAGTTGGTTACGCTTTTCTGAGACAAGAGCAGGAGAGAAGTGAATGTCCACAGCATTAAAACATACCACTGACCCTCAAGACTCGCTCAACTGGATGAATCTGAAATTGAAGGCAGGGAAACATTGTTCTCTTCTCATTATAAGATTTAATACCTTTAGCACCATTTCCTGCTCCAATGTGACTGCCCTCTGAATGTTCCTAACACATGACTGCTACATTCTAAGAGGGTTTGGCTGCCGTTTACAAAATAGGTCTTAAGTGATGTCTTACTGCCCAAGCCCCACTTTGGCAAAATAGTCACCTGCTGCTGATTGATGAGAAACCCTTCTGCTAGACCAATTGGAATGCCATATTCAATTTGTTTATTTATTTATATGGCGCTCCCAACCCTAAGGTATCTGGGCGCATTACAGTTGTTCGTGGTTACAGATGCTTAGTTCAGGCAATAAAAACATGGCAAAGTACAGGTTGTAAGGTCATACATAGTCAAATAAATGGTTAGGCACAGTAACATAAGGCAAATTACATAAAAGTTAATTAACAGTTCTCGCGATAGGAAAGTTATTTACAGGCGGGCATGATGGTATATCCGAGAGCGTGGGTGTTACTAGGGAACCGGTTAGAGGTCCCGAGAGAGGAGTCAGCTTTTGTTTTTTTTTTCTAAAGCTGAAGAAGGAAGGATCTGATCTTAAGGTTGTAGGCAGGGAGTTCCAAAGCTGAGCCGCCATGACAGGAAGGCCGCTGCCCCCTACTTACTTGAGTTTATATCTTAGGACCTTGAAGCAGTGTAGTTGCGCAGTTCTAGTAGGGCGTGCAGATGTGGTTTTAGTAAACTTGTCAACTAAGTATTTGGGGGCAGAATTCATCAAGCATTTGTGGGTGTAACTCACTGATAGCTGAACAGGCCGGGGCGTTGCTCAACCTCAATGCACAGATGAGAGGGAGCTGCTCCGGATAATAGTTCAGCCCAAGCTGTGGTGTTTTTCGCAAAAGGGAATACACCCAGAACCAGGCCACCTCAACTTGAGGAACTCTTTTTAGCAATATACCCTTCTGCTGTGTAGGATGACAGACAGAATGGTGGTTTACTCAAAAGAGCGGAGATACCCACTCCGCTACGCTAAGACTGTAAGGAAAAAACGACAACAGGTTAGTCAGATGAAAAGGAACTACCTTCAGAACAATTGAGGGTTGAATGTTAATCTACCTGTATGCCCCTAAGCAGAAACTTGGGATTCAATAGGAATGGATCTCTACCAAATAGCCAACAACTGGAAAAAAGGAGACAAAAACAAGAAGAAACCAGTCAACCCCTTAGGTGATAGAAAAATGCCTAAATAAGTACCCTATTGAGTTCTTACCCTTGGTGAGGCAAGAAGGGTAAAGTGGTTGAGAAACGACGACAGGCGAAAATAACAAATAGGAAGGTTATTAGCGAGAAGTACCCCGGACGACAAGCGGAACGCAAACTAGAGCCGGGATGGTGCACTAACAGGATAGCGTCCACAGTGCACAAGGGTTCCAAGGCGTAAAGTTCCACACAGAAAGAGTCACTACTAGGCGAAGATATCAAAAGGTCCACTTGGAAGCAGGCGCGTGGATTTCAAAAGGAGTGCCAAGAAACAAAGGCAAGCCACCCTTTGGTTTGCTAAGCGGTAGTATGAATGTATTGCATGGTTAATACAGGGGTAATACAGCGTTGACAAAACAGGATTGAGATCTCACCTTGAGGCTGACAGGGCTGTGTCTTGAATTCCAGGAGAGAAGTATTGGAGGTGATGTTAGGTTGCCTGTTGCCGCGGGAGGTGAGAATGAATGAAGCGTACTGATGCTCCGAGTGGAACTTTAACAGCGGAAAAGGCAGCATGCAAAAAAAGAAAGTCCAGAACGCTGCAGTAGGCAGGGAAGACTTAAGGAGGAATTACCTCCAAAAGACCGGTACGGAAACCGGAACCAGTTCGACAAATCCAAGGGAGTAGACAAGCAGCAAGGTCGGGTCGAGGTCCGAAGTCTGGTAAACAGGAATCAAGGTTTGTATAAGAAAAAGTGAGGAACGCTAATTAGAAGCAGCTTTCTGATGCGTGATTGGCGTTTATGAATGCCTTGCCGGAGGGGCGCGGCCTCGGTGTGTCGCCGTCAGCTGACTTACACGTGACTCGGCGCTGAGGTGAGAGGCGAGCCCTGCGTCTCCACAGCAACCTCCAACGTTGGAGGAATGGAGACGCACACCGCCTGAATGTATTTAAACGGGCCGTGCGCCTACAGCGCGGGGCCCGAAATGTTACAGTGGGTGAGGGTGAAGGCTTTGAACTGTTTAATTTTTTTCATTTTAGTAACTTTTATTAGAATTTTATAATATAACAATAATGTATCTTTCAACACAGTGCAGTAATCCATTGAGCATCAAAGAAATAGAAGAAAGAGCATCGAGATGCTCCTAGAAACTATTCTAAATATGATGATTAAGGTTAAAAGATGTGTAACCAGATACTGTAGGAAAAATTACAACGAAGGATACTGCAAAGCTGGTAAGTAAATAGGGGGAAGACAAACAAGGAGACCAACAGAGAACAGACAAGAAACAAAGGGAAGAGGGGCGAGGGATAGGGAGATAAATGAAGATGGTTGTCAAGGATGGCACTCTGTCAAGAGTGGCACAGGGCCCCCAGGTAGGGTTTGGGTGGCTGTGCTGATGTAAGGTGACAGATAAGTACAGACACAGCAGGAAACTCATCAAGAAAGAAAAGTAGGCAACTGTAGTTGTAAACAGAAAGGGGCATGAAATACAAAGATACAAACAAACTGGATTCCCTCTTGGGGTGTATGCAGATATGGAAAAAGAGTGTTCCACGGACCTTTGGAAACTCCAGCCTTCTGCACGGATTACTATTACAGAGGCCCACTCTGTCTGCTCATGGCTGGGAACAACAGCTGTGGGTGTCTGTTAAACAGAAAACGCGACAAGGGAAGTGGCAGAGGTTGCCTGCCGGAAACCAACAGTCAAGCTCTGTACAAAGGATCAACATAAAACACAAGAGAGACAAGAACAGAAATAACCAGGGGCAAGGAAGTCTAAGAGAAATCTAGCAGAAGGGAATGAAGGAAGAAACAGTACAATAGAAATGGGTAAACTAAAGGGGAGGACAGCAGAGTCAAGGAAGAGAAGGACAGGGTTCAAGAACAAGGGGTGGCAACAAGGAAGAGAGCAAGGGAGCAGCAGCCAGGAAAGAGGGGGGCTGCAAACAAGGAAGCAAGGCTGCAGTACCAAATGGTACAAGGTACAGAAAAACTGTAGTGGATTGCAGAGGACTGTAGTAGGCTGCTAGGCAGAGAGTCCAGAGGAGCAGGACTGAGAGCTGTAGTAGGCGGCAGACAGAGAGCCCAGAGGAGTAGGGCAGCAAGGAGCGAACCGAAAGGAACAGGGCGTAGAGGCAGAGAGACCCGAGGGTCAGGGCTGAAAGCAGAAGAGAGTAGCAGGCTGCAAGGCAGGGAGCCCAGCGGAGCAGAGCAGCAAGGAGCGAGCTCAGAGGAGCAGAGCAGCAAGGCAGGGAGCCCGGAAGGCTATGGCTGTAGGCAGCGGAGTGTAACAGGCTGCAAGGCAGGAAGCCCAGAGGAGCAGGGCTATGAGGCAGGGAGCCCAAAAGGCTAGGGCTGTAGGCAGCAGGGTGTAGCAGGCTGCAAGGCAGGAAGCCCAGAGAAGCAGGGATGTGAGGCAGGGAGCCCAAAAGGCTAGGGCTGTAGGCAGCAGGGTGTAGCAGGCTGCAAGGCAGGAAGCCCAGCGGAGCAGGGCTGTGAGGCAGGGAGCCCAAAAGGCTAGGGCTGTAGGCAGCAGGTTGTAGCAGGCTGCAAGTCAGGAAGCCCGGAAAGAGCACTGGAACAAAAGCAGGAAAATGCAGCAGCAGGAACAGCATACAAAATAGAGACAAAAGGCAAAAAGGAGCTGGGAGGACTGTTGATGCAAGAGACTGAGCTCCTGCACGCAGCTGCTTAAATACCGCCCTGCCCTGTACTGAGGCAGGCTAATTGGCAGCACCTGGAGCAGCACACCTGAAAACAATCTGCCTCCTCCCTCTCTGGTCCTGAGATGGTGGAAGCAGCACTGATCCCTAGGGCTTCTAGGGATTGTGGTTCCAATGCTGACGAATGGGAATGGCCAGGAATTGATAGCTGTAGCAAGGTGCATTGTGGTACATGTAGTTAGTTGAGTTATATAAGAAGGCACCAAAGTCACGCAAATGGGAATTAAGTACCAAAGTATGAATAGGGGTTGTTCCAAGAGTATTCTGAAGATAAATGAATTACAAATAATCCATGATGGTTGCCAATGTGTGCGCCCATGGCGCAGGCATGACAGTATGCCCCTCTCCAGGCTCCCTGAAGACTGACCAACAAGAAGAGCAAGACCCAGTCCTGCCACACCGTGAAAAAGTCTTGTACCAAAAAGGCACATCATGAAGCTCCAAAAACTGTTTAAAGCTGCAAGGTGAGAGTCTTGAAGGGAGGAGACAATACCAATGTTCTGAACCTTTGAGGTAGAAGTCATAAAGGACAAAGTCTTAAGGGCCCAAAACCCAACAGTGCGTTCATGAACTGAGAGACTGTGAAGATCTGCTGCAGGCTCCATGGCATATATTTCTTTGAAAGTAGTGGTTTTCCTTAGGGCTGGCAACGGTACAGTGCTGAAAGGTGGAACCAGAGATACAGCTGAATAGGTTGCTCTAGGAGGGTCTGCCAAATATTCAGAAGCAGCAATAGCAACATTAAGATTTGCAGCAGGGACTTCAGGAGTCACAAATGTTGCAGGGACTTCAGAAGCCACAGCAGCTGGGAGATCATGAATGGCAGTCGGAGGTTCAGGTGCTGTAGCAGCTGGGAGTATAGGTGCCACAGGAGCACCAGCGGGCAGGGACGCAACTGAGACTGAAGGAGTACAGTCTGGTAGTTTAGGTGCTGCAGAGGCACCAGCAGGAACAACCGGAGCTGTAGCCTTAATAGGAGAGCTGTTAACTGGCGTTGCAACAGGTATTGTTCTTGCAGGCAGAGAGGAAGGGGGTGCTTCAACTGCAGTAAGAGTGATTTGAGATGCCGCTTCAGTAGCAGATTTAGGAGTACTAGCAGGAGGAGCAGCAGAGATTGGGCTTGCAGATTCTGTAACAGGTAGCATGGCTGACAGAGGATCAGGGAAGGGTAGGCTTTCTGATGGCTGCCCTTCAAAGTCTTGTGTGCTCCGGTGGATAGATGGGTCTGGGATATTGACTGTTGGCAAAGCTGGATTCCAGACAGGTACTGGGTATAGTTCAGGATCTGACGCATGGTCTGGTGCACAAATGTCCATAGAAGCAGAGTACCTCTCTGACCTGGTCACCTCTTTAGAGGCTGTAAGTGTGAGTAAAGGACCGCCATCATGGGTAAGAACGGGACAATCCTTTGACTCAGCAGGATCTCCAGCCAGATGATTACACTTGATTTGTGGTGTAAAGGCAGTGTGAGTGATTTGGCCCACCGAAGGAGTTAATTCTTCACTATCTGAGCAACAGCCTGAGTTACTGTGGCTAGTAAGTGAATGAGCTAAGTCAAACTTTAGAAGGTATGCATATGCCAAGTTCAGGTCTTCCATCTGCTCTGTATAAGTCTCTATCCTTTTCTGTATTACCCTTCCAGGCCTTATCATACCAATCTCTAAAGACAGAATGTCGGGTGTTGGGCATAGTGCCAGATGGTCTGGTAAATTGTGTCCCTTTGCTAGATTCTTACTATGCAAATAGACAAATTCATCATAGAGGTCTTTGGTTTGTCTTTTAAGGCGTAAGAGTTGTTCTTGTAACAGGTATGTTCCATTAGCCTGTTCTATAGCTTCAGAATCTGGTGTAGCAGAAAATGTGGGTGTTGCAATAGGAAGACTGACCTTCGAGTTATCATGGTTAGTAGTTACTGGGGAAGCATTAAGACAACCGATGGTCAGTATTGGTCTTTTGTACCCAGGACCAGCTGCACTAACCTCAGGATACTGAATGCCTTGTCCTGTTAAATGAGTATTTCCAGCAGTCTGGGGAGGTTGTGTAGCTTGCCAAGCTGATCTTGAGCATATCACTTTGGCAACAGCGTACTCTGGTTGAGAGTCTGCCAGAATGAGTGCAATATCCTTGGCTGTAGCAGTGTTACGACATTGGTCCTGAGACAGGGTTGCCTGGGATAAAGGAATACAAGGTTTGTGTACCGGCTGAATGTCGAATGCAGTGTCAGAAGAAATGCCAGAAAACGCATGAGTGTTTTCCACTGGTTGGGCTAACAAAATCTGCAGGAATTCATTTTCTTGCTGTAGTTCTTCTACAGATAGAGACTGTGGATCATAGTTGCAAATGTCATAGTAGTTACACATAGAAGGGTCAGCGAGCCAGTGAGTGTAGTACTGTGCTTGTAAACCTTTGTTTACTAGGGCGAGTCTGTCTTTTAAACTAGGGTTTTTGTTTGCAGTCCTTAAGAAAGCTTTAGATTTTTGCAGACGTTTCTTGAATCGAAAGGAAAGCATCCTTGGTCTGTGTGTGCCTGTCCTGCCTATAGAACAAGAATTTTTTAGCTCTTGCATTCTGTCAAGGATAGCACTCTGTCAAGAGTGGCACAGGGCCCCCAGGTAGGGTTTGGGTGGCTGTGTTGATGTAAGGTGACAGACAGGGACGTCATTTGGGGGTCGCCAGAGGTCGCTACTGCGACCTCTGGGTCCATGGGCTGCGACCTCTGTGGTTCCCTTGCGACCGCTGTATTTTCTTTTTTGAAAGCATTTTTTTTTTTACGGACCGAAGCTCCAACTGAAAAACGTGATATTTCAATGATCACGGGCCATGGCGAAGGCAGGCTGCCCTTTCTCATCGAGAGGAAAAAGGAAGAAAATGCCTATTCTTCCGCGTGGTCGTTCTTTTTTTTCCAATTTCACAAAAGCTGTGTCTACAAGTGTCGGACTGCAGCTGCCGGGCTGGCGCCACTGACTGAGTAAACATCTCTGCCCTTCCGGTGACCCTGCAACAAAACTCCTGGGAGGGGAGATGTGAATCCTGGTCTGTGCGCAGCTCATTAAGCTCCTCTGAGTATGTAGCAAGTTAGATATTCACAAAAGGGCCATTTAATCAAGCACGGGCAGGACAGACTTGCAATGAATTTCCTTTCCATTAACAGAGTACATGTGCACATAATGTCCAGGCAGAGAGAGGACACACGGCATGCTGCAGCAGGCAACTTGCAGTGCTTCAGTAAGTACGCTATCTTTTAATACTATTGAATCAATATGTGAACTGTGTCACATCCAAAACAATTGGAGGTTCTTGCGTTGGCACGGACATTGGGAAAACTACACCATGTGCATTCATACCCCACTTGTGTATAGGCGCGTTATAAATAACATATCATATCATACCCAACATACACATGTCCTTTACCATCCCCCATCCCGCCGCTTAAAGTCACACCACACATTCGAGCAGCAGGCATAGTTTGTGAGCGGGCTATTAACGGCTTTTCATAATTGCACAGAAAGACCCTTGATAGCCCAGACAGTCATCATCTGCTCCCACTGCGTGGGGCCGGGCGAGACCCACGGCAACAGCAGTATGCCTGCCCAAGTGGGCCTTGGCCCATTGGAAAACGATGTTGTTTAAAGTGCCCTGTTAAAATAGTCGGGTTTGCACCAGAACTGTGACGAGTGGCACGTGCGTGGCCGCGTTAACGCCCTAGAGGTCACTGTCACCCAAAAAGTGAGGAGTGGCCGAAAGACATGGGCGCAGCGGCTGCGTTGCATTTTAATGCATTTATTTTGCAATGTGTATAGCGCACCTAACCTGAAGGCATCTAGGCGCTGTTCTTACAAAGGATGGCAATAAATACCAGTTGTTTTTCATTTCTGTAAAAGATGGTAGAATGACAATTATTGCAAAAGTATCACTTTATAATTTATCCGATTTAAAAATGCACCAAAACTGCACTTTCTTAGGTGCTTTCAGTTCAAAAAGCGTAAAGTGCTGTGACTATTTCTCCGTTTTTGTCTTATTTTGAATTGAAAGCGGGCATGCGTGCTTTCGATACCTGCGGTGCTCCTGGCTATGCGGGGATGTGGGTCTTGCCTTCAGCTCGGAGTGGGTGTAGTGCCTGGAGGGCGGGATAGTGACAGTGCCCAGGGGATGCCAGGGGAGGGCAGCTCCTCTGACACGTGGGCCACGGGCGGGGAAGGGTGCCAGAGTCTCACCCTTAGCCCCTCGCTGTCTGCCAGGGTATTAAGTGTTAAGCTCCCTGTCTGTCCCTCCAGGAGCCCTGCCAGAAACTCTAGCGCGCCAGCTGCAAGCCCCGACTTGCCCGCAGCACATGGCACAACGGCATCCCTTACACTTCTTCCGCCATTGCGCAACCTCGGGGCGGGGGCGCCTGGCCGGGAATGGAGGGCAGGAATGCCAGGCACGCTGCTGGGCGCTAGAACGGGGGCAAGCAGGGTGAGTTTGCTGAGCACGGGACGTAGGGTGGAGAGATGTGCACAGGGAGTGGCTCTTTACTGTGCAAGCGTTTACGCGGTGAGGTGGACTAGCACCTTGAATCCGGGGGATTCAGCTCGCAGCGCTGCTTTTAATCACCATTCAATAATGCATGCCTGCGAAATGGTTATTCAATGTAAAGGTGTGCACAGAGAGTGGGGGTGCACACAGAGGGGGGTAAGTTGCTATTTCCAGCCCAGGGAGGAAGGGAACAGAGCCACTTATCCACAATTCAATCATTCATCCACTCTCTTAGCAGCTACTCTTGGTAAATCTGCCTGGTGGGAGGATGGAACAGTGCACCCAGGTCTTTTAATTTTGCAAGGAGCTGGGCTAGGGCATGGTGAATGGCAGCAGGGGGATATGCCCGGGCATGTCCCACGATTACTGAGGGGGGTGGGGGGGAACTCTCAGCAACGCGCACAATCCAGGCTCGAATCCCGATCGTGCGCTTAGAGGCCTATCTCCGGTATTAAGCGCGTTATAAAAGAATTATTATAATAATCCATGCGGCCTCCCCTGTGGGTTTATCCCCTCAGAAAGCCCAGTGCTGTGAAAGGCTGTGGCATATCACACAGAAGCACAGCGGTGTGCCCCCAGCTTACCCGCTGTTGGCACTGTCTTATTTGGTTTGCTTATCTCCTACCATCAGGCAATACCAATGGCTTTGAAGGGTGCTGAGGGTGTGATAGTGTTAAAGGGGATAACTCCGTGGTCGATGCTGAAGTCAGCTCGGCGTGGGTTGTGCTGGGATCCCCCAGCTTATCTGCCCTTACTTCCCAAAGAGCCTGCGCTGACCCACACGCAGACAAATGCTTCAAAAATGTATATGATATGATATGGCATTTATAAAACGCCTATACACAAGTGTTTCAAGGCGCGTTATAAATATATTTATATGGAAGGATAAACACATTGGTGAAATGCCAGTGGCACCAAAGTGGAAGTTAGGGGTAGCAGAAGCTACCCCTATATAGCGTCGCTGGTTAGCAATGCCCAAAGGGTTTGCACTGAGTTGCGTGGGAATTTTTATAGGGGTACAACGGTGCATTTTTCGAGTTATTGGAAGGGGTCCCTGCTGGTTAGGTGCAGCGATGTTACTGGTTTGATGGTATTTGGCTCCGCGCTGGCTGAGCACAAGATAGGGTGGTGGGGGGAACTTGCATTTTTAGATTAGTGTGCTGGCCGCCACACCTTAGGTTAAACAGCTTTCCAATGGGGCTTGCCAACTAGTTAAATCTTTGAACCGACGCCGGCATTGTTCCACTCACCTGACTGCCACGGTGCTGCAGGGCTTAGCTAGTGTTTGCAAGGTTATGCACAATGTCCGCGAAGGATGTAAAACTATGTTGTTGTTTGTAATGTTGCTGTGTAAGCTAATGGGGCCTGTAGAGAGTATTCCTGCTGGAACCAGTACAGTGGGCGCTCGGTGCTAGATTACATGTAGGTTTTTTAACGATGGTTCCCGTAATGTCACTTTTTTGGGGGGAGGGGGTCAAATGACATCACTTTCTGTGATGTCATCAGAGGTCGTGTGATGTCACTTCCGCGACCCCTGGCATTTTGGTGAAATGACGTCCCTGGTGACAGATAAGTACACACACAGCAGGAAACTCATCAAGAAAGAAAAGTAGGCAACTGTAGTTGTGAACAGAAAGGGGCAGGAAATACAAACAAACTGGATTCCCTCTTGGGGTGTATGCAGATATGGAAAAAGAGTGTTCCACGGACCTTTGGAAACTCCAGCCTTCTGCACGGATTACTATTACAGAGGCCCACTCTGTCTGCTCATGGCTGGGAACAACAGCTGTGGGTGTCTGTTAAACAAAAAATGCGACAAGGGAAGGGGCAGAGGTTGCCTGCCGGAAACCAACAGTCAAGCTCTGTACAAAGGATCAACATAAGACACAAGAGAGACAAGAACAGAAATAACCAGGGACAAGGAAGTCTAAGAGAAATCTAGCAGAAGGGAATGAAGGAAGAAACAGTACAATAGAAATGGGTAAACTAAAGGGGAGGACAGCAGAGTCAAGGAAGAGAAGGACAGGGATCAAGAACAAGGGGTGGCAACAAGGAAGAGAGCAAGGGAGGAGCAGCCAGGAAAGAGGGGGGCTGCAAACAAGGAACCAGGGCTGCAGTACCAAATGGTACAAGGTACAGAAAAACTGTAGTGGATTGCAGAGGACTGTAGTAGGCTGCTAGGCAGAGAGTCCAGAGGAGCAGGACTGAGAGCTGTAGTAGGCGGCAGACAGAGAGCCCAGAGGAGTAGGGCAGCAAGGAGCGAACCGAAAGGAACAGGGCGTAGAGGCAGAGAGACCCGAGGGTCAGGGCTGAAAGCAGAAGAGAGTAGCAGGCTGCAAGGCAGGGAGCCCAGCGGAGCAGAGCAGCAAGGAGCGAGCTCAGAGGAGCAGAGCAGCGAGGCAGGGAGCCCGGAAGGCTATGGCTGTAGGCAGCGGAGTGTAACAGGCTGCAAGGCAGGAAGCCCAGAGGAGCAGGGCTGTGAGGCAGGGAGCCCAAAAGGCTAGGGCTGTAGGTAGCAGGGTGTAGCAGGCTGCGAATCAGGAATCCCAGAAAGAGCACTGGAACAAAAGCAGGAAAATGCAGCAGCAGGAACAGCATACAAAATCGAGACAAAAGGCAAAAAGGGTCTGGGAGGACTCTTGATGCAAGAGACTGAGCTCCTGCACGCAGCTGCTTAAATACCGCCCTGCCCTGTACTGAGGCAGGCTAATTGGCAGCACCTGGAGCAGCACACCTGAAAACAATCTGCCTCCTCCCTCTCTGGTCCTGAGATGGTGGAAGCAGCACTGATCCCTAGGGCTTCTGGGGATTGTGGTTCCAATGCTGACGAATGGGAATGGCCAGGAATTGATAGTTGTAGCAAGGTGCATTGTGGTACATGTAGTTAGTTGAGTTATGTAAGAAGGCACCAAAGTCACGCAAATGGGAATTAAGTAACGACGTGTGAATAGGGGTTGTTCCAAGGGTATTCTGAAGATAAATGAATTACAAATAGTCCATGATGGTTGCCAATGTACATTGTACGGAAGAGTGAACGGAGCTGATGAATGCAGAACTGACAAGTGGCGGATGAGCATCTGATGCGAATGAGTGCGTAACAGATGAGCCTGGGGAGCGGGTGAACGCACGAAACAAATGAATGAATGGACCAGAGCGCATGATTATGCTAGATGAAGGAGTACGCTATACGGAAGAATTCGCTGACCCGATGAATAGTGCATAAGAGCAGATGAGAAACAAAACACATCGCACGGACCGGACCCCTCTGAATTGCGTAATGTGCAGACTTTGATGTGGAACGCAAGGAACCGTTGTAAGAGCATACTTCATTTCACACCCCACGCTTACTCTCTCCTTACACCACCACTCAAGTAGAACACAGTGATACTATGACACCATTCGGTATAACTGTTCTCATATCAACATCCGCCGCTCACTCCCCGTCACTCTAAGTAAACATTGCTGGTTTCTCACCCCCAGCCAAGCGTTCTCGTCAGGCCTAACGCTGCCTCACTCGGACTGTATAACTCCTGCCAGACCGAACACATACTCCTGATTCCTCAACCACCACACCTATCGCTAGGAAGCAGCTACCACAGAAATTCCGCACCAGCTGCACACATACCTGGTGCGCACACGCACCTTTGACCCTCTCTCTCTCCACTGACCCGAACCTCGGTTCCCAAGGGCGTTCAACCTACCAGCGCCTTCAGACCATACCAATGGTATATAAGGCGCTATATAAATGCAAAATAACAATAACAATAACAATGTGTGCGCCCATGGCGCAGGCATGACAATGGTATGGCACTCAAAGGTTTCATGAACGGAGTCTATGTGGTATCAGGCATAACTTACAAGTAGATATATCCATAGAACATCGGAAGAATTTAATATACATGTGGAGGTTCACATTCCATGTGTAGTTACTTTAAAACAATCCAAATAGCGAATGAAAAAAGACCATTTAGCATTATGCTTAGGAATAGAGTTTAGATTGTTTGCCATGCATAGTTCCATTCTGTGTGTATGGCAGATGTTATTCCACCAACTCCTGACAGATGGGGAACGAAAGTCTTTCCAATTGGCAGTTATCATTTTCTGTGCAATGATGATGAGTAGATCATAAAGTTTGGCAGCGTCAGGTGACAAGTTGGTAGTGATAACAAGGCTTCCCAGGAAAATATTTTTTTTTTTTTTTTTTTTGTATTTAATCACTAAGGATTTTTACAAAAAAGAAGGAACAAGTAGTTGGTATTGAAGGAAGTTTCAAGGACAATGTCTAATGTTCAAGAAAATAGATGTTTCACCATGTCGATGATGGATGAAGAAGGGTCGTCCGAGATGGTCCGATGGGAACGACGAGGTCTCACCAAACGGCACCGTGAAGGCGAGTTCTAAGGTTTTGGCGATTTCGCCAGTTTAGACCCGTCTGTAGGAGGTAGGTGGGCGGGGATTAAGGTTTGAAGCTTCTTAAGGCGGTGTCGAGTTGATGATGTGTTGCATGATGTTAACCGTAGCTAGAGCCCTACCAGGTTTGTCGCCTGCAATCAGCTTGTTCCAACAGTTTCCCTCGTCTAACGATACAAAGTCAGAGATGATGCTCTTCAAGTAAATGGCACGGATGTCACGTGTCTTTGAGCAGTTCAAGAGGAGGTGGCGAATTGTCTCTTTTTCTGTAGTCGATTTGCAATACCGGCAACGATTAGTTTCCGATAGCCCTCTGGTTGCCAAGATTTCGTTTGTTGCCAGAGGATTCAAACGTATTTTCAAAAAGTATAGACGCGCTCGTCTGCTTGGAAAGAGTTTGAGATAAGTTTGCAGTGAGTCCAGCTTGTTGAAAAAAGGGGGAAGGTGGCTGGTGAGCTTATATTTGTTACCGGTTTCTATAGTTTGTATCCAGTCCCACTCTTTTATTTTTTTCAAGGTTTTGGTAGGGTTGGTTATCAGTTCTTCTTTGCTACTTTCAGCCAGATATAGAAGATTGTGCATATTTGATTCCCATTTCTGGAGTGAGTTGCACGATTTCGATTCAAGTTCCTGGTTTATCAGTTGATAAGCGTGGGGCGACCCAGGCGTTATACATTTCCTGTATAGTTGGACTCTGTTCAGTGCGACGGAGGTTCCCAGAGATAGGAGGCCTAATTCTCTCCTAATCGAAGCTATTGGGGTTGATTTAGGGAGGCCAAGAATTTTCCTCCAGAACAGGGCTTCCAATTTTGGCCATAACTCTGTCGGAAGGTTAAGCATGGCGTCAGTTCCATAAGTGACCGAGGGAATCACCTTCTTTTTGTAGAAGTCTCTTACGGGGATTAAGGAGTAGCGACCGAATTTGAGGTCGATTGCCTTTCCCTGTGTAGATAACTTCTTGACTTTGTCAATGAGGGATTCTTGCATTGCTTTGTCCTTTAAGGATGAATCAAACGTGGCTCCCAGGTATTTAAAGCTAGAGACCATTTCGATTCGAGTAGAGCCAAGGTAGAGATGTCGTTTTTCTGTTTTCTTAGATGTTTTTTGGAACTTCATTATTTTAGTTTTGGACTCATTGATTTCTAAGTTGTTTTCCGTCATGTACCTTTGTAGGTTGTTTAGTTGCCGTTGGAGACCTATAGGGGTATGGTCTAATAGAATGAGGTCGTCGGCATACAGCAGGCGGCTAATCTGGGTACCTCCTAGCTTTGGAGGGAACGAACGGATTTGTTTCCCAAAGTCTTGAAAGTCGCCTAGATAAGTCCAGAATAATGCAGGAGCTAGCGGGCAACCTTGCTTAACGCCTCTAGATGTTTTTATCTCTCCCGAAAGTGACCCTTGTTGGTTTAACCTCACCCTCATTGATGTGCCAGAATGTAAAGCTTTGATTGGGTTCAGAATCTCGGGTGGGCGTTTCCAGGTCGTTAATTTCTGCCATAGTCTAGCGCGGTCCACTTTGTCAAAGGCCTGGGTTAGGTCTACGAACGTGATGTAAAGTGCGGGTTTGCCTTCAAGAATCTTGTTTTTCAGCGTATTTAGTATCAAGATGTTGGCGTTCGTGCCCAGGTTCTTCTTAAAGCCTGTTTGGAGGTTATCATGACAGGGGGCGTTGTTGGCCCACTTAGTGAAGTGCTGTAACAGAAGGGATCCGAATAGTTTGCCTATTGAGTCCAGGAGGGCTATAGGGCGGTAGTTGGCTGGGTCGGCCCTATTTCCTTTTTTGTAAATTGGAACTATGTTCGCTTTGGTCCATGATGGAGGTATGGATCTAGATGCTACACAACGGGCAAAGATGATGCTCAGAAGCTGGGACCACGCTTCAGGATGGGTTTTTAGATCTAGGTTTGTTATCCCGTCTGGGCCAGGAGCGCGGGAGGGTTTTAGCTTCTTTATTTGTATTTGGATTTCTTCCTGGTCAGTAATGTCTATCCATGGCGAGTTGGTTTCGATTGTTTTGCCCTGAACGGGATCTGTTTCTTTGAATAGAGCTTCGAAGTGGGTCTCCCAAACTGAGGCCGCAATCCCGTTTAATTGATCGGGGAGGGTGCCTGGGGACGCTGAATGAATGAGGGCCCAAAAGTCTCTCGCGTGATTGCCGTTTATTGCCGTGAGGATGTTTTCAGCGTCTTGTTGGTATAAGTTGTGTCGATGGCCTCTCAGCCAGTTTTTGTAGGCTTTAACAGCTATAGGGACGGCTGATTGTGTTGCGGGGTCTTTGCTTTTTAGGGCAAGTCTTTTGATTCTCCTTAACTCTTTCTTTTTTTCTTGTATTAGTTTGTCAAAGGTGTGAGACCGTTGAGGAGGGTTCTGACTGGTCTTTCCACGTGGAACTCTATATACTGTCAACAGCGGAGTATAGTCAGTCGTCGACTGCTGGTTTCGTGGGGTGAGGTCTTTGTAGGCAGCAGTTAAGGAGGTTATTGCTTTTTTGGTCATTTTCAATCTTGTGCCTTGCGTTGTTAACTCGAGGCTGGTTGGCATCGAGATGTTGTTTGGAGCTATCGAGACCCAGGTGGTTTCTAGAAGGTTGTGGTCACTCTCCTCTGTTCTTTGGACGTTGAATGATGTTATTAAATTTAGCAGCGGCTGAGAGACGAAGATATAGTCAATTGTTGATTTTGAGTTGGCTCTCTCCCAAGATGGATATCTCTTTGGGTCGTGGAAGGTATGATCGAGGTTTGAGAAGGCTCTGGCTTCCATTAACTTCTGCCATTTGGACGCCCTTAGGTCGGTGGAAGGGCCTTTCGGATTGCCAGCGGGGGGATTTTCCGGGTTGTGACACTTAATGTTGAGGTCACCACATATAAGTATGTGGTCTACTTGATGTTTTAGAAGAATCCAATCAATGTCTTGTTCCATTTCTTTGATGAATTTAGAGGTGTTTGTTGTGGCCGGGTTCCAATATACTGTAATGATGATCATCGGCTTTGGTTTAGTTGGAAGGGTCTCTGCAGTCGGGGACCAGTTTAGCTTCATCATTAACGTATTGTCAGACTCTTTTAGTTGTTCTATGTTCGTTAGGCCTCGGCAAGATCGAATCGCTACAAGTAGGCCGGCGGTTGGTCTGCCTGTTGAACCTTTCTTGGCCGCGACTATGTTGGTCACATACCCGTCTATAGTCGGTGGTTGAAGGAGCCAAGTCTCTTGAAGGCAGATAATATCGTATTCGTGCCAGTTTACGGAGCTCTGGGAGAATAAATGGTGAAAACCTCTGGTGTTCCATGAGCACAACTTTATACGGTCGCTCGTCAAGCTGTGCGTGTCTTTGGTGATGTCTCGGTAGGGCTTGGGTTTTGATGGCTATTTTATCCGCCGGGGCTTCAGGGCCTTAGGAAGCCATGACCATACTGTCTCGAGGGTGGAGGCTGGAGTGGGTTTGGCCACGTTAGAGTAGAGCTCATTTTGTACCGTCTTTTGGATTTTCATTGGATCGACCGTTTGTCGTTGTTTAGACTTGTCTCTTTGAGGAGCATGGGGGAGCTGCGTGTTTGAAGAATGGCCGCCTAACATGGTCAAGTGGGCAATTTGTTTTATGGGTGGCGTCAAATGCACTTTATGAGTGGTCAGGTTGGCAGGTTCTTCCCGTGGATGGTTCTCTCAGTCGTTTTTTGTAAGACGATGTTGGTATTGACTAGATTGCTTTGATTCAAGTTCTCTCTTAGAGGAGTTTGCAATAAGCATCGGCGCCTCATTTTTAAGTGTTTTTATTTTCCTTGTCGATTCTCTTAGGCAGTAGCCCAGTGTTAACAAGTCTTCAGCCGCTGATCTAAGTAATTTGTTCGTAGACGAACAGGAGATGTACAGGTGGGAAATCGCCTTGTGGTGAATGTGGCTTGGATCTACTATTCGAATATCCGCAGATTTGACTGCGCGTAGTTTTGGGATATAGCTGAAGAGGTCGATGACTCCTTTTCTATTCAGAGTTACTCTGTCTCGGTTTTCTTGAATTTGCGCTAGCTTGAGGATCCATCTAATTTGAGGTCTTTTTTGTGAAGGATCTCTGATAGTTCTGTTGTTTGTAGGAAATCTGTTTATGGGTCTTTGCGGGTGGTTTGGTAGTCGAACAGGATCCAGGGTAGAGCGTTTGGTGTCTTCGTGATGTTCTTTCGAGTTGCTCGGACGGTTTCCACTTTTTCTAGCTTCTCTCTGTTGATGAGAGGATCTTTTATTAGAGTTGTAGTTAGGGTAAGGAGAAGAGTGCTTTTTCATGTCTTCCTGTCTCCTGATGGCTGACTTTCTACGGTTCGCCAGGGTGAGAAATGGCGAATCGGAATCAGAGTATTCTGGATTAAACCTCGTGTATTTGTAAGTAGGCGACGTAGCTAGGTCTGGTATGTAGGTTTCGTTCATTGAGTTGAGTGTCGACCTCTCTGTTAAGTGCTGTGTTAAGTTCATCAGGTCTTCTTGGTCTAAAGATGCCTGGGCCCCTCTTGGCGAGGGGTTGGTAGGGTCGTTTTCTTCGCGTATCGGCCTTTGCTTTGCTTCGGGTTTGGATGTTGAGGGAGATTGAGTCTTCGGGAGTTTTACTGATGGTGAGAGTTTCCCTCTGGTCGGGTCCTGGAATAGAAATACTGGTTTGAAGGTTGGAGCTGTCGTAGGTCGTGTAGTGCTCTTTGGGGGGTCTATTGTAGGTTTTTCAGTCCTAATTAGTGAGTTGGACGTGATAGTTAGGTCGATTAATGCTGTTGTTTGAGTTGCTGTAGATTTTTGCAGGGTATGATTTGGCCGCGAGACCACTACAGTTGTGCTATCCTTTCCTGTGACTGTGGGTGATGTCGGTGGTTGAGATCTGGAGGTGTACTCCTGCTTTTGTTTCGGGTTTAGGGCCATTATGTACCCTTCAAGGAAAGTCAGTTTGGTTGACATTGCCGCCTGGATTGAGATTTGGTCTTTCAGGGTGTCTCCAATTGTCTCGTAAAGTTTGGTAAAGGGGGCGAGGGCGATTGTCAGGGCCGACATCAGGGTACACATGTCGAGTTTTTTAGGCGGGGGATCTTTTAAGGCTGTGGAACTTTGAGAAGAAGAACGGTTTCGTGAAGGGGATAATAGGCGGGTGGGGGTGGAATCTGTGTTTAGTGATCTGATTGGGTGGTCAAGCGAGAGTCTTCTTTGAGTGTTGTAGTTGTTGAGGTTTGAGTAGAAAGAGTCTAAGGTTCTCTCAATTGGGGGATTTGGTTTAGGGGGTTGAAAGGACGTCTTGTTCCGTAGACTGTCGATTGGAGGTTTGTTTGTTCTGTTGTGGGGGTCCCATGCCTCAGGAAGGGACGTTTTCGCTGGTTGGTTCTTGTTGGTTAACTCCACGACTGTAGGGATGTGGATTTCTTTAGAAATTAAATCCTGAGGTAGGGTTTGGGAAGTCAATGGACTTCCACCGGTGAGGGTTACGCTTTGACAAACCGTAGAGTAGTTTAAGGATGTCTCGTGAAGCTCTCTTTCCGGTTCCCTCGAGTCTGGGGGGGCAGATTCACTCTCGTTGCTGGGCAGTATTTCACTATCTACCCGCTCTGAGACCAGGGCGTCCGTGGTAGTGGCAGTGTTATTTGTGCGCCCAGGCGCTTTGTCAGGCATTATGTCGGGTGCGTTGTTGGGAGCTAGGCCCATGGACTGTGGAGCAGTTGTTAGTGAAACGGTTGAAGCTGAGAGTATGTCTGCGCATGGCCCCTTTTCCTTGGTTTGGGGTTGCGTGGGGCTGTCTGTTCCTTTAGGATTAGACAACAAAGAGGGTTGGTGTTGCCGGCTCAGTCTACGTTGTTTAGTAGGAGGGGAGCATTCGCTGGCCGCTTCTAGGATTTCCTCGTCGGTCAATTCTTGACGTATTCCTTGGAGGACCTTTGGGTGCTTGAGAAAAAAGTCTGTTAAAAGGTTTAATGGTTGTTGGTGTTTCTTTGTTGTCTTTATAGAGGTTTTTGTTAAAGCCAATCTGCTTTTCTTATTTGTTTCACCATGGTTAGTATTGGTCGCTTGCTTCGTCGATGGGTTTGATGTTTTCTTTTTCTGTTTTTGAACTGTGTTTTTTTTGGTAGTTGAGAAGGCACTTGCAAGTCGTGACCTTTTTTTCTGGTTAAGCACTGTACCTTTGCCGTCTGGGATGGTGAGTGATGGAGATTTCAATTCAGCAGCAAGTAGAGGCTGTGAGTTAGCCTCTTGTATTGAGGCTTGCATTGCACTTTTGTGAATCTGGGCTGTTACCGTTAGTACGGTGGGGGGCGGCGCTTGGAACTGTGCTCCCTCCTGGGAAGCCGTGTTGCGCGCTGCTTCGTGTAGCTGTAGTTCTGGAGGCGCGGTTTGAAGGCCCCCAACCATTGAGTCCGTTGCAAACGAGGGCCCGCTCCCCTTCTGGGCGGAGGTGGCCGCTACGGACGTCTCGGCCACGGCATCCGTACCGACGCGAGCGCCCGTCAGTCCGTCCAGAGGTCTCAACGCCATCTCCCCTCCGGGTGACGGCGGAGCTCCGGTCTCGACTGAAGGAGGCTGCGGGCGGGCAGGAGTCGCAGCTGGTTCCGGGCTTTGGCTTGAAGGTGGATGGACGTCGTCGAAAAGCGGAGCCTCAATCAACGCCTCAGAGGGCGGAGGTATGGCCTCGGGCGAGGGCCGGGGACGACTGGAAGGTCGAACTGGTGTTCTCTTTTCTCGAGAAAGTGGGGTTGGTGTTTTAGGTAGTGCAGAGGTTATGATCGCTGCACCTTTTAGGGAACGTTGGTGTGTGTTCTTAGAGGTGGAAGAAGTGCAGGGCTGGTTCTGGGTGACGAAGAAGTCTGTGAAAACTGGTGCTGTGCTTCTTGTGGTGGCCGTTGAGCTTCTCAAACAGCGGCCCAAGTCGACCACTTGATTGACTGGTGTGGTTGGTGGAGTGGTCGTCCTTGCAGGCTTAGCCGGCTTGCCTGGCATGACTGCAGGACTGCCACTCGCCGCCACTCTGCGTCCGTTCCGCGGAGACAATGAGTTTTTATAATAAGTGGCTGGAAACACGCCTCTCAGTAGAAGCTAGCACTGTAGAAAGACTGAAGTGATGATAGCAAGCTGCAGGACTGCCACTCGCCGCCACTCCGCGTCCGGAGTGGCGGCTTTTTTTAATATTTAAAAAATTATCTTTTTTAAATATTTAAAAAAGATAATGGGACATCAACAGAAATTTTACGGTATTTCCATGTATCCTGCCAGAACCTGAAAGTAAAAGAGCAGTTAAAAAGCATATGTTCATATGAGCCTGGAGCAAAGCCACAAGACCAACATTTATTGTTGTTGTCGATCTTGGATTTTGATAATTTTTCAGGAGTAATAAACGCTGTGTGTATAAAGAGGAAGAAATGTTGCGTGATATTATCTGACACAGATATATATTTAATTTTAGAGAAAAGGAGGGACCATGTTTGGTCATCAAAAATGCAACCAAAATCATTTTCACATCTTAAATGCACAGAACATATCTTAAAGGATGAGGTGAGAATGCTGTAAAATTTGGAAGCCTTGATATTGCAGAGCATGGTTAACTGCAGTAATCCCAAAGGGGTCAATATCATGTTTGAGAAAATAGGGGTTTAGAGGCATAATTTCAGATTTGTCTTTAAGTTTATAGCCTGAGACTTGGCCAAATTGATATAGTGCATTGAGTAAGTTAGAGAGGTGCAGTTTAGGATTCTTTAATAAGAATAAGGATGTCATCGGCATATGCTGCAATTTTAATATGTGATGCTCCTCCTGAAATTCCAAGGATATTTTTGTTGGATCTAATTAGTTCTTATAGTGGTTCTAATGAGAGAATGTATAGGATTGGTGAGAGGGGCCGCTCTGTCGTGTACCTCTGAGGAGAGGAAAGAAGGAGGAAGATAGACCGTTGATACATATTGAGAATTTACGGGAAGAGTAGAGTAATTTAACAAAGGAGATCAACTTATCACCACAGCCATGCCATTGTAAGGACCGAAACATAAAGTCCCAGTTGACACGGTCAAAAGCTTTTTCTGCATCTAATGCAATGGCCGCGTAACCCTGCTTGTCCTTTTTATCCTTGGTCGATAAATTAATGGCATCCAATAGTAGCCTTGCGTTGGAAGAGATGTTGCGTCCTTTTACATAGCCCACTTGATGTGATTTTATTAGAGCAGGAAGTGAGGATTCAATTCTGTTAGCTAGGATCTTCGTGAAACTTTTACTCTCAACATTAATAAGGGAAATGGCCCGGTAATTGCCAGGGAGTGTGGGGTCCTTATCATGTTTGGGGAAAAGTATAAGTAGGGCTTCAGAAAATGAACCTGATGAGGAATTTTGGATATAAAATAGGAAAATAGATTTTTAAGCTTGGGACTGAGGGACTGAGATAGGCTTTCAAATAATTCTGTGGAGAGACCATCTGGACCTGGGCCTTACCTTTACCCAAGCCTTTAATGGCTCTGGTGATCTCTAAAAGGGTGATGTCATTATCTACGTGGGAGAGATCTGATTGAGGGTATGAGGATCTGTTAATGTTATCAAGAAATGAAATAATATTATTATGGGTAATGGAGTTCTCAGGGGTGTATAAATCAGCATAAAACCTTTTAAAACTGTTCAGTATATCATCGGGATGATGATGTGATGTGCCAGATGCATCTTTGATATGGGAAATGAGACAGTTTTCTTTTTTTGTTTTCAAGTAAGAGGCTAACGCTTTGCCGGCTTTAGTGGATGTTTGGTAAAAAAATAAAATATATTTAAGAATGGTCCCTGCAGCCAGGTCAGTAATCTCGTTATTGATTTGGAAGCGTAAGGCATGACCTTATGGAGATTAGTTGAGTTCGAATCATGATAATAATGTTGCTCAGCTAGAGTAAGCTGGGAATAAAGGTCATCCGGATGTTTTCTGCGTAAAGTCTTTTTTTTTCCTGAGAAAGCCATAATGTGGCCTCTAAGGGCAGCCTTGAACGCATCCCAATTGTTCACGACTGAGGTATCGTGGTCTGGATTATCTACAAAGAACTGTTGAGCAAGTGATTTAACAGATTGAATAAATTGCGGATCTTGTAATAGAAAGTTAAGTTTCCAACTAGATGATTTGTGCACATATGAAAGACTAAAGGAGGTACATACCGGGGCATGATCTGATTATAATGATTTTAGCTATCTTAAGAGTCAACAATGGAACTTGTAAGGGTTTTGGTATAGAAAATGTAATCAAGGCGTGAGAGAGTGTTATGTGGGGGCGAGTGAAAAGTATAGTCAAATTGAGTAAGGTGGGATAGCCTCCAGGTATCTATAAGGCCCATTTCAGCTATACATCCCAAAAAGGATTTGTGAGATTTGGTAGTTTTGAACATACAGCTGGATTTCCTATCCGGAAAAGGGTCAAGGACCTGATTGACATCACCACACATAATTAAATTAGTGAAGTTATTTTTAAGTATAATTTGTTTAATGGAGACCCAACCTTTGGGATCAGGTATAGTAGGACCATGGATGTTCAGAATGGAAATGTGTGTAGATTCAATTAAGAGTTTAACCCATACCCTCCTCCCATTGATATCAGCACACTGATTTAGAATTTTGAAGGGTAGTGTCTTACTAATTAATATGGCAACCCCATTTTTCTTAGCGACTGCCGCACTAGAAATTATTTCTTTGACCCAGAGGGATTTAAGTTTCAATGCTTCTTTGTTAGATAAGTGTGTTTCTTGTATAAAGGTGTGAGGATGGAAGCGGGGTTGCCAGCGGGTTGCAGGACGCCCGAACGGAAGAGCATGCTGAGCCTCGGGCGAATGCGGCGAAACCACTGCCGTGAGTCGCGCTGACTGGGAGCGCCGGGGAGGCGTCCCTGAGAACAGGGATGCCTTGCCGGCGTTCCGCGGCGGTGCCGGCTTCGTGGCCGCAGCGCCGGGTACTCTCACGAGGATCCAGGTCACTGACACTGCGGCTGAGCAGTCCGCGGACACGACGTGCCTCGGAGGCCTCCGACGGCGAGCGGCGGCAGGGCTTGGGAAGTTGGGAGCCCGGCTCGTGCCGACCGCTCGGCGTCGGAGGAACGCCATACACATGGCCAAGCAACAGCAAGAGGGGGCAAACCAGAACCCCCTCCTTACCTTGAGCGGTGTAGGCCTCCAGGGAACAAGCCTCCAGTGAGACACCAAGTTGTGGGGGCGGGGCCTGTGGGGAAGGCATGTATCAGGCACGACCCAGGTGGGATAGTGACCAGGGAGTGGCTGACGGCAAGGAGGGGGAGCCGGGACCAGGCAACCAAGGGAAAGGAGGAGGAAGGGAGAGGGCAGCTCTCCTTATAGAGGATGGGTGCCTACAGACCCCACCAATCGGAAGGGGTGGGAAGGGAAGATGTCCCTGATTGGCCCTTTTTCCCTCCTAGCACCGGGTATAAAGGGGACTGGCCTAATGGCAGTGTTGTTGTTTTTTGCAGGGAGAAGGAGAGGAGAGTGAGAGCAACTGGTGGGCCTATCCGGGTCCGTGAGAATAGGAGACACTTCAAGAGGAGAGGGAATCCTGGTGCCTTTACTCACAGTGAAGCAACTGTGGGACAACCTGGACTCCGATTATCGTGGTTGAGACAATACATTTAACCAGCGTATAATAAAGGTCTTTCAAACTCCACATCGGCTTCTGTCCTGATTCTCACAAGTGGCGTAGTCGGCAGGATTTATGAGAACGCAATGGAGGAAATAATACAAACGCTGTCAGAGGGGCAACAGCAGCTACAACAGCTCCTCCAACTTCAAGCCCAGCAGGCGGCCGCTGATCGCCAAGCCTTTCAGCAGGAAATACAGATGCAGAGTACCCTTCAGTCCACGTCTCAGGACAAACATCAAGAGACTATAAGACACCTGACGGATGCCGTGACCGGCACCCGAAACCAGCCCATGGTCCCTTCCACAGTGTTACAGAAATTCAAGGAGGGCGAAGACCCGGCCTTCTTTTTCACCACATTCGAGAGGATTGCCCGATACGCACAGTGGCCGGTGGACCGCTGGGGCCAGTATGTCCGTTAACCCAAACGGAACCACCCCTTACGCTGAAATTAAGAAGGCAGTGTTGGACCGGTTGGGACTTGACGAGGAAGCCTACAGAATGAGGCTACGCGACACCAGACTCAAACCCGGGGAGAACCCCCGACAGCTCTTCTACCGCGTTAAGGACCTCACCGAGAAATGGCTGCAAGCACCGGGAACCGGCCTACAGGATGTGTTGGACAAGGTCACCCTTGAGCAGTTTATCGAGGCCCTGCCCCCTCCGATGCAGAGATGGGTCGACAACATCACCGACCCACCTTATCTGAGGCTGTGGACATAGCATCGGCCTACCAAAAGGCTGGCGTAGGGGGTAAACCCTTCGGAGCTGGTTCTTCCAATCGCAGCCCGATGCCACCGTTGGAACCCTTCGCAACCAAGAGCCTGAGAGTAGTGCCACCCAGATGGAGATCAATGGAAGAACGCCCTTCTAGAGTAGAAGAGAAGAGAAGAGAAACAGTCCCGACGCTTGACCCACCCCGTTATCCACAGGATACCGGCAACCACAATGTTGTGACTGTGGTGAGTGGGGCCATATAGCCCGGTTTTGTCCCCAGAAAAGAGGCACCGAGCCGATGGAGATCGGATTCATGAAGATGGAACAAGGACCGCGATGCCAGGGTCTCTACGACATGGACATCCGGGTAGACGGGAACCCGACCACGGCCCTACTCGACAGTGGAAGTCAGCAGACGGCGGTGCTACCAACCGTAAGTGATTCTCCTTACCTCTCCAATGTTAGTATCCCGATACGGTGCATACACGGGGACGTGAGGACATACCCCATGAAAACCATAACGGTAGAGGTGGGCCCTAACATTACAGAGATGAGAGCTGCCGTCCTCCCTTCCTTACCCGCCCCGGTGGTGATTGGAACCAATTTTCCCCACTTCCACCAGGCTCTCCAGGCCCTAGACCAGGGATGGTGAGAAGAAGCACCCTTTGCCAGGGAGCCCATCCCCCCCGAACACCCAGGAGAGGGAGAGAATCAGTAGGAAAAGAAGGGAAGACCGACTTGCTAAATGCGCATCCATGTATGCCACCCAACGGATAGCCTGGAACCCCGAGGACCATGAGGACTCCATCCGGGGAGAAACCCTGACGGACCCTACCTTAAAACTTGCCCGCGAAAGAGCCATCATAGATGGGGACCCAGACCTGACCAAGGGAGCCGGTTTTTCATCTAGACAGGGTCTGCTCTATCGGGTCTACCAGGAGGAGGGACGAGCGTGAAGGGAACAACTACTCCTACCCAAAACACACAGGGGTATTGTCCTCCAACTGGCACACAATCACCCGTGTGGGGGCCATATGGCCTCCCTAAAGACACAGCAAAGTATCCTAAAACTCTTCTATGGGCCAGGGATCTATGGGGAGGTGGCAACATTCTGTAAAGGGTGCAAGACCTGTCAGTTGACAAGTGGGGAGAAGCCAGCCAAGGCACCTCTACAACTGATGTCCTTGATCACCATACCCTTCCAAAGGATAGGTATAGATCTGGTAGGCCCGCTCGAGCCAGCCAGTCGTGGATACCGATACCTGTTGGTCATTGTGGATTATGCCACCCGGTATCCCGAGGCCTTCCCCCTAAAGGGGACGTCGGCTAACCAAATATGCGACCAACTCATCCCGTATTACGCACGGGTAGGCCTACCCACCGAAATCCTTACCGATCAGGGTACGAACTTCATGTCGGCTGTCATGCGACAAGTCTGTGAAAGACTACAGATCAGACAGCTGCGCACCTCAGTCTACCACCCCCAGACGGATGGCTTGGTGGAGAGGTATAATCAAACGATAAAGAAAATGATGAAAAGAGTAACAGGCCCGGAGGGGAAGGACTGGGATAGGATCATACCCCTGATCCTAATGGTATTGAGGGACACTCCCCAATCCTCGACAGGGTTCTCCCCATTCGAGCTGCTATTTGGGAGACAACCCAGAACAATTCTAGATCTGGTCAAGGAAGACTGCAAAAAACACTAAGGAAACGTCCCTCACCGAGTATGCCGAGGACCTTAGGGAACATCTGTCTACCTTGAGGGGTTTAGCAGAAACCCATCTAGGTATAGCCCAAGACCAGCAGGAGAGGGTGTATAACAAGGGCTGTCGTCTAAGAAAGCTAGAACCAGGGGAGAAGGTACTACTGTTGTTACCCACCAGTATGAACAAAATGTTGGCTCGGTGGAGGGGCCCATATGTGGTAAAGGACGTGGTGGGACCGGTGAACAACCGAAAACACCAACCTGACCGGTCCCCATCGCATAAAATCTACCATATAAACCTACTGAAGAAATGGACCGAACCTGCTCCGATCAACGTTCTGACCACCCAAGGTACTGGGGTGGTTTATGCGACAGGCCATTTGGATGCGGTACAGTGGGGGGAATCACTAACGGAACACATGAAGAACGAGATTCAGGAGACGCTCAAACCCCACCGCAACGCCTTCTCCCATTTACCTGGAAGGACCAGCCTAATAGAGCATTGTATAGAAACCCTACGCGGACACATAGTCCAGCTGCGTCCTTACAGGATCCCGGAGGCCGGAAGGTTGATCATCAAGAGGGAGATCGAAGAAATGATCAAACTGGACATCATTGAACCTTCGACCAGTGCGTGGTGTTCCCCAATCGTACTCGTGCCCAAGCCAGACGGGGCTGTACGGTTTTGTATGGATTTCAGACAGCTAAACAGGATATCACACTACGAGGCCTATCCCATGGCCAGAATGGATGAACTGCTGGAAAGGCTAGGTGCTGCCCGTTACCTCAGTACCTTGGACCTCACTAAGGGGTACTGGCAGATTCCTCTACGGAAATCTGACAAGGAAAAGACGGCCTTTGCTACACCCCAGGGGCTCTTTCAGTATAAGGTACTACCATTCGAGTTACATTGGGCTCCAGCCACCTTCCAGAAACTAATGGACGTCCTTCTGCAACCACACGACCAGTATGCCGCAGCCTACCTGGACGACATTGTGGTATACAGTGTATCATGGAGTGATCACCTGGCCCATCTACGCGAGGTGGTCTGTACCCTGACCCGGGCCGGACTTCATATCAACCCAGGGAAAACAGTCCTAGGGGCCCGGGAAACCAAGTACCTCGGACATGTCGTTGGTGGCAATGTGATTCAATCACAGGTGTCCAAAATCGAAGCAATCCAGGGGATCCCAGTACCAACCAACAGGAAACAGATAAGAGCCTTCTTGGGGTTTATAGGGTACTATAGACGCTTTATTCACGGTTTTTCTTCCCTAGCTGCCCCACTGACCGAGGCATTGAAGATCGGAGGTTCCCCAGACCTGTCGACCAATCACGCAGCCATACTGGCCGTGGAGGAGTTCAAGCGCAGTATATCATCCCACCCGGTGTTGGTGTGTCTCGACTTCCAGAAGCATTTCTTCCTGCAGACGGACGCCTCTGGCATGGGGTTGGGGGCAGTCTTGACACAGGAGGTGGACGATTTCCTTCAACCGATCTGTTTTGTGAGCCGGAAGCTTCTTTCCGCATGAATTAGCGTATTCCACGATAGAAAAGGAATGTCTCGCCATCAAGTGGGCGGTGGACACCTTACAATATTACCTGCTGGGGAGGAGGTTTACGCTGTATACCGACCATGCTCCATTGCAGTGGTTGGCGAGACACAAGGACACCAACCAGCGGGTGCTACGGTGGTTCCTGTCCCTCCAGCCCTTCGACTTTGTTACCTTACATAAACCTGCCAGCTTCCAGTTGGTGGCGGATTACTTATCCAGATGTACGATCCGGCCCGACCGGCCTGGATCTGTGGTGGGGGTATGAGAGGATGGAAGCGGGGTTGCCGGCGGGTTGCAGGACGCCCGAACGGAGGAGCCTGCTGCGCCTCGGGCGAACGCGGCGAAACCGCCGCCGCGCTGACGGGAAGCGCCGGGGAGGCGTCCCTGAGAACAGAGATGCCTTGCCGGCGTTCCGCTGCAGTGCCGGCTTTGTGGCCGCTGAGCCGGGTACTCTCACGAGGACCCAGGTCACTGACGCTGCGGCTGAGCAGTCCGCGGACACGACGTACCTCGGTGGCCTCCGACGGCGAGCGACGGCAGGGCTTGGGAAGTCGGGAGCCCGGCTCGTGCCGACCGCTCGGTGTCGGAGGAACGCCATACACATGGCCGAGCAACAGCAAGAGGGGGCAAACCAGAACCCCCTCCTTACCTCGACCAGGGCAGGCCTCCAGGGAACAAGCCTCCAGTGAGACACCATGTTGGGGGGGGCGGGGCCTGTGGGGAAGGTGTGTATTAGGCACGACCCAGGTGGGATAGTGACCAGGGAGTGGCTGACGGCAAGGAGGGGGAGCCGGGACCAGGCAACCAAGGGAAAGGAGGAGGAAGGGAGAGGACAGCTCTACTTGTAGAGGGTGGGTGCCTACAGACCCCACCAATCGGAAGGGCGGGAGGGAAGATGTCCCTGATTGGCCCTTTTTCCCCTCCTAGCACCGGTTATAAAGGGGACTGGCCTAATGGCAGTGTTGTTGCTTTTTGCATGGAGAAGGAGAGGAGAGTGAGAGCAACTGGTGGGCCTATCCGGGTCCGTGAGAATAGGAGACACTTCAAGAGGAGAGGGAATCCTGGTGCCTTTACTCACAGTGAAGCAACTGTGGGACAACCTGGACTCCGATTATCGTGGTTGAGACAATACATTTAACCAGCGTATAATAAAGGTCTTTCAAACTCCACATCGGCTACTGCCCTGATTCTCACAACAGGCTACGGATGGATTGAATTTATTATGGTGAGAAATTATCTTACATCTTTTGATGGAGTTATTGCAGCCTTTGATGTTCCATGTAACACATTCAAAAATCATTTAAGGGTTTGAATAATTATAGAAGTATAGCCTAAAACCATGTTAAATACAGATATTTAGTGCCATAGAAATGTAATTAAAATCACATATATTCAGTGTAAGACACATAAGGAAGACACATCGGGAATCAGTGAGGGGAGTAGGGAGTCTGATCACAGACAGATTATTTAGATACCAGAATTAAAGACAGATATATAGATCAGACTAGGATCAGGGGGGAAAAAAAGAAAAGAAAATGCAGGGATGGGTGACGCCTGCTGAGTCGTCAAAAGGAAAAAGAGCGACTCAGAGTGGAAGAAGGACACTGCAACGACACTGCCCCCCCAGATTATAATAAAAGGATAATCAAGGCATGAAGTGGAATACAGCAGAGCATGAGAGAGGATAACACATTCATGTAATGGAAGAAGTAGAGGTACTAGCAGGAGAAGATGTGTCCATGCCTTCGTATTTGATGGAGCATATAAAAGCTCTTAGGTCAGCAGGATCATCGAACATGGCGGTACGACCTTCATGGGTAACTTTAAAAGAGCATGGGTGGTATAGCCCATACCAAATATTGAGCTGCTTCAAAGCTGTACGAAAGGACAGGAATACTTTCCTACGTTGGGCTGTACTTTTGGCAACATCTTGTGTAATAAATATCTTATTACCATTCCAAATGAGGGATTTGCGTTTCTTGGCAGCAGATATGATGAGCTGAAGTTGGGAGTATTCAAGCAGGTAGAAAATCAGTTTTCTGGGCGATGGATGCAGAGAAGTGGAGACAGGTGATTGACCAATTCTATGAGCTCGTTGCATATTGAGTACTGTTTCCGAGGATAGGTAAAGTAAGGCTGGAAGGAATTTTTGCAAGCAAGCAATGGTATGAACTCCTTCGGAGCCCTGTGGCAGACCTGAAATTCTAAGATTGTTACGTCGGCTCTGGTTTTCTAAATCTTCATTGTGCCTCTGAAGATGTTTGATAGACTTCTCAAGTTGCGCCACTCTGGGGGATACATCTTCCCTAAGAACGACTCTTCTTTCCACCTCGTCCATTCTGTTTTCGAAGCCCTTCCATCTGTCATCTAATTGTTGTAATTTTAGATTTGTCGTCTCAATGAAAGGTTTAAGTAATCTGATTTATGATAATATGGCTTCGATAGCTAGATCCGAGATACTAAGCGATGGTGGTGAGTCTTTTAAGGTTAGCAGATGTGATATTAGATTCTTTTGTAGTAGGCACGCATCTTTGAGTGTTTTTACTGGTGGCCATGCTGGCTACTGAAATAGGTAGGAATATATACAATGTGGAGACACTAATATGAGAATATTGAAGCTTGAGAGCAGAGTAGTGCGTACGTAAACGAGAGCTAAAGGCAATGTTCAGCAACAAAGTGGTACCACCTCCATCAGAAGTAAGGAATAATCTTCAAGAAAGCATAGAATGATGTATTCAATTCAGATCTGACTCTTGGTGATTGGTTGATGTGACGTTATTACCTATAGTATACAATTTTTATGTTCATATTATGCAGACTGCCTTTCTCCTGATAAGGGAGATCAAATGGAAACGACAGAGGATAATAAGGAGTAAACTAAGGGAATGAGTTATGAAGCACCACCAGTTACGTCTTAGCAGTAAAGCACCAAGCCTCCGCACTCTGATGATTAAATTAGAGTCAGTGTAAGTTTATATTGACTTCAGCATAAGAGCACAGAAAAATAATCCAGGTATATTCAGTAATGGCCGAAAAAATTATTCAGGTATATTCAGTAGTGGCTGAAAGGTAGTCTGGGTATATTCAGTAATGGCCAAAAGATAGTAGGAGAAAAAGTGGTAATTTATTGCATTGCGAAATGTCACCATACATCCAACAGCTTGTGTTAAAATACTAATGTAAGTACAGGCTGCCACGTGATAAAACAAAATCCTTAACATGTGGAGAAGCATGTGAATTAGCAGAAATAGTCTTATTCGATATATAATATAGTGAGAGGTGATGCTATGAGCAATGCTATTTTTCTACTTGAGGTGTTGTGAGGAGAAATGGCGCATTAAAGGCGTTTACAATAAAAGCGTCCCGTACCTGATATAGCTTTTATAAGTTTAATATATATTAAGAAGCTTTGTGTTACGAAAAAAACACTCACTTTTTTGTTTGTCTGTGCAGTTGCATCCAAGTACCAATGGCAGTGATGTTGCTGAGGAGGGGCCGACCAGGCTGCGGCCGGCACGTCACAGTGGGTGTGACACCGGATGTCTCCACATGGAGGGCGGACACCTCAGGAAGCAGCTATCAGTGTTGAAGAGGGGGAGAGCAACACAAGTTCAAAAAAAGGCATAAGCGCCAGAGCCTAAGCGAAAGCCAGCATACTCGGTACAGCTCGTTCAGATAAGCAAAGGTTGGAGAAAGAAGCAGCGGAAAGCAGATTTAATGCTGTATATAATTATGAGTGGGACGTTTCGACCACCCCCCCCCCTCTGAACTGTATTCTATCCTTGACTGAGAGCCAATTGGAGTTACATCTGGTCTCAGAGATATGTTGCGTTTTAGGGATGGTTAGTGCAGTTCTGAGAGCGTTGTTTTGTAATGTTTGGAGTTCATTGATATTGCGTTTGCTTGACCTGACATAGAGTGCATTACAATAGTCAAGTTTCGAGAGAATAAGAGCTCTGGCTAGAGTAATACAGCTGGTTGTGGAAAGGAAAGGTTTTACAAGCATGGATTAGCTTGCAGGTGTAGGCTGTGGTGGAGGAGGTGGCATTAATTTGTTTTTCCAAATTCAAGCCTGTGTCTAGGTAGAAGCCCAGTGTTGTAACCTCCTTGGGATCCTTTTATATTGATGCTCTATATGTTGAAGGACGGAAATTGGATGCTTAGTTTTGTTAGTCTAGTTAGAGCTCCTATGAGGAGGAGCTCTGTTTTTCGTTGTTTAAGCAGGGGCCATGTGTGGCCATCCACGCTTGTATAATGTGGTAGATTTTATTCACCAGGGTGGTATCAGTGTCATAATTGCCTGGCTATGAGGAGCTGGGTGTCATCTGCGTAATTAGTATAGATGACACCCAGGTCATCTAAATCGTCGAAGAGAGGCTTTGTGAAAATATTATACATGGTAGGTGATACACCTATAAGCCTTGTGGTACTCCACAGGCAAGTGGAATTGGCGCTGGTGACGCTGAGTTGGAGAAGACTCTCATGGAGCGATTGTCCAAGAATTATTGAATCCAGGATGTTGCTTCCCGGGAGAAGTGGGCAGCTTTGGACAGATGCTTGCAGAGGACTTTATGGTTCACTAAATCGAAAGTGGCAGAGAGGTCTGACAGGAGTGGGAGAGCCAGTTTTCCTTTGTCCCTTAGCTCATCCATCTGGTTTTTCAAGTCGATAAGAGCCGTCTCCGTTCCGTGTTTGGGTCTAAAGCCTGACTGGCGGAGCCCCAAGAGGCTGTTGGCTTCCAGGTTGGTCTGAATCTGTAAGTAGGCTTGTGATGCCGGAAATGCATCTGAGGGACAGGGCCTCTGAATCCTTGTCCTTTTTCTGTTTTTACCGTGTGTTCTGTCATGTTTTCTGCCCAGGAGTCCATGAGGGACTCCTGGCAGTGCAGCTCTCTTTTGGTTTGGTGAACAGACCCATGGGATACCCTTATGGCGCCCATGGGTAGGGGTACAACCCTGTGCCCCTAGTGTATGTTTTTGGGCACCTGTGGGTGGCCCACAGAGCAGGGTATGGGCTGGTGGCAGCTCCATGCTAAACTTGACAGGTGCTCTGGGTGTCCTCCATTTTGGGATACCCAGGCCCTGCCATTGGGATCAGTTGATTCCTGATAGAAACAAGATGGCCCCTGTGGCCTCTTGCTTTCTATTGCCTGTTGTCTTGTTTTTCCCAAAGTCCTGGGAAGCCCTGGCTCTGTCCCTTCCCCCTGGCTGGCTGTTGGGTGGAAGTTCCATATATGGTGTTGTTGTGAAGGCCCAGCTAGACTGACTGGAGCCTTCCCAGTGACTGTATGTTATGGGTACCTCCTGTGGGTGGGACCTGGGTGAATGGAGTGTGTGACCAATATACACTCCTTGTTGTGGTTGTCTGGTTTCTGGCATGAGAGACAAAGACTGAGACAGCCCTGCCCGAAACTGGCCTGAATGCAGTGTGTAGTGTTGAATGGCTGGGTACTTGTCCCAATCCACATTCCTTGTTGTGAGTGTCTGAAAGGGAGGAGTGTGGCCTGAATGCACTGTGTGCCTGATTGGCTGACTGACTGCATGAATGCCCTTCTGTGTGATTGGCTGCTGTGTGTGTGCCAGCAGTGTGGATGAGAGACAGAATAGTATATCTGGGGACCTCTCACCACTGGAAATTGTTCAGAAGCATTCAGAAGCTGAGTCTCCACTCAAGAGTAACTGGATTTGCTGATCCTCGACGTCCAGCTGGAAGAAGAAGACTTGCTGTGGCATTTGCTTCGACGGAACTGAAGGTTGTCGAAATCGTCGAGGACTGACCCGAGAGAGGACCTGGCTAGGCGCCCTCTTCCCGTGCTCCGAGGGACCATCGAGCACCGCTGAATCTTCGCCGAAGCTCCCTGGACGCCAGACCATCGAAAGGTTGCCGACCGGAGAAGGGGACTGCCGAGGAGACCGAAGTAAAGCACCCGGACATCGACGCTGTCGAAGTCCATTGCCGTCGACCAGGGTTCGCAGGTCTGTGCAACCGCTGGAGGCCCGTCGAAGTTGTGTTGCCCAGCCGTGGGAACCACTTGACGCCGAGCCGCCGACGACCGGAGCCGTCCGCTCCTTGCCTAAGAACATTTGACTCGAAGGACTCCCTCGTCCGCACCGTCGACCGCTTTTGTCCTGCCGGAGAAAGTCGAGGACGACCAACGCGCCGAGGAGAATCCGCCGGTGGGTTTCCCGCCACCTCACGACCCCAAAGACTCGAGCGACTCGACGCCCTTGCTGGGCTCCCGTCTCTACAATCTTTGCGGTCCAGAACTATTGTCATCGAGGTGCCCCGCACACCTCCGCCTTGCAGGACGCCGACGCCCCGACGCCGACGAGCACCGCTCGGACGAAGCTGCCGCCTCTTCGACATGGTTCTACCTCGTTTGTCGACGGACGTTCGACGCCCCGTGCCTCCCGCTTGAAAGGGAAGGCATTCAAGAAGGGCCGCCGATTCCCCGTCGCCGAACCCCGAGGTCTTCGACGTTTCTCGACGCCTCTCGACGATCCGTGACTCCTGCTTTAAAGGGGGTCATTCAAGAAGGATCTGTCGACGCCTCTTCGAAGAACTCGACTCCACCAGGTACATTGGGGGGGTAAAAACATTGTAGGAGAGAATAAGACTGTTGAACAATATATGGACTGGGCTTGTGTTATATCTCTTTATTTTACAGGTTGCCCAGGTGGGGGGATCTCCACACAGAACTGTGTCCAGTAGCAAGGGCCAGTCTTCTGCCTATTGTTTCAACCCTCTGGTATCTCTCCTCTCTCTATTGCTGGTTTCCTTCTTATTGATCCGCGTGCCATTGCTACAGTATTGTGAATGCACTGTTATGAGGTCTAATATTAGTGGTACCACTTTAGAATTGTAGATATTTATCATTATTGGTTTTCCTGAGCACAAAGTGCGTTGTTGTGATAAGTGTACATAACCCTTGAATATTAATTATATAAAGACTGTGTTTTCAGTAATACAGTGTGTGGACATTCCTTTGTGGGGGCTTGGGGATACACTGTACTTAAGAACCAGCCTGCATCACCTCCTGAGAAGCTAGGCCTTGATTGCTCGTCCATTGCTACCACAATCGAGAATCTTGGCTGGGGTCCTCTGTGCCTCTCCTCTACCATATAGAGAGCGGAAGTACAGACCCCCCCACCGGTCTTGACAAGCTGGTGGCAGCGGTGGGATGCTTATGGTTTTAAGACTCAGTGTATAACCGTGCCACTTACAAAATATCCGCACTTTATTAGATTAAGGTTTGGGTGTGTACCAAATAACTGCATTACAGGCAATGGAGCCCATTGCAAATGGTAAATTGACTCGGATGAGCTTAGAGGCTCTCCAGAGTGCTTGTGAAGCCAGGGAGTTAGACTTTGTGGATAAGTCTAGGGCTGAGCTGATAGCTGCCCTGGTGGACTACCAGACTGATGGTGAAACCCTTGATGAAGGGGGGGATGCAACCAGTGAGGACTCTGCCCCTGGGGTTGTCGCTGAATCTGTTTCTGGGAATGCCACCATTCCTGCTGCCTCTGTTCCAAACCCCAGCAATTCCATGGAACTTGAGTTATTAAGGATGAAATTGGCCTTTGAATATCGCAAGTTGGAAATAGAAGCTGAGCTTAAGAAAGAGGAGCTGGCACAGCAAGTGGAACTCAAGAATAGGGATCTTGCGCTCAAAGACAAGGACACTGAATGTCAGAGAATCCAGCTAGAGAGAGCTAGAGTGGAGACTTCAGCTAGACCAATTGAGAGTGGCAGGTCCCCAGCCACCAAGTTTATGAAAGATTTGGTTGGTGTGTTTGTGGAGGGTTCAGATATCCTCCAATGGATTGAAGCGTTTGAAATGGCTTGTGCAATTCATGATGTAGATAAAAGAGATTGGGCTAAGTGTTTGTTAAGCAGAGTGCCTCAAACTGGACATGACTGTATTCTGAAGCTGAGTGTGGAAGAAAGGGGTCAGTATGAGTGTATGAAGTCTGCTTTGATTGCCAAGTTTGGCAAGACACCTACCCAATACCTTAAAAGGTTCAGGGATTTTAAGAAAAGAGAGAATGTGTCTTGGGTTGACTGGGTGAGTACTGCGCACATGAACATGATGGGGTGGATTGACGGTTACAAGGTGAAAACTTTTGTTGAGTTGTCCCACCTCTTGTTTTTTGAGCATTTTTCTGAAGCCTGTTCACCAGAGCTGCGTCAGTATGTGGCTGACCAGAACATTTTGGACCCCTTTAAGCTGGCTAGGTTGGCTGACAAGTGGGTCTCCCACCGGGTGTCCCCTAAGGACTCCAGTGGGAAGGACAAGGACAAAGAAAAGGGGACCTCTCAGAAAGCTGAGGAGTCCCAAAAGCAATCACAGTCGGGTAAACCAAAACCTTCCTCTCCTAAGACCCAAAAATCTAGTGGGGATAAGTCCTCTGTGGGTGGGAATAAGAGTAGTGGTCCACCTGCTGCAAAGCAGGTTCCCAGTGGTTCCAGTACCGTACCCCGCACTCCTGGCACTTGTTGGGATTGTGGGGCTCTGGATCACAAAAGGGGTGACCCCAAGTGTAAAGGTAAGGCACTTGGAGTACAGGCTGTCAGCCTGACCTACCCTTACCCCGTGGCTGAGGTGGAGGCCACTGTCCTCCCCTCCTCTACAGGAATCACATTTGGTGCTCCGGTAGAGATTTCCTTAGTGTCCCTTGGGGCCTGGGACCAGTACGCAGAAGTACTGGCAACTATCCCGCAGAACACCCGTAGGTTTTTGAGAAGTGTCCTCTTGAATGGCCAGCCTTCTACTGGTTTGAGAGACACTGGGGCAAGCATGACAGTGGTGGACAGGACCCTGCTCAAGCCAGAGGACTATGTAGGTGCTCCTCTGAGAACCACCAGGTTAGCTGGTGGGCCTCCCAAATTATCGCCTGTAGCCCTAGTCACACTCATGATTGGAGACAAGACAGCAAAGCTTCCTGTCCTGGTTCAGGACAATGTCCCTGCTAACATTCTGTTAGGAAATGATCTAGTAGAGTTGGGGTTGATCTCGGATGGTCTTCCCATGACTGCTGCTGCAGTCACTAGGTCACAGGTGACACCGGGTCTGGCTGTGAGTCAGGTACCCGAGCCAAAGGCGAGGCCTAAGGCAAGAAGAAGGAAGACCAAGAAGGCCACCTCTGTGGAGGGAACACCTTCTCTTCCTGCTGTTCCGACAGCACCCATTGGGATCCATGCTCCGGACGGGCTGGGTCCAGTGGAAAACCCAAACTCAACTCCTGTGGGAGAAGAGACAGAAGACTCTCCTGTGGGAGAGGTTCTCAACCCGGAGGATCATCCCGACCTTCAATGCTTGTTAGCTGAAGGGGGACCCTCCCGGGCAGACTTCTGTAAGGGACAGAGAGAGTGCCACTCTCTCGAGGGCCTGAGGAAACAGGCCCTGTCCCAGGCACAAGGTGAAGTGCCTAGGACATTCAAGATTTATTGGGAGGGTGAGCTCCTTGTTAGTGAGCCCACTAAGCCCGAACCTGGTGCCCGCAAGAGGTTGGTGGTACCCCAGGTTTACAGGCCCTTCCTACTGCAGTTGGCGCATGAGGTGCCCTTGGCTGGTCATCTTGGGACCAAGAAGACTAAGCAGAGGCTCTCTGCCCATTTCTACTGGCCACGGATGGGAGTAGAGGTGGAGTCCCACTGCAGGACCTGCCCAACTTGTCAGTTGTCTGGCAAGACTGGAGGCAGGGTCATTGCCCCACTGCAGCCATTACCAGTGGTTGGCACACCATTTGAGAGGGTGGGCATCGACATCGTCGGTCCCCTTGACCCTCCCACTTCAGGTGGACATCGGTTCATCCTGGTCTTGGTAGATCATGCCACCAGGTACCCTGAGGCAATACCCCTTCGGACTGTTACTGCCAAGGTGGTTGCCAGGGCTCTCCTGGGCATTTTCACCCGTGTTGGATTCCCCAAGGAGGTTGTCTCTGACCGAGGATCCAACTTCATGTCTAGTTACATGAAAACCATGTGGAAAGAGTGCGGGGTAACCTACAAGTTCTCCACCTCTTACCACCCCCAGACCAATGGTCTGGTTGAGAGATTTAACAAAACTCTCAAGGGCATGCTAGGTGCTTTGGAAGAGCCCCTAAGGAGGAAATGGGATCTCCTCCTGCCATGCCTGCTGTTTGCTTACAGAGAGGTACCTCAAGAGGGTGTTGGTTTCAGCCCCTTTGAGTTACTCTTTGGACATCCCGTGAGGGGGCCCCTCGCCTTGATCCGAGAAGGCTTGGAAGCCACCCCTCCAGGTCCCGCCAAGCAAGTGGGGGACTATGTGTTAGGCCTCAGGCGGAGGATGACACAAATGATGGGTCAGGCAACAGCAAATCTCAAGGCCAGCCAGGAATTGAATAAGTACTGGCATGACCTGAAAGCTTCGCAAGTGGATTGGACTCCGGGACAGGAAATCCTTGTGATGGAGCCTACCAAGCCTAGAGCTTTGGCAGACAAGTGGACTGGACCCTTCAGGATCATCTCCAAGATGGGCGAAGTCAATTATCTGGTGGACATGGGAGCCTCTGGGGTAGCCCCCCAGGTATTCCATGTCAACAGGCTCAAGCCTTTCCACAGGCGAGCAGAGGTCTCATGTCTCTAGCTAGCTTCAGGGCAAGAAGAGGATGAGAGTGAGCCCCTTCCTGATTTGCTGCATAGCAACCCTCAGGATGGCTCAGTGGAGGGAGTACAACTCTCTCCAGATTTGACAACAGAGCAGCAGAGGGCCTGCCGGGCTTTGCTCCAGCAGTATGCCCCTCTGTTTTCACTGACACCGGGCCTTACACCATGGTGTAAGCACGAAATTGACACTGGTGACAGTGTGCCTGTCAAAAGCAGGAGCTATCGTATGTCAGATACCGTCAAAAACCACATCCAGGCTGAGGTCGCCAAGATGTTGGATCTGGGTGTTATTGAACCCTCCACCAGTCCCTGGTCCAGTCCAGTGGTCCTTGTCCCCAAGGCAAGTTCCCCGGCGGGTACCAAGGATTGGAGGTTCTGTGTGGACTACCGAGGAGTCAATGCCGTCACCAAAACTGACGCGCACCCATTGCCCAGGGCTGATGAGCTCGTGGACACTATAGGTGCTGCCAAATTTGTGAGCACCTTTGACCTTACCTCAGGCTATTGGCAGATAGCTCTGACGGACCATGCCAAGGAAAAGACGGCATTCTCCACACCTGAGGGACTCTACCAGTTTAGGGTCATGCCCTTTGGGTTGAAGAATGCCCCTGCCACCTTCCAGAGATTGGTCAACCATGCGCTCAGTGGGCTGGAAGCCTTTTGTGTGGCTTACTTAGACGACATTTCCGTCTACAGTTCCACCTGGGAAGAGCATTTGACACATCTGGATAAGGTGTTGCAGGCCTTGAAAAGGGCTAACCTCACTATCAAGGCCACCAAGTGCCAGATAGCTCAGGGGAAAGTTACCTATCTTGGTCATGAGGTAGGAGGGGGTCAAATCCAACCTCTCTCCAGTAAAGTACAGGACGTACAGAACTGGGAGACTCCCACTACTCAAACCCAGGTGAGAGCCTTTTTGGGCCTCACTGGGTACTATCGCAATTTCATGGCAGACTATGGAACCATAGCTGCACCCCTGACAGCTCCAACTTCACCCAAACAGCCTAGGAAGGTTAATTGGACTGAAGACTGTCAGAGGGCCTTTGATGGCTTGAAAGAAAGTCTGTGTAGGGCACCTGTGTTGAGTGCGCCTGACTACAGCCGACCCTTTATCGTCCAGACGGATGCCTGCGACACCGGAATTGGAGCTGTCTTGTCCCAGTTAGATGACAAAGGGAGAGAACATCCTATCATATTCATCAGTAGACAACTCAAGGGTAGAGAACTTAGGTGGGCTACTGTTGAAAAGGAATGTTTTAGTATAGTTTGGAGCCTTAGGCGTTTTAGGCCCTACCTTACGGGGTCCACCTTCAAGGTCCAAACAGATCATAAGCCCCTGAAGTGGCTTATGCAGATGAAGGGTGAGAATCCGAAATTGCTCAGGTGGTCGATTAGCCTACAAGGGCTAGACTTCACCATAGAGCACAGACCAGGGAAGAGTCACGATAATGCAGATGGCCTTTCCAGAAGGTATGTTGACCGTCTGGATGAGGGTGTCTATCCCGTGGGAGATTAGGCACCCTCCACCTCAGTCTGGGGGGGGCGACTGTGATGCCGGAAATGCATCTGAGGGACAGGGCCTCTGAATCCTTGTCCTTTTTCTGTTTTTACCGTGTGTTCTGTCATGTTTTCTGCCCAGGAGTCCATGAGGGACTCCTGGCAGTGCAGCTCTCTTTTGGTTTGGTGAACAGACCCATGGGATACCCTTATGGCGCCCATGGGTAGGGGTACAACCCTGTGCCCCTAGTGTATGTTTTTGGGCACCTGTGGGTGGCCCACAGAGCAGGGTATGGGCTGGTGGCAGCTCCATGCTAAACTTGACAGGTGCTCTGGGTGTCCTCCATTTTGGGATACCCAGGCCCTGCCATTGGGATCAGTTGATTCCTGATAGAAACAAGATGGCCCCTGTGGCCTCTTGCTTTCTATTGCCTGTTGTCTTGTTTTTCCCAAAGTCCTGGGAAGCCCTGGCTCTGTCCCTTCCCCCTGGCTGGCTGTTGGGTGGAAGTTCCATATATGGTGTTGTTGTGAAGGCCCAGCTAGACTGACTGGAGCCTTCCCAGTGACTGTATGTTATGGGTACCTCCTGTGGGTGGGACCTGGGTGAATGGAGTGTGTGACCAATATACACTCCTTGTTGTGGTTGTCTGGTTTCTGGCATGAGAGACAAAGACTGAGACAGCCCTGCCCGAAACTGGCCTGAATGCAGTGTGTAGTGTTGAATGGCTGGGTACTTGTCCCAATCCACATTCCTTGTTGTGAGTGTCTGAAAGGGAGGAGTGTGGCCTGAATGCACTGTGTGCCTGATTGGCTGACTGACTGCATGAATGCCCTTCTGTGTGATTGGCTGCTGTGTGTGTGCCAGCAGTGTGGATGAGAGACAGAATAGTATATCTGGGGACCTCTCACCACTGGAAATTGTTCAGAAGCATTCAGAAGCTGAGTCTCCACTCAAGAGTAACTGGATTTGCTGATCCTCGACGTCCAGCTGGAAGAAGAAGACTTGCTGTGGCATTTGCTTCGACGGAACTGAAGGTTGTCGAAATCGTCGAGGACTGACCCGAGAGAGGACCTGGCTAGGCGCCCTCTTCCCGTGCTCCGAGGGACCATCGAGCACCGCTGAATCTTCGCCGAAGCTCCCTGGACGCCAGACCATCGAAAGGCTGCCGACCGGAGAAGGGGACTGCCGAGGAGACCGAAGTAAAGCACCCGGACATCGACGCTGTCGAAGTCCATTGCCGTCGACCAGGGTTCGCAGGTCTGTGCAACCGCTGGAGGCCCGTCGAAGTTGTGTTGCCCAGCCGTGGGAACCACTTGACGCCGAGCCGCCGACGACCGGAGCCGTCCGCTCCTTGCCTAAGAACATTTGACTCGAAGGACTCCCTCGTCCGCACCGTCGACCGCTTTTGTCCTGCCGGAGAAAGTCGAGGACGACCAACGCGCCGAGGAGAATCCGCCGGTGGGTTTCCCGCCACCTCACGACCCCAAAGACTCGAGCGACTCGACACCCTTGCTGGGCTCCCGTCTCTACAATCTTTGCGGTCCAGAACTATTGTCATCGAGGTGCCCCGCACACCTCCGCCTTGCAGGACGCCGACGCCCCGACGCCGACGAGCACCGCTCGGACGAAGCTGCCGCCTCTTCGACATCGTTCTACCTCGTTTGTCGACGGACGTTCGACGCCCCGTGCCTCCCGCTTGAAAGGGAAGGCATTCAAGAAGGGCCGTCGATTCCCCGTCGCCGAACCCCGAGGTCTTCGACGTTTCTCGACGCCTCTCGACGATCCGTGACTCCTGCTTTAAAGGGGGTCATTCAAGAAGGATCTGTCGACGCCTCTTCGAAGAACTCGACTCCACCAGGTACATTGGGGGGGTAAAAACATTGTAGGAGAGAATAAGACTGTTGAACAATATATGGACTGGGCTTGTGTTATATCTCTTTATTTTACAGGTTGCCCAGGTGGGGGGATCTCCACACAGAACTGTGTCCAGTAGCAAGGGCCAGTCTTCTGCCTATTGTTTCAACCCTCTGGTATCTCTCCTCTCTCTATTGCTGGTTTCCTTCTTATTGATCCGCGTGCCATTGCTACAGTATTGTGAATGCACTGTTATGAGGTCTAATATTAGTGGTACCACTTTAGAATTGTAGATATTTATCATTATTGGTTTTCCTGAGCACAAAGTGCGTTGTTGTGATAAGTGTACATAACCCTTGAATATTAATTATATAAAGACTGTGTTTTCAGTAATACAGTGTGTGGACATTCCTTTGTGGGGGCTTGGGGATACACTGTACTTAAGAACCAGCCTGCATCACCTCCTGAGAAGCTAGGCCTTGATTGCTCGTCCATTGCTACCACAATCGAGAATCTTGGCTGGGGTCCTCTGTGCCTCTCCTCTACCATATAGAGAGCGGAAGTACAGACCCCCCCACCGGTCTTGACAAGGCTGTCTTGGCCAGTATTTTTAAGAGAAATGGGACCGTTGTTATCGGACGGTAATTAGTCGGGTTGTTTGGATCTAGGGAGGTTTTTTTAAGAGCGGGAGCACCCAGGCGCCCTTTAGGTTTGGAAGGGCAGTACTAGAGTGAAAGGAGGCATTAATTAGATTGAAGATGAAAGGGGCTAGGTCAGTGGCTGCTTCTTTGATTATGGTGGCTATGCATGAATCTCCTTGGCATCTGGTTGTTTTGGGGGGGGGCTATAATTTCTTCCACTTCCTTGGTAGAGACTGGGGCGAATTTGAAGCGAGTAATAGATTTGGTAGGGTCTGATTGTGAACCCTGAGTGGGTGGGCTATTGGCGAGGTTTAATTTTTTTGCTTCTATTTTGTCTTGAAGGAGAGAGATTTTGTTGGGTAACGCTGTGCTTTGAATATTGGTGCACCATACTTTGTCCTTGGTGCATGAATCAGTTGGAGGGGTGGGGGGATTCCAGTTCTCTTAGAATTACAAAGAGTTCTCTGGTATTGGAGCTGACTTTGTTAATCCTATCATTATAGAGTCACTTTTTGCTTGTTGGATTGCTGATTTGTATTTGGCTGCAATTTTGGGAAAGTTGGCCTCATTTAACTCTGTAGGGTTCTTTTTCCAGAGGGAATCGGCGTTGCTTTTTTCTAGCTGTAAGGTTTTGAGAGTAGGGGAGAAGCAAGAGTTGAGGTGAGCTTGAGGTTTACCTTTGCGCATTTTTAGTGGTGCAATTTTATCAATCGCTTCATTAATGGTAGCAGTGTACAGGTCTACTAGCTCAGTTGGGTCTAGATTAGCAGGCGCAAGCTGCGTGATAGGGTGGAGTAATGGCAGTAGGTTTTCCCTTCTTATGTTTCCTTTGTTTCTGGTAAGTAGTGGTGGCACCATGAGGGGCATCCTGACAGGTTGTGAGCAGTCTTGAATGGTAAAAGAGATTAGGTGATGATCAGTCCAGGCGCACATTTCATTGCCTGATCGGTTGATCTCACAGTTTAGGTCGGCTAACCAGTCTAAAGTTCTACCTTTAGCATATGTGAGTGTGATGACCCTTTGAGTAAAGCCTAGTTCAGAGATAGTGTCGGCAAGGCATCGTCATCATTGGGGTCATTGAGTCCCAAGTTAAAGTCTCCCAGTACTATAATTTGAGAGATAGGTTTTGTGTTAGTGGCGAGTAGAGAGGTGATGTCTTCCTCGCACTAAGTAATAGGACCATGAGGTCTGTATATAAGGTGCAAGGTTATGGTACGTGAGGCTCAGAGTGGCAATTTGACTGACAAGAGTTCCGCTGATGGGAACGGCGCGTGAGCTGAGACCCTTAGACCTAGCTTAGTTTTGGCTATGAAGGCAATGTCCCCACCTCTTGAGGATTCTCTCTCTAACCTTAGTAGGGAATAATAATCTGGAATAGCGATAGAGAGGGAGGGACCTGCAGCGGCGTGGAGCCAGGTTTCTGTTAATGCTAGAAAATCTAGTTGTTTGGGGGTAATTATGTCAGTAATGTCTAGCGCATGGGCAACCATGGATCTTGCGTTGATGAGGGCACCCTTTATATGTGATGTATTGGTGTCTGGCTGATTAGAGGTGTGAGCAGGGCTATTCTGAACAGCAAGGGTGTTCGTTTTTAGTCTCAGATTGAAGTGAGGTATTTTCTTTGAAGATATTTTTTTTATTTGGTTGGTCATTGAAAGCCGATACGGAGGTTTGGCACATTCTTGAACCCAGTCTGATTTCTAACCTTGGTGGAGCAAGGTAGGTTGGGTAAAGGCCTAGTGGCATCTCGTTGAGACAGTAGGTCTGGTGATGGGGTGCCAGCATGACTATGACTAGGGAGGTCAGTAGTCGAGGAATTGTTGGCTAAATGTCAATATATGTGCTATTGGGTTCTTGACTCTTTTGGCGCGCACACTGCAAAATTGAGTCTACCCAAAAGGGATTTGGGAAATACCGCCAACTTCGATAATGCTTGAAACTGTTTCAGAAAAATGGCCTAGAAGACCTGCCTAAATCTTATACGTATAATAATTTGCTTACAAGATTTTCTACAGCTAAAAGGGCCATATAGGTTCCATTCTCCCTGCTTCAAGAAAGTTGTGGGGAGCAATTCTGCAAAACTTAAAATAGTATGGGGAAAAGAGCTGGACAAGCAAATCAAGAAGGTTCAATGGTTAGAAGCCTTGGGTAGGTGGTCTGTGTGACCCTGTAACTCTGTTGGATATCCTATAAAACTATGCATAGGGCATACTGGGGTATTAGCATACTTGATCGAAAAATATTTGACCTTTTCAATCTGACCAAATTTCTTTGATCTTTTTTTCGGTCAAATTAAATAAATATATGGGGAGGGGTAAGGGAATAGGTTAAAGTGGCGGGGGGGTAGCAGGGGGGTCCCCTCTCCCTCCACCCCCTGCATTTTTGAATAGAATAAAATAGATAAAATTGGAAAGGTTAAATATTTTCGATCAAGTATACCTAAACCGCTTACCGGCACTCTTCCCTTACGGAGAGGGCGAACCAGACCGTGTCAGACCTATGTTGGAGGGGCGATTTCATACACATGATGTGGGCTTGAACTGCTGTCAAACTCAGTAAAAGTCGCACCACCTATAACCCTACCAACAACTTCAACTATATGCTCATGGGATAAAAGCTGTTCCGGGGAGGGTAAAGAGAGCGATAGCCAGAAGACCTTACATATTGCATACACATCCCAAAACATAATGTATTAGCACCTTCAGCTTGAACGAGCGTCACAGGCTTCTAGCCACCCCACCTCTGAAAAAGATAAGTTAAACAGCCAACAATTTACATATGCCTTTGCAAAGGTGCACAGTAAATGCAAACCAGTATATGCGAAGTGTATGATCCACACCCACTGCCCTCTTAATGTCCAGGCAGCAGAAACTGCGGCCTCATTCCTCGTCTCAGCAAGCCAGCTCGTCACAGTCTCTGCTACTAATGGATATGTTTTGGACCGTTTCCAGCTGGCAGATGAACTGATGGCTTAATCCCCGTCTTTGTCTAAATATATTTGTATTAAAGTGTTACTGGTGCCCATTACAGAAGACCCTGAATGTCTCCCCCTCTACAGATAGCGACCACCAAAAGCCGCCTAGAACCCAGAGAAATGATTCCCAGAGCGCCACCCGTGTTTCCGCAGCCAGCTCATGCTTCGTCAATAAAGATTCCTCACCTGCCGCATCTATCATTGCCTCTTTCCATTCCTGTTCCAGGCCTTTAGAGCCTATTTTCTAGTGTTTTAGGATATTTATTTATTGTTCTTTTTAGGTGTGGACTTAGTTCGAGAGCAGCAGAGCACTGTACAGAGTGTGGGTAGCCAACATTTGGGCTGGCATCTTTTAAAAGTAGCCAAGGTCTGTGCGTCCATTAGAATTAGTGCTTGGTCATGTGTTGCTGAAAGAGCAATATTTTGAGAGATTTGTGAAGCTGGAGAATTGTACATTCCGAGCTGACACCTGGATCGAGTTCCTGAGGGTAGATGTATGACAAGAGAAGGATTGTTTGCGGGTCCTCTCTTTGTGGACGAGTTGTGATTCAAGCCGGTTGGTCAATTTGCTGCGCAAGGAGCATGTGCGACCAGATATGTGGAGCTTAGCCGCCAGGTACACTGCTGTGCTACTTGTGACTGCTTTGTAGATGATACATGCAGTCTTGAACAGTATCCTGGCTTGGAGTGGAAGCCAATATAGTTTGCGTAAGATGGGGTTAATTCGTCAAATTTCCATGCTTCCGTAATAAGACGTGCTGCAGCGTGGATAACTCTTCCTGCATTTGCTCTCACTAGCAAAACCCATTTAACGTGCTGATTCAGTATGTCCACTTTTTGCAATACGGCAGCCAAGAATACCAAAGTAGGAAATGTCCCCAGTGTGATACCCAGGGAACTTCCTATAACACATGTTTGCCAGCAAAAACACATTTAGGACTATCCCAAATCTTGCGCGTTAAAGAGCTTCTAGACCTGTACACCCCAGCAATTGTCCTGTGTCACCCGGGTGGTCTTTCAAATACGGATTGGCACCAGTATGTGGATATTAAAAAAATAAAGTGTCTAACCTAGGGAATGTCAAATGCCAAAAGGATTGAAATATATAGTCCTGTGTCTCGGGGTTCTATGTCCATTTGCCGACGTATTGTATTTTTTTTAATCGAAGTTTTGCTGAAAATATTTTTTATATATTTGGGCAGTAGGGGGTTCCCCCCAAGGCCTCCCTTCCCTATATTTGTCTCCCTACCCCAGCCACCTCCCTCTATATTTCAATGAGTTTTTTCAATGTAAAAATTCCATCGAAAAAACTCTTGTCGGCAAAACAATTCTATACCGGGTCTCAGGATGTATATGTGTCCAAGAATGCAGCATACCCATAGAATGAACCATCCTGCAAAAAGCTTTTCTTGACCGGTTAAGGACCTCACGAGGAGACCCTGCTCTGTCCATGGGTGGGTCTATGACCTCATTGCAATCCCAACAACCAGCCGATGGGCTAGAAATTGGACCCGTTTTTCTGTCATTGCTTTGAAGAATTGTATGTCTGTCTAGTTAGACCACGTGTCGAAAGCGGCAAAAAATGCCCACCTGCTAATGCCCCTTCCACTGGGATTCATACAGCATCTGGAACGGAAGCCACATCTTTCATATGAAATGTCGGTTTCTTGCACCATTTTTCTCCTTTTGTGTCGGTGTGCAGAAGCCTTGACCTTTCCAACTGCTCAGTAACTTATCAGCTCCAAAGTGGTCACTTGCTGGGTTTCCTCTAAAAAAAACCATGTCCATGTGTTTCTTTCTCAAATATGAGAAAGGTTTGGTTCTCTGTGTGGGGTTGTTCTGCTGTCAATTAATGGTCCATTCAATAGTTGGTATGGTGAAAAGTGGAATAAGTCTTATCTAAAGCCGGGATCTGGAGACCACGGGATTCTGCTTCATATCCCACTAACCAGAACTTCAAGTGGTATGTTTTTAGCAAACATTTCTGGAATTTTCTAAGATAGTCCCACAGGTCGTGTATTCATTTCACCCAAATTCAACTGGAGACCAGGATTCCTATCTTTCGGAATCTCCATGGTTACAGGAGGGAAAGTAGATGACATGGTTTCTTTTGTTCCAGAAAATTCTGAGTGACATTGAAGAGAAACAAGATGAGTATTTTATTGTCCTTTCACAGGTTCCCTCTTCACCGCTGCAAAAGTCTTCCTCTGGAGTAACATCCCTGGAGCATGGTCTTTAAAATGATCTATTTCGTGGCCATTTCAAGTAATGTTAGGTTTATAAAGGTCCAGTTGCATGAAAGTTTTTCTCACCATGAAGCACACTAATTGTTCGTTGATACGTCTTAGGGGTTTATCAGGTTTGGTAGCTGTCTAGAGACTTTGTGAGCCCTATCCAACTGCGTGGGATCTTCCATCATGATGCCCACGATTTCTCAGAGCAGCTGTAGAAGGGAGGCCTTTATGTACTGTCCTTTAGAGCTCTCTGGGAGCCCTATAAATCGGACAGTATCACATCTGGAGTGGAATTCAAAAGTCATCACTTTGTCCCCGAAGGTCCCTAGTCTTTTTATCAAGTGGCTGGGAGGCTCTTTTTATGTGTGCAGACCATCTTCCAGCTGGGAGATCCTGCTTTTGGCTTCTTCAATCCTCTTAGTTATGACCCCCAGATCAGATCTCGAGTCACTCAAGTCCGCTTGAACGGAGGCCATGTCCTTGGCCATACTTCGCATATGGTCAAACATTTCTTTAGGTGTTGGCTTTTTGTCTTCTGTCATGAAACCAGCAAATATGTTTGACATATTGGCCCTCATTCCGAGTATGGTGGTAGCCATGGAGCAATTAGCTCCATGGCTGCCTCCCATACCGGTACCGCCTCCGGTGTTGTTCAATGGGGATTTACCAGTCCATTACGACCCTGGAGGGACCGGTAAGTTTCCATTGAACAAACCATTCCCATTTGAGCCGCCATAGGCCTCAAATGGGAATGGGGAGGGAGCAAATAACAGGCTCGGGAATGGCAAGCCCGTTATTTGGGCCCTGTTCCCCTAACAGTCCCTTACGGTTCCCGTTAGGGGACCTCGGAATCGGGCGGTAGGGGATTACCGGCACCGGTCTCCTTACCGGTGCCCGGTATCCCCTACCGCCCGACTCGGAATGAGGGCCTTTGTCTTCGAAAACCTTTTTTCTTTTATTTTTCTGTCTCTTTGAATATGTATTCCTTGACTGACTATGTGCCATTCGATCTCGCGTCCTTTGAGTGTGCAAAATCAAAGCAGAACACCCAATAAGGGCCAAGGATTTGGGTCTGTGAGCTCTCCAGTCCAAACAAAATAACATGAAGATGAAAGTCCCACAATCTCAGCACATTTTGAAGCACAGTGAAAGAGCACTCTTTAAAGTCCCTAATGAAAGAGTTGTTAGAAGGTGCACAACCATAGGTTGAGCTAATTATACCCCAGAATTAGTATCTAGCAACTGTGCAGGCCATGCAGAGTGTTCCTCGGGGAGCGGCATAAACCGCCCCCTCCCAGCTGAACCCGAACGCACTTGCAGAACATTGTCGCAGCATCCTGTCTACCACTCATACTGCAGGACACGGCACGCCCACCATGGCTGCCAGAGCAGGGAGTTGGGCTTCATTAGTCCGTGGATTTGAACCGTCATTTGTCTGCCCTATAAGGCAGAGGGGGCCCTGGTGCCAGGAAAGGTTCAGGGTAGGTCACAGTCGTATGCCGACATTCTAGGCAGATACACAGGGAGTCTCTCAGTAGGACCATTGCAGGGCAGCTACGTGGGCCGACCCAAACTCTGTGTTCTGAGATGGACCGAGGGAAGTGGATGGCTGTGGTGTGTTAATGGGGTGTGAAACAGCGTATATTTTGTTTGTGTGGTGTTTCCTAGGGCCTATCATCGCTGTACCTGGTCTTCTCCAAAAGAAAGTACTGAGACGAGAAAGAGGCACATGGAGGTAACACACTGATTACTTATGGTAATCTTCATTACTCCTAGCCCTGTATCCTTGTTAAAGCATTCATGACCTGCTCACATTTCCAGCATAGAGTGTCAAAGGCCATGATTCTATACAGGAAAGGGTTAACTGAGGATTGTGAACAAAGGGAGGGTTGGTATCATAGCGCCAACATGGAGGGGTGGAACCCTTTAATTGGATAAGGTGGGCATGTCGGGAAGGCAAGTAAGTCCTGTGATATGTCGACAACACATACATGCCAACCCTCCCGATTTAGGCAGAAGACTCCTGTTTGTATTGTTTTTTTAATGCTATTTTTTTTACTTTCTCCCTCCTAAAAATGTTATTACTCCAAAGCAACCCTATGGGAGAATTCAATGCATCTGCTTTCTGGGCAAAACAAATCACTCCCACATACATGCCAACATTCCGTGACCAAAAATCTGTAGGAATCTTAAAGTTTAAAAGATAGTAAGTAGCATAATGAAGGCAAACAGGAAATGATATCACATCAATGTTACCCAATGAACTGACAAAGAAATACATCTGGGGGTTAACAGCCGCCGATGATCACTAGAGGGCCAGGCAGCAGGGAGCTGAAATAGGAAATACCCGCTGAAAAGCTATCTGTCAGCATATGCCTGCTGTGGAGGAACCGGTGTGAAAAGGCAACGAGCTGATAACACTTCTGTATACCCCAAGGGAAGTGACTGCCGCATGGCTCCTGCAAATGCAGCCTGTAAAGCAAGCCCCAGAACAAAAGTAACGTAGAGAGCAATATATTGCTGTGTTATAAGACCGCTAACTGGCAACAGGGGGCAGTTGCTGGGGCATGCCTGAGACTCATGGCCCCTTTCAACTGAAAAAGCCCTGATGCTGTCCCTGTCCTTGACACATGAGCTTCTTGTTCCTTTTTCCTGGAGCTGTTCTTTAGCTTAACTTCTTTTTGTGCATCAAGCTACACGCACAGTACCAGAGAGACACTTCTCTGGTGAGTGAGGAACTTGCAAGATGCACAGGAACAGGTCTAGAGTAGGTCTGACTAATGGGGAACAAAGAGCTATAGAGCAGCAGCCCCCCCTTATTTCAGGGACACTCTGCTCTCTTCACTGTACTGGTGGGCTTAGGGTATTCATGTAGCACCTTGAGGATGCACCTGATTCGGTATCACCAGGGTGGGGGTAAGAGGACATTCTTAGCAGTGTCCTTCAGTTAGGTGCTGAGTTCACTTGCTCAGACACACCGAAGGCAGCCATTTGATGGCAAGTGGTCAACAGGGTGGTTCGCAGTTTTTTCAAATAGTGTTAAATGTATTTCTCTCATGGGCCGAAGTGTTTCCATTAAAACCAGGTGATGTATCAAAGTTAAATAACCGCACATACATTGTAAACCCTCGATGTACACAACATGTTTTGCATCATTAGATGTACAATTCCATATGTTATCCTTCACAATGTATCATTTCCATTGCACAATAAAATGTGTTTTACAATTTCACTGGTGTATGTAGTCTTCATTCCGGGCATAACATAAAATGGAGCAGTTTGCTCGTTATAATACTCATATTATCACTCTACTGGGGCCAAAGAAATGAACTATTTTAGTGCTGATTATCATTAATGGTGTTGGAATAATGATCTAGTGGAAAGTAGCATTAGACATAAAAATGAAAACCAGACTCTTCCCCCGATCTAAACTCAAAGGAGATAAAAAAAATAATCACATACAACATTCCTTGACATTTCTAATTGCATACTTCTCAACTCACATGCTTTTGACGGATGTCACCCGCCACTTAGGCACCTCTCTCACCCGCCAAGCCTCTTAACCGCCCATATAGAGCAATGGGCTTTCACCCGCCAAATAAAAATGTGGGTGTTTTCATGCACCACAGGGCCACGAAAGGTTGAGAGCTATGTCTAAATGTTGCTACTAATTTTTAGAAGCACACATGTGCAAACAACATACCTCATGGTGCCCAGGCCATGGACGTTGTCTTTGGTCAGGCATACATCCATCAAATGAATGGGTCATTTAACACTGACTGTTTGTTCTTTCTGTTTTATGTTTTTTGTGGCCCGGTGGATCGCGCCCTGATGCCTGCGGGCTAGGGCGCATTATAAATAAATAAATAATAATAACATGCCCACTTTCTGAATGCTGGGGATGGTTCTCTACTCATGCTGGGCTGGCTGGGCCAGAGGCAGGCAAGCCTGGAAATCGGTTGTATTGGACACTGAATTCTGTAGGCGGTAGGACTGCGTAAAGCGCAGTAGCCTACTGCCGAAATTGTTAGGGTTGGCAAGTATACTCCCAGGTGCTCCAGAATGTTGGCATGTGTGCAAGCAGCCTAAGAAATGAAACATCTAATGTTTCTGGTGTCCCCCCCCCCTATTGCTCCAATTCCATCAGCGTTGCTGGGAACTGTGCGTCACTTCTGGCTGCAGGGACAGGCGAGGCCCTGCTTCATTGCCTGTGATTGCTCCCCTAAGATGGCGCCCAGCACCGGCACATTCTGCGCAGGGATGTTAGCGCTCTAGTTCTTCTAGTGAACGCGAGCCCTCTCCAGCCTGCAGTCCTACTTTTATTTCTACGGCAACAGCCCGTCTGGCATGGCCGCAGCAGTATCCCCTTTGGCGCGCCACATCTTTATGGACTCCAATTCCCATCGGCCCTGGGCAGCGCCGTCAGTGGAGGGGCGTCATGGGAGTTGTAGTCCATCGCTCGCTCCTAGGCTGCAGGTTGCGGCGCCTTGCTTCTGGCCCGGCAGAGGGGTCTGTGGCTGGGACGCCGGTGTCAGATGAGCGGATGGCGGCCGGGGGGCCCCCCTCGGGGGCTGTGGGTCGGCTTTGGCTTCGGGGGGTTCGGCCAGATCGTCTCCGGGGAAGCGCCGGAAGCCTGTGCCCCCTCCCCAGCCTGGCTCCGCCCCAGGGGGGCAGGTGGCCACCCACCCGAGCTCCGAAGGCTCAGCCCCGCCTGGAGCAGCACTGGGGGGCTGACAGGTCAGAGCCGGGGCTGGGGAAGGGGGGGAGGGTTCGGGCGGAGGGGGGCTCTCCAACCTGTGGCTCTAGAGGTTTTGGACTTCAACTCCCAGCATCCCTTGCGCTGCTGGCTAGGGCTGATGGGAGTTGTAGTCCAAGACGCGGAGAGCCCAAGTTTACAGATCTGGGATCATGGCATGGGTTTATGTGGATTCCGAGGCAGCCAGGGTGCAGGAGCCAGCAGAAAGGGGGGGGGATTACCCTGAGGGGGCAGTGCCATAGCAAAGTGGGCTAGACGATAGGGGCCCCAGCAAGGATTGCACTGCAGGGCCTGGCCCTTGCCTGGGGAGTTCCTCGTCTACAGGCACCCCTCGACCATCCACCCTTATCTTTTCTTTTTACATGCTCACTCCCTAGGCAATATTTTGCATATGCTGGTTTTTAGTTCCTATTAATTACACTTCTTATGATGTACTTTTAGTATTTGTCCCTCCTTTGTAAATGTACCTACAAGTATCCGAATGATGCAACGTGATGCAAGTTTAAAATCTAGGACTATCTGAGAGGTTCACACATGAAAGAGGCAACTTGAGATCTCCATCAACTCTCCTCCTCCTAGTAGCACCACAAAGGGGCCTGTGCGATAGCCCCTTCCTGTGGGCATTCCTTCACACTGGCATGTAGTTTGCTGGCATGCTTGATGAGATTAACGGCCCATTTGAAACATTTTTGGAAGCAAGTGCAGGGGTCTGCAACCTGTTGCAATACGGTTCCCGTGACCTCTCACCGTTGACTGTGCTGGCTAGGGCTGATGGTAGTTGTAGTCCAAAACATCTGGCGAGCCAAAGGTTGCAAAGCTGTGATGTAGTGCATGTGGGCATTATTCATGGGACAACCCTTCAATGGCCTGTCACTGTTACATATGGCCCCGCAGCCCTCGCATGCATACTCACACGCACTCATGTAAGGAGGACACGGGACGCGATGTTGCTTGCGACGCGTCCCGGCGGCAACTGCCGCACGGACGCAGTTTATTCTTACTGCGCATGCGCGGGTCCACAACGAGGCCCGCGCATGCGCGCTACCATAAACTGGGACGTCACATCCCTTTTTAACTTTAACCAAAACAGTGTAAACTTTCGGGGTGTGCACACCCTGCACAACTGGTGACCATGTGGGCGGTCGCATTAACAACTTGAAGTCTCACCTCACTTTCTCATGTCAGTCACGTGAGTCCAGGACGTAGTCCTTGAGATGCCCTGGTAGCCTCCGCTCCCGGCGGACCGGGTACCTTGGCGAGGTGGTGGGCGGAGTGGCACACTCCCGTTCAGAGCCAGTGGAGTCCCTGTTCTGCTCACCTTCCTGATCTCCAGGTGGCTCCTCCCGACTCACGGATTCCTCCGGAGCCCCGTTCTCAGCGGGCACTTCGAGTCTCTTGAAGAACGATCGGTTGCGCGTGACTCTTCCTCGGTCGCAGGCTGCCGTCACCATCGTGCCTTTCACATGCGTTACCTTCCACGGGCGCGGCTCAAATGGCAGGGACAGCTTCCCTTCGGGGTGCCGGTTTCTGACCAGCACTGTGTCCCCTACTCGCACCTCCTTTTCCTGCAGACCCCTCCGTTCACTTTCTTTGTCGTTACGCCTGGCCCGTTCATCCTGGACTCCCTCATTGTTGATTATCCCTGGCAGACGGCCCTCCTCTTCCGGTAGCATTCCCCTCGGGCATCGTCCAAACAATGCTTCGGCGGGAGCCACTCTCGTGGACTGGTGGGGCGTCGTGCGATATTCTCTTAGAAACTCCACTAATTTTCTCTCCAGGTCTTCACCGCCACTGGCGGAAATTCTTAGGACCTTGTTAAGAGTCCGCATCATTCTCTCGGCCTCCCCGTTGGCTCGCGGCCAGAGTGGGGACACTCTGCGATGCCGGATCCCCCTTTCCCGGAGGTAAGTTGCGAACTGGCTGCCCGTGAACGGCGGCCCGTTGTCTGAGCACAGGAGGTCCGGGAATCCATGTGTGGCGAACATTTTGTCCAACGCCTTTGTCGCGAACTCCGTCGCCGTCGACTCTACCACTTCCACCTCGGGGTACCTGGACCATTGGTCAACTGCTACCAGAAAGTACATGCCACGACCAGTCGAACCGAAATCCACGTGGACAGTCCCCCATGGTTTGCTACTGCGCTCCATCGACCTTAACGGCGGGGCTCTGTCTCCTGGGGCCGCCGCCTGGCATGCCACACATCTCCTCACGAAGCTCTCCACTCTCCCCTCCAAGTCCGGGAACCATATTTTGGGTCTCAGCCGAGCCTTCGTTTTGACAACACCCTGATGACCAATGTGGGCGAGTTCGAGCACCCTTGTCCTCAGTGCCCGTGGGATGACGATTTGTCTCCCTCGAAGTATTAGCCCATCGTCTGAGACGGAGAGTTCATCTCTCACTTTCCAGAGTGCTTGGAGGTCTCTCTGGGCCTCTGCTTGTCGGCGCGAGTTGTTGCGCAGCACCTCCCTCCAATCACCGCTCCTCACGGCGGTTTTGATGATGCTAAAGACCTCGTCATTGGAGCATTCCGTCGCTATTGTAATTCTTGAGAGTGCCATTGGAAGGGACCCATCCACCACCTGACACAGCAGCCCGTGGCATTCGTTCGCCCCAATGTCGGTGACGGAGATTTCCTTGCTGGGGTGGCGCGACAGGTAGTCGGCCGGGTTGTTCGTTCCTGGTCGATAAATTAGTTTCACCCCATACTCCATCAGGGCCAGCATCCACCTTTCGATCCTGGGGGGCGGCTTAGATGACACGCCTGCCAGTATGGGTAGTAGCGGCTTGTGGTCGGTCACCACCACGACAGGTTTGCCCAGGATGTATAAACGGAAATGGCGACAGCCCCACAGGATGGCCAACGCCTCCCGTTCGATCTGCGAGTATCTCATTTCCGTGTTTGAAAAGGCCTTACTTGCATAGGCTATGGGACGCATGTCCCCGCGTTCATCGGGTTGCAGCAGCACAGCCCCTACTCCCACTGGACTCGCATCGACCACTACCTCCGATTCCACCTTGGGGTTGAAGTATGCCATGGTGTCCCCATCGGATAGGGCGTTTTTCAGGGTCTGGAATGCCTCTTGTTCACCGGCACCCCATTTCCACGCGGCGTCGTTCCTTGTTAGCACTCTGAGCGGTTCTGCCAGCGACGCCAACCCTTTGATGAAATGCCCGCAGTAAGTTACCATCCCCAGGAAGCTCCTTACTTCCGTGGGGGACTGTGGGGGGGCGGCTTGGCTTCCCTAATGTCCTTGACTTTGGCCGGGTCAGGTGATACACCGGCCGCATGGAAGATGAATCCGAAGAAACCAATGCGGTCCTTGAAGAACTCGCACTTTTGTCGATGTAGGGTGAGCCCTAAGTTCTTCAGTCTCTGGAGCATATTCTCCAGCCTCTTCATGTGCTCCCTTTCCGAGTCCGCGAAAACTAAGATGTCGTCGCTCATGTTCAACACACCTTTAAGGCCAGCCAGCGCCCCCCTGATGGTGTTCTGAAATACTTCGGCAGCTGACGAAACACCGAAGCTCAGGAGTTTAAATTGGTATAGGCCGTCATGCGTCGTGAAGGTTGTTATGAATCTGGAGTCCGGGTGCAGTTCAAGCTGATGGTAGCCCGCTCGTAGGTCCAGCTTTGAGAATACTCTTGCCCCCTGAAGCTCTCCGATAATGTCATCTAGAGTTGGAGTAATGTGCCTCTCTCTCTTGATTGCAGCGTTTGGGAGGCGCATGTCCACGCAAATTCTCACTGCCCCGGGCTGTTTCGGCTTGGGAGCCACCACAATCGGTGACACCCAGGGTGTCGGCCCCACCACTCTCTCAATAATGTCCATATTCACGAGTGATCGGAGTTCCTCCTCCACCTTCTCCCTTAGGTGGAACGGAATCCTACGGTGCTTTAGGGCTGTCGGTCTGATGGACTCATCGATATGTAGGCGTACTGGGGGTGCTTTCAGCTTCCCTATTCCCTCGAAGATGCCCGAGAACTTGTCCAGCAGCGTTTCGATGTCAATCTGGTATACTCCATATGCAAAGTGAACCAAATTGAGGGCCTCCGATGCAGCGCAGCTGAGTAGCGAGTGAGGGCTAACGTTCGTGACAAAAAATGTTGCCTTGATGGTGTTTTCCCCTTTCGATACCGGTGACACGAACACACCCTTGAGTGGCAACGGGGTGTCTCCTCCAAAAGTGAATATCTTCGCCATGGACTTGTCCAGTGCCGGCGGGCCTGGGAGTCTTAGATAATGTTCCTCCGCCAGCACGCATACGGATGCTCCGGTGTCGATGATCTGTGTCGGCACGCCCAGTATGTTCACCACACACCTGGGTTGTCTCCTCCGTTTGCTTTCTGAGGCAATGTTTGAAATGAAAAACACTTCTTCTTCGTCCTCGTCCTCCTCCTCCTCTTCCTCTTCTTCTGCAAGTTGCAACCTCCGTACCTCTTGTTCGAGAGCTGCGATGCTGCGCTGCCTTCTGAAACCGCTGCCCCTTGCTCTCGCGGGGCCTCTCTGTGTAGGCACAGGAGCAGGGGCGCGACACATGCGGGCATAGTGCCCCGGTCTATTGCACCATCCACAGGATCTCGTTTTAGCAGGACACTCCTCTACATGTGGCAGGTCATATCCGCAGTCTTGGCAGAGTGATCCGGGAGTTGTAGGATCTCTGTCCTCCGTTGTCTTCAGGACCCACTTGTCCTTCAGCTTTGTCCTTTTGTTTATGGCAAAAGCTTCTTCCCAGGCGCTTGGCCTAACCGCTGCGTCCATGCTCGCTCCTCTGGATTCTGCCAGCTCGTACGTCCGGCCACTATCTAGTATCTGCTGTAGTGCCCACCCCGGCTCGCTCAGCACTTGTCGCCGCAATTTACCTGAGCTGCAGCCCTGGAGGACCTGGTTTCTTATCATCAACTCGTCGTTGTCCCAGCGACATGTGCTGGCCATCACTCTCAGTCTGGCACAGAATTGATCGAGAGATTCTTCCTCCCTTTGCTTCTCTCTGCAGAACAAAAATCTTTCATAGTCGACATTCGACTGTGGAATGAAGTGGTTTTCTAGCGCAGTCTTGACAGTGTTGTAAGTAACTAAAGGCAGGGTGAGTGATTCGTAGATGCGCATTACGTCCAGCCCGGCCGAATACAGAAGGGTCGCCCTTTCTGCATCATCGTTGGTGGTTCCGGTCGCTGTAAAGTACATCTCGAGCTTCTTAACCCATAGTAGCCACCTGGGTCCTAGTTTGGACGGGGGCCCCGACGTGTGAAACTCCTGCATTGGCAACAGCGACCCCTGTTGTGTCCTCACCGCTCTTGTCGCAACTTCTGTATCTTCGTCGCTACTGGCCATCTTCACAGGTTGCACAGGCACCTCTGGGTGTGTTAGAGGCCGCAAACCTGGCTGGTGTAAGGCTCAACGTACCTCCTGCTGTTGTCTGTCACCTTTTTCCCTTGTGTCTGGCTTTTTTTTCTTTTTTTTTTTCCGTGGATTGTCCCCAGGTTGTTGGGGACAGTCAAATGTTCCAAAAATTCACCCTCTCTTCTCTGGGTAGCAGCGCACGAGCACCTTTTCAGGCCGCTACTGCTCTGAGGAGAAAAGGACGTTCACGCTCGGTCCGCGTCGTGTCCTCGCGTAATGATGCGGATTGTGCGCCCACGTACGTTGGGCGAACGCTGTGGCGGCAATCCCGCCTCGTCGCCAGTTGTTACATATGGCCCCGCGGCCCTCACATGCATATGCACACGCACTCATGTAAGGAGGACACGGGACACGATGTTGCTTGCTACGCGTCCCGGCGGCAACTGCCGCACGGACGCAGTTTATTCTTACTGCGCATGCGCGGGTCCACAACGAGGCCCGCGCATGCGCGCTACCATAAACTGGGACGTCACAGTCACTAAAACATGTTCTCTGATCCCCGATGTGTGTGCTGAGAGCCTGTCGTACATTCCTTTTGAGAGTAGCGCACCACATTACTGTATGCAAGGGAGCTGGCTAGAGCATCTTTTGGCTGGCACACAGCCCCCTGCACATGCACAGGTCACCTAGGTGAATCAGGGGGCTGGCACATTTCTTTAAATTGAGCATCTCGACAAAGTGCGTCCACGCTGCTATTTTTAGGCGACTGATTTTCTGTTAATCAAGCCCTCAGTCATTGGAAAGAGCAACTATGTTCCTTTTTGTATACATCCTATGGAAAGGGAATAGACTACTTTGAACGGCTTATTCTTTTTAGTTGATCTTTTCTTTCATCTGAGGGTAATGTGGAGCCAGCTAGAGATGTTTGAGGGTTGGGTTTGGTGTTCCTCATCTCATGCAGCCGTAGCTGCTCTCGGCCCAGTCTTCACATTGGCAGATGACAGCAAGGGCGCCAGTCTGACACCTTAAATTCGCTTCTTGAGCTGATCGAACAGTATAGCGTTCTTTTGACACTCATCAAAATATATATAAGGGGTTTCAAGGGCCTGGGAGGGTGGTGTGGTAGAGATACTAGTATAGGGAAGGGTGTGGCTTAGGGGGGGGTTCCTTGCAAAATATTTATTTAACAAAAAGTTAATGAGTTTTTTCGAAGTAATTTGTTCGAAGAAAATTACTTAGAAAAAAACGGGTGTCGGCAAAGGGACATGGAACCCAACAAACAGCGCTCTCCAGCAAGGTTTGGAGGTTCAATCATTCATGTTCTGTTAACTGGCGACAATCCCAAACTCATGCAACCCAGGGATCTGCTGGCCGGGAACTGTTGACGCCTTCTTCATGGCTGGTCTGCTAAAGGCTGAGCACTTTTTTGCAGCTACAAGATTATCCTTCGAAGGTCCTGTTTGTCCCAGGACGTGATTGTAGAGTGTGTTTATTCTTCGCAGGTGAGCGAGAAATTAGATACTTCTGTGCAGAAGGAAGTGAGGATGGAAGTCCCTGTAGGGCAGTCATTGGCTGCTGTAAATATAGAAAGTGGAATTGAAGGAGACGGATATGTGGCTAGAATTGCCTTAAACTAAACGGTGTTTGGAATCCGTCACCTACCACTAGCAGGACGCTACAGTGGGTGGGGGGGGATTCCAGGTGAAGACTGGCAAGGATTATGGAGGCAAACTCATTGGGGGTTGCTTCATGGGGAAAACCTGAGGAAGGCGTGGGGAGAAGACTGACGGGCGCGTGGAGGAAAAACACCCTGGGGTGGGCTGGTGGGGCTCTGAGGATGGTGGCAGACAGACTGTGAGGTAGGGGCAATCCGTACGATTGATGAGCAGATCGGATGTGGGATGTGGCATAGTGGAGAGAGGGAGACTGACCAGAGAGACTTGATAGGGAAGTCAGGAGGAAGAGATAGAGGCAGCGCTAAAAGGAAAGGTTATAGGAGGGACTGGAGAGCCAAAGCGAAGGAGGAAAGGAGGGCTCTGTATGGATTCTGCAGATCTGTTTCATAAGGCAGTCTATATTACTTGTTGAGCTAGAATAGAGTGCTCTCATTCGTAAACCATGTTCCATTGTGTTCCCCTTAGTCGATGGGCAGCTGGTGCTGTCTGGTTTCCTGGGTGGTTGTCCTCAGCAGTATGTGCAGCTCCCCAGCCATGGCTGTCTGGATATTCTTGCAGCAGAGAAGTACTTGCTGTTGATGTTCAACAACTGCGTAGAATGTTATGACACGGATGCTCTGCGCTCTGGACGTTCCCTTGAAGATCCTGTTTGGAAAATGGATCTTCCAGCAGAGACGGGAAAAGGTACATTCATTCGGAAACCTGCTGTACTGTATCGGGAAGTTGGTAATGATGTGTGGAATTTAGGATTATATAATGGGCAGTGGGACATAACGTATATTAGGTTTGGTGATGGTAGAGGTGTGACCTCAGGGTGGGGGTGAATAGGTGCCAGACGAAGTACATGGATGCTCCCCCTTTCTGCCCTGTCCATCACCAGCTCTACGTCTACTGCTATCTACCTAGACTCTAACAAGTCCTGTCCATGGGTATCTGAAAGTATGGACATTTTCCAATAATCCATGTCCTATTACCATACATGATAAACTAGAGATACTGTGTGAAACAATGCCCAAGCACTCCGCCACGACGCTCTGTGGGGCTTCAAACCCAAATGTAGAGACTTGCTTCACAAGCAGCACTTGTGCGCCTGCTGCTAGTCTACACAGTCGGGCCTCACACCCTGCACAGTTCCATGGCCCCCCTGCTGATCCACCTGGAAACAGCCAGTCCATTGCTCAGTGGAAGACCACACAGAAGGTAGCCCAGTGATGTCTGCATGAAAGATGGCCCCCGCCTCAGAGCCCCTGCTCGCACATCGGGCACATGTGGTGAAGTTCTAGGTCTATATAAAGAACACCAAGGACTGTTTCGGGATTACCTACTGTGGGTTGCCCAGTTCAATAGTCACTTAGGAAACGCACAGTTTCTTTGTTAAAATAGATTTGGATGAGCACATGTCTGTGGCTTGGCTTTCAAGCGCATGTGAGTGCACTGTGTCATGCTAAAAAACACATATTGGGCCACTGTGAGTGGGCCATGTGTCTGCTGCTCTCTAGATGAACAAGACTGAAATCTTTAATAGGTTTTCTCCGTCAAGCAGGTGCAAAAATGTTATAAAAATAAGAAGAAGAATATTCTTTGGTGGATTCCTCTCTTTCGATTTCTTGGTATTGTTGGACCCTCAGGGTTCATTGATACAGGGATCCTTAGTCAGAATACTCTGACTCTGCGCAATCTTGTTAAGCGCTAGGTCAGGTCATTCATCAGACGACCATTTTCTGTGGTACAGGGTGGCTAAACCACGTTCATCAGGGCTCTATCGCGGGCATGTGGATGTGTGCCCTCTTGGTTACTAATGCAGCGTTGTCTGCGTTAGTTTGAATCGTCTACCCTTTCCATGTAGATAGTAGTTTTTGCACAGATGGGTGAGGCGGCCTGAGACCGTCTGGATGAGGTTATCCGATGGGTAGGGGAGTCTGTGTGTTTCCTAAGTGTGACTGAAGTTCTAGGTCTTCCAAGTGAACACCAGTTGCATCAGTTGTTTGCAGGGCACCGTGGGCTGTTCATGTTTAGTGCACTTTGGTGGTCCTGTGTGATTATGTGGAAAGAAAGAAAGAGCGAGAGAGAGAGAGAGAGAGAGATATCGGAGGCAAGTGGAGTTGGGCAGAGCATGGTGGAGTGATAGTAAGGGTGACAGGAGGCCGAGAGGCACAGTGTTTAGGACAGGAGAAGACTAGCATGAGGTGACGGAGGAGGGGGAGCATTTTGTTGGGAAGGAGGACACCATCCAAGGATGTGGAGAGCAACAGTTGAGAGAGGAGGAGTAACCATCACTAGAGGGAGGAAGTAGAGTTTCTACAATTGGAACTCGGAGGAGATGCGCAGAACAGGGAGGATTGGGTGAGAAGACAATAGTAAGGGTGCCATCCAAACGTACAGTGTATTCTAGTTACAAATATAGTTCCTTTTTATTCAAACACATAGCAATTACATATTTTCATTGTGAGCAACAACCAGTCAAACATCTCATTTGTGTAAACGTCTTCTTCATGCAAGACGAGGGGATGGAATAAACGTGCAGCTAAAGGGTGAGGGCTGTTCCCAAACAACATCGACCCAAGTGCCCGCAAGTATCACATGACTTACTACAATCCTAATGACCAGCTAAAAACATATATAGAAAAGTATTTCCAGTTCCTTAACCCAAAAACCAGTACATTAAACATCTACATGCACGTTCGAACCCTAATACGCTACTCCAGGGTCTTCATCAGGACCACTCTCCTTGTTTTATCACAAAATCTATTTTCTAACCTCTTCATTGATATTCAGTCGGCCATGTACATATTACTTTGGTTCAATTTAAATATGCACAATGTCTTCACAATCCTGTGTGTGTTTTGCTCTATTCAAATCTTCAATCATTGTGTTACTTTTCCCATGTTGCTCTCCTCTATGGTCGCTTCTTCTGTTAATGCTAATGTTTGTTCCCCCTAATGACTGTGCACTTCCTTATGCGTGCGCTTGCATCTGCATTAGAATGATCAAACACTTATGCGTGCCTCTCCCTTATAATCATACACATCCTTATGCGTGCCTCTCCATTATAATCACACACTTCCGTATGCGTGCATTTCCATTATAGTGATCATACACTTACGTATGTTTGCGTGCATCTCCATTATAATCGTACACTTCCTTAAGCGTGCCTCTCCATTCTAATCAAACACTTCCTTATTTAGCCAAGCAGCTATTGTTGCTGTATACATTCCTGCAGGCTGCATCTTGGCGCGTCAATGACTGCAGAAGGCATATGTGGCAGATTAGCAGCCTTTGGGTGCACCACTGTGATGCTGGAAATGCCTTGGAGGGACAGGGCCTCCCTGTCCTTGTCCTGTACTCCCTTATGTGTGTTCTGTGTTTTCTGCACAGGAGTCCAGTTGGGACCGCTAGCAGTGCAGCACTTCCTCTTTTTCGTTCCGGTGAACAGAGACCCTTGGGATGTACTTATGGCACCCATGGGTGGGGTACAACCTAGCTTATGTTTTTGGGCACCTGTGTGTTGCCCACAGAGCAGGGTATGGGCTGGTGGCAGCTTCATGCTGATGTGCCAGGAGCTCTGAGTATCCTCTGTTTTGGGATATTCAGGCTCTGCCATAGTAAACATCGGATTCCTGACAGGAGACACGGTGGCTCCTGTGGCCGATTGGTTTATATTGCCTGTTACCTTGTAAGTCCTGGGAAGCCCTGACTCTGTCCCTTCTCCTGACTGGCTGTTGGGTGGAAACACCATACATGGTAATGTGGGGAAGTCTAGGCTAGACTGGCTTGAGCCTTCCCAGTGGCTCTATGTTGTGGTTACACCCGTGGGGTGGGACCTGTGTGAATGGAGTGTGTGACCAATATGCATTCCATGTTATGGGTGTCTGGTTTCTGTGTGTGTGACACAATGAACGAAACAGTCCTGCTTGGAACTAACATGAATGCAGTGTGGTGTGCTGAAGGACTGGGTGCTTGCCCCAATCCACATTCCTTGTTATGGGTGTCTGGGTGGAGTGAATGGCCTGGATGCCTGTGACCTGATTGGCTGCCTGCCTGCATGAATGCCCTACTTTGTGATTGGCTGACTGAGCCTGGCTCAGCCAGAGTGAATGAGGGACAGATGTGTATATCTGGGGACCTCTCACCTACCAATTTGTTTAGAAGCTGAAGTCGAAACTTGAAGCTGATCCTTGAAGCCCAGCTGGAGGAGAAGTTTGCTGCTACATTTCTGTTAGGACTGATTTTCTAGACTCTGGCCTGGTGGACAGATGTATAGAAGGCCAACCTATATTGTGACGGGGACAACTCTGGGGAGCTGTAGCCAAACCAGTTTTGGTAGCAGTGACTGGCGGTCTAGGATAAGTTCTTCAGAGGTGGTGGGCTTGTAAGGGGTCCACAATGAGGTCAGACAATGGGAATCACAGATTACACTAAGACAGGATGCATACAAATACAGTTATTATTTATTGGCCAAAGCACACTATAGAAAAATGACTACTAGCAAGTAGAATTATCACACAACACTAATAAACAATAGATACATATATGCAGTCACTTATTATAGGGCATAATACACAATGGAAACTCCTGCAAAGAAAGGTTAGGTTGGTATTATGCACATAAGGTCCACATAGATGATCCCTAACTAAAATTGTCCAGCCCTAAGTTGTCTGGGGCCTTTTGCCCAATAGTTCAGGTTCAAGTTCCACAGAATCTTTGAAACAGGAAAAAATGCAGGTAGGGTCTCGGAGGTCCAGTGAAGGGTTCTTATGGTTAGCATGCAAATTAAGTAGCCCCAACGTTTAGAGATCTTGCGCAAGCAAGTCATGGCAAAGCCAAAATTGTTAGAATAAAGGTTTATTATAAACCCATTGACTTACAAGTGGAGCATAGAGGCAGGTAAGCAGCTCTGTAACTTACCTCCCATACTCTGATTCTTCCCCAGGCTTGGCAGGACAAAGGAAGAGGGTCAGAGGTTGCTTTTCATGCCGCAAGTCGCAGTCCTCGTTTCACTGGGGTTGCAGGTTCTAGCTGATCTCCGGTTGGTGTCTTTCACTGTTGCAAGGACTCTCAATGGAAGATTGCAGCAAAACACGATGCAGGACTCTTCTCAGGACTGGACTCGCGCCAGGTAAGTGATTTCGGACGATGGTCACCGCTGTATGGCGACGCAAATGGACTCAGCAGGCACAGTCGGACTTTCCCTCCTATCTCGGGACCCCTCGATGCTAGAATGCCGAACTCCGTAGAGGTCAGTCTCGTGGGGCCAGCTGAGGATCCCCCAAGTTCAGATCGAAACGCGGAACGGTGCCGCCGGCAGAAATGTAGCCCAAAATTGAAAGGATGATCTCTCCACTCCAAGGGTTGCAGCTCCTTTGTAGGACTGCTAAAGATCACATGCAAGACAGGGCTCCTCCAGGACAGCAGAAGAAGTTGGTCGCCAGGCCTCCTTCAGTCAGGTCTCAGGTTTCTTCGCGGGTCTTGCAGCTGTATAGGATTCTTGGCTCCTTCAGGTTGCTCCAGGATTTCTGAAGAATGGGTGTAGGGGTCCTCTTCTTTTCCTAAAAGCCAGGTAAAAGCAGCTGCACTCACTAGCCGATAGCAGCATGAGCCCACACACACACCTCAGCACTGGTGGTCCAATCAGGACCACTGGTGGGAACATTCATGCATACCACTCAGACACACCGAAACCAGTTTGTGGATTGGGACCAGACCGTCCCAGCCCACATCCTGCCAGCAAACGCACACATCCCTCCAGCAGCCTGCCAAAAGCTTGTGCTTTCCCGGGCACTGGAAGTGCTTATACAGATTTTTCTGGCATCTCAGGCCAGGGAGAAGGCTAAAGAATAAGATGGAAAAAAGGACAAGTGAAAAATCTCGCGGCACGGCCATGTTTGACCAGTAGCCACAGTTAGTAGCCACACGCGGTAAGAGTAAAATGAAAATTCACCAAAAGTGGGAAAAAGTCACTGCTGCCACCAGCTTATCCTTTTAGCACACCTAGAGTAACCAACAATCCTCTGAGTGTTAGTCTAGGGCAAAACAAAAATGCACCCCATTGTACTGCAGTATAAGCTGTATTGTACAATGATAAAAAGTTAGTACAAGGGTTACAAAACTAACCAAAAGTAGTAACACAGTAACGCGACCAAGGCAAACCAGGTTTCCCAGTACTGACAGCCTGAAGGGCATGTCAGTTTCCCCATGACATATAAGCAAAAGCCAGTGTAGTGAAGCTTAAGGCTTCTCTGCAAAAAGTACAGTTCAGATACAAAAATAAAAGCAAAAGGTTTGGGGGTTCCATAAAGATGGTAGGAAAAGTGCAGTAAAGAGAAATCTTTCCTAACATTTTCCTTCAATGTAATCCACGAGCTGTAGAGTCTGTCGAGGACTGATTCAGAGAGGACCTGGCTAGGAGACCTCTCCCCAAGCTACGAGGGACCATCGTGCAAAAACTGCTGCTCTTCATTGAAGCACCCTGGAAGCCAGTTCTGTGAGTCTGACGTCCGGAGAAGGGGTCTGCCCAGAATCCTGAAGAGAGCGCCTGGACATCGAGGGTCGTCGAAGTCCATTGGTGTCGACCGGGGTCAGAAGATTTCCGTGACCGCTGGAAGCTAAGTCGAATCGTGTCACTCAGAAGCGGGGACACCTTGACGCCATACTGCTTGACGCCCAGAGCTGAAAAAGCTCCACCTTGCCTAAGAACATTTGAAAGAGGGCTCCCTTGCCATCACTGTCAACCACTTTGTCCTGCCGGAGACAGTCAAGGTCGCTGGCTACTGAGGAAAGTTGTCCGGTGGGTTTCCCGCCACCAGAAGTCAACACAGACGTCTTGAGGACACTGACGGAGTGACGATCTGAGGTTCAGCCCGTGGTCTAGTCGCGATCGCTGACGTTATCCTGAGGTAAGTCGAGAGTCTTATTTGCGGCACTGAACATTTTGCATCGAGGCCTACCGCACGCCTCATCTTCCCAGGACTTCCACCATCGAGGGAATGATTCATCGTCAAAGAGAACCACAAAGGTCGAAGCGGCTGTATCACCGCAAGTGTTCTACTTTTCCTTGAGGATCACGATGCCCAGTGGCTCCTTCTTCATGTGGGGTCCATCCTCGAAGGATTCGGTCGAAGAACCGTCGAAGAAACTCTCCCACTTCAGGTACAGTGGAGTGGTTGAACTTCTTAACCAAGAAGCAAGGCTTATTGAGCAACTTTGGACTCGGCTTGTTAAATCTTTTATTACAGTTTGACCAGGTGGGGATCCTCACTCAGAATTGCGTATCTCTCTCCAAAGAAAGCATTCTGCCATTGCTAGATGTTACCCTGCCTTGCCTCCCTAATTCTATACTGTTGCGCCTTACCAAATGATTTGTATGCTTTAGTATAACTGTCAGCAGCTGATGCATTTTAAAGGAATCAAAAGTCTAGGTGTGGGACTACATAGAATTGTACAGATTTCTCATTATAGTATTACCACAGTACACAAAATGTGTTATTGAAATGGATGCATCTTCCTTTGATGGTGCTTGGGGACTCACTGTACTTAAGAACCAGCCTGCATCACCTCCTGAGAGCTTAAGCCTGGGTTGCTTGTCCATAGCTACCCGATAGAGAACTTTGGCCGGGGTGTTCCTTGCCTCTACCCTGCCATATATAGGGCGGATGTACAGATGGCCCCTCAAGTCTTTACAACCATGAGATACCGAAAGTGTAAAGGCTCTACCAAGCTCAACTCTATATATGTCTGGGGAGATCCTTTCAATGGTTTTCAAATGAAAAAAGTAACACATTGAAAAATGTAACCAATACAAGTTTAGCAGAGCCTGTGGCACCCAGGAAAGGAAACGAGCGCATTGTCGGTCAGAGGCAGGAACTCATGGTTTAGGGTCAATGAGAAAGGTCTTTACGGGAGCGTTTTATGTTTGCTCTGGAACAGGGGTGGGGGCTGGCGTAGACCCACGGGCTTTATGCTCCGTATTCTGCTAGTGCAGACCAGGATTGGTGAAGTGTTGGCTGTCATGTGAAACTCCTGGTTGAGGGACATAGACCCCTCCCCCCCCCTCTCACCCCTATTACTACGTTTGGTAAAAGTGCTTCCCAAGAGTCTGAGCTTTTTGGTATACTTTTGTGGTGTCTTTAGATGACAGCTTTGTGCGCTAGGACACAGTGGGCTTAGATGGAGACTCAGTGAAGGTGGATAGGGATGTTGCCATGCCTGGAGTTCAGATTTTGAAGTAGTGGCTGTGTGGAGGTCTGCCCTCATTAGGGAGTGAGTGAGGTTTATGTGATGCCCAGTGTAGTTACGGTAAGGTTTTGATTAGCTGAGTAAGCCAGCTAGGGATGCCCATCTGTATTTCCAGTCACTGCTCCCAGTTGGTTGGTGTAGAACAGGGGTCTGTAACCTTTGCCTCTCCAGATGTTTTGGACTACACCCCCAGCCATCTTAGTCAAAGGTGAGGAGGCATGGAAGTCGTAGTCCAAAACATCGGGAGAGCTGCAGGTTGGAGACCCCGTATGTAGAGTTAAGGCAGTGGGAATAGATTGGGCTTTAGGGGACTTTACATGGCCTTGGCAGGCGCGATCCTTTGCATTTGGAATGCTTCTGGTTTAAGATGTAGAAGACAGAACCTTTACTTTCATTTCCTGAGTCATTACTGCATTGATAATTCTGCTCTTGCAATATTCACAGCGTTCCCTTTGGTTGCAGACGGGCACGTGATGCCAAAGCCGCCTTTCTTCCGGACACTCCCCTGCGATATCAAGGCGCAGAAGCTGTCCCTGGGAACTGAGCACGCGCTCCTGCTCAGCTCCACCTGGGAAGTCTTCACGTGGGGATCCGGCAGGTAGGCCTCTATACGTGTCTTCTCACCTTGTAATAGATTGATCATGGCTGTGCAGTGCTGGACTCCAAATGTATTTTGCAAATAAAAAATATTACAAATTGGCAGAAAGTCAAGACATTGTGATCCGGCCTGAATATCAGCCACACGTTAGTCTCCCCTCGTTTTCAGTGCTTCCTCTGTACACATTTCCTTTCCCTTTCGCAAATGTTTTACCACCTGCTCTGACAATAGTCTCCGTCTGATCTCCCCTTTCCCCTCATACCTTTAGAATCCCATCTCCGGCCCACACTCTACAGCCTGTTGGTGACTTCTGTTACTCAAAGTTTCAGCACAAATCTCTTGTTTTGATGGACTTAACTTAAACGGATGCGTCTTGCTCATCTTCAGACAGCATTGCCATCCCTCCCTTGCTCCATGTCAATGCAATGAGGGAAGTGTGTTTAACGTGCAGAAGAATGCGTCAACTAGAATGAAGGTACAGCACCTTTACACAATATTGTTGTATACTACATATTTGGGTTAAAAATCTCGCAATTGGTTCAATTTCACATGACCAAACATAATCAATAATTATGCTGTGCTTGAATCAATATCTGAGACTTGTAGACGGTCCAGCAGTGTAAATATGTGAGGAGGGGCAACTTATTAGGATTAGTAATCTTCCCATGCAGCACTGCAACTCATTTATCATAGGATATAGGGTGTGGGCATACGACTATTGGCTACGCCACCATGTGTTGTAAGGGGTCAGTTTGATGATGAGTTGGCAGCAGAGAGAGCAAACTAATAGACAGGACAAACACATTGGAACTACTCCGAAACACAGCATTTAGGCACGTGCACAGTGTCTCATAGGTGGCAAAACTATGTTACTGAGCTGATCCATAAGTTTTCACAAAAAGCTAAAAGTATTGTGTTGTACATATTTTCTCTCATTAGACATGGACAACTCGGACATGGCGGACTCGAGGATGTGTCTGAGCCACTGGTCGTAGAAGGTCTGCGGGGGATTTCGATGAGTGATGTGGCAGCTGGAAGTTGGCATTCGGTCAGCATCAGTGGTAATGTCCGTTATTTCCAAGGACTACTTTCTTTGCGAAAAATGTCTGTGAGGGAATGGTTGTGACAAGGATTGCGTTGTTTGTTTGCAAATTAAAAATAATGGGGCTGTCACAAGACTGTGGCAATCCACGGACAGCTCAATCTGAAATAAATGGTAAAACAGTCTTTATTAGTAAAGAAATAACTAGGGATGAATGAATAGGAGACGGTGTACACAAACCATTGTGAAGAATGGCTTTTCCCTTAGGCACTACAGTTTTAGATCTGTCCCCATCCCTCTGCATGATATGAAAAGAGTCACTCACGGTCCTGGAGTTTCAGTGGTCCCTGCACTTCTTTCTTGGTGTCGAGATGCTTCTCATCTGCATCTTTCTTGATTTCCTGACATACTGCCGCCACGGCTTGCATCATCCAACTGAACACTTGCACATCAGACCCTAGCAAATCCTTTCAGGGTTCATCTTTTGGTCGTTGTCCCGGCACAGTCCATTGAAGGTGCTCATTACGTGAGAGACCATCTTAGCCACTTGGCTTTGCACCACTTTTGAGCTTCTGTTTCCTTTCCTGTCTTCTTCTCTTTCTAACTTCTCCCTCATCCTCAATGTTAAACCCTCCTGTGATATTTCTAACACTATTCTTTCCTTGTGTAGTGTCTCCCTAACTTCTTCCTCTCTGAGCCTCCTTCTGTGCTCTACTCCTTGGTTTCTTCACACACCTGTCCTTTCTCTCTCGCTCTGATGCTCCTATTTCCCCCTGATCGGCCCTCTTCTGTATTGCTTTTGTGTTTTATTTGCTACTTCAGCCTCTGCTCACCTCTCCCTTCCTCCTCCTGTTTCTTCTCGTTTCCTCTTCTCTATTTCTTTTTTTCTCTTGCTTGCCTTGACATTTATTTAACCCTCCTCTCCTCCTTTATGTCTGTCCCTCCAGTAAGCCTTGCCTCCTTCAATTTCCTCTCACCCCACCACCTTGCTACCCTCTAACCCCTTCCCTTTGCTCCGCCTCTCTCTCCAACTACTCCTATTCACTACGACTCTGCTGCTTCTCTGCTCTTCCTTCCCAGCAGCTGCTTCTTCTCTCCACCCCTCCTGTCCACCCCTAACACCTTATCCTCCTCGCTGCTCTTCTGTGCACTGTCTCCACCTGCCCCCAACTGCTAACGCCTGTGGTGGTACGTCTGATGCAGGAGTCACACACAAAGGTGGTATGTTGGTGATATTTTAAATAACAAAAACAGCACCTACCTTTCCCTGGCTCTAAACGGAAATCCCTCCCTAAAGTAAAGATAACTGGGTGCTTGTCGTCAGTATGAATGTCCAACCAAAATAACCGTCCTCTGTCCCCAAAATCCTCTTCTATCCCTGCCTCTAAATGAAAACAATACCTAAGAAAGAAAGGTCAGGAGGATGACTCCCTCCTGCTGAAATAGTGCATCATAATCACGTGACAATTAACTAGAGAATAGTTCAAATTCAAATGAAGGGCCTGGAGAATGACTCCTCCCTCCTGGTTTATCAAGTTCCAACCGTGATGTCCGTCCCTAATACACTGCTGGTAGTTCAATCTAAACGGCACACTTCTGCTCTTGAACCTCCTTTCAGGCTTGGCTCTGTATTCTGTTGCTTTAGTGTCTCTCAAACGGGCACTGAGATTCAAAGGCCCACTGGGACTAGAAGGGCCAGCCCTGATGTGATCTTCTTCCTTCCGACTCTTAAACCAGAGAGACCAATCCCACTGCCCTTATATCTTTCTCTCTTAGATCACTTGCATTGATGTAGGCAATCGCTCCAAAAGTATTTGGTACTTGAGGTTCTGCGACCACAGTCTCTCTGAGGAGGGAAGTCGCTCCTGTAGCTTCTCCCACTGGCTTTACATTCACAACCCCCTCTGAGACAAGTAGATCCTTCTTATTCGTATTCACACTTGAGGCACTTTGTTGGTAGTCACTGAGACGAGGAGATTACTCCTGAGGTTTCACAGACTGATCGAATTTCTGTGTTCATCACTGAGACGAGGGAGATTACCCCCCACGTACACTCTCCCCTTTTCATAGCTTAGGCTTGTCTACAGGGGCGAGGGAGATTGCTTTGGATGCTGCTCTTACCTGGCTTCACTCCCTTACCAAGTGTTCCATGTTCCCCGTTACCTGTGTTAGTAGCGGGACATGTCAGGCACCTCTGCAGCTCAATGGTATCGGCACCGTCCCTGGATCAGCCGGTCGACCTCCACGAGGTCACACCACTGTTTTCCAAGTTCAATCTTCCAGGTAAGCTCTCGCTCAGTCAGATGACAGCAGACTCCCTCCGGTTTCCCCTGGCTTCTTCAGCCGTTCGGATCATCTACGCAGCGTTCCATCTTCTCGCACATTTCGAATCTTCTGGGCTCTCTAGGCTTCACACCTGGTGCTTCTCATTTATTTCATGCAGTCCTTCATCTCTTTTTATACATATAGGCTGGGTCGTCCCCAGCGTACGATCACAGTCCTTCCCCCTGTTTCCTTTGGCCCATCTTCATCCTTCCTAGTGGCATTTTTGTCTCAGTACTTAGAGGGTGAACACTCAGTATGCTTCCTTGAGTGCTCTTCCTCATCTCAGCAGCTTCCGGAAAGACTTGTAAATGCCCTGCATCTTTATTGCTTTTACTGCTCGACCTCTGAGTAAATATTGCCTGGAGAGTTACAATCAATAGCAGTAGTGCGTTTATATGGGCTGACCATACTTTCAGGAGGTCTTGAAGTCTCAGGGGTGAGAGGTTAAGGGGGTTCCTGAACAGAATGGGAGTCCCTATCCCTGTGAGGTCCTCCCCCTTATTAGCACCCCTAGGGGGATTATTGGGTAGGGACTCACCCCCCTAGCCTCACAGGGAGGGGTTCCCCTCTGGGGAGAAGTGGCAAAGTCCCGTTAATCGGCAGAACTGTTGACCTTGGCTAGTGAAAGCCAGCGGTGTGGGTTGCACACCCTTAGTCTAGCTAAACAGCCAGAGAAATATACGTCAATGGTGTCAGTGATCTTGTTGTGTTCGTAGGTTGAAAAAAGTACATAACTAAAGATTCTTCTTGAGACAAAACAATGTTGTATTCAATGTGTTGACCGCTATACTGCGGCCAATGCCAAAAAGCTACAATGCCTATGCATTTCGGGCCAGTGGTCCATCGTCGGAGCATATATCTGTGCATGTCATTAAGAAGGCCATCGGGACCCCAAACAAACCCTTGCCGATAACAGAAAGAAACATCAATAGTGAACCGTGTGGAAACGTCGCAAAATGCATATAGTGGTTACATCTCGCCACTGCAATTACATATTCGATATGTCAAATAGCATGGTTAAAGAGACAGAATTTTGCGAACTTGTCAGTGATCACATGGTCCAATAAGACAATATTGTTGTGTAGTGGGCATCAATAAATCAAAGCAATGAGAACAATGGAAATGGGAAGAAAATGAGAAGGGAGAAAAAATAAACAAACTGGAAATAGGCAATAAACCGTGCCAATGTCGGTGCTGTAACTGATTGGAATGAAATGCACCACAACTGTGGCCAATGTTTCTCAGTAACACATATATTGCAAAATTCCATCTACCCGGCACATAGAATACGCATGGTGCTCAGGGTGTCTCAACGTGTCGCAATCATCAGCTGCCCACCTGGCTGCGCACCTAGTGGCGTGTGCTTGCCAATGAGAGCAAAAAGTTAATCAACGCATATGTAGCGGCCAACCGCTTCTACTGGTGGAAGTAAGGTAACAAAATACCACAATGTTATCACTACAGTGCAACCTGCACTCAAAACTAATGACCCATCCCGGGTCTGACGTTGCCTTAACTGTGAAAGCAGTGGGGGTGTGCTCATCTGACTCGCCTAGAGACAAGTGACTCACCTGTAACCTGCTTTAAGTCTAGCATGTGCCTAATCACGTGATGAAGAGGATGACTCGGTGGTGGCTGCAAGGCCCCTTTGAGGGTGTCCTCAGCAGTGACTGCCCTTTGTGCGCATGTAATCACAAGGCTGACTCAGTAGAATTGTCCCACTCCTCACATAGATACTCCCCAGCAACATTTATACTGGTTTGGCCACGCCTCCAGGGTCCCCTGCAGCCCTGTACTCCACTGTGTTTGCTCCTGAGCCAAGTACAGTGAGTGGTGAGCTGCCAAGGACTTCATGATGTTTAGTAATGACTTCTTCCGGGGCACTTGGGGCTGCAGTGCAAGCCTACACATGGGGAGGTGGGGGGGGGCACTAAATTGCTTTTTCTGTCAGTATTGTATGTGCTGCAGAGGATTGCTCAGGTGTGTGCGTGGTTGAAGTGCCCAGGATGACTTTTAAGCAGGCATGGTGTCCCAGGGTCTTTGGCGGTGACCGGCTCACTTGTCCATTCCTGGGCATTTGGTGGACCGTGATGTTCTGCAGGCTGCATGATGAGGTCTCCACATAATTCTGAGTTCAGGAAGGATTCCTACGATTAGCCATGGTCTCCTGGTACTTGTGTCCCACTAATCGGCACCTCTTGGGGGGACTCCCCGGACCCTAAGCAATGTTGTCAGTAACTGGAGCATGTTGTACTCCAGAGCTTAATGGGAATGGATAGGAAGGCCAGGAGGAACCCCAGTACACCACCTACGGGCCAGCGCCACACAGAAGGTGGTGGTACCCGGCACCTGTGGGTTTGCACCCTCATTTCTTGGAATCCGGTATGAGACATCATCAAAAGGCCCATCTGCCAACGTGCTTGGACATGTTACAGACATGCGACAATCAATTCTTCAGCCAAGCATGTTGACACCCATATTTTCAAATGTCTGTGGAAGCAGAAAGTAGTCGGCAACAGTAGCATGTTTACCACAGACAACCCGCTTATACATTCTCTTTTCCATCTGTCATGTCCATGTACTGGCTGTTCCAATACAAAGCTCTCAGACAATATTAGACCATTAAAATCTGTCATTTGAGCTATTCAGAAACGATTCTTAGTCATTAGCGTACACTAATAACCGTTGCTACTGCAGCTACGTCAACTGGACAAGCCTGAAGGATTACAATAGGATTAAAAAGGTATTTTAAGACATTCTGTCTTACCTCTTTAAGATCGTTGAATCGTTCTTCAAGAGGTAAGACAGAATGTCTTAAAATACCTTTTTAATCCTATTGTAATCCTTCAGGCTTGTCCTGTTGGCGTAGCTGCAGTAGCAACGGTTATCTGGTCAGTGACCAACTCCTAACGCCTTTAAGGCAGAAGATTCATCCTTGCATGTTCCAGAGGCATTGCATCATGTCTGCACATCCCCACGAGCTGTACCTGGAGAACTGATGGATTAGCTTTCAAGCTTTAATTCAGTAACCGTTTGGCAGTCTAAACATTTTGATGCTTGTCATTTTAAGAGTGAATTAATTTAATTTTTAATAAATGGGAATTCGGCAATTGGCCTAGGTGGACAAAATTATTTTGCACATTTTGACAGTCCTGTTTGAGAGCACTCTTATGAGACTGAAAGTCCTATCTTGGCGTGAGACGTATGTGTATCTTTGACTATTCTTACCCGGTTTACCCAACTCCCTCCCCTCTCCCCTCCCAGCCCTCATCAGTGACTATCATTTGTGGCCCCTGATGGACTACAGGGCCAACTGGGTACGCTGGTTACGTTGTTTCCCTATGCAAGTCCCCTCGGATGACTAGTATTATGGGTTGCACTGGTAGATGGTTATCTTTTGTAATTCAGGTGAGGTACAAGTTGCTGTACCTGGGGGCGTTCCTGCCAGGAACCTTTGTAAAATCCAGTATCTAGTCCACAACATTTTTGTTGCGGATGAGTGGGAAACAGGCGTGGCTGCATGTGGTGCTAGCTACTGCCTGATAGAATGAGACCTGTTTGCACAGGCGTGGCCGCATGTGGTCATAGCTACTGCCTGCCTCAGAGAGCAAGACCTGTTGGTACAGGCAACCTGTCTGTGAATGAAGACTGTGATTGAAGCCTAAATCCACATGTTTCTTGTCTTGTCTGACCACTCCTCTCTCCTGGAGCAATCACTCCCTCCTCTCATCTCATCTCTCCCTCTCTTCCCCCAAGCCAAGCCTACTGCCACCTACCTTCTCGGACATCCGGCCCATGAAGCGTGTGTCAGTTGAGGCTTTTGCCGCCACTTTCTCCCCCCCCCCCCACACCTTTGGCTGGCTCACATCCTGACAGCCCTTTCTCTGCCCTACTCTTCAATTTCTGATACGCTTGATGCTCTTGCCCCTGTGTATTGCTCTCCCAAAGTGCACGGACGGTCATAAATCACCAGTACAATTATGGAGCCAATACTTGCAACCACACACTCTTAGAAAATAATGAGCACTTATACGGCTATTTATTCAAAGCTTAGAAGCAACCAGTGATAACAGAAATAAATCACAGAAGAAACAGAGAATTCAAAAGAAAATACATCACCTTGAGCCTAACTGGATTCCTCATCTCGCCAGAAGCGGCTGGAAGACCCCGATAACAGCCAGGCCGAGAGCACAACAGCCCACAGGTATGCCGGACAGAAGTGTCCCCTCTCTGGCTGAAGTCTCACCTGACCGCTCAGGGGTTCCGCATATATGCACCCTTCAAAAAGGGGTGGCGATTTCTCGAACCTTCTGGCAACGCACGTGCGCTTTGATGAGCACCCGTTGGTTGCCAGCTGGGTCAACCGACAGTACCCTCAAGGAGCAAAGTGCCTCCCTCCTCTAAAAACAAGCACCACGGAAAACAGTCCCATAGCTCATAACAAGACATAACAAAGTTAGCTTTCCCAGCAGAAATGTCCTTGACTGCATACCAGGTTTGGAAAGCATGTTTTCTTCAGCATCGTGAATCTAGCTCTCAGCAAAATGAGTGCAGCTTTTCACTGCGGCATGAAGTAAATATCCATCATGGCTCCGAGCGCTCCCAGAATGCACTGCACATCAGCGCCATGTTTTAGCTCAAGCATAACACCCTGTCATGAGGATCCGTTTGAAGTCCAAAGCCAAGTGCAATTCCTGGTATGACTCTGACCTAGCTACACTTAAACGTAAGTGTAGGGCAGCTGAGAGGAAATGGAGGACTTCCTGTTCATCCTCTGACAAACTGGCCTGTCGCCTGCTACAAAGGCAATACTGACTCTGTCCTCACCAAGAACAGAGTCCACATTCAAGCTTGTGTCTCTGCGGCATCTAAAAACTCGGCCAAACTCTTTGAAATCTGCAAGGAGCTGGCCAACCGTGCTACAGTCTCTACCCCTCCTGTTGCCTCCCAGGCTCTTTGCAATGCCCTTGCCTCTCACTTCATTTAAAAAACCCGGACATCCTGTCCACCCTCTCCACCCACACCCCTCCTCTCCCCTCTCCATCTGTGCTTGCTGACCCTCCTTTACCCACCCTTCCACCATCCTTCTCGTCCTTTCCTCTTTTCACCCCTGACGAGGTCGCCAGACAAGTCCGATCTATGAAAGCCTCGTCAAAACAGGTTCATCCCTGTTCCTCTAAAACCATCAAGGACCACATTGACACCCTTGCTGCTGCCCTTGCTGATTTTTGCAACCACTCCTTTGCCTCAGGGTCCTTCCCCTCCCCTCTGAAGCACTCCTGTGTGCATCCTCTTCTCAAGAAACCCACAGCTGATCCTTCTTGTCCAGCTAACTATCACCCAATTTCTATTACTCCCTTTCTTGGCAAACTCCTGGAAAAGTTGGCCATCTCTCAGCTTAACCTTCATTCCAATTCTGTTGGCTGTCGCCATGACCACCAGTCTGGCTTCAGAGCTGCCAGAAGCACAGAAACACCTCTCCTGAACATCCGTGAGGATCTGCTCTCCAACCTTGACTCTAACATTCCCTCTGTCCTCATCCTCCTTGATCTCTCTTCTGCCTTCGACACCGTCAACCATACCATCCTACTCAACCATCTCCGTGAAAACCTGGGTATCACTGATCAGGCTGTGGCCTGGCTGACCTCTTTCCTCTCAGATCGACCCTCCCAGGTCCAACTTGGGTCCTTCCTTTCATCTATCTTCCTCTCTACCTGTGGTGTTCCCCAGGGGTCTAACCTTTCGCCCTGGCTTTTTAACCAATACCTGGCAACTCTTGCCCACTGCATTGCCACTTTCTGCTCAAATTTCCAGTGCTACGCTGACGACACTCAACTCATTTTCAGGCTGTCCTCTGTCACCTCCTCTCCCTCTCTCATCTCTGATTGCCTAACTCCCATTCAAGATTGGTGTACCACCAATGATCTTTGTCTGAATGCCAGCAAGACGGAGATCCTCCTCATCGGCACACCTTCACCATCCTTTCCCCTCACTCTCTGGCCGGCCTTCCTTGGCCCTCCTCCTACCCCCACCTGCGAGGCTAAGAACCTCGGGGGTCATCTTTGACTCCACCCTTTCTTTCTCCGCCCACATCTCTGAGGTCTCTAAAAAATCAAATTTCCGACTGCACCTCCTCAGAGGTACTGTGCCTTTCCTCTCCTTCCCCCAGAAGCTCATGGTATCCCAAGCTCTGGTTCTCTCTAGCTTGGACTATTGTAACAGTCTCTTTCTAAATCTACCTGCCTCTACTCTACGCCCTCTGCAACTAATCCAGAACAGGACTGCGAGACTTGTCCTTGGCCTCAAGCCCTGGGATCGTATCTCTCCAGCTCTGAAATCTCTCCACTGACTCCCAGTGGATGCCAGGATTAAATTCAAAACCCTCTGCATTGTCCACAAGGCTTTCTGGGGCCTGGGTCCAAAATACCTTCAGCTATCCCTCTGCAAATACCTCCCCTCTCGAGCTCTTCCCTCCTCTACCTCCAACTCCCTCTGAGTCAGTAGTTTTTCAAAGAAACGAGCTGGGGGTAGATCTGTCTTCGGCTGGGGCCTCCCTCTGGAACAGCCTCCCTGCCACTCTAAAACTTGAGGAGAACCATCTCTGGTTCCGGAAGCACCTCAAGACCATCCTCTTTTCTTCTGACTTCGCTCGCCCTCTCCCCAGCTTATCTGTTCACTCTTGGCACTGTGCACCTGGCCACCCTCTGTCCTTCGGGCCCAGGTACCTGCTCACCCTGCCACCCTCCCGCACTGCCTCCAGGCCACCCTTTGCAATGGGGTCTGTATCTGTACCCATACAGCCCCCCCCTTTTTCTTCCTGCACTTATCAGACCTACCCTGTCTGCTGCCTTAAACCTAGCACTTGCAAATTGCTGGCTGCATTACCACTGTTTGTTGCCTTTATTATTTATTTATTGTTATTTATCTGTTTCTCCTCTGCTTTGCACTTTCCACTTCTCCCTCCTTCCATGCACTTTTCCCCTCCCCCTCTCCCATCCACTTGCACTTTCCCAATGTCACTGGGCCTAGTAAGATCGCTGTTTTGTTCTCCCCTGTTCCCCTCCCTTGCCTTTTCGCTCTCTGAAACACTTGTGTTCAGGCACGATAGAAATAAAATATCAATCAATCAATCTATCTAAATGTGTTTCCCATGTTTTTGTGACAGCCCCTAAGACGGTCCTTCTCAACAGTGGATCTATTTGTTTTTCCAGTAGATTTTATGTTATATGAACTGTGTACTTTTAACAATTAAAGATTTAAAAGTCTTACCCAGTTGGAGATGACCTAAACAAGGGTTGTCCAACTCCAGACCTGGAAGGCCAGAATCCTGATGGATTATTGAGATATCCCTCATTAATATTCATGTGAAGAAATGTCCATACATTTAGAATCATTGCATGCAAATTTATCTCATGAATATGGAGTGGTGTCCCGAAAATCCGACGTGTATCCGGCCATCGAGGCTTGGTGTTGGACAACCCTGACCTAAACTGTCTGAACTTCACAATCTGCTGAAGTCAATTTGTGGATGCTATTAATGACATGGTTCTATTTTCATTCCTTTAAGAGTCTGGCGACATATATACTTGGGGTTGGAATGAATCTGGACAACTTGGGCTCCCATCCAAACGACTAGCAGAAGAGAGCAAAGGAGCATCGAGCTGTACTTCAAAAGAGGCTGGTCAAGGGAACGGCAACCTGGGTGAGAAACCAGCAAAGGAGACCAAGAACTCACCCACTCCAGATAAAGGCAACCTGGGTGAGAAACCAGCAAAGGAGACTACAAACCCATCTACTCTAGAAGAAGACAACCTGGTTGAGAAACCAGCAAAGAAGACCACAAACCCATCTACTCCAGAAGAAGGCAACCTGGGTGAGAAACCAAAAAAGGAGACCAATAACCCATCTACTCCAGAAGACTGCAACCTAGGTGAGAATCCTTTAACACAGTGTGATATACTCAACTTCTCATTGTGTAAAGTATTGAATAGCTTGTGCATATGTCTTTACATATTGGGTGCCTGGGCGTACCCTCTGCGCCAGTAATGCTTGTCTGCTCAAGGTTCCACAGTTACGCCCATCTAGGATTGGTAGCCAGGCTTTTTCAATTACTACGGCAAAAATGTAGAATACTTTGCAATTCACTCTCGGACACACTGACGAGTTTAGGAGCGTATTGAAGACTTTGTTATTCTAGATGCTTGGGGTAGGTTGTAGCTTTGCTCGATTGTCCTAGCGTCAAGATGTCCTTGGGTGGATGTGTGCTCTGTACAGTGTTTACTCCCTCTCTCATCTATGACTGTCAGTCTGCCATCCTGGTGTGTACCGCCAATTATCTCTGCCTTAATGCCAGTAAGACGGAGATTCTCCACATCGGCACACCCACTCCTACCTTTCCTGTCACCCTCGGGCCACCCTCTCTTGGCCCTCTTCCTGCTCCCACCTGTGAGGCAAAAAACCTTGGGGTCATCTTCGACTAAACACCCTCCTTCTCTCCTCACATCTATGATGTCTCTAAGAAGTCACACTACCAGCTGCTCCTCCTCGGAGGTATTCTTCCTTTCCTCTCCTTCCCCTAGAAGTTCACTGTCTCCAGAGCTCTGGTTCTCTCTAGGCTGGACTATTGCAACAGCCTCTTTCTAAATCTGCCTGCTTCTGCTCTCCGCCCTCTGCAACTCATCCAAAACAAGACTGCGAGACTTGTCCTTGGCCTCAAACCCAGGGATCGTATCTCTCCAGGACTGAAATCTCTGCACTGGCTCCCAGTGGCTGCGAGGATTAAGTACAAAACCCTTTGCATTGTCCACAAGGCCTTCTGGAGTTTGGGACCTCAATACCTTCAACTCTCTCTTCCTAAGTATCTCCCTTCTCGAGCTCTTCGCTCATCCGTCTCCAACTCCCTCATGGTCAGTCGCTTCTCTAGGCAACAAGCTGGTGGGAGATCTCTTTCCTCAGCTAGGGCCTCCCTCTGGAACAGCCTCCCTGCCGCCCTAAAACTTGAAGAGAATCATCTCCGCTTCCGCAAGCACCTCAAAACCTTTCTCTTTGCTTCTGCTTTTTCTCCTCCTCTCCCCTGCTGACCTCCTGGCTGAAACTGCACTGGTTACCTGGCCACCTTCTGAACTCTGTGCACAGGTCCCCTCCCCTGCCAGTCGTACCCCTGCACTGCCTTCCTGGCAACCCCTGCACTTGGGGACTGTTTTCTGTATCCTACAGTCCTACTACCAGCGCTTGACACCTGATGCCTGCGCTTACCCCTGCACTTGCCACCTGCTGGCCTTACTGTTACTTATTGTTATTTATTCTTCTTTACCATGTACTGCACTGTCACCTCCCCCTTCCAACGCGCTTGCGCAATCTGAATGACACCTGGCCTAGTAGGATCGTTTTCTGTCTTCCCTTTTGTTCCCCCTCCCTTGCCTTGTCGCGACTTGAAACACTTGTGTATGGGCGCGTTATAAATGCCATATCATAACAATAGCAATTCCTCTGTAGTGCAGCTATGGCTGGCCGATGAGGCTCCCCCCCCCCCTTTCACTGTTTCTTCTCTCGAAGTGGTTGTAGCTTCCTGGTTTATTGCTCCACCGCGGCGTGTGATTCACAGCATCATTTGCAGTCCCACAGTATTGTGCCTCCTTTTTCTCCTCCTCTAATTGTGCTGTCATCTATAACTCGGCTTTCTGAAACAGCCACATCTTCATGGACCCCATACACATGACTCAACAGAGACGACAGTCCCAGGCTTCAGACGCCTTACCTCCAGCGTTGCCGATACACCATAAAAGCCAGATGTATGAAAGATCACATTTCAGTTTTGTCTGATGATTTCTCGCTTGATATCAATAGTTCTCTGCAGATGGGCATATTCTCTATACACTGAACCTGCTAATTACGGTTCCATGTGTTAATATGCCCGCAAAAATATCACGATACAAAAATATCGCCATATTGTTGCAGCGATATTGAGCCATGGACCCTGCGGGGGATACCCCCGCAACCCTTGCTCCCAGAAATTATCCCCCCCAAAAATATTGCGTATGGCGAGACAGACGACCATATGTACGGCGATATTTTTGGTGAGGAAAATATGTAGGGATACCCTAATTACAGGCCCCCTCCATTCCCTGCTTCTCCATGTACTCTACCTGCTAATTACAGGCCCCCTGCATTCTCTGCTTCGCAAGTGAAATCTTGGAAGGCGAGGATAAAGCACAGTTGTCCTGTTATTTGGAGAAGAGCAAATTACTTGCTGGTCCTCATTCTGGGTTTCGTCGGATGTGAAGCACTGAGACCTCAAACTTGCTAATTTGAGAGAAATACTTAAAATATGTCTAGCTGAATGTTGATTCCTCACTGCCCCGCTTCCATTTGCAGTTTCACTGCTTGTGTCTCTGCCTGAAGCATTTGACTCTATAGTGGGGAAGAAACCCTAACTTGCCTGAACAGGGGTTTCCAGCACTATACATAGTCCCCTACATTCCTCTTCCATCGACTGCTTCAGAACTAAGTTCACGCTGGAAAAGAAGCTTTTAGGGATTCGGAAGATGATCAGCCTCCCGTAGACCAACACTTTATAGCTTCTTCAGTTGTGTCAAAAGGTGTTCATAGAGCACCCAAGTGCCCTCCCCCCAAACCCATTGGTGCGTCCTAACATCAAGTGCACTACAAACAATGGAAAATAACTCGCCCTATATGACGAAAGTAACTAGAAGGCAGCAGCGGAGAAGCAACACGTACCATTTTCTGTGCAAGATTATCAATGCAGTCTTTGGCCTGGGTCTATCTCAATGGGGCACCTAGTTCAAAGGATTTAATTCAATCAGGCATTCATTCTAACATATCTTGGAGCATATTCGGGACATATTAATCTTTCTGATTGTGTATGTTCTTTGTTTTCATGAAGTGGTCCATAAATACCTCAAACATGAACCTCATGAACATCGGACCAAAGCCGTAACATTTTCCATAGTTTTTCTCTGCCTTCGAACATGTCAAAGCTGGGAACAGAGAACGAGCGCATGGAAACCAACAGAGCGGTGTGCATGGGAACAGAGAACGAGCGCATGGACACCAACAGAGCGGTGTGCATGGGAACAGAGAACGAGCGCATGGACACAAAACAGAGCGGCGTGCATACGAATAGAGAACGAGCACATGGACACCAACAGAGCGGTGCGCTTGGGAACAGAGAACGAGCACATGGACACCAACAGAGCGGTGCGCTTGGGAACAGAGAACGAGCGCATGGACACCAACAGAGCGGTGCGCATGGGAACAGAGAACGAGCGTATGGACACCAACAGAGCGGTGTGCATGGGAACAGAGAACGAGTGCATGGACACCAACAGAGCGGTGCGCATGGGAACAGAGAACGAGCGCATGGACACAAAACAGAGCGGCGTGCATACGAATAGAGAACGAGCGCATGGACACCAACAGAGCGGTGCGCTTGGGAACAGAGAACGAGCACATGGACACCAACAGAGCGGTGCGCATGGGAACAGAGAACGAGCGTATGGACACCAACAGAGCGGTGTGCATGAGAACAGAGAACGAGCGCATGGACACCAACAGAGCGGTGTGCATGGGAACAGAGAACGAGCGCATGGACACAAAACAGAGCGGCGTGCATACGAATAGAGAACGAGCGCATGGACACCAACAGTGCGGTGCGCTTGGGAACAGAGAACGAGCACATGGACACCAACAGAGCGGTGCGCTTGGGAACAGAGAACAAGCGCATGGACACCAACAGAGCGGTGCGCATGGGAACAGAGAACGAGCGTATGGACACCAACAGAGCGGTGTGCATGGGAACAGAGAACGAGTGCATGGACACCAACAGAGCGGTGCGCATGGGAACAGAGAACAAGCGCATGGACACCAACAGAGCGGTGCGCATGGGAACAGAGAACGAGCGCATGGACACCAACAGAGCAGTGTGCATGGGAACAGAGAACGAGCGCATGGACACCAACAGAGCGGTGCGCATGGGAACAGAGAACGAGCGCATGGACACCAACAGAGCAGTGTGCATGGGAACAGAGAACGAGCGCATGGACACCAACAGAGCGGTGTGCATGGGAACAGAGAACAAGCAAGAGTGGTGAGCATGGAGTTGACAACACAAAATGCATAAATTGCCGACCTAACCAAAAATCAAGTATACATTTCAGGTTCTAAACAAATGATGAGATAACTCATCCTGATGCGGTGGGTGCTGCACGGGTGTGCAGTACTCTCCCATAAGCAATATCTTTGTGCTTCTTCAACCCAATTTAGCCACTTTTGTCATTCTCTGTGACGCTCTCAATTCCTCTCATGTCATTCAGTATTGTACAGTGTCAGACGATGAAGGCTTCATGGCGCACAGACGGGTCACTGGATGGTTTGAATGGTTGTTAAATCTGGTTGAACATGTTTATAGCAGCGTTTTCCCTTCTCTTTGTGTTTTCTCTCAGGTGGTTCTTCAGAAGGAATTGACACTCTTGAGAAGGACGGGGATCCGGTGTCGGACTTCATTTCCATTCAGGCCTTTCCTGCTTTATTAGATTTACCTGAAGAGTCGGAAGTCCTAAGAGTCAGCTGTGGCTCGCGACACACGTCGGCTGTGACACGTAAATATGTTGCATTTTCCCCAATTAAAGATTGTTTTATTTGTAAAGCAGCATCATTTCAAAAGCAGTAACTATTTATAAAATCAAATTTTTCTGGTACAAACTTCTTCTGTGCAATCACTTTTCTTTTAATGTCCCCAAGTTTTTTGTGTGTGTGTGTGTGTGTATATAGAACAGTCATTTGTTGACTGCATAATGGTACAGAGGTATTTGGCTCCGGACGTGGCTTCAGTATGTGATGGGCACCTGGCATTTGATAGTGGCACATAGGCATGCTTGACTGTCCCATGCCATACAAAGTTGTTCCTGATGAAGGATCGTGGTACATGGACATATTTGACTGTCCCTGACCATATGAAGCTGTTCCTGATGGATGATGGTGGCTCATGGGCATATATGGCTGTCCCTGAGCATACAAAGCTGTTCCTCTTGAAGGAAGATGGTACATGGCCATATATGACTGTCCCAGGGCATATGAATCTGTTCCTGATGGAGGATGGTGGCACATGGTAATATATGACTGTCCCTCCTCGATGGGGCAGCGCTGGACCCGACCTCCGGATTCCTTGGTCTGATGACGAAAGGCAGGACCATGGACGGGATCTCTTAGCAACAGTCTCGAGGGAGGACTTCTGGCACGGCTTTCCTCAACTTCTTTGGTCACTGTGCGGTTTTGGTGCCTTTTCTGCAGAACCAACAAAGGACGCGATTCACCCGCTCAATTTTCTTCACTTCTTACAGTCATGCACTCTACTGAGGGGGTCTGTGCGAGTATGATTGAATCTCTGGAGTGTCTTTGAGGGCTCAGCAAAGATTTGGACGGATTCAGCCTTTCCTCAACGATGCACCCGAAATGGGCAGTAGGTCTCCTGGTACTTGGGTTCTGCAGCTCTGGAAACTCGGAAGACCTCGGGAGATGGCTCAAAACAAAGTTAATTTTGGGACTTGTTACCACCAGTCAAAAGGAAGGAGTTGTCCTCTTCAGAGTTCCTCAGTCGCACAGCAAACTGGGTCAGGACAGCAGTGGTTGCTTCAGTGTTGCAAGGGGTCTGCAGGCATCTCTGGTCGTCTTCGGTTATTTCAGCTTCCAGTCATCGACTTGCTTTTCACTCCAGGAGCCTCACCTTTTATACATTTCCATCACTCACTCCTCTGCAATCTTCCTCATCAGTAAGGGGCGTTTGGCTGTCCAATCAGGACAGCCAGTCCCCCAGTGGGAGCTGGTCCCATTCAGGCACAAAGGACAGGGGGGTGGAAAACTCCTACTCAACTTCCTGCCTGCCCAGACACTCTGGAGTCCAGGCAAGGACACCAAATGGTTCCTGTCAAAGGCAAAATGCACACACATGCCTCCCCCTCACAAAATGGTAGAAGAAGGGCTGTCAAAGAATAACCATGGTAGTAATGGTGAAAAAAGAAGTGAGGCCCCAAGTTGGTACTTGGGTGCCCCTATTGTGTATTACCGAAGCTATGGACATTGCCTGCGGTATAAAAACTACACAATAGTTGGTAGAACACATCCACTGCCACCAGCTATAACTCGGAGATTGCCTATGTGACTAGAAAGTCACAGGAGCAAAGAGAAGGGGGCTACTAGGTATCCCTTTGGTACTCCACATAAGGTGGTGTGTCCCAATCTCTCAGACTAAAGTTTTTGGAGAGATACTAAGTATCTCTCTATCCTTAAGAACTGTAGTTATTCTAGGATAAAGAAACAAATCTCAAGGGAGGACCCTAAGGGTCCCCAGCAACACTGCCCATAAGGAGCTCCTGTGCTGCAGTAGTAAATTACAGATGCCTTTAAGAGTTATGGAGGTAAATAGACTCCACAGTGCAGGTAAAAATACAAAGATGGAGCCCATAAGAAATGAGTGGGGAAAAAAGGCTCCACTCATTCAGGATTTCAGATAAAGTTCCAGAAGTCCAGCAAAAAGTGCTGGGGGTGTCACTAGGAGAGGGGATGAAGCACACACATGATAAATCTCCCTAACACTTCAGAATGTAAAGCAGACTTTAAAGGTGCCAATCATGACGCTGGTTGGCCCGACAAAATGCCACTAACACTGTCCATGTGAGATAAAACCCATGCCAGGCAGCTGTATGGAAATCCCTGAGGAGCAAAAAGCTTTTATCTTCCTAAGAAGACTCAGCTGAAATAAACAAGACTGGGATAAGGCAGTAACATGCAACTTGGAAAGAAAGACTCCTGATCACCACCGGGTGCACCTCTAGGTCTCGCAGTTGTTGTCCAAAACATCTGAAGAGCTAGAGGTTGCAGATCACTGGTTGCATGCGTGATGGGTTATGGTTCTCTGGATGAGATGGTGGTAACTTAATTGGTATTCGGGGATTTTAATGAAAATGGTTTGAAGCATTTTTTACCAAAACAAAAAGCACGAAAAATCACCTCATTTTTAAAAATATGTATATGGGGCGGGATAAGGGGCTAAAACTGTTTGGGCGGGAGTTGCAGTGGGCTATTAAGGGGGGGGATACCCCCAAATAAAAAGAAATTCAGTGAATTTTTCCATTATTTTATTTTAGGTAAACACTACTTTGGTTAAAAACAATCTGTAAAATCACATAGAACCAACTTAATAGTATTCACTTTTTGCCCCACCCCCCTCCAGATGTTCTTCACTGGGAGCCAAGCCCTCAACACGCTGGTCCGCTATCTTTATTAATATTTAAATAGGGAAGAACACTGCTCTTCTGATCACTAAAGACCATCCCGTAGATAAGATCTCTTGAAACTCCTCATTGTGCGCCTTCAGGACATCCCTGGAGATGGCAACTGTTCTATGGTCTGCAATCACCTTGCAAACCCAAGTTGATAATCCTGACCCCGTCGCTGCCAATCTCCAAGCCCTGTAGGTCTGCATGGACTCGGGGTGTAGGGGGTGTCTTTCTCTCATGCAGAGAAGAAATTAAAGGGCCAGTCACAGTAGTAGAACTAATGTGGCTGTACTGTCCCCCAGGCATTGTGGTGTCTCGCAGGAGTGCGTAGGGTGGGATTGAGGTTAGGCACAGGTTTTAGCTGGTTAGGTTGCAGACGTGGAGCTCGACGTGCAGGACTAGTAGTCAGCAGCCAATGAGTAGAATCATTTTTTGAATGTTCAAGCAAGCCTGCTGTTCTGTGTGGCTTGTCTAGAAAAACATTTGGTAAAAGCAATTTAATGAGCAACCACAGCAGCACCTTCAGAGCCAACTTTGTTTGAACTGTCCATCTTCTTAAGATTAATACGAGACAGCTCCTTGCCTGCAGTAGAGGTTAATTTTTGAAGAGCCTTAAACTGAGGCCACTGCATCGGAGTGTGGTAAACTGATGTAGGTGGAGGCTGTCATGAAAGGTGTGTAGGTAGTAAGTAAAGAACGAAGCCTCAAAATGAATGTACGCCTCTAGCCTCGGTAAGTGGGTTTCTTTGGTCAGTGAAAAAGACATTGAAGGACCTTTTAAATTCAATCTCAAAATTATGCCGAGTGGTAATTTGGTCATTGTGCTAATGAATTTTATGTGAGTCGAACATTTAGAGTGATTTGAAGAGGGTCAGTAATAATACCTACGTTGGATATAAATGACACTGGCATCTGATCAGTTTGTGAGACAGCACTGACTGATGCCAAGCATAAAGTGGACCAAGACTGAGGTAGACCCAGGCGCGGGAACCTTTGCCAGTCTATCTCCACCACCAGCTGTGTTTTTGAGGCTCAGTGATATTGGGAGCCCTTTGATGGCTTATTCCTGAACGTCACAAGTCAAATACAGAATCCCTGGCTCACGAGGGGGGACTTTCTTGCTCCGAGGAGAGTTTGAAGATTGGAGGGCTCCAAACCTTTTTCATTCTCTCTTTTGCTAGAACATTTTTGTGCAAATGCATTTGATTTCGTACTTTTCAGTAAAGTAAATTTGTGACGCATTGCAGGGCGCTTGACCTCTTTAACGATGGGATTTTGGCAGAGCCTTCTCAATCCCACAAGCAGGGCGGGGGGGGGCACTCTAATAACCTCATCAAATGAAGAGTCCGAGATTGCCCAGAGTCTTAGCCTTGTGACCGAGTCTTTCCCATAGTAATACTCAACTCACACGTAAGAATGGGGTGATTACCTTCAGTAATCACTGGGTACTAGTTAAAGATCCTTGATCTCAAAGGAATTAAAGGATTTCAACCTGCAGCGAATACTCGAATAGTGCAAATTCACGTCGAGAACGCCATTGGATTAGAATGCTCAAATGTAACCACAATGTAGGTGCACTGTTCATTTGTCTGAAGCCTACAACTGATATTTTCCTTCTCTTTCAGGGGATGGATGCCTGTATACCTGGGGATGGGGTAAGAAACAATTAAATGTCATCTTTTTTTAGATGTAAGGGAAGGCCAGGTCTCTAAACAGCGTTAGCAACAAAGCCAGTACGTATGTCTCATCTCGCGGGTCAAGAGAGCAATGAAGCGGTAAAGCCTTCTCTCTACTGACCGTCTTTCTCACTTTGTCTCTGCGTTAAAGACTGCCATGAAGCTGAGTAGACTCTACAGAGAGCGTAAAGCATGCATTAAGTTCCAAAGGTTTTATTTGTGACTTTACACAAAAGTTTGGAAGCTCAAAAGAATTGATCCGGAGGACAAACTAATAAGAAGAAAGTCTTCACTTCAGGTGCTGTAGTCTTGCACTGTCCTAGGGGCCTTGACCTCATTTTGTACCTCCACCCCGCTCTGCACCTCCAGCTCCTCCTGCTCTCCGTTCTTTCTACACCACCTCCTGTTCTTTCATTTCTAGGCACGTCCTCCTGCATCCTCAGCACCTCTCTTCAATCACCCACACACGGTATCGTTTTTCCTGGCTGTGTTTAGAGCCTTGATCCCACCCCTAGTGCCGGACTGGGGTTTGTGGCAGAGGTCTGCAACCTACGACTCTCCAAATGTTTTGCACTGCGATTCCAATGACCCCTCAGTATTGAGTATTCTGCCCAGGGCTGATGGAAGTTGTCTATTAGGTACGTTTTTCTAAAGTCTTAACTGAGGTTAGACTTCATAAGACCTATGTCTTGTTATTAGGAACCTAACTCTTAATATAGGCCTGTACTACACAAGCCGGCAGAGTGGCCGAGCAGCCAGGCTCAGCTTAGGAGGGAGGAATGTGAGCTGTAGAGCAGTACAAAGAAATCAACACATACACAGATCCAAGGATAAACTCAAAGTTATATAAAAATTATTATTTATACACCAGGTACACAAGCGAATCTAAAATGTAGCAACTACTAATAACATTCAATAAAACATGGAATAAGATTGGAAAAGGAACAATAATCCAGGGGATTCACTTTTCATGTTCAGCACAGAGAGTGGCGTGAGTTAAGGGTCAGTAAAAGTACTTAAATGCATCGCCTCTGCAAAATGCAGTTTAAGAGGTAAGTAAAAGTTAGAGGAAACACAGCTAGCAACTGGTAAGTAACAGTGTATACCCTCTGGGATTTAGGCAGTCTGTAGCTTAAATGGAAAAGTGTTCACAGTTCAAGTTGTGGAGGAACAAATATTGCCAAAGCCAATAGGATCAAGAAGATGGACCTTTGGGAAACCAGCAAAGCAACAGTCAAATGGACAGCTCCAGTTCTGATGAAAACCTTAAGAGAACAGTTACGTAACCAGATCAAGAGGAGGCTTCCTGTAGGTATACAGGCTGCAAGGCCTGCACCATGGAGTTGAGGTGAACTCCCAAACCTGGAAAACAGCACTCCCAGAGCAAAGGAGCAGCGAAAATGGCCTACGGTAAGTGTAATCCAAGCCCCACAGTACCTGAAGAGTGTAGTTGAAAATGTAGCTGTCACCTTCCAGATGCAGCGTTGAAGACCTGGTTTTCTGCTCCTTGGTCGTGGTGACAAAATGGGGGTAGTCTTTGAGAGGGGGGGTCGTCAGCAAAGGATTCAGCTTACTCCAGCAGTTGTTTGTGGTTTGGCGCCTTTTTCTTAGCGCCAACAAAGAACAGATATCGCTGGTTGGATTCTCCTCGGTTTCTTCTTCCTGAACTCTAATGAGGGGACTTCTGGAGGGGAATTGCAACTTCTGGATGTCCACAAGGGTGCCTGCGAAGTTTCAGCGAGATTTGTTTGATCCAAGATGATGCACTCAAAAAAGTCCAGGTATTGGTGTTCTGCAGCCCAGGAAAGTCGCAGGACGTTGGGGATGGCCCAAATTTAAGAAGGTCTTGAGGCTAGTTGGTCCCAGTGGCCCAAGGGAGGACGTCGTCCTTGGCGGAGCTTCCCTGACGAGTTGAATATGGGGCTAGGACAGCTGCACGGCTTCACCGGTACTTCTGCGGTTGTTGAAGGTGCTGCTGGTGTCTCTGTTCGTCTTCTGCTTCGGATTTCCAGTTCCAGTGGTCGACTCTGCCTGTAGTCCAAAATTCCTCACCTTATATGCTGAAACACATTAATTCACTCCCATAGAGCTGTCAATCACCTGAGGGTTGAATGCCCTGAAGGACAACCAGCTGCCCAGTTAGAACTGGCTTCAGCCAGGCACACCTACAAACAAAGGACAGTGAAGCTTCGGGACCCTCCCTCAATTCCTGCCTTTCCAGACACACGGCAGCCTGGGTGGGCTTTACAGGAGAAGCCCGCCAAAGACAAATCTCACAAAGGACCCACCCCCACCTGTAATGATGGGAGAGCCCAGAAGGAACATACAAATGAAAAATGGCGAAAAAAGAAGACGGTGGGGGGGGGCATTTTGGGAAAATGGTCACCCATGAGTGCTGTATTACAGCTGCGGGATCGGCCTGCTAGTTCCCTGCACACAAGGTAGTAAAAGGTAAGCACTGCCGCAGCCATTTAAGTTAGTCAGTGATTAGTGGGAGAGGAGTTACAATATAACCCCCAGCATCCTACATAAGGTGGTGTGTGCTGGTCCCACAAAAGAAAAGCTAAAAAGTTACTGTACTACTCTTGGAAACTGTAGTTCACACAAGATAATTGTTCAAGGGACTCCTCAGTGACACTGCACAGAGGGTGCTGTGTGTCACAAAAGTCAATGACTGATGCCTGTATTGAAGTATATGGAGGAGAGCATAACTCAATGAAATTAAAGGGAACAGAAAAGCACTAACGTAAGATTCCCAGTCAGAGCAGCAGAATGAGTGAGTGGTAAAAAGTTCCACTCACTCGGGAGAATAAATCAATGAATCAGAGTCCAGCAAAAGTGCCGGGGGTCTCTCAGGTTAAAGGGAATTAGCACAGAAACTGAAAATTCTCCCTAACATTGTCCAAAACATCTGACGAGCTAAAGGTTGTAGATCACTGGTTGCATGCATGATGGGTAATTGTTCTGTGTGATGGACTGGTTGCATGCGTGATGGGTAATTGTTCTGTGTGATGGGTTGGATGCATGCGTGATGGGTAATTGTTCTGTGTTATGGACTGGTTGCATGCATGTTGGGTAATTGTTCTGTGGTATGGACTGGCTGCATGCATGATGGGTAATTGTTCTGTGTGATGGATTGGATGCATGCGTGATGGGTAATTGTTCTGTGTGATGGATTGGAGGCATGCGTGATGGGTAATTGTTCTGTGTGATGGATTGCTTGCATGCATGTTGGGTAATTGTTCTGTGTGATGGATTGCTTGCATGAATGAGGGGTAATTGTTCTGTGTTATGGACTGGTTGCATGCATGTTGGGTAATTGTTCTGTGTTATGGACTGGTTGCATGCATGTTGGGTAATTGTTCTGTGTGATGGATTGCTTGCATGAATGAGGGGTAATTGTTCTGTGTCATGGACTGGTTGCATGCATGTTGGGTAATTGTTCTGTGTTATGGACTGGTTGCATGCATGTTGGGTAATTGTTCTGTGTTATGGACTGGTTGCATGCATTTTGGGTAATTGTTCTGTGTGTGGATTGCTTGCATGCATGAGGGGTAATTGTTCTGTGTAATGGATTGCTTGCATGCGTGATGGGTAATTGTTCTGTGTGATGGATTGCTTGCATGCATGTTGGGTAATTGTTCTGTGTTATGGACTGGTTGCATGTATGATGGGTAATTGTTCTGTGTAATGGACTGGTTGCATGCATGATGGTAATTGTTCTGTGTTATGGACTGGTTGCATGCATGTTGGGTAATTGTTCTGTGTGATGGATTGCTTGCATGCATGTTGGGTAATTGTTCTGTGTTATGGACTGGTTGCATGCATGTTGGGTAATTGTTCTGTGTTATGGACTGGTTGCATGCATGTTGGGTAATTGTTCTGTGTTATGGACTGGTTGCATGCATGTTGGGTAATTGTTCTGTGTGATGGATTGCTTGCATGAATGAGGGGTAATTGTTCTGTGTTATGGACTGGTTGCATGCATGTTGGGTAATTGTTCTGTGTGATGGACTGCTTGCATGTATGATGGGTAATTGTTCTGTGTGTGGATTGCTTGCATGCATGAGGGGTAATTGTTCTGTGTTATGGACTGGTTGCATGCATCATGGGTAATTGTTCTGAGTTATGGACTGGTTGCATGCATTTTGGGTAATTGTTCTGTGTGTGGATTGCTTGCATGTATGATGGGTAATTGTTCTGTGTGATGGATTGCTTGCATGAATGAGGGGTAATTGTTCTGTGTTATGGACTGGTTGCATGCATGTGTGGTAATTGTTCTGTGTGATGGACTGGTTGCATGCGTGATGGGTAATTGTTCTGTGTTATGGACTGGTTGCATGCATGTTGGGTAATTGTTCTTTGTGATTGACTGGTTGCATGTATGATGGGTAATTGTTCTTTGTGATGGACTGGTTGCATGTATGATGGGCAGTTGTTCTGTGTTATGGACTGGTTGCATGCATGATGGGTAATTGTTCTGTGTGTGGATTGCTTGTATTGTGGTAACTTAATTGTATTCCATTTGTGCCCCCCACATGTTCTTCACTGGGAGCCAAGCCCTCAACACGCCTGTCCGCTATATTGGCTTATATTTGAATAGAGGGAAGAACAAGGCTCTTTTGATCAAAAAAGACCATCCCATAGATGAGATCTCTTGGAACTGCTCATTGTGCACCCTCCTGGTAGAGCACATCCGTGGAGATGGCAGCGGTGCTGTGGTCCGCGGCAGCCGACTGAACACAATCACCTTGCAAGCTCAACTTGATAATCCCGACCCCCTCACTGTCAATCTCCAAGCCCTGTGGGTCTGCATGGACTTGGGCTGCAGGGGGAGGGGGGTGTCTTTGTCTAATGCAGAGAAGGATCTAAAGGGACAGTCGCAGTAGTAGAACTAGTGGTGGCGCCGTCCCCCAGGCATTGTGGGGTCACTAGGCAATACTTTCCATACTGCCCCCGAGGGCACACATCACGTAGCAATTCAAATCCCCCTCATCACAAGACTTAAAAAAACTCTATTCTCCAACTTGAAAAAGAGAGTTTGGAAGATGTTCTGAGCCGCATCAAAGAACTTTATTACTCATTCACAGATTACTGTCCATGATGCAAACGTGTAGTTTATTTCTAAATCTGCAAAAGTGGGTTTTCCAAAGGGTAGCAGGAAGGGCTTAGGGCAGCGCAACATAAATGCTGGTGAAGACCCATCAAGTTGTAACTTACAAGGGTATTCATACAGAGATGCAAATTAATTTTGCAGACATATGTGCACAGCGTGCAGCAATTGTTGTCAGCCTCATTTTCAGACAGGAAGGGAGAAAGGAATTAAAACATTTGGAATTTGGAACATTTAATTTCCTTTTTTTACCCATAAGCTTTGAGTGCATTTTCAACCATACATACCCTTTTATCGGTGTATAGAATTATACATGTAATTTGCTACATGCCCAATTTACACCTAAAAATGGGCATGTTTCTTTCTCAAAGCCATCAAGGCATCTCAAATTTCACAAACTGGCTGTACTTCCATGCCAGGGTTTACTGTTTTTCTGGCCTTATCTAGAATCAATGTATCCCTAATCCCAATCCTCCTTTTCACATCTCTGGCAACCTTCACCTTCCTCTGCAACATCCCAAACGGTCTTAACTTTTGTAGGCTTTTGCTCGTCATTCATCACTCCTATTCACAGCACTTGACTTTTTATCTCCCAGTTAATAAGCAAGGGACTGTACTGGGCCTCCATGACCTTCAATAACTGTCACTTTTGCCTTGAAGCAATGCACCCTATTTCTTTTAATCTGTTTCCTTCGGTGGAAGCTTTGCTCTCACACTGGGAAGTGCTGTGCATTTTCCCAGCATGCCCTGAACTTCCTAACAGCTGGACCCATATTGCGCCAGTCTCCTAATATTTGTAAATTTAATTATCCCTCATCCTGTCCTGTCATTCCACTCGTCACACTCGTAAGACACGACACTTAGGGGTCTGGTAAGACACGACACTTAGGGGTCTGATATGAGCGAAGCGAGTTGCAGCTTATTGGGTTACCTATCACCCGAAGACCATGGTGGAAGGAGGTTAGTGGCTGCTCGCTGTTAAGGCCTAATTTAACTGGGTACAGAACCTACACAGTATGTTGGTGAGGCGCCCGGGGACCCCCACGCCCGGAATCATGACATCCCTCCTTTCATTGCTTCTCTTGGTTAATGATCCCTGTGGGTTTACACTCCTCACTCTGGCTCTCTACAGAATACCTGGCGGCGCCCAGGGACCCCCACGCCCGGAATCATGGTGACCTCACTCCTTCCATTGCTTCTCTTGGTTAACGATCACTGTGGGTTTAAACTCCTCACTCTGGCTCTCTACAGAACATCTGGCGGCGCCCAGGGACCCCCACGCCCGGAATCATGATGACCTCACTCCTTCCATTGCTTCTCTTGGTTAACGATCACTGTGGGTTTACACTCCTCACTCTGGCTCTCTACAGAACATCTGGCGACGCCCAGGGACCCCCACACCCGGAATCATGGTGACATCACCCCTTTCATTGCTTCTCTTGGTTAACGATCCCTGTGGGTTTACACTCCTCACTCTGGCTCTCTACAGAATACCTGGCGGCGCCCAGGGAGCCCCACGCCCGGAATCATGGTGACCTCACTCCTTCCATTGCTTCTCTTGATTAACGATCCCTGTGGGTTTACACTCCTCACTCTGGCTCTCTACAGAATACCTGGCGACGCCCAGGGACCCCCACGCCCGTAATCATGGTGACATCACCCCTTTCATTGCTTCTCTTGGTTAACGATCCCTGTGGGTTTACACTCCTCACTCTGGCTCTCTACAGAACATCTGGCGACGCCCAGGGACCCTCACGCCCGGAATCATGGTGACATCACCCCTTTCATTGCTTCTCTTGGTTAACGATCCCCGTGGGTTTACACTCCTCACTCTGGCTCTCTACAGAATACCTGGCGGCGCCCAGGGACCCCCACGCCCGGAATCATGGTGACATCACTCCTTTCATTGCTTCTCTTGGTTAACGATCACTGTGGGTTTACACTCCTCACTCTGGCTCTCTACAGAACATCTGGCGGCTGCCAGGGACCCCCACGCCCGGAATCATGGTGACATCACTCCTTTCATTGCTTCTCTTGGTTAACGATCACTGTGGGTTTACACTCCTCACTCTGGCTCTCTACAAAACATCTGGCGACGGCCAGGTACCCCCACGCCCGGAATCATGACATCACTCCTTTCATTGCTTCTCTTGGTTAATGATCACTGTGGGTTTACACTCCTCACTCTGGCTCTCTACAGAACATCCGGCAACGCCCAGGGACCCCCAAGCACGGAATCATGGTGACATCACTCCTTTCATTGCTTCTCTTGGTTAACGATCACTGTGGGTTTACACTCCTCACTCTGGCTCTCTACAGAACATCTGGCGGCTGCCAGGGACCCCCACGCCCGGAATCATGGTGACATCACTCCTTTCATTGCTTCTCTTGGTTAACGATCACTGTGGGTTTACACTCCTCACTCTGGCTCTCTACAGAACATCTGGCGACGGCCAGGGACCCCCTCGCCCGGAATCATGACATCACTCCTTTCATGGCTTCTCTTGGTTAATGATCCCTGTGGGTTTACACTCCTCACTCTGGCTCTCTACAAAATACCTGGCGGCGCCCAGGGACCCCCACGCCCGGAATCATGGTGACCTCACTCCTTCCATTGCTTCTCTTGGTTAACGATCACTGTGGGTTTACACTCCTCACTCTGGCTCTCTACAGAACATCTGGCGACGCCCAGGGACCCCCACGCCCGGAATCATGGTGACCTCACTCCTTCCATTGCTTCTCTTGGTTAACGATCCCTGCGGGTTTACACTCCTCACTCTGGCTCTCTACAGAATACCTGGCGACGCCCAGGGACCCCCACGCCCGGAATCATGGTGACATCACCCCTTTCATTGCTTCTCTTGGTTAACGATCCCTGTGGGTTTACACTCCTCACCCTGGCTCTCTACAGAACATCTGGCGACGCCCAGGGACCCCCACGCCCGGAATCATGGTGACATTACCCCTTTCATTGCTTCTCTTGGTTAACGATCCCTGCGGGTTTACACTCCTCACTCTGGCTCTATACAGAATACCTGGCCTATGAGATGTGTCCTGGGCCAGAGGTGCGCCAGTTGTTAGTACATAGATTCTTGTCTCGATCTACCAATTTGTCCTTACAAAAGCAGTTCTCTTCTCTGACCCAGAACCCGTGTCAGCATGGTAGGACCTTTGGAGACTTCTACCTCATCGCTTTGTACTCTGCTACGCAATGCCCACTAAGTCCCTCCCCCACCCCCGTCTCTCCCCGGGATACACACCATCCAGCGGTTTTTTGTGCATGAGCAGACGCTCTTCCTGTACGCGCTTCGCATCCCATGCTTATCCCACTCTCATCACTCCTTACCGCTGCCCCATAATGCATCCACACTCTGGCACTAGGCAACCACTCTAGGGCCACACCGTCTCTATCCCTCCCTGGCCTTATGCGTTAGTTCTAGGGCAGCAAATATAGAAGTCAATTCCCAAAGATCCTCTTGGTTTTCTCCCTATTGCTGCTTTCTTCCCACGGCATCCAGTGTCTTGAACCGTCTGAGTCTCTTTGGCCCCCTTTCACCGGGTGACTTCTCCCAGTCCAAGCTGCACATCCACCTTCTCTTCCTCGTTCTTCTGCTTTGTTCAGGAATCTTGGTCCTAGGCATCTACACAGCTAGAGGCGATCGTCTCTGTGTGTGGTCCTTCCTTCGGAAGCACATTGCTGACCGGCCGCATTCCCCTCTGGCTTCTTGGATTACATTTGTGTCTCTCCAGCCTGGGTACGAATGAGGATATCCTATCAAACTCCCAAGGGACTCTGTGCACAGCTGGTTCCATTACATTCTATAAATAGGCAACAAGAGGGCATTCTAGGTATACAACCAAGACAATTGGAGAAGTGGTGTCCCCCAGGGCTTTGCCCCACTCCCTTTGTTGGCTTCTAATTCCTCGGTTGATGTGGCTCTGTTACCTCTGCCCCAAACGTCTCTAGTGTCTGTCGATCCTTTCCTGACACCACAATGGTTTTGCTGTACGTGTCTAAGCACTCCTATTCCTTCCCCTTAGCCTCGGGTATATTGGACAGGAGATATCATTGGATTAAACAGGTGATTGCACCTTAGTGCTGGCTAGGCTGTCATTTTGGCTAGAGAGTCGGAGGTCATAGTTTGGATTCAGAACTAGTCTCTCACCCCCGGTTTACCAATCCCTCTGTCTCCAAGGTGAAAACGGCACGCCGAAGTGACTGTGGCCCTTTAAATTGGTCCTGCTACCAAGAGTGGTTTCCAACTTTACACGCTCACACTTTGCCTGTAGGAACTAAGGTTTGTCGTGGGAACTGCTATTAGCGCCCAGTCCCATATTGCAATATCTGCCCACTTTGTGTGCCCCACTGATTGCAAGTAAAACCTGCATTGTTACAAGTGTCCAATCGGGTCCCTCCCCCCAGTCCCCTGTTTCCCTATGCTTTTAACTCCACCTGTTTTAACCCCTTACCCCACCCCAAATATATATATATTTTTAAAAAGCAATATTTTTTTCGTTACAATTGTTTTGTTATATAATCATTCTCTGAAATGTTTTCGTTTAAATCACTGGATACCGTTGAAAGGTAATGAGGCTCTGGAAAAGCAGGCAATGTAGCTTGCTTCTGCCAGTCTCCTACCCTGCCTGACTCTTGAGCCCTCTAGTTCTTAGGATGTAAAACGTGGTTTCCCTCGTCTGTTACTTTCTCAGACCCCACCCCAGCATATTCTCTGACAGTGGCCTAGCTGGCCCTGCACAGGTTACTTTCTCAGACCCCACCCCCAGCCTATTCTCTGACAGTGGCCTAGCTGGCCCTGCACTATTAACTTTCATTGACCGCACTCCGATCTCCACGCAGTCTATTTTCTGACGGTTTGCCTCATGAATGCACAGCTTGGGGCAGTGGAGTCTCATCAACGAGTTCACTAGGCCCATTTGACATTTAATCCCTTGAGGGCAAGGACCAGCCTTATCGACTAATTAAAGGAGAGATCTTTTTAGCAGGAAAGCACCTAACTGGTATATGAAGAACGGTGGCGTTCCCCTTCAGAATTGGACATTGCAGAAAGAGCTATAGAAAGTTACACAGCTACTCGTAACACTCAAGAGTCAGGCCATATTGTGCAGGTTTGGTTGTCATTTTTTTCTAAAAAATAAATTTAAAAAAAGCTGAACAGTGGGCTACACTTGTTTGCTAGGTACATCTTTAGAAGGTTTCATGCACGTACTAACACACGGTGCATTCTCTCTGGCCAATCCAGTTCCTGAAGCGAGGAGGGCGGCGCTGCCGATGATGGGGAGGGGCTGGACTCTACTCTTCTGATGCAGTTTGAGGCATTGAGGATGGTTCGGGGTGGTAGGCCTTTTTCTTCTGTCCAGTTGTGGCGCGTTCCATTTGGTAATACTTGCTGTGTCTCTTCATTCCTAGGTGCCTATGGACAGCTTGGCCACAGTGATGCAAACAGCCTCGACCAGCCAAGACTCGTGGAATATTTCTTAGAAAAGCAACTCTTTGTGAAAGACGTTGTGTGCGGCCTTTGGAACACGTTTGTGTTATGTATTCCAAAAGCAAACTCCTTGGACAGGCAGCTGGACTTTGGGACCAGAGACATTCCTACATCTTTAAGCTGACGCCCAAGGAGGGCCAACACATGCTTGTACTGCAGACTCCATCCGCTGCCCTCAAAAGAAAGTGCAAGCCTTGCTTAAAAGATGTTTCGGCTCCGACTCCTCACCTGAAACGATAAGGGAAGTACCCCATCGGCCAGATTGAAAGTAAATAAAGAAAAACACCTAAAGCAATATTATATCCCTTTTTTAGGCTAACGCAGAATTTCTAAGCTTGAATATGCAGCCGGGTCTTCCTCTCTGAAAGAACTTGCGCTAGAAATGGCGCAGCTTCTCCATAAAGGGAATCATACCCTCACCTTCAAAAGATATTGTTGGCCGTCTTTACAAGGGTGGCGGCGCAGGAAAAAGTGGCGGTAATGCTGTTACCGGCACTTTTTGGGCAGAAACAGAATTTCTCCCGTTTTTATTTTAATTTTATTTTTTTTAAACTTTTGTTTATTGGCAGAAAGTTAAGACAGGTACAGCACAGATTACATAGCAATAAGCGAGCAACATAACATCATTCAAAGACAGTACAACGTGACTATATCCAACATCACAGGTTGGGGACGGTGGACGGCTTGGAGAGGCGCAAAAAGAAAAAAGGAAGGAGAGTCGAACTTCACATGGTATGTTGGGCTCTGCTGGTGGGGGGGGTAGACCTCCATTCCACTTTGTCTCTGTTGTTCAGGTAGCTACAGAATGGGCGTGATGACATTGGCAGGGGTCCGATGTATTCTTCTTCGCACATTTGTACCCAAGTAAAGGCTTTCAGCCACATCATGAGGGTGGGGGGGTGGTTATGGCGCTTCCAGCATTGCAATATACATCTTTTGGCAACAATGGCAATTACATTTAAGAATTTTGACATTTTCCTTGCATTTTCCCCAACCCAGATACCAAACAGCAGGGCTAGTGGGTCCAGAGCCACCGGGGGACCAATTATTTCGGAGAGCGCCTCCGCTACGGCCACCCAGAACGTGTTTAGATCAGCGCAGGACCAGAACATGTGTATGTGATCTGCTTCGCTGGATTTGCATTTAGGGCATGTGTGAGTCGGGGTGTGTGTAAATTTCGCTACTCTGTACGGTGTGTAATAGAGCCTATTGAGGAGTTTGAATTGTATGCAGCGGAATCTGGCGCTAAGGGAGACTTTGCGTGTGTGTGCACACATTTTGCTCCACATTTCGTCAGTTATTTCCGTGTCAAGCTCCCTAGCCCATGCTTCTTGTGGTTTGAGAGTCGTGTCCACTGTTTTCTCCAGCTGCATTTTGTACAAAGTGGATATTATGCCCCTGCCGCCTGCGGAATCTGCTATATATTTGAGTTCAGGTGAGTCTGGGGGTTCGTCTGGGTACGAGGGCTACATAGCTTGTACCGCTGCTCTAAGCCTGTAGTACTGTAGCACCTCAAGCAGAGAGTTGGAGTCTTCTGGCCGCCATGTTTGAGGGGTAACGAACGTACCATCGGGAAAGAGGTCAGTTAGGGCTCGATAGCCCAGATTTTCCCAGTGTCGCAAGAGGTGTTTGTCGTGTGTGGGGGGAAGTACGGGAAATTGCCATATGGGAAGCCACTTATAGTATGGGTGCTGCTCTTGCTCGGGGCGCAGGATGCTATTCCAAGCCCTGATCGTGGTGGCCACCGGGTCGGCCTGGGCGTCTGTTTGGAAAGTGCGGTGCAGTAATAAGGTCATGATGTTGGTCCCACCCCCCGCCAGTTTCTCAAGTTTTACATGCGGGGGCGGATTCTGGAACGTGTACCAGTGGGTGGCGTGTTAGGCCTGTGCCGCATTCCAGTACAGTTGGAAGTCTGGGGCTGTGAACCCCCCTTTATCATAAGGTAAAGTCATGTGTTGCCACTTCTTGCGGACCGAACCAGAGTGCCAGAGAAATTGAGCGCACTCCGAGTGGAGCCTCTTAAAGTATTGCTTCCCGGGCCAGACTGGTACGTTAGCGAAGATGTAAAGGAGCTTGGGGACCACTATCATCTTTATTAGGGAGAGTCTGCCCGCAAGGGATAGCGGTAGATTGCGCCATCTGGAGAATTTGGCCCCGACGAGCTGTGCCATAGCCTCGTAGTTGTCCGCTAGTAAGGAAGATTTGGTTAGCGACACTTGCACCCCGAGATACCTGATACCACCCGGGGGCCAGCGTAGGGGGTACTCGCATGACGGTTGTTGAGTTGCTATAGTAAGGGGGAAGATTTCTGATTTAGAATAGTTGATGGTGAAGCCGGAGTACGTGCCTATTTTGGTAATGTCGCTGATGATCGGGTCTAGATATGTGGAGGGGTTTCTGACGTACAAGAGTACGTCATCCGCGTAAAGTGAGACGATTTCCGGCGTGTCCTGTAACCGAATCCCTTCATTGATGTGACGCCCTCTTACATGATCAGCTATGGGTTCGATAGAAAGCGCAAAAAGGATGAGGGAGAATGGACATCCCTGACGAGTACCTCGGTGTAGCGTGAAAGGAGAGGAGGGAACAGAGTTTACAAGCACCCTGGCTAGTGGACCCGTGTATAGCAGTTTTATGTAGGAGATCATATTTGGCCCTACTCCCATTTTCTCCAGCACGGCCCTTAGGTATTGCCATGAGACCATATCAAAAGCTTTTTGGGCATCTAGTGTTACCGCCACTGCATCAGCGTTCAGATCAATTCTGGGCATCACGTTAAATAGGCGGCGGATGTTAAGTGCTGTGGATCGACCAGGGACAAATCCACTTTGGTCAGCATGGACCATATGGGGCATGAATGGGAGAAACCTGTTTGTGATTATCTTGGCAAAGATTTTCATGTCAGTATTAATAAGGGATAGGGACCTGTAGGACCCGTACTCGTCTGGGGGTTTCCCAGGTTTGGAGAGGACTGTTATTAAGGCTTCTCTTAAGGAGGGGGGGAGGATGTTTAATCGAAGTGATTCGGCCCAGACCCTGTGTAAAGCAGGTGCTAGTATGGCCACGTGCTCCTGATAGAACTCAGAGGTGAGCCCATCTGGGCCAGGAGCCTTGTTTTTGGGAAGGTCTGAAATCACCTGGACTATCTCATCCACGGTGAACGGAGTGTCAAGTCGTTCCCTGGTGTCCTGGGAGATAAGGGTCATAGGAATGCTTTCCAGCAGGTCATCCAAGTCCTGGGCTGAGTGTTCAGGCTGGGGACCATATAGATTGGCATAGAAGCTCGCGAATATGTCTAGAATGGATTGGTCCGACCAGTGCCTTAACCCTTTTTCGTCTATAATGCTATCAATTCGGGTCTTACCACCCTCCGCACGCACCAACCTGGCCAGGGTTCTAACCGGTCTGTCTCCCTCCCCATATTTACGGGCAGCAAGAGGGCGAGCATAGTATTGCACCTCACTCGAGGCATGCGACTCAAACTGTTCCAGTTCTGTTCTGATCTTAGCTAGGGTTACTGGGGTCGGTGTGGAGTGGTGCTCCTGTTCTAGGGTTTAAGCTTGGTTTCAGAGTTGGTTTAGGGCCTGCCTTATAGCCTTCAGGACTCCGGCTTCCCTAGAGATGCACATCCCTCTGATGTAAACCTTAAATGCCTCCCATCTGATCCCTTCAGGTGTGTCAGACGCTCTGTTATTTTCTAAGAATGTGGTTATGTCCGCTAGGATCTCAGCTTTGAAGACAATGTCAGATAGGGCGGCAGATTTAAAGTGCCAGGCGGGTCGTGGCGACATTGTGTTGCCGAGTTGGATCTGTAGGAGCACAGGGGAGTGGTCAGATAGCGTGCATGCGAGGATCCAACCTATTCTTGAGGAACTGTCATGTACCGTTGAATAGAAAGTGTAGTCCTTTTCATGGGGATTGTGCGTTCTCCATATATCTTGTAGATTCAGGGATTCCATGTGTATGAGGTGTCGTTTGGCCGCTCGAGTTGTGGCTCTGCGAGTGGTCGTTGTTCTGTCTAGGACATTGTCAAGTATCAAATTCATGTCGTCCCCCCCCCTCCCATATGATGGGGACGTCTAGATATTTCATAAGAATGGCAGTCACTTCGTCAATAAACTCGGGGGAGTCCGTGTTGGGCGCGTATGAGTTGACCAACAAGCATTCTTCGTGAGCCAAAGTACAGTGGAGAATCACATATCTGCCTTCTGTGTCGATGTGGGATGTATGGAATATGAAGTTTACCGACTTGTGGGTGAGGGTCAGAACTCCCCTAGCTTGGGTGGAGTATTGGGTATAGTATCTGTTGAGGTCCCAGGCCTGTGCTACGTTTGATGCTAAGTGTTTCAGGGCGTGTGTCTCCTGCAATAGGAGGACCTTAACCCTGTGTCTTTGTGCATAAGCCGCGATCCTACGAGACTTTGTGAAATTCGTCAGCCCCCGAACATTCCATGTCATCATTTTAATCACCATATAGATAACTCACAGGACATCCCTAGCAAAGGCTCTGTCTCTGACAAACGCAATGTGTGCTGCAGTGGCACAAAAGTGCCTCCCTTTAGAGCCGGTCCAAACTTTCCCGCCATTTTGTATATAACATACCCCAACTTCTTCACCCCCCTCCCTCACCGCCCTGCACAAAATAGCAGTGTGTAGATACCCACCCTTGAAGTAAACAACTGCGTGCCATCCCCAACTCGGCAGCACCTGAGAAATTGCCCAACCGGGGCTAAAACACAAACATTTAGACTTAGAGGGTATTGCAACTGCAGTGGGGGCTGCCGTTCTGCCCACATGTATTAATACAAGTTTCGGAAATGCAACATAAATCTGAAGATCGGCTGATGAAAGTAAGGTTGCAAAGCGAGGATATGCATAATCTAGGGTATCAAGGACATAGCCAGAACTGCTGCGAGCCAGTACATGACGGCAGAGCTTGGCATACAGTGTACAGGCTCCATGTGTGGCATTGTTACCAGGCGAGCTAGAGGCGCCCCCCCCCCCAAGGAGCAGCGTTTCCAATATGTTAGTGTAGGGCCACGGGAGGCTCGCGGTGGGACAATGAGGGGGGACCTTTAGCCACACGGGGGAGTCAATGGCCAGTTCACCACAGCTAATGGGGATTCACGAGAGGAGTCCATGCGTCTGGCATTAGTCGTTATCCATCGGTTCCTGCGGGGGGGTCCACCAGTGGGATCTGCGCTTCAGTGAACTTAACCGCCTCATCAGGAACCGTAAAAAAGTAGAGTTTGTTGCGGTGGGTGAATTTTAGACGCGCAGGAAAAAGCATTGCATATTCGATTTTCCTGTCCCGTAACATCTTTTTCACTCCCCCGAATTGGCGTCTCTCCATCTGCACACCCCCAGAAAAATCCAGGAAAATCCTGATGATGTTTGAGTCGAGCCTTAGTTCCCCTTTCTCTCTGGCCAAGCGGAGTATGTGGTCCCTGTCCTTATAACTCAGCAGTTTAGCGATTATAGGTCTGGGAAAGTCTCCTGGTTTAGGCCGGGGTGCCAGGGAGCGATGTGCTCTTTCTACTGTGAAGAATGGTGAGAGCTCAGAGTTGTCAAGGAGGTCTTTGATGAGTTGTTCGACCGCCGGCTCCATGCGGCCCTTCAGTGCTGCTTCGGGAACCCCAACTATGCAAATGTAATTTCTTCGGGACCTCGATTCAAGGTCGTCGCACTTAGCTTTGACCTGTTTCATGTCTCGGACGAGCTCCGGGACTGTGTTTTGTAGGGCATGAACGCAGTCTTCATTAGTACCTATTCTTTGCTCTTCCTCGGTGATCCTGGCCCCATGCTGGTCAATTTTCGCTTTCAGAGAGGCTACATTCACATTGATGCTGTCCAACTTTTCATGGAAGACTGTGAAGTTTTTCGTCATAGATTCCATCCACAGATGGGTCCAGTTGCGGGTGGCCCGGCAGGGCCCCATCATCCTCATGTGTCGCAGAAGAGGACGCCTGGTCAGTACGAGGGGCCGCCCTGGCGAACCTGTCCATAGCGCCTACTTTAGTGACAGCCCACGCCTTGCTGGGCATTGCTGTGGCAGGAACAGCGATTGATTCGCCAGGGATAATGATGGCCGGAGAGAGGGTCTCCGAGGGCCGGACAAAGGCGCAGCCCGTAGGTAGCTCCAGCTCAGTAGGATAAGTATTGACCAGGCAGAGCAGGGAAGGTTCGCGTGCAGCGCGGCAGTGATGGCGGGGCCGCCGCAGGAAAAGAGGAGCCAGGGGAGCGCAGGACGTTGGGTTCAGTGAGCCCTGTGCAAACAGTCTCTTCGAGGTGTGCTTGGGTGTACAGGACAATGAGGCATTAGGGAGACAGGAGTGGGGCCGTACACCCGCTTGTGTGCACTTTTCTAGAGTGGGGAACTCGCCCGGCGGTGGCCCCCCCAACGTCGCAATTTCAAATCAGGTGGAGCACGGCACATGGATATTCGGAGCCTCATGGGACGAGGCCAGGCTGGATGCTATTTTTCCCAAACGTAAGCTTCTGTGGGGTCGTTCCTTCAAATGGGGAGTGGGTAGCGGGTAGTTCAAGGGCCTCCCTCTTGGGTGGAGGGGCGAAGTTTAGATCACTACACCCACCTTGCAGCCTCCTGGGTGGCTGGGCCCGTATGTTTACCGAGGAGGCTGCGCTCCCCAGGCCCAGATCCGGGGCCAATGAAGGGCGGGGGCCGCAGCCGGCCAGAGGCAGGTCCCGCAATCAGCAGACCGCGGAGTCACGCGGCGGCCCAGCGGCTCCCAGCCCAGGGGCCGTGTTGGCAGGATCTCGGTGGGGGCTGAGGGTCCGCTTCAGCAGAGGGCCGCCAGGGTAGGCGGGAGGGCAGCAGCTGTTGCTGGGGGGGGGGGAAGAGCCACTCCTCATGCAGCATCTCAGAAGCAGCGCGTAGTACAGCATGAGCGGTCCCGCCTCAACGTTCGGAGGGGGCCGCTTCTATGCGTAGGCGCAGGGGGCTCCCCTCCAGCCGACCGGCGGCGAAGGGTCCTGCCCCACAGGGCCCGGCAGGCGAGCAGATCGTTCCGGCAAGGGGCCGCCACAGGGAGCCCACAGCCGGTGGTGCTTGAGGGTCAGGAAAGGCGGCGCCACCCGGCGCGAGCAGCCAGGGCAGGGAGGCCGCGCGGCGATGTGGGCCCAGTCGTTGGCAATGCGGGTTCCAAGCAGCGAAATCCCTTCGAACTTCGAGCACACCAGGGAAAGAGTGTCCGAACAAGAATCGTGGTAGTATTGGTGCAATATCCTGAGGATTAGCGCCGATATTCAGCAGATACTGGTGGGCAGGAGCGGAGCTCTCAGGCTAGGCAGCCATATTCTTCGGCTGCTCAACCGCGCCCCCCAACTGTACATCAGAATTTCTCCCGTTTTTCCCGGCACTGCCGAATGACCGTTTTTTGGCGGAATTACCGTGCACTAAATCCAACTATTTTTGATGGGGAAAGTGGAGCATTTACTACACTTTACTGCCCAGAATCGGCAAATTTACTGCACGATAATTCCGTCAGCAGTAAATCCACCCAAGATTCTCATGGAGTCCATTGATCCAAAAATGGGGAATTACACGGCCCTAGTGGTGTCAACGGTAAACAAGGTTGGCTGTTACCACCAAACTCCTAATAAGGTTCATGTCTTATCAGTGTCACAATCCATGTATGTTAGCAAGCACACAACGTTTGACGCAAAAACAGCTCATCTGTGGGTTTCCCCTATTCCAGGTCCGTTGGCGCTATTCATAATTGTATATTGCTTTGTTTTTGTTTTTTTTTAAACCATTTGCAGTCTCATCAAACATAGAATTTCTTTATTTGCAGTAAAGACGGTGACATTGCAGTATCTTCACAGCAATGTTGGGTCCAAGGAACACTCAGACACCTGTTCCCTCAGAAGCCCTGCACAACTTGCCATAACCGACATGTTGGAGTCCAAACTTTGCCAGTTGTGCATTAGTACTGCATTTGTAACCTTAACGTTCAGTTTTTCTGTTGGCATGTTTTTCTCCGTCCTCCCAATGAGAATTCCATGTAACGTTAGCAATGTTTTCCACCATCAAATGCTTAGGCGGGCTGGGATTTTCTCATGTTTCTAGTAAAGCACCTACTAAGCACGGTATTGCTACAAAATATCGCAGACCATCCCAGCGAAGCCGAAAATGCTGACTTTTAACAGCCCTATTTCTATTTCTGTTTGTTTATTAAGCGCCAAAAGCCATTGAAACAAAGACAGACTAATACTCAAAAAAGGCGGTCAAGCAGCAGCCCCAACATCAACCTACCTAGTCAAATAGCAAAGTTTTAAAGCTTTTCCTGAACTCGAGGATTTCCTTTTGGTTCACATTTTTCTGGGGAGCTCATTCAATGCCTGAGCCATTAAAACTGGAGACGGAGCGACCGATCCCTCTGGATCTCTTAAACTGGCGGATACACAGTATCGGAGGACAGTAAATTACAGACCGGCTTGTACATTTCCAATTTCTCTTTTCGGTAGGAGGGTTCATTTCTGAACAAACATTTAGGTGAGTATCTTAAACTGAGCCCTCTCCACAAATGGGAGCCAGTGAAGCTCTTTCCTGGCCCCAGACACCTGTTCTCTCCGGGCAATGTTACACACCAGTTGGACCGTGTCATTCTGGATCCTCTAACATACCAAGGCTTTCCTTGGCTTGCCCCTCCAAACAGGGAGATGCAATAATCAACCCTGCGTAGGACAATGGCTCGGACCACCTTTTCACTTCTTATTTGAGTGACCAGGGGGCAGATCTGTCTCAAGACCCTTAGATAGTAGTTAGAGTTCTTGACCACGTAGTTCACATGGGCATCAGCATCAAGCGACGCTTCCAGGCAAATATCAAGAGTTTTTACTTTGTCCACCAAAGCCATACGGCCACTGTCTACAATAAAGCTCTTATAGGCAGCAGCAGTTCTCTAGCATGTCGACCCATAGACCAGCCATTCTGTTTTGGTAGCATTTAAGTGAAGCCAGTTGGTGGGCATCCAGTCTTTGATGAACTTCTAGATATTTATTTTTATTTTCTTGATCTATCTCGTAATAACAACATAGCTCCATGGTTAGCTGAAAGTTATCAGAGTAATAACAAAGTTGTATCCCTCGGTTCTCCAGTTCAACACATAAAGGTTTAATATAAATGTTAAACAAAGGTTGGGATAAACATCCACCTTGCGGTACCCTGCAAGAAATCTGAGCAGGATCAGATGAGGCATCTCCCCAAAACACGCTCAAATTCCAACCAGAAAGAAAGGAATCCATCCGTTTGATGGCATTTTCAGAGCAATGCCCAGTGTGAGCCATCACATTTAACAGTAGTTTATGATCAAAGATTGGGATAAATCTTTGATTTCCCCCCCCCGTTCCCCAGCCCTCCCTCGCTTCCCAACTTCTTCCACTGCCTGCCTCCCACCGTCCCTGATTGGCCATCCTGACCCACAACACCGGCCCTGGTTGGCACCTGGATGGAGTCAGCTGGGCCTACCAACCCACGCTGCTCGCGCCTCCTCCGTTTCCAAGCCTGCTGCCCTGGGGAGTAGAATTATGCTTTTAAGCCCCTCTGGGCCTCTGCTCCACCCAAGAAGCAGCATTTGTGTGCGCCCCATTCCCTCTGGTGCCCCTCCTCTGCCCCGTTCCCCAGCCCTCCCTCGCTTCCCAACTTCTTCCACTGCCCGCCTCCCACCGTCCCTGATTGGCCAAGCTGGCCCACAACAACGGCCCTGATTGGCTGCCGACCCGTGCCCTCCCCCTGATTCTCCTTCCCTCCCGGCCCCCTACTCCCATTGGTCCTCTCGGCCCTCATCACTGCTCCTCCCAGGGCAGCCCTCTGCCCGTGCAGCCCTTCGGCTAAGGGCCCCAGGGCAAAGGGCGGCTCCAAGATGTGTCTGCCGGTGTCAGCAGGGGAAGCCAAGGGAGCCAGCAGACACCAACATAACTGAGTGTGGTATGGGTGGGGTGTAGAGCAATTACTCTACTCCAGAAAGTCATTGTCACTCTATCTTACCTTCCATATCGTAGACTGACATAAACCTAAACAATACATACCTAGGAAGACCTGCGACCTCTGTAAATGGATTATAAATGTTCCCTTGTATTGCATATGCTAGTGCCACGTTGAACCCTACGTTGCGTCGCATCTAGATAGAAATGTGACTGTTAGCATGTACCACACCTAGATGGAATCCCGTAATTACAAGGACAGCAATGCCAACTTAGCAACCAACTAACAATTCCACCCCTCTGCATACACCTCTAAAATTCTAACCAAACACAACCACAGGCCTAAAACGCAGCAATCCGCACAACACTGCAACAACAAAACAAACCACATATACACCTACACAACAGCACACGACGACCACGGACCGTAAAACACCCCAAGCCCAGCCAACGGACCCTCCGGCTGAGGCTGCCAACAGCACATCACTGCTCTCTTGCACTTTTCCAGCTTATTCCCACTAACCCACCCCCTCTCCTCCCCTTTTCAGAGCCGCCAGGGGACCACTTCGGTGGTGATAGTGCGCGGTACAAATATCCATTAACATCAAGTAGGTTGAAAGCTGCTGATAAATCCAACAGAATCGGCAGCCCCGACCCACTTCTTTCCAAAGCCGCCAGCATGTGAGTACGCAAATCCAAGAGGACACTCTCTGTCCCATAGTTATGACGGAAGCCAGACTGCTTCTTATGGAGAAGACCCATATCATCCATGAACTGTTAAGTGGTGTTTTATCAATAAGTTTAAAAAGAAACAAAGTACTAGTGATTGGTCTAAGGTTAGATGGATCCTTAGGATCCAAACCTGATTCTTTTAATATGGGGGTCACCCGTACATTCTGAATAGTACCCCCCATAAAGGGGGCGCAAAAATGTCATTGTTCTCCAAAATGATTTTGGAGGGAAGATCATCTCCAGGGCAGTTGGTCGGGTTTGTATCCTTTAACACACCAGCAACATCAAGATTGGATACTAGACCAAGGTTAAAGAGAGGCTGAGGGGTTTGGCAATGGTCCGTCCTAGAGTGAACACAGCGTTTCTGGCGGGATCTGTTTGCACTGATCTATTCTGATGTTGGCACATGCAGTATCACATTTACCAGCAAAGGCACTAAGGCCCTGAGAACAGTCATCCCTAGAAGCTCAAATGTTCTATTCAGAGCATTTGGGTTTCCCAGCTTTTGAAAAGTTTGAACAATTCTTTAGTTTCATTTCCAGCACTGGTGATTTGTTCATTATAATCGTTATAAGTTTATGGTGCTTCTCGGTACGTTTCCAAGCTTCTTTACTTGTCTGTGATCTTTCCTTTGAGCCAGTTTCGCTCTGCTTGTCTCTTCAGCTGTTTTAGCAGAGTGAGATCGGGTGTAAACCAATTTTGCTGATTCGGGCGGATTCTAGAGGTTTTAAACGTAAGCGGGCAGTTATGTTAAAAAAAGCCAATTGACTGAGTATTATATCGCTCGGCCAGAAGGTCAGGAGAATCCTGATCGGCCGTCAGCAACATAAGTTCTGTCAAGCAGTTAGCCAGTCTGCTAGAACAGGTCCTTTTGGAATTTATTTATTTTTAATAACGCACCAACACACCCGAGGGCCTCAGGGCGCGCACAGAACGAAACAAGACATGCCAACATGGAGTGAGCGTCAGATGGAGGAGAAGGAAAGGATTAGTATTTACTTAAAGCAGCTCCTGCTGTGAACCTGGCGGGCGGTACCATGTTTGCACTGGTAAGAAATGGGAATTCTGCCTTACAGGTGATAAAGTGATCCGACCATATACACGGAACAGTAGTCCCGTCCATCACCTTCATGTTCCTTATGGCAAGCCTATCTAGTGTGTGGCCTTTAGATGTGAGGGCCATGAATTGTACACATGGATAGCCATGTTTTTTAATCATCGTTCAGGGTCTATAGCGGGTTTATCTCTAGGATCACCCGTCCAACGAGTGAGATCGCCCAACATAATCGTGGAGTAGTTAGGTTTTTGTAGTGGGGAAAGAAGCTGACAATATGGTCATTAAAATTAGGCATCTCTGCCGGGGGGCCTATAAATCAAAATAAGGTTCGTGTTGTTATGATTAGGTGTAATTTTGGTTGGTAGGACTTCACATTCTTCACAGTCTTTATTGACCTCATACATTGCCAATTCTCTCCTACAAATCATACCAACACCATCCCCTGTGCCCCCTAATGAGTTCTTTCTGAAAAATTCATAACTTGGGGAGGGGGAAGGCTTGTTCTATCTTGGGCCCATGGGAGTCCAGTAACCATGTCGCGGTAAGACACATTATGTCTACCTGGTTTTCCACGATCTAATCGTGGACGTCGTCCACCTGCTTGGGCAGGGACCTTGTGTTAAGAAGGGACAGGTTCATTGTCGTAGAAAGGGACCCTGCTCCTTCCTTTTTGGCTTTGATAGATATACAAGCCGAGATGGAGGGGACTTCATGGCTACCAATTGAACCTTGGTCATGTTGCGTGCATTTCTCCACAGACACGACACTTGTAGGGTGCACATCGGGACTTGAAGTAATTAAGGAGTCAAGCACTAGGGATGTAGGTCTGGATACACCAAAGTCCAGTGGGTTCTGTGCTTACCAGTGGTTGACTCGGGTAATGTTGCCCAATGGCCCCATGAGAGGCCCGCTGGACAGAAAATAACGCTTCGTCCTTGGAGCCAGATCCTTGGACCGTGAAACCTGTCAGGTGTGCAGAAAGCAGCCCAGTGCGTGAAAAAGGATTTGGCAAGCAACTGCGCGTCCAACGCAGACTTGCTGGACCCTGACGCGCCTGGCAAGACATAAATGTAGGATCAGAAAACTGCAAGACTGATGGGACTTGTAGTTTAACCACCGAAGCACGTGAACTGTGCAAAGAAAAACTTTCGGAGTTGCACAAATACTTTATTTAAAGCCCCACTTCCATGAAATGCAATTTAGCAATAAAAATCTGATTCCCCCCAAATTCTTAAAACATTGCCAAATATCATTTATTTTAAAAATACAGCATGAAGTGCAAGTGTTCGTAAATTTGAATCTAGCTGTGCCTAAAGCGTACTGCCTATCAAACAAGTACGATCTGATTTGTAGTACTAACGCTATGTGTAACAAAGCTTCACCACATATATATGTGGGGGGATGGGTTAAGTTAATAACAAATGTAGGGGATAATGGGGTATACAGAGAAATGGGGTAAAAGGAAAAGAAATCAGCTTTTTCGGCTGTGCAGTAATGGATTTGAAATGTTCACATGCATCCGACAATGCATGAAGTGGTATCTGAAGGCTAACGAAGCTCGGGGGCCCAGGTGGTTTCATAATCTGCAAACTGTTTAAAAGAGGACCCCGCCCCAGTCTTAACCAGCCTTTTACAATTCACTCATGTTCTCAGGCAGCAGAATTAAATCAATGCTAGAATCTAAAATATTGACTAGCCAAGCTGGCAAAGACCCAACAGAACATAGATTTTACCTGCCAATGGCGTCGATCAATATCGATGCAAATTTGGATACCAATATTTTAGCTGTTTGGTTGGTGGCAGTCACGCCATATGTGATACACACATGTCAGTCTGTATTTATTCAGTGAAGGCGAACATTGCAAGGGTCATCCATTAGACAGAAAAAACATGTACTAGCCACCTTAGTGGCTCTAAACGCCTAGACCATCGTTCAGCAATCAATGGGGCTGGTTGTTTAGGACACGTTGGGTCATGGCATTGTGGGAGGCCCTTTATATTTGGCCAGCATCAAGGCTGAGACTGGCCAAAACCCTAGATTCTGCAGAATGACCAAAGGCACCAAGTAGAGATGCCCCTTGCTTGCCCACCTCAACTCACACTGGTGCAATTACCTGGCTTTATAGCAGAGGGCGAGAGGATCTAATGTGTGAGCACCGGGTCTAAGAATCTAGGGCGACTCCAAGGTTTAATGGCCTGAATTATGGAAGGAGGTAAAACGATATAATTGATCTTTAACACTTCGCCTAGATCATTCACAGTGTGCACTCAACTCCAGACAAAGCGCACAATGCTGTTGGAGGGTTTGTGGACTGAGGGGTGATGCCCATATCCAGTGGTCCTGTCTGGCAGATTCGGGGGGTAGGAACTAAATGCTTGACACAATGACATTAGTTACAGTCCTTCGCCCTCCCATGCTACACTGCGGTGATCATACTGGGACTGCTCGGTGGAGGATGTCCAAGACGCTGCTAGTTATGGTTCTGCTCTAGAAACTGTGGAAACAGACGACAGTCAAACAAATCGCATATTCCCTGACCTCACTGAGGGCCTTTGGTGGCGTCCCTCCGCAGACCACAATCCATAGAAGTGCCCCCAAATATTGCCCAGTTTGAATAGGAATGTTTGATAATTAGGAAGCCCTTTGTGTGGTGGATCCATCTTTAAGTTTCGTTATAACCAGTGTCACTATTCCATGGTACACAATTTACCAACACAAAAGATTGTTCAATTCATCATAACCTGTCATTGCTCTCAGTAACCCTCCAGACCACTGTTTTTCAACCTGCCATGCAATTACACATGGAGAAAAACCATATGTAAAAGGGCCTTACCATTCTCTAATGCCATAACAAGTGGAAAGAGCATGGTCTCTAGGGTCCACTCAGCAATGCTAGTGGTTATGATTACCTCTAAACATTCCAACCATCAACCTTCAGTTTTCATTTTCACACAATGTTTGGGTCTCAGGAGGCTGAAGGTCTGAGTCAGCCCTACTGGGGCCTTAAACCAATGTTCCATGGTATCGTACCGTACGCGAGCACGCACCCTGTGCTTCAGATAATTACACAACTGTGTGACATAGCAAGGGACACTTGGGCAGATAGGCTAGTTATCTACTGTTGTAATAAAAGTAAAGCAATGGACCTGGACACAGGTGGCAGGGGCCGGGGGAGAGCTTTTAGGAAAGACCGGGTCCCCACGTTGTGAAATGTTCGGTTATATTTTTTTTACCATTGCAGGATCCTTTTGGTACAAAGACACAATAGTATGTAATGCTAGGACAATTGTTATCTTGCATTCCTTTGGAATTGGATAAACTCAATTAAAAATTCAATATGCCTACTTCTAGAAACATGTAAATGAAGTGGTATGTTCCATCAAGTACACAAGTAAACTCTGCACTTGCTGATGTAAACTTCTGTTTCACTATCTGATAAATCAGTTTTCTTCAATTGTAGGTGTTCTATCCTTGCAGAAAGCCATCAGAACCTGACCTGTTTTCTGAGCTCAGCGGGTGTTTTTGAAATGACCCCAGTCATCGGCATAAAATAAAACCCCACATTTCCTGCTAGCAATTTTAAGATCTACATCTCAATTTAATAGTCTTAACTGCTGCATCATTGATATAGACATATAGACATATAGATCTCTCTCTCTTCTAAAAGAAGGAGATAAAAACACATCCCTGTCACACTTGCAATGTGAAATGAAACAGTGGTCTCTGCACTCTGACCGTATTTTTGGACAGCCTTGTTATCCCTGTACAATCTCATGATTGGGTTCAAAAGATTTCGAGACTTATTAGCTTAAACCTCCTTAACGATTTTACAATCAAAACTAGTTTTAAAATTCAATAAAGGCAATATGCAAAATGCCCTTTTTTACAATTGCAGATTTACTTAAAATGGTAACCAAAAGAAAGGCCTGATCGATCTTACTCCACGCTTTTATAAACCCTGCCCGTGCAGCCGCAATATTCCCTCCAGCCAGCCTAGTCACATTTTGCTGTGCATCTTGGCCAGGCTGTCAATCATAAGACAATTACCCGTCACCTTTTTTGAAAACCGAGACAATCTTTGCTTGCAACATAGTTCACATTATTTGTTTTATTAAAACAACAATTAAAAACGGGCCACAAATACAAGGTTCAATAAAAAAAAAAATCTCAACATCAAGGTATAATTTGTCCACCAGTTTTGTGTCTGCAACCAAAGCCGAGTGAATCTCATACAAATCGCCCCCAATTCTTCCAGAGTCATTTGTATTTTAACTGTGTTTATTGATGTCAAAACAGACATCACCAAACCATAACAAAACAATCCGAGTGCCATTGCCACAATAGAAAGAAGAACACAACCACTCCGCCGTGTCCCCGGATAGCCTTGTCCATTGCAATCTTATTAATTTGGTGAGGCCTTAACATCAGGCCTGCTGCTCCCCAAACTGTTCAGAGTGTCCCTCCTGCCGATCGGGGCCTCCCACAACTCCACTCCTCCCACTCCCAATGCTCTGCCAGATGCCACCTGGGTGCCTGATGCCTTCAGTCCAGATTGAATGGTGTTTCAGGTTCAGTTACCAAAAACTGGACGTGCAGACCCCAGATATCTGGAGGGTGTGCGTGTAGCGGTAATGCACAAATATACGCCACATCAGAAGTTTAACAGTACGCCACATCCTCCAGCCATTGCTCCCTCCTCGGTCCCGGCCCCTTCCCCTTCCGCCATGTAATAGCTATCTGTCTGCGAGCCAGAATCCACAACAGCCGTACCAGTCGCCTGCACGGTCTGGCCAGGCCTGAGGTAAGATACAGTAACGCCACCAGGGATCCATCAAAACAGCCTCCCCGACTATGGCCGATAGAGTTACGAACACCTCCCCCAAAACTGCATAATAGGAGGACATCTCCACGTCAGATGCACAAAATCTGACACAGCGGACTTGCAACAAGAGCATTCCCCCGAAACCAGCGCATAGTATTTTTGGAACTTGAATGGTGTGTAATATGTCTGGTGTATATAGTTCAAATGTATGTGCTTATACTGCGCGTTAAGTGACACGTTACGGGTTTGGGCCCTGATGTGGTCACAAGCCTCATCTCCAATCCCCACTCCAAGTGCCCTCTCCCACCTCCGTCTTGACTTATCCTCGGCTTGCGGGTGGTGGCACTCATTTTCTCATAAATTTAGGAAAGCAGCCGCCTTTCAGCTCTTGCCTCCACCGCCTCATGCAGCAGGGGAAAGGTAGACGGCTGCTGCAGCAAGGTGGGGGAAAAAGGCCCTGAATTCGTTCTTAATCCTCAAGTAGAGGAATACATCCAGGGCGATCATGCCCTCCTCTGCTTAAAGTTTTCAAGAGTCAAAAAGGTGGTGTCCACATAAAAATCACTCCCAGTTTATCCATCAGTACCGTATATACCTGCTCACTAGTGACACCCAGGCCAGGAATGTACTTTGCCGGCAGTCCCGGGGAATGCAGCACGTTCACCCCTAGGTAATCTGCCACACACCGGCATGCCATACACGTGCTAGCCACCACTCTCCCATACTCCCTCCCCTCCGGTTGGTCCTTCCCAGGATCGTCGCCCGTAATAAATGTGGGGCCTCTATCGCCCTTTCAATTTGAACTTGAGGTCTACTGGGCCTTTCCTCGTACCAAAATGATAGGAAATGTGCTTGTGCCGCCTAGCAATAATGTTCAAAATCTGGGAGTGCCAATTCTCCCCCCACCCCAATAAGGTTGTGTGAGAACCTCCCATCGCACTCTCGGGGCCTTCCCTGCTCACAGGAACCCCACCAATAATCCCTGTAGCTTCCTAAAAACGCCTTTTGGGAGAATCAACAGGAGAGTCAGAAATAAAGAAACGTGGGTAGTATCACCATTTTCATGGCCACGACGCGGCCCATGCAAGAAAGGGGGACTCCCTTCCACATATTTAGCTGCTCCTGCAACCTGTCCACTGCTCTGCCGTTATTCTCCCTAAATTGGATATCGGGGTCCCTCTAGACCTCTATGCCCAGGTATCTGGCATGAACAGCTCCCACCTAAACCCAAAGTCGTCTTCAAAGGGCTCCACCCCATCCATGAGAGGGAATATCACCAATTTGCCATAATTGATTTTTAAACCTGATATTTCCCCAAAGTGCAATACCCGCTGCATTACCAGGTTAAGGTTTTCTCTAGGGTCCTTCAAAGATAAGGCAAAGTCATCTGCAGATTATGAAAGAATAACCTAATGAGAATGCAATTGCATACCTCTCTGCAGGTGGTACTCTCAGCACCGTGGCCAGCGGTTCTATAGCTTGTGCAAAGAGCAGCAGTGAGAGAGGGCATCCCTGGCTCGTCCCCCTGTCCATCTACAGGGGCGCGGAACGCTCTCCATTCACAGCTACCATTGCCGTGGTGGAGGCATAATAACAGAGCAACATATTTCAGAAACCTTTGTCCCAGGGCCATTTGTTGAGGGTACTAAACATATATGGGCACTCGACCAAGTCGAATGCCTTCTCTGCTTCTAGCAAGACCGCTACCGCAGGTGTATCCTGATTCACACCCTAATTGATCTGCCAGGACTAGCTCATGCATAAAGGGGAGGAGCCTATTTGCAAGCAAATTGGCCAGGATGATGTTATCCACATTAATCAGGGATAAAGGCCTAAACAAGGAGCAGTTCTCCACTGACTTCCCCTCTTTGTGCAAAATCGTAATCGTGGCTTCCCTAAATGTTGGCCGGGAGGGTGCCCAGCTGGACTGCCTACTCATACTTGAAGTAGGTATGGGGCCAGTATATTGCTATAGGCCTTATAAAATTCACCAGTAAGACCATGCGGTCCTGGAGATTCAGCCCCAGGTAGGTCTTTGATCACCTACCTTATTTCTTCCAGTATCACCTCCCTGTCCAAGTACTCATCTGTTCTGGGGACAGCCAGTATAATTCCACCCCATCCAGGTATCGCCAGATATCCTCCTCTGACTGCACTCCTTTGGATGAGTAGAGGTTACTATAGTATGCTCGGACCGCCTCCCTGATGGCTGCTGTCTCGGATACAGATTCCCACTGCGAGTTTCTCATATTCTCCACCTGTGCGGGACGGTGCTCCACCATCAGGAGCTGTGCCAAGAAAGCCCCCGTCTTCTGGCCCTCCCCATATTGTCTAAATAAGCATCCTCTGACCCTTCCTGCCGTGCCATCTATCGCCCTATTTCCATCACCCCTTTCTGGGGAAGCTGCTTGAGAAGCTGGCCTTGCCCAAACTCAACTCTCACACTGAAATTGGTGGCCTCCACAACCATCAATCTGGGTTCCGAGCATCCAGAGGCACGGAAACTGCTCTTCTGAATACCTGTGAAGAACTGCACACATCTCTGGACTACAACTCCCATCTGTCCTTGTCCTTCTGGCTCTCTCCTCTGCATTTGACACAGTTAACCATTCCATCCTCATACAAAGGCTCTACGATACACTTGGTATGACGGAACGGGCACTGGATTGGCTGTCCTCTTTCCTCACTTACTGCTCTTCCTAAGTCATCCTGGGTCCCTTCTCCTCTTCTACTTCCACCTCCACCTGTGGTGTCCCCCAGGGCTGTATACTCTTCCCCCCTGGCTCTTTAACATCTACCTTGCTCTCCTTGCACGCCTCATCTCCTCTTTCTCCTCCAACTTCTAGTGTTATGCAGATGAGACACAGCTCTTCTTCAGACTCCCTGCTGACCCTCTTGCACCCTCCATCATCCCAGACTGCCTATCTGCCATCCAGTCCTGGTGCGCCTCCAATGATCTCTGCCTCAACGCCTGTAAAACTGAGATCCTTCCCATTGGGACCCCTGCTCCCTCCTTCTTCCCCTCCCCCTGCGCCTTCAGCTGAAGCCAGAAACCTTGGAGTCATCTTGAACTCCTCGCTCGCACTCAGGACATTGCCAAGAAGTCCAACCATCCACTCTTCCTTCTCAAAGGAATTTTACCTTTTCTCACTTTCCCTCAGAGGCTCAATGTGTGACCCAAGCCCTGGTTCTCTCTAGACTGGACTACTGTAACCGCCTCCTCCTGAATCTTCCTTCTTCCTCTCTGCAACCCCTCCAGCTTATCCAGAGTAGGGCAGCAAGACTTATCCTTGGCCGCAAGCCCAGGGACCGCATCTCTCCTGCACTAAAAAGTCTTCACTGGCTCCCGGTTGCTGCACAGATTAAATGCAAATCCCTCTGCATCATCCACAAGGCTGTCTGGGGCCTGGGACCATGCTATCTGCAACTTTCTCTTACTAAATACTCTACCTCTAGACCACTTTGTTCCTTTGGCACCAACTCTTTGTGTGTAAAGCGTTTTGCTAAACAGAGGGCAGGGGTTCGCTCACTCCCCTCTGCGGGCTCCCTCCTTTGGAATAGCCTCCCCCTGTGCCTTGTGCAGGATCTTCTCAAATTCCGGAAGCTCCTCAAGACTTTCCTCTTTTCCTCATCCTTCCCTCCTTCTCTTCTCTGCTAATCCCACAGTTGCTGAATCGGTGACTTTGGCCCTTAGGCATGCTCGGGGGCTTGACCACCCACACCAATTCTTCCCACCTCCTGTCTATCCACAGCACTTTGGATCTGCACACCATCCGCTCTGGAGGCTTGCACTTACATGTCCCGTGGCCCAGGCTGTGTAGCACTCAACATTCCTAGCACTTCGTTTATGGCTCATCCACAAGCTCAGACTCCCCTCTTCCCTTCTGCACTTGCACGTTCTGAATACTCACAAGGCATAGTAGGTTCGACCCTCCCTCCCACTGCTCTTAAATATTGTGTTGTAATGCATTTCCCACCCTGGCTCCCTCCCTGCCCTGTGGGTGCTTTGAAACAGTATTTTCTTATTGTATAAGTGCCTAACAAGCAAACAATAAATAAATAAAATAACCAATGCCGATCGATGCAGGTAGCGGACCTCTCTCAGCGCGTTCTCTTGGAACGTGTCCAAATCTTTCTGGAGATCTGCCAATACCACTGTGTCCCCAGTTTCCTGATAAACCTGCTCTAAATTTTTCAAAATGACCTCATTGGCTTCCGAGTCAGCTCTAATATGTTTCAAAATCCCTGCCTCCTTCCATTTTAAAGATTCCCATAATACCCTGGGGGAGTCCACAGTGCCACTATTGGTTGCAAAAAAGGCCTGTATGTCAATGCTGAACTCATCACGAAATTCTGAGTCTTTGAGCGCCCCAGACTTAAAGTGCCAATGCGCACTCTCACAGTTTCCCATGGAATGCAGCATTCCAATGTCACTGGTGAATGGTCTGATATTGTTCTCGGTAAAATCTCACTGGCGCCCAGGTGCATCTTTGTCTGCCTAGAAACCAGAATAAGGTCAATCTTGGAGGCCGTGTGATGCACCCAAGAATGGAACATGTAGTCCCGAGTGGTAGGATGTTGCACCGCCAACAATCAATCAAGTCGTAGACAGTACAAATATCCCCCACCTTCTGGCCAGCCGTGATTGTCGGTGTACCGCCCCCACCCCGCCCCAGCGACCTATCCAACTCATTCAGTGTGGCAGTGAAGTCTCCCGCACAGAGGATCAAAGAATCGTGTGCCGGAGGTAAATGAGATGTCACCTAGTCATAGAATTTCAGGGCATTCATATTAAGGAGCGAATCCCTCACCCCTTCCATAAAGCCAGTCAACAATAGTGCCCTGCCCTCTTGTTCTTTTGAGATCTCCACAAGATAAAAACTGAGGGAAGTGTAGATCAAAATGGCCACCCCCCTCGCATAGGAGTATGATGAATGGTATCTACGGCACCCCCATTGCGCTGGCCACTTTTTCTCATTCTGACCCGTTAAATGGGTCTCCTGGAGAAAGGCCACCCTGATTCTATGTCTCTTGATATATAGCAACATGTTCTTGACTTTATCTGGGCGTTCCCCCCCCCGTATATGTCAAGTAACCATTTTAACGCCCTTCAGCCCCCTCTCCTAAACCTCTCCTGTAATCATTTGGGGAGTCATTCAGATCCACCCGGCCTAGCCCTGAACCAATCTCTACCGGCCTCCCCTGCCCCGGACCTGCGACCATGGCCCACTCTGAAATGAACATATCAAGGGCACTCTGAGTAACGTAAACACTCCCGCAAGCCCCCTCTCCACTCCCCCCAACTGCCCCCCTGCCAAACAACCACTCAACTAGTACGGAATCTCCCCTACCCCTCCCCCAACAACTGAGGGGGTGGACACACAGGGACCCTCATGGTTCAACTCAGCACCAACCCTTAACCAAGTTCCCAGCCTCCAACAACTCTCCTTAATGGACGTATCACCCCCCCCTTCCTCGGCGATCTAATGTGTGGATATTGCAAGGTTCTCCCATCCCTTGAGCCACCGTTCCTGTGAGGGCTGTCCCCCAGTGGCGGTAGCACATTGGCCCACCCTTGGTTCAACCAGCCCGGCGGCGGGAGAAGAAGACACCAGAGCTCCATGATGTAAAATGTCCACCCCGAAGGACTCAACAACAGGTCTCACCGCCAGGTCCATTCTAAGCAAACTCTCCCACATGCCTGCAGTTGCCACCCCCTCTCTCCCCAGCTACTGAAGTCAGTCTTGGTTCTTGGAGGGTCCAGCATGTTACCAGTTGGGGCTCTGAGCCGACCTACATGCCCCCCCCACCCCTCCTTGCGGGGTTGCCTTGTGCAGAATCTGTCAAGGAACGCGCTGCCTTTGCCCAGCGTTGTGAAAAAGTGTGCCTGCCCGGCATATTGAATCCAAAGCTTTGCTGGGAACAACATGGCTTCCCGAATGTCCAAATCCCACAGCCTGCGCTTCATTCCTGCAAAGGTTCTCCTTGCCGCCTGCACAAATGCAGAGATTTTCAGGAATATCTGCACTCTATCTCTGTCAAAGGTAAAGGTAAGGTCTCTTTTTCTCTGGACAACGGGATAATTGTGTCCCGATCCCTGTAGTTAAGGATTCTAGCCATTATGGGACACGGAGGAGCCCCCGGAACAGCGCGCAAGGCCAGCACCTGGTGGGCCCGCTCTACCATAAAGAGTGGCGAGAGGTCCTGTGTACCAAAAAGGGTAGTGCACAGGTTTGCCATAAAATCCTTCATGCGGCCCGTTGCCTGTTGTTCCCGAAACCCCACCAGCCATATGTTATTACTGCGTGCCCGCCATCTAGGTCTTCGTTCTTGGCTGTGATTACTTTAACCGCTGCCTCCCGGGCTGCCAGTCGGGACGGGACCGTTGCTGCAGCATCCGCAAGCCCAGAGATCATGTTCTCTGACTCGTCTAGTCTGGCCCTGTGTTTATCCAGCTGCAATTGTATGAGATCCACCTTTGTATCCAGGGCATCCGCTTTGGTGTTGAGTTCTCTGTTGCCTGTCTTGAGGTACAGTAGGATCTCCCCCATGTCCATCTTGGGGGTCCTCCAGAGTCTCTGCCCCTCCCCCCAACTTTTCCAGGTGGGGTTGGGGGCTCCTCCATGGTTTTAGCCCACTTTCCAGCCGCCTGCCTGTCAAAGGAGAGAGAGTGTGTTGGCTCTTGTCTCCCAGACCCATCCTGACATCCTGGTATCGCACCCAGGGCAGTTCACCACCACCTTGGGGTGTCCCCCCCCCTCTGCTCATGTCAGGCGTATCTTTTATATTTTGGGGCACTGGTCCGGGCCGCGTTCCATGCGCTCTGTCCCTTTCGATGATTCAATGGGCCTGTACCTCTCCTGCCCCGTTCTGCCGGGGCCAACGCAGCTGTGCGCCTGTAATGCAGGGCGAACGTTTGAGCCAAAGCAACTGCGCGCATGTACTGTAGGGCTCGCTCGGCTGGGGCCGATGCAGCGGTCAGTCATCTGATGCCTGCCCTTGACCCCATCGTCCGACTTTTCCAGTTGCGTTGTCCCCGTTCAAACCCAGTATCTCCCACGCCAGCCACAACTGCAATCATTACACTCCGCCACAATGTGGTTTCTTCCTCGGCACCCGGGCCCACCTTAACGCTGCACTGCCTCGGCCGACGCGGCTCCCCACCACGCATTGTCAGGCCCCGCTGCCCGGAAGGCGGCCGCACCAGAAGATGTCTGTGGCATTGGCAATTCCTCCAACTTCACAAGTTATCGCTCGGCCCAGATGTTCCAGAGGCTGAGTGGGGTTGTTGCCTGTACTTCAGGGTCTGCCTGAATGCTGGGACTGCAGGATATTTGTCAGAATTTCGTTATAACCAGTGTCACTATTCCATGGTACACAATTTACCAACACAAAAGATTGTTCAATTCATCATAACCTGTCATTGCTCTCAGTAACCCTCCAGACCACTGTTTTTCAACCTGCCATGCAATTACACATGGAGAAAAACCATATGTAAAAGGGCCTTACCATTCTCTAATGCCATAACAAGTGGAAAGAGCATGGTCTCTAGGGTCCACTCAGCAATGCTAGTGGTTATGATTACCTCTAAACATTCCAACCATCAACCTTCAGTTTTCATTTTCACACAATGTTTGGGTCTCAGGAGGCTGAAGGTCTGAGTCACCCCTACTGGGGCCTCAAACCAATGTTCCATGGTATCGTACCGTATGCGAGCACGCACCCTGTGCTTCAGATAATTACACAACTGTGTGACATAGCAAGGGACACTTGGGCAGATAGGCTAGTTATCTACTGTTGTAATAAAAGTAAAGCAATGGACCTGGACACAGGTGGCAGGGGCCGGGGGAGAGCTTTTAGGAAAGACCGGGTCCCCACGTTGTGAAATGTTCGGTTATATTTTTTTTACCATTGCAGGATCCTTTTGGTACAAAGACACAATAGTATGTAATGCTAGGACAATTGTTATCTTGCATTCCTTTGGAATTGGATAAACTCAATTAAAAATTCAATATGCCTACTTCTAGAAACATGTAAATGAAGTGGTATGTTCCATCAAGTACACAAGTAAACTCTGCACTTGCTGATGTAAACTTCTGTTTCACTATCTGATAAATCAGTTTTCTTCAATTGTAGGTGTTCTATCCTTGCAGAAAGCCATCAGAACCTGACCTGTTTTCTGAGCTCAGCGGGTGTTTTTGAAATGACCCCAGTCATCGGCATAAAATAAAACCCCACATTTCCTGCTAGCAATTTTAAGATCTACATCTCAATTTAATAGTCTTAACTGCTGCATCATTGATATAGACATATAGACATATAGATCTCTCTCTCTCTCTCTTCTAAAAGAAGGAGATAAAAACACATCCCTGTCACACTTGCAATGTGAAATGAAACAGTGGTCTCTGCACTCTGACCGTATTTTTGGACAGCCTTGTTATCCCTGTACAATCTCATGATTGGGTTCAAAAGATTTCGAGACTTATTAGCTTAAACCTCCTTAACGATTTTACAATCAAAACTAGTTTTAAAATTCAATAAAGGCAATATGCAAAATGCCCTTTTTTACAATTGCAGATTTACTTAAAATGGTAACCAAAAGAAAGGCCTGATCGATCTTACTCCACGCTTTTATAAACCCTGCCCGTGCAGCCGCAATATTCCCTCCAGCCAGCCTAGTCACATTTTGCTGTGCATCTTGGCCAGGCTGTCAATCATAAGACAATTACCGGTCACCTTTTTTGAAAACCGAGACAATCTTTGCTTGCAACATAGTTCACATTATTTGTTTTATTAAAACAACAATTAAAAACGGGCCACAAATACAAGGTTCAATAAAAAAAAAAATCTCAACATCAAGGTATAATTTGTCCACCAGTTTTGTGTCTGCAACCAAAGCCGAGTGAATCTCATACAAATCGCACCCAATTCTTCCAGAGTCATTTGTATTTTAACTGTGTTTATTGATGTCAAAACAGACATCACCAAACCATAACAAAACAATCCGAGTGCCATTGCCACAATAGAAAGAAGAACACAACCACTCCGCCGTGTCCCCGGATAGCCTTGTCCATTGCAATCTTATTAATTTGGTGAGGCCTTAACATCAGGCCTGCTGCTCCCCAAACTGTTCAGAGTGTCCCTCCTGCCGATCGGGGCCTCCCACAACTCCACTCCTCCCACTCCCAATGCTCTGCCAGATGCCACCTGGGTGCCTGATGCCTTCAGTCCAGATTGAATGGTGTTTCAGGTTCAGTTACCAAAAACTGGACGTGCAGACCCCAGATATCTGGAGGGTGTGCGTGTAGCGGTAATGCACAAATATACGCCACATCAGAAGTTTAACAGTACGCCACATCCTCCAGCCATTGCTCCCTCCTCGGTCCCGGCCCCTTCCCCTTCCGCCATGTAATAGCTATCTGTCTGCGAGCCAGAATCCACAACAGCCGTACCAGTCGCCTGCACGGTCTGGCCAGGCCTGAGGTAAGATACAGTAACGCCACCAGGGATCCATCAAAACAGCCTCCCCGACTATGGCCGATAGAGTTACGAACACCTCCCCCAAAACTGCATAATAGGAGGACATCTCCACGTCAGATGCACAAAATCTGACACAGCGGACTTGCAACAAGAGCATTCCCCCGAAACCAGCGCATAGTATTTTTGGAACTTGAATGGTGTGTAATATGTCTGGTGTATATAGTTCAAATGTATGTGCTTATACTGCGCGTTAAGTGACACGTTACGGGTTTGGGCCCTGATGTGGTCACAAGCCTCATCTCCAATCCCCGCTCCAAGTGCCCTCTCCCACCTCCGTCTTGACTTATCCTCGGCTTGCGGGTGGTGGCACTCATTTTCTCATAAATTTAGGAAAGCAGCCGCCTTTCAGCTCGTGCCTCCATCGCCTCATGCAGCAGGGGAAAGGTAGACGGCTGCTGCAGCAAGGTGGGGGAAAAAGGCCCTGAATTCGTTCTTAATCCTCAAGTAGAGGAATACATCCAGGGCGATCATGCCCTCCTCTGCTTAAAGTTTTCAAGAGTCAAAAAGGTGGTGTCCACATAAAAATCACTCCCAGTTTATCCATCAGTACCGTATATACCTGCTCACTAGTGACACCCAGGCCAGGAATGTACTTTGCCGGCAGTCCCGGGGAATGCAGCACGTTCACCCCTAGGTAATCTGCCACACACCGGCATGCCATACACGTGCTAGCCACCACTCTCCCATACTCCCTCCCCTCCGGTTGGTCCTTCCCAGGATCGTCGCCCGTAATAAATGTGGGGCCTCTATCGCCCTTTCAATTTGAACTTGAGGTCTACTGGGCCTTTCCTCGTACCAAAATGATAGGAAATGTGCTTGTGCTGCCTAGCAATAATGTTCAAAATCTGGGAGTGCCAATTCTCCCCCCACCCCAATAAGGTTGTGTGAGAACCTCCCATCGCACTCTCGGGGCCTTCCCTGCTCACAGGAACCCCACCAATAATCCCTGTAGCTTCCTAAAAACGCCTTTTGGGAGAATCAACAGGAGAGTCAGAAATAAAGAAACGTGGGTAGTATCACCATTTTCATGGCCACGACGCGGCCCATGCAAGAAAGGGGGACTCCCTTCCACATATTTAGCTGCTCCTGCAACCTGTCCACTGCTCTGCCGTTATTCTCCCTAAATTGGATATCGGGGTCCCTCTAGACCTCTATGCCCAGGTATCTGGCATGAACAGCTCCCACCTAAACCCAAAGTCGTCTTCAAAGGGCTCCACCCCATCCATGAGAGGGAATATCACCAATTTGCCATAATTGATTTTTAAACCTGATATTTCCCCAAAGTGCAATACCCGCTGCATTACCAGGTTAAGGTTTTCTCTAGGGTCCTTCAAAGATAAGGCAAAGTCATCTGCAGATTATGAAAGAATAACCTAATGAGAATGCAATTGCATACCTCTCTGCAGGTGGTACTCTCAGCACCGTGGCCAGCGGTTCTATAGCTTGTGCAAAGAGCAGCAGTGAGAGAGGGCATCCCTGGCTCGTCCCCCTGTCCATCTACAGGGGCGCGGAACGCTCTCCATTCACAGCTACCATTGCCGTGGTGGAGGCATAATAACAGAGCAACATATTTCAGAAACCTTTGTCCCAGGGCCATTTGTTGAGGGTACTAAACATATATGGGCACTCGACCAAGTCGAATGCCTTCTCTGCTTCTAGCAAGACCGCTACCGCAGGTGTATCCTGATTCACACCCTAATTGATCTGCCAGGACTAGCTCATGCATAAAGGGGAGGAGCCTATTTGCAGGCAGATTGGCCAGGATGATGTTATCCACATTAATCAGGGATAAAGGCCTAAACAAGGAGCAGTTCTCCACTGACTTCCCCTCTTTGTGCAAAATCGTAATCGTGGCTTCCCTAAATGTTGGCCGGGAGGGTGCCCAGCTGGACTGCCTACTCATACTTGAAGTAGGTATGGGGCCAGTATATTGCTATAGGCCTTATAAAATTCACCAGTAAGACCATGCGGTCCTGGAGATTCAGCCCCAGGTAGGTCTTTGATCACCTACCTTATTTCTTCCAGTATCACCTCCCTGTCCAAGTACTCATCTGTTCTGGGGACAGCCAGTATAATTCCACCCCATCCAGGTATCGCCAGATATCCTCCTCTGACTGCACTCCTTTGGATGAGTAGAGGTTACTATAGTATGCTCGGACCGCCTCCCTGATGGCTGCTGTCTCGGATACAGATTCCCACTGCGAGTTTCTCATATTCTCCACCTGTGCGGGACGGTGCTCCACCATCAGGAGCTGTGCCAAGAAAGCCCCCGTCTTCTGGCCCTCCCCATATTCTCTAAATAAGCATCCTCTGACCCTTCCTGCCGTGCCATCTATCGCCCTATTTCCATCACCCCTTTCTGGGGAAGCTGCTTGAGAAGCTGGCCTTGCCCAAACTCAACTCTCACACTGAAATTGGTGGCCTCCACGACCATCAATCTGGGTTCCGAGCATCCAGAGGCACGGAAACTGCTCTTCTGAATACCTGTGAAGAACTGCACACATCTCTGGACTACAACTCCCATCTGTCCTTGTCCTTCTGGCTCTCACCTCTGCATTTGACACAGTTAACCATTCCATCCTCATACAAAGGCTCTACGATAAATTTGGTATGACGGAACGGGCACTGGATTGGCTGTCCTCTTTCCTCACTTACTGCTCTTCCTAAGTCATCCTGGGTCCCTTCTCCTCTTCTACTTCCACCTCCACCCGTGGTGTCCCCCAGGGCTGTATACTCTTCCCCCCTGGCTCTTTAACATCTACCTTGCTCTCCTTGCACGCCTCATCTCCTCTTTCTCCTCCAACTTCTAGTGTTATGCAGATGAGACACAGCTCTTCTTCAGACTCCCTGCTGACCCTCTTGCACCCTCCATCATCCCTGACTGCCTATCTGCCATCCAGTCCTGGTGCGCCTCCAATGATCTCTGCCTCAACGCCTGTAAAACTGAGATCCTTCCCATTGGGACCCCTGCTCCCTCCTTCTTCCCCTCCCCCTGCGCCTTCAGCTGAAGCCAGAAACCTTGGAGTCATCTTGAACTCCTCGCTCTCCTTCCTCGCTCGCACCCAGGACATTGCCAAGAAGTCCAACCATCCACTCTTCCTTCTCAAAGGAATTTTACCTTTTCTCACTTTCCCTCAGAGGCTCAATGTGACCCAAGCCCTGGTTCTCTCTAGACTGGACTACTGTAACCGCCTCCTCCTGAATCTTCCTTCTTCCTCTCTGCAACCCCTCCAGCTTATCCAGGGTAGGGCAGCAAGACTTATCCTTGGCCGCAAGCCCAGGGACCGCATCTCTCCTGCACTAAAAAGTCTTCACTGGCTCCCGGTTGCTGCACAGATTAAATGCAAATCCCTCTGCATCATCCACAAGGCTGTCTGGGGCCTGGGACCATGCTATCTGCAACTTTCTCTTACTAAATACTCTACCTCTAGACCACTTTGTTCCTTTGGCACCAACTCTTTGTGTGTAAAGCGTTTTGCTAAACAGAGGGCAGGGGTTCGCTCACTCCCCTCTGCGGGCTCCCTCCTTTGGAATAGCCTCCCCCTGTGCCTTGTGCAGGATCTTCTCAAATTCCGGAAGCTCCTCAAGACTTTCCTCTTTTCCTCATGCTTCCCTCCTTCTCTTCTCTGCTAATCCCACAGTTGCTGAATCGGTGACCTTGGCCCTTAGGCATGCTCGGGGGCTTGACCACCCACACCAATTCTTCCCACCTCCTGTCTATCCACAGCACTTTGGATCTGCACACCATCCGCTCTGGAGGCTTGCACTTACATGTCCCGTGGCCCAGGCTGTGTAGCACTCAACATTCCTAGCACTTCGTTTATGGCTCATCCACAAGCTCAGACTCCCCTCTTCCCTTCTGCACTTGCACGTTCTGAATACTCACAAGGCATAGTAGGTTCGACCCTCCCTCCCACTGCTCTTAAATATTGTGTTGTAATGCATTTCCCACCCTGGCTCCCTCCCTGCCCTGTGGCTGCTTTGAAACAGTATTTTCTTATTGTATAAGTGCCTAACAAGCAAACAATAAATAAATAAAATAACCAATGCCGATCGATGCAGGTAGCGGACCTCTCTCAGCGCGTTCTCTTGGAACGTGTCCAAATCTTTCTGGAGATCTGCCAATACCACTGTGTCCCCAGTTTCCTGATAAACCTGCTCTTAATTTTTCAAAATGACCTCATTGGCTTCCGAGTCAGCTCTAATATGTTTCAAAATCCCTGCCTCCTTCCATTTTAAAGATTCCCATAATACCCTGGGGGAGTCCACAGTGCCACTATTGGTTGCAAAAAAGGCCTGTATGTCAATGCTGAACTCATCACGAAATTCTGAGTCTTTGAGCGCCCCAGACTTAAAGTGCCAATGCGCACTCTCACAGTTTCCCATGGAATGCAGCATTCCAATGTCACTGGTGATTGGTCTGATATTGTTCTCGGTAAAATCTCACTGGCCCCCAGGTGCATCTTTGTCTGCCTAGAAACCAGAATAAGGTCAATCTTGGAGGCTGTGTGATGCACCCAAGAATGGAACATGTAGTCCCGAGTGGTAGGATGTTGCACCGCCAACAATCAATCAAGTCGTAGACAGTACAAATATCCCCCACCTTCTGGCCAGCCGTGATTGTCGGTGTACCGCCCCCACCCCGCCCCAGCGACCTATCCAACTCATTCAGTGTGGCAGTGAAGTCTCCCGCACAGAGGATCAAAGAATCGTGTGCCGGAGGTAAATGAGATGTCACCTAGTCATAGAATTTCAGGGCATTCATATTAAGGAGCGAATCCCTCACCCCTTCCATAAAGCCAGTCAACAATAGTGCCCTGCCCTCTTGTTCTTTTGAGATCTCCACAAGATAAAAACTGAGGGAAGTGTAGATCAAAATGGCCACCCCCCTCGCATAGGAGTATGATGAATGGTATCTACGGCACCCCCATTGCGCTGGCCACTTTTTCTCATTCTGACCCGTTAAATGGGTCTCCTGGAGAAAGGCCACCCTGATTCTATGTCTCTTGATATATAGCAACATGTTCTTGACTTTATCTGGGCGTTCCCCCCCCCCGTATATTTCAAGTAACCATTTTAACGCCCTTCAGCCCCCTCTCCTAAACCTCTCCTGTAATCATTTGGGGAGTCATTCAGATCCACCCGGCCTAGCCCTGAACCAATCTCTACCGGCCTCCCCTGCCCCGGACCTGCGACCATGGCCCACTCTGAAATGAACATATCAAGGGCACTCTGAGTAACGTAAACACTCTCGCAAGCCCCCTCTCCACTCCCCCCAACTGCCCCCCTGCCAAACAACCACTCAACTAGTACGGAATCTCCCCTACCCCTCCCCCAACAACTGAGGGGGTGGACACACAGGGACCCTCATGGTTCAACTCAGCACCAACCCTTAACCAAGTTCCCAGCCTCCAACAACTCTCCTTAATGGACGTAGTATCACCCCCCCCTTCCTCGGCGATCTAATGTGTGGATATTGCAAGGTTCTCCCATCCCTTGAGCCACCGTTCCTGTGAGGGCTGTCCCCCAGTGGCGGTAGCACATTGGCCCACCCTTGGTTCAACCAGCCCGGCGGCGGGAGAAGAAGACACCAGAGCTCCATGATGTAAAATGTCCACCCCGAAGGACTCAACAACAGGTCTCACCGCCAGGTCCATTCTAAGCAAACTCTCCCACATGCCTGCAGTTGCCACCCCCTCTCTCCCCAGCTACTGAAGTCAGTATTGATTCTTGGAGGGTCCAGCATGTTACCAGTTGGGGCTCTGAGCCGACCTACATGCCCCCCCCACCCTTCCTTGCGGGGTTGCCTTGTGCAGAATCTGTCAAGGAACGCGCTGCCTTTGCCCAGCGTTGTGAAAAAGTGTGCCTGCCCGGCATATTGAATCCAAAGCTTTGCTGGGAACAACATGGCTTCCCGAATGTCCAAATCCCACAGCCTGCGCTTCATTCCTGCAAAGGTTCTCCTTGCCGCCTGCACAAATGCAGAGATTTTCAGGAATATCTGCACTCTATCTCTGTCAAAGGTAAAGGTAAGGTCTCCTTTTTCTCTGGACAACGGGATAATTGTGTCCCGATCCCTGTAGTTAAGGATTCTAGCCATTATGGGACACGGAGGAGCCCACGGAACAGCGCGCAAGGCCAGCACCTGGTGGGCCCGCTCTTCCATAAAGAGTGGCGAGAGGTCCTGTGTACCAAAAAGGGTAGTGCACAGGTTTGCCATAAAATCCTTCATGCGGCCCGTTGCCTGTTGTTCCCGAAACCCCACCAGCCATATGTTATTACTGCGTGCCCGCCATCTAGGTCTTCGTTCTTGGCTGTGATTACTTTAACCGCTGCCTCCCGGGCTGCCAGTCGGGACGGGACCGTTGCTGCAGCATCCGCAAGCCCAGAGATCATGTTCTCTGACTCGTCTAGTCTGGCCCTGTGTTTATCCAGCTACAATTGTATGAGATCCACCTTTGTATCCAGGGCATCCGCTTTGGTGTTGAGTTCTCTGTTGCCTGCCTTGAGGTACAGTAGGATCTCCCCCATGTCCATCTTGGGGGTCCTCCAGAGTCTCTGCCCCTCCCCCCAACTTTTCCAGGTGGGGTTGGGGGCTCCTCCATGGTTTTAGCCCACTTTCCAGCCGCCTGCCTGTCAAAGGAGAGAGAGTGTGTTGGCTCTTGTCTCCCAGACCCATCCTGACATCCTGGTATCACACCCAGGGCAGTTCACCACCACCTTGGGGTGTCCCCCCCCCTCTGCTCATGTCAGGCGTATCTTTTATATTTTGGGGCACTGGTCCGGGCCGCGTTCCATGCGCTCTGTCCCTTTCGATGATTCAATGGGCCTGTACCTCTCCTGCCCTGTTCTGCCGGGGCCAACGCAGCTGTGCGCCTGTAATGCAGGGCGAACGTTGGAGCCAAAGCAACTGCGCGCATGTACTGTAGGGCTCGCTCGGCTGGGGCCGATGCAGCGGTCAGTCATCTGATGCCTGCCCTTGACCCCATCGTCCGACTTTTCCAGTTGCGTTGTCCCCGTTCAAACCCAGTATCTCCCACGCCAGCCACAACTTCAATCATTACACTCCGCCACAATGTGGTTTCTGCCTCGGCACCCGGGCCCACCTTAACGCTGCACTGCCTCGGCCGACGCAGCTCCCCACCACGCATTGTCAGGCCCAGCTCCCCGGAAGGCGGCCGCACCAGAAGATGTCTGTGGCATTGGCAATTCCTCCAACTTCACAAGTTATCGCTCGGCCCAGATGTTCCAGAGGCTGAGTGGGGTTGTTGCCTGTACTTCAGGGTCTGCCTGAATGCTGGGACTGCAGGATATTTGTCAGAATGTCTGGGTCGGCCTCAGAGCTCACGGAGGAGCCGCCTTGCTGCACGGGCTCTCAAGCACCTCCCCACCCCCAATTCTTCCAGACTTTAACTGAAGACTATTTGATTGGTCCATATTCCTATTTGGCTATTAAATGCCAAAATAATTATGGTTAAGACAAGCCTGCTTTCAGTACTCCCACATTTCTCTTTCATCTTCTAGTTTCTAATGCCAGATAAGATCCTTATAGGCACAGTATACCCTTGAAATTTCTCTATATTAGGGAGCCTTAAAAAAGACCTTGGTTAGTCATATGGCACCAAGAAGCCGAGGGCAAACTATTTGTCTATTGCTTTTAGCAGGTTTGGTAACAAATTGGGAGATTACAGCAACAGGCTTTGATCCGAAATTCAATGGAATTTTTATCTTGAAATCCTCTGCAGAAACACTTCTCCAAAATATGTACACCAGCATGAAACATTGGGGAGCAGTTTTAGGAAATCCGGATGAACCCATTTGAGGTACCCATTATTTATAAGCCTAAAGAGGAAGTTCTCTCAGGAATTGTATTGGCCCAATCGGGAAAAATTATTTTGAGCATACATCGATCGATTTCCCCCAAAAATTCCAATGCATCTTACATTTGGTTTTCTCACATTTACACATGCAAAACTCATGGGTCGGAAACCGTCATCTTGTGTTAATCTTATCCATTGATCCATCACCCTAAGTTCAAGTGCCCTTGTGGCAGTAAATCGGATCACACTCCCCTCAAGCTGACATCACTAGATGTTTACGCTCCTTGTCACTTAGCCAATGCACGTCTCATGTGAAAGTCGTCTGTGCGCAATCTATTGACATGTCTCCATGGAAATGTGAAGACACCTCTTACCTTGATAACTATGGACAAACCTTTCTGATCAGACAACATTGGAGTTTCTTCTTCCTAGATGTCAGTGTATTTCATTCCGAGCCTCCACAAGTTCTTCTTGCTCTGTTCAGCTATCTACCAACGACGAACAGGTGCTTACACTACCTCTAATGAATGAACTGTGTAAGCGCTTTGCCTAGATCAAACATTTCTCTCTAATTTATAAATGGGTTTAGGCCTATTGCTCTTGTCTTTGCACTATGGGTTTTTGTAACATGTCTGTTACTTCTCTTATTGTTCTTTTACATTGCATTTTAAAGTAAAACCACACTTCGTTACTTTATCCAAACAACAATTTTTTTTATTTTTCTCACTGTTGATTTTATACTTCTTCAATACTTAGGAATTATGGCGTCAACTGCGGTTGCAGAGAAAACTCTTGACTGCTTGGCCTACATAGCCGAAGAAGAGCCTCCACTACTATGCGTTACCCAGCTGCATGACGTCAGAGCAGCCTGCCTTACAAGAGTGTTGCAAATAATGATAGTCCTGGTGCATGAACTTAGAACAGTTTGCCCTCGTAAGCCAAGTAATGAGTATGTTTCCTGTTTATGCCTAGAATGCTAACAGTTTATGTTGTTCTACTACATTGCAACCACAATGGTTCACCGATGATGGCGTTTTTCTTATATTTGAAAAAAGGTCTAGTTCTGATCTCAAGCCAAAGTATTCAACATTATATTTAATGACCTAACAATTATATTTCTTTTACTTTAAAGTTAAACAAAAATATTTCCCTATGTTCTGAACTTTTATTGCTCAAAAGGGCATTCACATTTCTATATCATCCCTGCTTGAAAACAATAGTACTGTCAGTTCTTTACTAGCAAAGTTACTTTTTTTAAAGCATACCAATGCCTTCTATTTTAGACGACAGTCCATAAATGCAATTGTTGGAATCATTAAAGTAAACTATTTCAGTATCTCTTACACAGATGATACAGGCTTGTGGACTAGCAAGCCTTTACACAGTAGATTCATGGAAGACTGGGATTCCGCGTTTGACGAGTAATACCTGCCTGCGTGGTTCGAGCCATTCATGAAAAATTCCCCAGTGACTCCAGACAATACAAGGGATTCATACAGGCAGTACCTAGACTGCAGCAATATCATTTGTAGTTTCAATATGCCATCAACCTTATCTTAAAAAAATTGAATTTTTAATAAAATGTTTCTATTAAAAATATATGTATGTATATAATAATTTTACATTGTATTTTTAGAAATTATTTCAATTGGGAATGTGTTTCATTTAAAGTTTCAATGTTTTCTTTCTAATCTCAAACTGTCACCATCAACATACAACAAGGCACAAACACAACAGTGACATGTATGGTAAGATTTTTCAGCGGGTTAAACGCTTGTTACTGTGATCTGTGTTTTGATCTGCAGATTCCAATCCCGGCAAGGTCAACTCAACCTTTCATCCTTCCGAGGTCGATGAATGAGTACCAATTTCGATTGGGTAATAATAGTAATGTATGTAAATATGTCCTATGTAAGCACTTTAGATTAAAGTGCTATAGAAAAAAACAAATGAATAAACAAAATTAAAAATGACTTGCATTAAGTGCAAATCAAATTCTTATCAATTAACAACATATTCCTTTTTGCCTTCATGTACTCTATATTACATTGCATTCTATTTCTGAATAAACTACTTTTTCAATAAAAATTAACAATCGTTGCACTTTCGCTGACATACTATATAAAATCAATGGGGCAATATGACAAGTGACTAAAACTAAATTGTAAGTTACCAACACCTCGAAGCACATAATATTCTAAAATCTATGCTAGAACATGAAGATCATGAATGAGTACTGTTACTTCCATGAACAGTTATTAAATATCATTCTGTGCATATCGTACTCTAACGAAACAGTTATTCCTTTATAATGCGCTTGTGTATTCAAGGCCTTTTATTTTCTTACACTGTGTTGAGCCTGATGGCCCAATACAATTAAGGGAATGCACTAATCAATGTGTACTAACGTTTGTCAACAATTGTCCCCCTTGCTGTCTACTTACCCACCTTACAAGTCCATGTCCCTGCAGTGAACATATCTCGGTGTCCTTTAACAAGGTTCCTGGGATATTGAACTAGTTTTATCCTTATCCACCCCCCTCCCTTATCAAAGGCAGTTGTAACTTGAGCCCATGCACTCACAAGGGGGTGGTGGATGTGAACGCACAGGGTGCCGAATACCATGTACATTGCAAAAGGGTTCTTTTGCATGTTGACCTTTGGCCACCCCAGACACAGTGTCTCCAGACTCCACTTTTGAAGACCCCCTTCCCACAACCTGCATATGTCTGTGTCCTTTGATTAAGTTCCAGGCATATTGTGCTCGCCTCACCCACATCCACCTCCCCTCCCCCCGGTATCAATGGGAGTTCTCACCCGTCACCATGTGCTCACAAGGCGGATGGAAAAGGACAAGGTGCCAAATACAATTAACACCTCAAAGAGGTCTTTTGCATGGGGACCATTGGCCACATGGCCACCCCAGACATGGTGTCTCCAGTCTCCCCTTTGAAGACCCTGTGCCTGCAACCAGCATATCTCTGTCTTTTGACTAAGTTCTGAGCATATTTCGCTCTACTCACCCACATCCAGCCCCCCTCCGGTATCAATGGCATTTGTCACATGGGAGCACTTTGAGACTATACCAATGGTGAAAGGTGCTATACAAGTCCACATTAATATAACCAAGCATAACCGTGCGCTCGCAAGGGGGCTGGGTGGATGGGAACGGACAAGGTGCCAAATACAATTGATACCTCAAAGGGGCTTTCTCATGGGGACCATTTGCCACATGGATACCCCAGACACAGCATCACCAGACTCCTCTTAGAAGACCCCATCTGTGCAATCAACATATTTGTGTGCTTTGACTAGGTTGCGGTCCTAGTGCGCTTGCCTCATCCACATCCACCCCCCTCGGGTATCAATGGCATTTCACACCTGTGACGATGCCCAAGGGGACTGGGTGGATGGGAACCCACACGTCTCACACACACCCACTTTTGAAAGTGTTTATAAACACCTTCAAACTAAGCAAGAAACATCTCTGCAGTCTACAACGGATAACGTCACTGCACCGCTCATTACCTTGGTTGCTGAATCGGCTCATCTATTTTTCCAAGTACAGGTAAGTGAACTCTTGGTTTATCGCCTGTCGTGGTTTTCAGCTCTGTACATTTCAGGTGATTGTTACTCAATGTACATCCTATTTTTATTTTCATGTATCTCAATGACTTCACCATTATCAACCTTTCTATGTATTTTCATCTCTGGATTTACTAGGTCACATGACAGTGTATTGTTTGGAAATGTAATGTTTCGTAGTCCATGTTTTCCTTATGTGGCTCAAAGGATGATCAATTTACCAGTAATATGTTTCTTCTTGTGATAGACCAATGATTTTTGACTAATTTGATTACTTAGGTGGTTGGACCAGGTTACATGGCATCTTTCAAACTCCAAAAGAAGTTTCCTTTCCAAGCTATGTGATGGTTGAATTACTCACTATGATACTTTATTAATTGTAATCTTTATTTAAATGTGTTTCTAGATCTTCTGGACAGTCAATGCCCCCATGGATTGCTTTGGGGTGCCCTAATATCAGTCATGTCAAACGCAAGGTAGTTATGCACATTTTCCCGAAGGATATGATGATGATAAGAACTAATGATGGTTGTTGAACTGTGGATTTCCAGTATCCAAGATTGACAGCAGAGCCAAGGATGTCTCAGATGACGTGAGGGGCAATCGATTCTGTGTCTCCAGCATGCACTTCTCTGAAGATATGTACAAACCATCACAGTACACCAAAACGCGTCACCCCAGACTCCTTTGCAAATTACTTGCCAATGAGGTTCCAACTGCATTTCAGCACACAGTCAGGTAATTAGTGAACATTGAAAGATTTATGTGTGTTCATATGTACACAATTTGTGTATATACATATTTCGTCAAAATGGGTTACATATGATTTAATCGAATCCCAAAATAACAAATGCAATTACAAAACAACACCAAAATAACAAATTCCTTTTTTGTTTGGGTCCCCTCCCGACCCCACCCCTTTTTTTGCCTAATACTTTTCACCCACTCCCAAAACCACTATTCCCACTCCCAACCCCAACCCCATTTTTAGTTTTTTCCCAAATTCGTTCTTTTCGTTCTTTGTATCCATTGTAATTGCATTGGTTATTTTGGGATTACATATAATCACTGCATACTGTCAAAATAATCGCACAATGTATTGAAATAGTGTGTCAAAAGGTAACGGGATGAAAGGTTTTCTATTGCAACAAAATGTTAAGTAGTTTTTAAATGTAACACTTTCTGCTTGAGTAAATCCTTACTTTAGGGATACACAAATAGTTCATTGAAATGTGAGCCTTTCAAAAAAGCGTTAATAGCGTGAGCTGAACGTGGATTATTTTGGTAAATGTGGTGATTGCCATGTCTGTCCACACTGATGGAAGTCCAGACAGTTACCACGGAGGAAACGACAGACATCTCAAATATCCAAACAGTGAGCCCAACTGACATACATGTAAACGTATTTACAGTGCATGGAATTGTCATTGAAAAAAGGAACACGATTGAACTTCGACAACTAATAACATACTATTCTTCTATTGAAACACTCAGGAGGACGAGGTTTGAGATGTGATACTTTATTGAATGACTAACGATTGTTGATTGATTCATATTTTGTTTAAAAGTAATAAAAATGATAATTTATTTACAATTAATAATTTTGAGAAATCTGAGCGCAATCAATAATCTTTTTGTGTCATTCATCTGCCCACAAGCAAAAATGACAGTAATCCATCCCAAAAACTTGGATTGTAGAAGAATTACATGCAATCATTAATTCGCAGAATGGTCTATGTATGTGTTAATATGCTGGTCTACCTAAAGCACACTAGATAAATGACAACATTGCAATACATCATAGTTGTGGTGGCAATGTATTCACTTTGGTGTGAGAGTTAGCACTACACTGTCATCCTGAAAAACAATTTCCTGTGACGTCTTTGAAGTTCAACAGGTACAATTTCAAATATTTTATTTTTAAAACGTTAGATCTACTTACAGTGTTTGACTTTTTCTTCTTTAAAAAGAATTGGTTACTTTCTTACCTGGTAACGTTCTTTCGATTGGATGTTCCTCTGACGTATTCCACATCTATGACAGGTAATCACCACAGCTGTGCTGCTTCGGAAAGTTTTCTGCGTCGATACGCTGTCCCTCGAAGGTCTCTGTCGAGCTGACGTCAGCCGATGTTATAAGTAGGACGCATGACACCCGTAGCCTCAGTTGTAGTTTTTTTCCCCAGAACGTGTGGCACCAATCTTCTGCCAGTATGACTACAGAAAGCGTTGCAGAAACGTAATAAGAAATTCTGTAGAGGGGCAGGCTGGAAGGGTGTGATGTGGAATACGTCAGAGGAACATCCCATCGAAAGAACGTTACCAGGTAAGAAAGTAACTTGTTCTTCGAAGGGATTGTGTCCTCCGACGTATTCTGCATCTATGACAGACTCCCAAAGCAGTACCAACGTATGGAGGCGGGAAAATAATTTAGAATTTTAGAATGCCCAATTAAATTGCAGAATAGAGGACCGCCTTGCCAAAGGCCAATTCTTGCCCATGGATAGAATCCAGGGAGTAGTGTTTTACAAAAGTATGGACAGAGGCCCATGTGGCTGCTTCACAAATGTTACAAATGGGAACACCCCTCTGCAGAGCAGTAGAGACAGCCACACTCCTAGTAGAATGGGCCTGTAAGCCTACCGGAGGATCCTTACCCGCCAGACGGTAGCAGAGACTGTCAAGATAATCCATCTGGACAAGGTCTGCTTAGTAACAGCTTGACCCAAACGCCTTCCAGCGTATCCTACAAAGAGCTGATCATCCACTCTGACCCGGGACATGCGTGAGATGTAGAAACTTAAAGCTCTCCTAGGATCCAACCTATGGAGCCTCTCCTCTTCCTTACCAGGATGCTGAGGGTAGAACGCCGGAAGAATGAGCTTCTGGCTCAAATGAAAGTCCGACACAACCTTCGGAAGAAAAGGACGATGGACCCTAAGGACAACCCTGTCCCTATGGAACACCGTGAAAGGTGGCTTGGCGGATAGTGCCTGCAACTCACTCACTCTGCGAGCGGAAGTAACCGCAACCAAAAATACAGTTTTAAAGGTCAACAGTCTCAAAGGACAAGAATGTAAGGGCTCAAACGGAGCTCCCATTAGGAATTTCAGAACTAAGTTCAAATCCCAACCGGGCACCTGGAAAGGGGACGGCGGGAACACATTAGTGAGCCCTTTAAGAAACTGTGAAACCAAAGGAATCTTAAAATAAGAACACTCCTCAGACGAGCGCTTAAATATGGACAGTGCCGCTTGGTAACCCTTAATGGTACCCACTTGCAGGCCCTTCTGGGCTAACGAAAGCAAAAAAGACAGAACCACAGGAGTGGCACATGAAAAAGGATCCACATTCTTTACCCTGCACCAGTCGCAGAACTTTCTCCAACTGCAATGGTACATGGACTTTGTTGCAGGCCTTCTGGCCGAAAGCAACACCTCCATCACGTCTTCAGGGAGGTCCCAATCCTTGTACTTGAACCTTTCAGAAACCCATTAGACGCGGAAAAGGCCTTCGACTCTGTGTCGTGGGCCTACTTACTGGCAGTGCTTGAGGCATTTGGTGTTGGCCCTAACTTCATTAAATACGTGGAATTACTCTACGCGGAACCTGGGGCGCGGGTATTGACCAACCAGTCAATTTCGGATTTGTTTTTATTGGGAATGGGCACCAGGCAAGGCTGCCCATTCTCGCCCATACTATTTGCCTTGACAATAGAGCCAATGGCTATAGTGGTCCGACTCCAACACTCTAACAGGGGCATCAACCTTAAGGGGGCTACTCAGCTTATCTCGCTATACGCGGACGACACGCTTTTATATATCCGTGAACCAGAAAACAACTTAGCACCTATTATGGCTGAGATTCAAAAGTTCACCGCACACTCGGGGTACTCCATAAACAGAGACAAGTCAGAGGTTTTCCCCCTCACACCGTCAGCTGGTTGCCCCGGCTCCATGTTTGGTTTGAAGTGGTCTGGGGAGTCCATCCGATATCTGGGGATACTTGTCTCACGTGGGAAACACACGCTGTACACAGACAACTACGATGCCACACTACAGGCCTTGAAGACTAAATTGCTGTTATGGGACCGCCTGCCGATGTCTTTGCATGGTAGGATAGCAGTCCTAAAAATGATAGTCCTGCCCAAACTATTATACCTATTCGTGAACATCCCGATATGGCCGGGAAGACTCCAAGAATAGGGTGGGAAAAACGAACTGAACCATACTCCGCAGGCGGCTTAGCAGCACCGAACTTTGAACTGTATTATGTTTCCCAGGCCATGTTCTCGAAATATTGGTATTCCAAGGACGAGGGTCCCCCACAATTGGAGGTAGAGGAGCTCACCACTTCCCCCACGAACATACAGTCCGTAATCTTTGATGCACACTACAGGGACTCATGCGACTTCAACCCGGTGAGCTGTACAATTGGCGCATGGAAATTTAAAAGACTGGGAGTACTGGCCCCGTATAACCCCGAGGTTTCCCTTTGGAACTACCCTAACATGACACCAACACACAACACCAGCCTACGTGAGGCTTGGGATCCCAGTGGAGAGATGAGACTGGGAGATATGTTTGTAGATGGGAAGTTTGCGACCCTTCAGCTGATCTTGGGGTCTCTTGGCAGGCGCCCATTTAGGACACTGCAGTACTATCGTATGAGACCGGCCTTCCAGAAGTGCTGGGTGTCTTTCCCTGATGAACCCCCTATGCACCCATGCGTGCAGCTGATAACGGCGGGCGACCGACTGGGGGTGTCCAGTCTGTATACTGTAATACAGGCACACCCACTCTCGACCAACCTGATCAAAGGTAAATGGGAGAGTGATCTCCAAATCCCTATAGACGATAAGACCTGGGAAAGGTACTGTTCCCTTACCAATAGGGTTTCCCTGAACGCTGGGCTACGCCTTCTACAATTTAAAATTAAAAACAGATTGCACTACACACCGGCCAAGATAGCAAAGTTTGTTCCAGATAGTCCAGGCAAATGTCCCAAATGCAAGGCGGATCAGGCTGGTTCATTTCACATGTACTAGGGCTGTCCGGTGGTGGCTGACTTCTGGAGGGAGGTGGCGGATATCCTTGAGGAAATTACACAAATCCCCCCGGCATTGACCCCACAGAAATATTTATTCGGAGATATAGGCAAGTGCTCCGAAAAAAACGTAAGACTATTTAATGTCTCGTGCGCAGTTGCCAAAAAATGTATACTACAACAATGGAAGAATGCTGCGCCACCCACTGTAAAGCATTTCCTCTGGGAATTGACATATGTAAATGAGGCTGACGAACAATTTGTCCTCATCCGCCCATCGGCTAGCAGACCTAAAGATATTTGGGGGCCCTTCAGAATGTTTTTGTGTGATATGGTCTCCGATGAAGATGAAACTATGTAGATGTACCACCTCGATGAGATGTATGATATCTGTACCGATTTTCTATTTTGCCATGTTTATTTCTAGCTGTAAGGTAAAGCTGTAACTGTTATGTATCTTCTGGACCACTAATTAAAAAAAAGTGTAAAAAAAAAAAGAAATCAAGCATGAAGGTTGAGAGACTTGACCTCTGGATGGAGAACCCGACCCCCCCCCCCTCCCGGGAGAGCAGATCATCTCGGTAGGGAAGACGGCGTGGAGGGCAGATGGACATGTCGAGAAGGTCCAGGTACCACGCTCTCCTGGCCCATGCCGGAGCAATGAGGATCATTCAGCAACTGAACCTCCGTAACCTCCGCAGCACTTGTGGAATGACAGGGACTGGAGGAAACGTGTACAGCAGTGGGAAGGGCCACTCCACCATGAACGCGTCCCCTAAGGCTCCTCTTGAAGGAAATTCCCGCGAGCAGAATCTTTCGCACTTCCGGTTGACACTGGTGGCGAAGAGATCCACTTGTGGGGTCCCCCAAAGGATGAAGATCTCCAAGAGAACCTCCTGAGCCAGCTCCCACTCGAGAGACAGTGCTCTGCCTGCTCAGAGCGTCCGCCGCCCCGTTTTCGTCTCCGGCCAGAGGAACTTCCGAGATTGAAATTTCCTGCTGGATGGCCCAGAACCAGAGCTGCATCGCTTCTCTGCACAGTGGGAGTGACCCTGCCCCCCCCCCCCTTTTGTTGAGGTAGTGCATGGCCACTGTATTGTCCGTCAGAATCAGGACATTCTTCCCCCGCACAGATGGCAGAAAAGCCTTCTGAGCTAGCCTGATGGCCCTCAGCTCTAACAGATTGATATGGAGTCTGGACTCCGACGGAGACCAAAGACCGCTGACTGTCAACTCGTTGGCATGAGCTCCCCATCAGTCACGATTATTACCTCCGGCCAGGGTAGCCAAAATGAAGCACCCTTCATCAGATTGCCTTTGACGGCCCACCACAGAAGATCCTGGGCGACCGAGGGCGGCACCTGAACGGGATCCGACATCCTGCCGAAGGACTGCGACCACTGCATCTTGAGAGCCCATTGCATAGATCTAATTCGCAACCTGTCCTCTGGCACCAGTAGAATGCAGGATGCCATGAGGCCGAGCAACCTCAAGAACTCAAATGCCGGGATACTCTGGGCACGTTGAAACTTGTCCACCATCTGCAGAATGTGATGAGCCCTCACCTGGGGAGGCGAACACTGCCCCAGGGATGTGTCGAGCACTGCTCCGATGTACTGGAGCCGCTTTAAGTTGAGGGAGAAGCCCAGCCTGTGAAGGGAGTGGCAGGTGACTGACATATCATCCAGGACTTGCTTGGGAGAGCGTGCCCTGATCAACCAATCGTCCAGATAGGGGCAGATGTGAATCCCCCCCTTTCCTGAGATACGCTGCCACCACCACCATGAGCTTGGTGAAGACCATTGGAGCGGAGGTCAATCCGAACGGCAGGACCCGAAACTGAAAATGCGAGTCGCCAAACGCGAACCTCAGGTACTTCCTGTGCTTGGGATGAATCGGCACATGAAAGTAAGCACTTGAGAGAGAGTAACCATCTTGAACTTGTCCTTCCTGAGGAGCTTGTTCAAACCACGCAAGTCCATGATGGGTCTCAATCCCCCATCTTTTTTCGGGATCAAAAAAATATGGGGGAATACCATCCCTTGTTGCTCTCCTCTACAGGCACCAGTTCTACGGCGCCTTTCTCCAGCAGGGATTTGATTTCCTGCGCAAGAAGCGAATCCGGACTCTTCAAAGAGAGCTTCACTGGTGGATTGTCCTGAGGCCTCTGCCGGAAAGGAAGACAGTAGCCGTGGGCTATGATCTCCAGAACCCACACATCTGAAGTAATGGCACGCCATTCTACAAGATGCTGCGCCGGCCTTCCCCCAACCGGCGAACTGTGGGACATGGCCTCATAACTGAGCTGAAGCGGCTGCGACAGTGCCTGAGGGCAAAGAGGCAACTGCCCGAGCGGCCTTGGCACCTAGAGTACCTTTTTTTCCACCTCTGTTACTCCTGCGTTGGCCCCTTTGACTGGCAGCTCCCCTCGATCTACCAAAGGATGAGTAGTATCGAAAGGAACCTCCCCTCCATTGCTGTCCCCTAGGATGAAAAGGCAGAGGTTGGTGACCTGCAGCTCTCAACGACTTTGCTGCAGCTTTGGAGGTCTGCAACCTCGCAAGGCTCTCGTCAGTCTTGCTGCCAAAAAGATGGTCACCATCAAAGGGCATGTTGAGAAGCCGGGACTGTACATCGGGAGCAAACCCCGACTTCTGCAACCACGCAAACCTGCGCATCACGGTGCTCGCCGCCATGCACCGGTTGACACAGTCTGCCACATCCAGACCCGACTGAACGGATTCACACATGGCATTCTTGCCATCCTGAACGAGGGCAAGAAAACCATCCCGTTCCTCCCCTTCGGAAATATGTTTAGCCGCCAAAGATACACAATTCCACAAAGTGTGAGTTTGCCAAGGCACAAACGGAGTTGGCTGCCTTTAAAGCGATACCCCCAGATGAAAATACTTTCTTCACCCAACCGTAGAAGCGCTTGTTGTCCCCATCAGGAGGGATGGTAGGGTACGCCGCCTGCTTCGCTGGGGCTGTAGCCACCTGCACCACCAAACTCTCCGGAGTGGGGTGCAAAGACAAGTAGCCGGGGTCGCCACTGGCTGGACAGTATTTTTTCGGCAATGACTTATTCACTGCCGGGAGACTCTCCAGAGCAGTCCAAGCCGCTGCCATCCTTCTTTGTAAGGCCATATGAAATGGCAACACCGGGTCAGTGGGTGGACCTTGATCCAAAATATCTGTCAGGTCATCCTGCAGAAAGTCCACAGGTGGAGCAGACCACCCCAAGTACTCAGTCACTCTCGACATGAGACGCCTGTACGAAGACTCGGCGTGTGTACCAGGCCCAGGCCTGCCAAATTCAACCTCCGGGGAGGTGTCCAGACCACTGGAGTCATGCAAGGATTGACGCAGGTCTTCCAGCTGGCAATGACCAGACAACAGTTCGTCAGGAACCTCAGGAGGGACAAACCCTTCCACATCTGACCCTTCATTCACCTCTGAGATATAATCCAAAGGCTGGAATAAATCCCTAAATGAGGGTACAGAAAACGGCTCAAACACAGGCCTCACTGACTTATTCAGTGCCTTCCTCAGGGTTTCCACCGGTCTCCAGGGCACCTCCGATAAAGCCTCCTCAAAAGGCGTCGACGGAATCGGCATCGATGGCTTCGATAACAGCTTCGAGGCCAGAGCCCCAAGCGTGTCCTTCGGCCTCGGTGCCGATGACTTCCTCGGAGGCAGAGCCTCGAGAGAGCCCCTCGACGGACATGGCACCGATAGCATCGATGCCTTCTTAGAAGGCCTCACAGGCTCCGAGGGCGTCGAGGACCGGGATCAGGAACGGGCATGGCTAGAGCGATCTGCCTTGTCCGATCAGGGCCTCGATGGCTACTGATGATCGCGCTGACTGCCCAAGCCCAAAGGTGTGCGAGCGGTGGCCCTAGCGCGTTCCTTGCTGGCTTCCCTCGAAGGCGCGGACGGAACGGAGCCCTGCGATACAAAAATCACCATCATCCCCTTGCGAAATGCTTCCCATTCCGCCGGAGATGAATGCTTGCTGGGACAAGCTACCCGCCCCCTGGCGGAGTCCTCGGATGAGGACAGGTAAGGCGACCGGTGATGGCGCTTCCGAGAGTGCCTAGAAGAAGCAGAGGAATGGGGGAACCACTCCGGGACTGAGTCCCCCTGGACTTACGCCGATGCGGAGAGTCACCCCTCGAACCGTTGGTCGAAAGCCCAGTGGATTTTGACTTTCGGGGTTTGGAAACCCTGCCTACAGTCAGCTTCTTCTTACGCTCCCACAAGGCCTTCAACGTCAAAGACTGGCATTCATCACAGTCATCGGTGGCGTGGTCCTCGCCGAGGCACCAGAGGCAGACATCGTGTGGGTCCGTAAACGACATCTTGGAACTGCAGTCCCGACACTTTGTGAAGCCCGACTGCGGGATAGAAGAAGACATGACACTTCGCAAACAACCAAGTTTGAAGAACCGATTCAATCAGGAGAAGAACCGAGGCGCACCGAGATTCCGAAGTGAACACGTTCGCGGAAAAACCAGAACGGAGGCTATGGGCGTTGTGCGTCCTACTTATAACATCCGATGACGTCGGCTCGACGGAGCCCCTCGAGGGACAGCGTATTGGCGTCATTGACGCAGGAAATTTTCCGAAGCAGCACAGCTGTGGTGATTACCGGTCATAGATGTGGAATACGTCGGAGGACACAATCCCTTCTAATGAATGTTTTAAAAGTTGTACTAAAAATGTCTTCAAGTGATTTACCGTCTTTGGGTTCTATGGATAAACTTACATTGGAAAGTAGATAATAAAAAAAAGGGAGTGTACTACTGAAGTGGTTGAGATGCAAGAGACGTGGTAGCAGTGCGCAGTATAAGTCAACTTATCGCAGACTTCTCCTCAAACTCTCACGAAGGGACCGCATCGCTCAAGCGCTAAAGATGCTACACTGGCTGCCGGTCAAAAAACAAATCACCTTCACAACAATGTGCATAATGCACAGAGCAATACACGGCCTAGGCGCGGAATTCATACAAAAGAGAAATCACCATTTACCAGCTGACCAGAATACTCAGATCCAGTGACAATAGCCGCCTGGAACCTCAACCATACACATGGAAAAAACATGGTGGTTCAGCTTTCTCCTGCTTAGCCGCTAAACTATGGAACTTGCTCCCCGGAGAAATACGAACCATGAAGGACCATCTAATATTCAGAAAACTCATAAAAACCTTCAACTCAGAACGGGATGAAAACGAACAAGCAACGCCCATGCATCATGGAATGAACACACAACTGGAAGAGCCGCGGGACAAGGACTGACCGCAGGGAAGTAGAGAGGCCTCTGAATGGGAAGGAGACCCAGGTGTAACCCTTCCAATATAGGGACCCTACTGGAATCAAAGGAGAGAGATCGGACCAACCCAATCAGTCCACAGATACAGGGCATTAGGATTAAAGGGGCAAGAATGGTGACCGAGCAGACACGGGGCACAGGCGCTCAAGGGTGCTGGGAAGAAGTACCCCCTCTTGGAGGGACCTGTGGAGGCGATAGTTGCTGCACACTGGGATGTTCCAGGGGGTAAAGTGATGTGGACATCCATTAGTCAGAACACATGGCAGGAGAAGGTACCACCTCTAAACAGCGAGGTGGTACGACCACACACCTGCACAGAAAATAAAAGTGGCAATCGAATAGCAGCACAATGTACAACATTGGAAGGGATATGTGCCACAGGCAGCCAAAAATGAGGGGGTACGATGAGATATCGCCACTAACCAACCTCATCCCTCTGAATACATCTCTCAAACTCTGAACTAAACACAACCTCTACAGTACAACAAATTGCACACCCATCACTACACTGCAACAATAAAACAAACCACACAGACTCACACAGCAGCACGTGACCACTATCGACTGGAAATGAACACCTCCCTCAGCGAACGGTGTAAACTGAACTGAAGCTGCCAACAGCCCATCATAACTCTCTTGCCCTGCTCAGTCCTGCTAACCTATCCCCCACATCTTACCCTCTTGCTTTAAAGAAAAATATAATTCATCATCTATTTTTCTTTTCATGTAATTTTGATTATGTAAGAAGGGTTTTTCATATGGAAATGATGTACTATGTGTAATTGTACATGTTTCTTGAAATGGAAGAGTAAAACGCTTAGCTAACTTTTTCTAAATGCTCTTTTTCACTTGGGTGATGAAATTGGCAAATCACGATTGACTGTATCAAAGCACACTATGAAAACAATGGTAAATACCATCCAGGCATTTTCTTTTTTTTTTTATAAAGGGATTTTTTTTAGAAATTAGTTAATTGATATTAGATTTTGAGGTTGAAATTCATATGTTCAGTAAGTGTGCAATACATGATGCATGTGTTTTATTGATTAGAGGCCTAGGAAGAAGAGGAGCTGAAAGAAAACCAACTAATGATGTTGCTTGGGGGCAAATCATGTTTAAGATTCAGATTGCTCATCGCAAGGTTCAGAGTCGGGATGCAGATGCCCAGTGGACAAAATATGTACTGAATACCAGTGAACCGTAAAAAGTAATGATGGATCATGGATACAGCACACAATGTCCACCAGATGTGACAGACAACAGAAGATGTTTCTTTGGTACTTGCTGACCCGGACACACAATCTAAATGATTTCAATCATAGGACGACAATGTTCCCTGTTTCCCTAATACATTGTGAAAACCCTGAAATATTACAGATTGAAACCACAGAAGCATCTTTGGAATTGATTGACAACTATATTCAGGATCCAGACTTCACTCTTCCTAGTGCAGAGCACTTATCCACCACCATAGAATCACAAACCACTACAGCAGGACAATTGTCTATCAAGGGAGCCAATATACTTTGTAGGAGGATTTGGTGAAGTTTATTCCTGTATTCAACATCAACCTGAAGATCAAGGGTAGATATGTCCACCAACATGGCACATTTTCATGGTCCCCTCAACCTACCCTTGCAAAAGTACCTGCTGGAAATGTACTTTCTGCTTTGTTGTTCAGTTACTGTAAATTTGTAGGACTGGAGTTCCTTGCTAAAACTGCATACTACAAATATAATTGAAATTTCTGGTTCCCCGCTATTAGTCATGCCTGGAATCTCGAACAGGTATCCATGGACAATGCTCTCACAGGCAAAAGGCTCTGGCTTGCTGGTGATGGGCAGTGCGACAGTCCTAGTTTTACTGTACTTACCACTTCCAGGACATGGAAACCCAAAACATAGTGCGTTCTGTCATTGTGCAAGTGTCTGAATGTACATCTTCTGTTGCCATGGAGAAACACGGTTCCATTAAATCCATTGAACCTCTGCAATCAAGGGGAATACAAATAGAGCAGATAGCCACTGACGGGCACGTTGGAGTAGCAAAGGCCATATGAGAGCAGTTCCCACACAAAGCATCAATTTGATGTTTGGCAATATACCAAAAAGGGTACAGAAGATATTTTGAAATGGTTACAGTCCATCAGCAACCATCTTTGGTGAAGCTCAAGAATTTGTGAGGGATCTGTAGATTTTCTTTTTGAAAAGTGCCGTTCAATGCTGCAACACTGTTCAAACATGCACTATTGGGAAGAAAACAAACATTTTCACAAATGTATACATTACCTTTGAGTAAGGAGCGTAAGGAAAAAGTGGTTGGTGCCAGGCTCCCCTCCTCACAGAGCACTTGGGAATATTGTGTGCAATAAAACACCAGAGACATGAAGGGCCTCACAGAATTGTGGCACACTGGAGATTTGAAGGTGTTCCATAATATGTGCCTAAAGTGCAGGCCTACAAGTTTGCATTTCAGCATAGAGGGTATAGAAGCCAGAACAACACTGACTGTACTTGCACACAACGAGAACTTTGGTAGGGAACAAGCTAAAACTGCAGGCACCTTCGGGGTGCTTTGTTACACCATGGCATTTACAAAAAGAAACAAACAATGGCTGGCAAAGCCAATAGGACAGCCTATGGATTTTGACTCTCAGCCAATGAGGAGGCTCAGAACGGGGCCATTACCACTGGTAATCCCCCCCCGCTCCAAGCCGCCTTGCGGCTGGAGGCCCCATTTTACCCCAGTGAGGAACGTGTACGTGTGGTCCTCCCCCTCTCCCCTTCCTCCTCCCCATCCACAGAATTCACACCCTTCACCCAACTTACCTTCCTTTCAGTCCAGCACTTCTGTCCCCAACGCATCCACTCCCGATCTGCGACAGGCTGTCATGGAAAGGAAGAAGGGACTAAGTGTAGTCCCTTCTATCCTTTCCATGGCAGCCATTTTTTTGTTCAATTTTTTCAATAGGCACCAGGCAAAGGGGGAAAATGGACTTTGTTTTCCTTTCCCCGGAGGCCCTTTTTTAAAATACATTTTTTGTCTCTGTTTGTTTCAGAACAGAAACAAAAATGCTTTTAGTACCCCGGTCTTGCAGGCCAGGGTACTAATAGGAATAAGCTCCTCGCAGGGGGCAGGGGGATTACTGCTTCAAGTTAAGGCCCACGCTTCGCTTGGGCCTGTAACTATGGGCCCCGGGGTATTACCTGAAGCGGTAATCTTCTCCTCCTTGCCCGGGGCTTATTGCTTGGTTAAATTGTTTTTTTAAAATTTCAAAACAGTCTTTTCATTGCATAACCATAAATGTGACTATTAACCACATACCCAGGTGATAACTTGTGTTGCTGTAAAATGGGGGTTATTACAATTGCTGTTATTAGGCATTCGTATAGCGCCTTTTACCATTGGCATGATTCCGAAGTGCTGGGGGTTGCATGCCGTCAGGGACCGTAGTCCAGTCAGTGGAGAGAGTAATGTAGTAAAACGTGCTTTGGTGCATTTGGTATGTGTCAGCCAGTGTGGAATAAGTGGTGTGTAGCTGCACACTAGTGCTAGGTGTGGTGCAGCGACTGTGTGAGACCAGTAGAATGTGTGCAGCAAGGCCAATGGACTTGGGTATCTGCATTCTGGCGGTGCTGGAGTTTGTGAATGAGATTATGTGTGCAGCCCAGCCAATTTTGAGGGGTATAGCTGTGTTCTAAAGACTGTTGAGGTGTTAGTGGAGATGTAGAACTATGTGCACAGCTAGGCCAAATTAATCGAGGGGTATAGCTGCATTCCATAGTTCGTTGGTGCAGAGGAAATCGTGGCATAATGATGTGTTTGAGTGTGTGTGCTTTCCGGGGGGCACCCCGTTGAGCTTCCAGTGCATGTCAATGGGGGTGGTATCTCCCTTTGTGTGTTGAAGATGGAGATTCTGCAATGGAAAAAGACGGGAAATCCTACATTGCAAACCTCCATAACAACTGTAGTCAATACGATATCATGCGCCATGATCACATTAAGATTTATTTTGCACACAGAGTGACTGGTTGATCGTAATTGTGCATTATGGTCTGGCCTTATACAACGCAGAGCAAAGAGAATGACAATGTATGGATTCTTTCATGCAGCAAAGATGCATTTAATTGTAATGTTTGAAGACCATTACATCTCTGTCGCAGTCCAAATACATAGAGGCATTCAATTTGTACTGACTGACTAGCATATGCACAATACGTCTATGAATTAAAAAAAAAAACTCTTCCTTTTTAAATGTGTTCTCAATCCATGTGTCGGTCTCTATATATCCACCCATCTCTTTTTCTCCATCAGTATCCATGCATCTGTATGTCACGCTGTAGCCGTCTCTCGGTCTGTCCTTGTACATCAGTCTTTGCATGTCTCTATATACATGCATCTATATATATCGCTGTAGCCGTCTCTCGGTCTGTCCTTGTGCATCAGTCTTTGCTTGTCTCTATATAAATGCATCTATATATATCGCTGTAGCCGTCTCTCGGTCTGTCCTTGTGCATCAGTCTTTGCATGTCTCTATATACATGCATCTATATATATCGCTGTAGCCGTCTCTCGGTCTGTCCTTGTGCATCAGTCTTTGCATGTCTCTATATACATGCATCTATATATATCGCTGTAGCCGTCTCTCGGTCTGTCCTTGTGCATCAGTCTTTGCATGTCTCTATATACATTGCGCTACATCAATATAATCTATGTACATCGCTATTTATGGTAACCGATGTATATGAATCCATGCATGTCCCTATAACCATCTGTGCCTTTGCATCGTACACATACTTATGTCTCTATCAGTTTACCAAAGTACATTCACACCAAAGGATATACTCGTATTTATATGCATCTATCTTTTTGTTTCTCTGTGTATCCTTGTCTTCAGATAACCATACAGAATATTCAGAAGGATGGGCAGCGATTAACTTGTTTATATATAATGGTCACTATTTACATACATATATTCACATCTATGCGCTCATCATTGTCCATCGATATCTCTATGTACATTTTACAGAATATTTCTCTTTATGTATATCAATGTACTTCTCCATAATTGTCTGTCTATATATTTTGATCCATACGCATGTTTCAATGGCTCTATCCCACTGTACCCACTGAACTGTGTCTTTGTTTTTGTACATATATTAATGTACACATTCATTGATCTTTATCCGTGTACATGTATTCTGCTCCATGTATGCTTCTTTATAGATGCCTCTATCGATAGGTTGGGTTGAATTTCCTGGACCAGAATTCTACTGGGTGCAGCTGGTGGGTTTCTGGATCCCACTACGATAGGACCGCCCCCATAGCAACACTTGGTGCATCGGTTTCCAGCAGGTAATGAAGTTCCGGGTCTGGGTGCTTGAGTATCGGAGTGGTGGTAAATCAGTGTTTAAGCTGAACAAAGGCCTGTCGGCTTCGGCAGACCAGTTGAAGATCTTGTTTTTTCATAGCAAGGAAGTGATGGGATGAACTATGTCCAAAAAGTCGGCAATGAACCGCCTATTCAAAAAGTTGCCAAACTCCAGGAAGCTTTGGATTGCCTTAAGAGAGGTAGGTGAAGGCCATAGGAGTATTTCTGCTATCTTGCGATTATCCATTTGGATACCTTGCGGAGTCAGGATGTATCCTAGGAACTCTACTTGGGTTACATGGAAGGCGCATTTCTCAAGCTTCGCAAACAAATGGTGTTGATATGCAACTTCTCCAGGACCGCACTGACATGGTGTATGTGATCTTTCAGGGTTGCCAAATAGATTAAAGGATAGTTCCGGGACTTTTTTTTTTATTGTCCCTACGGTTCGGCCATGTGTTTTTAAGCATAAATCGGTAGATCGTAGAAAACTTTCCTATGGACCTTACCCGACTTTTCGTCCATTAACGCACTTGAAATCAGCCGCCATTTTGTGATAATCCTATCATTTCCCCCCATCGACCTGGCTCACCTGCGTTTGCGGCACTAAATCAAATCCCCCGCCCCTGAGCCTGACATCAGCAGACGCGTACCGCCCATTTCCCAACGCCAAAGCACGTTTCGTGTCAACAATCGCTGCGCCTCAGCTAATGAAGTGTCGCCATGGAAATGGCAGGACGCCTCTTTCCTCAATAAGTATAAACACACCGTTTCACAACACACAGCAGCAGATTTTCGATTCCATTCCTATCTCTGTGTTACTTTGAGTATTCTGTGACTCGTTTCTGTGCTCTGGTCAGCTACCTTCGCCGCTTCTAGGCCTTGTGAACACCTGTACCATCTCTGTAAATTATTTTACTTTCTTTACCACACAATGGCTACGATAATGCCGTATATGTACGAGCCCGAGTACACCGAGGAGGAACTACTGGAAAGGCAAGCACGCGAAAACGATGGGGATTCGGACGGCAGTTGGGAGGACCAGTCAACGGATGAAGAGCCTGGACCATGTCGCATGGACGGCGTCTCCACCTGGTGCACGTGCAATCGGTGCGAGCTAATGCCAACTGAGGAGAACTGCTGCTGCCGTGAAAATTCCGGGTGCTTGGCCTACATTTCGGAAGGCGAGCCAAGTCCGCAATGCATCACCGAGCTGCCAGAGTTCAGGGAAGCCTGCCTCTCACGGACCGTGTTGAGGATGATGATGGTGCTTATGCACGAACTTCGCGGCACTGTTCGTCCGCGTAATCCGAGTAACGAGTAAGTATACTCTGGTTGTGATGTCAGTGATGCCACTACTATTTCATGGTCGTCTCCCACATATAAAATTACATCTACATATCATTCGAACGCATGTAAATTGGTTCCATATTGTGCATTTTCTAGATAGAATTTTTTTCAAAGCAGAATGACATTTTTTACCTGAATCGACATTCATAATAAAGTTTTGTCATTTTAATACAGTTTGCATCTTTCTTTTTCACAGGTGGTACAGGCTGGTGGCCTATCGTTGCTTCACTTGGTGGCTTCACGGGAGGCTCGGACACCGCGTTCGGAGAGTAATACCTGCCTGTGCGGTACTTGCCATTAGACAACATTTCCCCAGCGACAGTGGACAATACCGCGGATTTTCCCTGGATGTGCTGCAACCGGAACTTTACAATGTGTAATGTTTATTATTTATGTTCAATTGAAATTAAGATCTAAAATAAAACCCAACATATATTTTAACAATGGTTGTTTTGATTTTTTAAATGAATCTAGTGTGTCTCCATTGAATAGTCTTCCTGTGCCTTGTCTTGTCACACCACATGTCTCCGGCCAGCATCCTCCCTCACGCTGGTCGCCCACCTTCAATCCACATAAGTGTGTCTCCATTCACAAGTCTTCCTGTGTCTTGTCTGCACGACCACCGCCCTATCCACCCCCCGCCCTATCAAAGGCAGTTCGCACCGGGGTACTTGCGCTGGCAAGTGGAGCTGTCAGGGAGCGATAAAGGCCAAGAGGTGCCAAAGACCATGTACACTTCAAAGTGGTCTATAGAGCATGGGTTGTTGTTCCCATGTCTACCTCCAGACCCCGTGTCTCCTGCCAAGCATCCTCCCTCACGCTGGCCGCCCACCTTCAATCCACATAAGTGTGTCTCCATTCACAAGTCTTCCTGTGTCTTGTCTGCACGACCACCGCCCCAATCCACCCCCCGCCCTATCAAAGGCAGTTCGCACCGGGGTACTTGCGCTGGCAAGTGGAGCTGTCAGGGAGCGATAAAGGCCAAGAGGTGCCAAAGACCATGTACACTTCAAAGTGGTCTATAGAGCATGGATTGTTGTTCCCATGTCTACCTCCAGACCCCGTGTCTCCTGCCAAGCATCCCCCCTCACGCTGGACGCCCCCCTGCAAACCGCATAATGCCACGACATATACACGTCATTCATTCACAAACACACCCCTGTTTCGAATTCTTTATAACCCACTTCATATTTCTAATGAGAACTTCTTTGCGCTTTGCTAGTCAACCCGTGAAGGTGCTGGTTATCTGCTCTTCGTCTCTGTGAACTTCCGTGACCACTTTGAGCAAACTCGTCAGTTTGCAACCTGTGAACTGCTCCCTGTTCTACGACAAGAAACTACTCTGATCCCTGCATCTAACTGTTTGTTCGTCAAGGTAAGGCCATGTACCATAATCATTTTGCGTCCAATTTTTTAATTTATATCTATTTGCTAGTAGTCATCAAATTGCATCCATGTTTTCTTTTCGTTCACGACAGTACATGCAAGGAACTAGTCACATGTTCTGAGTTTAGTCAAATTATTTTTCTATTTTTTTAAAGTTATTCAAATACTTATCCGCATGTGAATAACGTGTATAGTTCCAAGAACCAAAACGAACCTTGCATTGGACCTTTTATGTGTCATTTAATTTTTTAACACATTGGTATTCATTGAGAATTGTTGATCTTTACTTTTCAGAACTTTCCACAATGCCTGCCTGTTCCATTGGCGGTTGCCCTTCGAAGACCCATAATAAATCTGAAGGTACTATAATGCATGTTTTCCCTAAGACAATAGATCAGATAAGAGAATGGGTCCGATATTGCGATATCCACTGTCTGAGCTTGAAAGTAGAGTCCTAGAAGTCTTTGCGGACAAGAGGGGTGATCGATACCGCATCTGCAGCAGGCACTTTAGCTCAGACATGTACTCCACATCATTGCTAATAAAGAAGAAAACACTGCGAGCGACGCGAAAATTGCTCTCAACCGCTATTCCCACTCTATTCGTCCACATCCCTCCACTGGTGAGTCAAGTTTACGGATTTAGATCTCGGCCTTGCGGTAGTGTGTAGCATTAGCTAACAATAATTTCCCCATTTATGTATCCACTCAATATGAAGGCGGAAGATTCTCCATCCGTGTCGTTATTGCAGTCATCAGCCACTTCAAGCGCCTATCGGGTAATCTTACTTAGCTATTCTGCCACTGACTTGTTTTAGGCATGTAAATCAAAAGTTTTAATTTATCGTGTAATTATTTTACCTAATGGTACACCCTAGTACTCGTCCTCTAGTCTTTGTTTTCAGTTATAATTATTGTTATCCAAAATAATGCAAGTACTGTCTTTCAGGGAGATGCTGAGGAGTCCAATGCATTGACGACAACCGTTGATGTCACTCAGATGCTCGAGATACGTTTCCGGACAGTTCCATCGATGGAGATCATCAGATCTTGCATTCTTGGAGCGTGATTGTTACACACAATGTTTCTTTCGTTTTTAGCCATTGATATGTCCTTCTGTCGTCGCCCTCCTATGTGTCTTCTTTTTTCAATATTGTGTTCATTACTAATGAAAGTCCTATGTTTCAGGGAGTCGATGGAGCATTAGTCCAAGAAGAAGGGGGAGCATGCAGTTACGGGTCGGCGCAACAGCTTGCAGAAGTGTGCACCGCAGTTACAGCGTCCCTTGATGTTCTTATGCATTTCGAGGTATGGATACTGACAGTTCGATCAAGCGAGATCATATGACGTGATTACATCCGCTATACTTCCTTCTTTATTAACGCAAGTACTATGTTTCAGGGAGATGACGGAGCTTCTTCTACAAGAACATCACCCCTAGTAGTTGATGCAGATCTCTGGGTTGTGACACTTCCAACGATCGAGCAAATCGAATCATATTTAGATATCCATTATTTATTTTAGACAACTGATCATTTGTGCAGGTCTATTTAGATGAGCCGTTGACGCCTGCACAAAGTTTATGTTCTTTTTAACAAAATAGAAAACCATACTAATGCAATTACTGTGTTTCAGGGAGTTGCTGAAGCGTCATCTTCAATAATATCATCAATGGAAGTCTATGCGGAGCCCGAGGTATGGATCTTGACAGTTCCATCTAACTAGATCAACAATGCGTGAATAATTGTCGTCTGAATGTTCTACACAATGCGTTCATTCGTGTTTTGCTATTGAGATGTACGTGGGTATTGGTCCCCAAGTACATTTTGTGTTTTCAATATTATTATACATACTAAAGAAAGTTCTATGTTTCAGGGAGTCGATGGAGCGTCAGTGCGTGATGGATGTGCTTATCATGAAAATATAGTCGTTGCAGCGCAAGAGGAAGTGGAGACATGCACACACGAGTCGGAGCAACAGCGTCCAGATGTTGAAGTTCGAGGCAAGAAAGTTTCAAAGAAAAGAAAGCAAAAGAAGGTTAGTGTCCTGGTCACTATATTATGTTGTTTTTCACTGTTAATAGTTCAATACTGTAAGTTGTGTTTAAACTGAACATCCCTTTTCCAATCTGTCCTCTAGTTGCGAGTGGGTGTACGAACTAGATCTACACAGACAGTGAAGCGAACGAGAGATGTTGCTTGTCAAACCTTTTGGCAGGGACTTGAGACTGGAGATGCATTGTGCCAATGGGAAGAATATGAAGTGATTGACAACGGAGCTATACCACCACCAGCCATTGATAGTGAATGTCCTCCTGGTAGTTCGGATGCAGTCAGAGATCAATTCACAGAATCCACACCCGCAAAAACTAAGACCGCGAGAAAGTTGAAGAAATTGTTTTATTCTCCCATCGCCGAAGAAGGAACAGATGTTGCAATGGAAGAGAATGAAATGGACGACAATGAAACACCATCAATATCACTGAACATAGCGGAAGACGATATCAGAGATTGTACCTTTAATGTGAGTGACATGTCCTCAACGTTACAGGCCGAACCAGCTGGGATGCAGAGTGACAGTATAAGGAAAGAGGCCAAATTCATTGTATTCGATAGTTGTTTGATTGATATTATTATTATGATGAAATGTGGGCATTCGGTTGGTGGGGAAGTATGTGGGGAGCCATTGATTAATGTGACTCGTGCAATTCGAGGCACTAACCTTAAAATACATGCCACCTGTACACAATATCATCCGTTCTCATGGTCTGCACAACCCATGCTGGGGCAACTGCCAGCAGGCAATCTACTTTGTGCAGCAGCCGCACTTTTTAGTGGTTCAAGTTTTAAAAAGTTAGAGTATTTCTTTCAGTTTGCGGGAATCCATTTCATTGCGAAAACTCAGTTCTACAAATACCAAACCGATTATCTATTTCCAGCCATTAGCGAAGCTTGGAGAATGGAAAAAATGTCTATTGAAAGTACATTCGCGGGCAAACGGTTCAGGCTAGCCGGTGATGGACAGTGCGACAGCCCAGGATTTTCAGCCAAGTACTGCACCTACCACTTTCAGGACATGGAAAGTAAGAAAATTGTGAGTTTGGTGGTCGTGCAGGTGTCACAAAGTACATCCTCAGTGGCCATGGAGAAAGTTGGCTTTGTAGCATCATTGCAAGAACTACAATCGCGGGGGATGGTGATCGACCTGATAGCCACAGACAGGCACGTTTCAATTGCCAAGACAATGAGAGAAGATTACAAAAATATAAATCACCAATTTGACGTATGGCATCTTGCAAAAACAATCAATAAAAAAATGTCGGCTGCAGGTAAAAAAAAAGATATGCAAGGTATTTCACAGTGGTCCAAATCAATCAGCAACCATCTTTGGTGGAGCTCAAAAACATGTGAAGGGTCGCTGGAAATTCTACTGGAAAAATGGCGGTCAGTAATGCTACACTGTAGCAACGTTCACCGCTGGACCACAAACCAACATTTCCACAATTGTGAACATGGCCATTTGTCCACAGAGGAGGCACGGAAGAAGAAGTGGTTGATTCCTTCATCACCCACTCACAAAGCCATTGAAAAGATTGTATTTGATGAAACTATAACAAGAGATTTGAGGGGACTCACGGAATTCTGCCACACAGGAGATTTGGAGGTGTTCCACAATATGTGCCTAAAGTACAGGCCAAAACGATTGCATTTTGGCATGGAGGGCATGATAAATCGGACTCTTCTAGCGGTCTTGGCACATAACCATAATGTTGGCCGTCAACAAAGTAGGACGACCGGAACTTTAGGGACGCTTCGCTACAATAAGGCCTTCACTAAAAGAAGTAAACAATGGGTGATCAAACCAGTGTTTGAGGATATGCAATATGAGTTTATTGAGAGACTTATTGTTGATGTCCTAGATAGGCACATACATGGAGTTGTGAACGAACCTGTGCAGGGGACAACTGCATTGCCACCCAACATTGCCTCTGTTCCATGTCCACCTAAAGCAGAGCTCATTGAGAAATACACATCACGGTTTAAATGATTGTAATTTGATTGTCTGTTCTCTCGAGTCTCCTCATGTTGCAGGCCCATTGAATATGTGTAGCTATGTATTGTGTAAATAAAAGTGATTGCTCAGTGTACATGCAATGTGTCTCTCCACCCTTTCCCCTCCCTTCACCGTGCAGTAGTGCGAACCACCCGGGTGTCACCTGTGACTTTGCTCTCGAGTCTCCTCATGTCGCAGGCCCATTGAATATGTGTATCTATGTAATGTGTAAATAAAAGTGATTGCTCAGTGTACATGCAATGTGTCTCTCCACCCTTGCCCCTCCCTTCAACCTTGTTCATTTGCGCATTAAATTAAACCAAACAGTAATATAAATCATTTTTCAAAAAATATAGAATGTCTCCGTATTTATGGTTCTCTGGGGCTGCAAAGCACGCAGACAAAATGCAAAGATGGAGTGTAAATTTCAAGTCCTGTGAGATGGCCTTACACTGAATGTAGCTAACTAGGAATGTGTGCTCGTTCAAAGTGAAGGTCAGCTGCTTTGATTTTTTGCTCGGGTGCCGGAATGGCCCACGACTCAGTATAAGGTTCTATTGTTATTTGACCTTGACAGGCCGGGACCATCCCGAAAGACTTCTTTTTGGGGGTGTGGTGCAATAACGTAAGAAACGATAATGAATAAAATTTCAGAAACGAAAGCCATTTAATGTTCGTTCATTAGAAGAAATAACGTCGGCATAGAGGGAGTGGTATTTCGGGGCTGCCCTACGCACAGACACAATGGAAAATGCAAATATAATGTAAGTAACTCTTTAGATGAGTTTATACCGCAATTTAATTACTATACAGTAGCTTTAAAGACGGGTTAAGTTGTACTTGTTCGTTCTATGTGGCATATTGTTTTGTACCGCGCACTATCTTGAGGAAAACCATCTCCTTTTACGGAAGCACCTCAAAACCTTCCTCTTTGCTTCTGCTTTCTCTCTCCCTCTCCCCTGCTACAACTGGTCCACTGTCTGCGACCTCGGTCCTGGGCCCTTCCACTCTCCACCTGCACTGCCTCCCTGTCAACCCCTGCACTGGGGGACTGTCTCAGTATCCTACAGCCCCCCCTTCCCAGCACTTGTTCTGCACTTACCTTGCACTCGCCACCAGCTGTCCCTGCAAATGCCATATTATATCATATCAGTGACAAAGTGGTCCACTGGCGCTCAGGCTCGCCACCAGCTGGCCCTATGTATTTATTATTTTATGCTACTTACCTTGTACTCCACTTCCCCCCTCCCCTTCCCCTTGCACTTTTACCTTCCCCCTACCCCTGCACTTGCGCGATCTGAATGACACCTGGCCTAGTAGGATCGTTGTCCGTCTTCTCCTTGTTCCCCCCCCCTCCCTGCCTCGCCACGCCTTGAAACACTTGTGTATAGGCGCGTTGCAAATGCCATATTATATCATATCAGTGACGAAGTGGTCCACTGGCGCTCAGGCGGCTCTGAAAAAGGCGGAGGAGAGGGGGTGGGTTACTGGAAATTACGTATAATACCCAGTTGCACTGTCCTAGCTATGAAATAATTTCCCGACCTAATATATAAAATGAATAATTTTAATAAAGATCTGATGGTGAGACTAATTTCATTTTTTACGTTTTTAAAACAGGTACATCCTTCATTATTGTCTGCGTCACGAGTACCAGACAACGGCGGATGGCTTTTACAACCGCCAGTTGCTTCTCCGCGTGAACAACGTTACCACCCTGACCATTTTATGGGACGATCGCCAAGTACAAGTATGCCCTTACGCGGTACTAATGGCTAGATGCAACATACATACCGTTGTGGTGGCCTAGTGCCTCGTTGTTGGAACAGCCATGCGATTATCAGTGCGACCGAAGAGCTTATTTTATCGTAAACCAACACCCTGTGTACTGCACACGAACATCGCTTGCCTCAAGACGAACTATTTTGGATCGAGAGCAAAGAAAAATGCAAATCGCTGAATATTCTCTAAACATTTGATGTCCAATAAATGTACTTTGCCAAATGTACAATCTTGCGGTTTGATTTAAAAGTACAGTTTCATATTCCGAATTGTGGCGCGCTGTGTTGTGAGCTGATCTGTGTTGGTTTCCGGGTTCTGTGTGGAGTCGCGTAGAAGACGCCTGGGCGCGTTTGCCTACGCAGCACAGTCACGTCACGGATAGAGGCGGGGAATATGAATGTTTTGATAAAGTCTGTTTCAGGGGCGGGGGATATGATTTAGTGCCGCAAACGCAGGTGAGCCAGGTCGATGGGGGGAAATGATAGGACTATCACAAAATGGCGGCTGATTTCGAGTGCGTTAATGGACGAAAAGTCGGGTAAGGTCCATGGGAAAGGTTTCTACGATCTACCGATTTATGCTTAAAAACACATGGCCGAACCGTAGGGACAATAAAAAAAAAGTCCCGGAACTATCCTTTAAGATGTCATCTATGTACACCATGGCGCAAACATACAGTAATTCTCTTGGGACATCATTCATAAAGGATTGGAATGCCACTGGAGTGTTGCACAACCCGAAGAGCATAACCGTGTATTCAAATAACCCAAACTTTGTGCAGAAGGCCGTCTTCCACTCATCTCCAGCCTTCACACGAACCAGATGATAGGCTCCCCTGAGGTCTAGTTTCGTGTAGATTTTCCCCTCCCTTCACTTAGTCCAGCAAAACAGGAATCAGTGGCAATGGGTACTGTTTTTTTATGGTAATCTTGTTGAGTCCCCTGTAGTTAATACAGTTTCTAAGGCCCCCTTCCTACTTGGGGACAAAGAAAAGAGCCGAGTGACTTGGATGGCCTAATAAACCCACTGGCCAAGTACTGGTCCAGGTAGTTACACAGGTGCTGGTTCTCTTTTTCCGTGAGTGCATATGTACTTGAGCTCCTGGGACCAGATCGATCTGACAATCATAGAGTCTGTGAGGTGGTAAAGTGTTGGCCTGGTCTTGGAAGGCATCCTGGTAGGCTTCATATTCTGGAGGTAATTGTCCCATGATACCGATTGCTACCGTAGATTCTTTAGTCAGCGGTCGGGAAGCAGGCACTTGGGTGTCAGTCTGGCTGGATGTGACTGGGTAACAGGTCTGTGCACCTGCAGCGGAGAAGGTCACTGAGTGGCCCTGCCAGTCTATGACCGGGTTATGACACTCCAACCAGGGCATGCCTAATATAAGCTGCAACTTGGGTGCATTATTGAGGTTGAAGACTATGGGTTCCCGATGGCCGTCGCGGCATAACAATACAACTTCACCAGTACATTGGGTCACTGGTCCAGACGACAGCTGTGTTCCATCCACTGAGACTATGTTTTCCTCCTTTTTCCTATTCTGGATGAGAATGCCGATCCGTAGGGCCACAGTGATGTCCATATCATTTCCCACTACCCCACAGTCAATGTACTCTTCCAGGTCATACCTTCGTTGAGGCGGTTCTGAGCATAGTAGAATAACTGGTGTGAGATGCGAGACAGTTAGCGCCTCCTCTTTTCCCGACAAGCCGATCCTTACTCTTGTCGAGCCATGGAGTTTTCCGACGGCTCTTCTGGTCCTGGTACGCCGACTTCCATGGCTCCCAGTGGTTCTCGGGGTGTCTTGTTTGGGCAATCCTTTAGAAAATGCCTGGCCTTGCAGCAGTATAAACAAAGTTGTTGCTTCCTGCGTCGCTCCCTCTCTTCTTTGGTCAGAGGTCCTTTTACACTGCCCCATTGCATGGGCTTTGGCGTGTTGTCAGTGGTTTGAGTTGGTACATCCCGGGGATGAACATACAGAGGTTGCCCCTCAAAGCGAGACTGGTCAGACCGTCTTTCCTCTAATCGGTGATCCAATTGCAACTCTAGGTCCATGTAATCAGCACAGCACTCCGGTGGATTCACAACCTGTGCCAATACAATGCAGAGGCCCCAGTATTTAAATAAATAAAAAAAAGTGGTTCTCTTCTCCTCAGGCCAATTGGTCTCCACCACTAGCTGGTTGAAAGTGTTGATTATACACTATCAAGTCCTGAGACCCCTTTCGAAGAGCCAGTAGTTCCCCGTCTAGTGCATGCACCAGAGTTCCGCGAGCAAAGAGCTTATCCAACTCCTGCTGTAAACCTGCAAAATTGTACAGAATGGGATTGTCCCGGCTCACCAGCGTTACCGACCAAATGGCTGCGTGCCCCCCCCCCAGGTAGGACGGGACAAAGGCCACCTTGGTTTCATCAGTTGGAAACGCCCCTGGCCGGCACAAGAAGTGCAGTCGACATTGGTTTACGAACACCGCATACTTTTGTGGGTCCCCCTGGAACCTTTCGGGTGGGGCTAAGGGAACTGTAACTGGTTTGGTCACTTGTATCTGAGGTGGCGCAGCTGCAGCGCTGTCCGCAGGGCCAGGTAAGGGGCGGGGTCTGTCCGGCTTGCGTTCTAGTCAGGTGTTTCACCAGTTCTTCTGTTCTCTCCCTATTGACCACCAACTCTTTTCTTTTTTCCGAGTGGGCAGCATGTACCTCTGCAACTCTCCTAGAAATGCAGCTAGCTGGTCGACCTCTGAAGCCATGACACTCGGGCAGGGTGTATGCACGTGGGCTTAGCGTTCTGTAACGCTTACCTCTGGTGCCCTGCAGGAGTGCCTGGCCCGGTTCGCCAGATCATTGGTCCTGGACTGTGGTTCCAAACCACTCCTTCCCCAGCCAGTCTGCTGATGGCAATTGCCCAGCATATGGTTAGGTGGGGAGTGGTTTGGGGTCCTTGGTATGAAGACTCTGGAGTAGGACCCTCAGGATGGACGGATCTACAGGCAACTAACAAAGCAAGGGTTAAGTTACTTGGTCTAGGCTCCCTCCCACCCCCCTCCCTAACCTTCCCCAGAATGTACGTGTCTGGCAGGCTGTATGGGCAATGGCTCACCTTGGAACTCTTATAGCAGGAGCAGGACTTGTGTTCCTGTTGGCACCTGTCTCCCAGTTGCTTCACTGCGAGCGGTGGCCCAGACCTGCTGCAGCGCACTGGATGCCAGTATGTGAGGTTCCTGGTATGGTAATGCACCTTGTAACTGTGTTCAGTGCTTGCGTAATGTCCTACACCTTGTGGTAATGATCTGCGCTTGTAGTAATGTCCTGTGCCTTGTGATAAAGTTCAGCGCTGCCTCTTTGTACTTTGAAGTTGCTGAATGGCCTCAACATGTCCTTGCCTTTTATCATGCAGATCTCCTGCAACGCGATGGTTCCGGTATGCTGCCCACGCAGTCAGGTGCTCTCCGAGGCTTAAATGAAGGAACAGCTGATGGCTGTTGTCAGATAGCAGAACAAGATCGGGGCTGCTCAGGCAGCTGATGGCTGTCGTTGGTTCGTTGTCAGAGGTAAGCTTTAGAGCTGAGGGATGGCGAGAGAGCTCCAAGCACTGTTGCTGCTTACCGTGTGTTGTTTCTTGTTCCCTGGTTCTGCGGCCGTGACAGAGGTGGAAAATGCAGCCATGCAGATGAGAGGAGCCGTAGCAGTTGAGACTCCACGCCGTGATAGCTGGAAGGAGTCGTGGACATGTGGAGCTGCACAGGGCAGAGCAAGCATTACACTGCCTGTCTTTGCAACCGAAGAGTACACTAAGTGCTGGGTGTGACCACTATCCCTGGTGGTCTAGTGGTGCACCGAGCACCACTAGACCACCAGGGATGCTTTTGGAGCGGGTTTGCCAGGGGCCATCTTGGTCCTGCATGGCCACCCAATCTGGGTGCTGTGTCAACTGTTCTGTTGTAGCCTGCGCCAGCTTGCCATCCCCAAAGTCCACGGCCTGCCTACACAGTGGGTTCAGTTAGTGATCGTCACAATCTGTCACTGCCCCTTTTTGGGCATGAAGTGCTGTTGACTTTCCGAAGTGTGACGCGATATGTGCTCTGGCAGTGCTGCCCCATGTGAGGTGCAGAGAAAGCGCATACGGCCACAGTGCTGTTCATGTCCAGCTCCAGTCTGCGGTTGTACATGCAGCCAGACTGGGCAGGAATACATTGTATTTGGTTCCATATATAACTCTTTCCCCATTTGTATGGCCTCTGTGCTTTATGGTTGAAACACCCTCAGTGACTGTAGTCAATGTGCTGGAAAAATTCTAAAAAGTTTAGATTAGGAGATGCATGTGTGCAAAATAAAAGGTCAGGCATGTGGGTGGGCGCTGTTGGTGGTTTGCAGTAGTGCTATTGTTGGGAGAGTCGATGTGTGGCCAGCTACACCAAATCTTCTTTCGTTGGTAGTCGCTGTATGCTAGTGGCAGAGGTGTTGAGGTACAGCAAGTGTTTCAGTGTGGACGGCTATATGTGCTGCTAGAGTGGAAAGCATAGCCACGGCTGTATTGTATGGTGCATGGCTGGTTGGTTGGTTGTGCCTGTGCCCACAGATGTGGTATAAGGTATACATGGCGAAACAGCCGTCCTGGAGAGGATTCCCAAAGGAGAAGACATCAGGACACTGCAAGAAAGTGCTGAACTGGCATCCACTGACAGCACTACAGCCAAGCAACAACACACCATTGCTTGCCTTAAACGCAAGCATGGTACGTGTAACCACCTAGCCCAACTGGAACCGTAGGGACAGACAGATCTGAACCCCCCCCCTCCCCCACCCCCCAACCTCCAGGATGGCCTCCCTTCTGAGCACCGATCACAAACCTTATAGATGCCCAGAAGAAACACTCACAGCACAGACAGCCAGGCAACTTGTAGTAGGTTCCTGTACAGCCCCTATGGCTGTAGACCAAAGCAGGGTGGGATTGCGCACCTTGTAACATTAAATTGGCAGCAGTATCCAGTATAAATAACATAACATGGACACTTGCTGTGGTCAGCTCCCGCTGATTTAACAAGAAGCGGTGCATATAATTGCCGTTCTTCCTGTAGGACAATTTAAGAATTGGGTTGAAATTAGTCAATATTGATTGCAACAAAGTAAATTTGATTTGGAAGACATGTATTTGCATTGAAAAAAATAGTTGACCAGATGAACGCTTCCTTTACTGCATGTATTCCTAGACATTGAAATAATGTTTAAAGTTCACATGGAGAATGGGTACGTTTATACCCATATAAATACAAATGGTAAAGAACAAAGTAAATATTTTTGTCTTTGGAAGAGTTGAAATATTTCCTTATTTCCAATGCACAGCTTGCAACTGAAAGTGGAGGAAAATCTCGTTAATCTTTGTGGCTTTTGTTCCCAAAACCTTCCTTTAGCAATGTGAACGCACAATACTGGCTCTCTGTTATTTGCCCTTGCCCTTGAATACCTCGTACTAATAATTTAAAGGACATAATGTTGCAAATAAGCACTAAAAATTGATAAGATTCACTATAATGCAATCTAACATAAGAAAGTGAAGTTTCTATTAATAAGAGCTGTCAATCAAGACAGTGCTTCAACTTTGCATAGAGAGAATGTAAAGTGAGCCACTAATGTAAGGTAACTTCCATATTTATGCAACTGACGTTGGCAAACAAAAGCGTGCTGTATGCTTGATGATAAACAATGTGCACATTGATGTTCTAGTTGACACAAAGACTAGACATCATTCATGTACACTTTAGTGGAAATTCATATTTATGTACCATGTATATTATTTTGGAAAATGGCTACTGAAATAAATGTTTGCCCTCCCAAATGTACATAGTTACATCATTGGTATGTGCATTTGTCATAGATACAATCTTCCTGTTTTTAGGAGCATGGCTTCATGGGTGTTCAGGAGAGCAGTTTCCGTGCCTCTGGATGCCCAGAATCCAGATTGATGGTAATGGAGACAACCAACAAGTTCAGTGTGGAGGACCAGTTTCTCTAGAAGTTTATTGGTCAGGGAGTGGAATGATGAAGATAGGGCGATAGCTGGGCAGAACGGGTAAGAAGATGGCTTTTTCAATAGAGGGTACACAAGGGATAGAGGAAAAGGGCCAGTGGCAAAGGAACGTTGCAGAAGACTGCAAGACACAGGGCAAGAGAGGAGATGTTGTCCTTAATGGTCCTGCAAGTGCATGGGGAGCACCTGTTTACAGGAGACCTTAGAGCTCTCATCCAGTGATGTGGAAAGAGGGGAGCCAAGGGAGGCAGAGGAGCGGGGTGGGGAGAGGAGAGAGAGAGGACAAGATGTCCCGAATTTTAGATGTGAAATGGGAGGCCAAAGCAGCGCAGAGCACCTGGGAGGGTAGGAGAGCGGTAGAGACTGCAGCTGGATTGGGAAGTTCCTTTCAGATTTGGAAAAGGTCTGCTGTGTTATTAGTGGTTGTAGAAACGGAAGCTTGGATGTGGGGCCGCTTCTTGGAGCAGAACTGAGAGGTGGATGCTTCAGGGGAGTCGAGGTCTATGTTGAAGTCACCAAGGCAGAGGTGTTTTGAAGAAGAGGCTGAGGGGGAGGAGGCAAGGTCAGCCCATTCAGATAGAGAGAGACACAGATAGGGCCAGGGGGCCTGTAGATAGTGGCAAGGGTGAGAGACAGAGTAGGCAAGACCCGAAACCTATAGACAAGGCATTAAAAAGAGGAGTAGGGATGATGGAAGCTGGGACCCACTCATGGGAAATCAGGACCATTCCACCTCCAGGCCGGTTGTGCCTGGGTTTGGAGAGGATTTCATAGCCCTCAGGAAGGAGTGTCAAGAGCAGTGACAGAGCCGGCATTGAGCGAGAACATCAAGTCTTCGAGAAGGAGACAGATGTTAGCAGAAGGTTTGACAGCAGAGCAAGCATTCAGAGTGGCTAGATGGAGCTGGTACCCCCTTTGAAGGTTTTCTGAGGGGGGCAGGGTACAGAGGCATGGTACCCCAGTTGGAGATGGTAGAGGAAGGAGGAGTAGTAGGGTAAGGAAGTTAATGAGCGAGGACAGGCACCAGTCAAGAAGGAGCAGAGTAGGTTGAGTGTCTTGTGCCATTGTGGTAGACATTAATGATGCACCTAGAGGACGCGAAGTATGCCACGAGTATTTCCCCCCCCCCCCATCTAGTGCCGCCATTAATGGGTTAAGAGAGGAAAGAGTGGAGGATCAAGGGACTAGTCCATAAGTCAGGAGAAGGGACAGAAAAGAGGATGTCAGTAATAGTCTGCCTGGAAGTAGCATTGACCTAAATGTTAGCAGGTGGGCCTGGATTAGCATCCAGGAGAGCTTTAACTTTTTTCTTTGTCAGGGGGGTAGGATAGAGTAGCAGTTGGAACAGATCGGAGAGATAAAGTGAGCCATGTGTTTGGGTGAAAGGGGGGGGGGGCAGCGATGGGGTCAGACAGAAGAGTTGCACAGGACACACATAGGTAGCCTAGCAGCCAGGCAGGCACAGGAGACGGAGGTGCTCAAAGACAAGATGGGCAGGAGGTAGCAGAGGGTCAGAGCACCCCTAGATTCACCTTTTAGTAAAATACCGAAAGGCAGGCAGACGGAAGTAAAGGGGGCTTCAGGTATTGGTATAGTTTCAAGGCAAGCGCACGCAGTAGATCAACAGAGGTAGGGCACGATTAAGTGCATCTAGACTTGACCAACGTGTGAAAAGGCAGCAGAGTTCTGGGCATACAAGGTGGCTCACAGAGCACAGCACACTGGCTGCAGTTAGGAAATGCTGCTCTGAAATCGTCTCACATATTACAGCGGCGGCAATTGTAGATAGTGGTCCAGGCACTTGCCCAAGTGGAGAGGAGGCATTCAATTGAGATCCAGGGGGGGGTAAGGCATTTAATTGAGGGCAGTTGTGCATGCAAAGTCATTGGCCAGTGGCCCTTAGAATGAGAGGGGAGCGAGGGGTGGGGGGGGGGGGGTGGAGGGGGTGTCACCTGCAGCAATCCGGTGAAGCAACAGATCAAAAGTGTGCGTGGCATGGTGCTTACTCATAGTTGAGGCAGGTCAGGGTTGTTGCAGGGTGTCCTTTGGGCCCTCACAGGACTGGACAGGGAGAGATCCTGCCACTTTGAGGGGGCCAAGGATCACCTGTCCGCTCTGGGGGTTTGTTGAACAAAAACAAATGGCCAGCCAATCAGGCAGGGCCAGCAAAGGCCCCGAAGATCAGCTGTTGAATCCTCCTTACACAGCGGCCATGATGGAATGCCCTCACATCCTGCAGGGATGTGGCAGAATGCCTCCTGCTCGTGATAACTTCAGCAATCAGACAATACACCTCATTTGCATCAACCGGCAATGAATTCCATGACTTGAGCATTGATGCAGCACTTGGCACAGGCTGCCAGAGACTGGCACTGTAACCTTACAGGTGGAGGCTTATCCCAAGCATATGAGGCTTTATGCTGCCAATACTGGGGCATTTGGCAGATGGGCTTGGCATATGATGGCATCAGCTGGCCATCTGCAGATGCACTTTGTATGTGTAGACAACATGGGTTTATTTCGGATGGCATAAACCAGGATTTGAATAGGTTCGGCATACAATGGTAGCCCTATGAGGATGCATATTGTTTATGGCGACTAGATCATGCATATGAGGTATTATCTGAGCAACAGGCCCGATGAAGACGCAGATTATATAGGGCGACTAGATCATGCATATGAGGTATTATCTGAGCAACAGGCCCGATGAAGACGCAGATTATATAGGGCGACTAGATCATGCATATGAGGTATTATCTGAGCAACAGGCCCGATGAAGACGCAGATTATATAGGGCGACTAGATCATGCATATGAGGTATTATCTGAGCAACAGGCCCGATGAGGATGCATATTATATAGGGCGACTAGATCATGCATATGAGGTATTATCTGAGCAACAGGCCCGATGAGGATGCATATTATATAGGGCGACTAGATCATGCATATGAGGTATTATCTGAGCAACAGGCCCGATGAGGACGCAGATTATATATGGCGACTAGATCATGCATATGAGGTATTATCTGAGCAACAGGCCCGATGAGGACGCAGATTATATATGGCGACTAGATCATGCAAATGAGGTATTATCTGAGCAACAGGCCCGATGAAGACGCAGATTATATAGGGCGACTAGATCATGCATATGAGGTATTATCTGAGCAACAGGCCCTATGAGGATGCAGATTATATATGGCGACTAGATCATGCATATGAGGTATTATCTGAGCAACAGGCCCGATGAGGACGCAGATTATATATGGCGACTAGATCATGCATATGCGGTATTAACTGAGCAACAGGCCGATGAGGATGCATATTATATATGGCGACTAGATCATGCAAATGAGGTATTATCTGAGCAACAGGCCCGATGAAGACGCAGATTATATAGGGTGACTAGATCATGCAAATGAGGTATTATCTGAGCAACAGGCCCGATGAGGACGCAGATTATCTATGGTGACTAGATCATGCATATGCGGTATTAACTGAGCAACAGGCCGATGAGGATGCATATTATATATGGCGACTAGATCATGCATATGAGGTATTATCTGAGCAACAGGCCCGATGAGGACGCAGATTATCTATGGTGACTAGATCATGCATATGCGGTATTAACTGAGCAACAGGCCGATGAGGATGCATATTATATATGGCGACTAGATCATGCATATGAGGTATTATCTGAGCAACAGGCCCGATGAGGATGCATATTGTTTATGGCGACTAGGTCATGCATATGAGGTACTATCTAAGCAACAGGCCCGATGAGGACGCAGATTATAGATGGCAACTAGATCATGCATATGAGGTATTAACTGAGCAACAGGCCCGATGAGGATGCATATTGTTTATGGCGACTAGATCATGCATATGAGGTACTATCTGAGCAACAGGCCCGATGAGGGTGCATATTATATATGGCGACTAGATCATGCATATGAGGTATTAACTGAGCAACAGGCCCGATGAGGATGCATATTATATATGGCGACTAGATCATGCATATGAGGTACTATCTAAGCAACAGGCCGGATGAGGACGCAGATTATATATGGCGACTAGATCATGCATATGAGGTACTATCTAAGCAACAGGCCGGATGAGGACGCAGATTATATATGGCGACTAGGTCATGCATATGAGGTACTATCTGAGCAACAGGCCCGATGAGGACGCAGATTATATATGGCGACTAGATCATGCATATGAGGTATTAACTGAGCAACAGGCCCGATGAGGATGCATATTGTTTATGGCAACTAGATCATCCATATGAGGTATTAACTGAGCAACAGGCCCGATGAGGATGCAGATTATCTATGGAGACTAGATCATGCATATGCGGTATTAACTGAGCAACAGGCCGATGAGGACGCAGATTATATATGGCAACTAGATCATGCATATGAGGTATTATCTGAGCAACAGGCTCGATGAGGACGCAGATTATATATGGCGACTAGATCATGATGCATATGAGGTATTATCTGAGCAACAGGCCCGATGAGGACGCAGATTATATATGGCGACTAGATCATGCATATGAGGTATTAACTGAGCAACAGGCCCGATGAGGATGCATATTGTTTATGGCGACTAGATCATGCATATGAGGTATTATCTGAGCAACAGGCCCTATGAGGATGCAGATTATATATGGCGACTAGATCATGCATATGAGGTACTATCTAAGCAACAGGCCGGATGAGGACGCAGATTATATATGGCGGCTAGATCATGCATATGAGGTACTATCTAAACAACAGGCCGGATGAGGACGCAGATTATATATGGCGACTAGGTCATGCATATGAGGTACTATCTAAGCAACAGGCCGGATGAGGACGCAGATCATATATGGCGACTAGGTCATGCATATGAGGTACTATCTAAGCAACAGGCCCGATGAGGACGCAGATTATATATGGCGACTAGATCATGCATATGAGGTATTATCTGAGCAACAGGCCCGATGAGGACGCAGATTATATATGGCGACTAGATCATGCAAATGAGGTATTATCTGAGCAACAGGCCCGATGAAGACGCAGATTATATAGGGTGACTAGATCATGCAAATGAGGTATTATCTGAGCAACAGGCCCGATGAAGACGCAGATTATCTATGGTGACTAGATCATGCATATGCGGTATTAACTGAGCAACAGGCCGATGAGGATGCATATTATATATGGCGACTAGATCATGCATATGAGGTATTATCTGAGCAACAGGCCCGATGAGGATGCATATTGTTTATGGCGACTAGGTCATGCATATGAGGTACTATCTGAGCAACAGGCCCGATGAGGGTGCATATTATATATGGCGACTAGATCATGCATATGAGGTACTATCTAAGCAACAGGCCGGATGAGGACGCAGATTATATATGGCGACTAGATCATGCATATGAGGTACTATCTAAGCAACAGGCCGGATGAGGACGCAGATTATATATGGCGACTAGGTCATGCATATGAGGTACTATCTGAGCAACAGGCCCGATGAGGACGCAGATTATATATGGCAACTAGATCATGCATATGAGGTATTAACTGAGCAACAGGCCCGATGAGGACGCAGATTATATATGGCGACTAGATCATGCATATGCGGTATTATCTGAGCAACAGGCCCGATGAGGACGCAGATTATATATGGCGACTAGATCATGCATATGAGGTATTAACTGAGCAACAGGCCCGATGAGGATGCATATTGTTTATGGCAACTAGATCATCCATATGAGGTATTAACTGAGCAACAGGCCCGATGAGGATGCAGATTATCTATGGTGACTAGATCATGCATATGCGGTATTAACTGAGCAACAGGCCGATGAGGATGCATATTATATATGGCGACTAGATCATGCATATGAGGTATTATCTGAGCAACAGGCCCGATGAGGACGCAGATTATATAGGGCGACTAGATCATGCATATGAGGTATTATCTGAGCAACAGGCCCGATGAGGATGCATATTATATATGGCGACTAGATCATGCATATGAGGTATTATCTGAGCAACAGGCCCGATGAGGACGCAGATTATATATGGCGACTAGATCATGCATATGAGGTATTATCTGAGCAACAGGCCCGATGAGGATGCATATTATATATGGCGACTAGATCATGCATATGAGGTATTATCTGAGCAACAGGCCCGATGAGGACGCAGATTATATATGGCGACTAGATCATGCATATGAGGTATTATCTGAGCAACAGGCCCGATGAGGACGCAGATTATATATGGCGACTAGATCATGCATATGAGGTATTATCTGAGCAACAGGCCCGATGAGGACGCAGATTATATATGGCAACTAGATCATGCATATGAGGTATTAACTGAGCAACAGGCCCGATGAGGACGCATATTGTTTATGGCGACTAGATCATGCATATGAGGTATTATCTGAGCAACAGGCCTGATGAGGACGCAGATTATATATGGCGACTAGATCATGCATATGAGGTACTATCTAAGCAACAGGCCCGATGAGGACGCAGATTATATATGGCGACTAGATCATGCATATGCGGTATTATCTGAGCAACAGGCCCGATGAGGACGCAGATTATATATGGCGACTAGATCATGCATATGAGGTATTAACTGAGCAACAGGCCCGATGAGGACGCAGATTATCTATGGAGACTAGATCATGCATATGAGGTATTAACTGAGCAACAGGCCCGATGAGGACGCAGATTATATATGGCGACTAGATCATGCAAATGAGGTGTTAACTGGCAGTATGTCTCATTACTGGGCATGTGAGGATGCAGAGGCCATATGGGAGCAGCAACTGTCAAGCTACACACAAGCATCTTGACAACAAAAAACATTTAGTACAACATCCAAAGCTTGGTGTTGGCAATGCTCCTTTTCGTACATTATGTTTGTATTCTCTTACCATCCCATGCCTGGAAGACCAACATATCTGATTTGCCTTGATACCAACTGCAAGGTTGACCTGTGAAATAAAGAATTCTTCAAATATGCAGAGAAGTGCTCAACTCTGGAGGCAAGCCCTGGATCAGCTTCCTTGCTGCTGTGCAGGGCCTGACAGCAGACAGAGCATAGGTGGTGGGGTGGGAAGGGGGTGCTGGGCCCAATAATGCTTTGGAAGTCTCAGGAGTGCATCCAAACATGTTCAACAGATTCAGATGTTTGGTACTTTTAGAACAATATTTGTCCAAAGTGGAAGGAAACATTTTATAATGCAGTGATACAAGTATTTAAAGTAATTTAGTTTTATCTGTTTATTACATTTGCAAAATAACACTCAACAATAATAGCTTTTCAAACAAGTAAACAGCAAAACAAGCACAGAATACATCATCAACTGTAAGCGTTTTCCTACATACAGAGGGAGCCGTGAAGAGAAAGGGGTCTTAAGCATAAAACTCATTAAAATCGTCCCAAATGTCAGAGTACGCATTTACCTTTTTCTTAACCTGATAATTACTCTCCCTCTACAGGAAGAAACCAACACGTCATGCAGCCAGTCATCCGCAGAGGGCCTAAGTTCATTCTTACAGCATTTTAAAATGAGTTTCTTGGCCACTAAAAGAGCCAACAGACAGATGAAACCCAATCGGAAACAAACCCAACACACAAAGTAAAGGGCTACAGGGAACCAAAAGACCTAACACGAGACTCCTGCATTGAGGACATCATGCCAGAAGGACTGAATTATTGGACTTGACCAAAACATATGCAGAATGTTCCCCCACATACAACTTGTAATTCCAGCGGATATCATCCTGAATCAGTTCACACGGTTTCATTTTCCAGGGGGACCAATAAATACAATGCAAAGTCCACTAGTGGCTATAGTGCAGGTCAAGCTTAAACCTATAGGGTCTTGCACCTATACAGTTCCATTCACCATCAGCATCAGAAAGCGCAATCCCCAAATCCGCCATGTTCCGATGCAGTGTTAAGACCTGTTGGAGCAAGAAGCTTGTACAAAAAAGAAGCAGAAAGAGGCGCACTCTTGGCCAAATTTAAAACGGGGGGACATTAAGTAAAGAAGCATTCAGGGGCAAAAACAGTCTCAAAAAGATCAGAGCTCATGTTAACAGTGGACCTCTGAAATTCACAACTTACATTTAACTCTGAGGAATTCACAAGAGGAGCATAGACCCATCATCATAGACTTGTCCCAGTTTCCAAATACCTGTGGATTGCCACGAGGACCAGGAGAGGCTACGATCATCAACTTGCATAGCCAGATTTCTCCACAGAGAAGAATCTAAGCTCAAAAGAAACCTCACGCCACAACTTCCATTCCTTCAAAACATGCTTAATACAATGCAGGGTCTGGTCAACGGCTAGCTTCTGATCCATATTAAGTAGGCAGTCCAAGCAGACACAAAACACTCAATAGACACCCAGTTGGGGCGGTCAGCGGCATCACCCCTCAACCAGAAATGTAAGGTCCGTAATGACAAGGCTCTATGGTATAGACTAATCTTATGGAAACCAAAGCCCCCCAGGTGTACAGACGTCATGAAAAGATCTTTAGGGATCCTTCAGCCCCCACAATCACCCCATAATATTTCATCAAATCATTTGGTGCAAACTTATATTTGATGCGAGATGATTGAATGTGTTGTATTGCCGTAGATTATATATTCTACAGACAAACCTAAAGGCTGGTCGAGAAGTCTTTAGACATTCATCCAACTTCTGCCTGGGATGTCCATATGTCGGACTGAACAAATGTCAACCATATAAAATGAGTAGTGAATTTTAATTTGTATATTTCAATAGGTAGTTGCAGGCTAAACCCTCCTTATTACCAGAGTTGGTGTTTCAATACTGTAACCTGTATACTTTTGCCACTTAATCATAACTGGAAATAAGTTTAAGAAATTATTAATATTGATTGCAAGATACGGATTTTAACATTATAATTTTGTCAAATTGAGGCACCATTAAAGCAAGGTATTTTCTAATTAAATGTTATAGCTAAATATAGCATAGCAAGCATATTAGAGTATTTATAAAAGGCAAAGTATAGATTGTAACCCAGCTGTTAAGCAGGGCCAAAAAGCCCCAGGTATGCCAGAGGTACTGGAATTACACCAAACCATACTCCGTGATGAAGTAGACAATGAGTCAGGCAAAGTTCAGCTTTATCACGATCCAAATAAAGCAGGGACAGCAGACAAGCATTCAAATCTGATCTCTCACCGAATTCATACAAAACAACCCTTCAAGTACCTCAGACGCATCATTAATCACAATTTTACAAAGCCTACGGGGATTGGTTAAGGGATATGATATATATGGCATTTGTAACATGCCGATACAGAAGTGTTGCAAGGCGCGACGAGGCAAGGAAGGGGTAACAGGGAGGACCGAGACAATTATCTTACTAGGCCAAGTGACATTGAGATCGCGCGGGGGAGGGGGGCAGTGCTGTACATGGGATCAAAACAATCAGAAGTGCAGACAGCAGGTGTCCAAAAGTGCAGGTAGGAGGACTGTAGGGTTACAGACCCAAGCGCCAGGGTTGCCAGGGGGCAGTGCAGGTGTGCAACTGAGCGGGTAGGGACCTGGGCCCGAAATCAGAGGGTAGCCAGGTGACCAGTGCAGTAGCAGACAGCAAATCGGCAGAAGGGAAGAGGGAGGTCTTGAGGTGTTCCGGAACCAGAGATGGTTCTCCTCAAGATTCAGGGAGACTGTTCCAGAGAGAGGCCCCAGCCAAGGAAAGATCTACCACCAACTGGATGTGGTTCCATATGGATAATGGCTCCTCCCAAGACCATCCCAATAGTGCTAAAGGAAAAAAAAACATCACTTCTAAGAAAACTAATCGTCAGGCATACTACATGGTGGGCGGCATGACACTAAGATTCAGTTGGTTGTCTTTTTGCTACCCAAGCTTGGACATTTGACAGGTCATCAGGATATGTACCAGACAGGTAGTAAGGGGAAGAGAGGCCAATGAACGATCTCCTATTCATTAAAGAAATGACCATCCCTCATTCCTTAGAGCGTGAGCTCAGCCATCTCCATGTCATTGGCCTTGGGTCTGTGTGTGCTTTCAGGAAGTATCATAGGCGTCGCATCTTCTGCTGGCACCTAATAGCCAATGTTGTCCAATTATAAGTCACGTGTTAGAGGCCAATGTATGAAGTGGAATTACCTTCTATTTATTGGGATTTTAGCTACTATCAATGTGTGCCGTGTTTTCTGCTGCCTCTTGGGACTCTCTCGAGTTATTCTGAATGGGGTCCTTTGGGCTCATTGTGAGGTGGCCTTCAGCTAACAAGGGTCGGGTGCCCACTTGAATTAATTGGAGAGTATCCTGCCTATGTCCTGGGAAACACTATCTTGTGCGTTTGATCCACAGTCTCCATCCAACCCACCTCCTTCTGGCTTCAGCACCAACTGCTTCCCGAGCTCTGCACAGCGCTGTATTTTTGCAGATTCAGCCTTTGGAGTTCTCTGAAGGTCTCGAGGCTTTGGTGTATTTAAAAGCATGCTCCAATGTCCATTTTACAGACAATGGCTGCCTCATTACACTCTGGTTTCTATGTTAGTGAGCTATATTTGCAAGTTGTTTGTGTAGCATCCAGCTTATGCATTGGTTCCGTTATGTTCTTCATATCCTGTGGTTGCTGTGTTAATGTTTTCCATGTTAAAAGGCACTTTTGAGCTAGTGTACATACGGAGTGCAGATCTACTTTGTGTCTGGTGTGTGCACCTATTGACGTTGCATCAGCTTGACCGCTTCGGCCATCTTCAGCTCAGATGGTACCTGCCTGGGATGAGGGCGGTATGGTCATCGGAGTAATGCTTCTCACCTGTGCAGGATTGTATTGGGGCAGGGCATACGCTATGGATGACTTATACATTTACCTCCCATCACAGCCGGCGCAGAGGCCAACAGCTGAATATCACTGCCGTTTCCTGCAACCTAACCACCTTGGAGAGGCATGCAGGATGTAAACTACAGCCAAAATATCATTATAGTAGAAACCGCCTAGCCGCGGTGTGAGAATGCACCCTGGTTAAGCCAGTCATGAGTATGCATTGAATGTGAACGGTGGGATTATACTATAAAACATCGTCAGTCGTTTAGACACTAATCATCAACAGCCCACCCAGGATCCCCTAAATGTAGAGCTTCTGCCAAAGTTGCTGCTGATTCACAGGATCAAATGCAGCCGCATCAACCAAGGCAGCATGCAGTAGGCAGCTTAAAGTAGTGTATGCTTGCTCGCTCAATCAGTATAGACCCTACTACATCGGCGCGGACTGTCATGGAATGAACCTTCCTAAACCAGGTATGACAGATGGGCAAGATGCCGCCCGGTCATCAGTAAAGGCAAAATGAGCTTAGCGGAAGCATGCAACATTGCAAGCAGTTCATAATGTTTGGGGTCAACATTAATAAAATGCTGGGTGTTTAAGTAGTAGGGAATACACCAGTATCATCAATAGAATGCAAGGCATGCAGAACCATGGCCCACCTACTCAGAGATCATTCAAGTAGGGAAATACACATTCAATCAGGGCCAGGAGCACTTGATGTGAGATTGCTAATATATACTGCATGTCTAAATCAGAGGCAGTAGAACACCATGCAGTGTTCCAAGTCCCCAGCTTTATGTTACTATTTGACAACTACGGTACACTCGGTCAATATATTATACCGAAGCGGATTCAAGTACACTGGAAATTAGATGTCGCAGTATATCAGCTCTACGCATACTCTTCCAAAAAAGTTCTGATCATCTATGCTGAAAGTTTAAAGTACTGCGATGAAGCAAGGTTTTTCCTCGCTTCACACAAATCGCATATCTCTGACCCCCTGTGGGAGACTAGCAGCAGCTGACTGGACAAGAGGAGAGGCTGGTCAAGCCAACAGCATGCAACAAGATATGCTCGCAGCACGGCAAGAGAAGCAAACACTTAGGTGTGAGAAAGTCTGAAGCCTTTTTCCTGTAACCAAGTAGCAGCCCAGCTGAAATGGCACAGTGGTAGAGTAGTTACCTCCCATGGAAAGAGACCCAGGTTCAATTCCCCATTAAGGACCTTAGGTAAAATGAATTTAAATGAATAAAGACACGGTGAAAAAAAATAAAAGCTTATTTAACAGAGCAAGAGGAACACAGAGCCCCCCACCTACCCAGGAGGAGCAAACTTGAAAAAAGCCTTATGTAGGAAGGTTAATTGACTCAACTGATTTTTGAACTTACCAATAGGGGATGAACTACCCTGGGAGGCCCATGATGCAAGTACTACTTCCACCAATGGAGAAGCCAGACACTTCAGCCAAGCAGTAGTGCAGAATGGACTGTAGCCAAGTAGCGTCAGTTCAGTGGCAAGCAATGTTCCCTCCAAATTAAGAAATTGTTGCCTTTAATGCACACATTTTCCATGTGCGCAACTGACCAACAAGATAGCTCACTAACTATGCATGCTGCCAAAGTGGCCTATCCTATCTGAAAGGGAATTTCCCCTCCCCCAACAAACCAGTGTCAATGGTGAAACCCACAGCACGTTTTGCAGATCTAGGTTTTTTTTTTTAAAAAAAAAAAAACATCTGACTATAAAGAGCTCAACCAGTCCAAGGCGTCAAGATCTGCCATCGTTCCTAGCAAAGTATTGATGTACAGAGAAAAATAAAATGTCTATGTAACACAAAAGCACTATAGGCCAAGTATAAACCCGTTTCGTCGTAGCCATTCATTTGACACTGTACAGTCAATGCAGAAAACAATTTAATGAGGGGGGGTGTGGGGGGGCATGACATGTGTATGACAAAATCACTTCGTATAACGGATCTGGCTGCCAAACAATTCAGACAGGATCTCCTAATTTGTGTAAGGATGCTAACTGCCCCACAGTATGATCAGAATCCCTATGCTTTGCTTACTATACACATTCCATTAACCCGTGTATAGAGCTGCGACAACACTCCTAGTAACTAACCTTACAGCCAAGACTCACACGCACCACCCACTTAACTCCCTAGAAAAGGAAAACGTGTCCAACAAAAACTGCCAACAAACACACAAGCGCCGGACCTCAGATTCTACCCACAATGCGCTTGATATTTCCAAATCCGCAGCCAGCAGATAAGTGGCATCGGCAGTAACTCAAATAAAAAAAGAAATTACTGCTGGATCTCAAAAGGGTTTTTAAAGTGAAACAACATGTTTATTGGCAAAGCTAATTACTTCTATACTCCCTGAAAAATCACTTGCTTCCAGGTAGGGAGTAAACTATTTTCAGAGCCCTGCTTGCAACCCCGACATAGGAAGTGAAATGACAAGGTACACAATACAGCCTTTGGTTTTTCACTTTCTTGCTCACCACAGCCTTGAAAGAGCCTTACTGAGGTTGCTTATGGAGCTTTGTTGAAGTAAATCACATATTCGCCTCTTAAGTTAATAGCTGCTCAGAGGGACAAAAGATGGCGTGCCTTCTGCAACTAGGAACCCCTCTTCTGCAACTCCCCATCATCAGTTAAACAATATGCATTGGGATGCTAAAGGCAATTTATTTTTACGTTTGTAAAGCACGCAGGCAACTGTGCGCTACTTACATGAGGAACAGTTTAACATGAGGGTATCAAGTATCAACGAAACATCAAGGCGTTGTGCCTGGGATAAAGGCGTCCGCGAAGTGTGATGGCAGGTGGAGAACTAGTCAGTTGAAAAGCCACATCATAGGCATAGTTCTGGGTAAGTTGTTAAAGTTTTGTTCAGTGGTGCCTGCAAGATCAACGTTACAATAGTCCAGTTGTGTGCCAATGACTTGTGCAATAGCAAGGCATGTTAGGAAGGGTTTGCAGGCGGTCAAGTTTGGAGGTGTGGCCAGCAGAAGAGGATATGCCATTTACATAGTGTCATGCGGAGGGTAGCGTTGGGGTAGATGCCTAGTATTGATGACCGGGGATAGTGTTCCTGTCAATCAGGAATGATTAGTAGGCTGGGTCGAGTTTGGAAAGGGTGCTACGACTGCCGACCATCGGGATTTCCATTCTGTCATTCAAGCAGAAACTGTGATTGAGATTGGTGGAATCTTCCATATAGGCACCAGGAAGGGGTAAAATGATCTCAGTGTCATCAGCATAGTTGGTGTAGGCGATACCCATGAGCCAAGGTGGTCAAAGAGGGTTTTGGTGTAAATGTAAAGGATCGGGATACACAAGATCCTTGAGGAACACTGCAAGAGACTGGAGGAGGATGGGGGGCACAATTGCTGATGTAGATAGTGGGAACGTGCAGGAGTTCAAGGAAGAGTTTAAACACAGAATACATGGTTATATTGGAAATCCCTCAGCAGATGAAGCTAGAAAGAATCCAAAGGTGCAGTTTCCTAGACAGTTTGATAAAGGTAAGAAACTCTAGCAAGAAACATTTCCGGCGTGCAGTCTTTCCATCAAAATAATTTCCATCAAGATTCACTCATTGAAATGCATATTCATTGAATGTTTTTCATTGAATTTCCAACTCATACATTTAAAATAGATGTATGGATGTTTGGGTTTTAAAGTCAATGGGTCAAGGAAAGGGTTACATTTTGAAAATGGAGTTTGGGGGCCCTATAAACAATATACACCACAAGTTAGAGGGAGCTGTCCAGTGCTGAAATACATTATAGATTTCAGCACTTGACAGCTCCCTCTAACTTGTGCAGTGTGCACTTTAGTTTTATTTTCTAGGACTGGAGAACTTTATTTTATTGAGGGGACACCCCCCCCCCCCATTAAAAGAATAAAAGTGCATACTACGCAAGTTAAAGGGAGCTGTCCAGTGCTGAAATACATTGCAAATGTATTGAATAGATTTCAGCACTGGACAGCTCCCTGTAACGTTATGCAGGTTTCATCGAATTTCCATGGAAAAAATATAAAGTGTTTCAATAACGAAACCCTATTTGATGAAAGGGTTTTGATGCATAAACGCTTTCCACTTTATGTATAGCAATTCGATGAAACCTCTTTCAATGAAAAAGATTCAATGGAACAAAACCTTGATGGAAAGACTAGTAACCACATTTCCTTCACTGTACTTACCTGAAATGTCTGACTTGGTTTTTGGAAGTTGCCGATTTTTTTACACCCCTGTGCCCTTCCCCAGTATCCGTCCTTGGTTCCTTTACTAGCCTCCAATACTAGTTGACAGGGCTCTGTAATTGAGGGGTTGTAGCAGTAAAACACTCACTGGGATAGTTGCATACCCAAAACACTTTGCAAGCAAAACATCCTGATACTATGGGCAGTTTAAGAAAATGACATGAATGTGCACGTGCACAATTATTTGTGCAGTACATACAGGATTTTTTGCAGCATACCTCATCCTAAAATTAATAGGTAGGAGTAGGATTATACAACTATGCAGAGAAACAGTTTTAGTATATCAGAGTTACTATATAATTAGTTATAATCTATGCCCACTGCAGCGCTGAAAACCTGGAAATGATGCAGGTTCAGTAAAACGCATTCTTGCGATTTGAATTCCTGCGGCCCCAATGTCAAGCATAATCCATACCCACTGTCCCTTGCAGGTCAAGTACATTATGCTGCAACGTTGCTCTGCACTTCTAGACAAATATAAGCAATGCTAAAGTAGAAGACGCAGAGCATGAACTTTGCCTACTCAAAATCCTTAGTGGGCAAATTAATATTTATTATGGTTTTACTTGCAAGGGTACTGCTTCGAAATGCTTGTGTGACATATGTACAACGAATAGGAAGCATCCAATGAGATTACACATCCAAGTAGCCTTACTTACAGTGCATAGCCAATATTTCAGCTGACAATTGGGTTACAGGGGGGCAGGGGTGAAGCTTTTTCAAAGGCACCATGTGTCACAGAAATCTGGTGCTTCAGTGTTATTCATATTACACTTTGGGTAACCCATCGTAGAGCCAAGGCAGGCAGAGCCAAGGTTATCCACTAATAGCTAGCTGTGGCCTGGGGCACAAGGCATAAGGTGTAAAATACCCTGCGTGTCTCAGAGCGGGCATTAGACTGGCTGACCTCCTTCCTCACGGACCATCCCTCCCAAGATATCCTAGGTTTTTCCTCCTCTTTCACCACTTGTGGCATTCCCCAGGGCTAGACCCTCTCGCCCTGGCTCTAACATCCATCTCCCCCCGCTTGCTTACCTTATCTCCCGCTTTCTCCCCAACTTTATCAAACATCCCTCTGAACCTCTTCCTACTGCCTGTTTGCTATCCAATCTTGGTGCGCCTCTAATGATCCATGTCTCAATGCCAGCAAGGCAGAGATCCTTCCCATTGGGACTCCTGCTCCTTCTTTCCTCCATTCACTCGGGCCACCCTCTATGGGCTCTCCTTCCTCTGAAGCCAGAAACCTTGGAGTCTTCTTCGACTCCTCCCTATCCTTCCCCACATCCCGGAGGTTGCCAAGAAGGCCCATTTCCAACTCCTCCTCAGAGATATCCTCCATTTTCCCCAGAAGCTCAATGTCTCTAGAGCTCTGGTACTCTAGGTGGGACTATTACAACAGCCTCTTCCTTGATCTACCCTTTTCCACTCTCCGCTCCCTCCAGCTTCTCCACAATAGGGCTGAAAATGATCCTTGGCCTCAAGTCCAGGGACTATCTTTCTAGACCCAAAATCTCTCAACTGGCTCCCGGTCACTGCAAGGATCAAATTTAAATCCCTCTGCATCATCCATAAGGTTGTCTGGGGCCTGGGGCCACACTATCTACAACTTGCTCTCATCAATACTCTTCCCTTCAGATCTCTCCAATCCTCTGGCTCCAACTCCCTTCTTGTCAAGTGCTTCTCCAAGTAGCAAGCAGCCGGATGATCTTTCCTCGGCTGGCTCCCTCCTCTGAACAGCCTCCACTTTCTCTCCATCTTGAGCCACATCTCAAATTCCACAAGCGTCTCAAGACTTTCCGATTCTCTCCCCTCCACCCCCTCCCGTGCAAAACCCCACTGTCGCTGAGATTGGTGGCCTGGGCCCTTATGCATCCTTCTGGATCCTGTCCAGTCCAGTCTCCTTCAGCCTCCGCCCACCCTCTGGCATGTGTTATCTCACAGTGCTGCACTTCTTGAACTGGCAGGTGACCACGCTCCTACCAAGTGGTCACTGCCTTGCACTTACCTGTTGCCCTGCAACTGGCTCTCTGGCACAGACCCCCCTGTGGAACCTCCAGCATTTACTAACCCCTTCCCTATCCCTTCTCTCACACGTTCCAAATGTTCACAAGGCCTAGTACGACAGCCTCTGCCTTTTGCTCATTGTTAATTTAGCCCATTGTCTTGTTTTGTCCCCCTGTTCCCTCCACGTTGCCCTGTGGGCGCTTTGAAACAATTCCTTGATGTATAAACGTCTTACAAATGCATAGTAAATAAGTATGGTAGAGTCAAGTATAGGAGTCATTGATGGGAAAGGAAGGTTATTTGGTTAATGCGTGCCGGTATATCTTAGTTAAATCTTCTGTTCATAAAGCCACTTCATATTTAACTTCTTGAGGCTGTATTCTGTTTTTAAGGTCACACTAGGGGAATGTAAATAGGGTGCACCAGATTATAGGTACTAGTTAGTGTAATTTAGCTTTATTAAGAGAAAGTAACTTCTTGAGAAGGAATAGTCTGTGCACGCTGCTAAAATTGAGCGGCACCCATGAGGCTGGGCAAGCACACAGCTTCGAGGGAACATTGGCAGCAAAGTGTCTCAGCATGGGAGAGGTTCCCTGGTTTGTGGGGGGGACAGTGAAGAAGCATGACGCAGGGGAATGCAGTCTGCCTTGTGATAGGTTTCCCTCTTCAGCACAGAAGGGTTCCTACCAGAGAGCACAGATGAACCCAGAAGGGGAGAAGCAGCTTCTACCCCTCTGGTCCCAGAGGAGCTAAAAGGCAGCCCTTGCTAGCCTATGGAAGGGACAAAGCAAGCTAAGGTTACCCATTGAAGGAAGGACTGGGGCTGCCTGAGCACTCCTAGAGTGGAAGTGGTGAGCCCAGCGTAAAGGAGTCACGTAAGACTCACCCCCTTCCTTTCAATTAAAATACCCGCAGCGAGGGGGGGGGTGAGTTAAGAGATAAGATAACCCAGGAGAGAGTAAGACACCCTGGAATTGAGATACAAAATACACCGAGTGGAGTGAAAGTGTGCGAGGCCCTAGAGTGGAAAGGAAACACTCCAGAGTGGGGTAAAAAGGTGAAAGTTGGCACCCAGGCGGGTGCAGAGAAGCCAGCCCTCGGTGCACAAAGTAACAGGAATGTCATCCAGGGGCGCCTCAGTGTAAAACCCCAACAATATACGCATGTGCCTACATTGAAGCCTGCTGCGAGTAATCCTTCTATGCGTCTATTGCAGTACTGAGATTCATCTTACACATCAAAGCGATACTATGCCCACCTAAACGTTGACTCCTCATTTAAGCCTTTGGTTTTATTCAAGGAGTCGAGTCTGTAAATCCATCTAGCTTCCTTATACAGCAAGGTCTTTTGTGTATTCATGCTGTTTTTCACAACATCAATCACCCACCATTTGAGATCATCTGGAGAATGCTGTAATTCCAAAAAGTGTGATGCCATCGGAGCTGCATGGTTGCAACATCTGATTCTTGAAAGATGTTCACCAATCCTTATGGAGATGGCGCGAGTGGTCTGGCCTACATACCTAAGGCCACAAGGGCACTCAATGCAATAATTCACATTGCTTGTTTTGCAATTTGACATAAATCTGATGTCCCATTGTTTTGTGCCAATCTGGAAGTTTATAGTTTTGCTCGTGAATTTACACGCTCTAGAGTTTCCACAAGGGAAATGCCCCACAATGGGGCGTAAAACTCGTTGGCTGGTATTAGTCTTCTGTTCGGATTTAGCATGAACCAGTTGGTCACGAAAGTTCTTTGATCTTTTAAAGGCGAACAGGGGCCTACCAAGATTGGCCAGGAAGGTGGAAATCATGGGCCAATATTTCCATTAAGGTCTTTTTAACTGCAAAAGATTCAGTATTGTAGGTAGTGACACAGGCAACCCTCTCGTGTGTTGCAGTTTTAATTTCTGGTGTAAATAAGCTCTCTTGTTGTGAAGAAAGCCCTTAAAAGGGGTAGGTTTACAAGTTTTTTAGGGTAGCCACGTTCTCGCAAGAGATATGCTGTCAGCATGCTATGTATATGTGTTTGTTGTATGATACACTACTAATGGTTTTACATTGGTTTTTATTGATTTTAATATGGTTTCTGAACAAGAGGCAACTGTTTCCAACAGGCTCTATCTATAGAGGGATTGGTTCCTTTCTTATCTCCCTGTTTTCACAGACTCATGAGCCCAATGCCTTGTGGGCTTTGTAGTTGCATGCCCAAAGAGTCACGGGATTCACATTATTTTGTGGTACTCAGATTGTGATTCCGAGATTCTTAGTGGGATTAGGTTTCTTTTTCTCTCTATTATTTTTTTCTGTACCTCAGGGGTCTTGACTTCTACTGGTCCTGAGGAAGGCGGGATTGCCTACTCTGCCGAAACGTAGATTACTTGTACTTTCCGATCCACATTTGTACGAGTACGACACCCTTTAGATCCATCCTGGTGTCACACGTAGACCCCGAGTTCAGCTAGTAGACCTTGAGTCTAGCTAGCAAATTGGAAATGCCCTCAATTCAACTGAAAAAAATTTAAAATTCAGATATATATGGTTTCAACCTCTAAGAAGGGACTTAGCATTTCCAATATTTACACTGTGTTGATTGTTTCGAGAAAGGTTTTTTCCCAAATGTTCTTTTCAAAATGTGTAAATAATTGTATTTTGTTTTACATGAAGAATTGTTTCTGCACATGAATACTCATTTGTTCCATTTTTGTATAGATTGTGCTTGCTTTGAAATGTATTTTTAGCCAATTGGGCTAGGTAATTTATAGACCTAGCTTGTGAGCAATAACAAAAAAATAATAAGTCACTTTTGTAAAAAATTCTTAAACAAGAGTATGAAATGGTGGATTTGAAAGATTTATCCCAATGAAGACTTAGGTGGACACATCAAATTATAAAATACAGACCTAGGAACTGTTTCAGATAGTTTGTGCCATTTTCTTGGCGTTGAGGAGACTACTATAAATTGAATTTATATGTATGTTTAGTGAACCTGTCAGGATATTTCTATGTTTTTTGTTTCAGTGATTTCCCAGTCCTTGACAGAGTAGGGAATTACCCTCCAGTACATTACTTTCACTGTCTTCGGCAGTGGCTCAGGAAACAATCCTCAAGAAGGGGACGATAATAGAAGTATGAATATAGTAATATTGCAATTTGGTAAGAGCTCTGCATAACGCAACCAGCTAGCTGGGAGGGAAAAAAAATAAAAACAATCTGAGGGACCTCAACGTGAGAGAGGGATTGTGGGTACACGTCACGTTAGGGATAGTGTTACAGTCACGCCCATGTCGACATCCCCTTTCGATCCTCGAAAGACAAGATGCAATACTCTGCGGTTACCGATAGACGGACTATATGCACAGCACGTGATTCTAAGTAGATTAACAAGCATCAGAAAGATATTTACACCCAACAAATGTGGATACAAGGCACATACTGGCAGGTTTCACGTCCCCAGCGTTTTATAGATGACCTGGCAATGTTATGTTTTGTTGTTGGGCATTTGTATAGTGCCTTTTAGGTTATGTTAAAAGGTATTTGTACTGTTCACCGTCACCACCAGAAGTGGTCCCCAGGCATTCCGGCGGATCTGAAAAAGGAGTGGTTAGTAGCGGGTAGTTGGAGTAGGCAAGCAAGAGCGGTGATGTTCTGTTGGCAGCTTCTGTTTTCATTGTGTGCTGAGCAGGAGTGCGGTTATTGGATTTTTTTTTATTGAAATTTTATTTCCATCGCGCTCGTACGTGTTTCAGAGCGCAACAAAGCAAGGGAGGGGAACAGGGGAGAACAAAACAGTGACCCAGTGACATTGAGACCATGCAAGTGCATGGAAGGGGGAGAAGTGGAAAGTGCAGAGCAAAGGAGAAACAGATAAATAATAAAGGCAACAAACAGTGGTAGTGCAGCCAGCAAGTGGCAAGTGCTGAGTTTAAGGCAGCAGACGGGGTAGGTCTGATAGGTGCAGAAAGAAAAAGGGGGGGCTGTATGGGTACAGATACAGACCCCAGTGCAAGGGGTGGCCCAGGGGCAGTGCGGGAGGGTGAGCAGGTACCTGGGCCCGGAGGACAGAGGGTGGCCAGGCGCACAGTGCCAAGAGAGAACAGATCAGCGGGAGCGAGGGGGAGCAAAGACAGGATCAAAAAGGAAGGTCTTGAGCTTCTTCCGGAACCATAGATGGGCCCCCTCAAGTTATAGAGTGGCACAGAGGTTGCTCCAGAGGGAGGCCCCAGTCAAAGACAGATCTACCCCAGCTCATTTCTTTGAAAAAGGACTGACCCTGAGGGAGGTAGAGGAGTGAAGAGCTCGAGAGGGGAGGTATTTGCGGAGGGATAGCTGAAGGTATTTTGGACCCATGCCCCAGAAAGCCTTGTGGACCATGCAGAGGGTTTTGAATTTAATCCTTACATCCACTGGGAACCAATGGAGAGATTTCAGAGCTGGAGAAATACGATCCAAGGGCTTGAGGCCAAGGAAAAGTCTTGCAGTCCGGTTCTGGATTAGTTGCAGAGGGCGGAGAGTAGAGGCAGATAGATTTAGAAAGAGGCTGTTACAATAGTCCAACCTAGAGAGAACCAGAGCGTGGGAGACTGAGCTTCTGGGGGAAGGAGAGGAAAGGCAGAGCACCTCTGAGGAGGTGCAGTAGGAAGTTTGACTTTAGAGAAATCACAGATGTGGGCGGAGAAGGAAAGTGTGGAGTCAAAAGATGACCCTGAGGTGCTTAGCCTCGCAGGTAGGTGTAGGCGGGCAGTCAAGGGAGGCCAGCCAGAGAGTGAGGGGACAGGATGGTGAAGGTGTGCCAATGAGAATCTCTGTCTTGCTGGCATTCAAAGATCATTGGCAGCACACCAATCTTGAATGGCAATCATATGGGAGAGGAGGTGGCCGAGGGCAGCCTGAAAATGAGTTATGTTGTCAGCATAGCACTGGAAATTTTAGCAGAAAATGGCAATGCAGTGGGCGAGAGTTGCCAGGTATTGGTTGAAAAGGCAGGGCGAGAGATTAGACCCCCCCGGGGAACCCCACAGGTATAGAGGAAGATAGATGATAGGAATGACCCAAGTTGGACCTGGGAGGGTCGATCAGAGAGGAAAGAGGTCAGCCAGGCCAGAGCCTGATCAGTGATACCCAGGTTATCACGGAGACGGTTGAGCAGGATGGTATGGTTCACTGTGTCAAAGGAAGTAGAGAGATCAAGGAGGATGAGGACAGAGGGGATGTTGGCGTCAAGGTTGGAGAGCAGATCTTCACAGATGTTCAGGAGAGTATTTTCCACGCTTCTGGCAGCTCTGAAGCCAGACTGGTGGTCATGGAGACAGCCAACAGAATCGGAATGAAGGTTAAGCTGAGAGATAGCCAGCTTTTCCAGGAGTTTACTCAGAAAGGGAGTAATGGAAATTGGGCAATAGTTAGCGGGACAAGAAGGATCAGTTGTGGGTTTCTTGAGAAGATGATGCGCAAGGGAATGCTTCAGAGGGGAGGGGGGGAAGGATACTGAGGCAAAGGAGTGGTTGCAAAAATCAGCAAGGGCCGGAGCGAGGGTGTCAATGTGGTCCCTGATTTTAGAGGAACAGGGGTTAAACCTGTTTTGACGAGGCTTTCATAGACCGGACTTGTCTAACGACCTCATCAGGGGAGGAAAGTACGAGAAGGAGTGTCAGCAAGCACAGACAAAGAGGAGGGGGAAAAGAGGGTGGACAGGATGTCCTGGGTTCTTGAGATAAAATGAGGCAAGGGCATTGCAAAGAGCCTGGGAGGCCACAAGAGGGGTAGAGACTGCAGCAGGGTTGGCCAGTTCCTTGCAGATTTTAAAGAGTTCGACCGAGTTGTTAGATGCCGCAGAGACACGGTCTTGAATGTGGACTCTTCTTGGTGAGGACAGAGTTGGTACTGCCTTTGGAGCAGGCGACAGGCCAGTTTGTCAGAGGTTGAACAAGAAGCCCTCCATTTCCTCTCAGCCGCCCTACACTTACGTTTAAGTGTAGCTAGGTCAGAGTCATACCAATAATTACACTTGGTTTTGGGCTTCAAATGGATCCTCATGACAGGGGCAAGAGCATCAAGAGTATCAGAAATTGAAGAATAGAGCAGATACAATTCTGTGTCAGGATGTGAGACAGCCAGAGGTGGGAGGAGGGGGCGGGGGGAGGTCGCGGCGAAAGCCTCAACTGACAAACGCTTCATGGGCCGGATGTCCGAGAAGGTAGGTGGCAGTTTTGGGGTAGGCTTAGCTTGGGGGGGGAAGAGAGCTGAGAGGAGGGAATGATTGCTCCAGGAGAGAGGAGTGGTCAGAGGGATGGCAGGGGGGGTGGGGGTGGTCAGAGGAGATCAAGACATCTATTGTGTGTGCCCTGCAGAGTGAGCCGGGCCAGAGGGGAGGATGGACAGGAAGAGGGAGTCCCAGAGGTCACAGAAGAGTACAGAGGAGGAGCAAGGAAAGTCTAAATGGATATTGAGGTCACCAAGGAGGAGGTAGTGAGTGGTAGAAGCCAGGAGGGAGAGGTCCACCCACTCAGAAATGAGGTGATCTGACCAGGAGCCTGGTAGATGGTAGCCACAATAAGAGAATGGGCAGGAGAGAAAGAGCCTACAGACCAGACATTCGAAAGAGGAGTAGGTCTAAGTGGGAATGATAGAGGCAGGAATCCACTCTGGAAAGATCAGGGCTACCCCTCCACCGGACCAGGAGGATCTGGGTGCAGAGAGGATCTTGTAGCCATCAGGGAGGAGATTACCCAAGCTTGTGACAGGGCTGGCTGTGAACCATGTCTCAGTAAGACCAAGGACATCAAGGTGTAATTCTTCAAGGAGGTGCCAGATGTCAGGAGTGTTTGACGTCCGAACGAGAGGTGAGAGTGGCAATATGAAGAAGGTTGCCAGCCTTAAAGACCTTCCAGGGAGGGGTACAGACCAGAGGTATGCCCTGTGGCGGAGAAAGAACCCTAGGAGGGGCAGAGGAGAAGGAGAGAGAGGGCAAGGTAGCAAAGGGGGAGAGGAGGGGACAGCAGGAGACGAGGAAATCCGTGAGTGTCCCCATGTACTGTTGATCCAGATGCGTTTGTCTGTTGCAGTGCGGTGAAGTACGTGTGAGTTGTTGTGCAGAGAAGGAACAAGTTACTTACCTGTAACTGTTGTTCTCCAGCATGGGTCTGGCATGGATTCACATGCTCATGAATATTCCCCGTCGTCAGGCTGGGAATCCTCGGTAAAGAAAAAATCAGTATCAGTTTCGTTTCTGATCTGTCTTTCGTAGTAGTAGTAACCAATCACGGATCTCTGTGTCATACTGACCACAGCCAATGACTGCCCTCTACTTAAGCCCCGCCTCTGGCAGACATCTTCAGATTTGGTAGCACGTGAAGTGGCAGTATGATCAAGTGAAGAGCCGCAGAGGGGTAGGCGGGAGGGCTTGCATGTGAATCCATGCCAGACCCATGCTGGAGAACAACAGTTACAGGTAAGTAACTTGTTCCTTCTCCAGCATGGGGTCTGGCATGGATTCACATGCTCATGAATATAAGAATAAATAGCAGTACACACATGCACAACCATGGGGGGTGGCAAAAGGCTCAACATTAAGCAATACAAAAACTCAACATTAAGCATCTCTTACCTCCTCACCAGGCTCACCTTAAGCGAACAGGTTGCGCAGCACTGCTTGGCCGACCCTGGACTCCTCCCTGGAATCCCGATCGACGCAGTAGAATCTCGTGAAGGTGTGCGTCGACCTCCACGTAGCAGCCCTGCAGATGTCCAGCAGGGGCACACCAGATAAGAACGCTGTAGTAGCAGCGATCGCTCTGTTCGAATGGGCTCTCGGGCGGCCTGGCAGCGGTCGGTTAGCCAACCGGTGACAGTGCATGATGCAGCCGGAGAGTCATCTGGAAATGGAAGACTTCGAGAGAGCCTTCCCTTGATTCACAGGTCCAAAGTTCACAAACAGCTGTGATGTCCTCCGGAAACTCTTCGTGCGGTCCATGTAGAACTTCAGCGCTCTAGCCACATCCAGCGAGTGCAAAGTCCTCTCGGCCGGCGATCAAGGAGACGGGAAGAAAACAGGTAACACCAAGGGCTCGTTAAGATGGAAGTCCGACGGCACCTTGGGCATAAAGGAGGGGTGCGTCCTAAGCACCACCCTCGAGGTATGGAAAGTCAGGTACAGTGCTTTGCAGGATAGGGCCTGGATCTCTCCCACTCGTCGTGCAGAGGTAATGGCCACCAGGAACGCAGTCTTCCACGGTGCGGAGTGCATCGGCTCGAATGGGGGCCTCATGAGCCTGGTCAGCAGCACGTTAAGTTCCCACGCCGGGGCTGGGGCCTTCACCAGCGGGAACGACTGGAACAGTCCTTTCATAAACTCTTACCAGTCGATGGGACCACAGGGACGTCCGTCCTGTGGTTCTGGTATATCTGGAGATCGCCGCCAGATGAATCTTAATGGAGGCATGGGCTAGCCCAGCCTTTGCCAGCGATAGCAGGTACGGCAGCACTTGAGGGACAGTAATCCGTAGGGGGGGTGATCTTCTGTGCTCGGCACCAGATAGAGAACCTTTTCCACTTATGACCGTAGCATTTGAGAGTCGAGGACGCCCTGGCCTTTGCAAGAACCTCTCTGCAATCGGCCGGTATACCGTAGCCTCCAAACTCTAGCGCTGCAGGAGCCAAGCCTGCAGGTTCAACGACGCTGGGTCGTGGTGGAAGATGGCGCCCCCTTCTCTGGAGAGAAGGTCCGTGTCCGCCGACAGCTTGATGGGAGGGGACGTTGACAAGTCCAGAAGGTCCGGGAACCAGATCTGCCTCGGCCACGCCGGTGCGACGAGGATCATCCTGCACCGGGACCTCTTGAGCTGGCTGATGAGTCGAAGCAGCAACGGCGGGAACGCATACAGGTATAGGCCGTCCCAGGGGAATGAAAACGCATCGCCCATGCTTCTCGGCTGGGGAAACCTGCTGGCGAACCTCTTGCACTTCGAGTTCGTCGCTGTCGCGAACAGGTCGATTTGGGGTTTGCCCCATCGTCGAAGAGTTGATCCACCTGATCCTGGCGCAGTTCCCACTCGTGACACGCGCGCAGCTCCCTGCTGAGGGAGTCGGCGATGGTGTTTCTTTCTCCTGCCAGGTGGAAGGGAACCAGGAACATCCCCTGGGCGACCGCCCAGTGCCACAGATCCTGTGCCTCCTTGGATAGGGCTGGGGATCTGGTGCCTCCCTGCTTCTGTACGTAAAACATTGTCGTGGTGTTGTCCGTGAAGATCCGCACCACCTTGCCCTTGAGCGACAGGAGGAACGATTTGAGCGCTCAGAACACGGCTCGGAGTTCCAGGACGTTGATGTGCAGGAGCCTCTCCTCCGGGAGCCAGAGGCCTCTTGCGTGGAGATCTCCGGTGTGGGCGCCCCAGCCTTCCAGGGAGGCGTCCGTCGTCACTGTCTCCTGGTACGCCGGCGTCTGAAAGTCCTTGCCCGCCGTGAGGTGTGCTCGAACACCCCACCACTGAATCGCCCGCCGGAACCCCTCGTTGAGGGGGGACCCTGTCTTCGAACGTGCCCGTCGCCTGCATCCAACGGGCGTCGAGAAATTCTTGAACAGGGCGCATCCGTAGTCTGCAGAGGCGCACCAGGTAGATGCAAGAGGACATCATCCCCAGGAGGGACTTGATGGACCTCACCCTGGCCACGTCCGTGGCAAGCAGGTGCTGCACCTTGCCTAGAATGGTCTTCGTCCGTTCTTCCGACGGGGCCGCCAGGCGCCTCACTGTATCGAGCTTCGCTCCCAGAAACAGGACCACATGCGACGGCACCAGGTGGGACTTTGGGTAGTTTATGGCGAATCCCAGGTCTGTGAGTAGCTGGACAGTCCTCGCAGTGTGTTCGACGGCGAGTTCCCTCGTCCTTGAGCGGATGAGCCAGTCGTCCAGGTAGGGGTGGACGTGAATCCCCTGCAGGCGCAGCCGCGCCGCCACTGGTGCTAGGCACTTGGTAAAGACCCTGGGGGCCGACTTCAATCCGAACGGCAGTGCTCTGAATTGGTAGTGGCGTCCCTGGACGACGAACCTGAGGAACTTTCGGTGACTTTTGAGGATGGGAATGTGGAAGTATGCATCCTCCAGGTCCAACGACGATAGAACGTCGCCTTCCTCCAGCTGTCCCAGTACGTGCTGGAGGGTGACCATCCTGAACATTTGTGATCTGATGTATTTGTTCAAACGACGAAGGTCCAGGATGGGGTGCCAGCCGCCCGTCTTCTTCCTGACGAGGAAGTACCTTGAGTATACCCCGGAGCCCCGGAGCCTCTTCGGGACAAGCTCGATGGCGCCCTTCCTGAGCATGGCCCATACTTCCAACAGCAGTTGCGGGACGTGGTTTTCCTTCCTGGCCACAGGCGGAACGTGAGGGCACTTCTTCAGGAATTCGATAGAGTGTCCTCTTGCCAGGGTATCCAGCAGCCAACGGTCGGTGGAGATGGACTTCCTTACGCCGACGAAGGTCGTCAAACGGACTCCCACCGGGGTGCTTCGGGGGGGGCCCCCGAGACCATGGCCGGGTCAGTCCTGCTTGGAGGTGATGGCCTTGCCGCCCTGGCCACCTTGCCGACGGCGGCGAGGCGCTCCCTGCTTACCGCGACCCCTGTAGGCCTCCTGAGACGAGGAGCGTGCCGCTTGGCGGTAGGACGACGAGCCACCGCTGGATCCCTTGGAGGCACCCTGTCTGCCTCCGGAGCTCCAAAAGGGCTGTCGTTGCTGAAGGGCTCCTAGGTCGCGGGCCGTCTCCGTGTCCGTTTTTATGGCTTGGAGTGATTCGTCCACCGCCTTCCCGAACAAGTTGCTGCGGTCGAACGGCATGTCCAACACCCTGGTCTGGACGTCCTGACGGAAGTCGGTCGCCCGGAGCCAACCCCGTCGTCGTAGGCAAACACAGTTGCCCAGCTGGCGGAACCCGGTATCGGCAATATCGGTTGCCACCGTTATGGCGTGGTCCGACACCACCTCGCCCTCTTGCAGTATTTCCAGGGCCTCGGACCTCAGTCCAATATGGGGGCCAGCTTAAACCAGAGCTCTGTCGTAACGGGCCACGATCGCCAGGGCGTTGGCCGCTTTGATAGTCGTCGCCGCCGACGAAATGACCCGCCGCCCCATGGCGTCCAACTTCTTTCCCTCGCCGTCCGGCGGGGAATTCGACGACTAGGTTCCTGACCCCGCTGCTTTCTTCTTCGCCGCCGCCGAGACAACCAAGTCTGGCGTTGGCTGGGCCCCGAGGCACAGGGGAGCGGTTTCGGGGACCCGGTACTACTTCTCGTACCGATCCCGTTTGTCCGGAGCCGTGGAGGGGTTCTTGAGACCCGACAGGCCCTCCTCCCAGATGTCATCGATTAGGGGCACCGCGATGACAGTCTTCCTCTTGGCCTCCCGGCGCTGATAGAGGAAACCTTCCTTTTCCTGCTCCTCCGGGCAGAGCTGGAACAATTTGGACGCCCTGGCGATCATGGCGTGGAATGAGCCAATCTCATCGGGCGGCGAGGCCCGTGCGACGGGAGACCCGTTCCGTCGTCGTCGCCCTCAGAACCCGTCGTCGAGCCCAACGCACCGTCATCTCCCGACTCGTGGGAGGATGAGGGGGGGAACTGTAGGCCTTACGGGGGCGAGCGGAGGAGAGGGTTGGGTCCTCCGTCGTTTGTTCTGAGGACTTCCCGACGGGCCAGGTTGCGGGTCCTCCGGCCTGGGCCGTGGGAATCTCGTCCTTATCTCAGAGCATAAGGACTGGATGGCAGACAAAATGGCCGCCGAGCCATCCTGAGGCCTAGGATCCGGCTGCGCCGGAAGGGAAGGCCGCTCTTCCTCACCATCGTCGTCTTCCTCGGTTATCTCCCGAGGATCTTCCTGACGGGATCGAACCTTCTCGAATTGGACTTCGAGGTTCCTCACGGCCTCGGTCAGTTCCTCCTCCGAGGCTGACTCCGAGCTCGAGGAGGGCACCGTGCCCCCCCTCGCTTCTTCCATCATGGCGGCCACGACGATGGGCTGAAAAGAGGATTCCCTCCTTGGCGGCAGGGAAACTAGTCCTGGAGGCGGTCTCCGCTGGCGGTGTCTCTGCCGGCTTGGCCAGAGTCGCCGCAATAGCCTCGATATAGGGCCCTCGCCTGCTGGGTAGGGGCCTTCGCCACCTTAGGTGCGTCCCGGGCCTTCTCCTTCGGGGGAGGGGCGACGCCTCGCTCCCCCTCTTCCGAGATCGGACGGGGCTTCTCCCGAAGCTTACCCGGGGTCTCGGACTTTCTCTTCCCCGACCCGGAGTGTTGGCTCGTGGTTGACGGTGCCGGGGAAGGTGCGCCCTGCCTGGCGACCGAAGAGCCCGAACTTTCGGCGCTCCCGGAGCCAGTGGACTCACGGCGCTTGGCCTGGTGTTGGGCCCCCGTCGCCGGGCGCCCGCACAGGACTTAGAAGCCCGCTCTGACCCTTTCTTCTTCTCACCCGTCGAGCCCTTCTCCAACCAGCTTGCGAGACGGGATCGACCGTCCCTCATGGTCCGCTCCGACAAGTTCTTGCAGAACTGGCAGTCCTTCTCTACATGAGTCTTGTCCCCATGAAGACAGTAGAGGCATCGCGAATGTTCGTCTTCCTTAAACACATTCTGCAGCCCGCATCCAGGGCAGTTGCGAAACAGCTTGGGTCCGGGCGACAAACTCGCATCCTGGGCCATCTCGAAGTAGGCCGCAAATCTTCTGGAATCCTCCAAGAAGTTGATTCGACGAAATCTTCACCCTTGAGGGGCGTAGGAAAATCCCGCAACGGGTAACCGTTAACGGGAGTAGAAACGGTGGAGCTTGAGGCTCGATTAACCGAAAAAAATGTGAAAATTCACCTGAAAAAGCACGAAACACGCAGTAAAAGCTCGAGAGCTAAGCACGAGGACTCTCAACACTTGAACGTGCGGTAAAAATCTGAAGATGGCTGCCAGAGGCAGGGCTTAGGTAGAGGGCAGTCATTGGCTGTGGTCAGTATGACGCAGAGATCAGTGATTGGTTACTACGAAAGACAGATCAGAAACAAAACTGATACTGATTTTTTTCTTTACCGAGGATTCCCAGCCTGACGACGGGGAATATTCATGAGCATGTGAATCCATGCCAGACCCCATGCTGGAGAAATGGTTGCGTCTGTGTGAGACGGGTATGAGAAAGGTTGAGGTTTTCTAGTTTGGGTTTTTTTTTTCTTTACCTCTTAGTCTGCGTTTTTGTTCCACCTCTATGGTTATCCTGCAAGAATGATACTGTAGTCTGCCCATTCAGTTGGCAGGTATGAAGGGGTGGCAGTTTCCTCTGTGCTAGTTTAGTGTTGTGTGTACCTGGGTGGGGCAAGTGTGATCCCCCACCCCGGTTGGCAATGTACCTTACAGTACCCTGCTCCCTTCCTGACCATCATTGGTATGATTACAAAGCGCTGTGGGTTGAGCGTCCTCAGGGACCGTAATCCAGGTCAGTGGAGAGTGTGTAGTAAAGTGCTTGGGTGCACTTGGTATGTGTGCAGCCAGGGCAGATTAAGTGGTGTGCAACTGCATTCTAGTACTAAGCATAGTGCGGTGGTTGTGTAATCAGTGGAATGTGTGCAGCAAGGCCAAATGGACTTGGCTAGCTGCATTCTGGCAGCAGCATTTATGAATGGGATTATGTGTGCAGTTAGGTAGAATTATTTGAGGGGTATAGCTGAATTCTATGGTTTGTTGATGCAGATGGAGGAGTTAGTTGTGTTTTTGTTGATTTGAGGGGATCCTGTCCTTGGAAAGTTTCCAGTGCCTGAGGAGAGGGATGGTATCTCCCTTTGGGTTCGGCTATTAGGCTAGGTCCTCTGTCTCGTTAGGTCTGCAATTGCGATTCGCATTGTCTGTTGGATGACAGCCAAATCCGGGCCAAATCTTATCATTTCAATATAGTCACGGGATAGGCCCTCGGTCAGAAGTTCTGCTAGATACATTCCCAGAAAGGTAGGCTTGGCAAAGATATAAGTGCCTGTAGGCCCTTGGCACGGAGATTTTCTCAAAGATTTCCAGATGAGTAAGATATGCAAGGAGGGCATCTCCTGGACTGACAGCGTTCTACTTACCTGCAAGGCGTAATGATCAAGCTCAGCCATCACACTGGTACAGAAGGGCTATTAGTGCTTGGGTTACGAGTCTAGTACAGTCGGTCCAGATGATTGGAGGTATATATATCTCTCTTGGTCTCAGAGCGTAGCGCATACCTGGTGGAGGAAGGCAATGATTCAACTCTGTCATGGCATAAGTACATAAGTGCTGCTACAATTTGGGTTTCACGTCTAGGTCACTGGCTCCAGACAGTTGGAGGAAGATATCTCCTGTCCTCAGAGCCTATTGAAGGGCACGTTACTGAAGGGTTTACTAACCCATTTCTTGGGCGTGGTGTTAAGTCAGGTGGTCAGGACGGTTTATTAGGGAAGAGTACGGTTTTAAGTGCATTCTGGAAAGCCATGTAATCTTGTCTGTCTCTAATGCATGAGGCAGTGAGTGCCACAAGGTTGGCACGAGAGTTGAGTAGGACCACCCTCCGATCCTGGCCGAATTGGAGGCAGGAGCCACTACGAGGGCGGCTGAGCTTGACTTTGGGGTGCGAGTTGGGTAGTAAGGCATACTTTTTTCTTGTTGCCATTTGGGACCTGCTTTGTGCACCGCCCGGTGAGTAATACACAGGATTTTGGAAGTGGCTCTATGACCTATTGGGAGCCAGTGAGGGTGCAGAGAGCAGGTCTCTGGCAGCTGAGTTTTGGACTTTGTTGATATGACGGTGCAGCCAGGTAGAGCGTTTGCATGGTCACCTCTGAACATAACAATGGACATCATTGCAGCCAGTCTATTGGGGTAAGGCAGATATGGAAGCCCAAAGGTGGAAATTACAGGATTTGGCTGCATTGTTGATGTGGTGAGACAGGATTAAACCAGAGTCGATTGTGCAGCTGAGATTTTTGACAGTAGTGGTGGTGGTCAGGGGGGCTGGGGGAGGCAAGTGAATCCGTTGGAGGAATAGAGCAGTTTTGCCGCTCATAAAACACTAGAAGCTGCCTAGGCACTGTGCATAGAAAGAAACCAACATGGTGTCAGGTCCCAGCATCGAAATTCCTGCGGGAACAGACAAATAGCCCACCAGATCCCCCAAACCAGTTGACCAGACCAGGGGAGGGGGCGGGGGGGGGGAGTGGAGATAAATAAACTGACAGGATTCTTCTGGTTCCCTTCCATCTCCTGACGACTCAATACTCTGGAACCCCTAAAAATAATACAATGACATTTACCTCAACACTTGACGTTTAAATAATTAACTCTTCTTCCAAAACCCCTTTTACCCGTCTGCCTCTGCTAACAGCCTAGAGGCAATCTTTAAAGAGAGCGAGTTCTTCAAACCAAACTTTGCTTTACATTCTTGAAACTGGATAGCTCTGAGACTTCTGACTTTTCTTGCCAAAACGTTGCTTCAAACCCTTTCTTCTTTATTTTTTTATCTGCACTTGCAGTAAACTGGACTTTCTAATGAAATGGACTTGCTGCTCTGGAACTCTTGCTTCAAATACTAAATCATTATTTCTCTTAACTGCAGCATTAACCTTTAACAAGCTATTCTTCTACTTAAGTTTGCTTGTCATCATGCGGCTTCCTGAACTTCCATTACTTTACTTCTACTCACGAAACCTGTTAGTTTGCACCATCTTTAAAAGTACATTTCTGCATTTCTTTTTATACTTGAATATAGTTAAATGCACTTCCAATTTGCAATGACTTTAACCTTTCGCTGATACAAAAACAAAGGTGCGCCTTCACAGTGTACTTGCTGCATCTGCCTGCACTGATGGGAAAATGGCTTTCCGGTCCGAAGAGAAGAGTGCACGTTTGGAGGCTGACCAGCCCACTGCTGACTCCATTGGGAAGACTTCTCGCACGCACCGCGCACTCATCTGCTAACACCACATCTCCACAGCTGAGCATTATTCGGCGTCACAGCTGACTTCGCACTTCCTGCTTGCGGTTGCGCCTAGATCCTTTCCTCAAATGTGGCCTCCAATACTACACGCGCTAACAGCATTGCAATGCTAAACTCACGCGCTTCCCGAACACTGTCTTTGACAACGATTTCTTGCGTGTGCCTTTTCTTTACTCTATTCAACTTAAATTAAATATTTACAGTTCAAATGAAAAACTTTACATTTTCATTAGTAGCCGATGTTTTTCTTCTGACTTCAAATTCAGGTATCCTCTTCAATACTGTTTTTGCAATTTTCACTTAGTTTTAAAATAAGAAAAAGTTCCTTTTAAAAGTTACTTATCTGAAAGTAGTCTCTGGCACTATGTTTCTTCTCCCTGAAGTGTTTTTGTTTTCTGGAGTTTCTGGATTTTTCTAAGGAGCTCTTGAGCGCTGACCACTAAGCAAGTCTGGCATGAAAGGCCGTTTAGAACCTCTCCAGAGGTTCCAAACTGCATCACAATAGTCTGTAGTAGCCTGCAGCCAATTACTGAGCAGGAAGTTCACCATCTTGGGCTGGGAGAATGGCAGCTGTCTAACATGAGGTCAAGGAAGTATTGTAAACTCAACCCAAACACCACCTAAAACAGCAGTATAAAAGCCTCCAGTGCCCAGGGACCTGACACATGGCCACTACTCTGGGCTACCTCCTTTCAAAAGGACCCCGTAAAATGGGTGTTCCCCAGCAGAGACTCTAGGGGAGACTGAAATTAATGTACTGTCATGGAACACCAGAGGATATGCATCTTTTTCCCCAGGAACCAAGGAAATCGCAAATATTTAAATCATCTGAACTAATACTATTTCAAGAGACTTGGTTAACTGGTTTAGTTGGGTTGGATGGTTTTTCCATTTTTCAGCAAATGGCGCGAGGTTCGGAAGGGGGAAGGCCAATAGGGGGTTTGCTTGTGGCATGTAGTAATGAGATTTTTGAGAACTCAAAGATTGTATGGAATGTTAGAGAAGGCATCCTTGCGGTAAGAGTGATGAGGAGGGGGATTACCAAGGGGAATACTTGGCTCATTGTAAAGGTCTACTGGAACCCCAATGCCACCTCTCCCAGATTTTTTGCTTAATCTCTCGAATGCTTTGGTAGACTGCAGCAATATCCTTCCAATGATCTTATATTGCTGGTGATTTTAACTCCCAATGTGTCTCCACAACTGACCCTATTTCAGGAAAAACCCGCCAGAAGACCTCAAATGGGAAGACTGACAGACTTTATGCATGAATTGGGCCTTGAAATGCTCAATGGTAATGTAAGGGGGGACATCCCTAATGCCCCATTGCGGCGTAGAGGTCCTGCCTTCTCGACCATCGATTATCCCTTTGCCTCGCAATGTATTTTTGAATCTTGTTCAAGTTTAAGTGGGGGAAGGGAATATAGATGACCATCAAATCCTGAGAGCACTTTTGCTGTTTGAAGGGGTTCGGGATGTATTATTCTGTGAGCAGGCCCTTACAACGAATAGAGTAGGAAATGTTGTTCGGAGGTTTCATAGGGGGGGCTGGGGGGGAGCATCTAAATTCTGAATTAATGGGCCGGGTGAATCAATCATCAGATCAACAACTTTCACATATCTGTAATCCTGATTTTTTTTCTTTCTTTCTAACTCGGCTCCTGTCGATTCCAACTTCCAGAGACCTCATAGGATCCACAAGCATACTCCGAATGCTGAAATAGTGAAAAGGAAGGAGCTTAGGCAGCAAAGAACGAAGCTAAAGAGTTCCTGCATAGATTTGGTCCAACTCAAGGAGGGTATGAGAATTCTTAAGAACTATAGAAATTGGTATAGGGCTCATAGGTACCTTATATGGCAACAAGATGGAGAGAGAATGTTATCTGCTATCTCGAGGGGAAATACAAGACATGTTTGGACAATGGAAGGAGGTGAGGTAAACAGGAATCAAAAAATTGATGTGATTATTCAAGAACAAGCCTGGTCTGAGCATTTTGCCAGTCTTTATGACTCACCTAATGCCATAATCGGGGAGAGGAACAAATTGATTAAGTGGTCCCTGGACTTTACAGCTATGGATCTGGAAATACTGATAAGGAAATCATCAACTTCCAGAGCGGGGGGACAAAATGGGTTGAGTAATTCAATCCTTAAAAAGGACCACTCCCTATGGGCTGAGTGTTACGCTCACCTGGCTCCCACAGGGGTGTCGGTCGGACCTGGCCTGCTGCGGCCTCCAGCTACGTGACGCGTCGTGCAGCGATGACCGACTGGATCTGCCCTCCTAATCTCGTCTGCTTGGCCCGTAGAAATATTCTCCTTATATTCTTGAAGGATGAGCCCTCCATCCTGCGAAGCACGCAGAGGCGCGTCGATGACCAGTTACTTCACTGGCCTGAAGATATTGGAAGAGTTGTAGACGAATCCTGACTCCAAAAGGTCCTGGCGAAGAGCCGTAAGTATATAGTTCGTAAGAGTTCAAAATGTCTGGAATTCACTCCTGTCCAATTCCTCTTTTATCTTGCAGCTTTGACCCAATAAGAAGATTGACAGCTGAAAGCGCTCCGGTAAAAGTCTGTTACGCAACACTGTCTGGTAAATAATGCCAAGGGTTAAACTTGCTGCTTTCTCCTTATTTTACAGGTGCGGCATAAGATGTGGCGTGCTGATGAATTATACCTCCGGCGGTAAAATCAGATAAGCATATGGCGGCTAAAGAGATTGTCTCCGTCTGTTCTCTCTGCTCACCTTGTTGTTTCTTGTCCCCCTTAGATGCCGGGATTAGGCGATGTAAAGATGGAGACAGCGCCGGATCGAAGAGATGCTGCGTGGAACGGTGAGTATGGCGCTGCGCTGCTGCTGCGACACGTTTAAAACAGTCTTTTTCTCTGGTTTAAAGATGCGAGGAATCCGGAATCAGTTAAGAAATCAGGTAATACTCTTGTTCTAACCTTTGTTTCTTTCCTTCTTTCTAGGTGCTCTAGGTGCTCCAGGTGCACGTGTGCTGCTCTTCGGGCGTGGTTTAAATAGCCTCCAAAGTAGTCCCAGGTAGGTATTCCTCCCCGACCACACCAGAGTAACAAAATAGTCCCTAAGGTAAAGTAGTCCCTTCCAGGCCTCACATGGGCTTGGATCTTCTTGCAGCATGGTCTGCATCAGGTAAGTGTGCACCTATGATCCTGGCGCCTATGGCTCCAAGACTGATGTCCCATATGAGCCTGGCGCCATAGGCCAGGACTGAACCCAGACAGCCCCTAGCAGGGGTTGCTGGGTTTTCTCAAGGCGACATGATGCCTGCTCCCGGGGCTGATGGACGTGGTCTGGATGCCCGGGGGTATGCATCATGACAGACCCTAAAGAAACTTTTTGATAATATAATCAATCAGAAGAGCTTCCCGGACTCATGTTATGTAAACAGTACTTCTAAAGCGCACCGTCACCAACGGAATTGGTCCCCGGGCGATCTGGAGGATCTGTAAATGAGAAGGTGGGCTGGGTTAGTAAGGTGAAGAGGGCGTAGGATAGTGGGAGGAGTGGTGTACTGTTGGCAGCGTCAACTTGGTAGACACCAGGTGCTGAGCTTTGGTGCGAATATTGGATCGGTGTCAGTCCGCGTGTGCTGTGCTGTTGGTGCGGCATGTGTTGTTACAGTGTGGTGAAGTGCGTGCAGTTGGCTGTGCGAGAGATGGTTGTGCGAGATTTTTTTAAGTATGCAGAGAGCTAGAGTTTATATTGGTTAGTGGGTTATGTGACATTTAACATGCAAGCATTCACAGTTCTATCTAAGTGTGGCACTTTCTGCCCTACACTATTGAGTCTGAGTGTGGCACTCACCAATCCTAACAATACCATCCAGATACCACACAGGGCAATGTTAATAATTCTATCAAAGTGCAGGACATGCCAACATTCAATTCCTTTTAAGTGTAATGCTTGGCAATCTTCATAATTCCGTCTAGGTGTGGCACATGCTAATATTCACAATCATGTCTAGATACGGCACAGGCCAAAGTTGGGAATTATGTCTGAGTGTGGCACATGCTAGCATTCACAGTTCTATCTAGGTGCCATGCAGGCTAATCTACACAGTTCCCTCCAGGTGTGGTACTAGCAGACATTGGTAGGTAAGTTGGTATGTATTGCAGGGCAACATTTACAGGTCCATTTGCAGTGGTCACAAGTCTTTCTAAGTATGCATTATGTAAGTCTTTGGCAGTCTATGCTATGGAAAGGTAAGGTAAAGTGGCAGGGGTTTTCTGGAATAGAGTAATTGCTCTATACCCCACCCATGCCACACTCACAGTTTTTGTTGGCGTCTGCCCTCTCCTGGCTTCATTGGCTTCCCCTGCTGACACATCTTGGAGCTGCCAATGTAGGAGCCGCCCTTTGCCTCGTGGTCCTTCGCCACGGGGGCTGCCGGGCAGAGGGCTGCCCTGGGATGTCCTTGATATGGGTTATGTGGACCAATCCGGATGCAGTGGGCGGGTTGGGAGGTGGGCATAAGGGAAACCAGGAAGAGGGTGGCCCCAAGACGCAAACCACGCGCCGAGTGCGCAATGGTGCTTTTAAGCGCCATATAATTATTGTAAAGTTGGCTTTCTTGGAGGTGAGGGTCAGGAGACTCCTTACCTTGGTCGGGGTCCGCTGGTAAGGGCGGAGAGCAGCTGGTCAAAAACTCCCTAGTGATACAAATCTATAAAAAGTGGGATATATTGCTGCCAATTATCGCCAAATTTCCCTTTTAGATGCAGACAGTAACATTTTTACAGGGCTCATTTTAGGGGAATTGGAATCATGGGCAAACAAAATCGGTGTCATCCCAAGACAGCAATCGGGTTTCAGGAAGGGTTGATCTACTTCTTTAAATGGGCTGGTTCCGAGTGCCCTGACCTCCCAGTCTGTCCAAGGAGGGGGCCCACCCCCCTTTGGTGCTTGGTTAGATCTCTCCGAAGCCTTTGATACGATAGACAGGAATCTTCTTTGGAAAAAATTAGATGAATGGGGTCTGCCTCCTACTCTCTTGTCAATACTGAGAGAATTACATCACAATAATTTCATGCAGGTGAGGCTTGGTAGATCAGGCCTTTTGACAAATGCGATTGGTGTAAAGAGAGGGGTCCGTCAAGGCTGTCTCCTAGCTCCCCTTTTGTTCATCTTCTTTATGGCAGATATGGCTGAGGCGATGAAGGGAATAGGTTTAATATCTCCGATATTAGGAAAAAACAAAAATTAATTGATTGGCATATGCTGATGTCATAGTCCTTGATCATTCCAAGTAGGGCTCCAGCGCCTTCTGTTCGCCTTAGAAAATGATGCCCGAAATAATAACCTCATTATCAATCCAGTCAAGTCCAAGATAATGAGATTTAAACATCAGAAAAAGATAATTAAGCAATACGTCTGGACCCTGGATCAACTTCCAATTGAGGTAGTCTCGGAGTTGACAAACTTGGGAGCTTCGATTAGCTCCTTCCCAACGAAAGGCAACTTGGTCCGCTTGTTGGAGTTAAAAGTTGTATAATTGGGAGCACAAATGAAAAACATCAAATCCCATTTTTGCAAATTTTCTATTCTCCCCTTGGTGAAATTCTATATAGGGAAAGTAATCCTGATTCCTCCGTTTGGTCTCGACTATAACATCTTAGCAATGGACCTCGAGTGGGATTCCTGGGAAGCCAAGCTATGGAAATGTACATTGGGACTGCCGGAGTGTGTTCCAATAGTCTCTCTTTGCTATGAATTGGGCTTGCTGTCTCTTAGATAATGGCTTCAATGGAAGTGGCCGATCCTATATAGATCAGCATTAGATGCTCCTAAGAATTCACTTTTTGAGGAAATTGCAGGTGAGCTGAATCATGGTAAAAACCTATTCCTGGCTAAGCTCAAGCAAAGATGCCTGGAAATTTCAGAGATCGTGGACTGTGATTCGACCCTACTGCTCCAAAATCCAGATAGAGTAAAACAAAAGCTGAAACAAAGACTGGATTGATACGATTGACAGTATGAAGAGGACACAAAGACCTGCCTCTTTTTTGTGGTTGATAAGCCCCTCTCTTTGGTTCCCGCCCATCTAAAAAAAAAAAAAAACGCCTGATCTGAGTTTTGAATTATCTCTTCTTAGATTTCGTCTGAATCTACTTCCCACTCAAGAGATTTTGGCCTCTAGAGATAGAGAAGGGAAAATTGACCCATATTGTGATAAGTGTTGTATCAAGTTTTCCAGTTTTCAAAACATCTGTCAGGGTACCTGGAATATGAGGGTCAGAAGATTTAGCAGGTTTGTCCATCAGTTATACTGGCTTGATTATGATGCCTTCTGGGGGAGATTATCCTCCTGCCATAAATCTGCTCTCAATGGAACTTGTTAGATCTTTGCGAGAAATCAATTTAATCGGTGATCCAGTCTCGGTTACGTATGGATTAAGTTCTTAGTAACTAGCGTCATCCTGGTCAAATCTGCTATGGATTGTCTTATAATTAAACTGCTTTTTTATATGGGGGATCTTTCGTTTGTGAAATTTGGATCTATTGATTAATTTTTCTGGGAGAAGAGTTTGCTTTTTCTGAGTTTTTGCTTTCTCTTTTCCTTTTTTCCTTTTATCTTTTTAAGATGAAGATTTTACTGATGTGTATTTTGTAAATTGCTTGAAGAATTTTAGTTTTATTTACTTTTCGTATCATTGTAAATGTGTTAAAAGTCAAATGTTGGCTATTGCACAATAAATAAAACTTTTTTTTTAGAAAAAGGACCCCGTTGCCCTTTGAGGAACCACACTTGTGGGCATGTTATTCCAAATAAGGGATGGTTAGAGGAGTATTAGTGAAAGTCAAACAGACAAAGCTCTTGCCCTTGCAAACAGGTTGCATTTCTAGAACAAAATAGGGTGGGCTTTGTGTATTCAAGCAATGTCAAGTACCTGGTATGAACCATGTAGGTTCCTTACGAGATCCAAGATTAGAGGGCAAGAGTTCAGTGACCTCTAAACCCGCTGGAGTCTGTATTGGGGGAAACAGGAAGTAACACCCATTCAAGTGTTGCCCCAGGCCATGAAAACTGAGTACAGGCCTGTGACCTCCACATTCCAGTGACGGTTTGGAAATGTCAACTAAGTGTCTAGTCAAGGGGGTAGATTAGAGGACTACTCAATTCAAAAGGTACAGACTCACTTCAAATAAAGTAACCAGTGAAACCATAGAGAAATTGCTAAAATGTGTACAGGCAAAACAGGCATGGGTACACCTAGTCTGTCCAGGAGCAGTCCATCCAGCCACTTTGCTGGTGCCTTGCTGAAGTAGGCACCACAGAAAGCATCCTAGTAGAAATAGCTGAAACATTCCCTTTGGATCAGAGATCTGGCACTGACCTGAAAAAATCACCACTTCCCCAAGCGGCCTGAATCAGTCCGCGACTTGATTTGGCACCTGCAGATCAGGAACACTTTAATGAGGTCCCTGCTAAGGGGGCTGCAAGGGTTGCATACACTTCCACTGCTCTTGCCATCCAATTACATTTCTATCGAGTCCACTGGTCTCGTGGAGCAAGGGGCATGCAAGAAAGCAGTGCACCACAAAGGAGGTTACCTTCGCGAGGGGCACAAGTGTATATACTAAACTAGTGGAGGACAGACTCCAGTGGTCAGTGGACTCCATTGGCCGGTTCAATGGAAGTCCCAAAGACTAAGTAGGAAAGGAAAACCTTTGCAAGGACACCAAAAAGCCTATCCAACCGAAGGAGGAGATTCAGACTGGCAAAAGCGCACAAAAAGGAAACATTTCCATGCTTTCCTTTCCGGTCGACCCTCCCAGGTCCAAATGGGCTCCTTCCTCTCTGACATCTTTTTCTCCACCTGTGGTGTCCCCCAGGGATCCAACCTCTCTCCCTGGCTTTTCAATCAGTATCTGGCACTCCTTGCCCACCGCATCGCCGCTCTCTGCCCCCACTTTCAGTGCTATGCGGACGATACCCAGCTCATTTTCAGGCTACCCTCGGCCTCCTCCTCTCCTTCCCTCATCTCCGACTGTCTGTCTGCTATCCAGGAATGGTGTGCCGCCAATGATCTCTGCCTTAACGCCAGTAAGACTGAGATTCTACTCATCGGCACACCCACTCCCTCATTTCCTGCAGCTCTCTGGCCGGCCTCCCTTGGCCCTCTTCCTGCCCCTACCTGCAAAGCTAAAAACCTCGGGGTCATCTTCGACTCCACACTCTCCTTCTCTCCTCATATTTCTGACGTCTCTAAGAAGTCACACTACCAGCTGCACCTCCTCAGAGGTATTCTTCCCTTCCTCTCCTTCCCCCAGAAGCTCACTGTCTCCCGAGCCCTGGTTCTCTCAAGGCTGGACTACTGTAACAGCCTCCATCTTAATCTGCCTGCCTCCACTCTCCGCCCTCTGCAACTTATCCAGAACAGAACTGCGAGACTTGTCCTTGGCCTCAAGCCCAGGGACCGTATCTCTCCAGGACTGAAATCTCTTCACTGGCTCCCAGTGGCTGCGAGGATTAAGTTCAAAACCCTCTGCATTGTCCACAAGCCCTTCTGGGGCCTGGGGCCACAATACCTTCAACTCTCTCTTCCTAAATATCTGCCTTCACGAGCCCTTCGCTCATCCGTCTCCAACTCCCTCATGGTCAGCCGCTTCTCGAAGCAACGAGCTGGGGGTAGATCTCTCTCCGCAGCAGGGGCCTCCCTCTGGAACAGCCTTCCTGCCTCCCTGAAACTTGAGGAGAACCATCTCTGGTTCCGGAAGCACCTCAAAACCTTCCTCTTCGCTTCTGCCTTCTCTCTCCCTCTCCCCTGCTAAACCTGCTAAACTCCCCACTGAAGTTTGCACTAAACCTGCATCTGGGCCACTCTGTGACCTCGGTCCAGGGCCCAGCCACTCTCCACTTGCACTGCCTCCCTGGCTCCCCCTGCACTGTGGGACTGTCACTGCATCCCTACAGCCCCCTTCCTGCACTTGCTCTGCACTTACCTCGCACTTGCCACCAGCTGGCCCTTTTATTATTATTTATTATTTTATTACGCTACTTACCTTGCACTGCACTTTCCCCCCCCACCTCCTCCCCCTGCACTTTCTCCTTTTCCCCTTACCTCTGCACTTGCGCGATCTGAATGACACCTGGCCTAGTAGGATCGTTTGTCTGTCTTCCCCTTGTTTCCCCCCCCTCCCTGCCTCGTCGCGCCTTGAAACACTTGTGTATAGGCGCGTTACAAATACCATATCATATCATATCATGCACTCCGTGAACGGAGCAATGCAAGGTATCAACAAGCGCACACACACCCTCCTCATCCCCCCCTCTCCCCACGCAGACAGAATATTGGGAGAGTTCTATTTTTTGGTGCTGCCCATTATGGCCTTTGGTCCCATGGTAAAAGAAGCACAAACCAATAGTATGGACCGAGGTTCCCTTCAACTTCTTGAAAGAATGGTTTGTGAAAAATGAAGGCGTACATAGAAAACTGAAGCCAATGCAATAAAAACAAAGCACAAAAAGCAACATGATCCAGAAATACATTTAATCGTTTTTTGTCAACAACTCCTGACATTTTATATTTAATAACAAGAACATATGCTTTTGTACAGGCATTGTCGAATACACCCCCACCCCCTTCCGCCCTCTACCCCTCCAGCTGGAAAAAGGAACCTTTGTTGGACCGCTAGACAAAACAAACATGGAGGGAATAATATTAAACTGAAACATTAAAACTGCTGCGACAAAAAAGCTGGGCAAAGCCTCGAGGATCTCGGCAAAGCACAAAGTGATCCCTTGGGTGGATCTTACACACCTTGCTACTAAAAACGGTCAACTGTAAAAGTACCAAAATGCACAATATGAGCAAATGATTAAATAAATAAAGACTTCTAGAATCGTAGTGATATGAAAAAGGTGCAAATTTGTGCATGATTAGATAACCTAAAAAACAAACAAATATGTACACATGAACCTAGCTTGTAGCCTAAGATGTAAAACATGTGAACTTATTCACACTGAGTTTTAAGATACAGTAACAGGAATATACTCAATTAGTAATAGTTGAACAATTTATCGAGTGCAATTCTGCATCCAAGATTTAAATAGTAACATTCTCTAATTTATTGTTTTAGATACCTTGGATTAATACAGTGCATGAATTTTTCATAAAATCTGCAAAAGCTTGTTTAAATCGAAACTAGACTGCATTCAACAGCATTGCTGCCGCCAGTCCAAGTACATATCACCCTTTGCCAAGTAATAAAAGTAGGCACAGTCAAATATAACCCTAAGCATGAGGAGGAACATCAACCTTTCAAGATGTGTACCAGAGGTTCAGAGATCAAGAACACTCATGACGCCAAGGAGTTTGCAGAGTCGTCCGTAAAGATGGCTCACAGGTATGCCTGCCCAAGGTCGGCAGCATAGACAAGTGCAAAGCTTTCTCCCAACAATAGTTCATGGAGACTCCAGTTGCCAAAGAGGAGGAAAATACAGTATGAGTTTTACAGAAGTTGCACCATTGCCTCCAAATCCAGCAAAATGGCCAATTTACAGCCCATATGGTTGAATGTTCATCGTTGTGGAGTTTAGGATCCGAGAAGGCGTGTCAGATCTTGAAGCTTTTGAAAGTTCTCGCTGAAATAAAAGCAATCCTTGTTCACTATTGGCCAGTTTAAAAACATTGCTGCATTTAACAAAACTAACAATTTGAAAAGGATATAAAAATCTGTACACTGGTTAGAACAGAAAATGGGATATTAAACCATTGTGGATCTACAGGAGGCAGGTTTCGAGCATAGACTAATGGCATCTTACCTAGCCAGTCCTGCACGTGGGAAGCTGTTGGAGCAGCTAGGCCGTATACATCACTCCAAAAACGACTTGTCTACAGAGCCTTGGATATCCTGGCAGTGCAGTGCAACAAATACCTAACTGCACAGGCAGACAAATTGGCAGGCATTGAGGCACAGAGGACAAAGGCAGCAGATGTGGCCAAAGAAAACTCAGAAATTACTCACCTCACATAATGTCCATGCCACAAGCTCCACATGTTGAAAAATGGCTCTGGCCACCCACTGGAGCAGGCCATTGTTTATTAGCATCTGGTGCAGCATGGCAATGGTCCACATGAAGTGTACAAGAGTGAGGAGGAACTTTTCAGGGAGGAAGATCATGGTTTCTCTACAAAACATACTCCATCCACACACTGCAGACTTAATGAAAGGTTACAAAAGAAGCACATCACGCAGACTTGTAGGAACAACACAATCTAAACAAAAAACTGCTGGAAAAAAGCTGGTTCTTCACTTTAGTCTCTGCTGTACTAGTCACAATCCTTTTTCTATTGGAACGTTGTCCTGTGGCAGAGGATGGGACAAGAGTGAAACATTAACTTGGAAAATGAAGCCAAGTTGCCTCAATCCCAGGGACGACATCTCTCCAGCCCTAAAATCTCTCCACTGGCTCCCGATTGCTGCAAAGATGAAATTCAAATCCCTCTGCATCATCCATAAGGCTGTCTGGGGCCGGGGACCACCGTAGCTACAACTTGCTCTCACTAAATACTCTCCCCCCAGATCTTTACGTTCCTCCGGCACCAAATCTGTCAAGCACTTCTCTATACAGCGAGCTGGTGGCCTATCTTTCCTCGGCTGGCTCCCTCCTATGGAATAGACTCCCTTCCTCTTGATCTGGATGGACCTCCTCAAATTTGGGAATCTCCCCAAGACTTTGCTTTTCACATTCAAAAAGCTCCACCCACGCCCTCACTCTTGCTAAACTCCTCAGTCGCCGAGATTAGGGACCTGGCCTCCTACCCCCAATCTCCTCAGCCCACTCCCAGCACTTGCCTTGGCGCCGATTGGCCTGTCCCATCACAAGCCTGCACTTATCTATTGGCAGTGGGCCACTCCTACCAAGTGATCTCTGCCAGTCACTTAACAGCTGTCTGCAACGTACTCCCTAGCACTTCCCTCCGTTGTACTCCTAGAACTTACCCACTCCCCCTCATTCCTTCTCTCTCTGCACTTCGGGAGGATAGCTCAGGGGCAACATGCTCGCCTTGGAAGCAAGACAGAGCAAAACAGGTTCGATACCTGGGTCCGCGCTTAGAAACCTCTGTATTAAGCGCGCTATAAATAACCAATCATATCACTTGCACGCTCTGAATGCTCACAAGGCCTAGCAGGACTGTGTGTTTCACTGTTCTATTTGCCTTGCATTCCCATGTTCCCACCCCGTTGCACTCTGAGCGCTTTGAAACACAATTTACTTGATGTATAAGCGCCTTACAAATGCACAATAAATACAAATAAAATACATGTGGCAATGTCTGTGCAGGACTCTCCCCTGAACACCTTTTAACTTGCCCCAACAGACATTGGAGTGAAGAATGGACTTCAAGGGCTGTGGCCTAGCAACAGTCTGTCGGAGTAACCTGTACTTACTCCCACATCCATACTAATGGGTACCACCCAATCAAAATCAGTACAGAAGTCAAAGACTGAAGCGTGGACAGAATTTCCAACGACAAAACAGATTGGGGATTGAGAAGGCGGGCAGATACCGGTATACCGGATCCCCTCGTCGACGACTTGTCAACCACTCGTAGCCCTAGGTCTGCCGGGCCAGCTATTCTCCCGCTCTCGTCCTCCCCCGAGGACAGCGACACAGCCTGTTCTTGCAGTAAAGTATCCAGGGGGATCTGATCAAAAACTTCAGGCCTCCAGGCTTCCTGTAGAACCCCTGTTGACGAGGCCACCGTTGCAGTCGTTGACGGTGAGACGCTGGATACCACATGCGTCAGTGGCAGGGTGGCCGATGACTGGACCGCCGTCGACGGCGGTGACTTAGCAGGTGGTTGAGGCGGTCCCGCCTTTTCCACTCTTAGCCTGCCTTTACTGGACTCTCGACGCGAAGTCGATCTATGGTGATCGCCCGAGGAGGATTTCGGCCTTTCCTTATCCTACTTTTTTGATGACGATTTTTTCGACGAGGACTCTCTAGCTGAATGACTCCGAGATGACTCTTTTTCCGTCGGTCGATATTTCTTCGCCGGTGGTTCCGACGAGGCAGCGCAGTGTGATGTTTTCGCCGATTGTGTGGAGCCTACCTCCGAAGAGGGGTATGCCCCCGCTCCATCATTTAGCCATGCCACCAGCCGACGATTTCGGTCTTTGAGGGTCTTTTGAGAAAACCCTTTGCATATGTCACAGTTATCAGCCGAATGATGAGGGTGGAGGCAGTATATACAATCCATATGTCCGTCCCCCTCGTAAACTTTTTTCAAGCCGCACGTCGGGCATTGACGGAACAGCGCTTTTCCTGCCATGGGAAAACATTTTCCCGAACTCCAACTCCAGGCACACAACCTTGTACAAAATAGTAAGACGACGCGAGGAGATCCCACTACTTTGGAGACGGTTGAAATCTGAAGGGGAACCGCGGGGGCGGGCCTCTTAAACGGTGACGGCCTGCGGAGCATGCATAGGTGGGTCCTAAAAGGACGTAGATAGGACACAAAATTTTCGGACGTTTTCCTATAGGAAAAGGCTATATATGTGTACAGAGGGTCCCAGTCTGACGACGGGGAATATTCTAAGCATGTGAATCCATGAAAGATCGAATGCTGGAGAAACCACCTTCTCCATGTACATGAGCATGGATGCCTTAAAGAGAGGTAAGGGCACGCCGAGTAACAGGGGAATGCAGTATACAACCAAGCAGGCAATTAAACTACAATCTGGATTTGTGTAGCTTTCAAAGTCAAAAGTAACACCTCTGAAGGTTGCCCCCAAACAGGCAACCGTCAACAATGGTACAGGTTCGTCCCAGGGATGGTGTAAGCTTTGAAGAAGTCCCCAAGTTGGGGTACTCTAGAAATAACATTAACGTATGTGCTGCTTACCCGTAAGACTACCACAAAAGAGATATACATTCAACACAACAGTGGATTACAAAATTCTGACTGATGTAGGCATCAAGCATTCAAAACCATGCAAGTCAGCAGCTGCGTGGCATTACAGAAGTGTGGACAAGCCAGGGGGCAGGGGGGGTGAAGGAGGAAAAAAAGAATTGGCAACATGCACGGTATCAGTCTCGCAAAGAGGGGGAAAATAGAATGAATCTGGGCGGGGAGCAGAACATCCATCCATTCATGCACAGGGAATCAGCGGGCATTAGCCCCCAATTTTATTTTTCATATTCACAGTGCACATGTTCACAGACCCACACAGTTTAGGTATAAGATCTTAGTGTGTTTGACAAAAGGTATGAAGGGAAGCTCAAGCAGGATCTCGAGTGACATTGTTTTGCTTTTCCAGCAAAACTAGCCAGTCTGTGGGTTTGAAATGGCATTTCTCTTAGAATGAACAAGGAAAATAAACAAATCACGACTGAGGCTCAATGGGGCAACTCCATTTACCAGTGCACCAACCAGGAAATGTCCATCTGTAAAGCTACTTTGCCTTTTATGTAAAGCTTACATGCCACCCTGACCTCCGGGACACCCAAAGGGATCCCAGTAAAGCTCCGACATCACAGGCGGCCAGATTCGGATGAAGGATTGGGCCATGTACATGGCAACAAAAGATGCTTTAACCGTTGGGCCTCTCAGCAAGAGACAGAATTCTAGAAGCAGAGGAACATGGCCTCTGATGTCTTTAGCCACAAGCACCATGGTTGTCCTCTGCCATTTTTAGAGGCCCTGGCAAGACATTACAGGTCACCTGCTCTGCACAAGGGAATTTACTAACCGTCGGACCCGAGGCAAGTTGAATGGAGGCTCACCTCCTGGTGGAGATCCCACCCATGGCATAGTGCCTAGTTCCCACTGAGGGCGCTTGCAAGTGCTGTCCATCCCAGAAAGCTATGCTGCCAAGAACACCTTTGTACCTGGACTCAGATGGACGGCTCCTTGCACCACAGAGAAGCCTACAGCAAGCACCTTTTTAGGCAACAGCTTGCAGCGGCATTCTTTTAGGATCCGTACAAACATTCTTTGGAAGGACTGAGAAAGGCTCAAGGAAGGAGTGAGAACTCTCTGCTTTAAGACATTAATGTGAAACCTCATTAGAGCCAGTTAATGCTACCCGAATAGGGAGCCAAGTACTACAAATGTGAAGCGGCTAAGATTACGAAAAACAAAAATTACAAACTAATAAAAAACAAACAAAAGAACTCAGTAGCTGCGATTTCTAACCCTGGTTGACACCTGGACATACCAGGACCAAATTGTCACTACTTCCCCCAAAGGCTAGACTATGAGTCCTTCGTACATTATTATTAGCAAGCGAAAACAGACTAGGATTCCCAAAAATGGAAACTCATTTTCAAGATTGCAGAAGAATGTGTGTTTGAAGAGATTCTAAGGAAGGCCATATCTTCAGAGTCTGTCCAGAACTGAATCAATAAGAGCCTTCTTCTCTGGGCACCAATAGGGATTCCTAAAGGTCAGCAAAACAGTCAAAGAACTAGTCACATCTGACCGAGGAGGAGTGGGACCATCGTAAGTAAGCGTGCCAGTGGTTCAGATTGTCCACGTATGGAAAATAAGTCCTTATTCACTCTAGTAGGTGAGCAGCAGCTGCCACCTAGACATATGTAAAGGAAAGACCCTGGGAGATGCAAGACTGAAAGGAAGCAAAGTAAACCAGCTGTAGGTTTCCAATGTACCCCTCCAGCAAGGATATGGTCTAGCAAATACCAATATTCCTCTACCTCCAGGAATCAGAACGACCAGTCCATCAGAAGGGTCTGGAGCTCCAACTAGAACCTTTCCTTTTGCAGGAACGGGCAAGAGAAACATTGTCTTGGGAGGATAGCTCAGGGGCAACGTGCTCGCCTTGGAAGCAAGACAGAGCACCACAGGTTCAAATCCCAGGCCAGTGTTTAGAAACCTCTGTATTAAGCACACTATAAATAACCTATCATATCACATCATTCAAAAAGACCTGCAAACACCTGCTTTTTGAAGCACCAGCCCTCCCTGAGATTGTTCTCTGGCAACTTCTCCAACCTCTCGAATCAGAATCCCATTTTGGGAAGTTGGATGTTATAGGAATGGAGGGCAGTACCCACTTGAAAGTATACCAGAGCCTACTTGTGTGAAGAACTGCTCTGAATAGGTCAAGGTTGAATATGATACCCACCAACAGTGTCCCCTGTATGAAGTCCTCCAAATTAAAGGGTATTTGTGGAAGCTGCCTGTAGATGAGACCATCTGTTCCAAACGATCTCTGGCCCTGAAAAGCCAAATAATTGCTGCTCAATTTGCCAATGACTGAGGCTACTCATAGGAATGATTAAAAAATGAGTTATCTAAAAGTGTTAACTTACCGTTGAATGGGAGAGGAAAGTCAAGACAGACCTGAATGCAGTACCACAGGTATAGAAGTGTAACCTGTGCGCTGGAACAAGAGCTGTGTCCCACCAGTGGACAAAGAGGCCTAAAAGGAGGATTCCCCACACAAGAACAGCTTCGAGACATGGGAATCATTGCCATGCTGCAAAGGAACAGCTGGGGCAGAGGGCAGCCTTCTCAAATACAGCAAACACAGACTCCTCACACTCACCTACTGGGCTGCAACGCTTTAATATTAGGGTGAATTCCTCGTCACAGGAACGCTTGGCCTCAGGTGTCAGAGCCCTACAGTGCCAGTTCTTCAAATAAGATATTCGTTTGGAAGACTTGCTTCCTGAATGGCTCATTAACTGCAAAGAATGGTTTTGGGCACATCATTGCAGGTATGTCCTTAAAGTTATTACAATACACAGTCTCAGTTTGGTGTGGAGAAAAACTATACTTGGATGGCTTTGGAATTCTTGGTCTGGCATGACACATCTGTGTCATAGATCATACCCAAACGACATGGTAGGTGATCAAAAACATGACGAACGAAAAATGCTCAGTAAATACAGATGGCAAGTCCCTGGGGAGGCAACATCGGCACAGTGAAATCAAGGAATGGGTAATCACTTTCGGCACCATGATCACCAATGTCAACAGGACAGCAAGACTTGTAACGCAATGCCGGCATGACAGTTAAGACCTCCAAGTCAAAGTGAAGTCTGCAGCCATGTCCTTTCATTTGATGAGGAATCTGTGGGAGGAAGGAGTACATTACACATTTTACATTACAAAAGATATTGGTTCCAATTCAGGTCTAACGGAAATAAGCATGCAAAGGATTAGTAGCAGGCGGTTAGTTTACGTGTTGGGCCGAAATTAGAAGCATGCAGAGTGGATTAGATGAGTCAGATTTGTCTACAGAACCTATGAGTTGCAGTATAATAAACTCCCATTAGAGTAAAAAGCAAAGTAGGGAAGAAAGATAAAATGGCAGCACACAGTCAAGGTCCCAAATACCTCAGCAACATAAATGGAGATTACAACCAGTGACCATCAGACTTCGAAAGTTTAAGAGTGAATAACTTAAGTGCTAAAACAGCAGACCCCATTTGAATTATTAAAACGGATTGTGCAGGGAGTGAAGGCTGATACATAAAGGCCGACATTCAGACAGGTTTGGTAGCGATGTGAAATTGTGCACTTGCACAACCCCAAAGGAAAATGGAAATTAAAGGCTCCCTGAACACGGTATAGGAAAATCCCTCTGCGTTCATTCAGTCTCAAGTAAGACTCGTCTTGCTGTGAATTTGGAGAAGTCGGTCATTCCTATAAATCAACTTCACTAGCTTCGACCATGTGAGGTCATATCAACTGTAAGGGACTCATTCCTAGTAGTAAAATAACCAGTTCCCAACAGTCCTTTATTAATGGATTTCAAAGCAACATGGGTACTTGCCTCCAGGTTTTCCAGTGAGGTTATCGACCAAAGCATCATAGGTTTGATTAACTGCACATTTTTTAAATGCCGTTAGGACAGACATTCTACTCTAATTAAACCATTTAGGTAATTTCTCTTGTCGAGAAAGCGGGGTATAAAACACGGCTCGTGTTGTGCCTTTGACAAAGCGTTTAGAATAGTTTTTGTTGTGTGTACGCAGAATCAGAAAGTTAAAACAGAGTACAATTGTGGCTACAGAATGGTCTGGATTTGCACTATTATTTGTTACAACTAATGTTGGTTCTTCTCTTGACATTGAACTGGCCTGGTAGAATCAAACTGCTCGATCATGGCGCCCAACGGGCAGTTCGCCCCCCACTCCTTCAAACCAGTTCACTGTGGCAGACTCTGCACTAGGAATATTTGATGTTTACTGCATGTTGTGAAAAAAATCTGCCCTATGTCAAATCACCTTCACATGCGACCCCCCTATTTCCACCACACCCCAGCACTTTTGGCAGGACTTGTGGATTCTTTTTCTAGGTTTGTGAGTGGGATTCCTTTTCTCCACTCACCCTTCCTTGTACTCTTTATGGGTGTCATTTTTCTGACTCTCCATAGTTTTCTTTTTAGTCTATCCTTTTCCTTTACCTTCTTGGGCATCTACATTGTATTATTTGAGTGCACAGCACTTGCAGTGATGCTGGGTTGCCCCTTGGGCTTTGTTTTTATTTTCTCTTGACCTACCGGGCAGAACACATGTTCTCATGGGTTGAAAGGAATTTCCATCCCCTTAATGGTGGGGTGTGCTGGTCTCAATATAAAATGGATAGTGCTGGGAGAGGCACGGTATCTCCTTATCGCTGCTTCTGGAACAATTCTGTAAGTCAAAACCTTACTGTTAGAGATTAGGAGCACTGGGAATAACAGACACCACCCTACTATGGATCAAATCCTTCCTAACAAACAGAAAGCGTACCGATGAAAGCTTTCAAGTCTAACCCGAAAGACTGCACTTGGGGCGTACCACTAGGATCATCTTTCTCCCCACTTTTATTCAACATCTACCTAGATCTCTTAATCAAAAGACACGGCCTCACCTGCTAACAACTACGCCGACGACACATCTTCAAAATACAAGACACCCGAGAAGAAAAACACCACTAGATAACTGCCTTTGTGATATATTCAATTGGATGAACCTGCACCACCTCAGAATTAACCCAGGCAAAACAGAGATAATGATCGCCCCAAAAAACAGAGGAGACATCGACTACATCCCTTGGCCAAGAGAACTCGGTACAACCCTAGCGCTATCGTCGATTGTAATAAACACGGGGGTCCTGATGGACAATCTCACTCTAGAGCCACAAGTAAACACTCTACTCAAGAAATGCTTCTTTCTCCTGCAAGCGGCAAAAAGAATCCTACCGTTCCTGTCATTCGTCAACAAAACACTTACCATAATCGCTCTGGTCATGTGCAGAGTAGATTGTGCCAACAGCCTATACCTGGGTATGCCTGAACGACTTCTAAAAAAAACTACAACCAAAACAAAATGCAGAAGCAAGACGCCTTCTCAAACGAACCCGAAGAGAACACATCACACCAGTGCTAAAAATACTACATAGGCTGCCAATAAAATAATAAAACTCAAATCAATGAGCATTACGCACAAAGCAATACACAACCAAGGTGCAGAATTCCTGAAAGACAAATTACGCCTATACCACCTGACAAGAATGCTCACATCAAGCAACACCATATGCCTGGAACCTAAACTCTAAAACAGATGAAAACTTGTAGGATCCTCCTTTCTCTCACCCGGCACGGAAACTTGGAATAACCTGCCAAAAAATATACGCTACACAAGAAACCACCTAGTATTCAGGAAAATGCTCAAATCCTGGCTCTTCACTGTGCAACTAGAAGACCACCCACAAGAACGCCCACACCCCTAAAACAACGATGAATAAAGACACCGATCCCGGCTCCCACCAAACACAAACAGAATCCAAGGAACGCACTCCAGGACATATAATAAGAGATAGCCACAAGAGGAAAGAGGACACTTAAGACTAAACAGACAGACCAAGACTGAAGCACCTAGACAACTCACCAATAGCATCCCGGCTTGTACCACATCCCGAAGTTCCAGCCAACAAACCCACATAGATCGTAGGTAAAGAGGACACCACAACTCCCGCTCCGACACCCAAGGAGGAGAATAGACACGCCAACCTCACTATACATAGTTCATTAGAATACAACAAGATACACAGTTAGATTAAAACAGGGAGTGCGCCACGCTAATACCTCAATTGCTCTGTCAGGCGTAGGCCTCTCTCACTATGCAGGACACTCGAATCTAGTTGTGTTTTAAGATTGTACTGAATTCAATTATTTCTCAAATCCAGCTGTGTATGGTACTATACCCAATTGTTCTTTTGGGCGTGGGCCTCTCGCTCCACTGTGCAGGACTCAAATCTAGCTACTGTAGCAACATGCAGGATTCCCAAATCTAGGCATTCAGCCACACTGAAGATTAGCTACAAAACATACCCCACTAACCAAAAAGCTCAAACCTTCTGCATACTAAATCACTCAACCAACCACCTCTCGCACTACAAGCCGCATGAACTTCACCACACCGTAACACAAGCCGCACCAACAGCAGACAAGGTCTCACATTGCTCCAATACTCTCACCAAAGCTCAGCACACAGTGTACACTGAGATGAAGCTGCCAACGGAAGACCACTTCTCATTATCCTACTCCCTCTTCACCCTAACCCATCCGGCCTTCTCGTTTGCAGATCCGCCAGAGAGCCTGGGTACCAACTCCGTTGGTGACGGTGCGTGGTACAAATACCTTAAACATTTAACTATTCTGGCTGCTGGCAGAGGACATACTTTACTTACTTTTGCGTGATTGTTACTCGCAGGCTGTAAAAAGCTACCAAGGTATGTAGTACAGGTATATAATAAGAGTTGGCGTTTACTGTATTGTCTTTAGAATAGTTTTATAAAGCCCCTTGGGTGCACTTTAGAAAAACACTCCCAACAGGCTCGCAGCAAAGGATTTTTCTGTGCGTATCGCAGCTCTGGATTTGGTGCACATTTCAAGGTACCAGATGCTGGATGGTCGCCGCTGATCTGATTTGCCTCGCTATCTCGGTCCAGCACTCTTTTGAGGGGACCTCGAGGAGTGGGATCAATTCTCTGGAGGTCCAGCAGGAGTTGAACATTTCAGCAAGATTCATTGTTTGGAAGACATTGCACAGCATTCCAGTTCCAGGTCCCAGCGTATTGGCGGTTTGCAGCCCAGGAAGGTCACAGCTCGTAGTGGTATGGCTCGAAATGCAGGTCTTCAAGACTGATGGGCGTCAACAGTCTGAGGCACCGTCTTTGGGACTACCCCGTCGCTTCGGCACGGGCAGCGGTTACAGAGCAGGCATCTCCGGTCACTGGAAGTAACTATAGCCATCTTCTCGCCATCAGATCTTCTGTTCTAGTGGTCGACTTGTCTTCAGCTCCAAGATCCAGGCCGGCCACAAAAGAACCCCCACACAACCGTTTAGGGAGATTTATCATTTTGATGCTTCATCCACTCTCCTAGTGAGACCCCCAGCACTTTCTGCTGGACCTTTTTTCTGAAATCCTAAATGAGTGGAGCCTTTTTTCCCCACTAATTCATTCTTATGGGCGCCATCTTTTGGACCTCTATTCTTTGTATTTGTACCTGTCCTATGGAGTCTATTTTCCTCCATAACACTTACAGGCATCTGTATGTTACTACTGCAGCACACAGCTCCGTATGGGCAGTGTTGCTGGGCAACCTCAGTGCCCTCCTTTGAGATTCTTTCCTTTATCCTAAAGTAACTACAGTTCTTCAGGATAGAGATACTTTGCATCGCTCCAAAACACGTCAGTCTGAGAAATTGGCACACTCCACCTTATGTGGAGTGAGTGCCAAAGGGATACTTACTATCCACTTCCCTCTGTGCCTGTGACTTGTGTCACAAACTCTTAATTATGGCTTGTGGCAGTGGAAGCGTCCTACCAACTATTGTTTAAGTTTTTTACCGCAGGCAATGTCCATAGCCCCGGTAGTGCGCAATAGGGGCACACAAGTAAGAGGTGGGGGGGGGAGAAGGGGAGGAGGCCTGTGTGTTTTGCCTTTGGCAGGAACCCTTAGGTGTCCCTGCCTAGGCTCCAGAGTGGCTGGGCGGGAAGGAAGTGGTGGACGAGATGTCCACCCCCACTGTCCTTGGTCTGCCAGAGTGCCTGAATGGAACCAGCTCCGACTGGGGGTCTGGCTGGCCTGATTGGACAGCCAAACTCCCCTTTCTGTAAACTGCGGAGGAAGATTTCAAAGGAGCGAGTGCTGGCACTGTATAAAAGGTGAGGCTCCTGGAGTGAAAAGCAAGTTGACCACTGGAAGCTGAAATAACCGAAGACGACCAGAGATGCCTGCAGACCCCTTGCAACACTGAGGCGACCACTCCTGTTATGACCACATTTGCTGTGCGACTGAGGAACTCCCAAGAGGAATACTCCTTCCCTTTGACTGGTGGGAACAGCCAGTCCCAAGATGAACCTCTGATCTGAACCGTCTCCCAAGGTCCTGTGAGTTTCCAGCACATCGTCATGGAACGGGCAAATTCATCCAAGTCTTTGTTGAGCCCTAATGGATACTCCAGAGACACAATCCAACTCGACCAGACTCCCTCATCGGAGTGTGGGACTGCAGGAACTGAAGATTGAGTAAATCGTGTCCTTTGTTGGTGCTGCAGAAACTGTGCCAAAGAAGTTGATGAAAGCCGTGCCAGAGGTCCTCCCTCGAGACTGCTGCCGAGAGATCCCATCCATTTGTCCTGCCTTTCTTCATTAGACCGAGGAATCCGGAGGTCTGGTACAGAGCTGCAACATTGCGGAGCTTCGATCACAAACATTTTCTTCAAACCTAAGACACTATGTGTGTGTGTGTGTGTGGGAGGGTTGAGTTTTGCCTACCGTGTTCCAGAAAGATGCTCCAGAGCATTGGAGTGCATGTAGAGGTGTAGAAATTAAGGGTGCGTTCTTAGCACCACTTTGTCCCAGTGAAATGTGGTATATGGTTCTGAAGCCACCAGCTCCTGTATCACTGATCCTGCACGCTGACTTAAGACCAACCAGAAGAGCAGTCTTTATAGTAACCAGCCTGATATCCGCTGACGCCATGGCCTCGAAAGGCTTGTGGGCTAGGGTGCCCAGCACCACGTTAAGGTCCTAGACTGGATGTGGACGCTTGAGCGGGGGATACAACCTGGTCAGGTTATCTCTGGAGTTTTTGTAAGCCCCTATGGCCGCCAGGTAAGAGCAACAGGTGTCTGCGCCTCTGGATCATTCCAGTCTGCAGGTAGAGAAAGACAACACATCGTCTAGAGTGCATGCCAGGGGATCTATCTTGTTTGCCTTGGCCCTGTGACAGAACCTGGTCCGTTAGCTTCTGTACCGACTCCTTGTGGAGTCGCTTCTTGCCCCCTGAATGACAGCCAAGTTGCCCTGTGACAAGTGCAGATGTTTCAGGGTGACCCGTCAAGAACCATGCTTCCAGTGCTAACTTCTGCAGAGTGGAGTGAACCACTGTGCCCCCTGCTGGGAAATTAGGGGGGTGCTCGGCCCACCAGTAGTGGGACTGGAGGCAGACCTGACAGTCTGAGGAGTTCTGAGAACCAAGGTTTGGGTGGCCACCACAGTGCGATCAAGATGAGTCGCAGATGACCTTGTGAATCAACGGAGTGGGGGGCGGCGTATGCCCACATGTCGTACCACTGAATCTGCAGCACATCCCCTATGGATCCTCTGCCTTGTCCCCTCCATGACACAAACTGTTGGCATCTCCTGTTGCCCGGGGTGGATAATCTGTCTACCTGGCCCCACCTGGTGAAAATCTCCCTCAGGACTTCCTCGTTCAACTACCACTCGTAGTTGTCGACCCCTAGCCTGCTGAGCCTGTCCGCTTCCAAGTTGGATTCCCCTGAGAGGTGGACTGCTGATAAGTAAATGGTGTTCGGCAGTGCCCGCACCCAGATGTCAATGGACAGCCAGCAGAGCGGAGGAGACCTGGTATGTCCCTGCTTGTTTATGTAATACATGCATGTGGCGCTGTCTGTCTCAATACAAACAGACTTGCTGCTGACAATGGGGATGAACACAGAGCAAGCCAGATGGCCATCTCAATCCAGTTTATGTGTTGGTTGTTCCTGCCTTGACCAGACTCTGGACACTAGTTGGGACAAATCTGTGGTAAGGTTTGTTTTGTTTGTTTTATTATTTTTTAATGCACAGGCATACCCAGAGGTAACAGGGCGCAGCAGTTACATGAATTTGCAAAGCTAAGTTACGGCAACAAAATATATACAAAACACAGTCATAGTAATAGCGGGATTATATATATAAATACAAATATGTACAATGTGTACAGAAGGCAAGAATATGAAGGATTTAGCACCTGAAAGGCCTATGAAACAACTTTGGATCGTAAGTTTTGATAAGGCAGGTCCGATCTGAGAGTTGGTGGTAGAGAGTTCCACAGTTTAGCTGTTTGCACTGGGAAGCTGTTGCCCCCTATAGTGGAGCGTTTAAAGTTGGGGACAGAAAGGCAATGGTGATCTCCGGTAGCGGCTGCCTGTACGGTCTGCCCATTAACAGCTTGGCGTCTGCACACCACCGAGGTCCTGGTGAAGGTGCTGTGGTATGCCGATTAGAGCCGCTTGGGAGCATATTACCTGATTCCAAGAGGCCAAGAAAGTTAGCCTCGTGTGTGGCACAGCAGATAAACAGGCCGCCATTATTCGGAGTAGATGCTGGTACCACCATGCCGAGGTTACCGGTCTGCTGAGAAATTGCCCCATGGCCCTCTTGATAGACGTGATTTTGTCCTCCGAGGGGAAGATCCTCTCCGCCCTCGTATCCCAAATTTGCCCCATGAATGTTAAGGATTGAATGAGAAGTGACTGCGACGTCTTGAGGTTGATAGAGAACCCCAAATCGTATAGCATGCGCATAAGTGTGGTAGCTGTGCGCTGAACTACCTCGGGCAACTCCTCTCGTACAAGCCAGTAGTTAAGGTATGGCTAAAGGTGCTGGATCTCCACCCTGAGCATGGCTGCTACAGCATTCATTAAACTTGTAAAAACCCTCGGGACCAAACAGGAGGACCTTGTATTGGAAATTAAAGCGCATTATCCAGAACCGGAGGACGGAACGAATTAGGATGTGCAGGTAAGCATCTTTCAGCTCCAGGGAGCACATCCAGTCTTGCCCACACAGTGTCTCCGCAATGAGTGCTGGCGTAACCATCTTGAACTTTTGAAGGGGTAAGGAAAGGTCCAAGGATGAAAGGTTCAGTACAACTCTCAGGCCAGCCTGGTTCTTTTTCTGTATGGCAAAGATACAGGAATAGAAGGCCATGCCTCGCTGCGAGGCTGGAACCTCCTCCACCGCCTGACTCAGCATGAGTGAGCCAGAAGATTTGCTGTCCCAATCTGTGGGAGTCCAAGGTTGTGGGGCGGGGGGAGAAGAGGCGATGAGGTCTCGGCAGGTGGAAGCCTGAGGAAACCACCAGGAGAATCCAGGGGGGAGCAAACCTTGCCTGCCAGGACTGAGCGTGAAGGGCAAGCCTGCTCCCCACCGGAGAACTGGATCTGGATGGCACAGTCACGGTATCTTTCCTTCCGAGGCTGGTGCCTTGGACGGGGACTGGAGTACCCCTTGTGGGATGATTTGTGCTGCTTGCAACTGTGCTGGCTGGGTGACCTGTTAGATTGCCTAGAGTGGCGCTCTTGAAAATACCTGAAGCCCCCACCCCGCCCACCCCACCGTCTGCCATCAAATGGCAGGTCGAGAATGTGTTCCTGCAAACCAGAGTTAAATTTGGTCACCTTGAACCAAGCTGTCCTCATGTTGGTGGCGACACAGATAGCCCTGCCCGTGGCGTCAATGAGTGCCACTGTAGACGCCATATCATCCTGGGCCACTATCTTCGCCTCACCCAACCCTGACTATGTGGGGAGCTCAGGGAGGAAGCCAGCTATCTCGTATCAAAGCTTTTGGTTCACCACAGGCGATTCTCATTGCATTAGATTATATCGTTTTGCCATAGACCTCCAGTAGCGTTTGATCCTTCAGTAGGAGGGCTGATGTAGGGGCCGATGAGGTTGTCTGCGGCTTAGAGTACATGGAGGCTGCAGCTGTAACAGAGGAATGAGGCTGGGGGTGCACCTATGGTAAGAGGGAGTCACCTTCCCCCTGCCTGTACTTGGCGTCTAGGTGCTTATTTGTAGGCTGTGTGTAATGCGGCTTTACCCAGCCCTTTTTAGCCAAGTATTCTACATCCTTCTGTGGAGGGATGCCAGTTCTTGTAGTTGGGCAGATGGTCCGCACCTCTGCCAGGACCCCTACCTCAGGTTGTTCAATCTGCAGCTGTGGGTTCCCAAGTACTCGGCCACTCCCGCCAGCTTCTTGTGGAAGGCCCTAGATGAGGGAGTATCCTGGTCATCCTCATCGTCCGTGTCCCCCACTGTGTCCTGCAGGGATGGTGCTGCCGGTTGCGTGCTGGGTGCGGGCAGCTGTGGCGTGCTGACTGGCAGTGCCAGAGGCTGTTGTGGGGGCTGTGCCAGTAGCAGAGCTGCGACCACTTGCAACGGAGCACAGGGACCTGGGTCTGATGGGGTACCGGGGTCTGGGCAAAGAATGGAGCTTGAGGTGGTGCAGGGGTGCGGGGAGCATTTCCTTGATGCCCAGCCCTGAGAACGGTGCCTTTCTGAGGCGACTTCATGAGGGTGAGAACTTTTCTAAAAACCTGTCCTCGCAACCTGGTGAAGGGAGTGGTTTCGTGGGAACGGGTCCCTGAACCTGTATCTGCTGCTGTGCTCTCGCCGCCCCCTGTTTCACTAAGCTGGGGTCCGCATATCGCCCCTGAGCAGGTGCAGTTGGATATGACGTGGACAGATAACTGGCGTTGTCCAGTCCCATCTCGACATGCATTCCCATACCTGCGTGCTGGAGTGGGGAGGCTCAGGAGACGTCGCCATTTTGTCTGACCAGACGGCCATTTTATCATGCACTGCGCGCCTGCTGAAATGGGACCAGTCTGTGCCTGCTCACTTGAGCAAAGGCTCAGACCTTCCCTGCACCTCAAGTAGAGTCCTGGGAGGCAGAGTGCCCTCGGCCAGGATGCTGGTAGTGCTACCCGCCGAAGACCATAACCAGGATCTCCCCCACCCAGGACAGCAGAAGGACCAAGACAGTACAAGCACACTAAAAATGGCAAAAAGAAGAGCCACCATTCTAGCATTATAGCAACTGGTTTGACAGCCTACATATAAAAAATAAATAAAAAATAAATCAAAATGAACCAAACTTCAGTCAAGTATGTCCATTAACACCAGCCATATAGTAAGCCCGTCAATAACAGAAATGTTACAGGAGCAGTGAGAAAGGCAATACCATGCATCCCCTGAACTAGACAAGGTGGGGTGTGTGCTGGTCTCAATATAAAATGTAAAGGGGATCACAATCCCTCTGCAGGGCAAGTCCAGAGGGAAAAAAAAGGAAGCCAAGGGGCCCCCCAGCAACACTGCACAGAAGGTGCAGTGTTGCTGCAATAACATGTAGATTCCCAAACAGTTATACAAAAGGATAGATTCAATAATAGACTGGAGAGTCTGAACAATGACACCCATATAAAGAGTAAAAGAATAGGTGAGTGGGGCGGGGGGGATGGAGGGGGAGGTCCCACTCACTCAGGAACATGGGAAAAAGTTCACAGGTCCAGCAAAAGTGCTGAGGGTCTCACATGGTAAGGTGATTTGGCATGCAAAAGAAAATGTATGCCAACTGAGCCTTTCCAGTCGACTGCTGCTGGAAGTTCCCATCCAGTGTCTGTTCTTTCGTCACCACAAGCGACAAACAAGAGACAAACAAGAGACCAGGTCTTGTGCTTCTGCATCAGGAAGGCATCCGTCAGCAGTGAAGAGCTTGCAGAGGTCCTGTGGCTTAGGGTAATACTTACCTGAAGTCTACCCCTCCATTAGGTAGGTACACTTTCTATGCATTACTGCACCTCCAGCGGAACTTGAAAAATCAAAAATTGAAAGAAAAGAAAAACGAAATTTGCTTGAAATTGTTGGAAAAGCACTGTTTTATTGCACATTTTCATCGTGGTGCCATTTGAGCTTTTTAATACCTGAAGCTGCCTTGCTATTTTGAAAGCACAAGTTTTTCCACTATTGCCTGCTTATTTGACAGATTTTTGGCCCTTCCAAGATGGCCACCATGGTTTTCTTTGTTGTGTAGGCAGGCTGGCTGAACTGTCTTTCCCTGTGCAGCACTCCCATTGGTTGCTGAGTGTTTTCTTCCATCCAACCAGGAACCGACAGGCTTTAGCCAGCCCTCTCAGCAACAGCACACTTCTAAGGCCCCCGTCTGCTACCTGTTCGCTTCCGGAACACTAACTGGGGTCCTCCCTGCTCCTTAACCACAATGATGCGGACACCTGACTCCTCAAAGAAATCCGGACTGCCTCGACATGGTCACCTCCAGAACTATGGGTTAGTTCCCTCCTTCTGGACTCACTCCTACCACCTGTACAGGAGGTCCCAAATATTGCCTGCACTCCAGCCACCCATTTTGAGATGCCAGATGCATACTCGCCAAGATATGTGACGTATAAGGAGCAAATAAACCAACAGGGCCACAGTAGGGGTCTGTCCAGTGCCCATCAGAAGGACTTGTATACCTATTGAAGCACCAATAACCAGACAACCATGGGCCGCACGATACACATTGAGACAACCGTACCAGCAGCTGACGCGAAATGAAAACTACTTACAAACTGTCCCGGAAGAGACCCATTGAACGCAAGTGTAGACACAGCATGCGATCTCGAATATCTGGAGCGGGAAGTTAAAAAACCCAATCCTGTTGTAGAATGGGAAGACACTGAAGAATTCTTCCCTGCGTACGATTCAGTACCAGGAACGAGTGGGGCAAATATTGAAGATGACCGACATCAGAAGCATCGGGGAAACGATCGATAAGATATGAGATGGGGTTAGAACGAATATCTCAAGGCGAGGGGGAAGACAAGCGCTTGGAAAGCACTCAACTGTATGACGTGGAGAAAATCATTTGGAGCAGCGGGAGAAGGACACTGCCCTTAGACTAGAAATCAGTAAAACAGATGACGCAAGAAGTTGTGCGAATTGGGAACGATCGACGTCCGACTCTGGAGAGGATACAGAGCGAGACAAATGAAGGGAGACAGCGCGAAAAGCGGCTCCCAAGGGACAAGGGGATGAGCTGGTCAGTCGCCAGCAAGTCCGCACCTAAGGCATCAGAATATACATCACAGTCTGACCGACACGAAGGAACACCCCATGGTCAGAGGGGGGTGTCAGCGCCGGCCTATGGACAGGTTGAGGACATTGCCAGTAAGACGGCGCTACAGGAATATTACCCCAGCGGTAGATAGAACTATGGGGAAAGAGAAGGAAGTCTGAGCGTTCCAATTCCCGCTGTTAGAAAAAGGGGGGCGCAAGACCGCAATAAATTCCATGGCCACACATTGACCGAGAGAACTTAAAAAAACAAGCTTCCAATGCTGACATCGGGAGCTGGGAAGTGGATACACAAGTTCGAAAAGATGACAGGGGGTGTCACGTTCACTATAGGGGACATTAAAGGTCTCCTGATCGCTATACTCCGTGAGAAAGCAGACGATGTGTGGGCACGGGCTGGGTACCCTGGTGTTACTACAATTAACACTGCCCACGACAGAGCGCCATTCAACAACTGGAGAGCAGCAGTATGGAAAGCGCTACGAATGCTTTACCCAGACACTTCTGACAAGGGAGCTATAATGACTCGCAAAATGAAGGCATCAGAAGATCAGCTGATTTATATCCAGAATTTCCAAGACGCGTGGATGCTCGAAACGCATGAATCTTGGACAGAATCCATAACTGTTTTACCACATTTTATGCCAAGGATTGCCAGAACCAGTGCAGAAGCAACTCTAGAAATTGGTAGGAGTTGAGGCCAAACCTTGGGCTGAAATACAGCCGACTATCTCACACTACTGTAGATTGTTATAAGAAAAGAATCGGAAAAAAGAGGCAACTCGAAAAGGTGAGGAAGCAAAGCTGGTGCAAAAGAAATTATCCAAGTACGCTCTTGAAGGAGCCATGCTAACTAGCCCGGCTGAACAGAACGCACAACAGGTGGCTATCCCACAGCAAAATAATCATGGTAGCACTTGGGTTTTACCCCAGGGGAAGAGGATTTAGAGCAAGGGATGGCAGAGTAATCAAGGAGGTTTCCAAGGGAACCAATGAGGTTTTTAAAACGTGCAAATGGGCAACAAAGATTCAGCATACAGACAAATAGCCCGACTACCGCCAGTATGTTGGCTGTGCGGATTGACAGGGCATTTGGTGCGCTCGTGCAGAAGCCAAGGCACGTGGTAAAATGGCCAAGTAATGGGAGCAGGCACAGTGAATCCGCTGCAAACTCCCAACAGAGCAGTGCACAGAATCACAGTGCAGCAAGCGGCAGGCATGCAGCAGGGTGCGCAGCAGGGGGTTTAACCGCCCCCGAGCATGGGGAATTTGGCACAAGGGCAATTCCAACAGGCTCCGCAGGGCACAAGCTCCGCTAGGGGAGGCAACCCCGGGAATGGAGAAAATCCACAAGTATACAGTGGACCGAACTTATACATGAACTAGGGCAGCTCACTGGGGACCCTGATGTGCTCTATCCTATCAGTGACACCAGACCCTAATAGGGAACTTAGGGTGAATGTCACCATAGGAGGTAAAGAATATTCTCTTAGTTGACACGGGGGCAACATGCTTGTGTATACGAGAAGGCAAGCTTTCCTTGTCTGGCGAGGCTATAGATACTCAGTTTTACAGGAGCTCACACTTGAGTTCCCTTTACAGACGCACTCCGTCTCCATAGGAGAATGTGAAATGAATGTACCTTTGTTGTATTCGTGTCAGATCCCAGTAAACATTTTGGGTCGAGCTTTCATTACAAAACTGAATATAACCATCTCGTTTACAGAGGAGGGCATGGTATGCTTTGCTCCGGGAATGCATTATTCAAACATGTGCAAAATAATAAGGGCATACTCAGGGCACATAGCCATGAGGGCCGCGCCTCTTGATCCAGAGGTCTTCGCATATGGCATGTGTGTGCTTATGGCAGGATTGCCAGGCCTCGCAAATAGAACTATGAGAACCCTGGATTAGTTTCTATTCAGGCCAAGAATACCTATGCATGAAGAGGAGGGGCAGGTATTTCCCTTGCTGATGCATACTGCAGCGGTACGAGGGAAGGTAGCATTGGCCGAAGGATACGATGATGAAGGCAGAAAATGGTGTGCAATCGTCCCCATTGAAGAGGGGTATCGAGTGACTGACAGAACAGATGACGATTTGTTTGAAGGACCAGACAAGGGTGGAAGTGAGTCTCATATTTTGGGTGAAAATGATCAAAAGAGAAGTGCCTCAGAGAATGATGTTGGCACTGACACGTCCAGAATACTTTGACGACATGGCCCAGGTGCCCATCTCAGTATGGACCACAGGACCTTACGACGTAGGCCTCCTGAAGGGGGTGGGAGAAGTGAAAATTAAGCTGAAGCCAGGAGCAATTTTACCAAAAGCGCGACAATACCCAATGTCCAGGGAGGCGGATGAAGGAATCGCGAAGACAATTTCGCCATGATGGACCAGGGCATTATAGTGATGTCAGAATCACCCTGTAGCACGTGATCTATCCTGTCAAGAATTCAAAGGGGGGATCTTGGCATTTAATCCAAGATTTGAAAGCATTAAACGATATTGTTGAGGCAGAGTTCCCTCTAGTCCCTAATCCATCTACAATTTTGTGCAACATACCTGTCGTGGCAAAATATTTCATGGTGATTGATTTGAAAAATGCCTCTCAATCCCATTGCACCATGATTCATAAGATCCGACGTTATTCACATTCAGACAAATGGGTATGAAAAGCATGAGGTTGCCACAGGGGTACTGCGAGTCCCCGTCCATCTTTAACAGAGTCCTTCAGATGGACCTGAGCAATATTGCAGTATAAAGTGTTGTCTTGCAGTATGTGGATGACATTCTAATCTGCAGCACAACTAAAGACCAATGCAGGTGCGATTCTGTTCAGCTACTGACTATACTGGCTGAGAAAGGCTACAAGGTTGACAAGGAAAAACTGCAATATTGTCAACAGGAGGTGCTGTACATAGGCCAGTTAATTTTGCATGATGGGAAAAGGGTAACCCCAGAAAGGGCTGAAGCTATCATGAACACGGCGAAGCCACTCACGGTAAAGAAAATGCAGAGCTTTCTAGGCCTATGCAATTATGTTAGAGCATGGGTCTTTGATTACAGCTCATATACCAAGCCCTTGCTCCAGACCCTAAAGGCGGCCCAGGTGACAAAGGAAAAGATTGAATGGACAGACAATGGAAAAGGGGTTTACAGAACTCAAGAGAGCGATTTGTACGGCTCAAGTTCTCGGATTCTCAATTATGCAGAGGAATTATACCTGTTCTCGCACACGAATGGCAGCGTTATGACAGCAGTGCTTGCTCAAAGAACCTCGTTGGGGTACAAGCCCCAGGCGGATTACAGTGGGAATCTGGACCCAGTAATGAGAGGCCAGTTCTCAATCGAAAAAAGCTTAGCTGCTGCAGCGTTCGCCATAGAGAAAGAAAAAACCATTGTAATGGGATGTTCCATGACGTTATAAGTCGAGCACTCATCATTTGCAATCTTAAAGAAACCAAAGGGTACGTTGACACCTCAAAGAGCCTCTGCCTATGAGGTGATCACATCTTATCCATCGATCAAAATAGTTCGAAGTAAAACAGTAAACTCAGCTACGTTCATAGCTGAGCCAGTCACTGAAGTAGAGCTGATACATGACTGCAAACTATGAAGAATTCTATGATGAAATACCCAGGGTGAAAGAAAATGCCCTGGCGGGAGGCGAGAAAGTTTTCATTGACGGTTCTTCAAGAATCGGCCAAGAAGACTGACACAGATATACAGGCGTTGCCATAATGAAACACAGCAAACGGAGAATTTCAAGTACTCGTCAGTGCACGAATACCATCTCATTACTCAGCACAGGCTGCAGAGTTATTGGCGTCTATACTCGCCATTGAGAATCACGCAGACCAGGAAGTAACGGTGTACAGTGACTCCGCCTATGTGACGTCCACAGTGCACACAGGTTTAGCGCGCTGGAAAAGGAGGAGATGCCTCAGAGCAGATGGCACGCCATTGCAGCACGCAGCCTTATTGGACAGGCTGATTAAGGCACTAAAGCTCCCAGTGGGCAAAGTGGTCGTGAAATGCGCTTCCCATACTCGTGGGACAGATTTTGTGTCAAGCGGAAACCACACAGCAGACACGGAAGCCAAGCGTATGGCATCCAAAGGTAAAGCAATTATGGAAGCAGAAGTGGTGTGCATCCATGAACAGATGATAGCACGAGCCACACCAGAAGCCTATAGCAATATGGGGCAGACACAACTGATGGAGCTTCAAGGGGAGGCACCTCAGGACGAAAAGAACCTGTGGAAACGTTGAGGGTGTTCTTTAAACCCCTCTGATGGATTTTGGTGGCAAGGCAGCACTGGTAAACCAGTAATCCCTGTAGCCCGACTAAAAATAGCATTGGAGCAATTGCATTACCCATTTCACATGTCAAAAGAGAATCTAGCAGCAACACTCGCAGAAGACTGGTTTATACCGAATTTAGCTGAGCATGTTGCATTCTTCATAGTGAACTGCATAATCTGCCAGCAATGCACCACTGGGCACACATTAAAAGTAGTGAGAGGAGTCATCCCCCAGCCAAATGGGCCTTTTCTGCACTTACATATCGACTACGTCGACATGATTCAAGTGTGTAATGGGTACAGGTACTTAATTGTAGTGGTGTGTCCATTCTCTAGATGGATAGAAGCAGGTCTTTGTACACACCCAGACTCAACCTGTGCTGCCAAATTCCTGGTGAGAGAAGTGTTCCCTAGATGTGGGGTGTGTGAGGTGAGGTCAGACAACGGGGCTCATTTGGTTAATGCAGTCTTTCAGCATATCAGCTTGTTGCTTGGTATAAAGCACAAGTTCTCATCGGCGTATCATCCGGAAGGTAATGGCATATGCGAGAGGTGCAACGGCTTGTTAAAGGAAAGGATAGCCAAGTTGAAGCTTACTCTAAAGAGGGGATGGTTGCACTGCCTTCCACTGGCATTGTATGCTCTTCGGAACCAACCAGGCTCCGACCATTTTACGCCGCATGAGATAGTCAAAGGAAGGAGTACCCCTCTTACTCCCGAAATAGAGCTAGATGTGATGCCCAGTCAACCCCGAGAGGTCCTGGGAACCGAGTTGCAAGAGTATCTGAATTGCACGACATCCAGCCTTACTGTCATTTCAGACCAACTACAGCGACAACGAAAAGGGTGCAGCACAGCCCAAAACGCAGCAGGAGATGCTGAAACAGACGCAGTTCAAGGTTTACGTCCGCCATTCATCTTCCCTGGAGACTCCGGGTTTGTAAAAAACCACACAAGGAAAAGGTGGGATGAGCCAAGATTCAATGGCCCTTTCATTGTAGAGGACTGCACTCCATCAGCGGTAAAATTTCAGGGCAGGAGAGCATGGATTCTTCTAAATGACATTAAGCCCTATATCGGAGAAAGCCCTCAAGCTGCACCCCACTGCGAAGAGGCCACAGACGACGGGGAAGAACCTCAGCACATGCAGACAAGATCCATGACGAGGAAGGAGGACGCATGAGCAGCAAAGCCAAGACTAAGAACACGGTTGGAAGTTGTGGCTTAAACTGGACATTTCCTCTAAGAAAAAGTGGGGATAAGGACATAACGGACATTCTGTGCATCCTAGTTGCAGGGTGAAAAAGACAATTGCGCATCCAAGCCACAACACGGTTGTTGACACAAACTTGTAAATCAATCACACTGAAGCGTCGTTGAGAAACAAGACTCAAATAGACTCCGATCAAGGACTTTTGCATAAAAAGCTAAACGCAGCATGCTGACTTATCGAAGAGCAAGACGTCGCTTTGCAGCATTTATGGTGTCACCTAGCAGAAATATCACAAGGGATGTACGGTCTTGTTTCCAGTTAGTGTTCGAGACATATCCGTCACTTGTAGCGAGAGTCACCAGTGTCACAGACTTTACCTTCTTGCTGGCAGGATCTTGGATAATCTGGCAACTGCTTACTGTCATCGCGGAAGCCTTCATTGAGTTACCGAAATACAGTGATAGAGACAGATGCTTCCACCGCAGGAAATTAAAGATGAACTTGTCAATACACTCTTCTTTCACATCATAGAGGAGTGCCCAGCTATTGTCGGAAGAACCACAGACACGCTAACCTTCATTCGAGATCCACTGAACATTTGAACCAACTGTGGACTAAACTATTTAGTAGTAATCCACGCAGCAGGAAAGTGCAGAGACTGTTCACATCAACAGAAAGACCTTTAATCCAGAACCCAGCAAAGCAGGACAAATGTCCCTGTCTCCCGAGGACAGCCGACTGGCGCACAATGTCCTGTTTCGCCTAGTCATTGACTTTCCAGAAATGGTGGGAAGACCTGCCGAGGTTGATGTTATCACCTTCATCAGAGATCCAGCTAATGTTGCGCATATGGAAACACTCCTACAAGGCATCATGCTCCAAGTGGAGCTGTCCAACTTTCAAAGAGTATCTGAGGAGATTCCAATGAAACCTTCCGCCGAGGGACAGATCCAGGAGACAGTCAAAGCACTTAATCTTTCCGCCATGGGACAGATCATGGGAGCAGAGACGAGAACTTCACCGTTTAATTTTTATCTTATTTCTTTACATCGATTTTGATTAATTGCTAGTTTTCCATTTCTTCGCATTGAACAGGTTCCAGCATGTCCTCAGGACTGAAGCAAATTCGGGGGGTGGACTGGGAACATATTTTGAGTATGCACAATGAAGGTGCCTCACCAAAGGTGTTAGTCTAATCTTTTTCCATAGTCTAGCAAGGGAACTGTATCCCGTATCCAGAGACAATCGTCACCCGCAAAAAGGGAGGACATTTGCGAAGCACCAGACACTTTATGATACAAACTTTGAGAAACAATAATGGAAAAGTGAAAAGAATAGAACTGACTTTTACTATGATTGAAATGGGGGCCTAGAACAGTAACCTGGTCCTCCCACAAACAGAGGAGCACCCCCGCTTACCTGGAAGGAAATGCTGCCAATTGTCATACCGCACGATTATGTGTATAAGCATAGTGATTATCATTGTCTTTGTCGTTAACAATCAGAACTGCATTCTTTATTGGTGCGCGAAGCGTTCCAATTTAAGTGCACCCACCAGATAATGTACGCATGAGTCCCACAAAGGCACCCAGACCCTATATAGTCAGCCCAGTTCCAAGAAAATCTGACGGTAAGGTACAAAAACTACAAAAGAATGTAATTGGCAGTGATGCACACACACGAGTTAACGAATGAAGAGAAAAGCTGGAGACAGGGTCAGCATGGAACAAATGAAAACCTAGCACGGACCACTACACGCACCCACAAACTAAATGCACACGAAACTGGGCGAGTGTCAATGGCTGCAGAACCTCAAACAAAGGCAGCAGAGAGCACAAGACTGCCTACCAAACCACCCGTCCCAGAAAATAGTGAAGGTGACCGAAAAGCACCAGGTGAAAGGTTAACTGAAGAAGATATAGCAAAAGCCCTTGAAAAGACAGAAGTGGCTACAAGAAAATTCACTGAAAGGACACAAATGTGGATAGATCATTTATTCCCGTTCATAGCCAGAGCGAAGAAATTACATGAGGAACTGAAAACTAAACCCACAAAGACTGGATTGACAAGCACACAAGTCCCAACCCACGGGACAAGCATCAGACCGACCATACAGCCATATGCAGGACCAGTGTCAGACTGGATAACATGGGCACTTGCATGCAGTAAAGAAAAGATGCACGAGGACCAGAAAAGAGCAGACAATCGTGTCCACTCGAATGGCACATGGACTGAAATAGTCACATAGATGCGTTTAGAGATTTAGTTATAGCCAACTACTGGAAGACTCTAAGAATCAAGAGAAGCCCACATGAAGATAACAATGAACTGAACGATTACCTGGACAGCACAGTGCATCTGGGGAACAACATTTGGTACCAGCACATGAAAGAAGCTGGAAACGAAATTCAAAAGGAGAATGCTGTGTGTGTATTCCTACCGTACAGCATGGGAAAAATCAAGATCTTCGTGGCTGTAGAAATTGATGTCCCAACAGCACACTGTCACACGTAGCACTGTGCAACACCAGAGGACAGTTTATGGGAAAAGATGCCTCACTGATATGGGCAACTGAAACAGCATATCCCGATGAAGATGATTATGTCCAGGACATTAAGACACGAAACAGACCTCATACCAGGAATCACATGATCAGGTATTAAAAGCCAGACGTGAAAGGAACAGAAACAAGATGGGAAATTAACCAGAGACTGAACATCCAAGGAAAAACTCTGGAAGAAGCCCACATTTGGAAGAATAGAGGCCAAATGCAGATTTGGGGAACAGGACTTTCACCAAACGGATGGGAAGAAGGAGTAGTGATCTGCCGAGCGTGGATGGTCCTTGGAGCCTGCAAAGAAGCAGTAGAAAACTCAAAAACTGTGCAAATCTCTATGGCCAAAGTTGGTAAAGTTACTAACATGGGTCGAGGACAGAGGAGGACCCTTGCAGATAGTCCCACTGGAAAGCCCAAAAGTATGCTTCAGAAACAATGGCACGCGGATGATGGGTGAGAATCAAAACTGCGGGCAAATCTTCAGAGTGCCAGGAATGACTCAAGGAACTGCAGTAATAATGGATCATTACTGGACGTGTGGATCCAAAGCATACATAAGACTGGCAAGAAACTGGGGAGGTATATGCACAATAGTGAATATCCACTTTCCAGCACTAATGATCCCGAAAAGTGACCTGAACATAGACAACTTCCCGAAGGCAGATGCCCACCTGAGGAAAAGGAGATCTGCAGAACTGGTATCCCAAATGAAGAGAGAAAACTACTTTTCTGCCAAATCGGAAGAGGCATTCCATGCAATCCCGTATGAACACAGGCTCTTCTGCCTCACCTCATCAGTGTTCACAACAATCCTCATGCCATGGATCCAAGTTGGAGTGAACACTAAATGGTTGCAGATAACCAGATGGGAGTTATTGCAGACCATTAACACTACCATAAAAGGAGTCAATGCTATTAAGTAAGAACTAAGAGCAATCCGACTGATGACCCTCCAGAACAGATATGTACTTGACATCATCACAGCGATGGATGGAGGGGTTTGCACAAAAATTGGAGAATCGTGTTGCACATTTATATCTTCGCATGACGAAGAAAATGGAACCTTAACAAAAGCCATAAATATGCTGACAAACCTACAGAACCAGATGATGAATGAAACTGACGAAGTTGATGATAGCTGGTTTGGAACACTATTTTCATGGGTCCCACAATGGATGGAAGACATTCAAGTTTCTGGGAGCTCTGCTATTTATAATACTACTAGGATTTTGTGTTATCAAGATAATCATCACACAATGCCAGAAAAGTGTGAAGAAAGCCATTGGGATGAAGATCATGATTGACGTCAAACCAGGATGGAAGCCGAGAGACCCAACAGATGAAGAAATAGGAGACTTTGTGAAGGTCGTCGAATTTGCACCAGAAGGAACAACATTTTTTTATCCCAGAAGACGTAAGCATTATGAAGGAAAATGGATCTATTGTAGCCCAAATGGTAAGTGTCAGCTTATGACCTGGAACAAAGACGAACATGTAAAAATAGCAGGAAGCCTGAAAGGAGTGATAAAAATATTGACTCCAAAGAAACACGTTCACACCATCATGTACAAACCCAGAAGATGAAGAATTGGATGCAGAAGATCCAAGTAAGAGTAATCTAAAGGAGGAAGAAGTGGTTGATAAACCGACTAGAGGGGGGGGGTGTGTAGAGGAGGTCCCAAATATGGCCTGCACTCCAGCCACCCATTTTGAGATGCCAGAAGCATACTCGCCAAGATATGGGACGTATAAGGAGCAAATAAACCAACAGAGAGCCGCAGTATGGCTCTGTCCAGTGCCCATCAGAAGGACTTGTATACCTATTGAAGCACCAATAACCAGACAACCATGGGCCGCACAATACCCATTGAGACAACTGTACCAGCAGCTGATGTGAAATGAAAACTACTTACAAACTGTCCCGGAAGAGACCCAAAGGGCTCTCATTTGAGGTGAATGCTGACGTCACAATGGTCCGGACAAACTCATAGATGAAAGAAACAACTAAAAAGGTAATAAACAGACGAAATGTTGCAAATAAGGATGCAAAACACAAAAGAAGAAACAATGCTGAACTATGAAGAAACGTGACCATTTAAGCAGAATGGAAGTATGTTAGTTGCTAAATGCCTGTAAATGGGCTTGAAACGCAAGATAAGGAAACAATACTGCTTGCAATGCTTAGTAGGAGGATAGAGCGGCAAGCAACAACTATACATCTACCACAAGCAGCACACTATACAAGTGCGACTCCATTTTACACAAGCAGAAGTAAGCCTAGGATGATAGAGGACGGAAAGGCCAGGATTCATAAGTCAGCTCAAAGTCAGACAGAAGAGCGGAATCGAAACTCAGCAAGAAGCAGCTCATGGCTAGGAATTCGAGGTCAACCCAAGGAAGGGAGGAGAGCAGCAACTCTGAAGAATCGAAACTTAAGAGCATAGAAGCCTGCCCTGTGAAGGTCGAGATAAGGAGGCCCAGGCAGGTGGCGAGGCTGAACAAAGGATCTAAACACACAAATAGAGGGAAATTGAAGCAGATTCGCAGTGAACACGTGACCAGCCTGGCGCGGAGAGGTGCCCACATCTGATGTCATCCAAACCCAGAGGATGCCATAATTTTTCCGGATAAGAAGTTACAGTCCGAGGCCACTCTCAGCCAACTAATTGACACATAGGCCTGAAGGTAGTGATTGAAGGAAGGGAGGCAGGGTGAATCTTGGGCCTTCCCGCACCTGGGTTTCCATTCTGCATGCTGCCAATTAAAATGGAGATTTATGTCTAGGAGTGTAACCGACCCAATCGCGATGGACCAAATAATCTAGTGTCCTATAGCAGGTAGAACCAATAAGAAGTCGTACTTTTAGTGACGTCTATCACGAGTGTTGTAGAGGGATGGGAATAGACGCCCACCCGATAAGAGTTATCCAATCCCCACACTGTTACCATATACAGATATAGTACCTATACATAAGTTACCTTTCCCGACCAATGAGGTTGCATGTCAAACTTATGAGTTTTACACGTCAGTGATGACGAGCATTTGCTATAAAAGTTACTGTTTGCATGAAGAATTTGAAAGTTGAAGCGAGAAAGGCGATCGAATCACTGTGGATTTCCATTTGTTTACCCGTTTTTTGTACTTGTCATTAAACGGACTTCGCTTTGCCAAACCATTGTCTTGTCCTTATTGATTGGTGTTGGAGTAAGAGAATCCTGCACCCCATCCTCCTCAAGATGCAGCTCTCTCATCTTAAAGTACTGGAGGGCGAGCTCTGAATCTCATGGACCCGTTCAGGGGTCGCTCTGTCCTCCTGTACACACCTTTGACTAGCACTGTTCTTTCTGCTTGTTTCTCCCATGTTGTCATCCTGATGAGCAGTGCTTCTTAAAACCCTTTGCTAACATCTGAATCCCTGATTGGAAAGTCAAATCTTGCTGCGTTTGCCTTTTGCTCGAAAGTCACATCTTGCGGTTTGCACGTTTTGCTCGAAAGTCACATTGTGCTGTTTTTGCTCGAGTCACATCTTGCTGTTTCCGCTTTTTGCTCTAAAGTCAAAACTTGCTGTTTTTGCCTTGGGCTAGAAAGTGAAATCTTAAAGTGTTTGCCTTTTGCTCGAAAGTCAAAGCTTGCGGTTTGCATGTTTTGCTCGAAAGTCAAAGCTTGCTGATTTTGCATTTTGCTAGAAAGTCAAAGCTTGCTGTTTTTGCATTTTGCTAGAAAGTCAAAGCTTGCTGCCCATTGCTAAAATCTCTGTATTTTGCTTGTATACTGTTGCTTCTCTAACTTGCCAGCCCAGTGACCTCACCACTCTTGCCCCACACCTACCTGCCTTAGCCCCCCCCACCCAGCTTCTCCATCCTCTCCTCATTCCCACCCCATGGTGCTTTGTTTCTCCCATATTTTCCAACTGCTTCTCCATTGACTATCCTTCCCTTCTTACCAAGTATGGTAGGAAGAAGTTCAAAAAGGATATCTTGGCCTCTAACCCTGGTCTTCCTATCGCCGACACCTACTCCAATACTTCCTCCAGACAGACCCTTACCGACATCCTCGGTCATTCCTACACCAGATCAATGGACTCTTCATATGATCTCTGTGCTCTGTCCTATCACCTCCTCTCCCATTAATGGTGGCACTCGCTGGGAAGTTCTCATGGCTTCCTTCGACTCCTCTAAAGCCATCATTAATGTCTACCTTCATGGCACGGTCATGGTCCAAGGCCCTCAGGCCAATCTCCTCTCTGATAGGCACTTCCCTCGCCTCAATTTCCTCATCTCCTGCTGTCCCCTCCTCTCCCCCTTGGCTACCTTGCCCTCTCTCACCTCCCCATCCTCGGGCTATTTCTCCTCCGCAGGGCATACCTCTGATCTGTACCCCTCCCCAGAAGATCTTTAAGGCTGGCAACATCTTCATATTGCCACTCTCAACTCTCGCTCTGCTGTCAAACACTCCTCTGACATCTACCACCTCCTTGAAGAACTAGACCTGGATGTCCTTGGTCTTACTAAGACATGGTTCACGGCCAGCTCTGTCACAAGCTTTGACATTCTCCTCCCTGATGGCTACAAGATCCTCTCCGCGCCCAGATTCCTCCGGTCCGGTGTGGGGGGGGGGGCGGGTGTTGGTTGGTGAGGGCGGTTAGCCCTGATCTTTCCCGAGTGGATTCCTGCCTCTACCATTCCCACTCAGACCTACTTCACTTTTGAATGCACCCTTTTTCTCTCTCTAGCTCCAGTTAAACGTAAGTGTAAAGCGGCTCAGAGGACATGGAGGGCTTCTTGTTCATCCTCTGACAAACTAGGCAATACCGACTGTCCTCACCAAGAAGAGAGTCCACATTCAAGCCCAGGTCTCTCTGGCATCGAACAACTCGGCCAAACTCTTTAAAATCTGAAAGGAGCTGTTCAACCCTTCTGTAGTCTCTACCCCTCCTGTTGCCTCTCAGGCTCTTTGCAATGGCCTTGCCTCTCACTTTATCTGACCCTCCTTCAGACACCCCCCCCACTCTCCTTCTCGTCCTTTCCTCTCTTCTCCCCTGATGAGGTTGCTAGACAAGTCCGATCTATGAAACCCTCGACAAAACCAGTTCATCCCTATTCCTCTAAAACCATCAAGGACCACATTGACATCCTCGCTGCAGCCCTTGCTGATTTTTGCAACCACTCCTTTGTCTCGGGATCCTTCCCCCCCTCCCCTCTGAAGCACTCCCTTGTGCATCCTCTTAACAAACCCACAGCGGATCCTTCTTCTCCAGCTATCGCCCAATTTCCATTGCTCCCTTTCTGGGAAAACTCCAGGAAAAGCTGGCCATCTCAGCTGAACCTTCATTCCGATTCAGTTGGCTGTCTCCATGACCACCAGTCTGGCTTCAGAGCTTCCGGAAGCAGAGAAACTCCTCTCGAACATCTGTGAAGATTTGCTCGCCAACCTTTACTCCAACATTCCCTTTGTCCTCATCCTCCTCGATCTCTCTTCTGCCTTCGACAGTCAACCATCTCATCCTGCTGAACCGACTCCGTGATAACCTGGGTATCACTGATCCGGCTCTGGCCTGGCTTTTTGTATTTGTTTAATATTTATATTGCGCATCTAACCCTGAGGTAACTGGGCTCTGGAAAGGCTTAACATGTTACAGAAGTACATACGTAGGTAATCACAGTTGGGACGACCAAGGGTACATGTAGGGCAGGCTGACCTCTTCCAGGTCCAACTTGGGTCCTTCCTCTCTACCTGTGGTTTACCTCAGGGTTCTAACCTCTCGCCCTGGCTTTTCAACCAATACCTGGCAACTCTCGCCCACTGCATTGCCATTTTCTGCTCAAATGTCCAGTGCTACGCTGACACTCCTCATTTTCAAGCTGCCCTCAGCCACCTCCTCTCCCTCACTCTGATTGCCTAACTGCCATTCAAGATTGGTGTGCCGCCAATAATCTTCGAATGCCAGCAAGACAGAGATCCTCCTCATCAGCACACCTTCACCATCCTTTCCCCTCACTCTCTGGCCGGCCTCCCTTGGTGGTCCTCCTACCCCACCTGCAAGGCAAAGAACCTCAGGGTCATCTTTGACTCCACACTTTCCTTCTCTGCCCACATCTCTGATGTCTCTAAAAAGTCAAACTTCCTACTGCACCTCCTCAGAGGTACTCTGCCTTTCCTCTACTTCCCCCAGAAGCTCACTGTCTCCCATATTCTGGTTCTCTCTAGGTTGGACTATTGTAACAGCCTCTTTCTAAATTTACCTGCCTCTACTCTCCACCCTCTGCAATTAATCCAGAACAGGACTGCAAGACTTGTCCTTGGCCTCAAGCCCTGTGATCGTATCTCTCCAGCTCTGAAATCTCTCCATTGGCTTCCATTGGATGCAAGGATTAAATTCAAAACCCTCTATATTGTCCACAAAGCTTTCTGGGTCCTGGACCCAAAATACCTTCAGAAATCCCTCCGCAAATACCTCCCCTCTTAAGCTCTTTGCTCCTCTAACTCCCTCAGGGTCGGTAGGTTTTCAAAGAAACGAGCTGGGGATAGATCTCAGTCTTCGGCTGCGGCCTCCCTATGGAACAGCCTCCCTGCCACTCAAACTTGGAGAACCATCTCTGGAAGCACCTCAAGACCTTCCTCTTTACTTCTGCCTTCGCCCCCCCCCCCTCCCCTGCTGTTCGGTTCTCTCCTGGCACCGTGCACCTGGCCACCCTCTGTCCTCCGGCCCAGTTTCCTGCTCACCCTGCCACACTGCCTCCTGGCCACCCCTTGCACTGGGGTCTGTATCTGTACCCATACAGCCACCCCTGCTTTTTCTTCCTGCACACTTATCAGACCTACCCCCCCCGTCTGCTGCCTTAAACCCAGCACTTGCTACTTGCTGGCTGCACTACCACTGTTTGTTGCCTTTATTATTTATACATTTTTTATCTGTTTCTCCTTTGCTCTGCACTTTCTACTTCTCCCCCTTCCATGCACTTTTCCCCTTTCCCATGCACTTGCGCGTTCTGAATGTCACTGGGCCTAGTAAGCTCATTGTGTTGTTCTCCCCTGTTCCCCTCCCTTGTCGTGCTCTGAAACACTTGTGTACGAGCACAATAGAAATCAAATATCAATATCTTGTTACTCCTGTGTGGCAAGGGTGGCGGTTCGTGCGTTTACGATTTCACACATACAGTTCGTCCAGGCCCAACGCATCTAAGGAGCCTTCTACCAAGTCACTGAACACTTTCTACTAACTCTAAAGTCTGCAATTACTTGTTTGACGATTAATCCTCTGGAACTGACTTCAGAATCTGAGCACTGCCCTGCCTACTGTTGCCATCTGGACCAGTGTCCCTTCTGCCTTGGAGATCACTCCCGCCTTAGAATAGGGAAGGACTTGTTATATTTTCTAGTCAGAGGCCTTACACAAGTGTTCCAAAGTATTTGCTTGTAAAGGGGTTAGTGTGTAACTTAAGGGGTAGACAAATTGCTACTGCTCCCTCCCCCGTTTATGGACATGAACAGGTCACTCAGGGCTCTTGCACCGCCCCCGGTCCAGTACTGTAAATATACAACAAGCAGGGGCAGTGCCAAACACTGAGCTAAAGATGGCGAGAATGACCACACATACAAGCAAAACATACATGCATCGATTAGCCATGAAGCACATACACTCACCATGAAGAAACAGATATTAGGTCAAATGTGCATTTATATATGAACATCTGAGCAACCATACACATAAACATAACATACATAACATGATGCCTACGCTCAAGTGTAACACGAAGAATCCATACTTTTATTTTGCCAATATAAACACAACAGAACCCTAGCTGACCTACTCCATGACGAAACAGACCTAACTGAGCACAGCCCACACCCAGAGGAAAATCAACAGGACCACGCAAAGGTATAAGCAAGAACAAAGCACAACACTATAAAGAAAAAACACACTGCAATCTAATCAATACAAGAGAGGGAACAAGTTACTTACCTGTAACTGTTGTTCTCCAGCATGGATCTGGCATGGATTCACATGCTCATGAATATTCCCCGTCAGGCTGGGAATCCTCGGTAAAGAAAAAAATCAGTATCAGTTTCGTTTCTGATCTGTCTTTCTTAGTAACCAATCAATGATCTCTGGGTCATACTGCCCCCAGCCAATGACTGCCCTCTCCCTAAGCCCCTCCCCTGGCAGCCATCCTCAGATTTGGTAGCACGTACAGTGGCAGTATGACCAAGAGAAGAGCCGCAGAGCGGAAGGAGGGAGGGTTCGCATGTGCATCCATGCCAGACCCATGCTGGAGAACAACAGTTATAGGAAAGTAACGTGTTCCTTCTCCAGCATGGGGTCTGGCATGGATTCACATGCTCATGAATATAAGAATACATAGCAGTACACACATGCACAACCACGGGAGGTGGCAAAGGCTCAACATTAAACATTACAAACTCAACATTAAGCACTCTTACCTCCTCACCAGGCCCACCTTCAGACAAACAGGTTGCGCAGCACTGCTTGGCTGACTCTGGACTCCTCCCTGGAATCCCGGTTGACGCAGTAGAATCTCGTGAAGGTGTGCATCAACCTCCATGTAGCAGCCCTGCTGATGTCCAGCAGGGGCACACCAGACAAGAACGCCGTGGTAGCAGCGATCGCTCTGGTCGAATGGGCTCTCGGACGGCCGGGCAACAGTCGGTTTGCCAACCGGTGACAGTGCATGATGCAGCCGGAGAGCCATCTGGAAATGGAAGCCTTCGAGAGAGCCTTCCCTTGGTTCACAGGTCCAAAGTTCACAAACAGCTGTGACGTCTTCCGAAAACTCTTGTGCGGTCCACGTAGAACTTCAGCGCTCTAGCCACATCCCGCGAGTGCAAAGTCCTCTTGGCCGGCGACGAAGGCGACAGGAAGAAAACTGGTAACACCAAGGGCTTGTTGAGGGGTGCATCCTCAGCACCACCCTCGTGTTGTGAAAAGCCAAGTATGGAGGCTTCCAGGATAGGGCCTGGATCTCTCCCACTCATCGTGCGGAGGTGATGGCCACAAGAAATGCTGTCTTCCATGACAGGAACTTCAACGGTGCCGAATGCTGAGGCTCGAAAGAGCCTAGACAGCCCCACGTTGAGTTCCCACGCTGGGGCAGGAGCCTTCACCGGCGGGAACGATCGGAACAGTCCCTTCATAAATTCCTTCACCAGGCGATGAGACCACAAGGACTCCCGTCCCGTAGTTCTGGTGTATCGGGAGATCGCAGCCAGATGTATCTTGATGGAAGCGCGAGCTAGTCCAGCCTTGGCCAGCGACAGTAGGTACGGCAGTACTTGAGGGGCCGTAATCCGCAGAGGGTTAATCTTCTGTGCACGGCACCAGACAGCGAACCTCTTCCACTTATGTCCGTAGCACTTGAGTTGAGGACGCCCTGGCCTTTGCAAGAACCTCTCTGCAGTCAGCTGGGATATCGTACCCTCCAAACTCTAGTGCTGCAGGAGCCAGGCCTGCAAGTTCAGCGACTCCGGGTCGTGATGAAGGATGGCGTCTCCTTCTCTGGAAAGATCACGCCGGTGCGACGAGGATCATCCGAGGATCATCCTGCACCGGGACCTCTTGAGCTGGTTGATGAGTCGGAGCAGCAACGGAGGGAACGCATATGGGAACAGGCCGTCCCAGGGGAACAAGAAAGCATCGCCCATGCTCCTCGGTTGGGGAAACCTGCTGGCGAACGTCTGGCACTTGGGAGTTTGTCGCTGTCGCGAACGGGTCGATCTGGGGTTTGCCCCATCGATGAGTCGGTCCACTTGATCCTGGCGTAGTTCCCACTCGTGGCACGAGCGCAGCTCTCTGCTGAGTGAGTCGGCAATGGTGTTTTTTATCCCTGCCAGATGAAACGGCACCAGAAACATCCCTTGAGCAACGGCCCAATGCCACAGATCCTCGGCTTCCTCAGATAGGGCTGGGGATCTGGTTCCGCCCTGCTTCCGGATGTAGAACATCGTGGTGGTGTTGTCGGTGAAGATCCTCACTACCTTGCCCTTGAGGGAGGGGAGAAAGGACCAGAGGGCCCAGAACACTGCTCGGAGCTCCAGGATGTTTATGTGGAGCGGCTTCTCCTCCGAGAGCCAAAGGCCTCTCGCGTGAAGATCTCCGGTGTGTGCTCCCCACCCCTCCAGAGAGGCATCCGTCGTCACCGTCGCCTGGTGGGCCGGGGTCTGAAAGTCTGTCCCTGCTGCTTGATGAGCGCGTGCCCCACCACCGGATCGCTCGTCGGAAGGTCTCGTTGAGAGGGATCCTGTCCTCGAAGCTGCCCTTCGCTTGAATCCAGCGGTCGTCGAGGAACTCCTGTAGAGGGCGCATCCGAAGCCTGCACAGGCGCACGAGATAAATGCAAGGGGACATCATCCCGAGGAGGGACTTGATGGACCTCACCCTGGCCACATCCGAGGCCAGCAGATGCTGCACCTTGCCTAGGATGGCCTTTGTCCTTTCCTCCGACGGCGAGGCCAGACGCGCCACTGTGTTGAGCTTGGCTCCCAGAAACAGTGCGACGAGAGGGGACCAGGTGGGACTTGGGGAAGTTGGAGAACCCCAGGTCCGTGAGCAGCTGGACGGTCTTCGCTGTGTGTTCTACGGCGAGCTGCCTTGTCCTTGCGCGGATGAGCCAATCGTCCAGGTAGGGGTAGACGTGGATCCCCTGCAGGCGCACCTGCACCGCCACTGGAGTGAGGCACTTGGTGAAAACCCTGGGTGCCGACTTCAATCCGAACGGGAGGGCCTTGAACTGGCAGTGCCGCCCTTGGACCACGAACCTGAGGAACTTCCGGTGTCCTTTTAGAATGGGAATGTGAAAGCATGCATTCTCCAAATCCAACGACGACAGGAAATCACCCTCCTCCAGCGGTCCCAGCACGTGCTGGAGGGTGACCATCCGGAACTTCTGTGCCTTGATGTACTTGGTCAGTCGTAGCAGGTCCAGGATGGGTCGCCACCCTCCTGTCTTTTTCACGAGGAAGTACCTTGAGTATACTGCGGAGCCCTGGAGCCTCTTTGGGACGAGCTCGATGGCACCTTTGAGCATCGCCCTTACCTCCAACAGTAGTTGGGGGACGTGGTTTTCTTTCCTGGCCACGGGAGGAGAGCAGGGGCATTTTTTTTTAGAAATTCGAGGGCGTGCCCCTGGGCCAGGGCGTCCAGCACCCAATGGTCATTGGAGATGGACTCCCACACGCTGACGAACTTTGCCAGCCGGCCTCCCACCGGGATGCTTCGGTGGGGGCCCAACGCCACGGTCGGTTCAAACTTGCTTGGAGGACGCCTTGCCGCCTTGGCCTCCCTGGCGATGACGGTGGGATCCACCCGACTTGCCTCGTCCTCTATAGGCTTCCTGCAACGAGGAGTGGGCCGCTTGGCGGTACGTAGAAGAGCCACCGCCGAATCCCTTGGAGGCACCATGCTTGCCTCTGGAGCTCCGAAAGGACGGCCTTCGTTGCTGGAGAACTCCTAGGGCCTTAGATGTCTGTGTCCGCCTTGATGGCTTGGAGGGACTCATCCACTGTTTTCCCCAAACAGGTTGTTCCCGAAAGGCATCTCCAAAACCTTGGCTTGTACGTCCTGGCAGAATTCTGTCGCCTTGAGCCACTCTTGTCGTCTGAGGCAAACGCTGTTGCCTAGCTGGCAGAAACCAGTGTCGGCAATGTCTGTTGCCACCGTTATGGCGTGGTCTGACGCCACCTCACCTTCCTGCAAGATCTCCAGGGCCTCAGCCCTCTTGTAGTCCGGTAGGAAGTCCAACGGGGGGGGGGCGATCTTGTACCATAACTCCCTGTCGTAGCGGGCCACTATTGCAAGGGCGTTGGCCGCCTTAATCATTGTTGCCGCCGACAAGATAACTCGTCCCATTGCTTCTTTCCTTCGCCGTCCGGCAGGGAAGTTGACGTTGAGGCCGATGCCCCACCCGCTTTCTTCTTGGCCGCCGCTGAGACGACTGAGTCAGAGGTCTGTTGCGCCCTAAGGCACAAAGGAGCCGCGTCGGGGACCCGGTACTACTTCTCGTACCGATCCCTCTTGGCAGGCGTTGTAGACTGGTTCTTGAGAAGGGTGAGACCCTCGTCCCAGATGTCATCCAACAGAGGCACGTTGAGGACTGTCTTCCTCTTGGCCTCGCGCCGTTGGTAAAGGAAACCTTCCTTCTCTTCAGGGCAGAGCTGAAAAAGTTCAGATGCCCTGGCGATAATAGCGTGGAAAGACCCAATCTCGTCAGGCGGGGAGGCCCGGGCTGGAGGTGATGGGAGCTCCGTCCCGTCGTCACCGCCGTCATCATCATCCGTACCCGTCGTGGCCGTGCCCTTTCCCGTGTCATCCCCAGGTACGGGAGACGTGGGCAAAGGCTGAGCAGGCCGCGAGGGCTGAAAAGGTGGGGCTGGATGGGTCCGTCTTCTCTTGTTTGGGGGACTTCCCGACGGGCCTGGTTCCGGCTAGTCCGTCGGTGGTAAGGGTTGCCAACAAAATGGCCGCCGAGTTGTCCTGCAGCTCCGGAAGCGACGGGCGTGACTTGACTAGGAACCTCGCCGGCGCCGCCGGCGCTCGTCCTCTTCGTCGTGATCCCTCCCGTGGGACCGGGCCTCTTCGACGCCCTCGTCGAGGCCCTCCAAGACTTCAACCAGTTCCTCCTCTGAGGCTGTGTCCGTGTCCACAATGGCCACCGCGCCCCCCCCCTTTTCAGCCGGCGTCTTCACGGGGGTCTTCTCGATGGGCCTGAAAGAGGCTTCCCGCCGCGGTGGCAGAGAAACTCTGGGCCCTGAGGTCGCCTCCACTGGTGTAGCCTCCCCAGGGCCGCCGCGACTTCGATAGAGGCCTTAGCCGAGTGAATCAAGGCCTTCACCACCTTCTGCGGGCCTGTGGCCTTCACCTTGGGGGGGGGGGGGGGGGGGGTGAAGGTCACCGCCTCGGTCCCCCTCGGCTGCATCTTTCGAGACCGACCGGGGCCTCTCCAGAAGCTTCGCCGGGTTCTCCGCTTTCCTCTTCCCTGAGCCAGAGCGTTGGCTCGTGGTTGATGGTGTTGGAGAGGATGCGCCCTGCCTGGCAGCCGAGGAGCCTGACCGTTCGGCGCTCCCGGTGCCCGCGGACTCGCGGTGCTTTGCCTTCTGTTGGGCCCCCATCGCCGGTGCGCCCTCACAGGACTTAGAGGACCGCTCAGACGACTTCTCACCTGACAGGCTCTTTCCTTCCAGCCAGTTGGAGAGACGAAGATGTCGATCCTTGATGGTCCGTTCCGACATGTTCCCGCAAAACGCACAGTCCTTCACATGCGTTTTGTCCTCATGAAGGCAGTAGAGGCACTTCGAATGCTCATCCTCTTTGAACACATTCTGCAGCCGGCATCCAGGGCAAACCCTGAACAGCTTTCCGGGCGTCAAGCTTCCTTTCTCCTGGGCCATGGACTCCTCCAAGAAGCGTGACGAAAACTTCACCCTTGAGGTGCGTAGAAAAATCCAAAACGGGTCCCCGTTGATCGGATGTAGACACGGTGGAGCTTGAGGCTCTATTTGACCAAAAAATGAGAAATCTCTTTGAAAAAGAGCGAAAACGCAGCAAAAAGCTCGACAGCTAAACACAAGGACTCCCAACACTTGAGCGTGTGGTAAAAATCTGAGGATGGCTGCCAGGGAGGGGCTTAGGGAGAGGGCAGTCATTGGCTGGGGGCAGTATGACCCAGAGATCAGTGATTAGTTACCAAGAAAGAGATCAGAAACAAAACTGATACGGATTTTTTCTTTACCAAGGATTCCCGGCCTGACGACAGGGAATATTTATGAGCATGTGAACCCATGCCAGACCCCATGTTGGAGAAATATCCAATCTACTCTGCGACTGTCGTCAGAAACCTGGCTAGAGGACTACACAGCCACACTACACAGCTGTCTCCCCGACAACTTCAAATGCATACAGGAAAACAGAAAAGGAAAGAGGGGAGGAGGACTTGAAGTAGCCTACAAAGAACTGAAACTATAAACCGCTGATCCACTGAACATCTGACTGCAAATACCTGATCCTTGACTGGACATCGGACCCACAAACCTCACATTCAGGCTCATCTATAGACCAGCAACGCTACCTTCATAGACACCGTCACAAACCTGGCCATCAAACATGATCAACGGATCATTCTCAGGGACTTCAACATATGGTTCAAGGAAGAGAAAGCAAACTCGCAGAAATCACTAAGCAGCTTGAGACAATGAGACTGACAGATGGTGAAATGAGCGACAGTCGGCAGGACACACTGGATGCAATCTTAGCCGATAAATAAAATCCGATCTCAACTGCGCCACCCACACAAATACTACGGAGCGACCACCTCATTATACCGTTCGTGATCCAACTACCATCAAACGCATCCAAAAAGCCCCAAAAGTAACCCCCGTCTGAAAAAAGATCTGGAATACCGTCAAAAGCAGTAACTTAGAACTAGAATCCACTAAACCATCGATCGCAACAGATTTAGATAAGCAGACCTAATCCATAACTAATTTATGGAAACAATAGACAGCATCTGCCCGGAAAAAACCCTCATCCCACCAAGAAAGAAAAGTGGCAAGACGGTTCACGCCCCACCTCAATACAAAAAAATAAACTGGAAATTAGAACAAGAATGGAGGAAAAATTACAAAGCCAATTACAAAGCCAAAAGAACTTGTCAAAAACAAATCCGAGCACGCAAAAAGGAAACGAAGCAAAAAAAGAAATACAACGACCGGATCACAAAAGTCATCAACTCCCAGAAAGAACTATTCAACATCGTAAATGAGAGCAGTCCCCTTGGATGCAACACCACACGTGCCTTAACAAAAATTATGCAATGATCTTGCAGATCATTTTAAGAATAAAATCACTGAGCCACAGGATGATATGAAGACCAATCAACCAACCAGGCCGCACACCATCCCCTACCTATCCCAGGACCACAGAACATGTTGAACAGTTTCGTCCTAATGTCAAGAGAAAAATTCCTCAGCTTGGTGACAAAAGCAACAAGGCATGCTCCCCAATGGACCCTTGCCCAGCAGACATCTATCAATCCTTGAACAGCGTACACAGTCAGAATGCTACCTAAACCTCTTCAAGCCATCACACTCAACAGGGAAGAGTGCCACGAGCGTTCAAGTCGGCCTATGTCAAACCGCTTCTCAAGGATACAACGGGCAATGTAGAAGACCTTTCAAACTACAGACCAATATCAAATATTCCCTATCCAACAAACTATTAGAGACCCATGTCTACGGACAAACAATGGTACAGCAGAAAAAAAAACTATTAAGGTAGAAGTTGGCTTCAGGCCCATTTAGAGGGATGGTAACGGCACTTCTCTCTATATGGGACGACCTAAAGACCAATGCAGACTCCACACTAACTCAGCACTGATACTACTCCATTTCTCTCTGCTGCATTCAACACAGTAAACCATAGCATCCTCATCAAGAGGTTGGAAGAAATAGGAATCACTGACACTGCTGGAATAAATCTTTCTGGTCTCAAATAACAGAAGCAGAATGGATAAAATCATTTAAATGCACACTGCATGACACCTGTGGAATTCCACAAGGATCCTCGTTATCCCCACTCCTCTTCAACATCTATATAATGCCCCTAATCAACCTCATCAGAAGACAACAACTTCACTTGCAGATCTGGGTTGTTTGTGCACAAATAGTTTGTGGCTTAACTGCCCGCAGTCTAATTGTTCGCCACACCACCCCCAGTTTTCTTCATTCATTGTTTGGGAGAATTTTCATTTCGGTGCAAACTCCCTTCAACCTTAAAGACCCCCAGCTCTCTTGCTGGACTTAGGACCTTCTAATTTTAACTCGTGAGTGAGACCTTTCTCACTCATGTGTTTATACCCGATTTGGATTTTGTGTTTTCACAGTTTTTGGAGTCTGACAAACTCCACAGGCGTCTGCTTTTGGTATGGCGAGACAGCACCTTCAGTGCAGTGTCACTGAGAAAGCCTTTGGTTTCTCAAAAGGTTTAATCCCTTTTCTTGGGTGAACTACTGTTCCCAAGAATAGTAAAGTGAAATTGACTTAACTTTTCTCTTTGTAGGTCCAGCACACCCCATCTTATGTGGGGTGCTGGGGGGGTTACTTAATAGCCCCTTTTCGTACCTATTCATGTAGCATTGTTTATGTTACTCTCACTACTTTAAATGGCTGGTGGCAGTGGTTGAATTCTTCCTACCATTCTGCTTTTCTACCGCAGGCTAAACCCTCAGCTGCAGTACAGTACCCATGGGTGACCATTTCGCCAAAATGGTCCTGGTGGTCTTTTGACATTTTCTGTTTGAGGTCCTTGTACTCTGTGCATCAAGACAGGTTTGAGCCCTTTGTTGGTTCGGACTTTGGTGGGCTTCACCCCTGAAGCCTGCCCCTGGCTTTAGTGAGTCTGGAAGGACAGGATGTGAGGTAGGGTCCCGAAACTCCCCTATCCTTGGTCTCTAGGAATGCTTGAATGCACCTAGTCCTGATCGGCTGGCTGGACAGCCACCCTGCTGTGTGATCGATAGCCTAGAATGTGGATGAATGGGAGAAACCTACTTAAAAAGGCGAGCGTTTTAGAACTACAGGCAGAGTCGACCACTGGGAGAAACACCAGACGAAGAAACCGTGAAAGTAGCCTGCTGCAACCTCCTGGATCTGTGAATTGCCCGGTGAAGCCGTGCTGACCTTTTTCACCTCGACAAAAGCTCTGGACGGAACAACTTCTCCCCATGGGCTAGTGGGACTAGCTAACCCCGAGACGAACGCCTCGTGCACCATCTCCGCCTTGCTGTGACTCTCTGTTGCTGAAAAAGCCCAATGCCAGGGGTCGAGTGTCCATAGTAGAGTGCAACGTCTGCCACGGAATGAATCTGGCTAAAAAGCTCCAGGAACCTCCCAAGGACCCTCCAGAAGCAAGACCTCCAGATCCAGAGTCCTCTCACCAGATTGCAGGACTGAGGGAGCATGCAAAGTGCAACCAGTGTCCATTGTTCTGCATCGGTGCTGTTTGCTAAGTGCTGAAACCGCGAAGTGCCGGTGACCCGACGAAAACCTGTAAATGCTTACAATCCAGAGTACTGCCGCAGGAGCCCTCTAGATGTCCTCCCTCTTGTGCCCACGACTGAGGCTCAGGAACCACGGCCTTCATGGCTGTAGCAATACATCATCCAGCTGGACTTTCTTCCAACTTAAGGTTCTTTTTTAGGCTTGGGGGTAGTTACCTTCCTGTCTTAAGTCATGTGGGCTCAAGTGAGACTTTCACCTGCTTAACTTTGAGTTGATTTCAACTCCCTTTGCACAGGCTTAACAGCTTGTGTCCCTACAAGTGATTTTTCTGAACTCTACCTTTATGCAAGAACCATAGACTTTGTCCAATTGGCTTTGGCTGTCCTGGCTCCATAAAGGCACTCTTCCAAATCCATTGACTGATATGGCTTGTCCCTCGTAGGTTGTAGCTTGTCGTATATGGTTACTGCTAGGAAAGGCTTATCTAGATTTCATTGGAAGGTTTAGTTGTCCTCACATATACTGAGAAACTGTCTAACCTTTTTTCCTTCCCTAACCTTTCCTTTCTGCAACCCAGAATCTGCAAAGTATACTGGTGTGATATATAAATGCAATTACTGTCCTTGTGATTGCAGTCACCTCAGGGTGTAGGAATTGTGTAAGAAGCATATCCAAAGATTATCCACTAACTTGTTTTGATTCTGAAAAGTAATTTTAAAGTCTATTTACATTGTTACAATGAATTGTCTTTTTTAAAGAATGGTTATTTAAAAATGTATGTTAAATAAATAACTATTTATAATTGAAACCTTGAGTGTAAGTGTTACTTGGCTACTTGTATTTACACATCATTTGTACAGCTCTACAGCTCACATTTACCTCTCTTGAGATAGGCCTGGCTGCTCAGTCACACTACCAACTTGTGTAGTACAGACCTATACCAAAAGGTGGGTTACCTAATACCAAGCAGATAAGTGTTGTGTAGTCTCACGCAGTGTGACTGCACCAATTCTTACCCAACACAAACAATGCACTCGAAAACAGCAGCAGTTGCAGAGCGGTAGCCCAAGAGAGCTGGACAGCCCAGGGACACTTCCGAAGGCTCAGAAGGCATCAACCAACAGTGGTTATGGCCACCGGTCCAGGGGTCAAAGCACAGACTCGGGTCTTCTTGAGATCAAGCAGAGGATCAGGATTTCACTGGGACATTGCTGGAGCCGGGAAGTTGCAGGAGTTGTCAAGCGGCTTCTCCTCTTGGTAGAGGTCCTGGCTCCCACAATGACATCTTAAAATGGCTGCAGGGGTCCTCCTATCCAAAATCTGGACTGGAAGCTTGCCCAGGTTATGGATAGCCATGGCCACAACATCTGCCAGGATGTGTTCAGGAACCAGACCGTCCCATCCCCACATCCGGGCTCACACACAAACCGCCTCTTTCCTCGGGAAAGCTGCTGTTTTCACAGGCAAATGGCATTCCATATATGGCATTTCTAGACCTGAGAAGGCAGGATGAAGGGCAAACAACAAGGCCCAAGGATGAGCAAAAACCCTGTGGCACAGCCATCGTAGGGTGCTAGCCACCGCTCCTAGTACTTTACATAAATTGCAAAAGTGCAGGAGTAAAGAGCAAATAACATGGCAGAGCAATAATCCGCTGCCACAAGCTCATCCTGGGGACACGGTAAAAGTAACCAAAAAGCCATTACAGAAAAAGTGGACGACAAAGGTTCCTAGACACTTCACTTTAGGGCGATTGTGAATTTCATTTATTGTCACAATTGCACACAACCATCTCTCTCAGTACTCCGTCTTATGGACCAATTGACCATACGAATGAGCAAGAGGCCAAGAGAAGTAAAGCAGAAGGCTTTACTTGCCTTCAAAAAGTCAGGACAGGATTCAAAACCAAGCAAAAAGAAATCCAGGGCCTCCCGAGTGGCTGGCCCGTGATCTTGTGATTAAGGGGTCGGCTGTGAAGAGTACCTGGGCTACGTTACCTGTAGGAGGGAAAAGGCTGCATATTTAAAGTTGCATCTTGGGATCTTGCCCACAGCTGCCTTATTCCACAAATGGAATAATGCCCACCCCCCAAAATGCACTTTATGTGAAGATGCTGTGGAAGATATCTGCCATTAGTTATTACTTTACCCTGTGAGCAGGCCTATAACTGACTTTATGACACGGCGCACTCCAGCCAGGGACTTCTTCCACTGATCATGAAGGTGGCGTACAATTTTAAAAAAAAAACGCTTTTATTTGAACCCTGGGTTCTTTGTTGAGAAGGCATCAAACCTGTCTCACACCCACCTTAACAAATACCGTTTCGCAATGAACCATGAACCAGGCCGGTGTGTAAATGAAATATTTTTAGAATTCAAATGAAAATCAGAGCAAAACAGAATTTAGGGCAGCAGCCACTTCTGTGTGGCAGTATACATGCAAAAATCCCGCCAATGCAGTTACTTCATACTCCTAAAAGAATATACATAAACCTTTAATAGAAACGGAAACAAAATTACTTTTCTTCAAAAAAACAGATAGCACACTAGTTAAGCACTCCCCCCGCAACACTTCCCCCAAACACCAGCTAGCTAAATTCTTTGTGGATGGAAAGTAGTGGCATGGAGTCAGAAGAGGGGAACATTTTTTTTTTAAATATCAATTTTGAAATTCGACCCACCACCCCAAGATAGGAGGCCAAAGAAGACCATGAAAACCTTAAAAATGGCATACTGCGAGTTTACTTGTTATTTGTGTCTCAGTTTACAATTGCGCTCCGATAGCTATGACAGAACTTCGTGTGGCTACACTAAAGAGACAAGGAACCTTACAGGCTACTGAGCAGAGCACTAAAGCAACGTGAATACAGGTGAGAAAATAGATTTTGAGAGGAAAACAACGCAACAGAAATCACGCGTCAGAAATGCAATTTATTATTTCACACAGGCTTTAAACTGGCAACAGCTAAGAAAATGGACTTAGCAGTCAAAATCGGTTGTGGGATGGGAAACAAAGGCACAGAACCGATAGGATACTAAGGGAAAGGGATGACTTAATAGGATGATAGTATGTTTTTTTATGGCCAATGCAAGTCGGATAAAAAAAAAAAGGCTAAATACACAGGCAAAATCGGTTAACACAATGATTAGTTCTACTGAGACTATTTTAAGGACTAATTGTTAAAGAAAGGCACTTGTCATGAAGTGGTTGGGTTCGAATTGCAACCAGCTCACTGTGAATCTCTTTATAGGGGAATTCATTTATTTAATCAAAATGATACTAAGGATTTACGCAAATAACAGAAGTAGAAATAATTGAACAGATATATATAGGCTAACAGATTCTTCTAGAGAAAGGGTAAACAGTATACTGGCAATTGGGGATAGGACTAGGGTTTATGGGATTTGAATAGGATGCAATGTGAAAGAACGGGACATGCAGTTTTTGGGTACTGGGTGATAGGATACTTACAAGGCAAGCTTGAGTTTGGTCATTTGGACAGCCAGTAAGGTCTCTTGACACCGGGGCCAAGGATCTGGTCACTGGCAGCGGGGTAAAGAGATCTGGTTACTGAGTCAGCTGGGCTCTCCTGGATGGCAACAGCTGGGCAAGGTCTGGTCACTGGACAGCGGGATGGGTCAGGTGGGAAAAAGGTCTGGTCACTGGATTGGAGGGTCAGGGGGGAATAAACTGCCTTTCCTCTTTTCTCCCTGGATTATTGGGTATGCCCGTGTCTGGATAAGTAGTTCTGGATTGGTGGTTCTGCCTGGACCTGGACAGCGGGATGGGTCAGGGGGGAATAACCTGCCTTTCCTCTTTCCTCCCTGGATTATTGGCTATGCCCGTGTCTGGATAAGTAGTTCTGGATTGGTGGTTCTGCCTGGACCTGGATAGTGGGATGGGTCAGGGGGGAATAACCTGCCTTTCCTCTTTCCTCCCTGGGTTATTGGCTATGCCCGTGTCTGGATAAGTAGTTCTGGATTGGTGGTTCTGCCTGGACCTGGACAGCGGGATGGGTCAGGGGGGAATAACCTGCCTTTCCTCTTTCCTCCCTGGATTATTGGCTATGCCCGTGTCTGGATAAGTAGTTCTGGATTGGTGGTTCTGCCTGGACCTGGATAGTGGGATGGGTCAGGGGGGAAATAACCTGCCTTTCCTCTTTCCTCCCTGGATTATTGGCTATGCCCGTGTCTGGATAAGTAGTTCTGGATTGGTGGTTCTGCCTGGAACTGGACAGCGGGATGGGTCAGGGGGGAATAACCTGCCTTTTCTCTTTCCTCCCTGGATTATTGGCTATGCCCGTGTCTGGATAAGTAGTTCTGGATGGGTGGTTCTGCCTGGACCTGGATAGTGGGATGGGTCAGGGGGGAATAACCTGCCTTTCCTCTTTCCTCCCTGGATTATTGGCTATGCCCGTGTCTGGATAAGTAGTTCTGGATTGGTGGTTCTGCCTGGACCTGGATAGTGGGATGGGTCAGGGGGGAATAACCTGCCTTTCCTCTTTTCTCCCTGGATTATTGGCTATGCCCGTGTCTGGATAAGTAGTTCTGGATTGGTGGTTCTGCCTGGACCTGGATAGTGGGATGGGTCAGGGGGGAATAACCTGCCTTTCCTCTTTCCTCCCTGGATTATTGGCTATGCCCGTGTCTGGATAAGTAGTTCTGGATTGGTGGTTCTGCCTGGACCTGGATAGTGGGATGGGTCAGGGGGGAATAACCTGCCTTTCCTCTTTCCTCCCTGGATTATTGGCTATGCCCGTGTCTGGATAAGTAGTTCTGGATTGGTGGTTCTGCCTGGACCTGGATAGTGGGATGGGTCAGGGGGGAATAACCTGCCTTTCCTCTTTCCTCCCTGGATTATTGGCTATGCCCGTGTCTGGATAAGTAGTTCTGGATTGGTGGTTCTGCCTGGACCTGGATAGTGGGATGGGTCAGGGGGGAATAACCTGCCTTTCCTCTTTCCTCCCTGGATTATTGGCTATGCCCGTGTCTGGATAAGTAGTTCTGGATTGGTGGTTCTGCCTGGACCTGGATAGTGGGATGGGTCAGGGGGGAATAACCTGCCTTTCCTCTTTCCTCCCTGGATTATTGGCTATGCCCGTGTCTGGATAAGTAGTTCTGGATTGGTGGTTCTGCCTGGACCTGGATAGTGGGATGGGTCAGGGGGGAATAACCTGCCTTTCCTCTTTCCTCCCTGGATTATTGGCTATGCCCGTGTCTGGATAAGTAGTTCTGGATTGGTGGTTCTGCCTGGACCTGGATAGTGGGATGGGTCAGGGGGGAATAACCTGCCTTTCCTCTTTCCTCCCTGGATTATTGGCTATGCCCGTGTCTGGATAAGTAGTTCTGGATTGGTGGTTCTGCCTGGACCTGGATAGTGGGATGGGTCAGGGGGGAAAAACCTGCCTTTCCTCCCTGGTTTATTGGCTATGCCCGTGTCTGGATAAGTAGTTCTGGATTGGTGGTTCTGCCTGGACCTGGATAGTGGGATGTATCTCCACTTTCCTGGATCTTGGGGTCTTGTTTTCAGTTGCTTGTCCATATTGTTTCCCTGTCTCCCCTTTTTTTTATTATTTGTTTATTGGCATTTTGTTATATTTGCAAACACTGCACCTCTTTCTGGTGCCAACTTCAGTATCAATAAACAAGTCTGCATACTTATACAGCAACATGTCAAACAATAATTTCAAACAACAATGAACAGTAACTGTCTCCAGTGTCAATCCAAGTCCAGTTTCACTGGTGACCGACAGGGTGGATGCTCTTGTCGTGGGAAGGGGAGGGGACATGGACCAGACCAGGGGGTCATTGTGTCTCACTATGGACCTATTGAAGCTGGCGTCTTTTCGCAGTGGTCGGGCGTGCTTCCTGCGGGTTATTCAAGGAGGTTTATCATCAGGGGAGTGGAACAGTTTTGTCATGGTATCTTTCCATGCAACCAGCACCATACTCGAGCCTTCAGTAGACCTGGTTACGCTCTCTTCCCAAGCCTTTGTTTCGGCGTTCGCCCATTTCTCCAGTTCTTTGCGCCACACTGTGAAAATCGGACCTGCAGGTTTTTTCCATGACATAGCCATACTCCTTTTCGCCATCCTGTCGCCCCCTTATATAGGCAACGTGACAGAATTTTACAATCTGGGCGCAAGTACTCTGGACTTACCCCTCGAATGGGATAGGCCAGGCTATGGGTGTCCCCTCCTCCCTCCAGGCTGATTGGTTCAAGGGAAGTGACATCACTTTGTGGGTGCAATGTATGACTCCCTTTGTCTCACCAGCCTATGTTCTACAAAAATTAGTTATGGAACAAAAACGTCATATTTACACTAGTCATCAAAAATGAGATCGGCAGATCCTGAATTTCACAAGGAATTGAATCGTCTGATCGCCAACTGTGAGAGGTAGCATCGCTTTTGGGCACAATCTTTGTTTTTAGGAAAAAAATATTTACAATTCTGCAAATGGCAACTCGTATGCATACTAGTAATTGCCATATTTTCTTTAAGTTTAATATCTGTGCCATTTATTCTTCCCACAGAAATGCATTTTTCCTGCCATTCCAGTTGACCATGTGCCAGAAAGATGCACATGGTCTCCTTGTGCTTCTCCAAAAATCACATGGAAACGGTCATATCATCACATTGCTGCTTATTCAGATGGCAGGGAAAATGTCTTATGTGTAATGTCCTTTATTGTCAATGAGGTAGATTTGCCCTTGATGTGGGCGGTACTACAAATCCCTACAGGAACTGTCTCTGCCAAGATTGGCTAGCACCAAATAACTTTTATGATGTCTTTTGAAGTTGTTGACACTTCCCCTTCAGAGGGATGCTTAAGGAAATCGCACCTCACTGTTATGCCCAGCCCAACTGGCCTCCTTTGTTCATTCTGGCAGGGCTGACGGCCAGTCTGATGAGGCTGCAAACACACACTTTGGGCCTTTCATGTACCCATGGGGTACAGGTTCACTGGTGGAGGCAATTCTGTTCCCATGGGAGGCAGGGCACCTTTGAAGTGCGTGCGTGGGGCAACCTGTTCTGCTGGTTTTCCAAGTTTTTTTTCTTTTCTTTCAACAGAAACCAAGTCTTTTTGGGCATAAATATAATTCACATTTTAGAGCAAGACCCCCACATATTTAATCCCATTTCTGTTTGAGCACAGGTTGTAATTAGCTTTCATTTTGAAACGGCATTCACCCGATTTGCAAAAGCAAAGTTTTACACATGGGTTAATTTTTCTTGTAGGTCACTTTACAAACACGTTTTTTGCCGCACAGTTTCACTTCACTCAATGTTCTGGAAGGCTTTTACTGATACAGTCAGTTTCTGAACACAGATAAACTGCCAAACATCTCTTTGAAATTGACATGGGAAAAAGAAACACTGCATCATTTCTTTCCTTTACTGCAGTTTGTGTGCAATGGTTGATGGCAAAAGAAAACAAGCCGTGTTCAGTGGAAACCCAAATTCTTTGCCTTTCAAGTGATTTCCCAGTACATCAGCTGTTCTGGAAGTGTATTTGCCTCATTTCTTGGTGCTCCACAGAAATAAAGCATACCAGGGTGGGTTGCCACAAAGGGCATGACTTTGATTTCATTTTAAATCACGAGCAAAGTCTTGAATGCTGGTCATGTTCTTGTGCAGCCTGGAGTCTTTAAATGGCAGAACAGCAATGCAGAGCCATTCTTATTTTCCCTGGATTCACGTGAAGGAAAACACAATGCAGCCATTCTTGGCGTGGCTGTGTTAAAATCTCGCCACACATGAGCTAAGCAGACAAAAGCAGAGCCCTTTTTTGGGTGAATGTTGAAAAGCAGTTTTATGATAAAGGGAATTTCTGTTGAGGCTGGTAAATGTGCCCCACAAGCCTTTGAGGTAATGTTACTTGAAGCAGTTATTGCTAAATCATGGCTGCAGGACCAACGGCGAAGCCATGGCCAAATGCCTGAACTCTGAAGCTTTGGTGGTCTTTGCCACTAGTAACTATTTGAGCTGGGCATGGAGGGTCCACCAGAAGAAGTCTAAGGAGCCTGTCTAGCCATTCTTAGCAACCACATCAGTATCTAATGTGAAGCCGTCCATCACCCCTCCCTATCTTAATCACTTTGTTTTATTGATCTACAACTATGAATATTTGTATGAATGCATTTTACTCTTGTGCTAAGTTTATATGATGTATTTATGCTGTGATGCTTTGACTTTTACTGTTGAAATAAATGTTAAAGGTATTTGTACCGCGCACCGTCACTAACGGAATTGGTCCCCAGGCGCTCTGGCGGATCTGTAAATAAGGGGGGGGGAGGGATTGGTTAGTAGGGTGAAGAGGGAGCAGTATAGTGAGAGGAGTGGTGTTCTGTTGGCAGCTTCAACTCTGTGTACACCAGTGCTGAGCTTTGGTGCGGGTATTGGATCGGTGTCAGTCCCCGTGTGCTGTTGCTCCGGCTTGTGTTGTTGGTGTTGTGAAGTGCGTGCAGCTTGTTGTGCAAGAGATGGTTGTGTGAGTTTTTTGAGTGAGATAAGTATGCAGAGTTTGAGCTTATATTGGTTAGTGGGTTACATGACCTTTAGCATGCTAGCATTCACAGTTTTGTCTAAGTGTGGCACTTGCCGGCCCTCACAATCTCATCCAGACGTGGCGCAGGCCAGCGCTCAGAACTCCATTCAGGCATGGGCATGCCAACACCCACAGTCCCATCTAGATGCGGCGCAGGCCAGTGTCCAGAAATCTGTCTAGGTGTGGGCATGCCAACACTCACAACCTAATCCGGACGCAACACAGGCCAGTGCTCACAACTCCAAGCCTATGAATGAAATTAAAGGGGGTCCCGTAGAGGTCTATGGGAGGAAAGCAGCAAAAATACAATCTTTCCCAACACTTGTTCAGTAGAGAAATGAACACCACTTTGGTACTGGACTGTCATCCTTGTGGGCGGGACCAGACTGATGCGCAAACGTGTATTGCACTTACAGTAAATCACAGTGGGCTGAAAACTTTACTGTACATCATGCAGAGTATGTACTTTTCCAAGATAGCAGGCTATTTAAGCATTGTTCGCTCTCAGAAGTGCTTTCCAATTTTCTGAATATTTCTGAGATGCAGGTTACTCCTTGTTAAGTTTTTCTAAAGTCCAACTGTTGTAGGACTTCATAAGACTTCTTGGTATAAGGGACCCAACTCTTAATATAGGACTGTTCTACACAAGTCGGCAGAGTGGATGAGCAGCCAGGCTCATTTTAGGAGGGAGTTATCCGAGCTGTAGAGCAGTACAATAAAACACTTACACAAATCCAAGGAAAGACTTACTCGCTTAATGTTCTATGTATATATAGACACAAGCAAATCTAAAATGCAGCAACTACCAATAACATTTATTTGGAAAAGGAATACATTTGTAAAAGGAACAATAATGCAGGGGGAGTAACTTTTCATATACTTTCATATCCAGCACACAGAGTGACCTCAATTAAGGTCAGTAAAAGTACTTACATGCATCACCTTTGCAAAATGCAGTTTTAGCGGGAAGTAGAGGTTAGACAGAACACAGCTAGCAACTGTAAGTAACGTGTATACTCTCCAAGAGGGATTTAGGCAGAGTTTCCTAACAAAAGAAAGTGTTCACAATTCCAGTTTATGGAGGAACCAGCATTGCCCAAGCCAGTAGGATCAAGAAGATGGACCTTTAGGAAACCAGCAAAGCCACAGTTAGATGGACAGCACCAGTTCTGATGACACTTCAGAGAAAAGTTAAATAACCAGTCAGTTCTTGCAGAAAAAAAACACAGGAGCTCAAGGAGCCTTCATGACAGCACACAGGTTGCAAGAGCTGCACAGTGGATTGAGGTCAAGTCCCAAGTGAACAAAACAGCACTACCAAGAAAAAGGAGCACCGAAAATGGTTGAAGGTAAGTGTTATCCAAGGCCCACAGAACCTGAAGAGTAAAGTTGAACATTTAGCTGGTCAACGTTCTGGATGCAACGATGAAGACCCTGATTCCTGCTCCTTGGTCATGGCGACGAAAGAGGGGACCTTTGGCAGACTTCAAGTGCTGCTGCAGAAGGGGTAGGCAGCAATGGATTGCACTCTGCTCCTTGTGGTTTTGGCCCCTTTTTCTTAGCGCCAAGAAACATATAGCTGGTTGGATTCTCTTTGATTCCTCGGTCCTGAAATCTTGTGAGGAGACGTTTCGTGAAGAATTCCCACCTCTAGAGGTCCACACTGATGCCTGCAAAGTTTCAGCAGGATTCAATGTTCGCAAGACGATTCACTCGCAAATGGTCCAGGTACCCCCAGTATTTGTGTTCCGCAGCCCAGTAAAGTCACAGGACATCGGGCGAAGACCCACATTGAAGATCTTGAGGCTAGTTGGTCCCACCAGCCCAAGGAAGGAAGTCCTTGGCAGAGATGTAAACTGGGTCAGGAGAGCTGCAGGGCTTCACCAGTTCTTCTGCAGTTGTTGAAGGTGCTGCTGGTTTGTCTGCTCGTCTTCCGCTTTGGATTTCCAGACCCAGTGGTCGACTGCCTGTAGTCGACAAGTCCTCACTTTATATGCTGAAACCCATTCATTTGCTCCCATGGAGCTGTCAATCACCTGGGGGTTGGATGCCCTGAAGGACAACCAGCCGCCCAGTTAAAACTGGTTCTACAAAAGGACAATACGGTTCGAGACGCTCCCTCACTTCCTACCTGGCCAGACACTGGAGCATGGGCAGGCTTCAGGGGTGAAGCCCGCCAAAGGCAACACTCACAAAGGACTCAAATTTAATCTAAACGATTGAACAGCCCAGAAGGAACTGACAAACTAATGGTGAAAAAAAAAAAAAGACATGGGCCATTTTGAGAAAATGGTCACCCATGGGTGCTGTACTGCAGCTGAGAAATCGACCTGCTGGTAACCTGCACACAAAGGTAGTAAAAGCAACCACTGCCACCAGTCAGTGTAACAAAAAGTTATATGAGCAGTGGGAGAAGGAGTTACAACGTAACCCCCCAGCACCCCACATAGGGTGGTGTGTGCTGGACCCACAAAAGAAAAGGCAAGGTAAAAGTTACTATTCTTGGGAGCTGTAGTTCACACAAGAGACTAAACATTAAGAGACGTCCAAGGGACTTCTCAGTGGCACTGCACAGAGGGTGCTGGGTGTCAATGTCAAAAGCAGATGGTAAGCATACTCCACAAAAGTAAAAATAAGAACCCAGTCAGAAAAAAAGAATGCATGAGCGGCAAAAAGCCCCACTCATTCAGGAGATTAAAATTTAAAAAATCCAGAGTCCAACAAAGGTGCTGCAGGTCTCAGGTTAAAGGCGTATTAGCACAGACACTGAAAATTCTCTGCAACACTCCTAAAGAAAATGTTTGATAAGAGTACAAAACCCAGGAAATTGGCACAAAATAGCTTTCTTGCTCCTACAAGGATTTCTGAGGAAGGGAAGCAAAGCACATGGTAATTATAGGGGCGGAGCCAAGCAGGTGCATCTTTCCCCCATGCATGGTGGCTTCCATTGCTAATTTTCACCATATCCAGTAAAGGGCACATTTGGAAACCTGAACCATGTGCTGTCCCACCAACCAATACCCCTGAGCCTCTAAGCCCCATTCTTTCATTTTGCCTAGGTTTGTCCACCGACTCAAATGCCCAAGCGTCCTGCTGTTGGAAAAGTCTGTCTGAAATAAGACTTTAGAAAGCGTACCTTGGCTGAACCAGCGGGGGGAGGAGAGGGTTGGCTGGTGGAAAAGAGGAAGCACCCCTTAGGTTCAGCCTGAACTATCCAAAGGTTTGAAAGCAATTGCCGAGTAGTAAGGCTTAGTCTAGGGCGGACGAGGGATGTAACGAGGCACACATTACTCTGAGAAAACACTTACACACTAGGAGTTATATAATACACTAAAGCAGACACATTTAAGCCAAGTATGATCACACAGTAGTATTCAACACAGAATAGTTAGTTATAAGGTAACACAAAGTAGAAGCTTCTGAAACAAGTATGTCAACTTCAGACCAACCTGTATAACTTTAGTTCACCCCTGCTTAACCAATATTAAGAATTCCAACCCTATTGTAGGTGAGTCTCATTGGGGGTCCAGTGACCAAGGGCAGAGGAAAGAAAAGCAGGTAAGCTGCAAACAAGGCAGAGTCTATGAAGAGTTCAAGTCTACAGGTAAGTAGCAGGAGATTTCTTTGGTATAGAGCACAAAGGGTCCTCCACCCCAATGTAGGCCCAGCAGGGGATGTAATTAACAGCTTAACTACAATCCTCAGAAGAACAAGGACAACAAAGCAGGCCCCAGGTAATTATTAGGGACTGAACAGTGAAGACGCTTGTGCAGCAGGGCAGTCCCCAAGGAGAGGCGACAGCAGACCCCGGTTCAGGATTCTTGGCAACTGAAGAAAACATGCAATGGATTTGGCAGTTGTTCCGAGTAGTTTGACGCCCAGCAGACGATTTTCACAGAACTGACTCGTAGGTGCCCTTTTCAAGGCTCAGTTGAAGGACAGTTGTGCAGTAGACATTTCCCCGGTTCTCTGTCCGCTCTCAGCTGAGGGGACCATCAGTAGCAGAGTTCCAGAAAGATGCCTGCAAAGTTTGACGTGCCATGATTCGGTTGATGTTGCACTGCAAAATGGCACAGTTGCAATATCCAAGGGATGCCAATATACACATTGGCAGAGTGGTGGAGGTCGCAACTCTTCCAGGGAGGGCGCACAATGCAGTTAATCTTGGGACTGGTAAGTCCCACCAGTCCAAGGAAGGAAGTCATCCGCTTCAGGGTTTCCCTGTCACACAAGTTGAGGTAGGGACTGGCAGTCATAGGAAGTGGCTGTGGGCATCCTGCAGATCTTCAGTTCCAGTGGTCGACTGAATTTCTGCTCCAGGACCGCCATCTTTTATTCAGGAAAACTGCCTGAGCCCACCAATCACCAGACATATATTCATTCAAACTTGGGGGGCTGCTGCCCCATGGGGACAGCCAGCCTCCCAGCACAAACTGCTACCAGGCAAGCACACTGCAAGAGAACGACAAGCAGTTTCGGTCAACTCCACAACTTCCTGTCCCTTTGGGCACTGAGAGCCTTGGCAGGTTTTCCAGGCCAAAGACTAAAGACCCATCAAGACCTCCCCCACCCAGGCAGGTAGAAGGCGGCTCAAGAAAGACAGTCATCAAAAACAGGGCTTAAAGGACAGCCACCATTTTAGATAAATGGTGACCCTCGGGCCCCTCAACGCAGCAGCAAATGCAGCCTGTGACAAAAGTTCACAAAAAGTCATTCAAAAGGGTACACTGCCACCAGCCTGTCCGGGGAACTTATTAAATTACTGGAACAGGGATACAATGTTTCCCCCTCAACACTCAACTTAAGGTGGGGTGTGCTGAACTCACAAAATGAAACAGGTGGGACATAAAGTGTCCCCCTGCCCTGGTGACATGTGCTAACACAGGTAAAATAAAAGCTGCAAGCAACACTGCACAGAAAGTGCTGTAATTATAACTCGTTGGTGCCAGAAATCATGGAGGAAAACATAACTCCATTAAAAAGTTCCCAATGCTAGTAAAAGAATGAGTGGGTGAGGAAAAAAGGTTCCACTCGTTCAGGAGAATTCGTCCAAAAATCTAATCGTCCAGCAAAAAATGCCGGGGCTCTCAAAGTGGGGAGAATTTCACACAAGATGGAAAATCTACCTAACACCTAGCTAGAGTTTCCAGGTTTTCGTTTCATCCACATAAAAATTAAGGGCGCAAAGATGCAAATTGCAGAGAATTTGGTTTGCAAATAAAGGAAAGTTTAGAGAAACAATAGTTCAACATTGAAATCGCTCTGAATGCTCCTCGAAATCAAAGGACTGTTGAGCCCAGGGCAAGCCTGCTCCAATAGAAGACTGAAGGACCAGTTATTGCACGTCAAGCCGGATCAAGTGCAACAAGGCGGTCTACCATGTCTCCACGGAAACAACTGGAGGCCATGGATTCAAACACTTGAGACAGGAATGGCAAAGTGGTAACTCATGGCACAGGAAGCAGCAACCCATTGAAGAGTTGCTGGACAGAGTTTGCTTTTAAGTAGGGGCCACTAACTAAAAAAGATCAGCAATATCAGAGCTGGATGTTTGGACGGTTAGAAATGCATACAACCATTCAAAGTTCACCAACTGCATCTTCCACAAGGAGCAAACCGGAACGGAGGTTAGCTCTTCACTTGTCAAACAAAAGGTCTGCACCACCAGGGTCCACATGAAACAAGCAAACACAATCCAGGATTCCTACAAAAGCAATAAGCGAGAGTTGTGGAGGCGCATAGGCTTGTTGACATAAGGTGTTCAAGAGGCAACAAAATGGGGTATGCACACAAGCGTTTGAACTTTATAAGAAAGCTTGCCAGTACAGAAATCCTATGCAACTGTGGGACTGGACAGAGCAGTACGGGGAACACAACAGGGCAACTGGCTGCAGCTAGAAATCCACACTCATTGAGCACCCACCCCCTGGCCTCTCCCTGACTGTGTGCTGCCCAGAGATTCAAAGAGGTGGTAAATTACCGCAAACTCAGAATAGGTGCTGGCGACAGAGTTAACGCTGAGGTTACGCGGTGCAGCAGTTGAGTGGATGTACACACCGCTCAGGGTGGTCCCATTTAACTGTGACACATTCTCTTTGATCCTCTCCAGGGGTCCCATCCGGGGAGGCTTCATCATTCGGTTTGGGGTCCTGGCTGCAATCTATTTGGAAGAAGAAAGAAAGCCTAATTAGAGCCCATTCCATACAGTGTGATAATCGGGGCATGCCCCCCCACGCTTCACCTGCCAGTTATTTCACATTTTGAAGTGCACCTTTTTGCTGAGTGGACAGGTTGGGAAGGCCATGCATAAGAAATGCATATATACACTAAGTCTGTGGGAATTCACACTCCTCAGTCCCGGCACTAAAGCGGGATTAGCACGCTAGCTGCAAAAGAATGAATGACATGGAGCACTAAGCAACCGTTCAAACAAAAGGCATCTTCGGGCCAAAAGAAAAAAACTGCCAATTGGGAAAAGGGGGGGGGGGGTAGATCTGTAGCAGTGGACCCACTCTACCACCCCAGTAGCTTTTTCTGTACGCTCTGGATGAGTGTTAGGAATGTTTTTGTTGCTTTCCCTCCATAGACTTCAAGGGGACATCCTACCTTTTTGCCATTGTCCGCTTCCTAACCCAACTTTCTAGAGGCAAGTAAATCCCACAGTTTTACTACCCTTTGCTTTGGTACACTTTAGGGGAAGACAGATTAGTTTCCCAATAATAGCCATACCGGAAAACGTGCCTCCCTTAGTGGAATTCCTGTTTTGTTAAACTTGCACACATCACCTTAGCGTGAAGTGTGGTAAGATACTTCTATCCTGATAAACTTTCCTTTTTAATGTTTGTTGTTGCTTTCACAATGTGTCAAGAATGGGCTGATGACAGTGGATATTTTTCTACCGTTTTTACTTTGACACTTTTGCATTTTACCTCATAATGACATTTAGAATACCAAATTTGTATTTTATTGTGCCTTTGTAAGGCGCTTATCCATCAAGTAAATTGTGTTTCATAGCGCCAAGAGGGCAACGGGGAGGGAACATGGGATGAAAGGCTAATCTAATAAAGAAGAAAAAGGCCGTCCTATAAGGCCTTCTGAGCATTCAGAACGTGCAAGTGCAGAGAGATGGAATGAGGGAGGGGGGGTTGGGAGTACCGCAGAGGGAAGTGCTAGGGAGTACGTTGCAAGCAGCTGCAAGTACCTGGCAGGAATCACTTTGTAAGAGTGGTCAACTGACACAACAATAAGTACAGGCCTGTGAGATAGCACAGGCCAGTGGGAGCCCAACGGCAAGTGCTGGGAGTGGGCAGAGGCTGAAGGCTATGGGGGTATTAGTAAGGGAGAAGGGGAGGAGGTGAAAAGAGTCTTGAGGAGCTTCTGGAATTTGAGGTGGTCCGGCTCAAGACGATGAAGGGGGAGGCTGTTCCAAAGGAAGGAGCCAGCCAAGGAAGATTGGCCACCAGCTTGCTGTATAGAGAAGTGCTTGACAGATTTGGCGCTGGGGGGAGCATAAAGATCTGGAGGGAGAGTATTTGGTGGCAGCCAGTTGTGGATAGCGTGGTCACCAGCCCGAGACAGCCTTTTGAATGATGCAGAGGAATTTGAATTGGATCCTTGCAGCAACCGGGAGCCAGTGAAGAGATTTTAGGGCTGAGAGATGCGGTCCCATTCTGGATAAGCTGGATGGGACGTACAGAGGAAGAGGGTAGATTAAGGAGAAGACTATTGCACTAGTTTAGCGTAGAGAGTACCAGAGCTCTAGAGACATTGAGCAAGCTAGAGACATTGACCATCTGGGGCAAAGTGAGGAAAGTAAGGATTCCTTTGACGAGGTAGAGTGGAAAGTGGGCCTTCTTGGCAAGGTCCTTGATGCGAGAAAGGTAGGAAAGCGGAGTCTAAGATTACTCCAAGGTTTCTGGCTTCAGATGAAGGAGACAGGGTAGAGTCCATGGAGGGTGGCCAGAATGAGGGGAAGAAAGAGTGAGCAGGAGTTCCAATGTGTAAGATCTTTCTTGCTGACGTTGAGAGAGATCATTGGAGGCACACCAGGACTGGATGGCAGGTAGGCAGTCAGGAATGATTGAGGAAGTAAGGAGAGGGTCAGAGGATGGTTTGAAGAAGGAAGAAGTTACTTACCTGTAACTGTTCTCCAGCATGGGTCTGGCATGGATTCACATGCTCATGAATAAAGAATACATACCAGTACAACAACAGACAATCACAGGAGGTGGCAGGGCTCAACAGAAGCAATTACTCTTACCGTGGGACCAGGCTCACCAGCAAGTGAACAGGTTGCGTAGCACTGCTTGGCCGACCATGGACTCCGTCGACGTAGTAGAATCTTGTGATGGTGTGCATAGACCTCCATGTAGCAGCCCTGCAGATGTCCAGCAGCGGCACACAAGACACGAACGCTGTTGCCGCAGCGATCTGGTGGAGTGGGCTCTCGGACGGCCGGGTAGCGGTTGGTTTGCCAACCAGTGAGTGCGTGATACAGCCGGAGAGCCACCTGGAAATGGAAGCCTTGGACAAAGCTTCCCATGGTTCACAGGATCAACGTTTACAAAAAGTTGAGACGTCTTCTGGAAACTTTGTGCGTGCCACATGGAACTTCAGAGCATGCACCACATCCAGCGAGTGCAAAGTCCTTTCAGCCGGCGAAAGAGAAAACAGGCAACACCAAAAGCTTCTTGAGGTGGAATTCCTACGGAACCTTAGGCATGAAGGAGGGGTGCATCTGCAGCACTACCCTCGTCTCGTGCCAAGTCAGATAAGGCTGCTTACAAGACAGGGCATGGATCTCACCTACCCGCCTGGCAGAGGTGACGAGGTGATGGCCACTAGAAAATCTGCTTTCCCACAAAAGTAACTCGATAGGGGCTTGATTCATAGGCTCAGAGGGGGGACCCCCTAACCATTACCACGTTGAGTTCCCACACCGGGGTGGGCATCTTCACCGGTGGGAACGATCTGAACAGTCCTTTGACGAACTACGTGACCAGACGGTGGGACCAAAGGGAAGTCTGTCCTGGAGACCTGGTGTACTGGGGGATGGCCACCAGATGCACCTTGATGGATGTGTGCGCTAGCCCCGCCCACCTTACCCAAGGATAACGAGTACGGAAGAATCTGTAGGGCCCCGGCCCTCAGAGGGTTGATCTTCTACGTCCGGTACCACGTCGCAAAACGTTTCCACTAGTGCCTGTAGCACTTAAGAGTTGACGACACTCTGGCCCTGGCAAGGACCTCCCTGAAATCTGCCGGCAGCTCGTACCCTTCAAACGCCAAGGCTGCAGGAGCCAAGCCTTCAGGTTCAGCGATCCTGGGTCGTGGTGCAGGATTGCGCCTCCTTCCCTGGTGAGCAGATCTGCGACCACTGGCAGTTTGACTGGAGGTGATGTTGATAGGCTGAGAAACTCCGGGTACCAACTCTGCCACGGCCATGCCGGTGTGACGAGGATCGTCCTGCATCTGCACCGTTTGAGTTGATTGATGACTCGCAGCAGGAGAGGCAACAGCAGTTATGCGTACAGGAATGGGCCTTCCCACGTGAAGGAGAACGCGTCATCAATGCTCCCAGTCTGGGGAAATCAGCTTGCGAATCTCCGGCATTTGGATTTTCATCGCCATCACAAACAGGTCGACTTGGGGTCTGCCCCACCTGAGGAAGATGTTGTCCGCTTGATCCAGCAAAAACTCCCACTCGTGCCAAGAGCGCAGCTCCCTGCTGAGGGAGTCGGCAATGGTATTCTTGACTCCCGCCAGGTAGGTGAAAAGGAACATCCACCGGGCGATGGCCCAGTGCACAGGTCCTGAGCCTCTTGAGAGCGCTGGGATCTGGCTCTCCCCGCTTCCCGATGTAGGACATCGTGGTGGTATTGTCTGAAGACCCTCACCACCTTGCCCTTGAGGGACGGAAGGAACGACTTGAGGGCCCAGAACACTGCCCGCAGCTCCAGGACATTGATGTGGAGATCCCTCTCCTCCAGTAACCACAAGCCCCTGGCGTGGAAACGTCCGGTGTGGGCTCCCCAGCCCTCCAGGGACGCATCCGTGCTGACTCTTTGAATGGGGGGACTCTGGAAATCTCTGCCCCTGGTGATTTGGGAGTGTACACCCCCACCGCCTTATCCTTCGACAGAACTCCTCGTCGAGCACATTCCTGTCTGCGAAGCCTCCGGACACCTGGGCCCACTGAGCGTCCAGGAACTCTTGAAGGGGCCGCATCCGCAACCTGCAGAGCCTGATCAGGTAGATACACAACGACATCATGTAGAGCAGCAACTTGGTCTGTACCGTGGCGATCTTCAGTGTCAACAGCCATTGCACCCTGTCCAGAATGACTGCTAGTCTCTCTGCTGAGGGGGCCTTTAGGCAGGCAACCGTGTTGTGCCTGGACCCCAGGAACAGAGCGTGCTGAATCAAGCAGGACTTTGGATAGTTCACTGAGAATCCCAGATCCATCAACAACCGGACGGTCCTGTCCGTGTGTTCGACAGCGGTCTCCCTTGAGTTGGCCCGGATGAGCCAGTCGTCTAGGTACACATGTATCCCTTGCAGACTTAGATGAGCCGCCACTGGTGCCAGGCACTTCGTAAACACCCTGGACGCTGACTTCAGTCTGAAGGGCAGGGCCTTGAATTGGTAATGCTGTCCATGTAGGACAAAGCCCAGGAACTTCAGATGCTTCTCATGAATGGGGACGTGGAAGTAAGCATGCTCTGGATTCAGCGACGTGAGGAAGTCCCCTTCCTCCAGTTGGCCGAGCACGTTTTTCAGCGGGACCATCCTGAATTTCTGGGACTTGAGGTACTTTAGACGCAGCAGGTCTTTTTTTTACTAAGAAGTATCTGGAGTAGACTCCGGAGCCACTTTGGAACCAGCTCCATCGCCCCTTTTCTTAGCACGGCCCGTACTTCCTGCAGGAGCTGTGAGAAGTGCTGCTCCTGCCGCACCACTGGTGGCATCCACCGACTTCTGCTGCAATTCTAGAGTGTCCGTGAGCAAGCGCGTCCAGCACCCATCGGTCAGTGGCGATCTTTTACCACTCACTGATGAAGCCAGGAGGCCTCCCACACCAGGGTGCATGGGTGGGGGCCCGACGTCCTGGCCGGTTCAATCTTACTTTGGGGCCTGCGTGCCGCCTTGGGAGCAACGACAGCAGCCCCTCTGAACGCCTTGAACGACCCCTGCAGGCCTCTTGGGTCATGGAACAGGAGGGTTGGTTTTACGAGGATGAGCCTCCGCCAAAACCCTTAGACGATCTTCCAGATGTGCCTCCTGAGGCACAAAAGTAAGGACAATGCTGCTGCGGCATGCCTAGGGCCCAGGCTGTCTGCCGGTCTTGAGAGCCTGCAACGACTCGTCGACGGCCTTCCCAAAGAGATTGTCTCCATCAAAAGGCATGTCCAGAACCCTCGTATGAACTTCTGGACGAAAATTGGTGGCTTTCTAACAGCAATGACGACGGAGGTAGACCCTGTTCCCCATCTGTCGGACCCCCGTGTCCGCGATGTCCAGGGCCACTGATGGCATGGTCCGATGTCACCTCGCCATCCTGGAGAATTTCCAGTGCCTCGACCAGTTTGTTGTTGGGGAAAAATTCCAGCAGCTGGGCCATCTTGTACCACAGCTCTCTGTTGTACCTGGATCAGGAGAGCATTCGCTGCATTGACCGTCATAGCCGCCGAGTAGATCACCTTTCTACCTGTAGCGTCCAACTTCTTCCCCTCACTTTCTGGGGTGGTATGGGGGGGCGACGGAGGCCGAAGACTATGGATTCGAAGACTTCTTCCTTGCAGCGGCTGAGACCACAGAATCCGGGGAGGGCTGCGACCACAGGCAGTGTGCAGACTACGGCATCTGGTATTTCTTCTGCAGCCTGTTTTTTTGCCAGGGCCGATGCTAGATCCCTCATCTACGCCAGACCTTCATCCCAGACATAGTCCAGGCGAGGCACTGCCAAAAAGGCCTTCCTCTCTGCCTCCTGGCACTGGTAAAGGAAAACCATACTTCTTGGTCTCCTTTGGCATCAGCTGGAAAAGTTCAGAAGCATGGGCGATCATGGCGTGGAACAATCCCACTTTGTCCGGTGTAGAAGCTCTGCGGCAGAAGACACTGCCATCCTTGTCAGTCGTTGCTGTGTCCGTCCCCGTATCCCTTGGAAGGGGCTTGAGAGGGGGTGGGGGGGGGGGGTAGTGGTTATGTGAGGCGGTTGAGGAGGCATGGGATGCCATTTCCTCTTCACCGGGGGGCCAGGTACCACTGGAGCCGGCGGTGCAGTCGGCATCCTCCTCTGGATCTCCAGCGTGTGGAGAGTCGATTATATGTCCAGCAACACGTCTCTAGGAGGTGGAGGGTGGGGGAGTAGGCTTGCTGGCCCAGTGCCTATGTCGTCGGCTCAGCTGTCGATGCTGCTGCCCCCCCCCACCCCCTCGACGATTTCACTGTCTTCTGCGTTTCCGCCATCATCATCGTTCCCCACATCCTGCCGGACCATGTGAATCGACATGTCCTCTTCATCCGAAGAAATATCCGTGCAATGGAGCACAGTAGATGCCTACACTGCCCCCCCACCCCTTTCTCTGCGTCCTGATGGGCCGGGCTCAGGGCTGGCACCCTCTTCTCTGGTGTTTTCTCTACCGGCTTGGCCGAAGCCTCCCGTCTGGGAGGAAGGGCCACTCTGGGCATTGCAGGGGTCCCCTGGACCAGGTCAGCCCCTTTCGCTTTCGAGAGGGCGGCCGCCACCAGCTCGATTGTCAAGGATGACTTCTCCTGGGCCGTCGGGGTGGGTTGGCCACCTTATCCTGCGCCTTGGCCTTCTCTGGCTTCTCCCACAGCTTCACAGGGTTAGCCGACTTCCTCTTCGAGGAGGAGCTGGAGCGATCGAGGTAGATGGGGAAGCAGGACCCGCTTGTGCAGCAACCCCAAAAGAAACAGACTTGCAGTGCTTGGCCTCGTCTTGGACCCCCACAGATTGAGCGCCTTCAAAGGATTTCTCTGTCACTGCACTGAAGGTGCTGTGCGTCCCCATACAAAAAATAGATGCCTATGGACTCACTCACTCCAGGGTTAAAAAGTCCTAAAGTCCAGCAAAAGATATGGTGGTCTCCAAGGTTGAAGGGAATTAGCACAGAAGAACAAGTTACTCTTACCTGGTAATATTCTTTCGATGGGATGGTCTGACGACGTATTCCATATCTATGACAGTAATCACCACAGCTGTGCTGCTTCGGAAAATCTTTCGACGTCTGCATCCTGCGTCGATCACGTCGATACACCGCCCTCGAGGACCTCCTCCGATGGCCGACGTCACTGGATGTTATAAGTAGGACGCACGACGCCCATAGCCTCAGTTGTAGTTTTTTCCCAGAACATGTGGCACCAGTCTTCTGCCAGTCTGACCACATAAAACCTTGCGGAAACGTAAGCTGCAATCGCATAAGAAATTCTGTAGCGGGGAAGGCAGGGAGGGAGCGATATGTAATACGTCGGCAGACCATCCCATCAAAAGAACGTTACCAGGTAAGAGTAACTTGTTCTTCGAGTGGATTGGGTCCTCCGACGTATTCCATATCTATGACAGACTCCCAAAGCAGTACCAACGCAAGGAGGTGGGAAAAGAATTTAGAATACAGAAATTTCGAATGCCCAATCAAATTGCAGAGTAAAGGACTGCCTTGCCAAAGGCCAGATCCTGCCCCCGGATAGAATCGAGGGAGTAGTGACGTACAAAAGTATGGACCGAAGCCCAGGTAGCTGCATCACAGATGTTACGAATAGGAACACCCCTCTGTAGGGCAGTAGAGGCAGCCATACCCCTGGTAGAATGGGCCCATAAGCCAACCGTTGCGTCCTTACCCGCCAAGCGGTGACATTCAGAAATTGCCAGAATAATCCAGCGAGAAAGTCTGCTTAGTCACAAGCTTGTCCCAAACGCTTTCCAGTGTAACCAATGAAGAGTTGATCGTCCACTCTGACCCGGGACATGCGTGAAATATGAAAGCTTAAAGCTCTCCTAGGATCGAGCCTATGGAGCCTCTCCTCTTCCTTACCAGGATGCGGAGGAGGATAAAATGCCGGAACAACCTTCTGGCCTAAATGAAATTCCGACACCACCTTCGGAAGACAGGAAGGACGAACTCCGAGGACAACCCTGTCCTTATGAAACACAGTGAAGGGTGGCTTAACTGAAAGTGCCTGTAACTCACTCAGCGAGCGGAAGTGACCGCAACTAAAAACACTGTTTTAAGGGTTAACAGTCTCAAAGGACAAGAATGCAAAGGCTCAAAGGGAGCACCCATTAGAAATTTGAGAACAAGGTTCAGATCCAACCGGGCACCTGGAAAGGTGACAGAGGAAACACATTAGTGAGCCCTTTCAAAAACTGAGAAATTAAAGGGATTTTAAAATAAGAACTCTCCTCCGACGAGCGCTTAAATATAGCCAGCGCCGCCAGGTAACCTTTGATTGTACCCACTTGCAGGCCCCTGTGGGCCAAAGAAAGCAAAAAAGACAACCATAGGAATGTGTCACGAAAAAGGATCCACATTCTTAACCCTGCACCAGTCGCAGAACTTTCTCCAACGGCAACAGTACAGGGACTTAGTTGCGGGCCCTCTGGCCGAAAGCAACACCTCCATCACGTCTTCAGGGAGGTCCCAATCCTTATACCTCAACCTTTCAGAAGCCAAGCGTGAAGGTTGAGTGTCTTGACCTCTGGATGGAGAACCCGACCTTCCTCTTGTGATAGAAGATCCTCTCTTTGTGGAAGACTTATTGGAGGGCAGATGGACATGTCCAGAAGGTCCGGGTACCACGTCCTCCTGGCCCAATCCGGGGCAATTAGGATCATGTTTCTCCTGAACTTTCTCAACCTCCTGATTACATGAGGAACCACGGGGACTGGAGGAAACGCGTAAAGAAGTGGAAAATCCCAGTCCACTACGAACGCGTCCCCTAGAGCTCCTCTCGGGGGAAATTCCCTTGAGCAATACAGTTCGCACTTCCGGTTTGCCCTGGTCGCGAACAGATCTACTTGAGGGGTTCCCCAAAGTGCAAAGATCTCTTGAAGGACTTCCTGAGCTAGCTCCCACTCGTGGGAGATTGAGCTCTGCCTGCGCAGAGAATCCGCCGCCGTGTTCAGCTCTCCGGCCAGATGAACTGCCGGTAGAGAGATTCCTTCTTGCATTGCGCAGAACCAGAGGTGCATCGCCTCTCTGCACAGTGGATGTGATCCTACAGCTCCTTTTGTTGAGGTAGTACATAGCCACTGTGTTGTCCGTCATTATCAGGACATTCTTTCCCTGTACAGAGGGCAGAAAAGCCTTCAGTGCTAGTCTGATTGCTCTCAGCTCCAAAAGGTTGATGTGTAGTTTGGACTCCAATGGAGACCAACGACCGCCGATTGTCAGATCGTTGGTGTGGGCTCCCCACTCCGTGAGTGAGGCGTCCGTCACTACAGTTATCTCCGGCCATGGTTGCCAAAAAAGTTCCCCCTTGAGGATATTCTCCTTGCGAGCCCACCATAGGAGATCTTGAGCCACCTTGGACGGGACTTGTAGAAGATCTGACATCTCCCCCAAAAACTGGGACCATCGAGTCCTGAGGCCCATTGCAGGGGTCTCATCCTCAGTCGAGCCTCTGGCCCCAGAAAAATGCAGGATGCCATGTGGCCTAGCAACCTTAATAAGTCGAACGCCGGTAGATGTTGGGCATTTTGAAACTTTGCTACCATCTGCAGAATGTGGTGAGCTCTCTCCTCAGGAGGTAAAGCTTTCCCTGAGGTAGTGTCCAGGACAGCTCTGATGATTTGGAGTCTTTGGCACGGAATCATTTGCGACTTCTTGTAATTGAGGGAAAAGCCCAGCTTGTGTAGGAAGTGGCAGGTCATGCCTAGATGTTCCAGGGTCTGTTCGGGTGAACTTGCCCTGATTAGCCAATCGTCCAGGTAAGGGTAGCTGTAAATCCCCTCCCTCCTGAGACTCGCTGCCACTACCACCATTAGTTTGGTGAAGACCCTCGTGGCGGAGGTCAGCCCAAATGGCATAACTCTAAACTGACAGTGAGATCCGCCAATTGCAAACCTCTGGTACATTTTGTGCTCGAGATGGATTGGCACATGAAAGTAAGCAACCTGAAGGTCCAATGATCGCAACCAATCCTGAAGCTGAAGAGCCTGAAGGATCTGAGAAAGGGTCACCATCTTGAACTTGTCCTTCCTGAGGAATTTGTTCAAATTTCTCAAGTCCAAGATGGGCCTCAATCCTCCATCCTTTTTGGGGATGAGAAAATAGGGGAATTACCAGCCCTTGTTCATCTCTGCTACAGGTACATGTTCTATTGCATCTTTCTCTAGCAGGGTTAAAATCTCCTGCACAAGGAGCAGGTCTGGAATTTTTCCAGAGTAGGCTCCCGGTGGATGATCTTGAGGTCTTTGATGAAAAGGAAGACCGTAACCATGGGTCACTATCTCTAGTGCCCAGGCATCTGATGTAATGCCCCGCCATTCGTCCAGATACCGAGTGATTCTGCCTCCCACGGGGGTTTTGTGGGTTAAGACCTCAAAGTGGCTTTGTAGTGGCTGCAGCAGTGGCTGGGGAGGTAGTAGCCGCTGCTGTGGCTGATCTAGCACCTCTCCCTTTTCCACCATGAAAAGGTTTCCTCTGTTGGCCTCTCGGACTGGCCTGCCCCCTCAGTATTCCAAAAGAGGAATAGAAGCAAAAAGGGCGACTCTTCCAGGAAGATGAGCCTGCGTAAGAGTGCTGCTGAGGTTGCCTTATAGCGGCGCCGAGTGATGTTGCTGCTGCTTTTGAGGTCTGCAGCTTCTCCAACCTCTAGTCCGCCTTGCTGCCAAACTACCTCAAGCCATCAAAAGACATTAAGTAATCTGGACTGTACATCAGATGCAAAGCCAGATTTCCTTAGCAATGCGAATCTACGCAAGACCGCGCTAGATGCCATGGATCTGCTTATACCCTCTGCCGTGTTCAGTCCTGACTTGAGGCACTCCTCCATAGCCTCCTTTCCATCCCTTACTATCACCAGGAAACCATCCGGTTCCTCACCCTCCGGGATGTGATCAGCCGCTACATTCAAGCAGTCGCACAGGGTGTAAGTAAATCTACCTAATGTACAAGTTCACATTAGTAGAGTTAAGGGCCATACTACCAGAAGTGAAAACTTTCCTCGCCCAGGCGTCAGTCATCCCTGTCAGGGGGCATGGAGGGATAAGCCGATTGCCTACTTGCAGTCGCAGCCTTAATCACCAAGCTTTCAGGTGAAGGGTGGAGACAGATACTCTGGATCCGAAGGACAAGGTCTGTACTTTCCCACAAATTTCTTATTTACAGCTGGTAAAGACTCAGGGGTCTGCCAATTGGTCATAACTCTCTTTTGTAGAGCTTTGTAGAAAGGAAGGATTGTGTCTGAGGTCCTTCATCAATTATATCAGTGCGGTCATCCTGGTCATACCTTTGAGACACTGACTTCCACCCCATAAACTATATCACTCTTCCCATGAGGTTCCTATACCCCGGTTCTGCGTGGTCAGTGGGGTCAGGCTTTCCAAATTCTACCTCAGGCGAGGTATCTAGGCCACTGGCCGATTGCAGACATTCATAAAAGTCCTCCATTTTTGAACTAGGATCTACTAGTTCCTCAGGGACTTATCTTGTCCCAAATCTAACACCGGCTGATGTAATTGCCTCAGAGGCTTGTTCTTCAAATATAGCAGACATGGATTAAAAAAATCCTGCCTGGGCTGAGGATGAATAACATTTTCTGGTAAAGGTGGCGGCATAGACCTAGATTTAGCCATAGATGTCGCCTTGGGTATCAGTATAAAAGATTTACCTGACAAAGGCGTCGATGAAATCGACGATGGCTTCGATATGCTCGAAGGAATCCCCGAGGTCATCGAGCAAGGCTTCGACACCGAAGGTATCGACGCCATCTTTGGCTTAGACGAAGTCGAAGGATGCGTCGAGTCGATACCCGACTTCGACGATGAGGATGCCATTTTGTCCTCTGTCAACCTCGATTTGTGCACTGAAGGCTTCTGTTTTGTTTGATGAGGCGCTGGAGAATCATCCAGCGAGGACGCCCTTGACTTCTTGTCGGATTTAGCGTGTGCTGTTTTAGATTTCCCTCGTTCACTTTGAGTGGACAGGGGCATGCTCTTCACACAACTTTGAGGGCGTCGGGCCGCCTTCTCAACATTTTTTAGCATTGAAGTCCTAAAGGCCTCCCATTCTTTGGGGGACTCGTGCTTAGGACAAGAAATGAATCTTCTGTCTGGTGAGGAAGAAGAAGAGGACGAAGGCCTGCGACGTTGCTTTTTTGATTTTTTTAGATGAGGAAGACTTCCTCGAGCGACTCTTCGACCTCGACCACCTTGACTCGTGACGAGAATTTCTACTCTCCCGAGTCTTTTAGTCTTTTTGCTGACTTGAAAGACTCCTCTCCCACCACTAGCTTACCTTGGCGTTCCTTAAGAGCCTTGTTTGACATCGCCTGATACGACCCGCACTCAACCCGATGGTCAGGAGTAAGGCACCAAAGACGCTCGACGGCGGCCGTCGAGGGACCAAGCTATGCGGCCTTGTGCACAGCGCCCTCTGTTGAAAACATTTTGGAAAAGCCGCAGCAAGCTGGCGAATATATCTAAGATGAGTAATACGTGGGAGGACACAATCCATTCAAAAGACTGTTTTGAGGGTAAGAAGTCTTAATGGGCACGAATGAAGATGTTCCAAGGTAGTACCCATTAAAAAGTTTAAGACTAAATTTAGATCCCAGAGGGGGACTTGAAAAGGAGTTGGGGATAAACATTAGTTAACCCCCTCAAAAACTATCACCAGAGGTATTTTAAAGTATGATACTTTTTCAGCAGTGTGCTTGAAAATGGAAAGCGCTGCTAGGCAACCTTAGATCGTACGAATCTGGAGTAACAGATTTGCTAAATGCAACAGAAAAGGGAACACCATCGGTGTATTGCATGAAGAATGGTCAAAATTCTTAGCTTTACACCAGCTGCAGAACTTATTCCAACAGCAGCAGTATACAAATCTGGTTGCTGGCCTTCTGGACAAAAGCAAAACCTCCATTACATCTTCCGGGGGGGGTCACAATCTTTGCATCTCAGAAACCATGCGTGAAAGCCGAGTCCTGATATCCGGATGGAAAACCAGACCCCTCTCGTAAGAAAAGATCCTCTCTTTGTGGAAGACTAATCAGAGGGCAGATGGGCAGGTCCAGAAGGTCCGGGTACCACGTTCTTCTGGCCCAGTCCGGGGCAATTAGGATCATGGTTTTCCTGAACCTCCTTATTACGTGTGGCATGACGGAGACTGGGGAAATGTCATGGAGGGGAAATTCCCAGTCCACCACAAACGCGTCTCCTAGAGTTCCTCTAGGGGGGGTGGGGAGGGTGTGAATTCCCTGGAGCAGAACAGTTTACACTTCCGGTTGGAATTAGTCTCTAACAGATCTACTTGAGGGGTTCCCCAAAGGGTGAAGATCTCTTGAAGGACTTCCTGAGCCAGTTCCGACTCGTGAGCGACTGTACTCTGCCTGCTCAGAGCGTCTGCCGCCGTGTTCTTCTCTCCGGCTAGATGGACTTCCAACAGATTCCTTCTTGCATCGCCCAGAACCAGAGCTGCATTCCCTCTCTGCACAGTGGTAGTGACCCTACACCACCTCTTGTTGAGGTAGTAAACGGCCACCGTGTTGTCCGTCATTATCATGACATTCTTTCCCTGTACCGACAGCAGGAAGGCCTTGAGCGCTAGTCTGATTGCCCTCAGTTTGGACTCAGATGGAGACCAAAGACCGCTGATTGTCAAATCGTTGGTATGGGCTCCCCACCCGTGAGTGAGGCGTCCCGTCACTACTGTTATCTCCGGCCACGGTTGCCAAAAAGGTTCTCCTTTCAAGATGTATTCCCGATAGGCCCACCACTGAAGGAGCAGTGAGACCATGTTTGGGATTTATAGGAGATCTGACATCCTTCCAAAGAATTGCGACCACAGGGTCCCGAGAGCCCACTGGAGAGATCTCATTCTCAGGCGAGCCTCTGGCACCATAAAAATGCAGGATGCCATAATGCCGAGCAACCTCAGAAAATTGTAGGCCGGAGGATGTTGGGCATTTTGTCACCATCTATAGGATGTCTTGAGCCCTAACCTCTGGTGGTGAGGCTTTTCCCAGGGATGCATCCATGACTGCTCCGATAAATTGGAGTCTTTGTGATGGTATCATGTGGAACTTCTTGAAGTTGAGGGAGAAGCTCAGCCTGGAGGGAGTGGCAAGCATAACCAAGATGATCTAAGGCTTGTTGCGGGGAACCCGCCCTTATCAACCAATCGTCTAGGTAGGGGGTAGACGGGAATCCCCTCTTGGGAGACTCGCTGCCCCAACCTCCATTAACCTGGTGAAAACCCTCAGGCAGAGGTTAGCCCATATGGCAGTACCCGAAACTGATCGGGAGAGTTGCCAATGGCGATCATCAGGTACTTTTTGTGCTTGTGATGGATTGGCACATGAAAGTAAGTATCCTGAAGGTCCAATGATCGCAACCAATCCTGAAGCTGGAGGGCCTGAAGGATCTGAGAAAGGGTTACCATCTTGAACTGGTCCTTCCTGAGGAACTTTATGAAGTCTCTTAAGCTCAAGATGGATCTCAATCCTCTGTCCTTTTTTGGAATTAGAAAATAAGGGGAGTACCAACCCTTGTTCCTCTCCGCTACAGGCTCTGGTTCTATAGCACCTTTCTCCGGCAGGATTAAAATCTCCTGCATAAGGAGCGGATCCGGAACCTTCAAAGAGTTGTTTACCTGTGGATGACTCAGAGGTGTTTGTATGAAAGGCTGTAACCTTGGGCAACGGTCTCCAATGCCCAAGCATCTGAAGTAATAGCCTGCCATTCTGTCAGATGTTGTGTTAATCTGCCTCCTACTGTTGTCTCGTGATGTAAGACCTTAGAGGGTTTTGGGGCGGCTGACGCTGATGGTAAAGTAGCACCCGCTGTTGTCTTAGTACCTTTACCCTGTCCACCACAGGAGAATAGTCTTTGACCTTTTTGAGCTGGCTGTCCTCTGCCTCTTCCGAATGCAGAATAGCAAAAGGACCTACCCCCTCCAGGGCACACCTGTGGGGCAGTTTGGAGTTTGCCTTATCGCAGCTCCAAGGGATTTGGCTGCCGCCTTGGAAGTTTGTAGCTTCTCCAAACTCATCAGCTTTACTCCCAAATAGATGTGTGCTGTCAAAGGGTCTGTTGAGAAGTCTGGGGCAATCCTGAGGATTACTGTACTAGCTGCCATGGCTCTGCTGATGCCGCCAACAGAGTCGAGACTGGTCTGGAGGGATTCGCACATAGCGTCCTTTCCATTCTTGATAAGGTTCAAGAAACCGTCCCTTTCCTCCCCTTCAGGGATATGGTCCAATGCCATCGAAATACAATACCAAAGGGTGTGGGTAAACCTCGCCAGCGTGCATGTGGCATTAGCAGACTTTAACGCCATACTACTGGCCGAGAAAACCTTGGCCATGGCATCATATTTCTGATCATCACGATCTTGCGGGATTGTGGGGTAGGCATTTTGTTTACCAGAAGCAGTTGCAGCCTGTGCTACCAGGCTTTCTGTTGTTCGGTGCTTTGAAAGATAGAGGGTCCGAAGCCGATGCTCTATTTAGCTGTTAACCTTTTACTAACTGCAAGGATAACCTCCGGTGTTTCCCAGTTGGAAGATAACCTTATGTAGAGCTTTGTGAAATGGGACAATAGGGTCTTCCTGTGGTCCTTTGTCGAGTATATCAGTTAGGTCATCCTGCTCGAAAACAGGTGTGGGTCTAGACCACACTGTACTCCATCACGCAGCCTATAATTGCCTTCAGCATGATCTCCTGGATCAGCTCTACCGAATGCCACTTCAGGGGAAGTGTCAATGCCACTTGCTTCATGCAGTCTCCTGGAGAGGTTTCATTCGGGATTCTTCTGACAAGTTCTTCAGGAACAGAAGCCGTCCCATACTCAAGACCGAACGGTCTTTGCTCTTCAGATGATTCCACATCCTCAGATTGAGGAGAGTGTTTCGAAATATTCTGAACAAGGTTGTGGTGTATAATTTTTCTCAAAGGTGGAAGAAGGCGCTATGGATGTCATAATTGGAGATGAAATTGTCGAAATCGATTAAGTCAACCGCTTCAACTTCTCCGAAGTCATCGATGGGACCAATGTCGAAGTTGTCGACAAAAGCGATGAAGGTACTGTCTTGTACGGTGTTGAGGAGGTCCACACACAAGGCGTCGACACTCTTCGGCTTTGCCGTATGGGACGACAGTGACGACTTTTTGTGCGTCATGGAGGCTCTCGACTCAAGGGTGTTTCATGCTCGAGGGGTTTCCACAGCCAAGGTCGAGGACTCACAGCTCCTGTGCTTCCTGGGTGTTTAGCCTGGGGTATCGCCTCTAGTAATCTTAGAAGGGGGGCAATGGCGCGTTCTGAAAACACCATTTGGATACTTTTTTGGAATTCCTCCCACTGTGCCGGGGTACTGTGTTTCGAGGGACAAATTAACCCTCTCTGGGAGAACTAGAGGATGAGGTGGACGGCAAACCTATGTCGCCTTTTCTTGCCATGCCTTGAAGAGGAAGAATGTGATCCACTTCGAGAACGTGATCGGGAGTTTTTATGACGAGGAGACGAAGGCCTTTACTCATCAGAAGATTTGCGTTTGGGCAGGGTAATGGATTTCTGAGGCTTACCTCTCTCCAACTTCCCTCTGCGCTCCATCAAGGCCTTGGCCGTCATTGACATGCACTTGTCGCATTTGGAACACGGATGCTCTGCCGCAAGGCACCACAGAGACCCTGTGTGGATCCGTCATGGACATCTTAGCCCTGCAGTTGCAGCATTTCTTTTTAAACCGGACCCAGGTGTAGGTGTAGCCGATGAGGAGGCCATCTTGTCCAAGACTAGTAGAAATTTTCAAAGGAAATTCTAAGAAATCCAATTAATATCACGGAACCGAGCGTTGCGTTACCGAAGCTGTGAAGCGCAGAAAAATTGAACGGACGCTGCATGCGCTACTTATAGCGGTGAGGACGTAGACATCGGAACGGAGGCCTCCGAAGCACATCGACAGTCAACGCACAGCACCCTCTACTGGAAAAAAAATGTCAGGCAGCAAGCTGGATATTAGGAAATATCAAAGATAAGGAATACGTGGGAGGACACAATCCATTTGAAATGAGAATTCTCCCCAACAGTTGGCACAAAGACGCCTCGAACAGCTCTCATGGGTCATCGCACGGTAGCAGCCACTATTCAAGTATATCAATGGTAAGGATCTACATCATTTAAACAGGCAGTGGCTATCCAATCATGGAGAGCCCCTGGCCACACATTCTGCACAGCAAGAGACATGTGGGCTGAGCCAGACCGCCACTTTACCCGGGAAAGCAGAAGCTTTCCTGGGAAAGGGCAGTCCATTTGTGGCAATTCCAGACCAGATAGGGCAGGGAGAAGGTCAAAGGACAGGTGCCAATACTGTGCCACAGGGCACTCTCTATGGCATTACGCTGCAAAATATCCACTGCCCCCAGCCCATGCCAGAAACACTTCATCCTAATATTAATTCATTGTGAGCCGACACGTGCAGCGTTAAGGGAGACAGCCTCTCATAGGTCCTGGGGACTGATCATTTTCTCCATAGAAATTAGCACAATGCAAGGGAAGAAATACAAAGCTTTAATTGCCTCCAACAAAATCAGTATAGTAGTCAAAGCACAAAAAAGGAAGGGTGTCAAACAGAAGTATATGAGAGGAAAGCAGCAAAAAGAAAAATCTTTCCATAGACGAATAGCCAGGGGTTCCTTTGTTGTCAATGAAAAGGAGGTCCAACAACAGCTCTACTGAAGATAAATCTGATGGAACATTCCAATGCATTTTCACTTCCAGGTGAAGCATTGATAGGAGAAGTAAATCGCTAACAGACCTGCCACTGCAGGCAACTGCGAGCCACAGTAAAAACGAATGAAGTTTGGCTCAGAGAATTGGAAGGCTGCTTGCAGGGTTAAGCACAGACCCTGCTCGCTGGGCTCTGGGAATAGGTGACCATTTTGTCTTGGGTGATGTAGATGAGGTCACAAAACGAACAGTTGCCCAAGTTCAGCTCACTTGGTGTAGCATGCATCAGTCTCGGATGGCTGAGACGGAACAATTTACTTACCTGTAACTGTTCTCCAGCATGGGTCTGGCATGGATTCAGAAGCTCGTGAATATTCCCGGTAGTCAGTCTGGGAATCTTTAGAAATGAAACTGAAATTTCTTTAACGAACGGTCATTCTACTAACAACCAATCACTGAGCTCTGGGTCATACTGCCCCCCAGACAGACAATGACCGCCCTCTACCTAAGCCCCTCTTTCTGGCAGCAATCTTCAGATTTGGTAGCACGTAAAGTGGCAGTAGTGTTAGGCAGAGTTTGTGTGCAGTACCCTTTGGGACCACTACACACAACTAGGACTACAGGTGTAAGCAAAACCATCCTTTGGTATGAGTCTGTACTACACAGTTTTGTGGTAGTGTTGCTGAGCAGCCAGGCTGATCTCAAGAGGGAATGTGAGCTGTAAGGGTGTTACAGAGGTCTATAATTACCAGTATTCAAATAGACTCTTATACTCAAGGTATCTTGGTAAAACACTTATTAATTTATTTCAGTCAGTTATAAAACATTCACTAGAAGGAGGCAATCTATATTACACAAAAATATACTTCCGTACTTCACAATATCAGGTTCTGAGGCAAACTACTTTGAAGTAGGAGCAAAAAGGCATAAGTTAATAAAACGAATATTTAGTTACTCTTAAACAGTGCAAATAGTTGGAGTTCCCCAGAGGAGTTGATTCAATGTAATAGGTTAGGCCAAAGTCAACGGACTAAAGTTTTTGTATAGGATAAAGCAGTTCTGGAAGTTAAAGGGAAAAGTCATTGCCTAAGTTCTCAGAAGTAGTTCGTAAAAAAGAAAGATTCATATGTTGGGTCACAAGCTGACTAGGCCTGCAAGTTGCCAAAGTTTCAAGCACTTTCGCAGTGAGAGGTTAAGTTCTCTCGGGTTTTCACAGTACCTTACAATGAAGAAAAAGATGCAGCTGAAAGTCTGTACCTGGCAGTTCCAGCAGATCTCGCTGTTCCTGAGCCTCAGTCGTGGGGACAAGAGGGAGGACGTCGGGGGACTCCTGCACTGCACGAGTACTGGTCGAAAAGCTGGCAAAGGCAAATCTTCAATTCCAGTAGCTGTAGTCAAGCACACAAACTGGTGTCCTTCTCCCTGGCTATTCGGTTTTCTGCAGCAATGTGAGGAAAATACAACCAGCTCAGAGAATGGTATCCAGGGAGCTTACAAGTTGATTGGTCCCACCAACTCAAAAGGGAGAGGTTGTCCTTGAAGGGCTTCTCTGTCTAGATGAACTTGGCGATTCAGACCTGCAGCAGGGCTTCACCAGGCAAACCAACGGTCCAGGAGTTGCAGCAGCCGTCTTTTTCCAGCTCGTCTTTGGTTCTTTCGTTCCAGTGGTCGATTCTGCTTTCCAAGCCAAGAGACTCGCCTTTTATTCAGTTCTCTCCCATTAATTCCAGCCTACCTGCCACTCACCCAGCAGGGTGGCTGTCCTTGCCAGACAGCCAGCCGGCCAATCACCCCAGAGTGCATTTGGGTCTCCTAGGAGACCAAGCACAGGGCGTTTCGGGCACCTCCCTCACTTCCTGCCCACCCCAGACACTCGGGCACCAGAGGCGGTCTTCAGTCCTGAAGCCCGCCAAAAGCGTAGTAAAAAAGTGACCAAACCTGGTTTGGCGCACAGAGACAAACTCTAGAAGGACCTTTCCAAAAAGAAATGGTGAAAAAAGACGGCACCCGTTTAAAGAAAGGAGGCTCAGACGCCATCTTGAAAAACATGGCTCTCGCGATTTAACGGTACTGGTGTTCGCGGTCGGGAAACATGGTAGTATGTTGTAAAACCACTGCCACCAGCCATTTTGAGAGGAAAGGGTAGCATTTGACTGCAAAATTAGTTTCTAGTAGGGGTGTACCGACCTTCGGCTTCTAGTAAGTATTCAGCTGAAAAGTAATTATTCGGTTTCGGCCAAATGCATACTTGAAGCTGAAGTTAAAACACCATAAATTCCTTCACTGAAAAGACCTGCTCCCATATAAAAGCAACGTGTTCGCCTTGTATGCAGAGCTTAAATACAGCAGTTGCTGCACAAACCATATGAGCCACTAGATGGCAGTGGAATTGCACACAAAAGAACTTGCATTGCTTGAAAAACCGAGCTGCTAGAACGATCAGCATGAAGGGTGTTCATATCGCGTCCCTCCTGTTGCACCAATCCAGTCACTTTTAATATGGATTTCACTCGGAAACGCCCAGCAGCAAGGCCCCATTGATTTCTTCAAGGTACATCCTGCGCCTGGGAAATCGGATCGGAGGGCTGACTAACATCTCTCTCTCAACAGGACTCGCACGCAACCAGTTCGCATTGCTTTGCTAAGTGGGGCAGGACGGGCATGGTAAAGGAGGGGGTGGGCACTTTGGATTTCAATGGTGTTAGGCAGAAACCTGTGCAGTTCCCTTGGGGAACACTGCAAAAGATTTAAGACTACAGGTAGAGCAGTAAACCCCTTTGGTAGCAGTCTGTACCACCCAGATTTACCTGGTAGCTGTGGCTGAGCAGTCAGACTTCTCTCAAGAAGAGTTAGGCAGTATGTAAAGTATACACAATATGTACCAAAATACAATAGCACAAGCAAACACTGACCAGAGCTTGGTTTCAAAAGTATATAGTTATTTATTTAAAATACACATAAGTTAAAAACACTCTAGCAAAAATATAGTAAAAACTTCAAACACAGTTATAATGAAAGTAGATTCAATCCTTTCTCCTATCTAGACAACTCTAGGTTAACACCACTTAATTAAAACAGAGGTGAGTGCTTAACGTTAGATGACACTCTAGTAGTTTCCAAGAAAGGGAGAGAAAAAGCAGAAATGGGTTAAACACACCACTCTCAGGTCCAGAACACTTGCAATAGGCTTAAAGAAGCACAAAGTCACAGGTGAGCAAAAGTCACTAGGCAGGGCCCACTCTTAGAGTAGCCGGAGCGAAAATGTGCTCCAGATCACACTGTTAGTTAGAGATTCAAAGTCTTGCAAAGAGTCAAAAAGAGTTTAGAGTGGCTCAGAAAGTTTAGCAAAAGTGTCCCAGGCACTCCCAGGTTCGAAAGCCGGGGACTAAATCTACCCCGTACAGTCGGTAGCAAGGGAAGCCAGGCGGAACACAGTACCTTAAGCGGAAAGGATCCTCCAGCGGGGGCAGTTGTTCCAGGCAGTGGCAGCAGGGCTCGACGTCGGTCAGGGGAGAAGAAGTTCTCGCTGAAGCGCAGAAGAAGAGGGTCGTTGCACTGCCCGGGAAGAAACCAGCCGCGGAGTCCTCCGGTTAAAGGGTTGGTACCGACTTTCGCGGTATGGGGGTAAAGTGTGGTATTCCGGTTGCCGGGGTGCTTGGCACAGGCAAGGCGGCCACGAGATACCTCAAAGAACGGAAAGAAGGCGAAAACTGGTTGTCCCCACCAGTCAAGGGAAGGAGCCACTCCGTTAAGAGTTCTCCTCGGTCGTCGGGAAAAAGTGGTGAGACGGTTCAGCAGGGCTCCACCGGGTGGTGTCGTCGAAGCAGGTCGGCTCAGCTCTTCCCTCGTCGGATTCTTGGTCCTGTGGCGACTTCTGAAGTCCCAGTCCCCAAAGCCCTGCTTTTATGCAGCAAACCCCCATTCACCCAGCCTAGCTGTCACTCAAACATGCTAAGTGGTGAGCCGGGCGGCTCACCACTTGGGCCAATCAGGACGGAGTGCGACTTGAGTTACCAAGGTAACTCAGTCCAGGGTGCCTAAATCCCCCTCCCCCCCTCCTAAGTACCCCAGACAGAGTGGCACCACTTTGGAGGGCTTCTGTGGAGAAGCCCGCCAAAAGTGGAACAAAGGGCTCCACTTTGGGTCAGAGTTACAGAGGCGAACACCAACGCCATTTTAGAATCAAGTTTTGGCAAAAAGTCCCAACCGGAGTTATAAAAATAAATATATAAACCGGCGGTATGTTTAAGGCTACCGTAAATAAATAATTAAATGTGTTAGCCTAAAACAATGGGAAATCCCATAGGGAAATATTCGCGGTCGAATATAAAAAGTAGTTTCCACTGCCACCAGCCAAAACTCGATCAGGGGGGACGGAGACGTGCCCCCTCGACTAACAGACCCTGGGGCAATCGAATTGCCCCAGCCAGTACGTCCACAATATGATGGTTTGTACTGGTTCTGTTCAGGATTCAAGACTAGCAAAGTCTTTGGTGACTTTACATGCCCTGGGAGACAGTAGTCAGTCCCAGGGTATGGAGTCTATGTTGGGGAGTCCCTAGGACACCCCTGGGTCACGGCACAGAGGGTGCTGTGTGACCCACATCACAAAAATACATGAGGCCCTATGGAGTAAAAGACCCCATAGCCCATTCAACACAAGGTTTGTCCAAGATAACACACTTCAACATGTCCAAGAGTGAGGGTAAAAGAGTCTCACTCTTGGCAGGAGAAAAAAATTAAACCCCAGAAATCCAGCAAAGCTGCTGGGGGACTCACTAGGTAGGGAAATTCAGCCTAAACAGAGAATTCTCCCTAACACTCGCCCCCCCCAGACTAAGGGACAGGAGGATTTAATCCACTCCTGGATGAACCTCATACCTCTAGTCGATGATATACATCCTAGAGAGTCCATCAGCATTTTGATGGTGACACCTTGACCTATGCTTAAGGGAGAACTCAAAGGTCTTCTTTTGCAAGCTAAAGGACCTACAAACCCTTGGAGGAACATCAGTCGTTTTGTTATAGGGGATCTGGTTGACCAGTCCCTCAGAAGTTGGTACAACTTCTGAACCTATGTTAGGCTTTTTGAAGGGGTCCTTATAAAGGATTCCCTTAGATCTAGAGGGGCCTCCAAGGCTCCTCACCACCTCTCTTGTGGGAGCAGGTTGGGTCTTAGGCCTCTTGGTTGGAGGGGTTGGGGTTAGGCAATGTACCTGCTTCCCCTTCCTCTTAGATCTACCCTTACCTATTTTAGGAGTTTCCCCCCTAATATTAGGATTTGAGTTGGGGTCTTCAGTAGAAGGTCCAACAGTCTGAAGGTTTTTGGCCTTAGACTTTTCTTTTCTGGTTTTCCACCAGCACTGAGAATTACCAGTTCTCTCAGGTCCAGATAGGGGCCTAGTTGGTCTATCCACCTCTTCCTCAGAAGCAGGGGGAGTCAGAGACTCTGAGACTAGGGGAACAATGATGGAGCTTGGTTGGGGCGCCCATGTTCCTAGCATACTATCCTGAAATGTGCCTGGGTTAGAGGTCAACTTACTAACACCAGGGCTTGTAGTGGGGTTCTCAGTAGAGGGTCCCACAGGCTTAGAAGGGTCCTTCAAGGTAGCCTGTCTAGCCAATTTGGTTAAGTTCTGCTTCTCCATACTGGGAGGCCGGGGGGTATGTGACACTACTCCTAGAGTTCTTAGGTCATTCCCTAACAGGACCTTCCCAGGTACCTCAGTCTGAACACTGACAGGGATCCTCACTGTCATGTTGTTACACTGAATGAGGGCTGGTAGAATAGGAACCATTTGGACAGGGCCTCCAGACATCTTAGTGGGACCTTTGGGTGCTTTGGCCACATCCTCAGGTTGAAAGAAGCTTTCATCCACTACTGTTCTGCTGGCCCCAGTGTCTCTCCTGGCAGGAGTATCCTGGCCATTGACAAGAACACTGTCCACATAATACACCTTAGAGTTAACAGGTAGGGAGTTATACACAACCCTATTCTGGGGACTAACCAGACCCATAGGCTCTAAGTTTACAGTGGCTTGAAGACCCAAGGGTTCTTCAGCAAAGAGTTCAAAGTGGGCACTAGCCATCTGTACTTCATCCTCAGGAGTGAAGGCTAAGGAGACTGTGCTGATCCCTGCAGGTTTACCCTTGCACTTGGGATCTCCTTTGATATGGTCAGTACCCTGACAGACATAGCATTGTCCAAATGCTCTCTGGAAGGGTGGCTTGTTCTGACCTCCTTCTGGCTTGTGGCCAGAAGGTACAGTAGCCTGACTAGGTTTCCCATGTGGCTTACCCTGGTTATTTTGTGGTTTGGGGCCCTCTTTGGGATAGGAATTATTAGAATTCTCTTTGGAGTCTTTTTTAGACTGTTTTTCCCCATCCTTCTTCTGAGTTACCCCAGAATCCTTGTGAGTGGCCCTGTTGGCAACCCACAAGTCAGCAGCCTTAGCTAGTTTCCGGGAATCCAATTCCCTGGAATCAGCCAAGTGTTGTCTGAGCTCAGGAGAGCAGGCATCATAAATTGACTCCAACATAAAGAGATTCTTCATACCTTCATAAGTGTTCACCTTGTAACCCTTAATCCATCCCTCTAAGTTTTTCAAACATTCACTCACCCAGGTAGCCCAAGGGGTACCATCATGCTTTTTGAGGTTCCTAAACCTCTTAAGATACTGGGAAGGGGTCTTCCCAAACCTAGCTATCAAAGCTAGTTTCACACATTCATAGTCCTTCCTATCCTCCTCCCCCATCTCCATTACCACATCAGTTGCAACAGGGGGAAGCCTAGAGAACAACCAGGTGAGTAAGTCATTTCCTGTGATGTTCTGGAGCCCATGATTATATTCAAACAGAGACAACCAATCCAACACATCCAACTTAGGCTCATACATACCAACCAGTTCTTTAGGCATCCGGGGTCTTTTAGGACTGGAACTTCTAGAGGAGCCAGAGAGAGAAACATTCTCAACAGATAATTTCTTCATTTCTAAGTCATACTTGAGCTCCATTTCCCTTAGCCTTAGTTCTTTGTCAGTTTGAGCATTAAGTTTCTTATACTCCAATTCTAGCTTCATTTTCTCCAGTTCAAAGTACTGAGGACTAAATGTGGGACCTGGTAAAGGTCCAGTAGGCACAGCAGGTAGAGCAGGCAGAGGCCTAGGGGGGACAGTTACAACAGCCTCACCCTCCTCTTCTGACTCTTCCTCAGAAACATCAACATTTTGCTCCATGTTAACTTCAACACTGTCATCTACAGTTGCTGGAGTGGTAGGTTCCTCTGAACCATCACCCAGACTTTGGTTAGCTAACAATCTTTCAATCAGCTCCATTTTCTTGCCCTTAGTCAGGAGATCCTTATGTTTACAGAGCATTCTTAAACAATCAGCAGTTTTGGCTGCCAGGGACTCTTGACTATAGCTTTCTATAACTGACATGTTAGAGGTTTTACTTTTTCAGTGCTAAGCTTTGTGGTTAGTTGCACTAAGGTATCTAAAGCACAATAAAATGTATACTCAATACAAATCCCACCGCTCTGCCACCAGTGTTAGGCAGAAACCTGTGCAGTTCCCTTGGGGAACACTGCAAAAGATTTAAGACTACAGGTAGAGCAGTAAACCCCTTTGGTAGCAGTCTGTACCACCCAGATTTACCTGGTAGCTGTGGCTGAGCAGTCAGACTTCTCTCAAGAAGAGTTAGGCAGTATGTAAAGTATACACAATATGTACCAAAATACAATAGCACAAGCAAACACTGACCAGAGCTTGGTTTCAAAAGTATATAGTTATTTATTTAAAATACACATAAGTTAAAAACACTCTAGCAAAAATATAGTAAAAACTTCAAACACAGTTATAATGAAAGTAGATTCAATCCTTTCTCCTATCTAGACAACTCTAGGTTAACACCACTTAATTAAAACAGAGGTGAGTGCTTAACGTTAGATGACACTCTAGTAGTTTCCAAGAAAGGGAGAGAAAAAGCAGAAATGGGTTAAACACACCACTCTCAGGTCCAGAACACTTGCAATAGGCTTAAAGAAGCACAAAGTCACAGGTGAGCAAAAGTCACTAGGCAGGGCCCACTCTTAGAGTAGCCGGAGCGAAAATGTGCTCCAGATCACACTGTTAGTTAGAGATTCAAAGTCTTGCAAAGAGTCAAAAAGAGTTTAGAGTGGCTCAGAAAGTTTAGCAAAAGTGTCCCAGGCACTCCCAGGTTCGAAAGCCGGGGACTAAATCTACCCCGTACAGTCGGTAGCAAGGGAAGCCAGGCGGAACACAGTACCTTAAGCGGAAAGGATCCTCCAGCGGGGGCAGTTGTTCCAGGCAGTGGCAGCAGGGCTCGACGTCGGTCAGGGGAGAAGAAGTTCTCGCTGAAGCGCAGAAGAAGAGGGTCGTTGCACTGCCCGGGAAGAAACCAGCCGCGGAGTCCTCCGGTTAAAGGGTTGGTACCGACTTTCGCGGTATGGGGGTAAAGTGTGGTATTCCGGTTGCCGGGGTGCTTGGCACAGGCAAGGCGGCCACGAGATACCTCAAAGAACGGAAAGAAGGCGAAAACTGGTTGTCCCCACCAGTCAAGGGAAGGAGCCACTCCGTTAAGAGTTCTCCTCGGTCGTCGGGAAAAAGTGGTGAGACGGTTCAGCAGGGCTCCACCGGGTGGTGTCGTCGAAGCAGGTCGGCTCAGCTCTTCCCTCGTCGGATTCTTGGTCCTGTGGCGACTTCTGAAGTCCCAGTCCCCAAAGCCCTGCTTTTATGCAGCAAACCCCCATTCACCCAGCCTAGCTGTCACTCAAACATGCTAAGTGGTGAGCCGGGCGGCTCACCACTTGGGCCAATCAGGACGGAGTGCGACTTGAGTTACCAAGGTAACTCAGTCCAGGGTGCCTAAATCCCCCTCCCCCCCTCCTAAGTACCCCAGACAGAGTGGCACCACTTTGGAGGGCTTCTGTGGAGAAGCCCGCCAAAAGTGGAACAAAGGGCTCCACTTTGGGTCAGAGTTACAGAGGCGAACACCAACGCCATTTTAGAATCAAGTTTTGGCAAAAAGTCCCAACCGGAGTTATAAAAATAAATATATAAACCGGCGGTATGTTTAAGGCTACCGTAAATAAATAATTAAATGTGTTAGCCTAAAACAATGGGAAATCCCATAGGGAAATATTCGCGGTCGAATATAAAAAGTAGTTTCCACTGCCACCAGCCAAAACTCGATCAGGGGGGACGGAGACGTGCCCCCTCGACTAACAGACCCTGGGGCAATCGAATTGCCCCAGCCAGTACGTCCACAATATGATGGTTTGTACTGGTTCTGTTCAGGATTCAAGACTAGCAAAGTCTTTGGTGACTTTACATGCCCTGGGAGACAGTAGTCAGTCCCAGGGTATGGAGTCTATGTTGGGGAGTCCCTAGGACACCCCTGGGTCACGGCACAGAGGGTGCTGTGTGACCCACATCACAAAAATACATGAGGCCCTATGGAGTAAAAGACCCCATAGCCCATTCAACACAAGGTTTGTCCAAGATAACACACTTCAACATGTCCAAGAGTGAGGGTAAAAGAGTCTCACTCTTGGCAGGAGAAAAAAATTAAACCCCAGAAATCCAGCAAAGCTGCTGGGGGACTCACTAGGTAGGGAAATTCAGCCTAAACAGAGAATTCTCCCTAACAAATGGGTTGGGAGGATAGCCGAGTCCAGGGGTGGGGGAGCAGTTGGTCTCAGTCTCATTGCAATGCATAACACCTCGGGCTCCCCATAGGCGCTGTGCTCACAGTGACAGTAACCCCCCCCCCTTGCAGGTGCGCCCACTGACAGAACGCCAGCCCCTGCCTCAACGGCACTGGGCAGGCAATGATTAATGGCATCTCTGCGTGGCGGTACAAAGTGGCGGCCCCTTAAGCATGTGTTCCTGGCTGCATTGTTAACGTACGGAGCGTTCTTCAGTGAATGCAGGCTCGCTCTAACACGGCTGCAAAGTAAGTGTACACAATGCTGCATCTCTGTGCATATTGGCATGGCATGAATATGTGCAATCTCCTTGCCTGCCCCCAAATTGTTCGGCCACTTGCAGAGATAAGCACATTAGTTTTTAAATTTTTTTTAAAATGGATACCATGTTACAAAAAAGCTCTGCCAAGTTACACAAATGCAAACACAGAAGTGTGTAACCCAAACACAAAAGGAGCTAATTGAATTCCGTGCCCCCTCCAGGTCCCAACACACAACTGGAACCATCAAGTCCACTTCACATAACTATAGAGCTGTGGGCAGACACCCTTCTAGTGTCCGAAGTGACTAGGGGGGTTGACTTTCCATTGCCCTAACAATTATACTAGATGTGAAAAGTTATTTATTGGCCATAGAAGATAATATCTTTGAAAGGGAAGGAATGGCAAGTCACCCTTGTAAAGGTTTAATGAAAGGTTTGTTTGTTGCAATTACCTTGGAACAATGGGCCTATGAATGAAAGTTCTCATTGGGACAGTTTATAAGCACTATGATATGGCATTTATAACGCGCCTATACACAAGTGTTTGTATACACTATGCAGGTCCTTCACTGAAGTCGCGTTAAAACGAGCATTGGCAAAGCCAACCGTTTTTATATGCCTAGGTACTCGCACCATTTTGCACCTGCAACCATCAATAGCCAGTTAATAACACTACGGCAGTGCCTGGCAAGTGCCTTTCCCATGCCTACACAAAAGCCAAAACGACTATTCGGCTAACTACTTGGTTCCAGCCGAACACTAAATTCAACGATTCGGTATTTGGCTGGAAAGTAAATTTACTATTCCGTACACCGCTAGTATCTAGACATAGGGGATACTAAGTAACCCCGTCCAGCACTCTATAGTAAGATAGGTTGTGCTGGGTCTAGGAATTTGAAGACTAGTAAAGTCAATTTCACTTTACTTACTCTGGGAAACAGTTTATCCCAGAGAAGGTATTTAAACCTTGGGAAAGCATGAAAGGCTTCCCTGTGCCACTGCACTGAGGGTGTTGTGTGACAAATGAAAAGATGATGCCTATGGAGTTGTTTAAACTCCATAACCAAAGAAAATAAACACCGAGAACAAACAGAATTAAAAGTTCAAAGTCCCAAAGTTTAGCAAAAGAGGTGGAGGGCTCCAAGGTGTGAGGAACTGGCACATTTATGAGAATTCTCCCCAACAAGTAGGACCAAAAGAAGAGCCGCAGAGGGGCAGGCGGGACAGAGGGGGGAACGGGGGGTGTTGCATGTCAATCCATGCCAGACCCATGCTGGAGAACTTGTTCCTTCTCCAACATGGGGTCTGGCATGGATTCACATGCTCATGAATAAAGAATACATAGCAGTACACACATGCACAACCACGGGAGGTGGCAAGGCTCAACAAGCATCTCTTACCTCCTCACCAGGCTCACCTTCAAGCGACCAGGTTGCGCAGCACTGCTTGGCCGACTCTGGACTTCTCCCTGGAATCCCCGTCGACGCAGTAGAATCTCGTGAAGGTGTGAGTCGACCTCCACGCTGCAGCCCTGCAGATGTCCAGCAGGGGTACGCCAGACGGGAACGCTGCAGTTGCAGCGATCACTTTAGTCGAATGGGCTCTCCGACGGCCAGGCAATTGTCAGTTTGCCAACCAGTGACAATGGGGGATGCAGCCAAAGAGCCACCTGGAAACGGTAGCACTGGAAAGGGCCTTCCCATGGTTCACAGGGCCAAAGTTCCTAAAAAGTAGCAACGTCTTCTGGAAACTTTGTGCGGTCCACGTAGAATTTCAGCGCTCTAGCCACATCCAATGAGTGCAAAGTCCTTTTAGCCGGCGATGAAGGCGTAGGAAAAAAAAAAAAACAAGCAACACCAAGGGCTTGTTTAGATGAAAGTCTAACGGCACCTTGGGCATGAAGGAGGGGTGCGTCCACAGCACCACCCTTGTGTCGTGAAAAGTCAATTAAGGTGGCTTACAGGACAGGGCCTGAATCTCACCCACTCGTGCAGAGGTGATGGCCACGAGGAACGCTGTATTCCACGACAAGAACTTCAGTGGAACTGTCTGTGCTCCTCCGCCGCCACAAAAGGCTCTTTTGTCACAAGTCCTCCAGAAGAAAAAACTGGGGTCGATTGGAAGTTTCAGCCATTCTTCAGGAGTTTGTTTTGGGTACCCCGTGGCACTACATTAAATCGAGGCTGCCTTTTTATTGAGACCTCATCCTTTTGGTGTGTTGGAAGCAGATCTGGTTCAACGGTTTAACAGCAGAACTGGGAGAGTTGGGTTCTAACACTAGCTACGTCCTTGACTCAACTGTGTGATCCTTGTTTATCATGAGCCTGGACCTCGGTTTCCTTATGTTTGTTGCGCCGAATCTTGGTAGAAGTTTCAAAGCTCTGAATCCTTATCTGAGGCATATTGTGCCACTGGCCGGGGTCTTCTGGGAAGACTAGCATGGGCAAAGGAGAAGAGGGAAGGAAAGTAGGAAAGGAGTTAAGCAGAGGCCAGAGGGAGATGGGCAGTGCTAAATGCTTGCATTAAGATGGATGAGTGCTTGTCCAGTATGCATGGACTATCCTCTATAGAAAGAGAACAGTATTGAGCTAATAAGGCAGTTTTCAGTACTATAAGTTAGAGCGCGAGTAATGTTAGGTGTGTGAGGGGCTCAACAGCGTGCTCTTGCAACCCTGGTAGATATGTAGGCTTAAAATACATGCCGGGTCTATTAATGGTGCCACCGGTAGATTACTAAGTAGTAATTTGGGGACCGCCACACCACACACATCTGATTCGGACAAACTTTAGGTGCCTGGAGACAGTTTACCCCGCCAGTACTAAATCTGGAGACGACATTGAGACCGACAAATTATGTGCACAAGAGTTGAGATGTCTGGGGATTTTATTGAAGCTTTATTCAGCTGCTGTCGGCTTAGCCTTCAGCCAGTACACGTGGTGACCGTTCCAGTGCTTCTTACGTGTGGGGCGGCCAATTGGAACATTCTCACTACTTGCCTTCTGAACATTCCAACTCTTCACTACCTGTGTCCCCCATCCTTCTCGCACACAGGTGTTGCCCGTTATGCTTGATTCTTCTACCTGTTCACACGCACCCCCCACCCCTCCAGCCTACTTCTGCAGCAGTCTGTCCCGATGCATTCTGGTTTCACCATCACCGTCTTGTGACCAATGCTGGATTTGACTTTTATGAACATTGATTCACTGTGCATCACCCTTTCTCAACTCTCGTGCTGGACTTCCTTTGCATCTTGTACTCATGGTCTGCAAAACAGAGGGGGGGGGGTCTGGGAAACTCTACCTGCACAAACACAGCCCATTGACTTCTTCTTGGGTGGATGGCCCCTGGGAGAGTCTCAGCCAAGTCTTTAGCTCACTGTTCTTTTCACAGAAAGAAATGTCCCCACATATCAGTCTTTGTCCTGCCCAGGGGCAGTCCAGCACCGAAATGCTAGGCAATTCTCCCCAATTGTACTCATGGTGGCCCAGAATCATGCTGTTCCCGTCTTCATCTTGTATCCTGGCTTGCAAAATTATGTGTTACTATTGACTTCTGCAATTTGTATGCGCTCTCTCCTCTTGCTTCTCCACTCTGACTGCTTACTGTTCTCGCCTCCCCTTACTTTCATCTATGCACTTACTCTATCAGAATTGTCCCTGACCCTAGTATAATAGCAACCTAGTCTGTCTTCTCCTCTCTCCCCTTACTTGTCCCGCCCCCTCCAGCACTATCAAATGTCGTCAGGCCTAGTACGATAGTAGCTTGTTTTATTCCTCTCCTCCCTTACTGCTCCCCTCTCCACCTTTTTGTTCTTCTCCGGCTCTACCAGAAATGTCATCAGGCTGAGTACTGTAGTCGCCCGTTTCCATTTCCTTCCCACTCTCCCCCTCCCTTCCTTATCTATGTCTTAGCTCTTTCACTATCTGAAATGTCGTCAAGCCGAGGATGATAGTTAATTTCACATCCTTACTGTTCATGGCCTGTAAGAATGTCATTGTATTTTCCCTTGTTCCCTCCCTTGCCTTGAAGCGCTTTGAAACACAAGGTGTATAGGCGCAATATAAATAAACTATCATATCATAAGTTCGAATGAAAGACCCATGAGCCTAGTAAGCACCACATTGAGTTCCCACGCTGGGGCTGGACCCTTCACTGGCGGGAACAAACGGAACAGTCCTTTAACAAACTCTAACCAGACGGTGTGACCATAACGACGAATGTCACGGAGATCTGGTGTAGCAGGACATAGCCGCCAGATGAACTTTGATGCACCAAGCGGTGAACCTCTTCCATTTATGTCCGTCACATTTTAGAGTAGACAATGATCTGGCCATGGCAAGCACCTCCTTGCAGTTCGCTGGGCGATTGCAGCCCCGAACTCCAACGCTGCAGGAGCCAGGCCTTCAGGTTCAGCGATCCTGGCTCGTGGTGTAGAATTGCGCCTCCTTCCCTGACGAAAAGATCTGCGACCTCTGGAAGCTTGACTGCGTGGGACACTGACATAGCTGAGAAGGTCCGGGTACCAGATCTACCTCGGCCACGCTGGTGCGACGAGGATCATCCTGCACTAGGACCGTCCGAGTTGATTGACGAGTCGAAGAAGCAACGGCAATGGAAGAAACGCATACAGAAACAGGCCGTCCTAGGGGAATGAGAATGCGTCCCCCACCCCATTCTTCCCAGCTGGGGAAACCTGCTGGCGAACCTCCGGCACTTGGTGTTCGTCGCCGCAAACAGATTGATCTGGTGATTACCCCATCTGCGGAACAGGTGATCCACTTGGTCCTGCCAGGTTCCCACTCGTGGCAAGAGTGTAACTCCTTGCCGAGAGTCGGCAACAGTGGTCTTTACTCCTGCCAGGCCTCTTGCGTAAAGATTAGGGTGTGAGCTGCCCATCCTTCGAGGGAGGCGTCCGTCGGTACCGTCTGCTGGTGCAGCTGGATCTGGAAATCCACGCCTCTGGAAAGAGGAGTGCGAACTCCCTACCACCTTATCGCTTGACGGAAGCTCTCGTCAAGCATGATCTTGTCCTGGAAGCTTCCAGACACTTGTATCCAACGGTCGTCGACAAACTCCTGTAGTGGACGCATCCGCAGCCTGCATAGTCAGATGAGGTAGATGCTTGACGACATCATGCCGAGCAGGGACTCACCATGTCAACCTTCAGTGCCAACAGCCGTTGCACCTTACCCAAGATGGCTGCTTACCTTTCCTCCGGAACAGTAGGCACGACACGGTTGAGTCGGGATCCCAGAAACAACGCATCCAGGACTTTGCATAGTTCACCGAGAACCCCAGCTATGTCAGTAGGCGAATGGTCCTCGCCGTGTGGTCGACAGGCCCGGATGAGTCAGTCCAAGTAAGGGTAGACGTGGATCCCTGCAGTCGCAGCTGCGCCGCCACCGGCGCAAGGCACTTTGTGAAAACCCTTGGCACTGACTTCAATCCAAAAGGACGGGGTCTTGAATTGGTAGTGCTTCCCTTGAAACAAAGCGCAGAAACTTGGTGTCCCTTGTGAATGGGGGATGTGGGAGTACACATCCTCCAAGTCCAGCAACGACAGTCTACCTCTTCGAGCTGCCCGAGCATGTGCTGAAGAGTGACCATCTGGAACTTTTCGGACTTGATGTATTTGTTTAGTCGACGTAGAGCTCCGGAGCCTCTTTGGGACGAGCTCTTTCACGCCTTTTCTTAAAATGGCCCTAACATGACCCGCACCTCCAGCAGGTATTCAGGGATACTTCCATTGAAGTTCCAGGGTGTGTCCGTTGGCGAGGGCGTCCAGCACTGGTCGGTGGTGCTGGTCTTCCACACGCTGACTAAGTTCGCCAGCCGGCCTCCCACCGGGTCGCACGGGTGGGGCCCCAACGCCACGGTCAGTTCAATCCTGCTTCGGAGGGCCGCCTTGGGGACCCTGGCGACAAAGTCCTCCTCCGAAGGCCTTGGAGCGGCCCCCGTGGGTTTCCTGGGCCAACGAGCGGGAGGGTTGGCGCTAAGAAGCGCAGCCTCTGCTAAAACCCATGGAGTATCCTTGGGACTTGCTGCCTGAGGGCCGAAAGGGCGGCTCTGTTTAAGAGTGCCCAAGGCACACGCCGTCGCCGTCTTTATGGCTTGTAGAGACTCATCCACAGCCTTCCCCCTGGCCTTCGCCGGCAGGTCGGTCTTGGGCTTCGCCTTGAATTTGCCTGGATGGTCCGACTTCCTCTTGGCCGAAGATCCTGAGCATTGATTGGTGACTGAAGCTGGAGACGAACGCGCCCTGGCCGCCGTGGACCCCTTTGCAACGGGGCTCCCAGTGGCAGTGGACTCGCTGTGCTTAGCCTTTTGTTGGACCCCTGCGGGAGGGGCACCCTCCAAGGTCTTAGAAGCCTGCTCAGTTTTCTTGGAACCAGGAGAGGCATGCTGCTGGGACCCACCCAGAGCAGGGGCCTTGGCCTGCAGCCACTCCTTCAGCCGCCTATGCTGATCCTTCACCGTGCAAAGCGCCCTCTCTTGGTAAAACGCAGTCTTCCTCCACGTGCGTCGGGTACAGGCAGTAAAGACACTGGGAATGCTCGTCTGAAAAGATATTCCGCAAGCCGCAGTCATCGCAAATCCTGAACGGGGGGGGGGGGGCTGAATCCTTCTCAGACATGGTCCACGCGGCGTAGGCCTGAACAAACCTCTGGAAGCCTCCACGAAGAAACTTGGCGAAATTCACCCTCGAGGAGAGCTGAAGAATTAGAAAAACTGGTCCCCGTTAATCAGAAGATTGATCGATGGAGCACAAGGCTCGATTGACTGAAAATAGAGTAAAACTTCCAAAAAGCAAAAGAATGCAGTAAAAGCTCGAGAGCTAAACATGAGGACTCCCAACACTTGAACGTGCGGTAAAAATCTGAAGATGGCTGCCAGGAGGGGCTTGGGTAGAGGGCAGTCATTGGCTGGGGGCAGTATGACCCAGAGCTCAGTGATCGGTTGTTAGGAGAAAAACATTTCAGAAATTAAACCGATTCTTTATCGAGGATTCCCAGCCTGACGACGGGGAATGTTCATGAGCATGTGAATCCATGCCAGACTCATGCTTGAGAAGCAGGATTTCCACTAATCATTGTCCGTCAGCTAGGGAATCAAGAGCATGCCGTGACCCTGCCCAATTAGTGCACAATGTGAACAGAGGACCTCACATGGGCACATACACATCCCCAGGGCCCATTCCAATGAGGGGTAAATGGAGAGCGGAGCAAAAGTGAGAGTTAGGAGTAGGGAAGTGCAATTGTAACGTGGGACGGGCAAGCAGGTGAATGAGCAGAGAAAAGCAGTGAGGGAGTAATGGAGGTGAAGGAGAGACAACGGCACTATTGGATTTTGACCGATTCTCCTGAGTGAGTGGGGACCTTTTTGCACACATTCTTTTACTCTGACCATAGCAACAGTTTTTCCCTCTTTTTGGTACTTTTTAAGTTCTGGTTTCCTCAGTCTTTTCTGGCATCTACCTTTTATCATTGCAGTACTATCTGCAGTGTTGCTGGGCGCTTTGTGCGCTTCCCTTTAAATATGTACCTGTGTGGACTCCTGTTACCAGGGCAGGGGGACACACTGTCCCACCTGTAATTTATTTTGATAGATCAGGTCACCTTAAGTAGAGTGCTGAGGGGAAACAAGGTTGCCCTTTACTCGCCTTTGCATCAACTTTTAGTTACTGTTACAAGTTCATCTGACAGGCTGGTGGCAGCGCACATTTTTGCATGACGTGGTGGACTTCTGTCGCAGGCTGCCTTCGCAGCTATGGTAAACGGCACAAAGGCCACAGACGCACTTACACATAATTATACAAAGTATATATTATATTTACACTAGAATCACTTAATACTTTACACGTTTACACTAGAACACTTCAGATTACTTCATAATACACTTCAAATGGCACTTTTCACTTTTGTGTTTGTTCGCGGTTACATTAGAAAGGGAAAAGACAATGCTACTGTATTATCGTTATTGCGCACTCATGCGGTTTTTGACGGTTTATACGGCAATGCATTTACTCTGCAAACACATAGTATAGTCACTTAAAGGGAGGGAAATGGTCAGTGCAACATAAGCTTAGTTCAAGGTTCTAGAGACTGTTTCTTCGCCCGATAGGTCCAAAAACACAACCCTAGCTGAAGGCATTTCGGAGAGGACTTGAAGTCTGGGCAAGCAGCGAATTACCAAGAGTTCCTTTGGATTTCTTCCAGTGTCGAGTTATTGGAGCAGCAAGTTAACTAATAAGACCGACCTTAAAACGGATTTGAGAAGGGGACACAAGCAGCGGCTTGGGTCTGAGGTAAGAGGGCGTGGCCCTGGACACCTCTACATGCACTTCAAAGCTCTGGAGCGACTTCTGGGAATCAGGTAAGCAATACCTTTTTCCCCAAAGTACCTTCGGTTATAACTAAATGTTCGTGCTGGATGCTCCAACTCTGGATCCCACCTGCGGATTCCTTGGTCTGGTGACTGAATGGACAGGATCTCTCAGCAGCAATCTCTAGGGAGAACCCGTAGCAAGACTTTCAGCAACTGCTTGGTTCATTCTGCGGTTTTGGTGCCTTTTGCAGAACTAACAAAGGACACAGATCGCCTGGTCAATCTTCCTGCAGTCTCACACTCTGGTGAGGGGGTCTGGGCGAGTTGGATCGGATTTCCGGAGTGTCCTTACGGGTTCAGCAAAGATTTGGACGTATTGGGCCTTTCCACGACAATGCACTCGAAATGGGCAGGTTTCCTAGTATTGGGGTTCCGCAGCTCTGGAAGCTCCTAGGACCTCGGGAGATGGCTCTTTCCAAAGTTAGTCTTGGGACCGGTTGTTCCCACCAGCTAAAATGGAAGGAGTCCTCTTCGGAGCTCCTCTGTCGCATACAAAACTGGGCCAGGAAAGCAGTGGTTGCTTCACGGTGTAGCAAAGGGTCTGCAGAGGTCTCTGGTCGTCTTCTTCAGTTTCCAGTGGTCCACTTGCTTTTCACTCCAGGAGCCTCACCTTTTATGCAGTTCCAGCATTCACTCCTCTGCAATCTCTCAACATTTTACAGAAAGGGGCGTTTGGCAGTCCAATCAGGACAGCCAGACCTCCTGTGGGAGCTGGATCTATTCAAGCACTCTGGCAGACAAAGGACAGGGGCAGGGTAGAAGACTCCTCCCCCACTTCCTGCCTGCTCAGGCACTCTGGAGCCTAGGTAGGGATACCTATGGGTTCCCACCGAAAGGCAAAACACAGCCCTCCCCATCCCAGAATTATAGAAGGGATAACAAAGAACCACGCTAGTAATGGCGAAAAAAGTTGCTACTCGTGTGTACCTATTCTGCACTACTGAGGCTACAGACATAGCCTGTGGTAGAAATAATACCCAACCCAACTATTCAACTGAGACGATACAAGAGTCCACTCCTAGTATAAGGATGTACCACCTGAGAATATGGTAGCTTAGAGCAGCCAGGTTTATTTTAGGAGGGAGGGGGCTGTAGGAAAGTACACTGAGCCTGTAGTATACCAAAGATCCAATACAAACACTGACAACCAGAAGTATTATGAAAAAGAGGTTTATTCTAAATACAAGTAGGCCCAGTTAGGTCTTGGAATAAGTACTGTTATAGAGTCAAACATAGTAAAACACCACAATGCTTCAAGGTACACAGACCAAAGCATAAGATAGTCTTCAGAACAGTAATTCTAGGGAACTAAATCCTTTTCATACACATTTAGTCTAGGCCAATCCTATTCATGGATAGTAAAAACCATTAGTTACTTTTAGATTAGATTACATAAACCAAAGGTACTACACCCTGTCAGCTAAGCAGCGACACTCGGCAAAGAAATCACATAATAAACCAACCCCGTTACCAGGATACCTTTATGAATAGAGGAAAACATATTCAAGGAACAGTATATACCTCAAACTACTTTGATGACAAGTTATACTAGGTGAGTAAGAACTTTTGGGGTAACATTCAATTCGTTTTTTTCAGCTGAGTGGAACATAGTCTAAGATGAGCAAGAAGTTTTTACACTAATTTAGGATTGCCCCAGGCAGACCAAGGTCCCTCGAGGGCCCCCGTTGAGCGTGACGTCATTGGATGTTAAAAGTAGGACACACGGCGCCCGTAGCCTCAGTTCATGTTTCCCCCCCCCTTCTCACAACGTGTGGCACACATGCCAAGAGTCCTAAGCAGACTGCACTTAGCTTTGCGGGACGTAAGCTGTAATGGCATGGGAAATTCAAGAGGGGTAGGCAGGGAGGGCGAGAGGAACATCCAGTCAAAAGACCGTTACCAGTTTGATAAATAACTTGTTCTTCGAATGGATTGTGTCCAACGTATTACTCATCTAGGACAGACTCCCAAAGCAGTAAAGATGAGATAAGGAGGGAAAAGAATTTAGACATACCCAATTCAAATGGCAGAGTACAGAACCGCCTTACCAAAAGGCAACATCCTGAGCATTGGACGTATCTAGGGAGTAATGCTTAAAGTGTGCATAGAAGACCATATTTCAGCATCACAGATATTCTTAACTGGCACATCCCTCTGGAGTGCTGTCGAAGTGGTGATGGCCCTGGTGGAGTGGGCACGCAAACCCTCAGGAGGGTCCATACCAGCCAACCGGTAGCATTCCGAAATAGTGAGGATAATCCACCTAGACAGGGTCTGCTTAGAAACAGCCTGTCCCAAACACTGTCCAGTATATCCCACCAAGAGCTGGTCGTCCACTCTGAGCTTGGCCATTCTGGAGAGAGAAAAACTCAACGCTCTCCTAGGATCCAACCTATGGAGACGTTCCTCATCCTTTCTAGGATGAGGAGGAGGAACCAAAGCAGTGAGTACCACCTTTTGACTCAAATGAAATTCTGACACAACCTTAGGCAAAAAGGACAGACGAACTCTGTACAACCCTGCCCTTGTGGAACTAAGTAAAGGGTGGCGTACAAAAAAGTGCCTGCAACTCGCTCACTCTTCTAGCAGAGGTAACTGCAACCAAGAAAACAGTTTTAAATATCAAAAGCCTCAACGGGCAAGAGTGCAAAGGCTCAAATGGAGCACCCATCAGAAATTTCAAGACCAAAATTAAGGTCCCAGACAGGAACCTGAACTTGCCACGGCGGGAACACATTTGTGAGCCCTTTCAAAAACTGAGTGATCAGTGGAATTTTAAAATAAGAGCATTCCTCTGAAGAGCACTTAAATATAGACACCGCTGCCAAGTAACCTTTAATGGTGCCCACCTGAAGACCCCTGTGGGCCAAGGAAAGCAGGAAAGAAGCTCCGGAATAGAGCACTGAAAAGGATCCACATTCCGTCCTCTGCACCAGTTGCAAAACTTACGACAACGGTACAGGGACTTTGTTGCCGGCCGTCTAGCCAAAAGCAACACCTCCATTACGTCATCCGGAAGGTCCCAATCTCTATCTCAACCTTTCAGAAACCATGCGTGAAGGTTGACAGTCTTGACCTCCGGATGGAGAACCAGACCTTCCTCCCGCAAGAGAAGATCCTCTCTGAGGGGAAGATGTATTGAGGACAGATGGACATGTCCAGAAGGTCCGGGTACCATGCTTTGCGGGCCCAATCTGGGGCAAGGAGGATCATGCGGGTCCGAATCTTCTCAACCTCCTGAGAACTTGAGGGATGACTGGTATTGGAGGAAACACATACAGTAGCGGAATGAGCCACTCCACTACGAACGCGTCTCCTAGAGCTCCTCTCAGAGGAAATTCCCTGGAGCAGAACCTTTTGCACTTCCGGTTGCGAACAGGTCCACCTGTGGGTCTCCCCAAAGGGCGAAGATCTCCTGAACGACTTCCAGAGCTAGTTCCCACTCATGGGAGACTGCGCTCTGCCTGCTCAGAGCGTCCGCTGCCATGTTCTCCTTGCCGGCTAGATGAACAGCCTATGGGGCCATTCCCTCCTTGATCGCCCAGAACCAGAGCTTCATTGCCTCCCTGCACAGATGCAGTGACCCTACACCCCTCTTTTGTTGAGATAATGCATGGCCACCGTGTTGTCCGTCATTATCAAGACATTCCTCCCCCGTACAGACGGCAGGAAAACCTTCAGTGCCAGTCGGATAGCTTTCAGCTCCAAAAGATTGATGAAGTCTGGACGCCGATGGAGACCAGAACCGCTGATGGACAGGTCGCCGGCATGAGCTCCCCACCCTGTGTTGGACGCATCCGTCACTACCATGTCCTCCGGCCATGGCTGCCAAAAAGGCTCTCCTCACGAGATTCACCTTGTCGGCCCACCACAGAAGACCATGAGAGACCGAGGGCGGAACATGAAGATCAGATCAGACATCCTGCTCGAAAACTGGGACCACTGAATAATTCGAGCACACTGAAGGGATCTCATCCTCAAGCAGGCCTCAGGCACCAGAAAAAAGCAGGATGCCATGAGGCCGACCAACCTTAAGAATACAAAAGGCGGAAGACTCTGGGTTTGTTGAAACGGACCATCTGAAGAATGTGATGAGCCCTCACCTTGGGTGGAGAGCACCCCCAAGTACGCGTCCAAAATGCCCTTATGTACTGGAGCCGTTGGGCTGGTGTCATACGTGACTTCATGAAGTTGAGGGAGAAGCCCAGCTTGTGGACGGAGTGGCAGGTGATGCTTAGTTGATCAAGGCTTGCTCGGGAGAATGCGCCCTGATCAACCACTCGTCCTAGTATGGGTAGACGTGAATCCCCTCTCCTGAGATGCGCTGCCACCACCATCATTAGCTTGGTAAAAACCCTCGGGCGGAGGTGAGCCCGAACAGCAGGACCCAAAACTGATAGTGGGATCCACTGACTGCAAACCTGAGGTATTTCCTGTGATTGAGATGGATCGGCACATGAAAATAAGCATCATGCAGGTCCAATGGCACCAGCCAATCCTGAAGTTGGAGGGCCTGAAGGACCTGAGAAAGTGACCATCCTGAACTTGTCCTTCCTGAGGAACTTGTTCAAGTAACTCAAGTCCAAGATGGGTCTCAGTCCTCTGTCCTTCTTGGGTATCAAAAAATAAGGGGAATACCAACCCTTGTTCCACCCCATCACAGGCACCGGTTCTATAGCGCCTTTCTCCAACAGGGCCAAAATCTCCAGCACAAGGAGCGGATCCGGAACCTTTAAAAAAGTGTTTCCCCCGGTGGATTGCTGCGAAACCGTCAGAGAAAAGGGAGGCAGTAATTGATTGATATTTTATTTCTATCGCGCTCGTACACAAGTGTTTCACAGTAACAGTGGGCTATTGTATCCAGAGCGCGCTCGTACACAAGTGTTTCACAGTAACAGTGGGCTATTGTATCCAGAGCGCGCTCGTACACAAGTGTTTCACAGTAACAGTGGGCTATTGTATCCAGAGCCCACGCATCTGAAGTAATGGCTCGCCTTTCTTTGAGATGCTGCAACAGCCTGGCCCCCCAAGGGAGAACGATGAGTCATGGCCTCATAGCTGCTTATAGGTGGCAGCGCCGCTTGGCAAAGTGGCAGCTGCCTGAGCTGCTTTGACGCCCTACCTCGTCCACGAGTGCCTCTACGGAGGCCCCTTTGACTGGGTATCCCCTTTGCCTTTCCAAACGAGGAGTAATAGCAAAAAGGAACCACCCCTCCATTGTTGCCCCCTAGGACCAAAAGGCAGAGGTTGACTGACAGCCGCGCCCAAACATTTAGCAGCCGCCTTGAAGGTCTGCAACTTTTCAAGGCTCTCGTCAGCACTGCTGCGAAAAGATGCGACCGTCAATGGGTATGTTGAGAAGACGGGCCTGCACATCTCGCAACCACGCAAATCTGCGCATCACAGTGCTCGTAGCCATGGAGTGCGCAACACAATCTGCAGTGTCCAACCCAGACTGAAGGGATTCACACATGGCATCCTTGCCATTCTGCACAATAGCTAGAAAGCTATCCCTTTCTTGCCCTTCTGGGATATGCTCAGCCGCAAGTGATATACAATTCCACAGTGTGCTAAAACTTCGCCAAGGCACAGGTGGCGTTGATTTCAGGGCCATACTCCCAGCAGCAACTACCTTGAGCCCATCCATCCATGCATTTATCGTGCCCGTCTGGAGGGATGGAGGGGTATGCCGTTTGCTTTGAGGTAGCCGCCTGAACCACCAAACTCTCGGGAATGAGGTGGGTGGTTAAGTAGCCGGGGTCGCTACTTGATGGGTGGTATTTCTTCGACAAAGTCTTGTTAACTGCCGGCATAGATCCCGGGGAAGTCCAAGTAGCAGCCACCCTTTTCTGTAGGGCCACATGAAATGGCAACTGGTTAAGTGGGCGGACCCTGATCCAAGATGTCCGTAAGATCATCTTGATCATACTCAACCCGAGTACTGGACCAACCCAGGTACTCAGCAACTCTCAACATCAGTCTCCTATAGGAGGAACCTGAATGCTCACCCGGATCGGGTTTCCCAAATTCCATCTCAGGGGAGGTGTCGGGCCACTGGCATCATGTAAGGACTGTTGCAAATGCTCAATCCTACCATCTCCATCAATGAGACATTCCGGAGCATTAGGTGTCACATAAGGCAGACCAAAAGACCTCTCCCCATCATCCTCCTCAAATGTTCTGGAGAGACTGGGGAAAAACTCCATCCTAGGGAGAGGAAATCACCTCTTATCTGAAAATGTCTTCACAGTCTTAGAGCCTTTCTAGGAGGTCCAGGAGCCACAGAGGCGTCCGACGGCAACTCCAGCCCAGCAGGCGGCGACAGCTCAGACTGCATCGGCGTCGACAAAGGTGCCGAAGATTTCCAAGGCCTTGAAGGTCCGACCTCGAGGGCGTGCGAGTATCGGACCGGGCTCGACCCTCGCCGGATTCAACTGAAGGCACGGACAGGGCTGTGCCGTGAGACTGAAAAATCTAACATCTGCTCCCAAAAAGCGTTGCATTCCTCGGGGTAGAGGACTTATTGGGGCACGACATCCTTTTCTGGTATCGGCCACCCGATGAGGACGGGGCACGACATCCTTTTCTGGTATCAGCCACCCGACGAGGACGGGGAAGGCGATCAGTGACATCGGCTCCGAGACCGCCTCGACAGAGGGCGAGTGGCAAGAACCACTCCGGGACCTAGACCTGCCGGACGGCTTCCGATGAGGAGACTCCCTCGACTTGTCTGTCGACCACCCAGCAGATTTGGATTTATGGGGTTTTGCAACACAGCCTGCCTTTAACTTCCCCTTACGCTCCCGCAAGGCCTTGGCAGTCAACGACTGGCACTTCGAGCAGTCATCTGTGGCGTGGTCCTCGCCGAGGCACCACAAGCAGACACGGTGCGGGTCTGTGATGATATCTTGGACCCGCAGTCCTGACATTTCTTAAAGCCAGACCGCGGTGTCGTCAGGGTGGAAGAAGACAGTCGTACAATGCGAAGTTGAAGACACACGGCGCGCTGAGTTCTCGAAGTAAACGTTTGTGGAAAAAACAGAACTGAGGCTACGGGCGCTGTGCGTCCTACTTGTAACATATGATGAAGTCACCCTCGACGGAGGCCCTCGAGGGACATCGACCAGACGCCATTAACACAAGGGCACCCTCTGCCGAAATAAATTCTGAAGCAGCACAGGTGTGGACATTACATGTCATAGATTAGGAATACGTTGGAGGACAATCCTTTCGAAGTATAATTTCTTTTTTCATCCCCGCTCCTGGTGAGACCCACAACCCTTTTTGCTGGACTTTTGAACCTTTTTCATTCTATCCTGAATGAGTGGAGCCTTTTTCCATTCATTCATTCTCGTGGACTGTCTTTTGGAACTGTTTTCCTTGTATTGTACCTCAACTATGGAGTCTGTCTGCTCCATAGCGCTTAAAGGCATCAGTGTTTTTACTACTGCAGCACACAGCTCCTTATGGGCAGTGTTGCTGGGGACCCTTAGGGTCCTCCAAGATTCTTTTTCTGTATCCTCCAGTAACTACAGTTCTTAAGGACAGACTTGGTATTCCCAACCAAAACTAGTCTGAGAGATTGGCACTCCACTGAAGGTGGAGTGTGCCAAAAGGATACCTAGTAGCCTCCTTCTCTCTACTACTGTGACTTTTTAGTCACCTAGACAATCTCCTAGTTATGGCTGGCGGTAGTGGACGTGTTCTATTGAATCTTTGGTATACTACAGGTTCAGTGTACTTTCCTACAGCCCTCTATCCCTCCTAAAAAAAGCCTGGCTGCTCTGTCTACGCTACCATATACTCAGGTGGCACAGCCTTTTACTAGGAGTGGAGTCTTGTACGGTCTTAGTTCAATGGTTTTACTAAGCCCTTAGTTGGAAGTCTGAAAAACTGTCCTAACACTGGATTATAAGTGTGCTCAAAGGTCTTTGTACTGACTGTTGTGTTAGATTTCCATTTATATTCCAAATCACCTTTGTATGCGAGACCCCCAGCACTTTTTGCTGGACTTGGGGATTTTTTTTTTCTATGGTCCTGAGTTAGTGGGAACCTTTTTACCCGCTCACCCTTTCTTTTACTCTTTATGGTTGTCATTTTTCTGACTCCCCAGAGTTTATTTTTGAATCTAGACTTACCTATAACTATTTGGGCATCTGCATTTTTCCTATTGCAGCACACAGCACTTTGTGCAGTGTTGCTGGGGAGCCCCTTTGGCTTCTTTTCCATTTTCTCTTCGGTTCCTTGTGTGAACCAACGTTAGCAAGCGTACAAGAATACTTTTGAATCCTTTCTACAAGCCTCATTGCGTGATCAGCCCACCCCAAGTTATGTGTAGTGCTGAGGAGATACAGCAACAGTGTGAAAGGGGATACCATGTAACTTTTCTGTTACTTACCTTGCAGAATACATGCTCCAGGGTAGAGAGATTTTTAACATCTACATTTTATATTGCGAGACCAGCACTCTGTATCCCCTTTCTCACTGTTCCTGCAACATTTGTTAGTGAAAAGCGTACCATTATGGCTGGTGGCAGTGGACATGTTCTACAGACTTGGGTCATTTTTACTTGCAGGCTTGTCATTACAGCCGCAGTAATGCACAGAAGGGTCGCCATTCGGCTAGAATGGTGGCTTTTCTTTTTTTGCCATTTTTACTGTGCGTGTCCTTTCTAGGTCCTTCTGCTATCCTGAGTTGGGGGTGAGGGGGATGGTCCTGGTGGTCTTTGGCATGAACCATTAGGCTCCAGAGTGTCTGCGAGGACAGGAAATGAGGGAGGAGACCAAACTTCTGCAGTCCTTGGTCTTCTGGCATACCTGCCTGGAAACAGTTCCAATTGGGAGGATGGCTGTCCCAATGCTTGAATGTTGCATGGCTGTTAATTGGCTGGTTTCCTGTATAAATGGACTGAATCTGGCAGTTGAAGACAAATTTGACCACTGGAGCTGAATCCAATGAAGAGAAGACTGCTGTAGCTACTTCCAGCGACTGGAGATGCCTGCTATGTAACTGCTGCCTATGCTGACCACTTTGGACAGAGGAGTCTTGAAGAAGACAACTCTAACCCATAGACTGGTGGGATGAATAAAGATCTGCATTTGGAGCCATACCACAACAAGCTCAGACCTTCCTCGGCTGCAAACCACCAATTCCCTGGGACCTCTAACCTTATTGTTGGGCAACGTCTTCCAAAGAATGAATCTCGCAGAAATGTCTGATTCCTGCTGACCTCCAGAAAAAGTATTCCACTCCTCAAAGATAGATAGCCAAATCTGTTGCGATGACCGTCCTTCATCTGGTACCTTAAAAAGTTGCCAAAAATCACAAAGCTGCGAAAGCACCAAACAATCCTTTGTTGGGAGCCGTTTCTGTCAACTGCTGCTTCAAGTCCCCACCCACTGTCCGTTTTGTCAAAGTTACAACAGTTTTTCTAAAGTCCAACTAAGGGTTTCATAAAACCATATCTGAGGCAGTACAAAGCTCCACTCTTGGTATAAGGCTGTACCACCTGAGAACATTTGGTAGTATAGACAGAGCAGGCAGTCTCATTTTAGGAGGGAGAGGGCTGTAGCTTGGTACAACGAAAAGGAACGTGTAGCATACACATGGTCCAACACAAACACTAATCATTGTGAAAATAAAAGGGTTTATTTAAATACAATTAGGCTCAGATAAATCTTGGGGGACGTACTAGAACAAATAGAAAAAATATAAACACAATTATAAAAAGCAACACAATACGTATGGGTTACAAACCAAAGGATAACAATTTTCAGATCAGAATAAGCAGTCCAGTTGTGTCAAACCTGGATGGCAGTCTGCTATTCTTGATGAGTAAAACTAGCTTAGTAGACCCTATTGGTCAGAATATGGGATACATTACTCACCGTAATCGTATTTCTGATGCTTGTATCTGCTTAGATTCACATGCTGTGCATAGGCCGACATCTAGTGGAAGCTGCGGAGTATTAGTTTGTTTTTCGAAACTCAAAAATGGGCGTCGACAAAGGGCGTGCCAGTAATACTATCCCTAGTGTGACGTCCACTGTACCCATGATCCCTCACACGTCTAGGACCCTCAGATTGTATTTTTCCTGACATGAGGTAGCATGAGGAGTACCGTGAGTACAGATGATCCAAGCAGATAGAAGATAGATAAGATAAGACTACAAGCATCCATGCGCCTTCTCTCAGAGGGGAGGAAGGGTGGGTCGCATGTGAATCTAAGCAGATACAAACATCAGAAATACGATTACGGTGAGTAATGTATCCCTTCTGAGGCTTGTGGAATCTGCTTAGATCACATGCTGTGCATAGATTAGCGAGCAGTGTTAGGAGGTGGGATTTGAGAAGGGTCATGAGCACATAAATGTCTTAGAACGGCTTGTCCCATTTGAGTATCTGTCTTGGAATGGGTGTCGATGCAGTAGTGCTGAGTAAAAGTGTGAATAGAGCTCCAAGTAGCTGCTTTGCAAATGGTGTCAAGGGGAACATTCGCAAAGAAAGCCAGAGTGGCCCCAATGCCTCTTGTCGAGTGGGCTCTGGGCGTAAAAGGCAAAGTTTTGTCAGAAAGAGAGTAACACAACTGGATACAGTTGACAATCCACTTGGAGATGGCACCCTTAGAGACGCGATCTCCCTCTTTGCCTGTTGCTACGGAGACAAACAGTTTATCTGTTTTCCTAAGCGGTCTGGTCTTGTTTACGTAGTAAAGGACCGCCCTACGCACATCTAGGGTGTGTAGTTTAACCACAGCCGAGCTTTGTGGGTTTTGGAAGAAAGCCGGAAGCTTGATTGACTGGTTTACATGGAATTTAGAAATACTTAGGTGAGAACCTAGGGTGTGTCCGTAAAACCAGCTTATCCTTATGAATAGTAAAGAAAGGATCCTGCACTGACAGAGCCTGAATTTTACTGACCCTTCTTATGGATGTAATGGCTACTAAGAAGGCAGTCTTATAGATCAGGTGTTTGAGACTTGTTTTATGCATGGGCTCAAATGGGGGGCCCATGAGTTTAGATAGCACCACGTTCAGGTCCCATCCTGGTGGTGGGTTAGATATAGGAGGATGAAGTCTTTACTCCCTCCATGAAGGCTTTAACCACGGGTACCTTCCACCACGACACCTTGCTATGTGAGGTGGTGTACGCTGACAGCGCTGCCAGGTGTACCTTTAGTGAGTTGAAAACCAACCCTGCGTCCAGTAGGTGGAGCATGTATGTCACGATTGTGGAAGGAGTGCAATCAACTGGGTTGATTTGTTTATTCTGGCACCAGATAACGAATCTCTTCCATTTGTCGAAGTAGCAATGCAGGAGACATGCTGCTAGGTTCATGGAGTTGGGTAGAGGCTGCACCTTCTGACCTTGGTGCTGGGACAAAAGATTGTACCAGCCCGGGAGTTTGATGGGATCGCACACCGAAAGTCTGCGTAGGTGTGGAAATCACAGTTGTCTCGCCCACATGGGAGCAACTAGGACGAGCGTCAACTCTGTTCATCTTGTTCACCACCTTCCTGATGAAGAGTTGGTGGAAAAGCGTAGGCAAACATCCCTGACCAGTTCATCCACAGGGCGTTCCCCAGGGAGTCTGGTTGGGGAAACCTGGATGCAAATCCTGGGCACTGTCTGTTTTCGCTTGTGGCGAATAGGTCTATAGTGGGGAAACCCCAGAGAAGAGATCTTCTACGATTTCTCTGTGTAGACACCATTAGTGTTCCTCCGGAAGTGGATATCTGCTCAAAGCGTCCGCTAGAGAATTGAGATCCCCAGGAACATGTTGAGATGACAGAAAGATGTTCTGTCTGAGTGCCCATTTCCAAATTTTCTGGGCAAGTCTGGACAGATTTGGCGAACAAGTCCCCCCTTGCTTGTTCAGGTAGAACATGGCTGTCGTGCTGTCCGTCCGGATCTGCACCGACTGGTTCAGTAGGTGGGGCTCGAACGCTTGAAGTGCTCTGAAAACTGCCAGAAGCTCTAGCAGGTTGATGTGATTCTTGGCCACTGTGTGAGATCAGAGACCCTGAGCTGTGTGGTGGAGATGGTGTGCTCCCCATCCTGTCAGGCATGCGTCTGTCGTGACTACCGCCTGTATCTCGGGATCGTAAAAGGGTTTCCCTTGGATAGATTGTCTCTTGTCCACCAGTGGAGGCTTTGTACAAGTGTTGGCGAAACGACCACTAGATCGTCCCACTGACCACTTGCCTGAGACCACAGTTTTGCAAACCATTCTTGCATGGGACGCATGCGCAGGCGCGCGTGGGGGACCAGGTAAATACATGACGCCATCATGCCAGCAAACGCATTGCTTTGCGTACTGTTATCTGGCGACTGGTTTGATATTGTGGAATTTGCAGTAGTATATTCCGAATTCTTTCCTCTGAAGGAAAATTCAACCCCTCTTAAGTATTTAGAACAGCTCCTAGGAACTGCTTGGAGGTGCTGGGCACCAGACTTGATTTTTTTCTCGTTTATTGAGAAGCCCAATTCGAAGAGGAGGTCGATAGTTCTTTAAATGTTTGTCCTGCAAATTACTGGGGTCTCCCCCCGTGATGAGCCTGTCGTCCAAATAAGGGTACACTGGGATTGGCTCCCTGCGTAGGTGTGCCGCTGCCACCGCCGGTACCTGGTGAATACCCTTGGAGCCGAGGCTATCCCGAAGGGCAGTACCTTGAACTAGTAGTGCTGACTGTCCACCTTGAAGCACAGATTTTCTGTGCGCTGGGAACAAGGAAATATGAAAATGGGCATCTTTCATATCCAATGTTGCCATGCAATCCCCTTTTTTAGGAGGGGAATTACCTCTTGGAGAGTAGTCATGCGAAATTTTTGGGGCTCGACATACTTGTTTGCAGGCGGTAAATCCAATACTGGGCGCATTGTCAAATCTTTTTTTTTTTGGCACAAGGAAGTAAGTTGAATAAATACCCTTGTTTACCTGGTGTCCCGGGACGAGTTCTATCGCGTCTTTTGCGAGAAGATTTTCGATCTCTTCGAGTAGGATCTTCTGGTGGTCTAAGGAGTGTATTCTCTGTCGTGGAGGGTGGTTTCAGGGACGCTCTAGGAGTTCTATGCAGAATCCTGCGAACACTGTGGACAGCACACATCTGTCTGATGTGATTGTTAGGCAGAAACTTGTGCAGTTCCCTTAGGGGCCACTGCAAAAGATTTAAGACTACAGGTGTTGGCAGTAAACCCACTTGGTAGCAGTCTGTACCACCCAGATTTACCTGGTAGCTGTGGCTGAGCAGTCATATTTCCCTCAAGAAGAGTTAGGCAGTATGCAAAGTATACTCAATAGGCACTCAGATACAATAATACAAGCAAACACTGACCAGAGCTTTGGTATCAAAGTATATAATTATTTAAAAACACACAGTTGAAACACTCCAGCACTCTTATTGTAAAATATTATAAACACAGTTACTATTATGATATATACACCCCTTTTTCCCTATTAGAAAATCACAGTAAAACACCACTTATTTTCATACAGAGGTGAGCGCTTAACTAGATTGCACTCTAATAAGTTTGTGAAAAAAAGGGGGGGGGGGAGACAGAATATGAAAAGGTACACCACTCTACGATTCCAGAACACTGTTAGCAAAGCAGAGAGCAAAAAGTCACTGGTGAGCCAAAGTCCAAAGGCTGGGCCCACTCTTAGAGAGAGCAGAGCACAAATGCGCCCAAGATCACAGTTACACTAGGCTTAGAAAGTCTTGCAGAGGGTTCAGAAAAGCGTTTAGGGAGGCTTAGAAAAGTTTAGCCAAGGTGTCGCAGGCTAACCCAGGTTCGAAAGCCAGGGGGCTAAATCTACCCCGTACAGTCGGTAGCAAGGGAAGCCAGGCGGGACACGGTACCTTAAGTGGGAAGGATCCTCCAGCGGTGGCAGTTGTTCCTGGTAGTGGGTGCAAGTTGCGTTGTCGTCCAGGGGAAGAGAAGATCTTGACTTGGAGGAAAGCTGAAGGTCGTTGCACTACCAGGGCAGTAACCAGCCGCCGAGTTTTCCGGTTAAAGGTGGTACCTTTGTCTTGCGGTCGTGGTAAAACATGGTATCCCGGTTGCCGGGGTGCTTGACACGGGCAAGGCGGCCATGAGGTACGTCGTGAAAGCGGAAAGACTGTGAAACTGGTTATCCCCACCAGTCAAAGGAAGAAGACTCTCCGGCGGGAGATCTCCTCTGTCGTTGGGAAAAGTGGTGAGGCAGTCCAGCAGGGCTCCACCGGTGGTGGTGTCGTGGCAGGTCGGCTCAGCTTCTCCCTCGTCGGATTCTTAGGTCTTGTGGCGACTTCTGAAGTTCCAGTCCCCAAAGCCCTGCTTTTATGCAGCAAACCCCCATTCACTCAGCCTAGCTGTCACTCAAACATGCTAAGTGGTGAGCCGGCCGGCTCACCACTTGGGCCAATCAGGACGGAGTGCGACTTGAGTTGCCTAGGCAACTCAGTCCAGGGTGCCTAAATTCCCCTCCACCCCTCCTAAGTACCCCAGACATAATGGCACCACTTTGGAGGGCTTCTGTGGAGAAGCTCGCCAAAAAGTGGAACAAAGGGCTCGACTTGGGTTGGAGTCACAGAAGAGAACACAAACGCCATTTTAGAATCAAGTTTTGGCAAAAAAATACCAACCGGAGAATATTAATATTAATTAAATAAACCGGCGGTATGTTCGAGGCTACCGTAAATAATTAAATAAAGATAGTAGCCTAAAACAATGGGAAATCCCATAGGAAAATATTTGCGGTTGAATATAAAAAGTAGTATCCACGGCCACCAGCCAAAACTCGATCAGGGGGGACGGAGACGTGCCCCCTCGGCGAACAGACCCTGGGGCAATCGAATTGCCCCAGCCAGTACGTCCACAATATGATGGTTGGTACTGGTTCTGCTCAGAATTTAAGACTAGTAAAGTCAATGGTGACTTTACATGCCCTGGGAGACAGTAGTCAGTCCCAGGGTATGGAGTCTATACTGGGGGGTCACTAGGACACCCCTGTGTCACTGCACTGAGGGTGCTGTGTAACATCACAAAAACACATGAAGCCCTATGGGTAAAAGACCCCATTAAACACATCTAGATTCAAAGAAACACACTCAAATCATGCCCAAGAGTGAGGGTAACAGAGTCTCGCTCTTGGCAGGAGAAACAAACCCCAAAAATCCAGCAAAGCTGCTGGGGGACTCACTAGGTTAGGAAATTCAGCCTAAACAGAGAATTCTCCCTAACAGTGATCCCTTCCCAAGCTTGGGTGAAGATGGAAATGCGTCCCCCTACTGGGGATGCGTGAGAAGGGACCCTGAACGGAGGGTCACTGTTTTGGTGGAGGCGTGCCCCCTCCTTTATTGGGACTACCTCTACCCCCTACCACAACCTCTTGTTACCCCTGCCATAACTCTGGGTAGACTGCTGGTTAGTGTTCCATGTAATACCCTGGCCTTGGGAATAGTTTGAGCCTCTTTGGGAGTTTTTTTCCGCGAGGCTGACGAAAATTGCCATTCCCTCTTCGATTAGGGGGTTTGTTGGTTAGTTGCCCTAGGGACTTGAGTGTCTCGTACTCGTCCTTGGCATTCTTCAGCGCGTCCTCGACCACCTTTCCAAACAATAGATCCGGCTTATCTATCAATGATGCTTGGGTCTCAGCCTTGAAACCAGACTGCCGTAGCCAAGCATGCCTCTTGATGACCATGCTTTCAGCAATTAATCTGCCGGCGTTATCCGCGGCATCAAAGGTTGATTTTAAAATGCAACCTGACACGGCTCTCCCCTCTGCCGAAACTCGTGCCAATTGGCTTTAAGGGTTCTGGGGCGGAGTCTATGAGAGCCGCGACTTCTTTCCACTGGTGGCAGTTGTAACTAGCCAGCAGGGTGGTGGAGTTGGCAATCCTTGCCTGGTAGGCGGAAGTGGAGGCTACTTTCCTGCCCAAGCCATAAATCTTCTTGCTCTCCTTGTTGGGGGGAGCTTCGGACGATGACAAGGGTGTTCCCGCCCTCTTACGGGTGTTTGTAACATCCAGGGAGTCCGGTTTGAGATGTCCCCTTATGTACAGTGGGTCAGACTGGGCTGCCCTGAAAAGCTTTTCAATTCTGGGGTTCACCGCCCTAGTGAGATTGGGGTTAACAAGGGAAGGGTCTATCCTCCTTTTTATTGACTTAAGGATAGGGATGGCCTGAGCCACAGGTCTCCTCTCTCCCACCAGTTCCTCTGCAAATTCCATCTCTTCCTGAGCACCTTGGGTGTCAATGTGGAAGTACTGTGCCGCTCTGGACAGGACCTCATTCAGGAGAGGCTGGTTCTCGACAGGGGAGTCGGTAACTGCGGGCTCTTTCTCTACCGGGGAATCTACCCTGTATGTATCTGGGTCGTCGTCGTCGTCCTCCTCCTCCTCCTCCTCCTCCTCCTCCTCCTCCTCCTCCTCCTGGTCCTGGTCCTCCTCCTCCTCATAATAGCCTGTCCCAGTTTGTTCTTCGAACATGCCCACGTCTGGATCCTCACCAAAGGATGGATCTTCCGGATATTGAGAATAGGGCTGTGTATAGAAGGGGTCTGAAGACTGAGTTGGTGCTTCACCCCAGGACTTCTTACTTGGGGGTATTGGATCCTTATAGTCTGAGGGAGTTGACCCTTATGGGGATAAGAGAGAAAGTGTTCCGGGTTTTTGGCGTAGAAATCTGCCAATGACGACATCCTTGACATTACTCTGTCTATGTCATCACTGGACCATTCCCTTGAACTGGGAATAACTCTTTCCTGGAGTGCTTTCCCCGTTTAATCCTGACTAGACCTACTGGTTTGAACAGGGGCCTTAGGGACAAGAGACTGAGACTTGTCCGTCTGTTTAGGTGGAGTAGAATGTAGTTTAGGAGTGGAAGTAGGCTGGGACTGCTTACTTCGTTGTTTCCCCCCCCTCCCCGCAGGTGGAAGTGTTTCTCCCCGATTTTTGGGCCCTATCAGAGCTTTTTGATGCCTGGTGCCGAAATTCAGGGGTAGAGTCCCCGTCTCTGGAGAGTGTAAGGGAGCAGACTCCTGGAGTGCGGCCTGGGGGTAGAGGTCAGCGTCGTCCTCCGACGACCGAACCTCAGTCAGTAAGGGGAGCGAGGCACTCTTAGCAACAGTGGAGGGATGCCTGGCGTCATGAGGCGATCTCGAACGCGAACGCCCAGAGGACACTGACTCGCTGGACCGTTCTCTACGTGCCTCTTTCGGAGAACTCTACGTGCGCGTCGAGTCTCGGTTGGACCTTTGTTTGCTGGAAGTGGTGTGGGTAGCGCTTGTGTCGCGCCGGGGGTCTTCCCCATAGCTGCCCTGCCGGACAACCTTCCGAGGTCGGGGACTTGCGCTTGGCTGTTCATCAACACCACATTGCCCTCGCCGTCCGAAAGTACGGCGTCGCTGCCATCGCTGAAGGCACCCTCCGCGGCCATGGCCTCTTGTCGCCTGGCGTGGTGGGCCCAACGCTTTGTCGAACGGTCCTTAAGGGTCTTTGGTTTAAACCGACTGCACGCTCTGCAATTCGCCTCGGGGTGGTCCCTCGGCAAGCAGAGGTTACACGTGGCGTGTCTGTCAACCCAAGGATACTTGCGGTTGCACTTGGGGCAAAATTGAAAAGGGGTACCCTCCATACGCACCCTGTGGCAGCGGGCTGGGAGTGTAGGAATATAAGTAATGTACCTATATTAATCAGAGTGTAGGATATGTGCCACCCCCCACTCTCCCCCTTCCGAGGCCCAAATCCGTCACTGTAGTCCGACGGTTGAATTTTCTCCGATCCGGCGTCGAGTGTCGATGTTCGGAGACTCGACGTATAGATGGAATAAACGGGGAAATATATAACAATATTTGCAAAATCTGACTAAGTCAGGGAACTCCGCTCAGTGCTTCCGACCAGCATGGCGGAAAAAAACAATCCGAGGGTCCTAGACGCGTGAGGGATCATGGGTACAGTGGACGTCACACTAGGGATAGTATTACTGGCACGCCCTGTGTCGACGCCCATTTGAGTTTCGAAAAACAAACTAATACTCCGCAGCTTCCACTGGATGTCAGCCTATGCACAGCATGTGATCTAAGCAGATTCCACAAGCCTCAGAAACCGCGTTATTCAATGGTAGGCACAATTAATTAGACCAACACTGTTACAAGTTTCACTTCCAACACATGTAACTTTATTCTTTCAAGAAAGGATACAGTTACTAGACCAATGTTACTTTTTAGAACTCAGTACAGAGGGACTAACTTAACTTGTATACTTTCAAGAGGGGTTTTAAGCCACTCATTGACTAGTACTTTTCCAACGTACCCTGACCTGTTTTCATAATCTCCAGATCTAGGAAAGGTACTTTGTGCTCATTGCACCCGATGGTAAACTTTATGAAAGGATGTTGTCCATTTAGTCATTTTTGAAAAAGTATGAATTCCACTGTTGGACCGCTCCAGATCATACAGATGTCCTCAATATATTGATGCCATGCAACGATGTTCGTATGAAATGGGTTGTCGTTGATGGAATTCATTTCAAGGTTATCCATATAAAGACTTGCAAGGTCTGGGGCAAAGGTTGCCCCAATGCTTGTCCCATGTTGGTTGAAAAAAAGTCCCCTCAGAGAAAAAAATTCTGCGAGTGCCAATCTGATGCATTCCAAGATAAACGCTGTTGGAACTTTGTCTAAGGTGGTAGTTTGTTTAAATATCCTGCCATGACTTCAATACACTCCTGTTGCAGTATGCTGGTAAGTAAAGATACCACGTCGAGTGTTACTAATGTGTCGTTATAAAAGATCTTGGTTTTGGATGATATTAATCATGCTGGTGGCATCCTTTATGTACCAATGCATTTTGGCTACAAAAGGCCTAAGAAACCAATCTGCATAGATGGAAAGGGTTTCCAGAATAGAATAGCCCACACTATTGGTCTGTCCGGTAGCATTAGGGGATCCTTGTGTATTTTGGGTTGGATATAAAAAGCCGGAATTGTAGGATTCCTATCAGTAAGGAAGGCTTTCTCGTCCACGTCAATCCAGCACTCTTCAAGAGCATGTTTCATAAGGCTGGATCTCTTCCTTCAACCGGTGGATCTGTCAAGTTTTCGATAAAAGGTGGTATCGTGATGATGTTTCAGGACTCCTTTCTCATGGACAGATTTTTCCCATAACACAATGCCCCCACCTTTGTCTGCGGGTTTTATGACATACGTATCATTCTTGAGGCTATTCAGCGCTTCCCTTTCTTGTCTTGATAAATTATCAATATGATGATTGTTTTTTTTTTAGGAGACCTTGAGTTTCATGAATGATTCTATTTTCAAAGGCTAAAATTGCCAGGCACATCACACAACATGTGGAACTTGAGAGATTTGGTTCTCACTTTTTGTAAATAGAATAAAGTTGCCTAACATCAGGGACATGCAGCGGTCACATGACCGCACTCGAAACAGAAGTTGACCGCACTGAGCTTACGTATAATTGGAACACAAAACACAACATACAGTAAATTGCGAGACCTGAGACACTGAATAAAATAAAAAAAGGAACTAAAGCCACCCAACATCAGGGACATTAAATATAATGGATCGAGTGATCTGGTGACATACATCTTAAGCATCATGTCACCACAAAGTACACGAAAGAAGGCGGATGAAACCCGCGAAAAACCAGACAGTTTAGAACAGTTGCTTGAAACGCCGTTGAGGAGCAAATACGGCATCCAGCTCTCACACAAAGTGGGGATGCAAACAACTAATCCTAAGGGAATAAGTAGAAATGGGCGCGAGAATAGAAATGTAACAGCCACCCTATAAACGAGAAAGAGCGGGCAGATTAATTTGACATAAATGAAGGGTAGCAATCACATGGATGTGCCAAGAAATGAAAAAAAATGCAAATAGCTTAAAGATTAATAAAACTAGGAGGCATAAAAATAACGTGCCCAATATATGGTATGTTACAAAACAGTTCTTGCCCCCTCACCCCCCAGAGATTGGGTGCAAGACGAAACTGTTCAGACACCAAGGCCAAATTGGGAAGGCTGAATCAGAGAGAAAAACACGCTGCGGATCAGCGATCACAAAGAAATCTGAAAAACAGTACACTGTTATGTTACTTGGCATTTATATAGTGCTCTATATACCATTGGTATGACCTCAAAGCGCCTGTGGTCAATTGAGAGGTAGAGTCGTAGGGTGCACCAGATGTGTGCAGCTGATGTAATTGCCTGATGGTAACTGCATCCTAGCGTTAGGTGTGGCGCTGGAGATATCAGTTGAATGTGTGCAGCCTGGTTGGTGAACACCCAGACTGGGCTCTGGCAGCGTTAGGCCTGAAGGACGCATATGTGAGCAACAGGGCCGGAATGTGCTCGGCTAGCTGCGTTTTATTAGGGTGATGAGGTGTTCATGGGGTCATATTCATATGTGAACAGCTAGGCTAAATTTATCAGGGCTATAGTTGTGTTCTAATTGTATGATGGTGTATAGTAGAGAGTAAGCATAGTGATGTGATAAGATGGTTATCTTTAAAGCCCCCGAGACCAGGCACGTGAACAGGATGGCGGGGAACGTGGCAACACACTGACACAGACAGGGGGAACAGTACAGCCGGGTGCCATGTTATCGTTTACATTCGCATTTCTATCTAGATGCGATTCAGGATAGTGTTCTCAACTCCACCCAATTGTGGGGCATGCTAACGCTAACATTTGCAATACTATCTAGAATGCTAACGCTAACATTTGCAATACTATCTAGAATCGATTCAGGCCAATGTTCGAGAATTCATCCAAGTGTGGCATATGCCACCATTTGCAACTCCATCCAAGTGCGGCACATGCCATCACTCACAATTCCATCCAATTGTGGGACATGCCATTTACAATTCTATCCAAGGATATACTACCAATCGTAATTCAATTTAAGTGTGGTACATGCTACCATTTGCAATTCTAAGTGAGGGATATGCTACCAAGCATGATTCTATCTGGATGAGGGACATGCTATCATTCACAATTCCATCTAAGTGATGGATATGCTAATATTCAATATCCTATCCCATCTGTGTGGCGCACTTGGTAATATTCACAGTTTCATTTAGGTGTGGCACATGCCAACATTCACATTTCTATCTAGATGCGACGCAGGCTAGAGTTAAGGATTCCGTCTACATGTGGCGCTTGCTATTCTTCAATATCCTAGCTAGATGTGAGGCATGCTAGTTATCACGATTCCATCCAAGTGTGGCACATGCTAACATTCACATTTCTATCTAGATGCGACGCAGGCTAAAGTTAAGCATTCCATCTAAGTGTGGCACATACTAACATTCAAAATCCTATCTAGATGTGACGCGGGCTAGTGATCACGATTCCATCTACAAAAATGTGTATAAAAATCACAGGTGAGATAAGCCAAAGTGCGTTTCAGTGATGCACTTTCATGTAGTTACAGCAATAAAAAGTAACACTATTTGTTAATAAACATGTAGCCAAATGGCCCCTGATGAGACAGACTTCCAGAAACAAGTTGGCCAAATGTCAAGCTCAAGTCCCTAAATAGTTTTGGGAAACAGGTCGGTGGACGTATGGATCTTATAAGACAGATGTTCAGACAGCAACTCCCTGGAAAGTTTTTTGAAATTTTAATTTGTATATTAGTTGATTGATACCATGTTTTTATGCATCTGTTGTAGATCGGTATTGACCACACGATCATTGGGGTTAGAATTGATTTCTCAATTAAAAGCAATTTGTCCTGAAGATGGCCTCTTTAAGGCATAGTTTGTATGCAGTACCCACTGGGAAAACTACAAACAACTCTGACTACAGGTAAAGAAAACCCAACCTTTTGTATAAGCTTGTCCTGCACAGTTTGGTAGCATGTTGAGCAGCCAGGCTTATCGCAAGAGGGGTCAATGTGAGCTGTAGTGGAGTTATACAGAGATTTAGAGTTACAAGTATTCAAATAAACTTGTTGACTCAAGGCTTCTTGAATAAATTATTAATGTATTCATCAGTTAGAGCAAGCCTTCCTCAGAAGGGAGCAATAGAATAGTAACACTCAAAACACTTAATGAAATACACTCTTAATATCTCTAAATCAGTAGATACCCTTTTGGGATTGCCTACAGACAATACCTACACCATCAGGTGACATCAATTGCTAGGGTGCTGGGGACATTAATATATCACTGTTGCATTAAGCATCATATAGTAGTAAGTCAAAGGAATAGATTATTTAGAACATACAAGAGACCACAAATATTCTTAAGCAGGCAAATACTTTTGGATCCCCCCAAGATAGGTCATTCAGTACAATAGGCTAGGCCAAAGTCAATGGGCAAAAGTCTTCTATAGGATGAAGCACTTCTGGTAGGTTCATGGAAAAGTCGTTGCAATGTTTTAGAAGTCTTTGACGAAAAGAAGAATCAAATGTAGGGCCACAAGCTGATTAGACTTGTGAGCAGAAGATGCAAGCAACTCGACCGCAAGAGGTAAGTTCACTAGGACTTTGTACAGTACCTTTAAAATGAAGAAAAGATGCAGCAGATGACTCCTGCTCAGCTCACTGTTCCTGGGCCTCAGGCGTGGGGACAAGAGGGAGGACGTCGGGGGACTCCTGCACTGTAGTGGGACGGTCAAAACTTGCAACTGGCAAACTTGACTTTTAGTGGCTGTTCAGTGTTTTGGCTCCTCGCGTCTACCGCAAATAGCAACACTGCGGTTCCCGGCTGTCGAGATGGACTTTCCTTGCTTCTGGGTTCCCGCACTCTGTTGAGGGGGCTCAGGCTCGGTCAGTCCTGCTTCCTGGAGTGCAGAGTATCTTCCCGGAGCTCTAGGCCAGCTTAAAAGCAACGCACACAATCTGGTGTTCCTCTCCCTCGCTATACGGTTTCCAGCAGCAACTCTGGAAATTCAACCAGCTCCGAGATGGATGTCCAGGTGGCTTACTTTGGAGTTGATTGGTCCCACCAACTCAAAGGGAGAAGTCTGTCGATACGAATTTGGAGTTTCAGCACAGCAGCTGGGCTTCACCGGGCAAACCAACGGTCCATGAGTTGAGCAGACGTCTTCAAGTAGTTTGGTTCCTTCGTCCAGTGGTCAACTCTGTCTTCCAAGCCAAAAGACTTGCCTTTTATTCAGTTCTATCCCATTCATTCCAGCCTAGCTGTCAGTCACCCAGCAGGGTGGTTGTCAATGCCGGACAGTCAGCCGGCCAATCACCACAGAGCGCATTTGGGTCTCCAAGGAGACTAAGCACAGGGAGTTTCAGGCACCTTCCTCACTTCCTGCCTACCCCAGACACCCTGGAGCCAGAGGCGGGCTTCACTCGTGAATCCCGCCAAAGGCAAAGTGAACAATGGGACCAAACCTGGTTTGGCGCGCACAGTAAATCTCAAGGACCTTTCCACAAAGAAATGGCGAAAAAAGAAAACCGGGGCCATGACGACAAAAATGGCACCCTTGGGTGCTTTACTGCAGCTGCGAACGCAGCCCGCGGTAAATGCACACCACAGTAGTTGAAATGAAACCACTGCCACCAGACATTCAGTGAGGAAACGGTAACAAAAATGTTACATGAGAAGCTAGACAAGAGGGGATACTGGGTAACCCCCTCCAGCACCCTATGGTAAGATAGTGTGTGCTGGGTCTACAAAGTTTACAAATGTAAGTAAAGTCAATTCACTTTACTGCTCTGGGAAACAGTTTATCCCAGAGAAGGTATTCAAACCTTTGGGAAATCTAAAAGACTTCCCTGTGTCACTGCACTAAAGGTGCTGTGTGACAATGTAATAGATGATACCTACAGAGTTTGTCAGACTCCATAACCAAAAGAAACAGTTTAAATCACAGTAAAATGCACAAGTGGAAAAAGGGTCTCACTCTCTCCAGGTTAAAAAAAAAAGTCCTCAAAATGCAGCAAAGTAGCTGGTGGTCTCTAAGGTGGAGGGAATTAGTACATTTCTGAGAATTCTTTCGAACAGACTCAACAAATATCACACCAAAAGCACTAAGATCTAGCTTCATCTATTTATGTTGGAATACCACATTAGAGGTTTCCATAAAATCTGATGCGACATTCACTCGATTTATGATCACTAACGAAAAATAGGAGAATCGATTACGATTATTCCCTAACTATATCTATCAATACGCAGTCAAAATGGAGGAGACAAACTAATGTCACTTAGTAACCCCACCTCTTGTACTCCTGGTCATTCGCTGTATCATGTTTCTGATAAGTTGTGCTTTTTAAAAATGTTTTATGATGTACTAATAAAATTGTAAAGTGCTTTGAGTTATTAACTTTCGTGGAGATCCCATCTACTTGATGAAAAGAAAGTAGAAAAACAAACCCCTATTTTGTTGAACGATTGGGGACCAAGAGAGGGGTAGGCAACATTGGTGTGTATTTTGTGTTCCAATGCCCTGCCTATTTTGTCAAGTTTGACCCCCCGTAAACAAAAAAAAAAAATCAGGAAGGACCCAATATCTGTGGATCTTCATCTACTTGGGCCGTGGTCTAGCCCATATCTACTGCCCTAAACACCACCCTTTAGCATGTCCTACACCATTCCTGCCCAACATACCACCTTTCATATCCACACCACAAAACAGCGGGAACACCCCACAGTGCCTCCATTAGGCACTTCATGTCGTTCACATTTATTATCAAGAATGCAGAACACACGCACAGTATCAAAGCCTATGTTAGGAGCTACAAGGAAATCAAAACTCTCCTCCCGCGCACAGTATTGCTCACCAATCTCCAAGACTCACCACCACTTACCAGCAACCTAGTTAGGCACCAACCGCTCAGCTCCCACAAGCCTCCCGGCACTTCCACCCCTCCACATCCCCAAACTTAATAAAAAAAAAAAAAAGGGAACAGGACGACACCTTACCCCATCCACAAACGCCACTCATTCAACCCCCCCTATTGCAAATAAAGCTCCTCTAAAAAGGTGCTTTACTCAACGTAAGATCCTTAGGTACTCACGCCATTGAAGTGCATGACCTCATTCTAGAATTCCAGCTAGAATTCTTAGTAATGACAGAAACATGGATCCACCTAGCCTCAGCAGCATTGCTTACACTAGCCATCCCACCGGAATACACCATACTCTGATCCGACCGTCATGAAGCCATTGGTGGAGGTGTTGCCATCATAGCAAAAACCACCCTTCAATTCAGAGAATTGAAGACCGAATCCTTCCCAGGATACAAACCATCTCTAAAGCTAACCACTGACCCCAAAACCACGCTTCAATTCAGAGAATGTACGACTGAATCCCGACCAGGATACAAACTTCTATCCCTAAAGCTAACGACTGATCCCAAAACCACCATCAATCTCTCAATAGTGTATAGAGCTCCCAGCTCAACCAACAACCCTGATACTGACCTACCGCTACTCATCACCCCCCCTCTCCTAAACCCAAAACTAACTCATCCTTCTAGGAGACATTAATTTAGGCTAGAATGACACCTCAAGACCATAAAGCCACAGCCTTCGATAATGCATTCCCAGAAACGCAATGTACACAACTAGTCAATGCCCCAACCCATTTAAAAAGGTAGAATCCTAGACTGGATACTAACATTGAATACCTTAGTCCTACTTGACGATATTAGAGATATCTTGGAATGACCACCTAATTAGATTCAACATAATCATGATTAATGATTGCAGCCCAGCTACCTCCACTCCGTCTCCCATCCTGGTGAGAAACGCATGAAAACTCACCTCAGAAAACCTGAACCCCCATTTGGACCAAACTAAACACACCCAGTAGATGAAAATCCTGACAATATCACACTACACTACCACAAGTGTTTGAAAAAAAGCCATTGATGAAGTAGCCCCTCTCAGATCCAAACTCCCTAAACCCAAACGCAGCAACCCCTGGTTCAATGATGCTCTCATCGTACTTAGAAGGCAAAAGCGAGCGCTAGAACACCTCACTAGAAAGAAAAAAAAAACAGTGAACTAAAAAAAGAACTCCAGACAATCTCCAAAACGTACAAATGCGAAGTAATCACGCATAAAGCTAACTCACTTAACCAACGTATCTCCAATGCAACCTCTAACAGCGAAGAATTGTTTTCCATTATCAGAGAATTAGAAACACCCTCTCCAGCACCCAGCCTAGCCAACGTAAGTAAAGATTGGTGCACTACCATTCAGGATTCCCTAGCTTCCAAAGTAGTTACTCTACAAAACAAAATTGCAATGCAAAGAAAGCTACTAGCACCCACCTCAGAGCCCTCCCGCCCAGCATCACCAGACACCACACTGAACAGACTTCACATCAGTTACCAACACCCTGGTCCTCAAAACCATAGCGTCTGTTAAACCCTCTAATTGCCAAGGAGACCGCTTCCCCGCCAAATCAGTTAAGGACTGTGCCCCCACCCTAGCACCCATTATCACTAATTTTGTGAATGCTTTGTTCAGATGCAACCATTCCTACTAATATAAAAGCCTGGGTCACACCACTTCTTAAACCCCACCCTAGACCCTACCATCCCCACCAACTACAGACCAATCACCAAAGTTCCCTTTCTTCTCAAAAACAGACATAATTGCTTATACACAAGCTCAATCCCACCTTGAGAACCACCATCTACTATGTGATGGACAATCAGGCTTCTGCCCCAGACATAGCACTGAGACAGCTCTACTGATCTAAAAAAAACAGATGGACGC